>NW_027423757.1:6707500-8068750 GCF_013202065.1 Cotesia typhae | reverse complement strand
CCTCCATAGAACCCCGACGATATCAACTGGAGCAGACTCATCGATAATAGATGAGATATGGACTTCATCGAACGACAGAAAATATTTTCATGCGTCAACAATGTCTTCAGAAATGGATTCGAACCTGAATATTCATGAAAACAATCGTTCACTTGAATTGAGAGACAAGGATTCATATCTTAATGACGTAGAAAACAATAAAGACCCTCACAAGCGTTCTTATTATCCATCCACGCCGACGACATCGGGACTGGGATCCTCTATTGAGAAAACTCAATCCATTGAAACGCCTAGATCTCACGATCCACCTAGTCATCTCTGGTACAGCCGCGCTGACGATTTTTCGAATTACAATACAGTTAAATCGTCCCACGCAATAACACGACAGCCAAGGCCAAATCCAGATTGGTTCAAAAATGACAATAAGTTCATTAGCCATCGTAAATTTTGTGGCCGGCCTAGAAATGACGACACCGAAATATGGTCATCGAAAATCGATAATACGAATATCATGTCGGGATATATGACGCAACAAAATCGTCAACATCGTTGTTATCATCAGGCACGTAAAAGTTTTTCAACCTCGATGATGACTGATCTTGCTGCTATGCTAAGTGATTCACAACAAAGTCTTGGAAGTACTTCCATTCTGGTGAGTTTATCTCTAATCTACTTAACAATAAACACTAATTATCATACTCTTTATTTCTGTGTCAGCGATTACCTTTGAAACATTTAATGACTTTTATATTCATGCAGGATAAACTCATTAATATTATTGAAATATTTTTTGTTATAATAATTAATGACTTCCATAATTTGTAAGAGTTTTGTTATTATTATTATGATTTGTTTTTATTATTTGTAAACGTTGTTAAAGAAATTGATAGAAAATGAATAAATTTTCAATTTATTATTTTGTTTATTTATTTATAATTTATAACAAGTAGCACTAAAACTTTTTTAAAAATCCAATGAATCAATCGTGTCGAAACGTACCATTGTTATTTTTATTTCGAAAACGATTGACCTTTTTAAGTCGAAACCGAAGAAAAAACAGAGATAATACTATAAATAACGATTCGCTAACGTTTCGGAGTTACACAAAAGCTCACTGCTAAAACTTTTTAGTACAATAAACGAATTTTAGATACGAAAATTTAAAAAAGTTTTGTATTGAACTTCCACAAAAGTTTAATATTATTTTTCGATAATCCGCTTATCTTACATTCTAAGTTTATGCTTTTTATTTATCTTTTTTATCCAGTTATATATTTTAATATTGAAATAACTTGAGTTTTAGATATCGCTAACAATATTGAATTTCATTCTTCCACAAGTATTCAATAAATTCTCACGAATTAACAGAACTTTATATAAAGGTTATAAATGGATAATCAGGATAAAAATAGAGCTTCAAGTTATTTTGTGACTTTATAAGTATTCGGAATACCGTAAAGAATGGATTATTTTTTTCTAAGCTTTTATGATTTTTATTAGTGAGACTCATAGAAGCAAAAAATTTTAATATTTAAGAGCTGTTCTCTGAGGTGTATTTAATCTAAACATCCGAAAGTAAATGTTTTATTTAAGTACTAGTGTAAAATTCTGTAAAAAAATTGAACCTTAATCTTACGCTAATACTTACAATCATCCCTATACATCTTTAAAAATGAATAGTGATAAAAAAGATCATGGTTTTTTTTTATGGATAATTTGAACTTCCATTTCTGTCAAAATTATGTATTGAAAGTTTTACGCTGTTTTATCTTCGTAAAACTTGACAGAGGTAGTATTATTTTTTCTACTTTAACAATCGATTTATGAGTAATTCTTTTTAAGGATGGTTTTTTATTTCTCGTATACGACGACTGCTTTTTATTACATTTTTATTATAGAAATGTCGTCAGATATTATTGATAAGCTTTTGGCCTATGAAACTACGTGAGTACACAGAAAAAAAAAATTTTAATTGAGCCACGAAAATCAATACAGTGTTGATCTACGGATAATTTTTCTTTATACAAGAAAATTTGATTTCGCTTAGAATCATTATGGTCCTCATAAGTATTTTCTTGAGTCTAAAAAATTTTTTTCTCTACTCAGGAATTGATATTTCCAAGTAGAAACTTGTTCCAATAATCAAAAGTTAATTTAAAACAAAAAGCAATTGATGATAACTTTAAAAAGTAATTTTCTACGATGTACACAATTTATAAAAAATTAAATTATCTCCAACGATTTTCCATTCAATTTACTGACAAAAAAAAATTTTTATTTAAAGGAACTGGAAAAGAGTTTTGCTGTATCAACACCAGGAGATAGTAGTCCGGTTTGCTATCCACCTTGCAGCCCGCCTCCAGCCCCTGCAGCTTATCTATCAAGTGTCCGAGCGTCGTCCAGGAAATTAGACGGTGCAAGTGGACATCCTTCACCCGATCGCGACTCTGTTGGTCGACTACTTCGGTAAAATAAAATCCAAAAAAAAAAAATCTTCATTTTATTTTTATTTAAATCAGTTAAGTTCGGTAAACAGAATGAATCTTTTAACTTTAAATCTCTCAGTTTAGTATTTCTGTTCCTTCCTATTCCTTAAATTTTTATTTTGATGCATAATTTGACCCTTAAATATTTCCATTTATTTATACCGCATCTTTTTATTTCGGAATTTATTCACAAAAAAATCGATAAACAAAATCCATCGTGATAATAGATGAAATACTTTAGGCATAAAAACTCAAAATTTTTCCCTTATCTATACTATCATTACAAATTATTAAATTTCCTCTTTTTATTTTTAAAGATTTTTTTTTTATATCATTTTGTTCGACAAGAAAATATTTTATTATCTTCTCAGGAAATAAATTTAATTACGCAAGGTCTATATTAAACTACCGTACGGTGTGAAATATCATCCGGTGAACAATATTTTATTTTGAAGTAATACCAAAGAGTCTTTCAAGTTCAGCGCACGGTTCGGTGCATAATAAAACGAACATAAAGCTGCCAAAGTAACAGACAGGTTAAAGTTACTCGAAACGCGCTTAATCGAAAATATATTAACACTCAATTTATTGGAACTCAGTATACATTCCATGAAGCTTACTTGCTCCCAGGTTTTAGGCAATAAGCTTGAGTTAAATTAAATTTATTTATTTTATGTGCTTACCAGATACTTAAAGAGCTTCTACAAAGAAATAGCTACCAGAGATCCCCATCACTTGCCATCATGGACTTCATTTCTTCCAGCCGGTACATTTTGTCCAGCGCATTTTCAACCCCATTTGCAGTTGATATACAACAACGACCAAGAGCACCGTTTGGAGAGAATCAAAATTGACCAAATATTTTCATCAGTTCGAGTATGTAAACTAATATCTATTAATTACAGTCATCATAATTATACCTGTTATTTATGTCATAAATTAGCATCTTTGAATGGGTGATTTAGTGTAGAACATGAATCGGATATAGACCCGTTTCATTAATTATTCTACACAATATAATACATTAATTATATCAATACATGCTGAGTCGCTGAGCCTTTAAATCAGCTAATAATTCGATGTTTGTTTTTAATTAATCACGATTATGAAGGCGGTGGGTCTTCGATGATTTAATTAATTATATACTTCGATTTCATTATATAAATAAACATATTTCATAAATGAGGTAATTTATTGTATAGAATATTTTATTTTTTTTTTTTTTGCTTAAAATTTTCACGAAACATAATATTCAATTAAAAAAAAAAAAAAAAAAACATAAATAATTCAATCAAATAATTTTATTGAAAATTTTTAAAATCAATTATAGTTTAAAAAATACGTTTTGATTGTTAGCTGTAAAAAAATATTATTGGTTCAAAATTTCTTTTCTTGACTCAAATTAATTTTTTTGTCCGTGTATATTTTAAAAATTCTTCGATGAACTTGAAATAAATTTATACCGCATATTCTAAAGCATTTTTATAAGAAAGATATTTTCAATCGAATTGATAAAATTAAAATATGAATCACAATCGTATTTCTCAGAACAATATTTATAAAAAAAATACGTAACACAACACATAAAGTATTAAACATATGTATTTACCGTCTGAACAAAATTTTTAGTCGAAAAAAAAGTCTTTTTGACACAAATTTATTTTACTGTGTAAATCACAAATATAATTTAACCTAAATTATATTTGTGAGAACCCTCAACTTTTCGCCCCTTGAGGCGGGCAATTAAACGAAGTTTAAAAAAAGTCATAGACGAATTAAAAAAAGTCATAGACCCGCAAAAATAATGATTAATTACCCAGATGATTGATTACCAACCGTTCTAATCCTAACCTAGATCCCAGATAGCATATTTAATATACACATTTATTTTTCTAGCTAAGCGACGGAATTTTACTAGAAGGACCGAGACGTGTCGCAATAGAAGGGGGCTCGGGAAGTGGCCGGACAAGTTTATGCTTGAAACTACTTCATCAATGGGCGAACCAAGGCGACGGCCCGGCCCTCGCATTCATGATCCCGCTCCGGGAATTACGCGGCAACTCAATTATAAATTACTTGACGCGTGAATTTTTACCGAAGAGCGCGGCTCTGGGTGATGCGATAGCGCAAGTCTGGCGAACACTTCATCTGCTGGAAGACCGGGTGCTTTTTATTCTCGACGGGTATGACGAGTGTTCAGGTGCCAAAGCGTCATTAGCGGACGCCGCAGACCTGTTAGAAGCCCGACTTTTTCCCGACGCAAGAATTCTTGTAACCTGCACGCCGAACAATTCTTCAAGCTTGTCAACGATGGTGCAGCGTAGAATCCTTTTAACTGGGCTGGAGTGGTCCCATGTTGAGAAGCTCTGCGTGGCTTACTTTATCCACAACAATTTATCCGAACACGCCTGTGATTTTTTAGAGAATTTGAATGTCCAGTCTCAGTCCGCGAAAGAGTTTATCCAGTATCCATTAGGCTGGATTATGTTGTGCTCACTTTATCGTGACGCTGGAAAATTGCCGAGTGAATGTAACACTTTGATACAAGAGGCCATTAAAGGGGTAGTTAAGAAAAGTTTGGAAGACCCACTGACTCCCGATGAAGAGATACCGATTTATTACAAGAAAAAACTAGAAGACTTTGGTAAACTTTCTCTGTCGAGCTTGAGAAAAGGAAAATGCTGTTACACTGAAACAGAACTGAGAACTCGTGGGGGCGGGATCGATATCACCAGACTCGGGTTCCTGACACGCGGTTTCACATTCGGACATCGGAGAAAAACAGAAATTTACACGCCGATCCATCTTGCGGTGATACAATACTTCGCGGCGTGTTATCTCGCCTCGGTATCGCAATTCACGAACATTCTGAGGAATGAATTGGATGGATTACCCACTGAAATAATAAGTCACTTGGCAGCGTTGCTCGGACCCAGAACGCATTTGATACTTAATCAACTTTGCCCCCTGGAAATTCCTCCGCGAATGATATTCTCGTTACTTAAAGCCGCAGGAACGTCAGACAATAATATCCTGTCTGTTTGCCGATTATTTGGAGCAGCATCTGGGTTCGGACCAACCCCTAATGAGAAACCTCCTGTTCCATTAGTTCAAATATCACCGCTTGAGTTGGAAGGTTGGACTAAAATACTTTCCAGCTCGGCTTGTACACTCGAAGCCCTTGAAGTTGTCTTTCAAGTTGAACGTGGATCTGATCCAACTTATCTAAATAATTTCTTCAATGCTCTTTCCAACAATGAGAGTGTTAAACTTGTTAGAATAACTTCGCTGCTGGGACAAGAATTTTCAACAGACGAAACACAAAGACTCGCTGAATATCTCAAGAGTGTGCTCAGCAAAAAGAAACTTAATGATTTTGAACTTGTTATTACGTGCTTAGAAGAATCCTCCAATGACAGGTAATGTTGCTGTTTTTTTTTTTTTTTCCATCTTTTGACCTATTACTCGACAAGGTTCATATAAAAAAAATACCGCAGTATTTTTATTGAGAATAGTTTTTTTTTTTAAACAGATAAGGAAAAATTCTGAAAAGAAATAAAGTCTGGATTTTTATTGGTAATACGATAAAAATATAGATAAATAACGTTTATTTCTATAAATAGCAAATGAGGAATAAAAATAAAATCATAAATTTCTAGAGTAATGTATTCTTTAAGATACAAATATGACATTATAAAAAAAATTGGAATCATTATTTTTTTAATTAATTGACAGATGATATCTTCTTATTTGGACAAAACTTATCCTTGTTGAATTCACTTCAAAAATAAAAAAAAAATACCCATAGAAACAATTTCAGGATTATTGTTCGATATCCTTTTTAAAAAAAAAAAAAAATAAAAAAAAGGCATTATTGATTATCAAGAAAAATTTGTACAGTAATGTTATACCTTTTCAACGGTACTTTTTGTTAGGATATACCCTCGAGGCATCTGTAACGCAATATTTCAATTTCGAATAATTTTTGCACAGAACAAAAAGGATAGTTAATCAATTTAATTTTAGTAATTTTAATTCAACTTTTCAAAATTTTTTTTTTGTTTTAAAATAACAAAAAATGCAAACTGATAAAAAATGTATGTCCATCAAAAGCTATTTATCTAGAACCGATGATAGTAGTCATTTTTACAACACTAAAAAATTATTTATTAAAACAATTTATCTCAAAAAAATTTGGGGTGAAATTTATTACCAAAAAGTATACGTGGTCAACATGTGCCGGATATTTATAGAGCACAAAAAAACCTCTAATATTTTATAAATTTAGGAAAATAAAAATAGTAGGATAATAATTTTTGTGAAGAAAAATTTAATAAGTAATAAATAAAAAGCAAAGGCAGCCACAAAAATTTCTGAGAAAATATTCTATCCACGCTCTTCAAATAAAGAACAATACTCTATAAAATAGGTTAAAAAAGTAAAATTACGAAGGATCAAGGATGAAAATATCCGTAGCTATTTGTTAAATTAAAGAAAGAACTCATAATGATTATGTGAGGATATAAAAGTATAAAAAAAAATATATCTATATCTATATTAGCTTGCGTAAACTTGAGGGAAGTATAAAATAAATAAAATAAAACACAATACAATAAAAGTTAAGAGGAATACACACATTTACTAAAGTAATAGAAAATATAAAATCTTTATTTGTCCAGCTTTTCCGGCATCGCTGCCGCACAGCCGAGATAAAATAAAAACCGAAAGATAAAAATTCCTCGAGAAAAAGAAAATTTATTAAAAATACAAAAGAAAAAAAAAAAGTTATAATTCTTCCGCAATATATCAACAAATAATTTTATCACCAGACCAGGAAATGAAATAGTACATGTTGAAATGAATTACTTGTCAGTTGTCACTTTACTAAAAAAAAAAAAAAAGAAGCTTGAAATATTGAATTATTTGTTGCAGGCTGGAGTGTGTAGTGTGTGCCCTCTGTCAAGGTTTGAGAAACGCTTCTCCTCACCTATCACGAGTGGTACTCGATATGAATCTGTCCAGCGAGCAAGTCAGTAGGGTTTGCAAGACACTCCGGGATTGTGCTCAAGTACAAGCACTACACTTACCCCATTTGAGCTGTGGGAGCGATGGCTTGGCATCTGTTGCGAACCTTCTCAAAGAAAGACCTTTGTTTGCACTCAATCTCGCCGGAAGCTGGGGAACTAAAACCGAAGATCCATCAAGCTCTGGGATTAGTATGGGTGAATTCAATTTTCTTCTATGATATTCGCTTGCCAACTAAATTTCTACCTTACTATCAAAATCTTAAATTATTTCTATCCGCCATCCATCCAGTTAGCTGACAAGAAAAAATACTCCTTCGATTTAACTTAAACACTCTCTTCAAAGTCTAAATCCCTTGAGCTTTAATGCTTTTATTCGTATTATGGGTTTCACTGATAATGGTAATTACTTTTTTTATTTATAAAATACTTGGTATCAATCCAAAGTTCAAGTTTTCTTTACTTTTATTCTTTTACAATTACTTATTACTGATTATATAAAATTTTGATTGCTCCTTAAAATATTTTAAGGTCATTTATGCATTACGTCACTCGTAAAGAATCTGAAAGAGAAAAGGGAGTTCGCCTTAGATTTGTAAAAATAATAATTGTTTTTAGTCTTCGTTAAAATTTCAACTGTTAAGAAATTCATTAGTATTTCATAGAAAAATTCATTTAAAATAGATTAACTAAAATTCAAGTTCCGAATAATTTAATTACGATTCAATTTAATTGCTGAAAAAAAAAAATTACGATGATTATTGAATTACAAGGTAGAAGTGTCAGAATGAGACTTCTCATACAGGAAGGGTTCGATAGAAATGTGACTTTAAAAGAAGAAAAAGTTTAAATATATTGAAAATCGTTTGATGTAATACATGGATGACCTCTTTTTCAATATTAAAATGTTATAATTGTCCAATAATCGAATTAAACCTCAAAATCCGCAATATCAAATGATTATTCAGGTATTAAAATATTGGCTATAATTTTTTTATTAAAAATTACTCGATAAAAAAAATTAAAAAAATTAACTTCATTTATTTTCTTAACTTCTAATTAAAGTTGTAAAGTTGCAGTATGTTTTTTTTTTTTACATTCATTAAACTTAAAAAATGTAAATTTCTTAAATCTATTTTCGTGAAATAAAACCTAAAGTTGAAATTCCTGCGAAATAGTTTAGTTGGAAAAATAATTACCAAAAAAAGAAGACAGTAAATTTTCACTTAAATTCTTTGTGGCATTACTTTGGATGTACAGCGATAAATGTTAAGCAAATGCATGTAACACAAAGCATTAATTGTATAGATAATTAGTATAAATAAAATACAGGGTCTGGGTCAGGCTCTGGAAGCAGCGGTTGCGCATCAAACACACTCGGAGCATTATCCGTTAATCGCTGCTACTCTTCTCTTCCACGTGGTACCCTCGCAGCTTATGGCAGTTTGACTAGACCAGCAACACTACCTCGTCTGCCATTAGGTATTGGCCTCAATCCTAGCCCGGCTACTGCTAATGGCACACTTCCACAAAATGATAATGACAAAGACAGCAGCTCTGGTAACAGCAAAAGAAACAGCGACAGCGTACTTTGTCATCGTCTCCCGGTGATGCATCCGCTTCCCACTTGTGACGTCGCCTGTCATCAAGGAACGGGTTTTCATGAAATTTTCAGTACTATACGGTAATTATTCTCTTTAATTAAGCTATACTATCCTACTGCAGTACATCAACGCTGCTATACACACTTCTCTTATTTTTTATTTCACCAAATTTTATTACCGCATAAGTTTTAATAATTAATTAAAATTAGCGACCTGCAGTCACTATGTGACTGTCGAGAATTATGAATTATGAATAGAAGAAATTAAACTTTATTTTTATATTTTTAATTACAATTTTCATAGTTTAGGTACTTAAAAATAAATTCAAACAAATACCGTGCTCAAAAATTTTACCATAAAAAATTTTATATCGTCAAAAAATAAATAAAATCATGATAAATTACAAATTCAGATTAATACCTTTCTGATTATATCAAATTTCACTCTAGAAATCTATTTTATAAAAAAGATATGTTCGACACAAAAATTTCCATACTCTCTAATTATATGGATTACTTTGACCAAATTATTTTACTCTTTAGTATTTATATAACAATCATCTATCAATACAATTTTAGTCCTCATACATGCCCATATTGATTGTAACTTGTTATGAGTATAGAGAATATCATGTAAATTGTAGAATATATTTACTGATAGGTTAATTAATTATGATAGCACTGCAGTTTTAATTATCTGTGTAAATTTAAACTGTATGTTAATTGATACTGATAGGTCCTAGTCTCTCTTTGTATAATAGATAATTATTTAAATGAAGCTTGACGTCAATGACTTTTTTTTAATTTCATAAAATGTTCTACAATTTTATAAAATTTTATTGCTTTGAACCTATTTATAAATTTTATGAATTTGTTAATATTTATGCGTAAATAATTTGATACAAATGAATATTTTTCATTAAATTAAATAATGTTTTAATTAAAAATTTTTTATATTTATTTTTATTTTTTGTTACAAGTGATTATTTTTATTATTATTCGTGAGTTAATTTTCAACGAGTAATTTTTGTATGATTTATTTTTGTTGAAATTAATATTTCTGAATTATTTGATCATTTTACGAACCATGATTAATACACACATAAAATATGATAACAAAATTTTTAAAAAATACTTGATGAGTTTTAATATATTATAATAAAAAAATCCAATGCTTTGAACGAAATAAAAATCTCGTATTTATTAACTTTTACGTATTTAATTAACAAAAAAGCAAACTACTAAAAGCTAATTACTAATTACGAATGAAATGAGTAGGAATATATATATAAAAAAATAAATAAGCGCAAAGAGCCTTTTTAACAAAGAAACAGATAAAAACAATTACAAACACGGTTCGATGAAACTTACCCTCATAATAAATGCACATATCTAAAGAGAGAAAATTTATTGAAATTGATTTAAAAAAAAAAAAAAATAAAAAAAAAAGCCGGTACGGGCAAATAAAAAACCGTGAAATAAAGTTAAAGTTCGGTTTTCCGGTTTTAGTGGTTATTTTTTCACATTGAGGTACATCCAAAGTGAAATGCATGGAGGTATTCAGTTAATCATTTAACAGAAGATCAATTAGAAGCCGTTGATAGTTAACAACTAACTGACGGAAAGAACTTCAGCGATACCTAGTGTAAAAAAATATGAACACTTTTGCAAGTCGATTTTATTGAAAACAAAGAGAAAAAAATTCGATTCCTCTATGAAATAAATCCAAAGGGAACGAAAAATTTAAAGTTGCGCGTTGCGAGTAGATGAAATTTGCTCGTGAAACACGATAGCAAATAAGTTTTTTGGCGAGTAAAACGATCTTTTACATCATGTAAATTTGATATGTGCAAAAAAAATTTGTTTTATATTCAATTACAGCACCCGCAGTTTACGAAGTAATTCAACGAAAATCGATAACAATAACAATACAATAACAATTGTTTTAGGGAACAAAACTGCAAATTACGATCTCTGAATGTCTCAAAATGTCTACAAGGAAGTCTCGATGCGAGTTGTCTAGGGGAAACAATCAGACGAGCTAGAAATTTGGATGCTGTAAGAGCAGCCGGTGCCTCAAGGCCAATAGATATTATGCCCCTTGTTCTTGCACTTACTGAGTCTCCCTGTCTCCAACTTCTTGATCTAGCGAGTCCTCGTCTCGCAATTGATGATCATCCCTCGAGACTTTTATGCCATGCACTAGCGAGGAATGAAACTCTTCGTCTACTCAGCCTTGAAGGATGGACTTTTAGAATAGAGGTAACGTATCTTTATAAAACTTTTCTCTAAATTTTACTTTACTCTTTGCCAAAATATATTTACATTTTTTACGAGACATATTTCACTGTTAAAATAACAAAGGAGAGGAAGATTATTTTTTATCAACTAAAAACTCCCTCTACGATAATTTTAAACTTATGGTTCCAAGAAATGAATTAATTAAAGAAGTATAAAATTATGGGTTATGATAACACATAATGTCAATGCAAAATATTTGGAAATTTTTGTTTAATTTTATACGGTTAGAATCCCTTATGGCTTTTTTTTTTAATTATTCAACCTTGTCATGTCAGACAACGTCACAACTTGAACATATTGAATATTTATTTCTGTAAAACTTTTAATAAAAAACAATCCCCAACCCCTCTGATGAAAGATTCTGACATGCAGATTTAATTTAATAAGATTTATTTGCTGAAAATTTAATACCTTAAAAGCTGGATGATTGATAAAAGCCGGAAAAAATTTTTTTATTGTTAAAACCTTTCATCAAGAAAAAAATATCGCCAGTATTAGAGCTATAGCGCACATATGGGATTATAAAAAAATCAAACGATATAAAATTTAATCATCAGTTATATTTCAAAATTCACCGGAATACATTTAGTTTAAAAGTACGATAAAAAATTCAAGGCATAAAAAGCTAAACCTTACTACTAAGGTCTCACTAAGGTGTCACTTTATCTTCTTATTCTGTATCTGATGGTGCAAAAAATTCTTACAATCGATTTTATGCGCAAAAACTACCTGAAGAATATAAAATCTACAAAGACGAACAATATTTTTTGCTATTCTGTATCTATTTCAAAATCCCTCAATTTTTCATCGGATTCCATTTCTTTTTACAACTTACCAATAAATCTAAGTCAAATTCGCTGTAGAAATAAATTTTCCATCATTTCTAGTCAAAAAAAGTCACCGAATTCTGATTCGACTGCGGTTTACAATCTGCACGGAAATCGAACACTGGCATATCGTCGTGACATCTCTGGAAAAACTCTGATTACCAGTCAATCTCGATTCCAATCTCATGTTCAATTTTATTTTCCAGACTCAGCTAAATTTTTCACTAAAGAATTTCAGAAAAATCAAAAAAAAAAAAATAAAAAAAAAAAAGAATCTAGAAAATTATAAGAAACAGATAATCTTTTTAGTCGATTGAAAGCAAAACTTGAACAGTTTAATAAGATACTCTGTAACTCAGTGACCATTTGATTCAGGCCACGAATCCCCAACAACCCATCTCTATAACAATGAACGAGCAAAGTTGGAGCGCATTTGCACTAGGCAAGTGTATAATACATAGATATATATGTATATATATTTCTCAGTGACATTTCATAGCATTCTATTATTCGAAAACTGTTAAACTTTCTCATACCCTGGTCTTGGTACAACCCTTTACCTACACCTTCACCGAACGTGAATATCGAAACGTGCTACGGAAGCAAAGTCTCCAATTACCAAGTACCATCTCTGGAGCTTACACTAGTTTCAGGTTCAGTCCCTTGTGAATCTTTCTGAAAACGAACCAGTGCATTGTGTTTGTATTGTTAGTCTTTGAATATCTCTTGAGTCTCTTCTTATGTACAACCAATTGCCTATACATATAATATATTGTACATACATACATCTAACGTCTATACATACTTATTTATACGCCAAGACTCAACTCTGTAATTAAAAGTCACTATTGCAGACAATGTTCACTCCTTTCAGCTAAACATTTACAATTTATTGCACAAAACCCATTGAATTTAACTTTTATCAGTGAATCAGTGCATGAAAATTTCAATTACTTATTTTTGCAAATTAAATTAATGGTAGTAAACAATTACATTTAATCGTAATAATGCACAATCAAAAATAAATGTATTCTGAAATTCAACAACTCAATAGAGTTTCACACCAAGTATACGCTCAAATATATGTAAAATTTATTTAAAAAAGAAACTTGATAATAATCTTATAGTTATTCTTGAAATTTTTTCTTGATTTAAGTAAATTTCACTTGATTCAAGAAATTTTCTGCTAAATTCAAGACAAAGAAATTTTTAAAAACAAAATTCTTTAAAATGATTTTATTAGCTCAGGATTTTTTTTTTTTAATTAAATTAATTTTCTTATAGATGTATAAAATTGCAACTTTAGTTACTTCATGTCTATTGAAGTTAATTAAATTTATTTTGTCAAAGAATTCCAATCATCTAATATTAAATGTAATATTAATGTCAATTGACTACTTCAATTTCAAGTATCTTCTATTAAAATTAATTAAATTAGCTGTAATATACTTAATTTAAATTTAAATAAATTACATTTTGTATTGAAAATGTTCAAAGGAAACTACCGGAATGAATTCATTTGTTATATGAAATAATTAGTACGTTCTAATTTAATTTCATCCCTCGCAGTAGTAATTTGATTGAATTTTGTTCCAAAAATTTCAATTTAATTCGACTGATTAATTAACTGATCAATCAGTACATATTGAGTGCCATGAAATATTATTTATATCTGTTTATTTGTGTTTTTAATAATTGAGTAGTTACTCAAAGTAATAAATTTAAAAAATATATTTTTCATCAAGAAATTTTGGACTAAAAATTTTTTTTTCAATGATATATTTTTTAAAATAATTTTACAAACAGTAAAATATGTAAAGTAATCATTAATTCAGTTTTATTAAAAATTCCTTTGTATTTATTTTAATTGAAAACAAAGCACAAATTTTAATTTGCCTTGAAATTTTTTAAATATAATTTATATTTATTTAAATAGAATTTTTTTTCTTTGATTCTTTTCTTAAATTTTTTGTCAAAGAATATCTAGGTTAATTGGATTTGTATATAAAATTATCATACGTGTGTCTCGTGTAAGTGTTACATGTGTAAAGAAAGCCCGAGTAGAGAGAAAGAATTAAAAACTGGGGAAAAATAAAACAAAAAGTTAATAAGTATTTATTATTATTCTTATTACCATAACCACCGTTATTCTTTATTGTTTTATTTATTTAAAAAAAAAAAGGTATCTTTTTATAAAAGTATTCAAGCGATTTAAATTTAATATACTTTCATTGAAATTATAAATTATAATTAAAGGTCAGCGTACTATACAGTAAATTGACGTGAAAATAAATTGGTAGGTGAAAGACTAAGGTGAAATTTAGATTAACATTGGTCTAAAGGACAGAGGGCTGCGTATAATTTATTAAAGTACTTATTTTTATGGGATAGTACGAGAAAAAAGCATTTAGTCCATGTTGGTGAATGACTAATGAATACATTGAGACCGTAATATATGTTATCACTTGGTTTTGTCATATATTAGAGTCTACTAGAGATAATCCAACGGTTATTACATGAGGATCCATAAACTCTGGTTTATTTAAATACATACAAACACTTTATTGCCTAGCTTACGTGTACGTTATAATTACTTCATAAATCACTGTTTAATATACAGTCTACGGTCTCCACAGAATTTAGATTATCCACGATCCGCCTTGATGAATTAAAACCCAATTTCAGTTACAAATTGATCCCATTATCATTATCATTGTAAAAATAAGTTCGTTTACGCGGATTAATAAATGTGAAAAGAAAACAAAAAAAAAAAGAAAAAATAGTTCACTTAAAGTTTTTTTCATCAAAAAAGTTAATTAAATTAATTAGCTAACTATCCAAATGTTAATAGTTTAATAAAAAGTAAAATGAAAACTTTAGTTTTTTACAAGATATTTTTTCCAATCAAGCGTTTTTACCTTCTCTTCGAATGACTTGCTCATTAGCCATTACTAATGGGTCATTAGGGATAGATGGGTATTAAATATTTACAAAAATTACTGAGCGTAAAATTTATTTGATTTTATAAAAAAAGTAAATGAAAAAAGTGATAAAATATTGATTTTTAAGAAAGCCAAATCACCACCGATTGCATTGATAAGTCAAACGGAAATGATTTCAAATCCGTCTTCTATTAAAGTTAATCTCTTTACTTCCTTGACTTACTATTAAATCGGCTTTCAATATAGATATATATTTTTTTTTCTTCCTCGTATTTTATTTCCTTCACTAAGTATATTTATATTCATACATTTTATTTGATCTTCAATGCTTATTTATTGACGACTACTTTGTTTTGTTTGATATTTGAGCTAAAGAACCTACTGGAGATATAACAAGAAAGTCAATTTAGCATTGAGAATTTTATTGTAATTTTTTTAAGGCAATATTTTTTTCGTTCTTCTGTGACGTCATTGGGGATTTATTTTTATAAAAAAAAAAAATTATCTAAGTGTTAATTATTTTCGTAAACGATATTAGAGCAATTTGCATAAAATTATGGATGAAAGGACTTTGGCTTTAGATTTTTTGATATTTTTAATCACAATTTATATTAGTTCAGGTACTATAAAATAAATTCAAAAAAATAATGTTACTGTGACAGGATTCGTTACCAATAATGTAATAAAAAATTTTTTCGAACGAACCCTTAAAAAAAACAAACTTGAAAATTTCTCCAGAAATTTACCAAAAAATAATAAATAAGATCGTAATAAATTACAAATTCAGATTAATATCTTCCTAATTATTTTCTTAATTATACAGATAGTAGTGCCGAAAATGGACTATGAATGAAGTGACATTGTGGTTGTCTAAAACAAACAGATTATGAACGTAATTACAATCAGAGAAGCATGTACACCCATTGATAAAATGAATGAATAAATTACAGGAATCTGACAGTCTGGCAGTATTTGCAGAGCTATTAATGTGCACAAGTGTACGTGAATTAAATTTGTGCAATGCCCGTCTGCATCTAGCCGTTCACGAAGGTCCACTTTCAAGATTAGGTCGTAGAGACGATGTAGGAGCGGAACTGTTGAGGGCTGCGCCACCCCCGACATGCCCTTCGATAGTTTTCCTCCGTCTGGCCGGCTTTCAAGTGAGTATACATGTGTCTGTATCTTTGCATCTACACTCAACCTCTACCTATATCGTTGACCGTCCGTATATATATATGTGTGGATGGATAGCTGGATATATCGTACGGTATCGAGTGAGGACCATCAGACTCTGACAAATAGCTATCTCATACAAAGGGAACGAGCTTTAAGCTTATTCTACCCTGAGGAACATCGGTCAAAGCTTCTATTCGCATTTTATCGATTTCTCATATTACATATCGCTCAAAACTTTTCTACTTTAAATCAAAATCGAAAATTCTTTATCTAATTATAAAAAATTACTTGCTAGGAGTATAAAAAATTTTTTAACTTTTATTTTAAAGTTACAATTAGCGAACATATCACGCATAGTTTTTGTTCATAGAACGGCTATTAATTTAAAACTACTTTTTATGGAGAGAAAAAATCCGATAAAACGTTGCCTGAAACCTACCTTGAGTGATGTTGTATGTTGTATCTAATGATGTGTCATGTCAAAGTGTTTAATAGTATTTACGTCAACTCGGTTAATAAAAAACGTATTTTTTATTTTATTATCGAGGAAAAAAAAAATGATTGAGTTTATTCGAATGATAATCACTCGTGATGGATGAACTTTCAACAATTGTTTTTTACTGTTTGAATATGAGACTTGTTCATTCTTTCTTTTTTTTTTATCAGTAAATTTATGTGTATGTTGAAGAAAAAAATTATTTTAGCATATCGAGAGAAAATTTATCGTTTATATTAAGAAAAAACATCAAAATTTCTATGATTTATTCTTCAGACTTTTTTTTAATAAATTATTTCTTCAACTACATATGATTTATTTTACTCTCAAAGATAGATTTTGAATAAAGTTTGTTTACAAAAATATATTTTTAAAAATAAATAATATTAAAATTTTACTAACAAAATAAAATAAATAACAATAAAAATTTTTTTTCAGGTATCAGTCAACGATAGATTAGTATTACGCGGGCCATTATTACTACCATTCATCGCCGGTTTCACAGCTTTAAGTGATTTAGATTTGTCATTAGATAAATCGGAAATAGGTAATAACAATGGTTCGCAATTATATATAGACGATAAAATATTACAACAATTTTTTTCGTGCTTGGCGATGAACTTAAAAAATTTACAGACATTGAGAATAAATTACTGGCAAATAACACTTGAAAATAGTGAAAAAACAATGAAACACATATCGAAAAACCTACGGCTTTGTAATTTAAATTTTCTTAAAGCTAACGGATTGGTTGTTACTGACAGTGTTAAACGTATACAAATAGAACATGTCTTTATACAAACAGTACTTGCTAACTTGCAAGCACTAACTTGGCTTTGTCTTGACGGTATTAAACTCACTGAAAATCAGTGCACTACGTTAGGTAAATGGATCAAGGATAAATATCCGGGCAATTTACTTGAAATAAGTGCTAAGGATATTAATGTTAAAGCTGTTAAGGCTTTCGTTGCTGCCGTAGAAGACGGGGAGCGTATTGATATTAATTACACCGGCGGATTTATTTGCCGGCTGAAAATAAGCAAACTCCAGAAAAATTCTAAGAATAAGAGTAAATTTAAGTAATAACTATTAACTATAAATTATATTTGTGATAAATTTATAAAGACTGTGCTACTTTATATAGTTAGCTGCATGCACAATTATTAATATTTCAATTTTTAACGTTAATAATAATTACAATTGATACTATAAACTTTTTAATAATTAAATTTTACAATAATTATTACCTAAAAGTTTTAATATTCAATTTTAAAACAGTTTCAAATATAAAAACAAAAATAAAAATACTTTTTTTGTGAACTTCGTAAATTATAAATTTTTTAAAAACTTAACCGGTGTGCAAATTTTTCTTTTTTAAATTTTTGTAATGAGCATAAGAAAGGAAAATTGAAAATGATTTAAAGTTATAAATTTATAATAAAGATGAGGAAAAATTTAATACGCCGGGTGATTTACTGCTACTTGACAACCCGCAAAAGAAAGTCGTAGAGAAAACCATCAAGAACATTTCGATGGATCAAACTGTAGATAACTTTGCGGCAAAAAGTTGATGTGCTTTAATAAAACGGATTTATCGGTAGCAATTCAAACATTTGAGCATCACTTTCAGCACACATCGTTATAAAGGTTCTCACGTACGCTTTTACAAGTGTAATTGTTTAATATGAAGGGAAGTTGAAACTGGCGCCGACGGATTTAGTTTTGAGAATTTATAAAATATCCAAGTTATTTATGCTAAATCAATGATATTTTTTTCAATATTTTGCAAAGTAGGTCACCTTTGATTTTTTGAAGCCCCGAGCGTCAAAATCATGAAAGAATCAAATGCATTTTCGATAATGAAAGTATCGAGTTCTTTGTTCCTTTTAGCGACTGATGACGCACGCAAATATATATCTTTGGATATAAATATAGATATATTTGGAAAAAAAAATTTAATGTATGTTCGCAAAGAAATATCTTCAATAACTTTTGTTGGTACATTGACATAAATACTGACGCTATAAATGTGACAACATATTTATGACACATACGCCGACATTTATGTTCGTATATTTTTGCGGAAAAAATAAAAAAAAATAAATTTCTTTTATGGCTAAATTTTTTATTGGTTTGATTGGATCCGGGAAATATTTTCGTTGTCAGGTTTAAAGAAAAATAAATTTGAAATTTTTATAAAACCAATTATATTAAAATTTCTTTTTTAATTTTTTATTAAATTTATTATTTTCTTTATTGATTTTTATATTTTATTATTTTCAAATTTACGTAGACTATAAACCGAAAATAAGATTAAAAATAAAAAAATATCATTGATTTAGTAACGAATTACTATTTAGGTTCAATAAAACCAAATTTGTGCTGTACTATCTAAAATTTTTTAATTTACTGAAACTCTCTAATTAAATTTACAAATAAAATTTTTTAATATATATCTTTGACTTTTAATAGAAAAATTGTTGCAATTAAAAAAAGTATTTTAATTATTTATATAAAAAATATTTTATTTTTATTTTTTAAAATTACACTATTTAAATTATTCCACCGTTGTTAATAAAAATGTCTAATTACTGACATTTTAATAATGAGAGAATTTTTATTAATTAAAAGTTATTACTAATGAAATAGAATGAGTTGATAAATAAAAAATAATTATATTATTATTATTATAGCCAAATAATAATTGATATTAAAATTATTATGCAGTTTAAATAATAATGTAGAAATAAAAATGATAATTAAAGTTAGATATAATGAATGTATTTACAAATTTTATATTAAATAATAATTAATATTTGATAATATAATAGTTGAATTTTGTAGTCATAGTCGTAAATATACGAATATCCATATACGTAACAAAGAAAAACAAATAAAAATTTACCTTTTGGCTTAATTACTAAGTAATTAAATAAAAAAATCTCGTTCTATGATAATTGTTTTATTAATGAAATTAATATTAGCTCACTTTTCAAGGGAAATCCTCTCTGACAGAGATTTCATTTTTAATAATTTAAAAGATAAAAAAAATGTCAGCGCCAACATTTGAAAAAGGGATAGAATATGATCCCTTTAATATCTGAATTCGCATTTTACTCATTTTTCATTTTTCTCTTGTGTCATGATCATGCAAGAGATAGCGCTAAAAAGTATATTTATTTCACTTTTGTATTAACATTTTAACGAATTATTTTTTTTTAAATATATTTTATCATTTTTCGGCTTAATTGCAATACCTGAATGTAATTTTATTCTAGTTATTAAAATTTAGATTGACGTTATTAAATGAAAAATAAAAATATTTGATTATCATATACAGAATTTGTATGACAAATAATAATGATAAATTAAATCATTTAATAAAAATATTGATATTTAAAAGGCTGTTACAGTTACAGTTAAGCTTCTTATATTAGTAGAGTATATAAATATATACAAGTCATTTTACGATAACAATTTCCTTTTATGTTCGCTGTTAGGAATCTTTTAATATACACTTAAAAAAATAAATCCGGTAAAGTGTACCCGCAACTGGAATTTTAAATGCTTGCTCAGTCTTTTATGACCGTCATTTAAAATACGAGAAAAATTTATCCATTACAATTATGTTACTACTTTCAAGTTTTGTAGTGGCGCATTTGTGGAAACCATCGAATTTTTTATATTAAATTTTACCGATATTTTAACTCAAACATTTGGTTTCAATATTCAACATTCAATCAAGCGATTTATTTTTTTCAGTCTAATGACAATATAAACGGCTCTTTGTTCGCGCGGGTTGTGATGTATTAAATTGAATCGACGTTTCTATAAAATGTTCATGAGATCGATGTTATAGAAAACGATTTTCAATGGATTATTCTGTTGTACTCATAAACAGAAGCATTTGGAGAATTTAATCTCATTAAACAGTATTAATTCCCCATAATTTTTAATCGTATTTTTTTGTCGGAAAATATATGTACAATTTTTATGGTATTATCGCTTTTGTTATCTTTTAATTATATCTTTTCCGCTAACAAATTATTTTAGATCATAAATTATCAAAAAAAAAATTTTTCACGATCTACAAATCCATAAATTTTATTAATTAATAAATAGAAGATAAAATTCACAACATAAATTTTGTATTATTTAATGATCAATCGAGTATAATTAAAATGTTTGATTGGAAAAAATTAAAAAATGTGATAAATTTATAACTAATGATTTTATTGTCAGCATTGTAATGAATATTTTATAAATAGCTAATTTAATCCAATAAAATATGATTGAAAATTATATTTTTAAAAATTTTTAATCAGTATTAATATTAATATTAATTTTTTAAAAATTAATATCGTTGCAATAAACTTTTATAAAACTGCAAAATTTATAAATGTTTTTTTTAAACTTTAAATTTTCATTATAAATAATAAAATAATTTAACAAAATTTTTATTTAAAGTTAAATAACTAAAAAATTTTTAAGCGCAAGCAAAAGAAATTAAACTTACTACAAAGTGATGACTATATAGATATAGATAAATTAATTTGTGAATATTCATCTAGCTTAGAGAACAAAAACTACAACTTCACCGATGTCGAAGCAAATAAGATAAAAAATTTTTGTCAACATTTATCAAACGAAAGCTTTGCAAAAACTATATAATTACATCCATATATTATAAACTATTTATAAATATAAATATGAAAACGCTGATAAAAACAATTATATAAGAAGTTTAACTGTAAATAAATTCATATATATTGTTGCGATAGATAGAATTGTAAATTATATAAATTAATATATATGATAAAAAAATATATAAAACCTAATACTCGATTCTCGTTATATTTATATTAATATTGACTTAAAAAAAGTAATAATAAATATTAATAATAATAGCTTTATTTACAATAACTGTTAGCGTTAATTGGTAAATTTTATTTATAAAATATATAGAAATAACCGTACAGTTACTGTATAAATAATAAATTTGTGTAGTATAATTTAAACAAAACTGCCAAAATGAAAGATTATAATTATAATAAATAATAAACTAATATATTATAATAAAGTATGATCAATGATTATTAAAAAAAAGATTTTTAATTTTAGATCTTAGCATGTCATTAATAATTAATTATATTCTATATATATTATTATAATTATATTAATGTTGATACATATATTTCAATGGTAATACATAACTCATAAATTTTTATAAAAAATTTTTCTGTTAGACAATTCAACATTAGGTAATTAGTTATAAATAATTTAAATACGTATATTGTATATGTGGATCGATAAAAATTAGATTTTAAAAGATAGTAATAATATATGTTTTGTATTACGCCAGCAGGTTTATTTGCTTACTTGTAATATTTTATCCATAGTAAATAAATGATGTTTATTAATGAATTTTACAATTATTATTATTATTATTCGAATTATAATTAAAATTACAAAAAAATATAAATGTTAATTTAATAAAAATAACAATTAATTGTTAACCATCGACAGTAGACTATAGAGTTTTTTATTTTGTATTTTTTTATCTAAATAAATAAATGAAATTAAGTTTGTCAATAAATTCTCTTGAAATTATAAAAATCGTTGTGTAAACTTTTTAATCTCTTAACGCAATATAAAAAAAATATTTATGTAATTTATGTGTGCACATATCGTGAAAATAAAACAGGTTGAATGTATTTAATTATTTATTATTGATATTTTAAATAATTGTAAAATATAGATTTTAATTCATAAATTGAAATAATTCAATAAATATAATTATTAAAACTCTATCTATTCGATTATTTATGTACATAATATAGTGACCAACACATATTTATTAAAATTTACATAAGAAATATACAAATTTTATTATTAAGTTGTTCTTTCAAATTTATATTACTTTATTGAAATTTAAATATTTCAGCGATATTTTATATTTTACTTGAAAGTATGGAATGTTCATGATTAATTTAATGAAATTATCTTTTAAATATTACATCTTTTTTATTTATTAAACAAGTGCTAACTTTTAACGTAGAGTTTCAAGACACTATTTATTTATTTTTTTAAAAACATTTAAAATTTGAATAAATAATATTATTTTTAATTGTACAAAAATTATTTCAAAACCTCGGTACTGTATTATTAATAGTCAATTCAATTGAACTCGAAAAAGAAAAAATTATAAATTAAAAAAAAAAAATGTTTAAATTAAGTATTTGCAAAAACTTGGATTTAATAAAAAATATTATCAATGTTTGTAAATAAAAATAATAACTTTTATCTTTGAATGTACATGAAAGCAAATTCTTGCTAATTTATCATATCTAATACTATAATATAGTACATTTAAGTAAATTTAAAAATTTATATACTTGTCATTGATTGAATAACTGATATAATTTGGCAGTAATTACATTTATTTAGATCCAATAAACGGTGGAACTCCTCAATGTACATTTCTCATTAAATACTAAATTTTTTTTTTTAATTTATAGTTAATATATAAATGTATCATTGCCACTTTTCTTCAACACGTCTTACTTAAACTATTATATTATTTATAAAAAGTTTAAAGATTAGATATAAATGTTCTATCTTATAGCCGTTCAATACATGATGACTGATTAATTATATTTACAAATTATACATTAATCATCCAACTCTTTTTTTCAATATTTAACTAATTATTATTAGTTTTTAATTAACTAATTACTTTTATCATCTATTTCCATAATTATTTTAATATGTATACTCAAAATTAAGGACAAATGCACAATAAAAATTGTCAAGACTTGTCACTAAAATTATTTTACAAATAAGATTTTAATCTATTAAAATATTACTGCACATAAATTTTTTTACACTCAACAATTTAATTTTTATATAAAATTTTCTATTTGACCTGACGAAAGTAAAAAAAATGCATATAAAGAATTTATTTTAAAAATACAAATTGAAATAAAAATATCAAAATTGTAGTGAATCTTCGTTCGCGGTCATAAATGTAACAATATTTTAATAGAAAATTTTATGAAATTAATTATTTCCTCCTCACTAACGCATTATTTTTATACTAAATATAAACCATTAAAACTAAACAATTTCTAGATGAAATTTATAATAATTTTTTCTAGTGACAATATAATTGCCAAAAAATTTAACAAGACCAACAACATTCTTAATCAAAGAAAGATATTGCAATTCTTTCTGACAAGCACCACAAATAGTCACACTGTTTATCGACAGTACTTTACAACAATTTGGCGATTGTTTACTCAGTTCATTCTCATACTGATACTTATACTCATATTCAAAATTATCAATACCATTATAATAATTATTAACATACGGTCATCACATGGACGTATAGTCTAGCTGTACAGTGAGATATCTGACACCAGCAGCGTGGAATATCATTTCCGTATGAGCTACCACATACTTAGGATCCACCGTCCTAGCGACCTCCAATTTCAAAGTCCCGACATAAACATCCGAGCAAAGAGTCCAAAAGTGAGGCTCTTGCACACTGTAAACACCAGATAATTGCGTTACTTTGTTATAACACCCAGGAAGAACGTGGTCTAACGCCACAGGCTGTCTCTGCATTAATATCACTGCTGATTCTTTCAACAGAGAAACCACACTCACTATAATCATCAACGCTATGAACATTGAGCAAATTGGATCGGCAATCATCCATCCGAACATCTGCATCAGTATCGCGGATATAATTACACCCACAGATCCAAGAGTGTCCGCGAGAATGTGCAAAAAGACTCCCTTCATAATCTGAGAGTTCCCTGCTGGCAACATCGTGTCGGTTTCTATTTCATGGTGATCATGATTGTGACTGTGGTTGTGATTATGAGAGTGTCCATGTTCTTGCTCCATGTTGATGCCAACTCCAACTCCTAGATTAGTAGCTCCAGGATTACTCAATGCTCCGTGATTGGCATGACTGTGCCCATGTCCTCCACCGTGGCTGTGGCCATGTCCGCCACCTCCGTGACTGTGACCATGTCCGTGTTGGAATGCATAAATACCTACCAGGTTGACGAACAGCCCCATCACCGAGACCGCGAACAATCTCTCGTGTTTGACTTCCGGTGGCTCGATCAGTCGCTCCACCGCGTTAGACATTATGCCTATTGCTACGAAGAGGAGCGCTAATCCGTTCACGAAACCGGCCAATACTTCGGCGCGGACGTAACCAAAGGAGTACCGCTCGTTTGCTCGCCATTTCGTTATCACTGACGCTGCCAGTCCGGCTACCAGACCAGTGCAATCGAAGAACATGTGGAAACTGTCGGATATCAGCCCTAAACTGTTGGTCCATATCCCGAAGAGCAATTCGACAAATGCGAATGATAAGTTTAGGAATAAAAATAAAAATAAGTTCCTTGTGTTTGGGTCCGAGAAAATTAGTCTTTTCCAGCTGTATATTTTTTCTTTTATTTTACTACCGATCCCTCGGCCATCTCTGTGCGATAATGGAAGCATCTTGCTAGTTCATCAGCTTTTAACCTGTAATTAGTTTAGTTTATTATTCACTTTTTTAATTGCAAGTAACAAAACAGCAGATGTTTGATAATTTTTTATGAAAAATAAATTAGCCGACATCTAAAAATTTTTAGAATTTTTTTTTATTGAAAAATTCTTTTCAAAAAGATACAAGAAAAAATTTCACATGTAGAAAATTTTAAAAATTACACATGCAATTTTTTAGAAATATTTTTTTGTTCTAATTTAATTATTAAAAAAAAAATTAAAAACGTCGGCTAACTTTACTATTATTAATTTTTATGATTTTTTAATTAATTAATGATACGGAGATAGAATTTTTTTGTTTAAAAAATGAGGAAGTTTTATTAGTTAATAAAAGAATATTTAAGAATTTAAAAATTGAAGAACTATCAAAGTTAATTATATGACACATGTTTTCTATTTTTTTTTTTTTTTTTTTTTTTTTTTTTTTTTTTAAAAAACGTTTCAGACATTTGTTGCTTGGTTATTTAATAAATACTCTTTCAACTTATCAATAAAAAAAACTACTCTTTAGTTTAAAATAAAGTTAATAACATAAATTTCATTTAAAATATCTAGTTGAAAAAAGTCTACCATAAGGAACACAATGCAATAAATAAATGATTATAAATTTCAAGTACACTTGATAATAAATTTTAAAAAATATATAAATCGATTAATTAAATTATATTTATTGATAAATAAAAATAATAGCAGCAATAAAATATTAATTGAAAGAAATATTAAAGTTGTCTGACGTGTCAACAACCTTACGTCACCGTAAGGTTATGATACGTCAAATTAAAAAACTTACCTCGAGTTGATGAAAATTTAGTTCCAAATAAATACATAAAGTTGTTTTATAATTTTGTTTATTTATGTAAAGAGCATTTTCGTAGTGTTATTATTTTAATAAACTTAACGACTCCCGGGTGTAGAACGCACGGGTGAACGCCACCGCTTGAATTCGATGGCGAAGGGTAAAGGGAATAGATCAAGATCCTACCAACCAATCAAATATTATTGTCTATGTCGTGTAACTAGCATGTTTATTTGAATAAGGAACAAGAAATCAGGAATATATATTTTCTAAAAAAGAAACAAAAATTATAACACTGAAGTTGACAGATATTAAACATTTTTTTGGAATTTTATAGCAATTAAATTATTAATAAAAAAATTTAATTAAAAAGTTTCACATGTGAAAATTAATAAAAATTACAAATGAAAAATTTTAGAAGCATTTTTTTATTGTAATTAATTTGTTAAATAATTTTTTCAATTGACAGCTGACTGCTAACTTCAGTATTATCAAAAATTTTATATTTTTTAATAGTTGATTAAAAATTTTAATCATGCAATTAATTTGTCTTTTTATTTTTATAACAAATTTAAAATTCTATACAATTCAATTTTTTATTAAAATAATTTTAATCAAACGCACTGATAACAAAAATTTCTTTTTAATAAATGAAATAATATTTTGTAGAGTAAATATAAGTTTGTTTAATAATATTTGTTTACACAAAAAAAAAATTCCTGGTGTAGAATTTAAAAATTTATAAAACTATCAAAATTTATAAACGCCCTCTATTGTGAGTAATTTTTTTCAGGAACGTATAACAAATAATTTCAAGGTAAAAAGATAAAATTTTTTCTCTTTTTACTTCCTTGTTGTTGATATACTTATTTCTATCAAACAGGTTAAATTTTCTGGTATAAAAGTATTTACTACGACCCTGGTCTGTTTCAATTCCGCGTTTCTTTCACTTGTGAAACTACAAATTTAATTTATAAAATAAAATAACGTTTAAATAGTAATTAAATAATTATTTATACCCAACAAAAATTTAATTAAAAAAGATTTCCATGAAATTATTTAAATTATTGAGTTGTATTTAGTTTCTCTTTTGACAATAAACGGCGATCACAGCGCTTCCACTGCGGAGATCAACAACGCGGAAGGCTCTTTCTTTCTTTTACAGTTCATCGGTCGTTATGGTGAGTGTTTCCAGCTATCAGTTATTTTAATTAATCAAAATTATACTGCACCTGATAATAAAAATATTTATTGCAAAATGAAATTAAAAAAAAAGTAAATTTTTATTCTACAATTAAAAGTTTCTAAAATAGTGTGATTATATTATAACCATTGTTGATCTCTTGTCGAGTCACATGGCAATTCATTTTTTAATCTTTTATTATTATTGTTATTTACAATAAAATATTTATCAAACTTCATCATTTTTTAATTTAAAAAAAATTATTGAGATTTTTTCTTATTTTTTTAATACTCCAGTAAATCTTAATTAATAAATGAGTAAAAGTGCAGTCATAACCTAACTTTTGTCAACATGACGATAATTTTAAATCTAGACTATCACCGTGGTAGCAAAATCTGATTTAATGAGACTGATATCTTTTATAAATTTATCATTTATTTTTATTGTATGTTGAACAAAAACTAATAGCAAAATTTATTTTTTTTAGCCGCCCAAGAAGGACACGAAGGGAGGTTCCTCCAAACAACCTCAAAAGACTCAAAAAAAGAAGGAAGGAGGATCTGGTGGAAAAGCCAAGAAGAAGGTGCGTTTTATTTTTTTTTTTTTTTTTCCTATAATTTTTTGAACTTTGTATTTTATTTTAATTTAAAAATTTATTTTAATCAACAATTAATTTTTATTATAATTTATTTAAATCTTTAAGTATCTAAATCTTGTTAAGATTTATTTTTTTAAAGATAATTTTTTATTTCAGTGATTAAATATATCAGTCATATTATTCGATTGATAATTATAATTACAGTTTCAATTATTATAATTATAATTAAAATTTCAATTATTTAATTTTTATCAAGCTTTTAGAACACTAAGAACTTTAATTTGAAAGTCAAAAAAATTTAATTCTTTCAATTTAATCATTTAAAAATATGAACTGTAATTTATTTTAATTTTATTAGTAATCATTGCAATGCATTTAAATAAATTACTAATATAATTTTATTAAATTTGCAGAAGTGGTCCAAAGGAAAAGTTCGTGACAAGTTAAACAACGCAGTGTTGTTCGACAAGGGTACCTATGACAAACTTATCAAAGAAGTACCTCAATACAAATTGATCACTCCATCAATTGTGAGTGAAAGATTGAAGATTCGTGGATCACTGGCCAGGCGAGCACTCCTCGAGCTTCACCAAAAAGGTCTGATTAAACAAGTTGTACAGCACCACGCTCAACTTATTTACACTCGCACCACCAAGGGCGACGATCCCGCTGCGTAATGAATTTTCATCTGTATAATTTGATTTAATACTAAATAAAAAAAAAAAAAGTTTATAACTTACCAAGAGTTTTGCAAACCTTATCATTATTTATAACTACAATAATATAAAGTTTTAAAATCAAATCTTACTCATAAATAATTTTAATTAATTAATGCCATTAAATTACTAGTTCTTAATTAACCATAAGAAAATAATTTAAAGTATTTGATGCTCAATTGTTTTAATTTTAATTTCAAGTATGGCTGACAGTATATTGTCCTATTAAATAATTCCAGTGTACGACAAGGTACAAACTGGATTTAACTAACTAAATTCCAGTAACT
The DNA here is from genome assembly GCF_013202065.1 of Cotesia typhae. NCBI lineage: Eukaryota > Metazoa > Arthropoda > Insecta > Hymenoptera > Braconidae > Cotesia > Cotesia typhae. The sequence continues at coordinate 8,039,744 of NW_027423757.1, read as the reverse complement.
CGCATCATTCTTGGAGACATTCGTACCTTAATTATTATTCGCTTATTTAAATTACCGACAATAATAACTTCAATAACTATTTGTCAAAAATAATTATCGGAAATCGAAATGTTATTTTATTGGTATATTTATTCGACACATAACCAATATTAATTGGCATTTTATTTATTAAAAAATTAATAAGTCTCTCGCAAATGAAGAAAATTTGGAATGGCCACGAGACTAAGCCCGCGAAATTCCGAAGTCAGCGCTCTCGAGGAGCGTGGTTATCTTATTGGCAAAAAAATTGGCCAGGTAAGTTATTATTTTACTATTTACTTAATAATAATTATTATTATTATTTATTTATTTATTATAATTATAAACTAGGGTTCTTATGCGACCGTTCACCTAGCAGAATACATAGATAATAGTAGTTCAAAAAAAATGCGGCTTGCATGTAAGATATTTGATAAAGAAAAAGCACCTCCAGATTTCCTTGAAAAATTTTTTCCCCGTGAACTTGAAATTTTAACAAAAGTTGAAAACCCGCATATCATTCAAGTATTTTGTTTTAAAAATTATTTATTGATTTATTAATTTTTTTATTTTTATGAATATCAATTATTATAATTTACTCATGTAATTTTTGTGGCCCAGGTACACAGCATACTGCAACGAGGACCACGGGTGTTCATTTTCATGCGCTATGCAGACAACGGTGACTTATTGGATCACATAATCCGCAGCGGTGTTGTGTCAGAGCACCAGTCAAAGCTCTGGTTCCGTCAAATGGCTTCAGGGCTGCAGTATTTGCACGGCAAACATATTGCGCACCGCGATTTAAAGTGCGAGAATATTTTATTGTCTCGTAAATTCAATGTTAAGCTAGCTGATTTTGGGTTTGCGCGCTATTGCGTCGACGAGGAAAACAAACGGGTTCTGAGTTACACGTATTGCGGGTCTGCGGCTTACGCAGCTCCTGAAGTTGTTTCTGGCACGCCATACAATCCAAAACTGGCTGATGTTTGGTCGCTTGGTATTATATTGTATATAATGCTCAACGGGACGATGCCCTTTAAGGATGACAATATTAAAAAGCTGCTGAAAGATCAAATGGGGAAAAATTGGGTCTTTAGATCTCGGGTACTCAAAACGCTGTCACCGCTGGCTGTTAATATTGTCAAGCGTATTTTGGAACCCGATGTTACTGTGAGACTTACGCTTGAACGTGTTTTAGCACATGAGTGGCTGAAAAACAAAAAAGATAAATTGTCTTTTAGTAGCCGATTTGGTCATTCTTCATCGACACAGCATCAGGTATTGATGATTTTTTTTTTTTTTTCAAGCTGAAAATTCATTTATTTAATGATAATTATATTAAAAAAAATTTTTTTTATTAGGGAAATGAATTAGCCCAGATTCCAAATGACTCAATCATGAAAACAGCAATGAAATTATTCAAAGAACCAGAAACGTTACCTAAAAATAATACAAACATGTCGGTTGATCAAAAAAAAAATTTCTTCAATCCACTCAAGAATACAACTAATAAATTATAATTTTAATATTCTCTAAAGAAATTCATATATTTACAAAACTATATTTTCGATACTTGTGTTTAATTGAATATTATTTATTACAGTATTCAATAAAGCTTCTTACATATAAAATATATTATTTTAATCAATAATTATATTTTTTGACGTTAGATAACGTAGATATTAATTTAAATATATATTTATATATCTTTTAATATACAAACTATAGTCTATTAATTTACAAAACTAGATTTTCTTTTTATTTAATGTACATCTAGATTAATATGACAGTGAAAACGACATTATATATATATATATATATATATATATATATATATATATATATATATATATATATATATATATATATATATAATTAATTATTCTTTTTTAGTTTTTAAATGTTAATTGGACAAATAATTTACAGAAATTCATTAAATAATCGATTAGTTAGCCTTTAAATATTTAATTTTGTTCATAATTTAGAAAATTATTTAATACTAAAATTTTGATCATTCCAATTTTTAATTTAAATACAGAATAATATTAAAAATTAAATTTAATATTAAAATAATTATTCAAAAATTTGAGTTTTTAATATTGAATTCAAACTCATCCGGGTGTAAAATAAAAAGCAATATATAATTTAAATAAAAAAGTAGTGAAATAAAAATGACAGTGACAATTAATAGTTATAAAAATAATAATAATAGTTAGATATTAATACAATAAAATTAGTAGATCTAGTGATATTTGTAAAAATTAAAAATGTCTAGATTAAAATCTCGTGCATATATACTAGTTAAAATAATTAAAAAAAAACTGACAATAATTAAAATTTAGACTCGTTGGGGTTCTTATATAAATCAATTTTGGTTTGATTACTTCTTGTTGCACATTATCTTTTATTAATAATTAATAATTCAATATTAACTATTAATATATTTATAATAATAAGTATATAAAATTATATGTTGTATATTATTTTTACAATAACAAGTCACTAGGCACTCATGTATATGTTTTAAAATATTTCGTAAGTCATAAGTTTCTTCTATGTTACATAACAAACACGTTATCTTTTCAATTATCATTTCATAGTTAATTTTACTATCCAACAATTATTTCATTAAATATTATCTTTATTTTATATTTACTTTTGTTATTATTTTCTTGCAAAATTTATTATATTTATTGTTATAAGAATTTTTAATAACATTTAAACCCATCCACCGGTTAGTTTGTGGAACATTTCTTCGTTTAACGTTTGATTAGCTTCTTTGGAACGCATTGACAAAAATATATAGCCTCCAATAAATTCATGTACGACTTTACAATCTGCCGATTGGCACTCGAAAATTATATTCTCTTCTTCGAATTGTACCATCATGTGTTTGACTTCCCAATTAACATTCCAGGCCTAAATACATAAATTTATTTTATTATAGAGTATTTTAATTTTTTTTTTTTGTGTTTAATAAAAAAAATAATAATAAATCAAACAAACCTTCATTGTATTGTATCTCCATGTTTTCAAGTGATCTCCACTGTGCAAATCCATACGCATAAGTCGATTATTTGCAATACCGAGTAATTCGTCTTTATTTTTTCCAGTAAATCTTACGACGAATAATGAAATGCCATATTCAGGCAGTGATTGCCATGCTTTTATGTAATTTAATTTAGCCTCGACTAATGGAAGATCTTTGACATTTGCATGAGCTTCCAAGATTCTTTGTACCAACTGAAATATTTAATATTTTTTTTTTTTTTTTTTTCAAGATATAAAACACTTGAAATATTTATAATTATTTATATTATTAATTGATAGATTAACGACTTAATAAATTAATTTTAATGAAAAATATTTAAAATATCTCAAATGTTAATTCAACTATAAAAAAAACTTTTAATTTCATAGAAAGTATTTATTTAGTGATTATATTGACTGATAATAAATAAAATTTTATAGAGTAATAATAAAACTTGTATCTATTGTACAGAGATAACACGATACTTTTTAAAAAAATTTCAATGTAAATATTTTATAAATATTTCGTCATGTATAATGAATAGTAAAGAGGTAAATTCCCAACTATTTAAATACAGTATTTAAAATACTTTCCCTTGAGCCTATTTAAAAAAATAAATACACTCACTTTTCCTCTAAGTTTCTTGGCATATCTGGGCGCAACATAGTCTTCAGGTGTAATATTAAGTGAACTAGGATTAATCGCCGGTGCTGGAGCTGGTCTTTGTAATTGTAGGAAGGCACTGATACTATTAACCTCGCTTTCGTAGGAAGAGTCTGCTAATGATCTGCCTTTAGCAGCCAACCGGCAAGCAGCCATCCACTTGGCATATTGTTGTTCCTAAAATAATTATTTATGTTTAAAATAACTGTAAAAACTTTTAAGTTATTATAAGTAAGAAGATAAAAAATTACCGTATCACATCTAATCCACATTTCGGTCATTCCATCAGCACTAGGAACCTCTAATCTAATCCCATAACGGCCTTGAGAGAGATGAACGTCAGGTGTGACTTCGCATCCCCGTAAATTAATAATATATGCTGGTGCCTCAGAACTGTGGCTCTCCTCGCGTGTTTTATACAATCTGAGCTGTAGATCTCGGCATGTGAACCAGTAACGCTTAAATGCCTTGAGCGTAAAACGTTTTGGTTTGAAGAACCGAAGATAATCACAGAGCTCTGGTACTTGAGTAACATCGCTGGTTCCATTACTGATACTGCTACCTTCGAGACTGACTTGTAAATCCGTAAGTGCTGCATCAATATCATCTTCAATCAGCGATGATGATCCATTGCTCTCGTAACTCGGCTGTGGCATACTTGCCTGGAGATTCACTTGTACCTGTTAAATAAATCAAACATTTTTTTAATTATTTTTCTTCCATATTATCGGCTCACATTTCTTCTTCTTCTTTTTTTTTTTTTTTTTTTTTTTTTTTTACTGTTTGCATAGTAAAATATACAAGTAATGTATACTACAAACATAAGATTGGTGGAAAATACAGAGAATAAGTTTGAGACGAGTTTATCGATCTTAGTAGTGATGAGTAGGTGTACGTACAAAAACACGAGGTCATCGACGTGGGTTGCAGTTGTTCGTTAAACATACGATATCCGTATAATATATTTATTTACATATATAACTTATATTGTGGATGGGGATATGTACATGTATTAAATATAAGTGAAATTTAAGATATACAATGAATGAACAAAGAAAATAATAAAAAAATTTTCAAAGTAGAAAGCTGTATTAATTTATTTTTACACGATCTACGCCAAACTAGTGAAGGTAACAAATAACAAACAACAAATACGTGGGTTCATTAAAAATATGTAATACTTTTATATGTTTTTTATTTATATTATTTTATTGTTAGCGATATCGATGACCGTACCCACGCGCATTAATGTCTTGAGATTAAGATTGATTATCGATTTAAATTATACACTATATTTATTGATTTTTAAGTATTGTCTCATTCAATTAAATTGTCAGTACGGTCTGGTTTTTCTTAAATTAATAACCTTTTTTTATCAATTAATATTAGTCGCGTGATACGTGGGAATGTTTTTTATAAAAATATTAGATATCTTTACTGTAATAAAATTTATAGTCGTTACTATCAGCGAATAGTAAGAGGACTCCACTAAATTAAAATAATTTGATAACTTCTTTTAAGAGCCCTGACCTTATAGTTTTATAAAAAGTTTTTTCCTTTTTTTTTTTTTTTTTTTTTTTTTTTTTTATTCTTTAAAACGCCATTAATAGCTGTAGAATAGTTTTTTTTTATTACGTTGTAAAAAAACAGTCGTTAAATGGTGCTGATACAATCAAGGTGTTGGTATTAAATGCTAAATTTCATTATTTAAGACTGTTTATTAAAATAATTAACCTCGACCTTCTGTTAATTATCATTACTTTATGCTACTCAGATAAACTTTCGAAATATGGGACAATCATGTTTTTTAATTATTGAATTATCTAATAATTAATCAAGTTTGTGTTTAATATTCAACTGGAGGTCATATTTTATAATGAAATAATTTTTTTAAATGAAAATTAAAATTCTAACGAACAAAAATTAAATTTATTTTAAATGATTAACAATAGTAATATTAGTTTTTGAAATATCAAAATTATATTACAGATCACTACATACTGTAACAATTTATCACATTAGATAGAGTTTCGTAATACTTCCCGGTTTCTACAGACCCTATAATTGTAGCAATTAACATTCATTGTAACAGAAATGTTTTCTAGATTTTATTCTAAATTGTTATTAATATAAAGTACGATTATAAGAATGATAAGGTCTGAAATTATGAAATATGACTGATCCAATATAATAAATTGCAATTGCCGATAAATAATCAACAAAGCCGGGTTAATATTTCAAGAAATAAACTCACTAATCATGCCATAAAATTAAAGTTTTATAGTATTAATTACAGAATACCAGACACAAAACTAAGTAGATAGTAATAAACAAACCAATGTCTTATTTTATTTATAAAAAAAAAATTAGACTCCCACTAACTTCAGTTTTATAAAAACTGTTACTCATAAAATTAATTTAAAAATAAATATGAACAGGATTTATCAATCACAAGATTTTATTTAATGCCTAGCTTGTGATATTTTATATAAAAGAAACAAGAATAAGAATCCCTACTGAGTCTGGAGAAATTTAATCCCTACACCAAATTCTATAATGGTTGTACGAATAAAAAATAAAAAAATATATGATATTTATTTACAAAAAAACAAGATATATATGGATAGTGGAGTGATCTCATAAGTCTTCCATTAAAGGCCATTAAAAAGATTAAAAATAGGGACGGTTATCGTTTGACAATGTAAAATAATTGATAATACCTGCAGAGCTGCGAACATCAGCATCTCTTCTTCGGTACAATCAATTTCTTCGGCAAGAAGCTGCCATTTAGCTTGCTCATAAATCATATTGATTCTAACAGCATCAGTTTTCGGATTTAAATCATAAAATGAATAAAATTTAAATCTAAGTCTGAGAATGTCAAATTCTCTAATGCCTTGTTCCATTATTGAGAGAGAGGAGTCGAGCCATGCGACGTTCATCCGTGCGCGTTCTACCAGATTTTTAGGTTTTATTAGTTTGGCATGGACGTCTGGTGATACCGCGGATGGGGTCTGAGCCAATGACTCGGTCATCCCACCGTTTAATGCCTCTAAACTCATTGTACTATTGTTTGCGTTGAATGAACCGGTACTCCCGAATCCTGATGAATTATTATTCCTCTTCCAAGTGCCCGTATGCTGTAATGTTAAATTACAATAATAAATAAATCATAAATCACAAAATCATAAATAATAAATGAAAACTATTAAGTTATTAATATATTCAGTAAAATAAAAGAAAATATGATTTTAAATTATATAAAATCGAGATAAGAGGTGGATCTTACTGAAACTGGAGAACTGATGGGCGTGCTGTGATTCCTATTGTTCGGGGTGACTGGAGCGCACATAAAAGGACTGCTCTGATCTAAACTTCCATTCGATCCTTGTGGACTTTGACTGACTGGGATAAAAGTGTTTGTATCCGCTGGCACGTTCCAATGTCCGTTCTTTTGATTTTCTATCTTCTTTTTCGCTGGCAGATCTTTTAAGTTGTACTTCAAGTGATTAGGCTCAAGGGGTTTGCAAAATGATAGTTCTTCTGGATGTCTTATTCCTGTCAATTTTTTATTTTTATAATGTTTTTTTAAATAAATTAAAAAAATTCTACAAGTCTTTAATTATTAAATTTTTTTAACAACTTAAAAAAAATTACACCTAAAATTATTTTTTACAAAAAAATGAAACAATTTTATTTACAGCTAAAAATAATGCAATTATTGAATCAAAAATTTTTTGAAAATAAAATTTGATATATAAAATAATTAATTTTCTTCTAACGAGATTCTGATTTTATGTTTCCTCTAATTGCATGATAATTTATCACCCATTAGCTTAATTAAAAACTGCTATCACTTGTTCTTTCAAACATGACCTTCGCGTGGTAAAAGGACATTTGTTACTTTGCATCTATTAAAAATAATTATAGTACTAACTTTAAACTTAAACTAATTTTAAATAAATCATCTAAATGATTTTTAATGCAAAAAAATAATCATTTTTAAATTAAACTGTAAAATAAATTTTACGACAAATAAAATTTGTAGTTACCTAATTCTTTACATAGATTTATAACAGTATTAAAAGTCTTGACAGAGAAATCAACTCGACAATCAAGATAACGCATGTCTGGCAATTGTACACGAAGTGTTTTGTGCATCGGTGTAAAATGTAAAAGAGCATCTGCCGCAACTCCGTACTGATCTAAAGTGCTCCTTGTTCTGGTGAGCCAGTGATTTCTTTTAGGCCACCAAAGTGCGTGGTCCGACCAGTCCATGGCAATGTCTGGAAATAATTAAAATAAATAATCATTAGTTACATCAAAGTAATCTAAAATATTTTAAATCAACAAGTATTTTTAAAGTTTATGATTAGAAACTTTAATCTTTATGGAAAATTATAATTTACTAAAATTGCAAGTTATTTTACAATTTTTTCTGTATTTATTACGATCCAAAGAAACGATAATCTAAGCAGTAATAATTGAGAAAAAAAATTTAATTTATACTAATTATAGTAATTTTTCTAACGGATTGTTTATTATTATTTAAAATACATAGTAAATTTTAAATTGTGGTCGTAATTATTATTAAATTTGTTTTGTGGATCTATTAAATCTTTCTTCTCGAAAATTGACAGACCGTTACTAATTTAATCTGACACCATATTTCACCAAACATACAATTTATAATATAATTCTTATTTTTTTTTTCTTTTATGGAGAAAATTTAAGTGTTATTTAACCTTAAGCAGTGCATAAGTATAAGTAGTTTAAAAATTAACAATAAACACAGCTTATTATAGATAGTTGGCAATTACGTTGAGCAAATCTTACTAATTTTCTGAAAATTATGTTTATCATACTTTTGGTAATCCAGTTACGCTACACTGACAAAAAAAAATGCTTGATCCAAGAAAAATATTTTTGATCCAAGACAACTATTTTGAAGAAAAATTTCTTCATAAAAAATACCAAATAATACTTTTATTTATTGACATATTGTGAAAAGAAAATTAACGTTTATAAAATAAACAAACAAATAAATACTTGAATGATTGCTGGATCGAGTAATCAAAAACCAGTGCGTTCGATCAACAAAGAAAAAAAAAGTTATTTATGTTTAAAAATCCGGAAAGTAATACTTCCGGATGTCCGTTACGGTTGAACGTATATATACTCAAGCAAAGCGGATGTTAGCTTTGAAAAGCATTCGATTTAACGATAGTCGTTAAATGCTTACGCAAGTAACTCGTGTTGATTGTATATCGCGCTATAAACGTACATTTTTTCGGGGGTTTCAAGTATTTTTTTGTAAACTTTATCTTTTCAGAATCTAGATATTTCAGGCAATGCAGTGGCTTAAATAAAATACAGAAGCGTATTCAAGATACGTGCGTTTATGGGATTTCATGCATTCTTTGGTAACATCTGTTTCAGTACCATGTTAGATTTCCGCATCGAAAAATTCTCCGAGCTAACTACCAGTATTGTTCAGATCTTTTGTTTAATTTAATTTCAATCATTTTTTCAAATTTTTACTTCCAAAAATTTAGATCTTAAAGTAAATTTAAAAATTAAAAAATTTTTTCTACATAAAATTTGGATGAACTTTAATTTTTTGCTTTATTTAAATACATTTTAAATAAAATTTGATTATTATATATTACTCAACACAAATTTCTGAGCAAACTGCAAAAGTCTCTTCAAGTAGTTTATTCAAAGATTTTATAAACAAATAATCCTCATAGATGCATACTGTATATTTGTACAAAATATTACGTAAATAAATAGGGCAGTTGTATTTTACAACAAATAAATATAAAGAAAGTTCTAGTACAGCACAAATTACAACCCTTGTCACCCTATTTTTTGTTCTTGGGTTTATGTACAAGAGCCACTCCCAAGACCTCGTTCTAAAGACCTACCCTTCGTGCTCAGATCTGCAAAGACAAGAAAAACGAGAAAGAGTTTTTTAAGTACTCATGCAGTATGGTATAGAAGTGTTTAAGGGGTTTCGTGGCTCGAGTTTTAGCCTTTCTGGCATACTAATACAACAGCGAACTACGTTGCTCGCTCCTTTTACATGGGGAAAATCACCACTCAAGTATTATTTTATTATTATTCAACAGAGTAAGACTATATGTAAATAAAAATAAAAGACGCAAAAGCAGAAAGCAGAAACACAAATACTGAATCTGATCGTAAACCTACACTGAGTATAGGTTTTTATTCCGAGAAATATTTTTCCAGCTGCCGGTAGAAAATTTAAAGCCAAATATATTTTCTTTCTTAGTTCCTGTACTGATGATACTGTATTGTATTATGCACGGTCAATTGAGTAATTTCAGACGGACCGGTATATAATAGTACTCAGAATGGAATGGAACAGGATCAAGTAAGTTTATACTCATGTGTGGGTGAGTAGAGGCCATTTGGTGCGGCCACATGGTCAACCTTAATAAAGGAATGACCTAGAGATTTTCAAGGATAATAAATTTTCTCTTCCAATGGCGGTAGTTTATTTTATTATATAGGTCGGGATCGATAGATTGAAATGACGAATCATCCTTTCAATTCGAAATAGTGAAGACAAGCTTGCTTTATCATTATCATTATTATCGAGTTTCCATACCTCATGGCTTCGAGTGCTGATTAAAAGTTTGAGAGCACGTGCTCTAGATTTTAAGGGGAAACGGAAATAAATTTACATGTGTTTCTCATCTCTAACAGGAGTGTCTGCTGTTATGTCTTTGAGGATTAGATTCCTTCACTTACACATTACTTAATTTAAGCTTTCTTCTTTATATAGACCTCCAAGTTGATATATATACGCTTGTTTATTTATTTAAGCCACCTTATACTCTGTTTTCACAAGGATAATTTTGAATTTTTATTAACAGAATCTTTTAAGAAAATTATAAATATTAATAAATTTTGTTTATTTTTTATTTTATTTTTTAAATATGCCGAGTTGAGATAATAAACTTAAAAGCTCTTAGTTGATGTTAGTATAATAAAATTTTATTATAAAAGTATTAGCAAGTTTCATTTTTTTTTTTTTTATAAAAATTTTAGTTTTAGAGGTGCAACGATCAAACCTTAATTTAATATAAAATGAATCAGTGGAAAAAAATGCTAATCAGTGAATGTCCATTGATGGAATAGTACCAAGGACAATGATTGGATGAATGGTATTCTCAGAATTATTTGTCAAGCTTTAAATTAAGTAGTTTTGAATCAAAAAAGGAACGTTTTTATAAATTAGATTATCTAACTTTGCTTTTATTCAATTTTAAAGAAGAATTTAAATTTGCCTTCAATTTCAAACTTCTTCCAATAAACTATTTTGATTGTATACTGGATTTAAAAGTTTAGAACATTTTTTTATGGCCCCTGATTTGTCTAAAATTTTCAAGTCCCATATGGTGAAGATTTTATGAATGCTCGTAGAACTAATATTTTTATAACGGATCGTTATAGTGCTAAACGTTAATTTGAATTTCTTGAAAATATACTAGTTTTTAGAATTTTTAACATTGCCGTGTTAATCACACAAATGGTAAACTACTATGTAAATTAATGACATTTCTATCTTCTACATTGAATATATTAGTTACGATTTTAGTGCGGATAAAATTAAATTTTAAAATAATCAAAAATTATTTTTAATAATAAATTTTAATACTCGATATTTTTGTCAATTTTTTAATACACAATAATGAATATTTTATAATTTCTGTGAAAAAAAAAAGTGTCGCTGATAAATGTCGGTCTAATATCCACCCACAAAAGTAAAACAAACTATTATGATTAATAGTATTTTCCAGAGAGAATTTTGATAAACCATTAATCACTACGTATTTACTCATTTAATTCTTAGAAATGAGCATGTATTAAATAATTATATTCAAATGAGTTGATTCAATACATAATTCTAATCTAAAAAGGATGAGTTAATGTTAAAAGAATTTTCTTGCTATATTGCAGCAATAAAATTACAAGTTTCTGTATAGTAGTTTGTGATGCTGATGGCAAAACAAAACGATTCGAGAATATAGTGACCGAAAGCTACTTCACATATTTCCTGGTTAAACCTGAGTTTATGTATGAGTATAGTGTGAATATGCATTATGACCGCATGTCTATTTTAAACATTTCCTGATATATTTAATAGATAACACGCTAATACTTGCTATTATACCATAAAACCAAATATTAAATATTAATTTATATGTTTGTACAAGTTATGTACACTGACTAGACAAACTATTCATTTTTTTTTTTGCACACTTCATCTTTTGATTTTTTTTTCTCTCAAATTAATGCAGAATTGCATATTTTACATACATTATAATATATGTTATTATTAGTTGTAAAACTGAAATAAGATATAGCAAATTTATTTAACGAAACAGTAAGATGCTTGTAAACATACGAGTTAATTAAGTCATTTCATTTTATTTTTTTAATAAGACATTTGTATGTGATTTTTTATTATGATGAAATTTAGTACATATGATTCATGTTTCATAACCATAATTCATTTTCTTTAATTAATTATATATATTATACATCGCATGACAAGAGCATTAATTATAGCATCAATGTTTATACAACTGAACTAAATCCGGTACAAAGTCTTGGTATTTACTATTTTTTTTATTTATTTATTGAGTGTTAGGAAAAATGTTTTAAGTTTTAAAAAATTATTTGATAATTGATGAATTTGTTCATGGAAATCAAAATTTATGGGTAAAAAAAATTACGAAAAATATATTTAAATATTAAATAAATTATAAAAATTTTGGAGTTTATAAATTATGCATTATTAAAAAAAAAAAACTAAGTTACAAATCTTGAGGGAAATTGAAAAATAATCTTAAATGTCAGTCTCGCTTCAAGTCACTTGATATAAATTATAATAAAAATTTTATTATTCGACATAAAATTTATTTTATAATACTGAAAAAGTAATAAAAATAAAAACATTAAATGTTCCATACATTTATTAATTTTTCAAATGTGACATTAAAATCATAAAGTATAAAATAATATAAAACTTTCATAGACTAAAATATATTTATCATAAATTTAAAAATGCAAAATAAAAAATGATAGTGTCCTTGATAAAATTATTAAATTCAAAACTCAACATACATATTCATTCACTAGAATAGATATGGAGGAAGTTCATTGTAGGAAACGTTTATTTTATAGTGTCGTCACTAGCTTTAAGAATTAAAAAAACATTACGACTAACATAGGTGTGTTCACAATATTAAGTTCATACATGAGTATTAGTCAAAAGTTCGTCATCCGACACATTGACGTGTTGATAATATTTAATTATATAATTATATTAAAATTTCTTCCTTCCTAATAACAATAACTAACAACAATAACAATAACGGTGACTGACATTCAAGTATATTAAATGGTTCGTAAAAAAAAAATAAATAAACGAAGTATATTTAAAAATGTTTAATTAGGCGGCACAACACGATATTCACGAATAGTAATAATTTGTTTTGAAACGCGATTAAGTATGAACTGCTTACAATATCAGTAACAATGTACTGACATGCAGACTTCAACGAGGTCAGTGATAAAATATACGAGTGTGCCACGATAAGAATCATAATATCGTAGCTATTATATACACACACGTGCTCTAAGTTCTGCCCCCAGGATAAATAGATGAGCTATTTGCTTTTTTCCTCTTTATTAGACCCTGCTATACATTTTTATCTAGTTAAATGCGCATTTATAAAACGATTATGATATAATTGAAAATAATTAATGTTTCATCAAATATTTATTACATAACATCTAGTAATAATTAAATAAAGATAAACGTTGGACTTTTTAATCAAGTTCAGCCTTTAGGTTTCAACTCGAAATTTATTACATTCTGTTTTGTTCTTAATTAACTTCCATTTTGTTTACCAACGGTATTTTGCGAGTATATGTTGGGTTAAAAAAGTTTTGAAATGCTTGGAAAACTCATTACTGACTTATAACTCGTTATATTTCTTAAAAATAAAATAAAATAACATTTTATTTATGGTTTTGCTTTAAAATAAGTCTAGTGAAAAAATTTTTTCTAATTTTGACGTTCTTAAAATGTAGACTAGATTTGAAAAAATAAAGATCAATAATAGGAAAATTTGGTATTACAAATTATAGAAATTCTTTTTTTTTTTTTTTTAAACTAGAAAAATAATGATATAAAGCCTAAAAACTTTTTGAAACAGATTAAACTTCATAAACCAGATGTAGCGTTAAAATATTCAGCAATTTTCGGGTGTCATTTTACAATTAGGACTTGTTAATAATTATTCTATTTTACTTCGAAGAAAAAATCATTTTACGGTTCAATAAAATATTCATAATTTGCATTAATTGGATGATTCTTTCCATGAATAAATTTTTTTTTTTTTAATCTAAAAATATAAGTTATTTTTAAAGAACCTCAACGACGATGCTGAAGGATTTTAATTAATAATTATAAATATAAAAAAATAAAGTTGTTAACTCGAGTAGAAACTTATTAAAAACGATAAAGTCATCAAAGAATATTTTTTCCGCATACTAAACGGATGTAACATGATAGTTTAGATTTTATAGAATATATTAAATTATATATTACATTTTATGTCTATAAATATGTACATATTTATTCACATATAAAGCATATAATATTTAGGTATATGTATAGGACTAATCGAAAGTTTTTGATAGTGTGTATCTCGAGTTTTTCGATGGAATACCTGATATGGTCTCTCTGAGCTGAAGACAGGCATTTAGTGTCGCCTACGTGCAACGACTGACTTACCACAAAAGGTTGCCGGAAGTTATTTAACATAATCCCTTGAAAGTTTTACCCAGCACACGCATTACTGCTGGGAAGTCTGAATATTTAGTAATATTGATGGCCGCAAAGTACACGTTTCTCTAAAGGGATGAATGGATTATCGAGATTTGTGATGGCGCATGTGGGAAGAAATATTCATTTTTCAATTTTTACATTTAAAGAAAGTTAAAGATGAATACACCAGAAAAAATCAATTCAGACCTCGTTTATTTATACGTACTATAAAAACTTTGTTTTTTATCCGTCAGATCTGAGCTTTTAATTTATGGGGAAATTCTTAGAATTTTCATGGTTATTTCTTTTCATGCATACTTAATCTCAATTATTTTCGTTTTCAAGGTGTTATGCCAGATTTATCGTAATATAAGACTGTCTAATAAATCATTACACACACTAAAATTCAAGTTTAGAAAAAAAAGTATATATAAATCTAGATTAGGGCGAGCCTAAAAATCACTATCGTTTTTTCTTCAATTACTACGAAAAAATTGTTGATTTTTTCTCATTTTCTTTCAAGTATTATTTAATAGTCCGTTAATGAGTCATAAAACTTAAAAATAAAAAAATTGTTATGAATTTTTTTATTATTAAAAGTAGAAAATTGAGATAAGTGTAGATTAGTTTAGTTGTTTATATTAATATTAAGAGCTCAAATTTTAACACAATTTTTTTCTCGTCATCTTCATGGTCATTTAAAAAAAAAAAAAAAAAAAAACGAGTCATTTTTTTGACCTACCCTAATCTAGATATTTACGTTTAAATAAATTAATGATTATTTATCATCAGTTGTATCTAAACTTTCATGTGACTTATAATCCAATATCTTCGTTTTCGGTGTATTTATATAACTATATATATTATTTCCGTTAGGATCAATTTGCTTTTTCCCAACATTAAATGATGTATCTATACATACGGGTGTGGTCAATTTTTTAATGGCTAGAGATGGCATGCTACAGAGCCTGACTGAATAAAGAGAAACCATTTTACCCTCTATTCTATCGGTTCAATCTTGTGCATGTAAAAGCAAATGCCACGTGACCCTATTACTGCAACTATCAATTAGTATTAAATAGATGTATGTATGTTATAAACCTTACAGCGGAATCATTTGTTCTATCACATATAATTTCAAATGCGGGCGGGTAAATTAAGACGTCACTCTAGATTATCTTTAAAAGGTATAATGTTAAATTAATGAACCGTCAGTTAAAGTTTCAATTTTAAAAACACAATTTTAATCATTGAAAATTGAAGCTATTGGTTTTTTACGAAGGTTAGATCGTATATTTGATCTGCGACTCCCCCGTAAAGTTAACTGGGTCATATTATTTATAGTAACCGCAAAAAAGGGCGGCTGCCAAAGAAGTAGATCAAAAACAAGGTGGATACGAAGCTTGAATACTAAACGTGATCATAGATATTATTGGAACATCGTTAACACTTAACAGTACTGCCTACATTTTATTTAAATGCATTAGTATATAATTAATGTATAAATACACGTACTGTTTTCTTTTCTATGACGAAAGTTTAGTTTCTTTGTTTTTCCTTTTGAATTACTTGTTTTTTGAGGTTTAGAAGTGCAAAAAATTTATTTTCAATTTTAAAGTATTTTATTTTTAAATTGAGTTTAATCATTTCAAAAATAATATATTTAACTCATTTTTATTAATTAAAAAATTTATATAAGTTTATGAGCTCTAATAATTTAATGCAAGGTCGTTGACAAAAAGCTAATATAACTAATTATGTTTTAAGTGAAATTATTCGAGAAAAAAATATTCAAAAGACTCTTTCATCTAGTTAATTTTTTTAAATTGAGTCAAACTGAATTTAAGGCTAAACATTTTTAAAGAGAACGCATATTTATTTGAAATAAATAATTTTTGTTAATTATAATTTGATTTGTAATAATTCGTCACAGCCTAAATTTATTCACGCAAGCAAAGTTATTATCATTACTTATATTAAGTGAGTAAATTTATTCTAAATTTTTCTCAGAGTATATTTATAAATATTTATCTCACACCTGTATTAATTTTACTATTGAATTATCACAAAAAAAATACACCGTTAAAATATTTTTACTTTCTTTTTACTCAAAGATATAAAATTAAAAAAACAAAAAAAATAATAATTTTTTTACAACTGTAAATTTCGGGAACAACAAAAATAAAAAACTTATAGTAGGTTACGTAATAAAAATTGAATAGCAAAGAAGATTGATAGAATGATTCCTAGTGACAATCGATTTCACCCTTGATTGCATAGACCGGGTCTCGCCCTCTTTTCTTTACACGCCTTGGTGAGTTTGCTTTCAGTGGCGAATTATTAAGAATGAAGACGAGAGACAGGCAAAGTTGAATCTAAGAACCAAAAATAAAGTAGATAGACGTAGACTATATGTGAGGTCATCGCTACAGTTCTAAGTTCAGAATCGAGAAAGGGGATATATATTTAGCAGTTAATGGCTTAATTAGTTACATATTCTAGTCTATTATTATAACTATCAGAGTATAATCATTTATGAGTCAACATAGTTGCAAGTTTCACGATAAACACAATTACTCATTTCAAATCTTTGTTTCACTTTCATTCTATTTTGTATTGTGTTATTCTTTTGAGATAAATTAATCAAGAGTAAACATTTACTTTGGTAAAGACTATCGCTACTGAATTGATTCGTTTTTAAATTTTAATTAAATATTAAGTTTATTATACTACAAAAATTAAAATAATAGCTCAGAAAATTAAAAATAAAAATTTTTAAATCGTCTGATTTGGCGTGTAACGGCTCATATATAAATGGACTAATGTATCTTATGACACTCTATCACTCATCACTACAATTAATTGATTGGTTTTCGTCTAATATTTGACTCCTTTATTTAGTAGCCCATGACTAAAAGCCCGGAAGATCAATAACCAGCGTGAACTTTTTTTTACATCCTGAATCTTTTTCTAGAGAAAAAGTTTTGAAATTGACAAATTGATCGCGTAAATGTTGACAATTTATCGATTAATCTTTGAGTTAAATAAAAGTTAAGTACAGAAAAGAATAGAAAATAGAACCTAGATCGAAACCGGAAGAGACATGATTTAAGACCGGAGATTAGGATGGCCAGCGTTACAATAGATCATGTCATAACTCATAACAAAGGTAATCACCATAAAAAATAAACGTATGTAGTTCGAGTTTTAAATTTAAAAATATCCGGACAATAAATCGAACTTAAAATATTTATAACCTTGTTACTGGTATGTATAAATATAAATATACCTTATTGTTAGATAAATATAAAATTTATAAATAGAAGATTATAAAAAAAGTTAAACTCTGGCAGTTACTTAAGTCGAGTTGGTAGATTTGTACTAAGTTGAGCTGATAATTTGGTGACGAAACGGAAATTATGAATCACCATCACGTGACACTGAAAAAGTTACTCACGAGAGGAAAAATCACATTAATGAAGTCTGTATTTATACGTGATATCTATTTTATAACTGGTACTTCTGTTATTAATGACACTTACATTTCCTACTTACACTCAATTAAATAATCACATTGGAAATTCTACATACAAATCCGCTTATTTATAATTATAGTTATTAAGACGGAGATTTTAAATGAATGAAGACCTTTGTCATACATTGTGCTACTACATTTACACAATCGCTGCATTTATTATCATTTGTTAATTAAATATTGTTATTATAGTGAATATATAATATTATAGCAGAGCTTAAGGGCAGTGTCCTCTTGTTTTTGATAAATTCAATTACCTTATAAAACTTTGTTTCAATCATAAATTGATACATTGAGCATAATTTAAAATACAAACATGTTCAGGTAATTTGAAATTTTCAAAATATTCCTCTTTTATTCTTTATATTTACTGAAAAAAAATTTCTGACAGCAGAAGAGTGAAATTATTCCCAATTTTTTCTCAAGCTACATCATGAAAATTTTCTCTGAAGAAACTATTTTTAATATAAATTATAAAAAACGATATTTTGAAAACTAAAGCATTCATTTTAAGTGAAGTCAAATTTACTTTAAGTCTAAGTCAAATTTTGTTCTATTATATCTGGTCAAATAAAAAACATACCTTAATAAAAATAAGATGATTCTAACGTGTATATAGCAGCAGCAAGCTGCAGTTTTTTATCATTAGGTTTTATTTACATCTCGGATTTTTTGATAACAAAACAAAGAATTATTTTTTCCGAGAACGGTGTCATAAAATAACTTTTTTAACGAACTAAAAAAAAGTGATAAAGAAAACTAGAATAAATAAAAAAATAATAACTGACAGTTATTATTTAAAAGATACGTATTATCGATAACATTATAGCATAAACAAAAATAGACACCCGGTATACGAGATAGTATATCATAAAAGCATGTGCACTATTACTAAATGCATATGCGGTTGTACACCACAACACCACACTTACAAACGACATCATATTGAAGAGCGAATAAAGTCTGTTCACGTATCAAGTGGCAAAAACGACAAGGGTGTCATTTAACTGTTATACATATAAATAGTTATTGAATAATCAATGAGTTAAATATCTAAGTGCCCAACATATCCGGAATTATTAATTTTTTACAATTATGTTTATGTACAAGAATTCATACATCAAAACAGGTATTGTATCTACATATAAGTATTTCATTTACAATTGCGATAAAATACAAACATAAACATATATAAATTACAATTATATAACTCATACAATATACATTTCTCGACAATAAAATTTTTATATTTATTTTTATTACCAAGCATATTAACATTAATTTTGCACACCTCCAGGCGCGAATTCTTTCATTCGACTCTCTCTTAAAAATTTTTTCGAAGAATGAAGATAAAATATTTTTTAAATGTGAGTTTATGCTTGCAATTTTAATGTCTCTATATGACTGCTCAAAGCAAAGACAGTAAAAACAAATTTTTAAGAATTGCATTTTTTTTTTACGTTAATGATTGTATTTGCATTTACATCCTGTATTATACAGAGATTTACAATAACTATGTACAATTCCAGATTATTTAAGATGATTTTTAATGTGAATATTGTGGCACTAATTTTTAGCTATGTTTATATTTATTTTATGGACGACTTGTTGGGTCGTAAGAAGCTTATGCTTTATGATCCGCAATAAATAGTTTTTTTTATAAAAATAATTTTTAGTGCTATGTTTTCTATGGAAAAATAACAAATTTTCAAGCACACGTTTACTTTTTCAAAAATATTAATACAAAATTTAATGTCGTTTTAATATAAATAAAATAATTTTTGTTATTAAATTCAAAGAAATAATAAGTCAAATTTATAAAATATTCTTGACTTTTATTGAAAACCAAGGAATGAACGATCTAATAAAAAATAAAAGTTGCATACCGGCATTTCAATAAATACACTTGTTCATTAATTTCAATTCACAAACACAAATCCGTATTTATTGTATTTACCGATTTGCTATCCATAATCCCTGTATTTATTAATCATTAACGGAGAAATGTTAACGACTGCAGAGTAAAGAAGTAAAGGTCAGATGCCTACAGCGATTAGATATATTAAGGTGGTCGTCGGGTAGCAAACAATAATTCAAATTGATTGAATAAAAAATAAAATGAAATGAAATAAAATAAATTAAAATAAACTGCGTGGTATTTGACCAAGGACTATCCATACTGGTGCAGCATATCATGGTGTATGTATCGTATGTACATATATAAAGTAGAATGAGGTAATATAGCATATTGCATAGCTTACGAACAAATAGCGTAAATAGACACAACGTTCATTGGTTCCTATTACAGCAAACTACTTCTCAAGATTTTTAACAAACAACCAACACACAACAAACGCGACAAAGGTCTCACGCATTTAATACATTGCACTAATGAATACTCTTTGACCCTATCAGCTGGAATGCTTTGCCACCTTCAGTTACATTATACCAGCTTCAACGCATACAGCTGCTTCTTTATTTTGTTCTATTACAGTTTAAGTTTAATGTTTGAACAAAGTAGGAGCTTCTTTTATTCTTAGTCAGTCTATTGCATTGTATAGTATTGTGCTTAATTTCATATCTAACAATGTCTTGCCATTACTATTATCATCATTGTTATTTATGACGAAATAACATTCATGGGTAGACATTTGCGTTATTCAAATTAATTCAAATACATTGTCATTATAATTATAATCATCATCATTTTATTATTATTATTAGGTTTCATCTTTCGCTATTAATTATTATATACCATATATAGCTTATAAAATCTATTATATCAATTTGTCGTGTGTCTCCTTGCCTGTAATTACAGTACCTATAATTATTTTAGCTAGACATGGTATAAAGGAGTCTATTATTATATGTGATAGTATACATATAGCATGTAAAATCAAATGAACCTGCCGCTTTGACTCTATAACTAGTTAACTATGTCACCAAGAGATAAGTTATATAAACTGTGAATACGAGAAAACATCTAACGATTCATGATTCAAATGTAATACGCATCACACATAAATATATATACTTATGTATCCCATTTGCTATCGCACATTTAGTTTCATAATCACAACCCAGAGTATTTAAATCTAATCGACTGATACGTTGATATCATAAATAACACTAAATTTTTATTACTGTCATGGAAAATTATTTTATAAGTATAATTGTATTCAACATTTCTTGGGGAAGGAAGAAGATTGAAAATTCAAAAGCCAACTACTTTCTGTTTTTTTTTTTTTTTTTGCTAAAAGTTGAAAAAAATATTGCAATCCCATATTTTCTCCAGAAACGAACAAACTATTCTTCAAAGTCTAAATGTTGATGGTAATTTAGAGTTTAAGATTGTTTACAAAATGAATAAGGATAGGTATCATATTTAACGTCAATACAAGTAACTATTATTTTAAACGCAGATAAATTTTGATCTAAAAGTAAAAGGTCAAAACTTCATTATGACATAATTCATTTAAAAAAATTATAAATAAAACGTGTGTTTTTAAAAATACTGATTACATAGATGTGTAATGAACAAGAAGAATGATTCAAAGAATTATGATCGATATTTATATAGTAGAAATGTAATGTAATGTGATGGCGGAGTTAAAATTCACAAAGATAACTTTTAAAATAATAGTTTATTTTTTTGGTATTAAAACAAGAATGTTTTCTCAAGATTACACACGAAGCGCCAGACGTGTGGAGGAAAAGAGAAAAAGTAACTGACGTCACGGTTTATATTTAAACTGAGAGCTTGGTACAGAACACATTGCGCGTGCTACAAAATCGTACATATATATATATATATATATATATATATATATATATATATATATATATATATATATATATATATATATAAAAAGTATAGACCGCAGCTGCAGAAAAGACTTAAAGTTTAGTTTGGTTGGACGGGAGTAGGAGAGTTTGCAGATATAAGAGAAGCATAAAGTAAAGTAAAGGAAGACACGCCATCAAAAACGGATGCCTCTATGTGACGACCACATCAGCTTTACTTTGCACTTATTCTACTCTTCTCAAACTAAACTCTCATCCACGATCCACGTTACTACTTTGTCGTATTAAATATACGCATAGCGTGTATATGCAGACTGTAGGAAGTTCACACAATGTACCATTGTCCTCATATTCTCGTTCAACTTTAACATATATCAGCTATACACAACTCTGGTGTGCTGTTATATCCCACTGCCGGGTGTGTGCATCAACAGAAAAAAATCACGAAGCTCCTGTATGGATGAACATCCTGCCGCTTTGGCTCTACTGTATGCATTTTTCTGAATCACATCCGACTGATTCACTTCCCAACTTGATTCCCTGTTCTATTATTGTGTTATGATAATACCTTAATCATTTATATTATTTCAATCGTTATCATTTCTTGCACATTTTATGTAAATAATTGACTTCGCCAATTAAACAACCATGATAATTACAATAAACTACTTTTGATAATGCATTGAGGAAAAATTTTTTTCTATTTCAAACACACTGAGAGAAATAATTATCATTGACAGTGCAAAAATTTTTTGAAATTAACCATTTAAATTTATTAATTTTTTACAAATAATATCAATATTTGCTTTCATGATGAAATTCTTGCCTTCATTAAACTAGATAAACATACGAATAGCTTGATTGAATTAAGTAAAAATTACTTTAGTTAATTCCAACAATTATTCAAGCAAGAGAATATATTCTTGATAATTATTAAAAAATTTTGACACATGGAAAAAGAGAAACTAATTAAAAAAAAAAAAATAAAGTTTCTCATAAAAACAACATCGAGTAACTGTTTATTGATTAAAGAAATTAGAAAAAATAATTTCTGAACTCGAAGTTATAAATATAAATTTTAAATGAAAAAACTTATTATTCTATTAAGACAATACTAATTCGATTAAAGAAAATGATTTACTTCCGGAAGAACGTAATTTGCTCGCTATAATTTAACGCTGTTTTGATTTAAGAATACTATTTGCATACCTCGAATTTATATATAAATTTTATGGTTAGAAACATTATGAACAAAATGGAATGCGAAAATATTTTCACACACTATTTTAGAACTTTTCATTACCTCAAAATAAAAATCTTTTATTGTACAGTAAAGTCATACGAATTTTTGAAAAACATTTAATCTTGCCTAAAATAAAAAAAAATACCCTTAGATGACTTCATCTTCTAGAAGCAGATCAATCGACAATTTTTTGCGGTAAGAAACAATTTTTTTTCAACTTAAAATTCAACGAGTCATCCAGATGCACTTATCATTTTTTTCTCACGCATGAAATTTCGGTCATCTCCGTAAAAACTCTCAAATTTTCGAGATTAATTTTTCTATATAGTATTTTTTATTTTACTTGAATACATAAATATGTATCCCTGATAATTTGAAGACATACGCATACAGAATGTGAAAAAAAGATCAATTGAATAAATAAAAAAATTCAACATTATTTGATTAAATAACTAGCTACATCCCATTCATCATTCTCTCCCTGATGTGCTTGTTTCGTTCGTTAAAATTAAATATGTCTGGCCATTCAATTCGTTGCGCTGCTATACGATAGAAAATCAGTAGAACTCTACTACTACTACTTACTACTACACAGTACACCCACTGCGATATATCACATATGTATCGTAAAGCTTTCTCTATATAAATATTATATTGTTAGATATTTTATTCATTACGTACAGTGTTTGCTAATACTTATCACCAGCGATAAAAATAAGAGAATTTGATAAAACGTTACCTTGCTCAGTTCCGATATGATGTATAAAATTTATATGGTATGAAGCCTAGTATCGATATTAACAAAAGATAGTAATTCATCGCATACATAATGGATATGGGTACCAAATGTTAACGCTTAATAATAGAAAAAACAAACTGATAATTTTTTTCTGCTAGTCGGTTCAGTGGACTCATCAATTCCCATCTTATAAGACCTCCATTAACTTTTTTTTATTTTTGCTCTTGATATATTATGTATGGGAATATATTACAATTTTATCGATATATTTTTACCTAATCAATTTGCTAAAAAAGCTTTTTGTTAAAAAAATAAGCCTTGATTCATTTTTATATTATTTTTAAAAATCTATTTCAGAGCTCCATTTATCAAAAGTTTATTTATTTTGATTATTTATTGAAGTAAAAATTTTTTCTTTCTGTCTAATTTCGATCGACATTTCCTTATTAAAATTCGCTGTATACTTTTTATCCTTGTGCGTAAGCAGAGTAGAGTGAAGATGAACGTTATTAACTAAAATAATAATTTAATATTGGATAATTTGCGAGATCTTAAGGTGAAAGCTCGCCTTATAAGTACTTGAAAGTCGCTCAATACGTACTTGAAAAGAGAAGGAACTTGAAGACTGAACGACGTGACATACCTCTCTTGGGAACTCGACTTTTCTACCCACGCTCAACATATAATATACTTTTTTATTATTGGTATTATTATTATTATTATTATTATTATTATTATTATTATTATTATTTTATTTTATATCATACTCAGTGTACTCAACTGACAGTTAGGTAAGTGGCACCAATATAATTATGTCAATTTGTTTTTAACTATTAGTATTGCATTTTTATATCAATTGTCTGCGCTGCACTTTCATATTGCCAATTGTCACTTTTAATTTTGTTTCAATAATATATTTTTCATTAAACGTCCAATCGTGATCGTTGGTGGAGCTTAAACTGGAGATAGTAATGAGTATTATCTAATGCTCATTCACTTCAATGATACATTTATTGCGTATAGTTGGTAATTATTGGTGACTCAAATGAGAAATGCTGCAACGATATTAACGACTCTAGTCAGTTTGAATGAAATAAATTTATGCACCTGTTACGGTATACTGAGCCGTAATTAATTATGCAAATTATTAGAAATTACTTTGATTTAATAATCAATTAATATAAAGTAATTTTTCCGGATTGGTAGAAAAATTTGACTTCTATTATAAACTGAAAAAAATCATTTGATCATTTAAATGACTATACGATTTTTTTGAGCTTTTATTTGCGTAAGAATTTTGATGAGTGTAATTGTGAAAAGAATTGACTCGTTTTATCATTATAAATAATTCATTTAATCAGGGTCATTTTGGAGTGTCATGATATAGTCCTCCCCTAAAATAATATTGAGACATGACTGGCAGCATTTTGCTCAAACGAATAATCGGCAGAAGGTTCATAATTCAGATACCTAATTTCGTAGAAAAAAAAAAAAAAAAGCTAATGTAATAAGGGAGGTCAAAAGTCACTGAAAAGGTTTGAGTTGTCTTAATTGACTTTTTTTGTGAAGCTGATTTTTTTTTTTTTTATTACGACTTTTTGAAATTAGAAAATGGTAATCTACAGAAAATATGCAGGCTTTTAGAAATTGAGAAATAAACAATTATAATCATTCAAGTTTATTGAAAATTCTAAGTTGATTTATTTTAAAAATTTTCTCTGTGAAAAAAAAATAATTCCTAAAACAAACATTTAAAATAAAGTAGCAAAAATTCAAAGAATACATAGCAGTTAACTGCGATATCCTGTATAACAATAGCTTGTTTTATAAACTAACTGGTAATAATGCGTAGTAAGCATAATACAAGGAAATGAGATATTCTGTGTGTACCGAGTAAGTTGATTTTTATGTATCATCTTTCCAGCATATATCCTATGTACACTCTACACATTCTCTTTTACTTTTTCACGGTCGTATTAATGTATAAGGGCAACTTGGATCACCTAAATTTATTTTAGGTAATTAAATTTTCTTTTAACTCAATATCGAAATTTTTTTATTAACTACTTAACATTGAAAATACTTTTTTTAATTTTATATTTATTATGCTCTTAAATATTCTGTATGCAAGTGTATTATGTATAATATATTTATTTATATAGTTTATATTATTTTTATAATATGGAACCTTACTCATTTTGTCCTTGACGCAATTTAACCAACCACGCACGTAATTGAGTCACTTTTGTCAAGGTTTCGGGCAATATATTTGCCAGACTTTGTAAACAATACTTTCGCCTTATTATTTAATTTTCTGTTAAATCAGTTACGATTTACTACAACTATTATTATAGCAATACTTTTAAAATTACTCAGAATGTTTTTCAAAGAAAAAAATTCAGCATTATCAATTATCGTATTTCTGTATGAGAACTATTAGGTCACTGTTACGGTTTCTTCGTAATAGAAATAATAAATATTTGATAAACGAAGATAGTTATCGAGTCAGAGTAAAAAATCATGAGTAACAATAAAGTGCATTCAAGTATGAATAGAAATAAATGTTCAGGTAAGTATTATAAATCTTAATAAAAATGGAAATAAAAGAAAACATAAATATTTGCGGTCTGAATAGATTGGGATAATTATACATTATTGGTCATTTCAATTATATCATATTCTATTTCAGTACTGAGTACCACTGTAACTTATTATTCTACTAAACGTCAATTTTTATAGCATAAATATTAAATATGAATTATAAATAATTGTGCATATAAAGATAAACGTTACTCTGAGTGTGCATAAATTGTTTTTACATTGACATTATTGTTACTTATTCATATCACCGTTTATGTGCAACTAAGTAGCAAATTTAAGATTAAGCATCTAATATTTGTATGAAATGTTATGGTTTATGGAATTATATATTAATAATATTTTGAAAAATATAATCGTTAACAATATATGAATCAACAGCTGTATGATGACTCAGCGACAACAGGACTAAACATTTTTTTCCTTGAACATCCCAAGGTACGACGTTGAAAGTTAGCCAGCCAACCCAACCGTAAAACTTAAACTTGCTGATGAACACTTTTTGTTCTTGTTACTAAAGAATAATTTTTTTGTAAGTTACCTGTTTGTGAAAAATTCTGCAATTAGCTCTTCTTTTTATAAAGAAAATTTTACGCTAATTTGATATATTTTGTAAAAAAAAGTTTCCTTTTTTTATTTAATAAAAATTTCAAGCCAGTACGAATTTTATTTTATTCAACTTGTACTAAAAAATTATTATCATCCTCAAAAAAAAAAAAAAATCATAAATTTATTCAATAAATATAGTTTTACGCAAATATAAATTCGTAAATTCATTAAAATTCCAATAAGCTCATAGAAATCAAGTATTCACTAATTCAACGCGTAAAATTCCTTAAGAGGAAATTTAAATTCTCTTTAAATAAATATTTATAAAATTTTTAAAATATAAATATCATAAAAAAATCAATATTTATAAACTTTATTTTTAAATAGTCTTACGAAATAACTAAAATTATTGACACTTGCAAATTAAAAAAAAAAATAATTGAATCCAATACAAAGTTAAAAAAATCCTGATAAAAATGTATATTAATTTAAATTAAAAATTCATGTTTTCAAGTTTTTGAAATTTAAATTATAATTGCTCATATATGATTATTATCTTTATTAATAACAGTAATAATTAATAAGCTTTCTTTAAAACGAAACTTATTTCCATAAATGTAAATTGAAGATTAAGAATAATGATGAATAAATTACCCACCGTAAAAAGTGAATCGTCCGAGTACAAAAGTTATTAATATAAATATAAATGTGTGATTAATCATATCTTAATATCTTTCTTCTCATTAATGTGTGTACTTTATATATACATAGTATAAGCCCAGTAACTGTTTTATTATCAATTATAATTATCGGCATACATATTTATGTATTTAAGATCTAGTATAGTAAATTGAATAGAATAAATTCACAAAGCATAACTTGATTTTATTTGCTATGTTTTTATTGAATTTTAGTGATATCAGTAGCAGAATAAATGCATTAAATTGGCAGAGTACAGTTATCATATAGACAACTTGTTGAAATATGTATAATTGCTAGAAAGTGATATGTTTGTTTTATAGAAAAGGTGTTGTGTAGTTCCCATAATCACGACCTGTCACGGTATTTCCAGATGAAGTGCAATGGCCTCGATCTGGGAATACGTGTACCGTAAGGACGACCTTGTCTCCACTAACATAACGTAAACGTGTAAAGCATAATCTTTTCAAATTCCTAATAAAAAATTTATATATCACACCTATAGTCAATCGAATGAAACGATAATTCTCTAGGCTTCTTTTTTATAAATAAATATCAATATTTATTTTATTGTTGTCCCCTATGCTGTTCTTCACTTCTAATTTTATTTATTTTCGTTCTACAAATCCACACATGAGAATTGCAAATACTTATAGTTATAAGTTGACCAAGCCTTCTCTCATATCAGACGACTACATACGTCTTGGCATGGTGGCAAGTTACTTGTTTTGCAGAAGGACCATAATAAGAATGCTGTTTTGTCATCACATAAGCTTGGTGACATACGGTATTTTGAACTAAAATGCGTACACTTTAACTGATGCTACACTTAACTTAACAATTAAATTCTCGCTTCAATTTACTATGCTCATATTTATCTATTTTTTAGATTATTATTTTACATTGAATTACGTCATAAACTAAGATAATTGTTTAAATCTCTTGTTCTTGTTTAAGAGCGCAAAATTAATGAATAATTTTATTGTTTTAAATTAAATTAATTAATGAAAACTAGATCAAAACAAAAAATTTTTCATTATCTTATTATTTATTGATCATAAAAATACTGACTTTTTTTTGCTAAAAATTTTATAATTTTAATTTTAACTCAAAAATTTTTTGTAACTTGGAAATTTTTTTAAAAGTTTTATAAATAGTTTCTATGGCAAAAAATTTTTCATTATTTTTTGCACTTTTCTGTTTATTTTTTACAATAATTTCGTATTTATTTATGAATGTCGTATTGACTGACCTAAAATAATTGATTAACATTAACGACTGCAATAAATGTACGGGTAAACGAAGAGTATTGTATACAAAACTGTAAATAAACAAACTAGACACCTTTAATATTTGTTCGTTACTCTTTTAAAAGTTTATTTTAAATTTGACGTTTGACCCATTTTCAACGCAATTGAAAAAAATACTGTCAAAAGTATTGAGTCATCTATTTTTAAAAATAAAATCATATACGTATACGCATACATATAATTTATTTTGGATGTCAGTTTAAATATTATAGAATGATATTTTTCATCTTACGAGTCGAGTAGAGTCAATTTTTTTTAATGCATGAATAAATATCATCACAAAAAGGACACCTGTGATGCCTGTGATTTTGAGCTATGTTAAGTGCCGCACTACACTCACTATCACGTGTGTGGGTTTATAATGCACGTATATATGAGATGTACAGAATATGTCGAGTTAAATATGTTGGTAGTCACAAAAGAACCACAAAATCCTTCCCCTACTTGACGACTCTTCAAGGTCATATCCTGCCTAAATGTACAACCACTTGAGCAGTTTTTAACATATGGTATTTATTTTCTTGTAATAAATATATAAGTATACGCACTGATGAAGAATCTCATTGATGTATAAAATAATTGTGCAACAACCAAGTATGTATTTTTTATTTTTAAAGTTGCATTCAGACTTTATTGTTTTATTTTGTTTGGCATTTGAGTAAATATTATTGCGATTTTATACAGTAAATTATTTCATATTGTACTTCACTTTAAATGGCTAAGTATAAAATGGCATGAATGTTTTTAATGGCAAAGAGAAAAATTTTATTATTCTTCTGGGTTTATAATTTTGATAGCAAGAACGTTAAAATAAATCTCACGTGATTTACGTCTACATTACTCTACGGTTTTAAAATAAACCTAATGGTGTCTCTACTACCGTCACGACAATAAATAAGTCTTAAAATTGAGAGCAGAATTTTTTAGAAATTGACAACAGAGGAAGAAAAATAATTTTTAAATATTAAGCGAAAAACAAGCGTGTGACATGCAATTTTATGCACTTAATATGCCTGTAAGACGTGAAAAGACATGTGAGAATACATGTATGTATGTGTGTACTGAATCAAATGAAATAACTGGAAGTATTACATATACACACTAGCTCTTATGACGATATCATTTTTACCAGGAATACTACAGTTAATTTTAGAATATAATATAGCAATTGCCTAAAATAAAATATAATAAACGCCGTTTCCTTTGATAAATTTTACGCTCATTTATCCAAACACTCCCGGTAATTTTTTTTTGCTATTAAAATGAAATAAAATGCACTCTGTTATTATGAAATTGCAGAAAAAAATGTATTTTAAAATATAATTATGTTTAGCTATCATTATTGCTTTTTATCTTAAAGACATGAATAATATAAAAGTGTATGATTTAATTAATAATTGCAATAGATTGATTAAAATTTAAATAATTTAACCGGTACCGAAAGCGAGGGTTTGTATCTGTTACGTTATAAAAGGATATCTTACAACTTGTTGCACTCCAAGTGATTTTGTGTCGTCTGATACAGCGAGTCAAAAATGAAACCGTAAACTATATATAAATATAGGGGAAGGCCGAACGATTTTTATTGAGCTAAATTTCTTTTATTGATAATTTAGATGTAAGATAAATGAAAATAAAACAAATCTTTTATCTAAGAGGCAGTATATTACTGTAGGGATACAAGACTATTGAGATGTGACTTTTTTTATGATCATAGGATAAATTTGATAAAAAATTTTGAATTAAAATTTAAAAAATAATGTTTAATATCTTATGAGTAAATTTGAAAAATATATAATAATAGCATGTTAAAAGTTTAAAACTTTTGTTTTCGAAAAATTGAATTCTTTTTATTGAAGATATCGAGTTGTATAAATAAATATATATAAGCTTTGTAAGTTGTCATTTGAGTAATAAAAATTTAACGATATTGGTGATTGTGCAAAAACTTTAAATTTATGTACATAAATTTTTTATTCACGTATAGGAATTGTGGTAACTCTAAATTGACTTGAGCAGTATTTTTTAATTAGCTCTTTTTTGATAAATATTATACTGTTTTTCCGAAATTTAATTAAGAAAATACCTCATTTTTTTTTATTAATTAATTGATGTATTAAACTTTAGTTTTCTTCAAAACATTAATTAAGTAAAATTTATCAAGACTCTAATTTTATTAAAAATTAAAAAAGCAAAGAATTTAAAAAATTCGTGTAAATATTTAAAAAGATATAATTTGCATTAAAAAAAAAAAACAGAAATTGTTCAAGTACTATCATTTCCGTACTACGAAGTTTTACTTGAAAAAACTTGAAAAGAATTCCTAGATTTGCACCAAGTCTGTACTTAGTATTTATATTTATCTGTTCGGAGTGAATAAATAAATATGAAGCTCCGATTTAAAATGAAAATATATTATTGTAAATTGAAAATGAAAACAAAAAATAAAAAAAAAAAAATAAATAAAAAAGAAGTACTTGAAAATATGACTTACCAAGATCTTCAACAAGACGAAGCATGACACCGCCAATATGAAGCTCTCCTTTGACGCGGAGATTTCTCTCGACCTGTAAATCCGTAACGTAGACGCGCAGTACCCAACTGCCGTCTACTTCGTGCCCGTCTGAATACATTTTAAAAACAAATTAACAAACGACTTATTATTCTATTATTTAACTGTCAACTTGTTGCTAATAATAAAAGTAAAAATAGTAAAACTCAGTTTTAAAATCACTGATAAAAAACCGCACTTTAAACCTTTACATTTGATTGACGGTCACGATATTTTAAAAATATGCATTTAAAAAACTGATTACTTATTTTTAATAATTACAAATAGTGTCTATTTATCGTATTAAATCCACTGTCTGGAAAAATTGTTTATCATCCAAAACATTTGTATTAGAACAGTACATGTACCGTAAATAATAGTAACAACAAAACTATGAGAACCAGCTCGTCGCTATTCGGGCGCTATGTGGCAACTGAACGCGGCAAGCGGCAGGAAAACCCAAATCTTCAGTACGTAAGTTTATTGAGTCCGTTAGTGTCACTAGAGGCGCTGGTATTCATCCTACAAGTAAAGCATGTGTGCCAAAGATGTTGAATGTTACACACATAAATGTGTCTGTCAATGTAGATGTGTTACACATATGTTTGTTCACAATAATGGTGCTGTCACAACGAATATCATTATTTTTTACATCAAGTCTCATTCACAATAAAATTCGGACAACTTTACAACTCTACACTGCGGCAAAAATGTGATTGGTTTGTCCCGTCAGATCTTTAACATTATTTGCTGTTATGGAAAATCTAGGAGGAATAGTTCTGGCGGCGGGAATTTTTTAAATAGATGGCGCTGTTCAAATTTAAAAATTTTTAAAAAGTAATTGTTACGATTATTTCTATAAATATTAACATATTTTTGTTTTTTAAATCATTTTACTTATAATTTTAATGAAAAAGTTAATATTAATTATTGATTTTTAATTAAGTAATAAATACATCAATTAAAAATATTTTTATAATTTTAATATGTTGAATTACGCAAATTTATAGATATTGTGAAATTTATTTAAATTAAGTGTTATAACTTACAAATAATTCCTTATTTGAAGAGTTGGTTGGATTTTTCATTAAAAAATAATGTCACTGTATTTTCCAATTACATATTTCATATATTTTATAGACGAAATTGAAATAGCTCGGCGCTAACTATTTTTTGTATTATACTTTCGTATATTATAGTACATATTCACAAAATTAAATTTATATTTTTTAAATCATGTTTTAACGTTAATTATAAATATTTTATGGTGCAGTAGAATTTATTCAAATGAAGTGTTATCACATGTACATAATTTATTTTTCAATTAGCCAATAAAACATTTAATTTTTATATACGTTGAGTTACATCTTAACTTCTTTTTATTATATTAAAACGTTAGTTCAACTTATGGAAGAAATCTGAGTGGTTCAGTTGCTCAGAGTTTTTGTATCTTTTTATTAAAAACTTAGTCTTAAGTGATTATTTTTTTGTAAGATACTCTAAGCAATTATAATAAAAATTATTTATTCGTGTGGATATTACTGTTCAAACAATTTAGTTTAATAATGGAGGATCAGTCTAAAAAACAATCAACAGAATTTTATCTTTTGGAAGCATTGGATGAGCTTGAAAAAAAAAAATTATTCACTTGGACTATTTTTTTACTTTGTGCTGTAGCTTCTCTAATAAATGGAATGAATTCAGTGTCTTATGTTTTTATGGCTGAGGTTTATATTGTATTAAATTAATTAATTCATCTAAAATTTATAAATGTTAATAAATTGTATATTTTTAAGATTCCTAAATTTTGGTGTGTTATACCTGAACTTGTAAATGATAACTGGACATCCGATCAAATAAGAAATATTTCTTCGGCCGACGATTGCCATATTTTTGATTTCAACTACACATTTCTTGCAAGCCTAGGATACAATAGAGCCCAAGAATATGTGGAGGAGTATGAATTTATGCCGAAGAAAGTCTCGTGTTCATCATTTATATTCAACGAGAATGGACATTCAACAATTGTTAATGAGGTATGTTCTCACATAATATCTCATAGTAATTCATACATAATATTTTAATGTTTTTTATTTATTTTCGAGTGGGAGTTAGTCTGTAGCAATAAAGTACTTCGATCAAACACATTTTTAGTGTTTGTGCTAGGAAGAATTACTGGATATGGAATTCTAGGAATATATTCAGATAAATATGGACGGAGAAGCGCATTAATTATCAGTATAATACTACTAAGTATTGTTAAACCGGCAAGCGGAGCAGTGCCATGGTTTTGGGGGTATATTCTTCTCAAATTCCTTACTGGGATCAGTGTGAGTGCGACGTACTCATCAGCATACACTTTAAGTGAGGAAAAAATTATATTCTGATACGAAGAATTAATATTAATTGTATTTTAAAATTTTTAGTGACAGAAACTGTTACAAAACGTAAAAGAAAAATATTTGTAGCTCTGGTTGAATGCATGCATGCGATTGGAACTTTTTTTCTGGTTGGTTTAGCTTATTTTATACCAGATTGGCGGATCTTACAATTAACACTATCAAGTTTTGTTCTTCCGATGATAATTCTTATTTGGTATGTAAATAATATATATTAATACTTATTGACAGAATTTTTGTTTTTAAAAATTTTTTTATATTATCAGGTTTGTACCCGATTCTCCTCGGTGGCTTATCACACAAAGACGGTATGATGAAGCCCAAAAATAATCCAAAAGTACTGTGGTTCAACTCTCACGACACCAATTTGTATGACAGAAAATGCAACAGTTGAATCGCCTCCAGAAGTTTTTGTAACCTTGAAAGACAGTGCAAGTTTCTTCAGCCGCAATATTGAAAGTTTGAAAATTCTGTTTTTAGATTCAACCATAAAAAAAAATATATTGATCATGTATTTCCTCTGTTATGCAACATCAACGATAATTTATACCCTTGGTAAGAATTTTAATTATTCTTCTGAAAATCTTTAACAATTCAAGCTTTATAAATTTTATATTTTTTATTTCAGTCTTCAATATTGATAATTTCAAAACAGATCGGTACATTTACATGATACTCATAAGCATCATCGAATTGATGTCATATGCAGCGGTTACTGTCATCCAGATGTTTTTAAGTTGTCGAAAAATAAATATTATAGTCTACACAAATATATTCCTTTTAATGATGGCAATTTCAGTGGTCCCTGAAGATTATAAGAAGATAATTGTAGGACTAGCATTATTCGGGAAATTTTTTTCACTAGCAAGTTACATGAATCTTATGTTACTGGTTGCTGAATTATTTCCTAGTAATGTGAAGAATTCAGGATTTGGTACTTATTTAATAGCATCGCAGTTAGGTTCTATGACTGCTACGTATATTGTTGATTTTCTTGGAAATAATGCCTGGTGGGCACCTACGACTCTTAGTGGTATCTTGGCGCTAGTTGCTGATTTTCTTTGTTTTCTGTTACCTGAAAAAAATTAATGTTATTTTAATAAAGTGCGTTGTTGTTATTGACAACTGATTTTTTTTTTAAATTAATTAAATAACTTGCGCAAAGTATTACCTTTACTTCACTCAACCACGGATTCCAATTTGTACACCTGTAAGAGTGCAAGCCTCTATCGGCTTGATTAATGAATATCTTTATACTTGTGTAAGTGTACATTTATGATAGATAGTTGTTTTACTTTTTTTATGATTAAAAGAAATAAAACAACTGTGATACATTTTTCCACAATTGCGTCAGAATAATTTACGCTTGGTATAGTAATAAAACTAGTTTGACAAGTTTCCTGCATTTAAATGTTTAATTTTAGTTTTTAAACATTTAAACAGCAGTTAGACTAGTAACATGAACTTGAATAGACATTGTTATTTAATAATACCAAATTTATAGTGTTCGAAGTGATATTTAAATCTATAATACCATATAATTAAGGCACAAATTTATTTACGTTTGTAATAAACATAAATCTTTATATAAATTATTTTTTATATAATTTTTCATTAAAATGAATGACAAAGAACAAAAAGTATCACAAGAAATAGATCTTCTGCGCGCATTGGATGAACTCGAGAAGAAGAACAGCTTTATTTGGATTATTTTTTCGATTTCTGCTATGGCATCACTGTTAAATGGAATTAATTCATTATCTTATGTTTTTTTAGCTGAGGTTTGTATACAATTTAAATGAAGAAATATGCAAAATGGTAACTTTGAAGAGTTTTTCATTTCATATATATTATTTTATCTATCGATGATTAGTCTTTAACTAAGAAGAAAAACTAATGTATTCTTCTTTATTTGTTTTTATTTTCATCGAAAAATTTTTTTTAAGATACCTGAATTTCGATGTTCAGTTTCGAATCTTGTCAACACAAATTGGACATTTGATCAAATCAAGGAGATCTCTAAAGCTGATGAATGCCATCAATTTGATCATAATTATACATATCTAACCAATTTAAAATACGATGAAGCTATAGAATATGTAAATGGTTATGAATTTTTGCCCAGTATTATTCCCTGCAAAAATTTTATGTTCAATGAGACTGGAAGATCAACGATTGTCAATGAAGTATGTATAAAAATCCAAATATTATACAGTACATGATAACATTTAATTAATAATTTATTTTTAGTGGCAATTGGTGTGTGAAAAAAAAATCTATCGAGCCAACACATACGTAGTGTACGTCCTAGGAAAAATGTGTGGATTAGGAATCTTCGGAGTTTATGCAGATCTTTATGGAAGAAAATACTCACTGATTATTAGTATAATTTTGCAAATTATTGCTGAACCCGCTAGCGCATTAGTACCGGGGTTTTGGGAATATCTTGTTCTCAGATTTATAACTGGAGTTGGTTTGGGCGCCATGTATTCATCGGCATACACTTTAAGTAAGTAGTAATTAATGGTTTATCAATAATTATTTTATATATTTTAATCTACAGTGTCAGAAGCAACAAACAATCGCAAAAGAAAGCTACTGGTAGCTGCAATTGAGTGCATTTATGCACTGGGAATTTTTTGTCTCGTACTTATGGCTTACTTGATCCCACATTGGAGGACGTTACAATTGGCATTGTCATGCTTCGTTTTTCCAGCGATTATTCTAGTTTGGTAATCAAATAACATATATTGCTTGTGCGAATCATTATACATATTTGAAATTTTATTATTGAAGGTATGCACCAGAGTCTCCGCGGTGGCTTATTTCACAAGGCCGACACGTTGAAGCCGAAAAAATAATCCAGAAGTATTGTGGTTCTACAGTTACAACACCAACTTGTATAACAATTGAAAATTCACCAACCAAGCCGCCACCAGAAACTCCAACAAAATTAGAAGAAAAAAAGTGTTTTTTCAATCGCGACTTTGAAAGCTTAAAAATTTTATTTTCGGATTCTATATTAAGAAATAATATTTTAATTGTGTATTTTATAGCGTATGCAACAGCAGCAGTTTCGTATTCACTTGGTAAGAAGTTTAATACTTTTTTTAGTATCTATAATTTCTAAAAATCTATCAATCTAATAACTTTTTCTTACCATTTCAGTCTTCAGTATTGATAACTTCAAAACAGATCGCTATATTTACATGTCACTTGTTGTTGTCAATGAATTACTGTCACATATGGCAGTTTCAGCGGTTCTGATGTTTCTAAGTTGTCGGAAAGCAAATATTATAATCCTTATAAATGTATTCATTGTGATGATGGGGCTACTGGCGGTTCCTGAAGAAGACAAGAATACAATAATAGGATTAGCTTTATTCGGTAAATTTTTAACAGCAGCAACTTACACCATTAATTTATTATTAGTCGCGGAGTTGTTTCCCAGTATTGTTAAAAATTCAGCGTTAGGTACTACTCTAATAACGGTCCAGTTGGGTTCAACATCGGCGCCATTTATCGTTGATTTGCTAGGTAACATTGCATGGTGGGCTCCAACAACTTTGTGCGGTATTTTAGCTCTCATTGCAGCATTGTTTTGCATTTCATTACCTCAAAAAAATTAATTACTCAGGCTGTATGTTCAGAAATATCAAATGTAATAAACTGTTTTTAGGAAATTGATAATTTTTTATTAAATTACATTGCACAAATAATAAAATAAAATATTCGGTTGTAAAAAATTAATAGATTAAAAATAAATAACGATTTTCAATAAAAAGAGCAATAATTAAGTAATTTTTAAATCTTTATGTGATCACACATAAGTTTTTTTTGTACGAGTACAGAAGAAAAATTTTAAAGGCCGGATTTCTTTTTTTTCTGACGCAAAAAAAAATAAGTGTTCTCTAATTTTATCGGAGCATCGGACGGCAATTTACAGTCGCACCCCTTGCCTCTAGGATTAACTCGCTCTACTCTACTCTACTGAAAATTCAAAAACTTTATCACTAAATTTTTATTACAATTTAAGTGAAACAATTCAGAAAATTTTACGAATAATTTATCGCTCCAAGTTACCTGAAAGTTTGACATGAAACAAAAATCTAATCTGACATGAAGTAAAAATCTTGATAATATTTGCGATTAATATAAGTAAAAATTTATTTGTGTTGGATCTGCATTTACTTCTCGCAGCATATCTCCACGTAAGAGAAGGGAGCGAAAGACATTTATTTTAATCCAGTAGATAACTTATTCAAGGCTCAATATACCAGTCACTTTCAGACGTTCACAAGCTAGTTAACTTACGTGCATGCAAGCGTAAGGAGTATCTAGTCTTAGATTTATAAAAAAAGACAGTAAAAATATTGTATTAGTACGAAAAAACAACCTTGCTTATTTTATAAAGATTGCAATAAAATAATGTGATAATAAATTCAAAATATAAAAACTAAGCTTATGTGATCTTATTCTAATTAAACAAAATGATTTGATAGGTTTAAAAAGTTTTAATAATTCTGAATTAATTTTTATTCTGAAAATATTATTGACAAGTATTCGATAGTATTAAAAATTTTTAATACTTTTAACAAATTTTTAGTCACATAAAGTTTTGAAAATAACCAATAGTAAATGAGATGATTTAAAATAGTTAAGATTTTAATCCTCTGTAATCTTATCAAATTATTTTGTGTAATCAGGTTAATTTAACACGCGAACTTTAAATAATTGAATATTATAATGAAATTTATTTATAAAAAATTATAAATTAATTGTCTCATCTTGAATTCAGTCTTTGTATTCCTTAAGCGGGTACTACCATCAAGTATGATATTGTCTTATTGACGTAAATAAATTTTATAATTATACGAATTATGAAAACCAGTTTTTTCTTGTATTAAAAAGCGTATTACCGTAACAATTGTTAGTAATAAAACACACCATGGCGGAAAATGAATCTAAGAAAATGGAAGAGATGTGTCTTTTACAAATTTTAGATAAACTTGGCCAAGGTTCTAAACTTCTTTGGATTGTGTTTGTTGTAAGCATCACAACTTCACTCGTAAACGGTTTACACTCGATGTCGTATGTTTTTATTGCTGAGGTAAGTAAATTTTCCCGGAAAATTCAATAAAACGTAATATGTTTTCGCATCACCGACATTTATATTTTTTTAAGATTCCCGGACATTGGTGCTCGATACCGCAACTTCAAAAACCAAATTGGTCAGCTAAACAGATAAAAAATATTTCTCAAGCAGACGAATGTCATATTTATAATTTTAACTATCAAGATCTTGCGAATTTAAAGTATGAAGATACGGAAAAATACGTGAAAGAGATGAAATTCAATGCAAGTGTTGTTCCTTGTACTTAATTTGTTTATGATAAAAACGGAAGGTCAACAATTGTTAACGAGGTAATTATCTAACTTATACTATCATTGTTATAGATAATAAAGATTTTTACTTATTTTTTTTTTTGGTTAGTGGGATTTAGTTTGCGATAAGAAATTATATCGCGAAAGTATATTTTTTGTATATGCGTTTGGCAGGCTTTTGGGTAATGGATTTTTGGGAATTTATGCTGACAAGTATGGAAGAAAAAAGCATTGATAATTGGATTAATCTTACAAATAATCGCCGTGCCTTCAAGTGCTTTAGTTCCGTGGTATTGAGCTTATATGTTTTTTAAACTTCTCACTGGGATGAGTGTGGGTGCTATGTATTCATCAGCATATACACTTTGTAAGAAGTAATTTGTAAAGTAATGAAAGCTTTTATGTTATTATTATCTCAATTAAATCTAACTATTGTTAAAATTACAGTGTCGGAAGTCACAATTGATACGAGAAGAAAAGTTTTAGGGACTACTGTTGATATTCTGTATCCTGTTGGTACTGTCACAGTTTTAAGTATCGCTTATTTCATAACAGAGTGGAGATATTTACAAATAACATTATCATTGTTTACTATTCCAATAAGCATTCTCATATGGTAAATTTCAATTTATATATGGATTTTATTTACTTAGCTTTTATATTATTCATGTGATGAATTAAAATTTACAAATTCCACAGGTTCATCCCTGAATCTCCTAGATGGTTAATTTCCCAAAATTATCACGTAAAAGCGCAAAAAATATTGGACAAATACAATGAAGTTTCGATTAAATCGTCCCCTACGGCAGCGAGTACGACATTTGTATTGCAACCACAATTAGAAGAAAGTACTACACCAAATAACAAAGATAAGAAAAGCATAAAACAATATTTTGGAAGTATGAATATTCTCTTCTCTGATTCGATTTTGAGAAGAAAAATACTTATTATGTATTTTTCATTTTTTGTTTCTATTTCGGTTGGATATTGTCTCAGTAAGTGAAAAAAATTTTTTTTTTCATTATTTTTTCATTATTTCCCTTCAATTATTCACATATAAATAATTTTGAACTTTTATTTCAGTCTTCAGTATTGACACCTTCGACACAAATCGCTATATTTACATGGCAATAACAGCAAGTACTGAAATCCTGGCACTTTTAACAGTTCCAGTGATCTTGCTTTTCCTATCGTGTAAAAGAGCAGCCATCACCATTTATTGGATCGCATCGATATGTATGTTATCGATTATAGCGATTCCCAGAGCCAATATCAATATAATTATAGGAATTACATTATTGTCGAAATTTTTTTTATCAGCGTGCTGTACCACAAACATGTTACTTTCTTCAGAACTCTTCCCTCCGCATGTAAGAAATTCAGCTTTTGGAACAAGCTTGGTAGTTGCTCAAATTGGAACGATGAGTGCTCCTTATGTTGTTGGCTTACTAGGTGATATTGCTCCGTGGGCTTCAACTTGCCTCTATGGTATTTTGACACTAACTGCAGGATTTATTTGTTGCTTTATTCCACTTTAATTAATATAATTTGATATACAAACAGATTTTGTTTAATTTATAAGATTTATGATTATGAATTTTTGTAATTATTAAAAGTTATTATTTTTATTTATTGCCGAATGTTTCGATTAATAAAAAATTTTCCCGAACTCATATCGTCACTTCTAACAAATAGATTGATTAGAAATATTATCTAATCACATATTATAATTGTTTTTATCATCAAATAGATAAAATTTTCATAAACATGTTGATTCGATTGTAATACCAAATTAAATATCAGTATCATATTCAATAAATACGTCATTTTAGCGAGTACGATTAATGAATATTTGATAAACTTGTTTAATTTGAATTACTTACATTGTTTTTTTCATTTAAAATACTTCCACCTAATTTAATAAAATTATTTTTTAATTACATCAATAAATTCATTTACCTCAACAATTTTTATCCAAACTTCTGTAAAAGTATTTTCTTCTTCTTTTAAAAAAGAGTGATGAAATCTATGCTGATTCCGCGTCTTTCATTTGCTTATAAAGCATTTATTATCCAAGAAACTTTTTTCAATGTAAACTTTTTTAGTCATCGTCAGTGATGATTTATAATAAAAGTATGTAAATCGATGATTGTGTTTGTATCAAATTATTACATATTATAAATACATACAATTATAAAATAAAAGATAAAATTTAGATTCGCAGATAAATTTACCTGTCGCACATGTGTCTTATCTTTACCAATAAAAAAATTAAAAATAAAATTTATTCATATACTCGACAATTAGCGTTATCAAGACATTTAATAACAGTTTAGCAAAAACTTAATATCTTAATCGTATTTTTTATCGCTTTATAATTTGACAACTTAAATCATTTGACAGTTGTGAATTATTTTGATCATATTTTTTGAGTGGAATATATTCGGAATTTATTAAAAATATGATATAAAAAATGGAAAGTGAAGAAAATAAAAAAATAAAAGAAAAGTGTCTTCTAAGAGTTCTAGATGAACTTGGAGAAGGTTCAAAACTTCTCTGGATGGTTTTTACCGCTAGTATATTAGCACCTCTTATAAATGGAATGCACTCAATGTTTTACGTATTTATCTCTGAGGTTCGTACAATATTTCAATAAATAACTAAATTCGAATTGGAAAAATGTGAGATTATATTTTTTAGATACCTGAACACTGGTGTTCCATCAAAGAACTTCAAAACTCGAGCTGGACTACCGAAGAGATAAAAAATATTTCTCGAGTTAATGAGTGTCATATATATGATTATAATTATACAAACTGGCAAATTTAAAATATAAAGACGCCGAAGAATATGTGAAAAATCTGAAACACAATACAAGTATCGTTACTTGTTTATCGTTCATTTTTGATAACAGTGAAAGGTCGACGATTGTTAATAAAGTAATTATTTGATAGTGCTATTAATTATTATGATTTATGATTCATAATAATTCTAATTTATATTATTACCTAGTGGGAATTAGTTTGCGATAAATATTTATATCGAGGAAACACCTTTTCCGCTTTTGCACTAGGAAGACTTTTGGGAAATGGATTTCTGGGGATATATGTTGACAAAAACGGAAGAAAAAAGCATTAATAATTGGATTGATCTTACAAATAATTGCAGTACCAGCAAGTGTGGTAGTACCATGGTATTGGGCTTTTATTTTTTTCAAACTTGTGACTGGAACGAGTACAGGAGCTTTATATTCATCTTCATATACAATTCGTAAGAAATTATTAATACTACAGTACAAACTAAATGAAGAAATTAACATTTATCATTGATAATTTTATCGCAGTATCGGAAGTTGCAGTGGACAAAAAAAGAAAAATTCTCGGGACTATTTTCGATATTCAATATCCTGTCGGGACTTGGGTCGTTTTAAGTATAGCTTATTTTATGTTGGATTGGCGACAATTTCAACTGGCATTAACAATATTCACCATTCCAATGATCATTCTCATTTGGTTGGTTGATAAATATCCTTTGAATTGATAAGTTCTTTTGATTATTTGATATTTACTACTTTTGATTTTCAGGTTCATTCCAGAGTCACTTAGGTGGCTTATTTCTCAAAAGCGTTATGATGAAGCACAAAAAATAATCGAAAAATATCGCAAAATAATTGTTACGCCAGCACTCATAGCTGGAAATTCTAATCTTCCATTACCATTTTCACAGACTGAAACAAAGAAAAAAAAACCATGTAAATATTTAATTCAACGTTACTTCGGAAGTATGAAAATTCTTCTTGCCAATTCAAATTTGCGAAAAAAATTGTTTACTATGTATTATTCGTTCTTCGTGTCGATTTCTGTCAGCTATTACTTGGGTCAGTTAAAAAAAAATCAATTCTTATTATATTTGTTAATTTTTTCTCTAATAACTATAGTAATTTTTTTTTAAATTCCAGTCTTCAGTATTGATACGTTTCAAGCCAATCGTTACATATACATGGCGTCTACAGCAAGTGGTGAAGTATTAGCACTCATGACAACTTCAGTTATCCTCCTGTTTTTGAGCGCTAAAAAAGCAACTATTGCTATTTATTTCTTCGTGTCGATTTGTATGCTAAGAATTACGTTCATTCCCAAAGAGAATATGACCGTAATTATAGTAATGACAGTAATTTCAAAGTTTTGTTTGACAGCAAATTTTACGACCAACCTGCTATTTTCTTTAGAATTATTTCCTC
The DNA here is from genome assembly GCF_013202065.1 of Cotesia typhae. Taxonomy (NCBI): domain Eukaryota; kingdom Metazoa; phylum Arthropoda; class Insecta; order Hymenoptera; family Braconidae; genus Cotesia; species Cotesia typhae. Next base: position 7,996,107 of record NW_027423757.1, on the reverse strand, counting down.
CAATAGTGAGAAATACAGCATTCGGAACAAGTTTTGTTATGGGGCAGATTGGCACAATGGGAGCACCCTTTTTTGTGGAGTTATTAAGCAAAGTAGCTTGGTAGGCTCCAACGAGTGCTTGTGGTGTTTTGACACTTTTAGCTGGACTTTTCTGCTGCACTATTTCTGTTAGGGAATGATTTGTAACGATTTAAATCTCAAATTTTTAATAAAATTTACGGAAAAATGATCAAAATTACGTTCTTTTGGAATTTTTTTCTCTTTTTAAGATTTTTACATGACTTGTATAATTTTTTAATGTTTCAAACATATTTACATCTCTGTTTTCTGAAAAATTTAAGATTAACATAATAACTCAGAGTTTAGAAAAAGACAAGCATTACTTTTGACATGGCTTTCTTTTAAACAAATTATATTTATTATAAAGGTTCCGTAAAATTTCAACAAAAGTTTTTTCTTTATTCTTTACATAAAAGTGATTATTTTTTTGCGGTTGAAGTATTGTCATCAGTGCGAAGGTATGCAATTATTTTATTTAAATTTTAAGAAAATTCCAATTTAATATATCAATTTTTCTATCGATTAAATTTAATTGAAAATTTATTTTTTGATAAATTTAGCTGTTTAAATAATGTACCGATTTCATGAAATAATGTGTCAGAGTTTATATAAATACAAGCATTAGTTTTGACATTAATTTCTCACGAGCATCAATCTAGACTTTATTTAGAAGACACAATTTTAAAAACAACAGACTACGAAAAATTATCAAAACCATTATCTTTATGATAGTAAACAAATAAAGAATAATTAATTTATCTTCAACGTTACGAAATCTCAATTTTTCGAGGACTAAGTAGTATATTTAGTTCCGCATTCACTACTCGTGGGTTTAAATATTACCGTGAAGTATACAAATTCGTTAAAATTTTTATTTTATTAAAAAATAGATTGATATTCGATATTAATCAAATCCTGTAATTAATGTGATAGCTCTCTGATGGTACCTTGTTATGATTCTACGTGTGAGTTAAACTAGAATTATAATATAAAAGATTTGATAAAATTTTATTATTTCACCTCGTAATAAATTTATAACCATTTTCATACAATAACGTTGGACTATGGACAATGAAAAAAATAAAATACAAGAAAGATATCTTCTGCAAGCAATCGATGAATTAGGAAAAGGTTCAAAATTCCTTTGGGTTGCTTTTCTTCTCAGTATTATAAATTCAATAGTAATCGCATTACACACAATGTCATATATCTTCTTAGTTGAAATAAGTACACTACATAGCATTGTTCAATAAAATGAATGATTTTTTGCAAACAAATTATTTATTTTTCAGATTCCTGAACATTGGTGCCATATTCCAGAACTGTTAAATGCTAACTGGACAAATGAGCAAATACAAAATATTTCAGCAGTAGACAAATGCTTGATGTATGACTACAACTATACACATCTTGTGCATTTAGGCTATGAAAACGTTGGAAAACATGTTGAAGATTTTATCTTCAACACTAGTCTTGTTCCTTGTTCTTCTTTCGTTTTTGACAAAAGTGGAAAATCAACAATCGTAAATGAAGTAAGTGATTGTAAATATGATTTATCATTATCTCTTATCGTTAATTTAATAAAAAAAATTTTTCTAATTGTGTTTATTAGTGGAGCTTAATTTGTGATCGACAATTTTACCGAGCAAGTACTTATTTGATCTATACTTTTGGAAAGCTTTTGGGTCTTGGAGGGTTGGGAGTATTTGCTGACAAGTATGGCAGAAAAAAAGCATTAATAATAGGTTTGTTTCTACAAATGATTGCCACACCTGTAATTTCTGTGGTTCCCTGGTTTTGGGCATATCTTCTCTGTAAGCTACTGACTGGAATTAGCGTTGCAACAATGTTTTCATCGGGTTACACAATTAGTAGGTACTACATCTTTTTTTTTATTCTAATAAAAAAAGAAGAAATAATTAATGGTTTTATTGATTATTTTAGTGTCAGAAATTGCCAATGAAAAAAATGAAGCTATTGGGAACTATAGTAGATGCATTTTATTGTGTAGGAACTAGTATTCTTATAATTATCTCTTACTATATAACAGATTGGCGAAATTTACAATTTTCAATGTCATTATTCACTATTCCAGCAATGATTCTTGTGTGTTAAGTTTATGTCATTGATAACGAGATTAAACCTTCATCCAATTGAGGCTTAAGTAAAAACCATTAACTGATAAATTTTTTAGGTTTGTAGACGAGTCACCACGTTGGTTAATAACCCAAAATCGTCTTGAAGAGGCGCAAGCAATAATAGAAAAATATCGAAAAAAAACTATTTTGCCGGGTCTTCTTACCGAAAGTTTGCCTCTTAAATCTCTATCGATGAAACAATCTGTAGTGACTGAAGAAAAGTCTCAAAAAAGTTGTATGGAACGTTATCTTGGAAATATAGGAATTTTCCTCGCTGATCCAATATTTAGAAAAAAAATACTTATTATGTACTTTTCGTTCTTTGTTTGCTTGATGACAAGCTTTTATTTAGGTATTTATAACATTCACTCCTTCTTATTATGATTTTTATTAATAAATTTGGACTTAATGTTTCTTCTTTGTTTCAGTTTTCAGTGTTGATAATGAAACATGACAGCAATAGTAATTATTCAAGTAACATCTCTTCTTTTAATTTCGGTAATTCTGCGATTTATTAGTAGTCAGAAAACAACTATTATTCTTTACTGGATCGCATCGATTTGTTTGCTGTCAATGATTGCTGTTCCCAACGACAATGTATATATGATTTTAGGATTGACAGTGATATCTAAATTTTGTTTAAGTTCTACATTTACAACAAATGTATTATTTTCTTTGAAATTATTTCCATCAAGTGTAAGAAACTCAGCTTTAGGAAGCTGTCTGTTAATGGCCCAAGTTGGATCAATGTCAGCGCCATATCTAGTGGACTTTTTTGGTAAAATTGCACCGTGGTCACCTTCTTTGCTTTGCGGTGGTGCACTATTTTTCGCAGGGCTTCTTTGTTGTATTGTCCCTGTTTAAATTCATGAATTGTATTATAAATAATTTTTATTTTTTAAATTAATATTTAAAATAATGAAAAAACTCTGCAATAAAAATTAATATAAATTTACATAATAAATACTGAGTAAATTATAAATTTGACGTATCTGTACATTTGAAGGAAATATTATGTGTAAAGTATTTAAAAAAATTATTTATAATCGACCATTACATTAAAAATATTACTCCAACACAATATGCATATTTATATAGTATTTAAATTTAAATGTTTTGAATAATTTTGAATCTCTCTTCTTTATCAAGGAAGTAAACACAAGCGTTAATTTTGATTTCATTTTGGAGTACATGTGTTTCATTGCCCCAATGCCCGCGAAAATAAAATCTGATAAATAAGGTTATCATAATTATTATCTTTATAATTGTAAATTAATTAAGAATAATTAAACAATCATTTAATAACTTGTACTAACAAATCACTGACTACTCTCCTTGACTAGATAAAATTCTCTCGTTAATTACGATCATATTTTTTGTATATATCAAAAAAGAAAGTTTGAAAATAATTCACATGTATAAAGATCAAAAGTTCATGTTTTCGCAATCAACAATTCAAATTATCAAGTTATCACAATTAAAATTTATTATCTCAAGTTTAGAAATTGTGTTTAATTAGCACGTGACGTCTCTTAGACAGCAGCTTATCATGACTTGTTATTTGATTTACACGAGAAATATACTTGAAATGATATGATAAAGTTCCACTTCTTCTTATAAAATAATTTTATTACTATTTTCATTTAAGATTGTTGAAATTTATATCAGAATATAATTCCATTCATCAGCGAAATTTTTTAACTTCACATTATCGTTGCAACAATTCTCAATTTTTATTGATACTGTATAAGTGTAACGCCTACAAAGTTTTCAAACTATGAAAAATGAAAAAGATGAAAAAATACACGAAAGGTGCCTTTTGCAAGCAATCGATGAATTAGGAAGAGGTTCAAAATTACTTTGGATTGTTTTTCTTCTCAATGTCATAAATTCAATAGTGAACGCACTACATACGATGTCATATATCTTCATAGCTGAGGCAAGTACACCAAATTGTATTGTTCAATAATGTGAATGATTTTTTTGTAAAAAAATTATTTATTATTCAGATACCTGAACATTGGTGTCATATTCCAGAACTGTTAGATGCTAACTGGACAAGCGAACAAATACAAAATATTTCAGCAGGAGACAAATGCTTGAAGTATGATTACAATTATGCATATCTTGCACATTTGGGCTATGAAAACGCTATAAAACATGTTGAAGACTTAAAATTTAACACTAGTCTTGTTTCTTGTTCTTCTTTCATTTTTGATGAAAGTGGAAAATCAACGATCGTTAATGAAGTAAGTTATTGTAGGTATGATTTATTTTTATTATTGTCATTCACCATTAATGCAAAAAAATTTTCTAATTGTATTTATTAGTGGAGCTTGATTTGTGATCGAAAATTATACCGCGCAAATACCTATTTTGTATATTCATTTGGAAAGCTCTTGGGTACCGGAGTCTTAGGAATATTCGCAGATAAATATGGACGAATGAAAGTAATAATAATAGGATTGGTTCTACAATCGATTGCCGTACCTTTAACTTCAATTGTGCCCTGGTTTCCGGGGTATATTTTATGTGAATTATTGATTGGAATTAGTGTTTCAACAATTTATTCATCGGGATACACAATAAGTACGTACTTTATTTCTTTATACACTGAGAAGAAAACTACTTATTTTAAATAATACTAGGAATTCAAATTGCGCGCATACGCGCGCCTTAATTTCGACCAATAAAGAATCGGGGACCATATTTTTTCGATATTTCGATATATTTCGATACTAACCAACTTCAACTCAGTCATGAATTTTATATTATAAATTAAAGTTAGCGGTCAGCTAATTTTTTTAACAAATCAATTACAATAAAAAAATGCTTCTAAAAATTTTCACTTGTAATTTTTATTAATTTTCAGATGTGAGACTTTTTGATTAAATTTTTTTTTAATAATTTAATTGCTACAAAATTCTAAAAAAATTTTTAATGTCTGTCAACTTCAGTGTTATTATTTTAAGATTTTATGTTCTTGACACAAGAATGTATATTCTTCAAAATTTTCAATTAATTACATTTTGTTAAAAGAATTGGTCGAATTGATTGAAATAATTTTTCTTTAATTCAAATAAGGCTATTCGGTCGTTTGATTATGATAATGGAAAAAGATATTGGTATTCTTCTGTCAAAAAATTAATATATTAATTGTTCATTTTAACAAATTCTTAAGTCAAGAAATTTTTATTTCTTCTTAGTAAACTACTAACAAAAAATTAATTGAGCTTAATGATTTTATTCATGGTCATTATTTCAGTGTCAGAAATCGCTAATGAGAAAAAAATGAAGATGTTGGGAACTATAGTAGATATTAACTGGTCGTTAGGAACTTGTTTACTCATAATTATCTCTTTCTACGTAACAGACTGGCGAAATTTGCAGATTATATTATCGTTGTTTACTATTCCAACAATTGTTCTTATTTGGTAAACCCATGCATTTGATAATCACTGAATATTAATTTGAGTTATTTAGATACAACAACTTGATCGTTGTATTTTTTAGGTTCGTAGACGAGTCACCTCGCTGGCTCATATCACAATCTCGTTATGATGAAGCCCAAAAAATATTAGAAAAGTACTGTGAAGTCGCCATTACACCGGCTTTAATAACAGCAAGTATACCACTAACTTCTATACCAATAGAACACTCTATAACTAAAGAAAAGTATCAACCAAGTTGTATGGAGCGTTATCTAGGAAATATAGGAATTCTTTTTGCGGATCCAATATATAGGAAAAAGATACTTATAATGTATTTTTCGTTCTTCGTATGTGTCATGGTCAGCTTTTATCTAGGTAATTATGAATTTCATAACTTACTATATTTCTATCTATAAATACGTGTCTAATAAATTTTCTTTGTTTCAGTTCTCAATATTGATAATTTCAAAATAAATCGTTACGTTTTCATGACAGCATCAGCAATTACGGAAACGCTTTCTCTTCTTTTAGTTCTAGTAATTTTAAAATTTTTAAGTAGTCAGAAAACGACTATTATTCTTTATTGGATCGCATCGATTTGCATGCTGTCAATGATTATTATTCCCAAAGACAATGTATATTTGATTTTAGGACTGACAGTAATATCTAAATTTTCGTTAAGTTCTACATTTACAACAAACATGTTATTTTCTTTGAAATTATTCCCATCAAGTGTAAGAAACTCAGCTTTAGGGACCTGTTTATTGATGTCTCAAGTAGGATCAATGTCATCGCCATATTTGGTTGATTTTTTGGGCCAAGTTGCACCGTGGTCTCCATCTGTACTTTGTGGTGCTACACTATTTATTGCAGGACTTTTATGCTGCATTGTTCCCATTTAAATAATAAATTGTATTATAAAATTATTGATGAAGACATTTAATTTAATAAAATTTGGAGTTTTTTCCTGAATTATGCTTGTCCTGCTCCTTTCCCGACATACTCAGAACTTTAAAATAAAAATTTTACTAATTTTAATATTTAATTCATCGGTAAGATATTGAACGATCTACTGGCATTTGAAATTCACGACACATTTTGTAATGACATTATTGTGTAAAAATGCGCTGTATCTACAATAGATAATGTAAGCAGATAAAAATATCTTACAACGTTATAAGTGATTGTATTTGTTGTTGATTGATAAAAAAAAAAAAATCTATACATGCACAAAAACGTTCACTGCTTCGCTATATATAATTCAAACTAATATGCTACCGCACTAATCTCTACTTCCGTAATTTTTTTTTATTTTTCAATTAGAAAATGATATCTTCTAGGACATCGCTTTGTTTTTTGATTGTTCTTTGATTAACTAGAAAAACATACTCACAATGATATCATAAAGTCTTACAATTTCGTTATAATAACTCGAAATTTCTATTTAAACTTGCCAAGTATTATAGTTATATTTATAGTGTTTCTCAATAATGCAAAATGAAGAAAATAAAAAAGTACAAGAAAAGTGCCTCCTGCAAGCAATCGATGAACTAGGACGAGGCTCGAAGCTTTTATGGATTGCTTTTTTTGTTAGTGCCATATCTTCACTATTAAAATCGTTGCATACTATGTCGTATGTTTTCGTAGCTGAGGTTGGCTTGCTGAACTGGATTATAAAAAAATATTAATAATTTTTACTCAACGAACGATCTATTTTTTAGATACCTGAGCATTGGTGTCATATTCCAGAACTGTTAGATGCTAATTGGACAGCCGGGCAAGTACAAAATATTTCAGCAGTAGACAAATGCTTGAAGTATGATTACAATTATTCATATCTTGCGCATTTAGGCTATGAAAACGCTGGAAAGTATGTAGAAGGTTCTACATTTAACACTAGTCTTCTTCCTTGTTCTACGTTTGTTTTTGATAATAGTAAAAAGTCAACAATAGTTAATGAAGTAAGTTATCCATAGTTTTTATATTGTTATTATTATTATTATCATCACTAATACAAAAATTTTTTTTAATTGGGTTTATTTATTAGTGGAGTTTAGTTTGTAATCGACAATTATATCGAGCAAATACATATTTTACATATTCCCTCGGAAAACTTTTGGGTACTGGAATCTTAGGAGTATACGCCGACAAAAATGGAAGAAGAAAAGCATTGATTATAAGTTTAACTCTACAAACTATTGCTGTACCTCTAATTTCAATTATTCCATGGTTTTGGGGGTACATTTTATGCGAATTACTAATTGGACTCAGCGTTGCAGCAATGTATTCATCGGCTTACACGATTGGTAAGTGCAATTTCCCGAAGAAATATTTAAAAAAATTTTTAATTATATAAAATAAATTTATTTATAACTACAGTGTCGGAAATTGCAAATAAAAACAAAATGAAGATTTTAGGAACTATATCAGATACTTTAAACCCAACTGGTGTATATTTGCTTATAATTATTTCATATTATATAAAAAATTGGAGAAACTTACAAATGGCACTATCATTATTCACTATTCCGGCAATTATCTTGGTTTGGTAAATTTATTTGATAGTTATTCGAATATTCATCCGAATCATTTTTATATAACTTTCAATTGTATTTAGGTTTGTAGAGGAATCGCCACGTTGGTTAATAGCCCTAAATCGTCATGATGAAGCACAAAAAATAATCGAAAAATATCGAAAAATTACTATTACTCTGGATCTCATTACCACAAGTGCACCACTAACTTCTATCTCAATAGACCATTCTATTATTGAAGAAAAGCATCAGAAGAGTTGTGCTGAGCGTTATCTAGGAAATGCAAGAATTCTTTTTATAGATCCAATTTATAGAAAAAAGATTCTTATCATGTACTTTTCTTTTTTTGTTTGTGTCATGGTCGGATATTATTTAAGTAATTAATATATTCATTACTCATTTTATAATAATTCTATTCATCCTGCTAATTATTGTTTTTTGTTTTAGTTTTTAATGTTGATAATTTCAAAATAAATCGTTATATTTTCATGGCAGCAGCAGCAACCACTGAGCTCGTATCTCTTCTTACAGTTTCAATAATTCTCAGATATATAAGTAGTCAGAAAACAACTATTATTCTTTACTGGATCGCATCAATTTGTATGCTATTAATGATTGCTATCCCCAAAGACAATGTATATATGATGATAGGACTGACAGTGATAGCTAAATTTTCGTTAAGTTCTACATTCACAACAAATATGTTATTTTCTCTGAAACTGTTCCCGTCAAGTATAAGGAACTCTGCTTTAGGAAACTGTATATTAATGGCCCAAGTTGGATCAATGACATCTCCATATTTGGTTGATTTTTTAGGCCAAGTTGCACCGTGGTCACCTTCTTTGCTTTGCAGTAGCGCACTATTTATCGCAGGGCTTCTTTGTTGTATTGTCCCTGTTTAATTTATTTACTTAAATTGAAAATAATGGTAACATTAAGTTAAAAAAAATAATATAAGTTTTTATTAATGTCAAATAAATTCTAGTTACTGTGAAGAAATAAAACTTTACTATTTATTCATCAGAATTCATTTTTTTTTTTTTTGCAAAGAATATACTCCATAAATAAAAGCTTGATAAACCATCCGTAAAGTTAGATTCCGAAAAATTTTGCGTCAATGTGTCAAAAAATTTTGTGTTAAAAATTTTTATGTTACATGCATATTTTACACTTTTTTGTGTTAATTTAACACAATAAATGTTAAATTTACATATAAAAGTATTAAATATTTAATACAAAAATTTTTGACGCAATGATGCAAAATTTTTTAATGATGATGTATGATGTATTGGAGAAGAAAAATATAAAATAATATAACAAAAATAAACAAAAAAAAATACATAAATAATATTTGATTTCATGAATATATTGATTCAACTGATAAAGGACTTTTTCTTAAATATCAAGATTAAAGAAGTGGTCAAATATTTTGTTTTTAAAAACTTCTAAACTTGTAGAGTTAAGTAAATTTTTAAAATTAAAAAAATACGTTTAATATTTATTTAAGTAAAATTATTCTTCACCTAATTGACCTTGAAATTTATTCAACTCTCAATACTAATAATACCAAATTGTCACAGCATTTTAATTATTGAATTAATCGAGCGATAACGTAAATATCATCATCTGATCTTGACCCCGATATATTTTTCAAAAACTAAACTTTAATGATTATTAATAGTGTGATAAGAGCAGTAGATTTTCTACTAAGGCATCATGAGAGTTGACACGTGTGTATATATATCATAGCCAGTTCATTTTGTTCGTTAATCCCTCGACATTTGGGATAATAGATGCCCGAAAGAGATAATTGTGATTATTATCTTTGCGATAATGAATAGCTGAACCATATGGCTGCTGTTTTTTCGTCAAATCAGTTTAACAGACTATGTGAAACGATATCTGATGTTTGTATTGGGACTGGATTCATATTTAGAGTGCGTATCACCAGAAATAATACCAAAGGCTCGCACGTGGAATATCACTGCCAGATTTATTAGTCATTGATTAATAATTCGAATTATTAAGAAATCACTGTTACGCGAGGTAAGCACGCCAGCAAATTAACACTTAAAATTTTTATCAAAATTTATTTTAAAGTTTCAGTTAAAAATTTAATTATTGATCCAAATTTAATTTGAACAAGTGCAAAAAATACAAAATATAAAGAATGGAATCCAAAAAAAGTGTAACAGCTGAAAGAAATATTCTGCTAGCTTTAGATGAACTTGAACAAGGATCTAAACTTATTTGGATTGTTCTGTTTGTTAGTATATCAGTATCATTGCTTAATGGATTTCATACGATGTCTTATGTATTTGTTGCTGAGGTCAGTATTGTGTTTTTTATTTTTATTTATTTTATTTATTAAATTAAGCGGCCCTAGAAGAAGTTTTTTAACTAAAGACAGTACAATTTAAATTTTTAATTTGTCACTTCACAATTGTTTTAATTTTTTTTAACAAATAAATTATAGCAAAAAAAAATTATTAAAAAAATGGACTTGTAAAAATTTTAATAAATTAAAAATGTAATTTTTTAAAAAATAATTTTTTAGAACAAATTTTTTTGTTAAAGAAAATTAAAAAATTATCAAGTGACAGCTAACTTTAATGTCATTACAGTCACAGCAAATAGAAAAATAAAGAAAAACTAATTCTATAATTTAATGGCAATTAATAAATAACAGCGCTCATATATCACTGTATTTTTTAATCGAATTAGTATTTTAAAATTATAAATAGTATATTTTTGAAGGTACCCGAACATTGGTGTTCAATTCCGGAGCTTGAAAAGTTCAATTGGACAGCCAAACAGATAAAAAATATCTCGCAAGTAGATGAATGTCATATATATAATTTTAATTATCAAGATCTTGCGGGTTTTAAGTATGAAGATGCGGTAAAATATGTAAAAGATATGAAATTCAATACTAGCGTAATTCCTTGTTCTTCGTTTGATTTTGATAAAAATGGAAGATCAACAATTGTTAATGAGGTACGTACAAAGAAATAAATAATAGTTATAAGTAGGGATATGCAACTTAAATATTTTTTTTTACTTGCAGTGGCAATTAGTTTGCGATAAAAAAATATACCGTGCCAATACATTTCTTGCGTATGCATTTGGAAAACTTTTGGGTGACGGAATTTTGGGAATATATTCTGATAAGTACGGAAGAAAACAAGCATTGATTATTAGTTTGATATTACAAGCAATTTCTGTACCTGCGAGTGCGTTCATTCCATGGTACTGGGCATATTTTGGGTTTAAATTCATGACTGGAATGAGCATCAGTTCGATGTATTCATGTGCATATACTATCTGTAAGGAAGAAAATTTTTTTATTATATTAATATATTTGACTAATAAAAAAAAAAAAATATTGATTAATTTAGTATCAGAAGTTACTAAAAATAACAAAAAAAATCTCTTTGGCGCGATCATTGATTCCATGTTTTCAATTGGAACTTTACTGCTCATAGGAATTGCATATTTTTTAACAAACTGGCGATATTTACAAGCGGCATTATCATTTTTTACTCTTATTACAATTATTCTTGTATGGTAAGTTTTTTTATAATCCAGTATTATATCTAATATTTTTTATGTTATAATTGAATTATTAAATTTGTTAGGTTTCTTCCTGAATCACCTCGATGGTTATTATCTCAATCTCGTCATGAAGAAGCCCAAAAAATAATCGAAAAATATTCTAAACCTTCGAAGACAACAGCCCTCATTCCAGCAAGTCCAAGCCTTTCATCGTCACCGGCAGAAAATGAAGATAAAAAAAAAAAAGGTTTAAAAAAATGTTTTGGAAAAACAAAAATTCTCTTTTCGGATTCGATTTTGAGAAAAAAAATTCTTACAATGTATTATCTCTTCTTCATAACTTTATCAGTCGGCTATTGCCTTAGTAAGTAAAAAAAATTTTTTTTTTAACATTTTTAACATTGATGGTTTTTTCACCTGATCCTTATTACATATTATAACTCAAGACCTGAATTTTTTTTATTATCATTTTTTTTTAAATTATCCCAACATATATATCTACTTGAAAATTTAATTACTTTTTTATATTAATTTTAGTCTTCAACATTGACACTTTTGATACGAATCGTTATATTTACACAGCAATAACAGCCACCGTCGAACTTATAGCAATTATACTAGTGCCAGTAATCCTGTTATGTTTAAGCTGTCAAAAAGCAAGTGCCATAATTAACACGATTGTAGCCATATGTATGATATCGATAGTAGCTATTCCTAGAGAGCATGTGTATATAGTTATGGCATTAACGTTTGTATCAAAATTTTGCTTAATGGCCAATTTTACTGTCAATATGTTACTTGCTTCAGAATTGTTCCCAACGAGTGTACGAAATTCTGCACTTGGTTCAAGTTTACTTATGGCTCAATTGGGGTCAATGTGGAGCCCATATATTGTTGATTTTCTTGGTAATGTTGCCTGGTTCGCTCCCACAACATTATGCGGTATTCTAACACTTATTGCAGCATTTCTTTGTCTAATTATACCTTCTTGAACAATGCCGTTTTTTATTTCAATTAATACCAGACTGTAAGTTTTTTTTTTTTTTTTTTTATACAGATTACACAAGATTATTTATATTTGTTTTATAAAATTTTAAGTCACGATATTACTTTACAATGTATAATAACGATATTTATAATTGTAAAGATATGATTCTATATCGGATAGCAGTTAATTTTGCGTTAATTTATATAAAAGTACACAATTGTGTGTATTTTTTTGAAATATTTATCAAACTAAGGAAGAATAATAAGTTTTATTTATTTTATTGTAGAAATTAAATCATTTTAACAATATAATAAAAATTTTTATATAACATTAATGAAAATAATTACGTACAAGAGATTAAAAAAATTTTTTTCGCAGTCTATCGTCTTCTCAATAATAAAATATATAAAAATTGAGATTGTAAAAGTTTAGTGACATTTACATACACTATGACTGCGTAAAATTTTTTTTTTAATTTCAAGTGGAAGTATGGCCTGAAAAATAAAAATATTTTAATTAATTTCTTTGACTAATAATTTAAAATATTAACAAAATAAACAATAAATTTAAAAAAATGAAAATTTATTCAAATATAAAATTCCATTAGCTTATAAATAAATATTTACATATAGAAACCAAGGTTTCTTAACCGCTCTGTATTATTAATGCTCATTTTTTTTATTTTTACAATATTTAACAGGCAGTGACAAATATTTATGTCATATAAGTCTTGAATTTACTGTACACTGAACACTTTACACCACAGTAAGATATTTAATGACATGGAATGTGATAAAAAATTAAATCATAAAGAACAAATGTATCGTTGGTAGCTAATAATCAAATAATGAAACATTCAATCACTTCACACGGACACAATAGCTGTGTTCACAATCAATGTTATAAAGAGGAATATGAAAGAACTTTTGTTTAAATAATAAATTTATCTTGTTACTATCGTTCGTTAGATCTAAGAGAATTACCAGACGAATCACTGTTACTTGCCTGCAGCCTTTTTTTTCTCGCTTCCAATTTCATTTTAGCTTCCTTTCTTTTTTTCTCGATCTCCTGGTCTGAACATAATTGCAAGGATTGCATGCCAGCAGACACATCTCTCGATGAAGATAACGACAACGATGATGATGATGATGATGATGATGTCGATGTCTGTCTAGCCGAGCTATTACTCCTAGACGCATTAAGACCTTCGTTTCTTCTTTCTCCAAATCTGTTAACATTATTGTATAACTGAGTATTATCCTTAACAATATTTCTCCTTCCAGAATTTGAATCCAAACAACTTGTAGCCCGAAGAACAGCCAGATGTTCATTACTTACAGATCCACCAGCAAACATTCTGCAACCACCCCTTGAATTTAAGTTCATATTATTAACTTTAAAATTACTACGTAAATTTGAATGTGATTTTGTATCTTGAAGCCCCGGTTTGATATTAGTTTGTTGTTCAAAGCTCGAATCTGAGGCACTTTTAGATTTGAAAAATTTCCAATCCTGCGATTTCTTTGGTGTAGTAACAATCGGCTGCGCATTTGGTCTTAAATTTACTGAACTACCTGAACGTTGAAATGCACGACCATTACTATTATTAGTATTATTATTGTAATTACCATTATTGGAATTATTACACATTGATGGCGTTTTGGGTATGGCACCAGTTGGTCTCATTGCTGGAACACTAGAATTACGATTAGTATTATTAGCATTACAACTAGGTTTTACCGATGGAAATGAAGTTGAAGATTTTTGAGGCACCCTCGGTAAAAATGAATTTGGTTTAATTGTTATTTTTGACGTGGATTCTTCTTTCGGGCTGTAAACTTTACCAAAGTGAGTGTCCGTTGATTGGCCCTTCAAAAGAATGGATTCTGTTTTTGTCAAGTCATTTTCACATGACGCAAAAAAATCGTCGAACGAATCATCCAGAAAACCATCATCTACGATTTCAGTATTTTGATTACAAACATTATTTTTTACAGGTACGTTTGAAGTATTTTTCTGTACATTCACACCCCCATTGGAAGAATTGTTGATAGGCTCAGACTTATGTTTAACGAACTTAGCATTACTTTGCTCAGACACTAATTTATATGCGGGTGTTTGAGCGTGCAAATAATTTTGAGGATTAGAAGCAGGTATGTTTTTGTAACTACTTTGAGGCTGGAATTTTGAGGTACCAGCTAAGTTTACAAATTCATTTAATGACTGTGACCTGCTAGAGCTATTCACTGGATTTAAAGGTTTAGACGGAGTTATTTTTAGCAACTTCTCTATTTCTTGACTACACCTTATCATTGTGTCATTCATTGAGTCATCGAACATGTCATCAATATTCTCATTTTTTTTATCATCACCAGCACCATGGATGTTTGCTGGCGCGGGTAACGAGTCGACAGGTGACGAGACAACGAGAACAGATTCATCGTTAAAGTCATCATCAAATTCAAGTTCCTCGGGAATGTTAAGGTCATTATCATCGTTATCACTATCATTATTAATATGATTACCGTTATTCGACTGCTCAGCCCGAGAATTAGATGCGTTTTTCTCCTGCGTAATAGTCGCTTGCAGCGCAATCATATCAGCTTTCAATTTATCAAGATTGTTAGTATTATCTTTTCTGATTATCTTTCTTTTTGTAGAATTGTACAGCAGCGGTGAGTTTGAGATGCGTTTTTTCTGTACCAATTTTGATCGTTTGGGCGTGCGATCATTTTTTTTCGATTTCGGCGTACCGTTCCAATCCCACGAGACATCCTGATTTTTATCTTGGGTTAATGTAAATACATCATTGTAGTCATTGTAATTACTTTCTGACAGATCGTTATTGCTTTCTGAAGTAACTTTAGATTTTTTCGGCGAACTTGGCCCTAAATAAATCACTTCTTCCGTCTCTTCATCTTCTTTATTTTTCTTTTTATTCGTCGTTTCTAAAAAAAAAAACTTATTTTTAATAAATTATTAACTATATTACTAAAATATGATTAGTGTCAATACAACAAACATAAAATTTTTAAAACCCATAAATTAATTTTTTTTTTTTAAATATTTTTACATTCTCTAAATGTTTTTTCAAAATTTTATCAACAACTTTTTTTTAAATTTATTCTAGAATTTTTTTAAAAAATTATTAGATGTTTCTTAATTTTAGTATCATGATTTTTTATTTTACTTTAATAGACATGTTATTTTTTTTTTTTTTTTTGATTAAAAAAAAAAACAAATTTTTGCATGTCAATAATTGATTTAGATCTAAAAAACTATCAAAAAAAAATAATAATATAAAAAAAAAATTACCTTCAGTATTTTTTCTTGTTTTTTGCTTATTATTCGAGTCCTTACCTACTTTGTACTTTTTCATTATCTAAATATTTATTTCAACATCTATTTTTCTTTGATCAAAGAAAATTTTATAATAATTATTTTGTCTCGTTAATAGATTGTTTTTATTAATTAACATCCAATTATGTGTAATAATTGATATAAATAATACTATCAATATTTATTATCAATAATTAACTTGAATCAGTAAAAAATAATAATAGTTTAAAAAATAATTATATAAAAATAATACTGACAACAAAAGCACGGACACAAAATATATCAGCTGGAAATTTTATACTGGTATTATTACTTTCTACTGGTACTGAGATCAGATTGGATGACAGTCTCCAATCATTTTAATCTTAGATGTTTCTTGAAATGCTTTCGACATGTGACTCAAGATCGCAGCAGCGGACAAGTTTTCAAACATAAACAGTAGTTGTATAACCTAAAAAAAAAAGTAAACAGGGTTTTCGCGTCCTACGTTTAATTTTTAGATAAAAAATTAATTGAAAATTGTACATAAAATAAAAAACAAAATTTTTAAAATGAAACGAGAATTGTTTAATCAAATTGTCAAAGATATTGCGAAATTCCAAGGATTGACTCGTGATTGTGCTAACTTATTAATAAACAAATACGTAAAGTAAGTATTACATATTTTTTAGAAATTAACTTTCAATTAAACTAATAATAAAATTAATTTATATTTTATAGTGTTTCGCCAAATGCTATTCACAGCATTTTATCTGCAGAGATGATGCAGAAAATGAAAACATGTAGGAATAAATTACATGGGATTCGATATAACCACTATGGAAAGTAAGTTTACGCTTTTATTATAGAATTGTTTTATGTTGCGCATAATATTATAATGTATACTTTTAATTATTCTTAAAATTTAATATTTTTAATGAATAATCACTTGAAGCACATAAAATTATAGGAAAGTACTAATTTAATTTAAAATCTTTTTTATGATATCATTAATCTACTTTGTTTATATATTTTGTTAATAATATAATATCCTATAAATAGTTAATTAAATAATTATGTTTTTTTTTCAGTTACGAAAAAGCAAGAAAGGATGGAGAACGTCCAGGAATAATAGTGAGAATGGCTGCAAAGACAAATCTACCACCAGCTCTATTAGCGCGTGTTATTTTAGAGCACCATTTTCAAAGTACCAATAAAAAATGTAATACTTATTTTTTACTTATATCATCATTTATTCATTTAAAATTTTTAAATAATAAATTACTTGTAATTTTTTTTTTTAAATAGTTTCTCGAGCCGACATATCACAACTTATGAAAGACACTACACGTATCCAAGATGTTGACTTGGCTTATGAAATATATTTGGTAATTTAAAGCATTAATCACGAATTATTATTTAATTAATAATATTAAAAATTTTAACTTAAAGTAAATGTATTTGATATTTTTAGTGTGTGTTATACGACGACAGAAATGGACTTATATCAGACTCAGTGTGTTTGTAAGTTTCAGTTTACAGTAATTTAATTACTCGACCAATAATTTATGATAAAATAATTATTTATTTATTTTAATATATCTTACAGAACGATTGGTAATGAATATGAAGCAAAATTGCAGTATTATTTGAATGAGTGCAATGCATCATATTCAACTGAAGATGATTTAAGAGCACGAGGATATGACAAAACTCCAGACGTTAAACTTGAAATTCCTGTAGCTGTTGATGGTTTTATAATCAATTGGATTGAATCCAAAGGACGTTTCGGATCACCGGATATCCATAAGACCCATGTCAAAGAACAATTTTTAAGTTATTGGAATCGATTCGGTCCAGGTCTTGTTATCTATTGGTTTGGATTCGTTGACGATATTGTTGAACCGAATGAAAAAAAATTCATTATCACGGATCATTTCCCTGAAAATATCGTTCATATGAACCCAACCATACCGCAGTTATAATTTGTAATTAAATTTATTTCGAGTAATTTATTTTAATTTATGACGTGATTTAAACGTATTTTAACTGTAAATAATTATTACATTTTTTTTTTACCGAAATTTCCAATATTCACAATCACTGTGACTGGTAGTATTTAAATTTTAAATAACTGACTAATTTTGATTGTAAAATGACAAACATATCATTAAAGGGGGGATGGAATTGTAAATGTTACTCGAATTTTATTTTATAAAAACAAATTATTAATATACAAAGCCTTAATTGTAAATTTCTATAAAGTTATGCTTAAAATTAATGAAGAACGTAAATTTTATTGAACAATAAAAACTTGTGATGTAAATTATTAAAATACAGTTAGTAATGATTTTTAATGTGTAGTTTGAATAAGAATTTTATTTTAAATATTATTTTATTGATAAAACACTAATTTAAATATTTCACTTCAAAAAATTACTTTTTATTAAGAACTGTCTTAAATATTGAGTTTTCATTTTGTTTTTAATCGAGTCCATGAAAAGTGCTAATAACTGTGCGTCAGGAAAAAAAAATAAACTCTAAAATGTGTTTATATTTAATTAAGTATGATTTATTTAATGTAAGTTTAATTTATTTAATATTATTTTAACAATATTTTCCAGCTGATAATAAATCATTTTTTCGAATGCAGTTAAACACAATCTGTACGATAAAAAATACGGTTTATTATAAATATAAAAAATATGTAAACCTGAAAATAAAAATAAATACTTTTAAATAAGTCAGTCATGTAGTTCCCAAGTTGTATCGGTTTGAGTAACAGTAAATTCAGCTGAAAACATAATGGAGGATAAAGAAAGAAAAATAATACAAGAAACATACCTTTTGCAAGAATTGGATAAACTAGGACAAGGTTCTCGATTTCTTTGGATTATTTTCGCCATTAATATGTTCACAGCCGTACTCGATGGAATGAATTGTATGTCATATGTTTTTATAACTGAGGTTGGTTTATTTCTTCTTTCTTTATTATTGTGAAGAAAAAAAAACGGAACAAAGTAATTACTTCTTACTTTTTGTATATTTGACGTTTATTAATTATAAATATCTAATCGAAGGTGTACTTAAAAGACACCTGACTATTGGTGTTTTATTCCACAGCTTGTAAATGCAAATTGGACTACTGACCAGCTCAAAAGTGTATTCCCAGTTGATAAGTGCCAAAAATATGATTACGATTACAAAAATCTAACGGATTTGGGGTATGATAAAGCTATAAAATCTATCGAGGATCTTGAGCTTAAACCAACAACTATTCAATGTACATCGTTTTTGTTTAATGATAGTAAACGGCATACAATTGTGAACGAGGTATTCTTCTAACGTAAAATTATTAAAATAATTTTTTCTTCTCTAAATTTTATCTATAATAAATAAAATAGTTTTATATTTTCGCTAGTGGGAGTTAGTTTGCGAAAAAAATTTATATCGAGCGAACACATTTTTAGTCTATGCACTGGGAATGAGTTTTGGTTCAGGCATATTAGGTACTTACTCCGACCGATATGGACGTAAAAATTCTTTAATAGTCAGTATAATATTACAAGTTGTTTTTGGACCTTTAACTGCATTTGTCCCGTGGTTTTGGACATATATGATTTGCAGATTCTTCACAGGAATGAGTATAAGCGCTATGGCTTCTTCAGCGTATACGCTTCGTAAGTAATAATTGAGGAGCTGATTTTCAAAAAGATATCTTTTCATATTTTAAAAGAGCAGTTTTTTTAACTTTTTAATATTAATTACTTCAAGAATTATAAAGATTTCGGAATAAAAATCCAATTGTAGCTTCATAACAAATAGCACTTTGTAGCTAAATTAAAAAAGTTCAAAAAAAATATTTGCAATTGAAGATTACCAGTTTTTTGTCTCGATTAATCAAAAATGAAAAGATACCCTTTTGAAATTCAACTCCTCAATTTTTATTATAATACAACTTTTAGTTTCATATTTAAAATATTATATACTTGCAGTGTCAGAAGTAACTCAAAATAATATGAGGAAAAGTTTATCAGCTTCGATTGATTCAACATTTTCTGTTGGCACTTTTTTCTTAATAGGTATGGCCTTTTTGTTATCAGAGTGGCGATATTTACAGCTAGCACTATCATGTTTTGTTGTTCCGATTGTTATTCTTATATGGTACGTAAGTATTGAAATTTCAATACTATTAAATATAATATGCATAATAACTTATTTTGACTAGTTTTACGCCTGAATCACCTCGTTGGCTCATATCCCAAAATCGACATGAAGAAGCTCAAAAAATTATTGAAAAATATGATGAATCTTTTGTCATGCCACCAATTTCTATAATAAAAACTTCAACGATAAATAAAGACTCATTATCATCGTTATTTGTAAAGTCGGAAAAACAAAAAAATTTCTTTTATGACAATGCCGAAAGCTTGAGAATTTTATTTACAAATTCGGATTTGAGAAAAAAAATTTTGATTGCGTATATTTTATTTTACGTGTCTTCAGCTATCGCTTATTCACTCAGTAAGAATTTTCAATAAATTCAATGAATTTTTAATCATATACTAAAGATAATTTTTTTTTTTATTTCAGTCTTTAACAGTGATTACTTCAAATTAGACCGTTTCATTTATATGTCAGTAATAGCAACAACTGAAATGACAGCTCACTTTATGGCATTAGTGCTTCTGATATATTTAAGTTGTCGGAAAACACTTGTTTTAACTTACACAATTGGATTTATTTTCATGACGGCTATTCTGATTATTCCAGAAGAAAGCAAAAGCACAATGATGGGATTTGCACTGATTGCTAAATTTTGTTTGTCTATTATTTATACCTCCAAACTTGTTCTTATAGCGAAATTATTTCCTAGCTCTGTTAAGAATACTGCCATGGGCACATGTATATTATTTTCTGAAATAGGGGGTTTCACTGCACCGTACATTGTTGATATACTTGGAAGTGTTGCATATTGGGCACCAACAACTCTTTGCGGGATTTTATCTCTTTTCGCTGGAATTCTTTGTCTTCTGATACCTCGAACTAAGCCACAGGACAAGAGTGATTTCGATGTGAATCGATGTAGACAAAAAACTGGATCTGATAAAATTTTTAATGAAGTATACAGTACTAATATGTAACTGATTTAATTTAAATATAATAATTTGTATAAGAAGAAATCAGTACAAAAAGTTGAATTAATAGTTTTTATTTTTATATTTGCAAATTACTACTATTTTAAAAATGTAATGGTATTTTATAAATAACCAAAATCAGGTCTAAATATTATTTAAAAAAAAAAAAAAAAAAAAAAATGAAAACACTGAAAAATATCTTCATTTTTTTTTATTTTTTTATTATTATTCAAATTTATTTCATTAAAGATTGTTTGTACAGTATATTTGTATATTTATACAAGAGAATAAAGAAAATTTTTATTTAGACAATTGCTATGGCATGTATCAAAATCGTTATTACAGTCCGTTGCACTTGAAATTAATTTTTCATGCTTTTTGTCATTCAGTAGAAAATATCTAAACAGTAATACATGAAAAATATAAATTGAACTCAGTCTTAAACTGTAATTTTATTGTTGATGTGTTTTTATAAAATAAATTTATTGATGGTCAAAAAAAAAGTTTAAAAAATGATGAAGGGTAGAGACGAAATGGATATTAAAAAAAGACGTCTTCTGCAAGCTATTGATCAATTAGAAGAAGGATCCACAATTCTTTGGATTTTACTTATCATGAATCTTTCAACAACATTATTATTCGGGATAAATTCAATGTCTTACGTTTTCATTAGTGAAGTAAGTCATGATTTTAAATAAAAAAAAAAAATTTTTTTTTTCATAATTATATTCTTCAAATATATCACCAAGTGAATTGTTTTTTAGGTACCCAAATATTGGTGCTCTAATACAGAGCTTGTGAAAGCTAACTGGACGATAGATCAAATAAATAATATAACTGCTGTCGATGATTGCCATGCTTACAAATACAATTATACTTACTTGGCAAATAAAGGATACGACAAAGTTTTACAATATGTAAAAGATGTCAAGTTTTTACCAAGTGTAGGTTCTTGTACGTCATTTACTTTCGATGAGAGTAAACGATCAACAATTGTCAGTGAGGTTTGCTTTCAATTATTGATTTTTATAACTTATAACTAATACAATTAATAAAATTGAATATGTATTCTTGTCTATAGTGGAGCTTAGTGTGTGACAGAAAATTATATCGAGCAAATACATTTCTCGTATACTCACTGGGAATACTCGCTGGCTCTGGACTATTAGGTACTTATGCAGATAAATATGGAAGAAAAAATTCTTTGATTATCAGTATAATATTTCAAGTTATTGCTGGGCCAGCGAGTGCACTAGTGCCGTGGTTTTGGGCTTATAGTGTATTCCGATTTTTTACCGGATTAAGCGTGGGGGCAATGTATTCTTCAGCATTTACGATCTGTAAGAAATATTTATTAAAAATATATTTATAAACTCTTGAAGAATAGGATTAAAATAATATAATTGAGTAAATTATTAATTTTGTTTTTTGAATATATTTATGATTATATTGAAGACTAATTGATAATAATACTACTCTATAATACGAAAATTTAATTTTTAGAGAGATTATTAATCTGTACTTTAAGAAATTAGAATCCCTGGAAACATTTTATTACGAAATTTGTATTCTAGTATCAGAAATCGCAAAAGGCAGCAGAAGAAAATTGTTTGCAGCAGGTCTTGATGCTTCTTATTCAGTTGGAACTTTCTTTTTGATAGGTATGGCTTATGCCTTACCGAATTGGAGACATTTACAATTAGCCATGTCTTGTTTCATTCTTCCAATGATAGTTCTAATTTGGTAAGTAATTTATTTTCTATTTTACAAATTATAATTGTGTATATGTATTAAAAAACTGTATTAATTTTCAGTAATAATTTACATAAAAATATTTTTTTTTAGGTGGATCCCTGAGTCGCCTAGGTGGCTAATCTCTCAGAATCGTTACGACGAAGCTGAGAAGATAATTAAAAAGTATTGTAAATCGTTTGTCACGACTCAAACTTCTACTGCAGAAAATCAAACGAATGATTCTACTTTATCATCTTCAGAATGTTCTATAACGTTGGAAAAAAAAAAAGGGTTCTTTAAGCGAAATTCAGAAAGCTTGCGAATCCTGTTCACGCAATCAGATTTAAGGAAGAAAATTTTGTTCATGCACTTTTCATATTACGTAACAGCAGTCGCAAGCTTATCACTCGGTGAGTATTAAAGCTATTAATATTTTCAAGTTTTGTTTTTTTTTTTATTTATCAAAATACTGATGTTTTTTTTTCTTTTTAGCTTTTAATGTTGATAATTTTAAATTAGACCGTTATATTTATTTATCAATACTTTCAATTAATGTAGTGATAGCCAATTTGGCAACTTCAGCAGTCTTGATGTTTATAAGCTGTCGTAAGACGCTTATTATAAATTACTTTATTGGAAGCAGTTTAATGATGGCAATTATTGCAGTTCCCGAAGACAATAAAAATATAATTGTTGGATTAGCATTAACAGCAAAATTTTGTACATCAGCAGGTTTTACTACTAACTTGGTTCTCAATTCAGAGTTATTCCCTACGAACGTCAGGAATACGGCATTTGGTACCTGCATAGTAATGGGACAATTAGGTTCTTTAACCGCGCCGTATGTTGTTGACTTACTTGGTAGTCTGATTTGGTATGCTCCGACCACATTTTGCGGGCTATTGTCGCTCACAGTTGGACTGCTGGGACTTTTGACGTCACTGACTAAAATAGATGACGAAAATGACTGTGCTGTCGTTAAAAAGCGATTTAATACGATAGAAATTCACAGAGGAGGATAATATGTGCAACAGTATTAATATCATCAAGTTTTTACAAAATATTGTGCAAATTTTTTTTAAAAACTCTTTTTTTTTGTTCAAAATAAATTTTAAGATTTTCATCGCTTCAATTAATAAAAAAATTTGTTTATTTATCTTTTATATTTTTCTTCACTTTTTTGTTGTCAAAAAAAATAAAATAAAATCTCAATTTTTATTTTTTAAATTAATTAAACCATAAATTAAACATATTGATAATTTTTGAGTAATTAAAAATTATTAAAGTCTATCAGATCTTGTCATTTAACACGATTTATATTGACACACTGATAAATGATATGTTATGATACTTCATTTGTATTATTGCAAGTTTTTTTTATTAAAAATTTATTAAACAATATTATATATTGACATAAGATTAAAAAAAATTCCTTTAAGGAGCTTTACAAGTGAACTGAGCAGCTATATGTCATGATTGAGAATCATGATTTAGGATAAATAAACTTTAAAACATTTAAAATCTTAATGAACCTAATTTATTGTGTCATAATAGTGATAGTAAATAAATTTTATGAATGTGGAACAATTATAAAAATTTGTTAAGTCATAGTTGATTGAATTTTTAACAAATAAAAAATTATTGAAGCTACAAGACAAACAAAATTTAATCAATAATGGAAAATAAGGAAGAAAAATTAGCGAAAGAAAAAGCCCTTTTAAAAGCTGTAGATGACTTAGGAGAAGGCTCTACATTTCTCAAAAGATAATTGAAAAGTATTGTAAATCGTTTGTCATGACCCAAACTTCTGTTGCAGAAAATCAAACAAATGATTCTACTTTATCATCTTCAGAATGTTCTCCAACGTTGGAAGAAAATAAAGGGTTCTTTAAGCGAAATTCCGAAAGCTTGTGAATCCTGTTCACACAATCAGATTTAAGGAAAAAAATTTTATTCATGTACTTTTCATATTACGTAACTTCAGTTATTAGTTATTCGCTTAGTAAGAAATTTGACTTATCTTCTTTAGTTTATAACAATACAATACCATTATATTTAATATTGTTTTTTTATTTCAGCTTTCAATGTAGACAATTTTAAATCAAATCGTTATATCTATTTATCAATAATATCAATAATTGATATAGCAGCCCATATGACAACTTCGATGATTTTGATGTTTTTAAGTTGTCGAAAATCGCTTATTATGATGTATGTAATTGGATTCATTGTTATGATAGCTATCCTAGCTGTTCCAGTGGAAAGAAAAATTATAATTGTAGCGTTGGCTTTAGTATCTAAGTTTTGTTTTTCAGTGAGTTTCACTGCTAATTTGGTGCTAAATACAGAATTGTTTCCGACTATTGTCAGAAACACAGCCTTTGGAACATGTTTAGTTCTGTCACAACTAGGTTCCATGAGCGCACCTTTTGTTGTCGATATACTTGGTAGTGTAACCTGGTGGCTACCTACCATATTTTGTAGTGTACTAGCACTTTTAGCAGCATTTTTGTGTGTTATTACCCCTCTTACAAAAATAGATGAAGAAAACGAGTGTAATAAAATCAAAGAATGATCAAAATAAAATAAAAAATATAAAAAGTCAAAGTTTACTTTTTATAAAAACAAATACTATTAATTTGACATATTTTTTTTTATAAATAGAAAAAGCATTTTATGTCTACGACAAAACGTCAGTAGTTGCTAGAGTAATATAGTACACTATGACGGTAATAGGATAAAATACAATGGGAATTTTACTTTATAAATCATTAAGGTTTAGAAGAAGTAAATTAGTATATGATTTACAAAAACATAACTAAATATTTGTATAAGATTTAATAATGAATACGTTATAACGACTAGACAGTACTATTTATAAAATTGATAAAAATTGAATTCATTACTTGTGATGAAACTGTTTAAATTATAAATTACAAATCATTAACTTATTATTTTTGGAATTAAAATGCCATAAAATGGATTTTATTGCTATCAAATCTCAAGAGATCATATGACGTTGTGATAAGCAACAACGTTTCATATCGTCTTATATAATAAAAAAAGTATCATGATATTCTTGGATAAATAAAGTAAATAAAATTTACACTTTATATTAGATGAAATCAATTAAATTCATGAATGGAGTATCATAAACTTATATTCTCTTCTGAAAAGTAATTAGGAACATATTGAAAATAGAACAAACATCAATAATAATCGTTTTATTAATACGTGTCTTTCATAATATTTTTTTATGTTTATATTATTATTAAACTGTTTTATTTGGTGGGAATTGTCATAAACTACAAAAAATTAAATGTTCTAATACGTGTACTATCTCTAATTGAAGTATTGTCTTAGTGAATTTAAAAGAGTTCTAAAAAAGTATTTAGCTAATAATTTTAATAGAAAAGGTTCGTCGGATTTTTTTGTGTCGGTTAAAATTCATAGTAGTTAACTCGGGGGTTAAATGGTCTCAGAACATTTAGTGGGAGACAGAATCTTGCAGCAACTCTTTGTGATCGAGCTTAAGTGAATACGAGCGACTTGCAGAGCTTCGATGTTAAAAAATATTATGGTTGTAGATAAATAAAATCTTATTGTATATAAAGTTGACGATTTGTTCATTTAATAAAATTAATTTCAAATGTGATTTTTTTTATCTAATAATTAAGTACGTAAAATAAATCAAGTTAATATATTATATAAAGTAATAAAAGTTATATAACAGTTAAATAAACAATGAAGAATAATGAAAAAAATTTAGCACGAGAGAAGTGTCTTCTCCAAGCTGTTGATGAACTAGGCCAAGGCTCGTCATTAGTTTGGATTGTTTTTATCATTAATCTTTTTACATTACAATTGTTTGGATTAAATTCTATGGCCTATGTTTTTATTGCAGAGGTTTGTGCATTTTTTTTTTTAATCTATTTTTGAAAGAATTTTGAATTATTGCTAAATACTTCGTGTTGTTTATCTGAGTAGATACCCGAGTTTCGCTGCTTTATTCCTGAACTATCGGATGCAAATTGGACGACGGATCAAATAAATGATATTTCTATTTTTGATACTTGCCAGCGCTATGATCATAATCATACTCATCTAGCGAATTTGGGCTATGACAGATCTATAAAATTCGTCGAAGAATTAGAATTTTTGCCGAACATAATTTCTTGTTCTTCATTCACTTTTGATAATGAAAGATCAACAATTGTTGATGAAGTATGTAATCAATGTAAAATGCCACGACATGTAGCTTTAGCATATTTTGACTGATTATAAATTTTCTTTTCTTTTTGTTTGATAGTGGGAACTGGTATGCGAAAAAAAATTGTATCGAGCAACCACATTCTTACTTTACGCATTAGGAATTACTTGTGGTTCTGGAATTTTGGGTATTTATGCGGACACATACGGAAGAAAGAAATCATTGGTCATCAGTATAGTATTACAAGTTATTGCTGGACCAGCAAGTGCATTAGCCCCTTGGTTCTGGGCATATTCTCTTTGTAGGTTTATTACTGGAATAAGTACTGGAGGGATGTATTCTTCTGCATTCACTATCCGTAAGAAAATTATAGCTTGACTGTAATACGCTTTGGTGAAATAATGGAAATAGTATAATAAATTAACTCAAATGTTTCAGTATCAGAAATTGCAAAAGATAAAAGAAGAAAAATTTTTGCAGCTTCTATCGATTCAACATTTTCAATTGGAATTTTTTGCCTCATCGGTATAGCTCATTTTTTAACTAACTGGCGGCAAATACAATTTGGAATATCATGTTTCTTAATTCCGATAATTGTTCTTATTTGGTGAGTTTTACGTACTTCAATACTTTTGGTAAAATTTATTTATTTATTTTTTAAGTATCAAGCTTAACATTGTTTTCGATAAATTGGTTACTTAATTACCATAACTTATTATTATTATTTTTAGGTTCATTCCAGAGTCGCCAAGATGGTTAATATCGCAGAATCGTTATGATGAAGCTCAAAAAATAATTGAAAAATATCACAAATCATTTGCATTGACACTGAGTTCCTCTGAAGAGAATAAAAAAAAAGAATCCCAATTATCATCGGTTGCAAATATTCCTGTAATTAAAAATATTCTTGTCACCCCGAAAAAAGAGGGGAGCTTTTTCAGGCGTAATTTTGGAAGCTTAGGGATTTTGCTAACAACTTCCGATCTAAGAAGAAAAATTTTATTCATGTACTTTTCATATTACGTTACCACGGTAGTAAGTTTGTCACTAGGTAAGAATTCACACTTTTCTAATTTCCTAAAAAAATTTAAATTTAATAATTAAATAAATATTATTTATTATTTTCAGTTTTCAGTATCGATAACTTCAAAGCAGATCGCTATATTTACATGTCAGTAGTAGCGCTTAATGAAATAATTGCACACATGACGATTTTAGTAATTCTCATGTTTGTGAGCCCTCGAAGACTACTGGTTATCGTATACATGGTTGGGGCCGTTTTGACAATTTCTATTTTGGCTGCTTCAGAGGAAAATAAAACTATGATTATGGGACTAGCATTGGCTGCTAGATTTTGCACATCGGCGAGTTTTACGATTAATTTAGTACTTAATACAGAATTATTTTCCAGTAATGTCAGAAATACTGCCTTGGGAACTTGTGTTGTAACGGGTCAACTTGGATCGTTGACGACTCCATATATTGTTGACATACTAGGAAGCATTGCATTTTGGGCGCCAACAACTCTTTGCAGTGTTTTATTCCTCTTGGCTAGTCTTTTTGGCCTTATTTTACCTCGACCGAAACTTGAAGAAGAAGAAAATCCACTGGGTGTGAAAGAAGATGTAACTAAATCTTAGCGAAATTTTAGTGTAATTTATTTACATTATATAATAAAAAAATTTTTAATTTACAAGTTATAATTCAAGTTTATGAAAATATTCCAATTCTTAACTTAAAAAAAAAATAATGAATTATAAAACTCAATAACAACTTTTGAAAAAAAAATTTTTTCCGTACAGTATCTAGAAAGTTAAATCAATAAATTGAAAGAACTTTTAGAAAATAACTTCTCAATTATATAAATGATTTAAAAAATAAACGACTATTATTTTGATAATAAAATCTATTTTTAGTGATTAAATTGACTAAATTATTTGCTACATCATTAATTTTTTTCTGTACACAAGAGATAAAAAATCTTCTAAAATTAAAAAATGTTCCACAAAAATGATTCTAAATTATGATAACACTTGATGGTTTGTGTAATGTAAGATTAAAAAAAAATACTATGATATCTTTAACAATAAAATAAACAAAAGTGGTTTAGGCCACTAATTATCATAAAAAAAAATCACTCTTGTATTTGACTGAAAAACACCCATAATCATACTCTCTAATATTTTTAAATATAACGGAAAGCACAATTAGTAGCATAATTTTTTATCATCTTCAACACGTTTGTTATTGAAGTGTTTTAATTAAATAAAAAATGTATTAAAATAAGAATAATTGAAAGTATAAATTAAATTTTGAAACCTTATTCTAGATATTTTATAAGTGTTAATTTATAATTTAATAAAAAACGTCACTTGTGATACGATAATTTAAGAAAGTATACAGAACGATGGAAAATAAAGGAAGAAATAAAATACAAGAAGAATGTCTTTTGCAAGCAATTGATGATATGGGCGGAAGATCTTCTAAACTTCTTTGGATTATTTTTATCGTTAATTTCTTCACGTTACAACTGTATGGTAATAATTCTATGTCTTATGTTTTCATCTCTGAGGTAAGTCTCAATTTTCGGAGAAATTTATAAATTTTAAGCTAAAATGATATTTTTTCTATGATGATTGTCCAAAAAGGTACCTGAATTTCATTGCTCTATTCCCGAATTGACAAATGCAAATTGGACGACTGATCAAATTAATGAAATCGCCATTGTTGATCCATGTAAGCAATATAAATTAAACTATACACATCTCGCGAATTTGGGATATGACAACGCATTAGAATTTGTAAAAGAATCTGAATTTTTACCGAGTGTAGAGTCTTGCACTTCTTTTACGTTCAATGAAAGTGTGCGTTCAACAATTGTCGATGAGGTATTTATTTAAGTTATCAAATTATAGTCGTTTTATTTATTAAAAAAAATGTTTTTTTGTTAAATAGTGGGAATTGGTTTGCGAAAAAAAATTGTATCGAGCAAACACATTTTTAGTCTACTCATTAGGCGTAATGGTAGGCTCAGGAATATTGGGCACAATTGCAGATAAATACGGCCGAAAAAATTCATTAATTATCAGTATAGTATTACAAGTAATTGCGAGTCCTGCGAGTGCATTGGTACCATGGTTTTGGATGTTTATTATTTGTAAATTTTTTATTGGGATGAGTACTGGTGCCATGTATTCATCATCTTTCACTATTTGTAAGATAAATAATTTAAAACCAAATTTAAAAATAGTCATGATTATAAGCGCAATTAAATTACGATATTTTATTTTATAGTATCAGAAGTTGCGACGGGAAATATAAGAAAAGCATGTGCAGGTATTCTAGATGCGTCTTTTTCGATTGGAACGTTTTTTGTTATAGGAATGGCATATTATTTACAAACTTGGCGACAATTGCAACTAGGAATATCTTGTTCATTGATCCCAATAGTTTTACTTATTTGGTAAGACTATTTTAATTAAAATCATTTAATTCTATATTATGTAATTAATAATAATTGTACATAATGATTTTTGTTAGGTTTCTACCTGAATCTCCAAGGTGGTTGATTTCACAGAATCGTTTTGATGAAGCTCAAAAAATAATTGAAAAATACCACAAATCATTTGTAATGACGCCGAATAATAGTATAGAAGATTCAAAAACTGACGATAAATTTTCACTATCAAAATTCCCGAATGTAAAACAAGAAAATAAAGGATTCTTTCACCGCAACGTTGAAAGTTTGCGAATTTTATTAACGCAGTCGGATTTAAGGAAGAAAATTTTGATTATGTACTTTTCATACTACGTAACTGCGGCAACAAGTTATGCACTCAGTAAGAAATTAAAATAATAATTTTTTATCTAAATTTATAAATAATAAATTAATTTAACCTTTTATTATTTTTTTTTTTTTTTAGTTTTCAGTATTGATAACTTCAAATCAGACCGCTATGTGTACATAGCAATATTAGCTTTTAATGATATAATAGCACACTTGTCTATTTTAGTAATCTTACTTTATCTAAGCGGTCAAAAAGCACTCATTATGACACATTCAATTGCATCCCTTTTAATGATTACAATTTTTGCAATTCCCGAAGATAATAAAAATATTATCATGGGACTCGCATTAGCGGCTAAATTTTGTACTGCAACAAGTTTTACTGCTAACTTGGTTCTTATCTCAGAATTATTTCCGACCAATGTTAAAAATACTGCTTTAGGAACGTGTGTTGTAATGGGGCAAGTTGGGTCAATGACGTCGCCGTATATTGTCGACGTACTTGGAAGTATTGTATGGTGGGCTCCAACAACTCTTTGTAGTACTTTGTCGCTAATGGCGGGTCTTCTTTGTCTTACAATACCAAGAACAAAAATCAATGATGAGAGTAGATAATTTATATTTTATAACTTAGTATTTAATAAAAACAAAAAAATATTCTAATATGAATAATTACATTTAATTTAATTCAACCATTTTTTTTTTTTGTTATAACAAAGTTCAAGATATATATACTCACAGATATTTCTGTATATATTTAATAAATAAAAAATGTAAATTTCAAGGTACATATATTTATTTCCTTCATTTTTTTGTGATGATTAATGATATTTTTGACTTTCCTTGGTATGTATATTACTTAAATTAATAATATTGACTAAATGAATTATACATTCACGACGGAAGAAATTATTTTAAGCAATTTAAAGTGGGGATAAGCACTTGTTGCGCTTGACGCTGATTTTTTATCGTCTTATGACTGAGATTATTGAAAGAATTAAGCTGATTATTATTCTGTTAAAAAAAATTGGGCAAAATTTTTGCTGCTAACAAATATCGATGAAATCAGTGGTGAAAAAAAAATAAAATTCAATAAATAATGGAGAAAACGAACGGACATTGGTGCGAGAAAAGTGCCTGTTGCAAGCGGTGGATAAACTAGGAGAAGGATCAAAAATAGTTTGGATTATTTTTTTCATAAATATTTTTACGTTAATTTTGCATGGATTAAATTCTATGTCCTATATCTACATTGCTGAGGTATGTTAAAAAATTTGAAGAAGCTATTTTATTTTTAATAAATATTCAATAGTCTGCATTTTTAAAAAATACCAGAGTTTCAATGTTCTATCCCCGAATTGAAAAATGCAAATTGGACGGAAAAGCAAATTAATGAAATCTCGATAGTTAATTCATGCCAAAAATATGATTATAATTACACACATTTAGCAGCTTTGGGCTACAATAAAACTGCAAAGTATGTAAAAGAATTAAAACTTCCGAGTACAACGTCTTGTGAATCGTTTATATTTGATGATAGTGTACGCTCAACAGTTGTTGATGAGGTAAGGTTCTTCATTTACTTATAGATATTTATATCGTAATTTAATTGAACTTTTTTAATCTTATAGTGGCAATTAGTGTGTGACAAAAAATTACACTGGGCAAATACATTTTCAGTGTACGCAGCTGGCGTGATTATTGGTTCGGCATTTTTTGGAACATTTGCAGATACATATGGGCGAAAAAATTCTTTGATTATCAGTATAATACTGTAAATTATTTCTGGACCCGTCAGTGCATTAGTAACGTTGTTTTGGGTCTATATGGCTTGCAGATTCTTTATCGGAATGAATCTCGGTGGAATGTTTTCATCAGCATATACCATTTGTATGGAAAAATTTATATTCTGCTTTTGGCTCACTAATTTAACAAAAAGATTACTTGATATTATTTGATAAGAACATTCATATAAAATTGTAGTATCAGAAATTGCGAAAGGTAGAAGAAGAGAAGTATATATCAGTCTCCTCGATGCTGTCTTCTCAATCGGAACTTTTTTTCTGATTGGTATGACTTATGTATTACCGACATGGAGACAATTGCAATTGGGGATATCATGTTTTATTATACCGATGGCTATTTTAATTTGGTAAATATAATAATTATGCTTTATTAAAAATCACTAAAAAATTTTGCCTTTTTCGTTTTTTCAATTTTTTAAAAAATTTTTTCTGAGGATAGTTATTTATTAATAAAAAATACTTTTTTTAGGTGAATACCTGAATCACCTCGATGATTAGTATCACAAAACCGTCATGATGAAGCTCAGAAGATAATTGAAAAATATTGCGGATCACTTGAGATACCACCAATGTCAACTGTGGAAAATTCAACAATTAATTTCAAATCATCTTCATTAAATAAGAAAAAAGAAAAATTTTTCTACCGTAATTTTGAAAGTATCAGAATTCTGTTTACAGATTTTAAAAAAAAAATTTTAATTATGTATTTTATTTGCTATGTGACGGCAGCAGTCTGTTATTCACTCAGTAAGAATTCCTAAAAATTTTCTTTAAAATTTATATTATGTAAAATTGCTTTTTTAAACATTCATTTCATAATTTTCAGTTTTCAACGTTGACAATTTTAGTACAGACCGCCACTTTTTTATGATAGTAGTAGCAGTTGAAGAAATAATAGCGCATTTAACAATTTTAGTAGTTTTTATATTTTTGAGCAGTCGAAAATCACTGGCTTTAGCTTATCTCAGTGGTTCTATTTTGCTAATTTTAATTCTGGTTGTTCCTGTAGAAAATAAAAAAGTAGCCATGGGTTTAGTACTAGCTACTAAATTTTTTGTAGAAACAACTTTTACGTCTTCTATAGCATTAAATTCAGAATTGTTTCCTAGCAATATCCGAAATACTGCTCTCGGAACTTGCGTGGTAATGGAACAAATGGGCTCTTTAACTGCTCCGTATATTGTTGACTTACTTGGAGATGTTGTTTGGTGGGCTCCGACACTTCTTTGCAGTATTTTATGTCTTTTAGCTGGATTATTTTGCTGTATTATACCTCCAACAAACGTAAGTGATGAAAATAAATCAAAAATTAATAAAAAAGATTCGGCAGCGGATTGAAATTTGGATAAAAATGACTAGTATTGAACAAAATGACAAAAAATCATATCAATATAGATAATAAAGATGAAATAAGAAGAAAAAGAGCCATTCGGCAGCCGAAATGGAAGTAGATTTCATTTTATCACTTATTAATCAAAAATACAATTAGATTAAAGTATGATGTATATTGTAATCATTGTAATCAAAGTTTACACAGTTATTATATAAAATTCAATCTCATCGAAACTAGATTTTTACAAAACTAGGTAAAAACAATAACTTTTCGATATTTGGAAATCGTTAATTTTCTATGAAATCTACTAAAACGAGTGCAACAGCAAATTTCATATTTGGCATAGCGGAATAGGACTTAATTTTAAGACTACACATATGATTTGGTACTCAAATTAACGCTTATTTAAAGCACTTTCAAATGCAGTTTACAGAGATTCAATAAGTTATTCCATTCATAAGTTATTCGAGTTAGAAAGTGAAGAAATATGAATTTTTATGATTTTGAAAATTTTGAAATCTTGGCATTTCTAAATTACTTGACCGATTAAGCTCATCTTCGAACTTAACTTCGGTATCTATCTGTAGAATAAGTATGTTGAGTTTGGTAAAGATCCGTTATAAATTGGTGACGCTATCGTCGTGACAAGCTGCGTTATATCGTATATATATATATATATATATATTAGGGTGGGTCAAAAAAATCGAATAATTTATTTTTGACTTTATACTCTGAAAAATAGGTTCGTAGACACCTAAAAAGAATTCTCTCCAAGTATAAGCTCTTAATTATAACGGGAAGGTCCTCCGCTTTGCGGGTTTCTATTTTTTTCGAATAATCAGATAAAAAAATTTATATCTCGCTTCCAACTGCTTGGAAAAATATTCCATGGCATAGATTTTGTGAGAAATTGAATGCTTTACAAAAAGGTCTCTTATGACTTTTTCAAAAACTCAACCGATTAAAAGATATTCATAGTTGAAGTTTGGCTATTTTAAGGAAAATATTCGTTTTTATTATGAATTTTATAAGTCGATGAAAAAAATTATTTCGGATTGCGGAATTCATGATTTTGTAGGAAATTTACTGCTCTACAAAAATGGTCTCTTATGATTTTTGATTAAGTGAAGCCGTTACGAGATATTCATCGTCAAACATTAACGAATATCAATATTTCCAGTTTTTGATCAATAATTCGATAAATTTTAATTTAAACTATGAGTTTCAGGAAAATTTACATAAATTTGAGTTTCGATTGATAAAGAAATGTTATAAACAATTTTTTTAATATTGTTTTCAGTCTTGAGCTTGTTTGATTGCATTAAAACAAGAAATTAGAGCATTTTTTCGACATATAGCCAATGATTAGTTTAATTTGAAGTGAATGACATATTTCTTTGTCAAATTTAATATGAAAAGTATTGAATCAAGTGAGAAACAACCAGTATTTAACTTTTTTATAGATAAATTTTTTATTGAATTATCAATTGCAATATAATTGTCTATATTTTTAACATAACAGTACGCTATTACTATAAATAATTTCTTTTATTACAATTTGGGAATGTTTTTGATGTTCTTTGACAACTTGCAATAAGTACTGGAATTGTTCTTCATTTTTTGTCAAGCATTGATTATATTCACTGACTAATGCAACAGCTCGCTCTGCTGAATCATTGACAACTTTTAGTTGTTGAAAGTATTCTTTATTTTCGAGATAACTCTCATTAGTAGGCCATAATTCAACATCGACATCAAGAAAGTCATACGGTAGATCGAAGATTTTGAAAAGATTTAATGACTTTTTAGACACAAAGTCACTCAGAGTTCTCTGCGCCAATGAATTCAAATCTTTTTAGCAATTACAAATCTTTTAGCTTTAGAATCTGTACCTTCACGAGTATTAACAGCTTCAACAATACTTTTTTACTTCTAATGGAACGCCATCGTCAAACAGTGATAAAATGGCAAGTTCATCGCTCAAATACCATAAGTGCGAAATCATTTTTTCACACGTAGCTGAAGAAATCAAAGGATTGATATGTTTGTACTCCAATAAATTTTTCATAAACTGCAAGTCATGATAAGCAGCAGTTGTTGCAGAAGTTGATGAAAACCAAGCTTTTAAATACAATGTGACTATAAAAATACAGAAATGACGAAGACCATGCAATTCTTTCTGAGAGAGTTTGAATTCATCTCTGAATAGATACATTTTCAAACTATAAATGGCCTTAGCCATCCATCTAGCATGATGAACAGCACCAGGACGTTTGAAAGAAATCTTTTCTTGAGGCATTTCTCCAAGGAAAATCAATGATAATTCCAATAATTCTTTATCTAACTTATTATAACATTTCTTTATCAATCGAAACTCAAATTTATGTAAATTTTCCTGAAACTCATAGTTTAAATTAAAATTTATCGAATTATTGATCAAAAACTGGAAATATTGATATTCGTTAATGTTTGACGATGAATATCTCGTAACGGCTTCACTTAATCAAAAAATCATAAGAGACCATTTTTGTAGAGCAGTAAATTTCCTACAAAATCATGAGTTCCGCAATCCGAAATAATTTTTTTCATCGACTTATAAAATTCATAATAAAAACGAATATTTTCCTTAAAATAGCCAAACTTCAACTATGAATATCTTTTAATCGGTTGAGTTTTTGAAAAAGTCATAAGAGACCTTTTTGTAAAGCATTCAATTTCTCACAAAATCTATGCCATGGAATATTTTTCCAAGCAGTTGGAAGCGAGATATAAATTTTTTTATCTGATTATTCGAAAAAATAGAAACCCGCAAAGCGGAGGACCTTCCCGTTATAATTAAGAGCTTATACTTGGAGAGAATTCTTTTTAGGTGTCTACGAACCTATTTTTCAGAGTATAAAATCAAAAATAAATTATTCGATTTTTTTGACCCACCTAATATATATATATATATATATATATATATATATATATATATATATATATATATATATATATATATATATATAAACTTTTGAACCATATGTATTTTCTGACTCAGCTCGTCGAGTTAAGTCGGAATATAGCAAAATTTTTCAAAAGTTCCGTCATGAGAACCAATGCAATAGTTAGATTTCTATGAAATCTACTAAAAACTATGATTACTATCATGATGGGAATTATTTAAAGAATGGTTGCATAGTTTCATCTTAAATATTGTGATAAGAAAATAAATAATAGAATTTTAATAAATAACATTCTATATAAAATAAATTAATCAATAAATTTATGTAGTAGATATCTTGAACAAAATGTAAATCACAAAAATTTTTTGTGCAAACGCTTCGAATACTGTTTATTGTTTTATTTTTAAAATAAAAACATTGAATAATGAAATATCTAAACATATGGTTATAATTATATAAACATTCGTAAATATAAATAATTTAAACGAAAAAAAAAAGTATTATCCAGCTGATAAAAATGAGAAATTATTAGCTACTTATGTATTTTAATTAAAAGATAATAAAATAAATTTAATGATGAAAGGTTTTTCTAAAACTCATTGAGCTAAATAATATATGTCATTTTTTGTTATCTCCAATATGCATTTATTTATACTAAAAATGTTATTTTTAAAATGTATTTTTGTGTATTCGTATCAATAAATATACATCAAAGCGTTACAAAAAGTAGGGATTCGCACCTGTTGGTCATGAAACTGAAGTATAATTTTCTGATAAACAATATTAAGAGCATAAAGACATTATAATAATTGTGGTCATTTAAGCTATCTGTTGAATCAGTATCAACTTTTCATATAAATGTTTTATGAGTTTTCGTAAAATTTTTTTAAAATACCTAATAGTTTATAAAATACGCGCCAATGTTGAAAATTGTGATGCAATAGTTTTAATTAATTTTTGATAAACTGAAAAAATTGCATAATCAATGGAAAATAACGAAAAGAATTTAGCAAGAAAAAAATGTCTTTTGCAAGCGGTGGATAAATTAGGCCAAGGATCCAAACTCATGCGAATAATCGTCACAATTAATCTTTTTACATTATTATTATTTGGACTCAATTCCATATCATATATCTTCATTGCCGAGGTTTGTAAAAATTTTATTTTATAAATTTATGATAATAAATCTGTTTATTCACTTAAAACAGAAAACTAACTTCCAATGCTCGATTCCTGAGCTAGTAAAAGCAAATTGGACAATAGATCAAATTGATGACATTTCACCTGATGATCCGTGCCGAAAATACGATCATAATTATACACATTTAGTAAAATTGGGTTATAATAAAGCATTAAAATTCGTAAAAGAATCGGAATTTTTACCGAACACAGTTTCTTGTCCGTCATTCATTTTCAATAATCGTGAACGCTCAACAATTGTTGATGAAGTATGTATTTAAATTTTAATGTTGTAAATTATAATTTATGATTTATAGATAATGATTGATTAACTAAATTTGTTTGTTCATTAGTGGGAATTAGTTTGTGATCAAAAAGTATATCGAACATACACGTTTTTGGTGTACTCATTGGGCATCGTTTTTGGCGCAGCTATTGTAGGTATATGTGCAGATAAATATGGCCGTAAAACATTATTGATGATCGGTATAACATTGCAAATCGCTTCTGGACCTGCAAGTGCATTAGTACCTTGGTTTTGGACTTTTTTGCTGACTAGGTATCTAGCAGGAGTGAGTACGGGTGCGATGTTTACAGCAGCATACACAATTTGTAAGAAAAAATGGACAATTTTCTCTTAAATCTTTGTAAAAAATTAATTTTCGTCTCTCTAAAAAAAATATTAAAAATTTCAGTGTCAGAAATTGTGAAAAAAGATAAAAGAAAAGTATTGGTAGCTGGTCTTAATTCGATGTTATCAATTGGAACTTTTT
Source organism: Cotesia typhae (assembly GCF_013202065.1). Classification (NCBI taxonomy): domain Eukaryota; kingdom Metazoa; phylum Arthropoda; class Insecta; order Hymenoptera; family Braconidae; genus Cotesia; species Cotesia typhae. Next base: position 7,957,179 of record NW_027423757.1, on the reverse strand, counting down.
TTGTAATATGTATGGCCTATATTTTACCAAATTGGCGTGAATTGCAGTTGGGAATATCATGCTTCTTAATCCCTGTTTTAAGTCTTGTTTGGTAAGAACACAACATAAGACCAGTGAATTCCACTGAAACGTCAATTTATCATAACTATATATATATATATATATATATATATATATATATATATATATATATATATATATATATATATATATATATATAAACTTTTTTTTACTAGGCTTATACCAGAGTCACCAAGATGGTTAATATCGCAGAATCGGTACGACGAAGCTCAAAAAATAATTGAACGATATGATAAATCGTTTGTCGAACCACCGACTTACAGTATAGAGAATCCGACATTCAAGTTTTCAGCACCAAAATCTCTTGAAACAATAAAGAAAAATAAAGGTTTTTTCTATCGAACTTTTGAAAGTCTAATAATTTTGTTTACTACTTCAGATTTAAGAAGAAAAATTCTAGTTATGTTCTTTACATTCTACGTTACAATGATTGTTGATTATATACTCAGTAAGAATTGAATTTATTTTTTAATTTTTTTCAAGTGAATGAAAATTATCTAATCCACACATTTTTTGATATTCCAGTTTTTAGTGTTGACAATTTCAACTCGGACCAGTACATTTACATATCCATAGCAGCAATTAATGAAATTTTAACGAACATGACCATTTTAGTGGTCATGATTGTTTTAAACACTAGAGAATCGCTTATCATAGTTTACATACTCGTATTTTTCTTCATGATTACAATCACGGCGATTCCTATCGAAAATAAAAACATTATTATTGGATTAGCTTTAGCAGCAAAGTTTTGTAATTCAGCAAGTTTCACTGCCAATTTGGTATGGAATTCAGAGTCATTCCCCTCAAATATAAAAAGTATAGCTTTGGGATTGTGCATAGTTATGGGTCAAGTTGGGTCAATGACAGCACCATTTATTGTTGATTTACTAGGAAAGGTTGCATTATGGGTGCCTACCACGATTGGAAGTATTTTGGCTTTGATAGCTGGATTATTATGCTTCATACCTCAAACAGTACTTGATGATGAAAGTGAATTGAACGTACACAAAGAATTATAACAAGCACGTGATTAAAATTATAAATAAAATTAAATGTAATTTAAAAATTTTTTAAATTAAATTTTTATAATAAACTTGATACGTAAATAAATTCGGTTAGTTAATTTTTAAATTAACTTGACAGTTTGAAGATTTAATTTTTTATTTTAAATGTAAAATTCAAAATAGCGAATTTAGTTTAAAAAAATATAAGTTATCATTGTCATGAATTTTTATAATTTGTATTTAGTTGTAAGTATTATTATTTTTTATTTTTTTATTGTAAATAAAGTTGGTAAATTTATCAAATTTAATTTAATTATACCGAATAAATAGTTTGTTATTTTTACTGTCCTAAATTATTTTTAAATAATACTTATACTTTTTCTTAATTCAATATTTTTAAGTCTTTATTGATTTGATTGCCATAGTAACGTTATAACATATTATAATAAATAGAATACATGTAAGTAGTGTAGTTGTCCATTGTTATTTTATAAGACTGATCAAAGCTAAATTTTACGTAAGTTATTAAAGGAAAATGTCAAGTTTATGTAAAGCTGACAAAGACTGTGAAGATGATATTGAAAAGCAAATCCAATGTATTGAAAAACTTGATGAGTCTATAAATGATTTGGATTTGAAATTAAAGGCAAAAGTTATTTAATTATAAAAATTAATTTATATGTCTAACAGTTATTTCATACAAATTTCATTTCAGGAAGTGACAAATGAATTGTCGAATTTACAATTTAAGAATCACGAGATTTTAAAAGAATCAATGGCGTCGAATTTCGAAATTGGACGCTTGGCTGAAAATACCAATAAATATTTAAATTCATATTCAATTGATCTGTCACAAGAAAATTCATCTAAAAGTTCAAATATTTCATCAGAAAAATCTTCTCAAGATATATCTTGCATCATAAAAAATGTAAATAATTCTAAAATCATTACTGTTGATAATTTAAAATGAATATTTTATTGTATTTTTATCACCAGACTTCTATTTTTGATACACAAGTACTTTCAATCACTGACGAAGAAAAATTACAATTGAAATCATTGCTACATGATAATTCAGCAACTAATAAGTCTATTGAAACAATATTGGAACATAATTATGATAATAAACCAAACCCGTATAAGTTAGATGAAAAATCAATTAAGTTACTTGATGATATAAATAGAAAACTAGAGGTATATAAGCTTGATCATCTAAATGATGATCTTCCGATAAATAATTCTAACGATTTAAATAATTAACTTACTTTTATTTCAACACGAATTTTTGTAATCTTGTTTATGAATTTTGTTTTAGCTCTTAGAGAACCAGAATAAGAATAAAGAGTAATGAAGATTTAAATTTATTGCTTGAACCAGAAAAAATGTTCGATTACTTTAATTTTTTATGTACAAAATTGAATCTTGTATTTAAAATTATTGCTAATATATATAAAAAAAAACTATGATTTATCTTTCTTCTTATTCTTGTCAGAGATTGTATACTTATCATAACTCTTTGTCGGATCGAATGGCTCCCATCTGCTTGCTGGGAAGATGTGTTTATTTCTTTCGTACCAAGATCTGTAAAAAAAAAATATTTAGTATTTTTTATAAATTTATATAAATTAAAATTGAAAAAAATATTACTAAATTACCTGAGCAAAACTTTTCCCGCATGCGATTCCTCTGTCTCTACAGACGCGTCATGTAACATACGAATGTCATCATGTACATCAAATGTGAATAATGGTCCACTCTTTCCTCTCGCCTGGACATAGAAAATTATTCATATAATAAATTGCTTTCTTTAAATACATTAGTAGTAAGTTAGTAAGTTGTGTGTACTTTACCTTTGTCACGATAAAGTCATAAAATGTATAATGGTGAGGAAGAATTAAATCTTCTTTAACATACATCAGTTGATCAGCCATTACAGTCTTTAATTCACTGAATTCACGTCTCAGTACTTCCAAACAGCGTTGTAATAGTTGATAAATTGAATTCCCTGTATAAAATGCAAAACTAATACCAGTTAAAACATGTGATATTTTATTTTCTTAATTATTGATTTTTTTTATTTATATTAAAAAAATTAATTTTGACACAAAATAATTTAATGATTAATTTTATAAAATTTAAGAGCATAAAACATATTAAATAAAAAAAAATAAATAAATGAATTAAATTGGAGTAATTAATTACCTTTTTTCATAAAAACACTTCTCCTGTGTCCAGATCCATCCCAATAACTGAAAGTAATTTCAATTTCTTCCTCTTTCAAAGCATTTTGCTTCATAGCCCATTCTTGCCTCAACTCCTCTCGCAGACGGTTTTCTTCTTCTTCTCTTTCTCTGTCGGGCAAAAAACTTGTATCAACATCTGGATTCTTCTTGATCTTTTTAATTGGTTGGCAAGAATCTTGTGAATCATCATCTGATTTTTGAACTGCTTCGACTTCCTGTTTATCACCTTCATTATCATTAGACTCAGCTTCGTCTTCATCCTCATCCAAACTAAAAGAAAGCGCCTGTATCTGTCGTTTCTGTTTATTCTTTTCAGCCTGCTTGGCAGCCAACGCTCGTTCTTTTTCCTGCTCTTTCTCACGTTCCTTCTGAGCCAGTTTTCTTTCTCGTTCTCGCACAATATTCTCTTGCTTCGCTTTCATCTCATTGAGAGTAACCAGACCGATGGTCGATGTTTTAAGTTGTTGCTCGACTGCATTGTAGTGCGTAGCGAATTTATTTTCAATATTGTGAATTTTGAGATCATCCTCTATTTTTTTTTTACGCAATTCAATCTCTTGTTGAGCTATTTCACGTTTTTTCATTAACTGCATTGCTCTACCAGCTTCACTGGCAGCTCCTTTGTAATGCGCCATTGTTTTTTAATTATGTTCCAACACTTTAATAAAAATATGATCTTTATTAAAATTATATAAAGAAAACATAAAAAATTAACTACTGAAACAACAAAATTAAAAAAATTTTTTTCACAAATTAATTACAATAAACAAATGCTTCTAAAAATTTTCACTAGTAATTTTTATTAATTTTCACATGTGAAACTTTTTAATTAATTTTTTTTTTAATAATTTAATTGCTATAAAATTCCAAAAAAATGTTTAATATCTGTCAACTTCAGTGTTATATAATATTTTATTGTTTATTCAACATATTAATATAAATTATAAAACAAGAAAATAATAAATTACTTACATGTTACGAATAAAAAACTTTTCAAGGTCGATTACTGTAATACAATTGTAGTTTTAACAATTTATCTATTTTTTTAATTTATTAATGAATAAATAAAATTGTTAAAATGTCAACATAACCTTTTCTTATGTTGTTGATACTGGAGATAAAGTTGTCACGGAACGAAAGAAACGAAAGCAAATGCATTGATAATATTGTGAGAGTATTTTTCATCACATGGTAAATTAATTTATATTACCGATTGTACATACGAATTATAAATTTGTAATTATTTTTCTAATGGATTTTTATTATTATAAATTCTTATAAATATTAATCTATTAGTAATTTTAATTATTTAAACGATTTATATAACAATTTTTAAAAAAATTCAAATTTGCCGCGTCGGTATTGTAACAGCTAAGGCAGCTAAGATGGCGTCACTTGCATTCATTTCCGAGTGGAGATTTTCTGAGAAAGCGGGAACGCGTCGGACTTGGTAATAAAAGCGGTGTGCCGTACCACCAAACTGAAATAAATAATGATAAATTAAAACAGAGTTAGTTTTTCATTGTAATCAATGAAAATTTTTATTTTTCAAATGATCACTTGAGTGTTGGCTCAACTTCGAATAGTTGAAGAGCATTGTCATTGCAGCATAAAGAAATGTTTACTTTGACTGATTACATTTTCATCTTTATCAGCAGTGTTGTGCTGTTTTTAATTACCGGAATGTTCATCAAATGAATTGACATTGTAAAATTCTCTCATCACATTGTAAGTTAAAATATTTATAAATGATATAAACTTTTTATCTAATCGTAGTGGCTGTATACATTGATCTTTCATTATATGGCATATTATATTATTAAATTATTTAATTTCCACAACATGATTGTATTGAAATAGAGAAAATTATTTTTCTGGACGTGGAAAAATGTCAAGACAACTTTTATTTTAGAAAATAGCAATATTATGTACGTTCTTATCGACAGCTTATTCTTTTAGAATTCATTGGTGGTATAACCCTACCACAGATGGTGCTTTCATCTATGAAATTTATCGCAAAACATTTATAAGTAGAATAGAAATATTAATTTATACTAATAATTGTCTAACAAAAATAATTCAATACTATTGATTCACAACTCTTAATAATTTATTTGTTTATAAATTCATGTTGATTAAAATAAAACAAGGAAATATTCATAATCCAAGAAGATCTCTAGAGCTAGTAAATTTGATAAAATCAAAGAAATTAAAAAATTTATAAACTCTCAATCTGAACTTTATTCTAATTCTAAAAAAGTTAACTTATTTGATAATTTTTATTGAAAAGACTTTTATTAAAATTTATTCTTAAAATAGATTAAGTGTCTAATGAAGAGCACCTCAAGATCGTAGATTATTTAAGAACAATTAACAGTGAAAAAAAAAAAAAAAAAAAAAAAACGGATATAATCTTGACTGATAGTTCAAATTCTCTTCATTAAAACTTAACTAGGTAATCTATCCGATATCAAATTTCACAATTAAAATCATGTTAAATTAATAGCTTCTACTACTTATGAAAACAATGCATTTTTAGATCTGCTCGATAAATTTCAATCCTCTCAGAAGATATAAATTATCAGAAGAAATGAATCACTAATTGAGCTTTTCTGGAAGATTTTTAAAAATTATATACGAACCTCGGTAGAATACAGAAGAAAAAATTAAAGACATTTAGACGTAGATCTATAAGTTATGCCACAAATCGACCACTTCATTGATTATGTAATAGATCGGTGGTTCGCCAAGTGGTCTCACTCGTGAATCGTGATATCGTGAGGGCGTACGTACTTAATTTATAAAAAAAATAATTCCGTGATTGCGGTCTATCATTTATAACGAGGTTAGGGTTAACATGTGTATTACCTAAGAATATCATGTGTCTATGACATCCGTGATAAACAAAAATATTTTTATTACTCAAACTCGGAATACCGCTTTTTATTTGTTTATTTATACACTCCTAACTAAAAACTCATATTTTTAAATTAAATACAAATTACATATGTAATACATTATTATTACTGGTACAGAGCTGGGGAAAAAAAATAAATAGCAACTTTGTTTTACAAACAAAGAAGAAAAATTTAGTAAAAAAATTTACTGGAGGACAATAGAAGTACTTATGTCTAAGTTTAAAATAATAACTACAATGAAGCATTGAAATCGAATGGCCCGCATCAGGTTGATTGGAGAACCCCCACATCGATGATAGTACCCACTGTCAGTATATCAGAATAGGAAGACCAAACAGAACGTTTACAATATGCTGAAGAACCACAAGGGCCAGGATCCAGAGTGTAATACGACAGGGCTGCTGCTATATGTATGTATAATGTACCAAACAGTAGAAGTAGATAGATTATTCCAAGGGATGGAAGGAAAGCAAGCATCTGATCTGGAGTAAGCTCTTGCCGTGCCGATGGAACCAACAATAGAGGTGGGATGCTCATTTGTCTGCAGATATTGTTGTCTGTTCGGGTGGAAACATGATCCGCGTACTCTCTACCCCTCCATCACTTTAACACACATGCCCTTTTTATTTTATTCTTAAATTAAATGGCTGCTCTACGAATTAAAATTATTTTTCGTTCAGTAAACAATGCAGTCTAAAAAAGTGCAATAAATAAGCTTAATGAATATCAACAATTAGAGATTGTTGGAACAAAGCTACCTAATTTAAACTTAAACTGTTGAAACAGTGAAGAGTGATGGTTGAAGCCCAACGGAGTATTTACAATTTTAAAGAAATCGGTCAAGTATTATTAACAAAATAAAATAAAAGTATTTAAAAATTGGGCTGCTTCTTCGGAGAATCTGGAGAAGAGAAAGTGATGTGGGGTAAAGTTTTTAGCTCATTGGGCAAATGAACAAATTCGTGAGGACAGATTCGACGTCCCCGTATAGATTATTATACGTAGGGCCTTCGCGAGTGAAGAAGATACGTGTATATGTAAGGCAAAAAGGGAGAAGTGGACAGTGGACCTGATGTTTCAGTATACCCCGAGGACCACCAGGTATAAAGTATGTAGATTTACCATCAGGGAGACGAATACGATCGCTTATCTTGGCCATCGGAGTTCAGCTTCCTTATTAACAGATGATCGGGCACTAATTTTATAGACATATCGCTTGTATTATAATTTTATTTTTTGTATATTTTGTGCGATAAGTAACAATTCATATTTACGGATAAAAATAGTCGTCAAAAGTACCTAACAATCATAGTAATTAATGAAAATAATTTATGCTTAATAAAATATTACTGTCCTTAGTTTGATAAACAGATAGAAATAAAAAATATTAAGAGTGTAAACCGTGAAGTAATTTTATCGATTAATTTGTCAATTTTTATTTTATTTTTTAGTTTCATTGAATGATAGAAGAAGAAAAATATCAGAATTTCTTAGACACCAGGTTTGTTGAAACCGAGAAAAATTCTCCACTGTCGCGGTAACTGGTGAGTGTTTCTTTAATTATTTTTAATAGTACTTAGATTTACAAAAATATAATTTCAGTATAAAATATTTGAAAAAGTAAAAACTATTAGGATATTTTATGAAATAATAAGATTAAGCGATAGCTGATAGATAAATGTTAATATTCAATTTTAGTTTTTTTTTCGCATGAAAATGTTAGGACACTTATTTATAATTTTATCTATAACACCAATCCTTAGACGTTTTACTTCTTCCTACTTAAATAAATTACTGCAAAGGATAATCGATCTGGTTATATACATGCTATGCGTAGTTAAGTTAAACGTTTAAAATTAAAACGATTAAATAGTAATGTTAAAGTGAAATAGAGATAGTTGATTGAAATGATTCCTTAGACGGATAGGATGCGATCATACCCAAGTTGAGTTAGAGAGCATCACGCTAGAGGATTATATTAGCACATGCACATATATCTATATAATATGGCTTTCTCTACACCTATCTTTATCTCTCTCACTCTATTTCTCTTGTACTCTACACTCAGTAAAAGCCGGATCGGATCGTTTAGTTGCTGTGGCAGGTAATTTGACGGGCGCGTATAATACGACGTTAATAGAATGGAGTATAGGTCCCTCAGGCGTGCCCATAAATCTTGGTTAATTTGGCAGAGTCATTGAATACGCTCCCGAAACCGCTGTACTGTGCACCATCGCAGTTTTATGTCCTTTTTTCTATCTTTCTGGTCATCACTATCTCCATTATCTTTATGCTAAAGTGTTGTTAGATCCAATCATTTTCCGATGATGAGATTCGCCAACTTAAACTTCAATAACCGCCGCACTAAATTCCCATTCCAACCTTCTGACTCCTGATTTTAAATTTCCAACTTTATTTTGTATATTATTGATTTAATTTTCTGGCCAGTCATAAATTAACTCAGTACTTTACCCTTCATTTACTGCTTATACTTTTTTATTCTACACTCACTTTAAGTATAATACAACTCAGACATTGAGAAATTTTATTTGACTTTCAACAAATTAAATAAAAAGGTACACTGATAAAAAAATGAACTTGACTTAAGAGCCAAAATCTTGAACCAAGAAAATCAATTTCTTCAAAATAGTATTCTTGGTTCAAGATTTTGGTTCTTGAGTCATGTTCATTTTTTTATCAGTGTATTATATCTGAAGTATTTGTTATTACGACATAAAATGCACAAACAATAAATAAAACATCTACATCAATGATGAGGCTTTCATACCATATTATTATTAATATTATTATGATTATCACTTTATACGGTCTAGCTTTGTTATTATATTTTTTGATTAGTTTCTTTTTGCGTCTTCGCTTTGTGACCAGCGTTCCACAAGCCACAACAAAAATCCGCCGTTAAATAAACTATGACGCAACGTTTCTCAGCAAGAGTTCACTTCAGATTTAACACCGGATATACCATGTGAATTAAACAAAAGCGATATTGATTATCTTCGCCTTTTATTTATACATTCATCGACTAGCGAATAAATATATAAATAAACAAGCGAAGACATATTTGTTTTAAATAAATCAAATGTTTGAATTTGTTTCTTTTCGGGTGATTTTATCTTTTATTAGGGGAGAAGACTACTTGAGAAGTCATAAGCTCCCCTTATAGCTTGCATGATCTATCAAGAAACCTATACTGATCAAATATGGATTTCATTCTATTAGAAAAATGTTTTATACGGTTTGATTTTAAAATTACATGTAATATTTGCTTTTTTAATTAATGCTCACTAAAATGCGGACATATAAGTGTCTTGTTTTTTAATTTGAGAAATTTTAATGTGTATAATGTAAAAAATTGAGCTTAAGAATGACTATTACTTCAAAATTATAGATTTTAAAAAATAGGAACTATTAAAATTTATGAGTATGGGTGACATCCAGAGGTTGTTTGATATATACATATATAATATGTATATATTTATGTGGCATATTTATATAATGCAGCGTATCCTTTAATTTGGAGTTAATTTACGATTTCGGCTAGATAATAATAAGCAAAGTTACTAAGAATAGAAACGTTGGGGAGGTCTCTATAAGAGAGAATTTATAATGTATAAAATTATAATGAAAATTAAGCAAATTACATGTTTGAAGAGTGAAGAGCACTTGGTATTCGTTATACTTTTATTATGTTGAGGGATCGATCTCGATCGGTTCTGATCGATTGCTCAGATCGCCGGAGATGGTGCCAGATGGTCTACGGAATATACGCGAGAATAGGGAACCCAAGCCATTACGGTTTTTCAAGCACCCGTAATGAAATTATAAAGTCACTAGACCGTCCTTCACTTCTTTTATTTTTAACCTCATTCACTTTAAACTGAAAATTTACAGTTAACTTACGAAAAAGGTTAGTTCAACGGCAATATCGGGATCAAATAATTTAGTATGTGCGATATTAAACGATTCGTCGATGTATTTTTATAAAAATGTTCCAGTTTAAACAAATAGTCCCTGTCTTCTGCTAAGAAAATTTTGTACTTATTAGAGATTCATTTTGATTTGACATTTATATTAGGTATACTGAAAAAATTTTATTCTAAAATTTTTTTTCCTCTTAAAAATCAATATTTTGAATTAATTGCTCAATTTTCAAACAAGGTGATATTTCTTGAAAAAAAAAACATAACAATTTTTATGGTTTTAAAAAAATAAATAAATGACTGAATAATGAAATTCATTTCGCAAAAAATAATAAAATCAAATATTAAATAACAAACAATTTATCAGTTTAAAAGTTAAAAACTGCAATTACTCTCAGAGTATTAATTGTAGAAACTTTACTTTATTTAATTAACGAGAACTTTTTTTTAAAGTTATTTATATTATTTACATTCGGTACATTGTTTTTAGAACTCATATTCTGTAAAGTCTAGCAATCAGCAGAATCACCACAAGAAATGCAAGTTATATAAAATAAATATACAGTCTACTTCATTTTGCCTAGAAATAGTGTCAATAATTGCAATTTTTACCATATAATTATACTGACCGACGACTTTGATGCCCAGAGACCCAGAATAAAGACGATATGTATATATATGTGTATAATACAGAATTTGATCTCAACTTGTATACACTCGACGGAGGAAGTGAATGTCGCCCAAGGGAGGGATTGAAGCAAGTTTAAGTATTAAGTAGCCGTTCCGTCCGCTGTCAGTCTACGCTCTAATTAATCATAATTGACGTCCGCGCGAAGCTTGACGCGCATTTGTCGCATAAGCAGTCGGTCGACGTCTTTCTTTTACCTTAAATATGTTCTTGCTTTAGGACACTCATGTTAATATTTACTATCAGATTTTAATTATGTCAATCTAAATTACTCCAATATTTACATACATACTAAACTTTTATAATGTATTTACAAGCAATTATCTTCAATAATATTTAACCTGAATAATTATCAAATCAATCTTTTACTTTTATAAAAAAGTTTGCATTGGTGTTGGTAAAAAAAAATTTTTAAGCAATTTAGAACATAAAAAATTGTTTCGTCTTTCAATTGATTAATTAAGAACAATTTTCTTGAAATATTTATAGAGTAAAAGAAGTATAATAAAAAGATTTGAATTATTTATAAAATTCTCAGCGATTAAATAATAAATTATACAAATTACTAATTTGAATAATAAATAATTATCTTAATTAATGGTATTATGCAATGCTACTAGTAATTAATAATTATTAATTATTAATTGTTGAAATATACAAATAAAGTATTGAGTAATATAATAGTAAATTATAAAGACAAATTAAACATCAAGATGAGTTGAGTTTAATTGCAGCTGCATAATCGCGACATAACCGAGTAAAGAGGAGCATCAGCGGGCCGTCGGACAAATATGATGACTGGGTAGTGAAGCTCGTCAGGATAGAGTATTTAGATGAGTTGACTCCAATTGGCGTGGTACCGTGAGAATTCCATATCAGTCATTCTCGCAATAATATTCGACGTGTGTGAACATCATAATCATAATCATAATCGTAATAGTCGTCATCATCATTCATACAATGTTTATAGCTTTGCATCAATGTAAACCTCCATCATCGACGTCCGTCGTTTTAATCATGCAAATTGGAGCTATAGGGACTGCTGTCTTTTCGATTCATCAGTTGCGTAATATTTTAACTAAAGACTTTTAGCTTTTTACTTAAAACTAAATCTAAATAACAAAACATTAGTGCACTTCAATCTTGACATAGTATTTCGCGTTTTTTATTTTGAGTAAAATGTTATTGTTCGTTGAGTTGTTCAAACGCGCATTGTAGTCTGTAACATACATGGTGATTAAGAAAATAATAATAATAATCAATTTGAAATGAGCAACTGGGTACTTGTACTGGGGCTGAAATAAAAAGAATTAAAACGATCAGATGGAGAAGTGTCAAACCGGAGTTTGTTTCGTCATAATGATATGGTTTTCGGTTTCTGCATTGAAACACGATTCTCAGTGGGATAGGTCGTGCCTTATACCTTTGACTCTTATTTTTCTGCCCAACTGAGTTAAAGAAGACAAACACAGCCTATTTATATTTCAAGTGTCAAATATACTGTAGATAAATGTTAAGTTTTTTAAATACTGCAGTTCCATAACAAAAAGTCACAAAAAAAGTTTCAAAGTAACATTTCATGGAAAAAAAAATTTTTTTTTTTTTTTTCAAATCGAATTACAAAATAAATTTTGTAATTAAAACAATCCATTTCACAAAAGTGTCAGATTAAAATTTTATACAAAAAATTAATTTTTATAAAATTTGAGTTTTTAAAAATAAAGTTTATCACTGTTGATATAAAATATGACTGACACACATTAAATACTGAAATTAAAATAATTAAATACGCTATAAAAAAATATTGCAAATGATGGAAGTTAAAAAAAAAAGCCTGAGAAAATTGTCTTAGAATCAATTGTTTTAGAAAGCCATTATTAAATTTGAAACATATAATATTTAAAACAAAGATTGTCTTTCAAATTGAATTATAAGTCGCATTACAAAATCCATTATTGATAGTCTATCCTTGATGTAAAACGTCTGTAATGGTAATAGATAATAGGTAATAGTATCGTATATATATGATAGCTTTTATTCAGAGTCTTTTCTATCTCTTCTCAGAAATAGCAATCATTTGTCTGGAGTCTATACCGTAAATTTTTCAGTAATTCAAAAAATCTAAATAAATAAAATAAAATAATATAAATCCCTCTGTACACGAGGATTCCAATTGCAGTATGTTGTTATAACGAGGAGGTAACTTTAACTCGGATTGGGTTGTATTTCAGCCAATCGTGTGTCGTGGAGTCTGTCTCCACGCGAGTAAGCCAGGTGAAAAAGGAAAAAGAGGTGGGTTTTTTATAATATTCTCTCTCTTTCGTGCTTCACATTTTGTATATCCTTCTTCTCTGTGCACTCGCTTCCCTTTTATTTGCTCACTCGCTGTTCCCTCTTTACTATCTTTGTTTCATTTTTATCCAGTGCGTTCACACATACACATATCTACACATATTATATTTTTGTTCTATACTTATACTCATGAATAAGCTCAAACAGACTTAGAAAAATACATGAGTTAAATGATGCTTTCTGTTGATTACAAATTACAAACAATTTTTTAAATTGTCATCTTTTCATTTTATTGATTGATAAAATTTACAGTACACATGTCCGTAATTGTATTTATATTGCGAATCAAACGGAGAGAAACAATAATAATTGATAAGAAACATTCCTCACTTACTAATTTATAACTTTTTGATTATGTATTTAACAAATTTTACCAGTTACAAGAAAAGTCAGAAACAATTTTCTGATATTTAAGGCTTTCTTTTTGGAGCTTGAAAAAAGATATATCTACTATAAATCTTATAAAATATATATGTGTACATAGAATGAAATGAAAAATAAAATAAAAGTGTTAGTACATATTATACCAAGTGCATATATGTGTGCTGTATATTGTTCAGCATTCTTGATATCTTGGATGCAATCGGTAGTTACTTAGCGCCTCTACCGCGTGCCCGTTCGATTGCTATCGGGCACAACCGAACCGGTGAGCCGGCTCTTCAAAATCCCCTACTCTGGCTCGGAGCGACGTATGGGGAGAGACCACCTCATTACCCCATCAATTTATTGTTTCCCCTTCCTGTTTCTATGGTTGAATGATAAAACATCTAGATTGTAAACTGAAGCAAGCGCAAATGGTACTTTATGATGACGGATTTACGCTCCAAAATAATAAGAATCATCGTTTTGATAGTGTCGGATTATTTAGATTTATAAAGAAATTATTATTAATTTTCTTTATTCATTTTATGTTTTTTTCTGTATATTTATGATAAGAGATACAACGTCTTACTTTGATATTAAAAAAATATTTTTAATTGGAATTGAAAAATGGAGAGTAAGTTTTTATTTCAAAAAGTTACACAGCGTGCTATATATACTTACGAATATTTTCTGTTAAATTTTATCATGAATATTCATTCTGAAGATAAGTATAATTTATTATCACTGCAGCAAAGATTAAACTGCAATTATCTTCAATTATGCTTTTCAAATATGTATAAATAATAAATGGGTAAAAAAAGTACAATAAATAAATTTCGGTCGGGCATTCGGCGAAATGTTTTTAACAAATACATAGAAATAAAGTTTTGGATTTTTTATAACGAGTTGATATGCTCTTGAATGATTTTGATGTAAACGCGAAGCGATTCACTCACAACGAGACAAACGAATGAAACGAGGGGAGGGACGAGGGCGTACAGAGACGTGTGGATGGGCCTGAGGGGCCCTAGTATGTAACTCGACACCCGAGTCCTTGTCGGGTAGTACCTCCCGTCTTCCATCTACCACGACTATATGTCAGGATGCCCCCTATTCACATTTCTCCCGTCGTATTCGGTCTACTCACTACTCACTACTCGTATCCTCGCGACCTAAACTAAATCATAACCATATTATGCTGGTAACAATAGGCTTACCAGTGAAAAGCCGGCTCTAGTCCGCCAGTTTATAAACATCTTGCTTGCTATACCACATATATATTCTCCAGCTAAACTTTATTCCCAAGTTCAACCGAGTCTATAATCAAGTATTGTCATAATCACCATTTTATTCTACGATTATCCTTAATCCGTGTAATCTCTTTAGAGACTAAATATACTCATGGATTTATTGAAAAAGTCGAATTATATTCATTGATTGGAAAGTTTATTAAATGTTTATAAATTAATTTATTTAGAAACAATTTTTTCATTTATAAAATGTAAATAATTGTTTTTCAATTTTTGAGGATGTTTATTAACAACTTATAAATATTTATAAACAGCTAACAAATATTAATTAAAAATAAATAAATTTTTTTGGAGTGAATGTGGAGTGAATACCATCACCTTTTACGATAAAATATTAATAAAAATTTTATTGAATACTTTAACGTTAAAAAATCATTTATTGACATTTAATAAAGCATGTTAAATATAAAAAAATTTCGATTCTTCTCTAAAAATTTATCAAATTTATATTAAAATAATTTTTTATTTAAATTTAGAGACGTATTTAAATATCAATGCATTAAAAAATGAATAAATAAATATGGAACTAATTATCAATTTTTAGATAACCATATTAATATAAATGGTTGGTAAATAATTTAAATAAATAATTTATCATAATTTTAAAGTAATTGGTAAGGTACACGAAGTATTCACATATACAAGTATTTAAATAAACATAATTATACTTTATCTACAAATAATATCTAGTATGTAATTATACATTGATAAAAAATGAATTAGTAAACATGAACAAACATGGTCATAAATAAATGGTTGGTACGAAAAAAAAATTGCCACTGAATGGCTGAGTATTTTTCGATGAAACTTAATCAATAGAAATTAATAAAAAAACTAATAAATAAAAGCAAATTAAATAGAATAAGAAGATGATAAAAAGTGAGGGAAAGAGCAAAAATAAGGTAGAATAATACGTGGTTAAAACGTCGAGGTCGGAATTTAAATTTCACAAATTAGTCCTTCCATTACACCCCTTCTCCTTTTGAGTGTACAATCGCGTTGTCTGATCTGCCCGGCGGCCGGCACTCACTTTTACCTCTCATCCTCATCCTATTCCAGTTATCATCCGTACGAGGGCATGAGCAGCAAGAAAACGAATGAACGAACGACCATCGGGAAGTTCCTGGAAAGCGTAGGTGCCCGCTCCACGCAGACAGGATCCAGGATCTAAACCCTCACAAATCATAACGCTCCCGCAAGCTACGTCAGGATCTCAGATGCGAGACAAAGATCATCTCGAGATCCTCTTCCATCCTCTCTCCTTCACTATCATCCAGCCCGACAAATTGTCTCCGCGTTATTATAACGTCCGCGTGAGCTCTAGACGTACTGATTACGTGGAAAAACGCGTCTTTATTTGTGCTCACAACTACAATACCATAGAAGCTGTTTACTTTTTTTTTTTTTTCATTTTTATTTTTATTTTTTAACTCATCTTTTACTTTGTAAACCAACAAAAGTATACATTACATTTTTTTCTCTTTCATAAAATATAAATGTCCTCGTAAATCATGTCTTCGTTACATTTTCTTTAACATTTATGTAATATTCATCTCATTATTTATTTCATAACTTTTATTTTGCAAAAGTTATATTATTTTTTCACAAATGTCCTCAAATTAGGAATAAAGTTTTTCAAAAATAGTTCTTGTTATGATAATTTAAGGAAAAAAATTATTTTTGACTATAGAATAATTTTTACTCAATAAAATTTGACAAAAAAATGAAGTATAAGATCACAAGAATAAAATGAGTGATTATTCGTATCATAAATAAATTACTTGGCAGCCTATGCACCGGCATAAATGAATTTCAGATGGTTAGGTCCATAAATATTCCTTCTCGAAATCACTCGGGGAGGTCGTACATATGACCAACACTACTACTACCACTACTACATATACTAACTACACGATGCGATCACACTTAAGACTTTCTTTTTTCCCACTACACTATCACCTTTTTATTTTTTCTTACCTTGTATGCAGCTCCCTCTCAATAATTCTTTTTAAATCCAAACTCTATCCTCGTAACTTACGTCGACAACCCAGTAAACAATACGAGACGTCAAGATTAACGCTTGCTCATCGAGATCCCCAGCCGCGATACATCGATAACAAGCTATTTGATCGAGATACCGCTGATAGGAATCAAACCGGCTGCTATTTGTCACATTTAAATTCACAAAATTCTCGATAATCGTTTCTTTTAAAGGAGAATTTTTTATAAAGTTTTACTTCTATATATTTAACGCTTTACAAAACAAAAATTTATTTTTTGTTATAAATTTCAATTCAAGACTTGAAAGTTTCCTCTTTATAAATTTTTTCTTTAAATTCAAGGGGTCTATTTTGATCCCTTGCCCTTATATAATAATTAAAAAAAAAAAAAACTGTAAGTTAGGGATATTTTTTTATTGGTGTGATCTAATGCAATGAAAGTAAGCTTATTATTATGATCGTGTTGAAGGGAAGTTTGTAGATACCGTAATTATTTTGGACAGGCTGAGAAGGGCGTTAATCTCTCGTATAGTAATTTCTATTCCACTCGGTACGGGATACTATTGTTGTTGATATTCGATCTACGCTGTTATGTGCTATGGTACAGAGTGTAGTACAGCTAAGCCGAAGAGAAGAAGAAGATGATGATGATGAAGAGCAAGAGACAGATGCAATCCATAGGTATACACACTTATATGCGGAACGGCACGAGGCTATTACTTGGACATCATGCCTCAGTGCACACTCATTACTCTACTGTATAATATACGTGATGGCCACATTGTGCTTATACATATTATTTTATTTTTATCTTTCTTGCATTCAGTAGTAAAATACATCGATAACAATCTCGAATAATACATACTCTATCTTAGATAAGCTAGATAACTGTTAGCAATATTTCATACATGCATTTTTCATTTACAATCTATAGAAATAAAACTATTTAAAGAATTTGGTGATAAATTATATCTAAGTATCGATATTTATTATATTTTAAATTATGAGATTAATGAAATGTGATGAAGACGAATTTTTATTCACTTAACATTTAGTTAAGCTGTAAACCAGAATCAGAATGAAGCGTAGGTTTCAGTAGTCAAAAACAATAAACGATAAATGATCCATTTTAGATTTATTCCATGTTAGATTCCCATTTTTTATCGTGAAAAAAATAGTTTTTCTAAATTATGATAATGATAAATTACATCTGTTAAATATATTTAAATATTTCTCATCCTAAATTAGGATTGCATTGATCAGAAAATTCGCTTTCGACTTTAAGCAATGGAAGAAACCTGATAAAGTAAATTACAATATTAAAAATAAATGACTACTCGATTAATACTAAAATAAAATTGAAACGATTATAAAATAATAATTGTAATCCCTTGACGTATTATACAATGCTGAAGAATATAATCGGTTGGGTGTTATTAGAGCTCTTGGAAGCTTCTTTAAAAGTAATCCAGCTGATGATAATCCTTAAGACATTTTTCTGGCCTTTCGCGTCCATGTAAAGAGTATTTGCTCATTTATTATTACCTTTTTTTATATCCTCTTATATACACTTTTATTATCCTCATTCTTCTATTACACAGCCTTATTTTCCATCGAAATAAGGGCTTGGGCTGAATAAGTGTTCACCGAGTTTTGGCGCAGTGCGCCAACAAGTAGCCTTTGTGAGTGCTTCGTGTCAAGAACGGTATACTTGACGTGGTCTATTCTCCTTAAGAGAAAAAAAAAAAAAAGTTGTAAAAAAAGGACTAGGAAAGGTCTTCTTCATCTCTGATTTTACTTCACTCGTCTCTTTATTCTCTTCCTCACATTATCCTATATCTTTTTCCATTCGACTCTGTCACACAACGCAGGATCTCATGAAATGAAAGGAGTCTGTGGGGTCCGGGGCGGCTTAACTTTACGATCTCTCGAAATCCCGGCCGATCACACACACACACACACACACACACACACACACACACACACACACACACACACACACACACACACACACACACACACACACACACACACACACACACACACACACACACACACACACACACACACACACACACACAGAGAGAGAGAGAGAGAGAGAGAGAGAGAGAGAGAGAGAGAGAGAGAGAGAGAGAGAGAGAGAGAGAGAGAGAGAGAGAGAGAGAGAGAGAGAGAGAGAGAGAGAGAGAGAGAGAGAGAGAGAGAGAGAGAGAGAGAGAGAGAGAGAGAGAGAGAGAGAGAGAGAGAGAGAGAGAGAGAGAGAGAGAGAGAGAGAGAGAGAGAGAGAGAGAGAGAGAGAGAGAGAGAGAGAGAGAGAGAGAGAGAGAGAGAGAGAGAGAGAGAGAGAGAGAGAGAGAGAGAGAGAGAGAGAGAGAGAGAGAGAGAGAGAGAGAGAGAGAGAGAGAGAGAGAGAGAGAGAGAGAGAGAGAGAGAGAGAGAGAGAGAGAGAGAGAGAGAGAGAGAGAGAGAGAGAGAGAGAGAGAGAGAGAGAGAGAGAGAGAGAGAGAGAGAGAGAGAGAGAGAGAGAGAGAGAGAGAGAGACATATACAAAGTATGTATTATATTATGTAAAAAAGGGCCCACCCGACCAAATGGAAACGAAATTATAACACGCCGATGAGCATGCGTCGACTGCTCTTATTCCGCCTCGTTGACAGGAAAAAGAATTTTGGACTCAGAGGTGCGTTAAAATTTTATTCAGAACTGTGTATTGATACGTCTTAGTTTCGAAGAAAAGTAAATAATTTAATAACAACTTGTTGATCATAAAGATTATTTTGACTAAAGGTATACTCTATAGATACTTTGTAAATTATATTTTAATTGTAAATTAACAGCAGATGAGATAAAGTCTTCATTTTTTAATGTTGATGTTCTTTTACTGGCACGGCTGAATCTATAAAAGATGTTATATGTATTTGGTGTGCTGAAACCCGGACGATCTCCGCGTGGATAAGATACGAATTGGAATAGATACAAAAGAACCGTCTGCCCTGTAGAGAGAAAACGAGCCAGATGCGCTTTTCGGTGCCCATTCAATCGAAGAGAATTCTTTTTAAAATGTAGTAAAGAGCAATCTTTATGAGATAAAGATATATAGATGTATACATACTGCTATCATTAAAGATCAGCAATAAATGACAGGTAGGCACTCTTCACCTGGTAATTTTCAAAGAATCTTTTGATTTTATCTAGTTATTGCTCTATTTTGGTGAATAAAATCCAGATTTCGATTCAATTATTAGACATCATTGGTACAATAGAAAAATTTTATCTTACTCAATATTTTTTGATCTCTTGGAATTTATCGGGAAATAAATATTTACAATAATTCAATTTTTTTCGGACATGAGTTAACAATTGGAAAAAAAAATCAATTAGATTAATTATTAACTCGAAAATTAGTATAACTGTTTTTTAATTAACAGCAAAATTGTGCTAATTAAAGACTTTAAAAATTATAAAGATTCGTAAAAATCTAAAATAAAGAAACAAATTTATATGATTTTAAATAACATCAACTTTATTTGATAGATTAATCATTACATTTTAATACTTTTATTCTCGACAATACACAAGTATTGTTTTCATTTATTTATTTTATTTTAATATATTTTTATTAATGTGTGCTTTATGGGATGTCTGTAGTCTATAAAGAACACGCTTCTTATTTATTTATTTTTTTTTTTTTCTGTTATAGAATACAACAGTTATATTTATAATTGACAAAAACGTAAGAACAGAAAATATCAAAATTATACATATACATTAGCGTATATATATAATGATAATTTTAATGCTGTCTTTATAAATTATTTGTTAAACATTTATTTATTATTTGGCAACTATTTATCCCTTTGTGCGAAAAAAGTATTTAACCACATTACAAGGGATCGTTAATACATATATTTACTATTCATTGTAGTGAATAAATATATATTGTTGTACAAGAAATGATAGACATGCGTTTCATGCCGTAGGTTTATTAATTTCGCTAAAAAATATTCATTCTTCGGAATGTTGTGTGTAGTTTTCATAAATTGTGCCAAACAGGGCCGTGTAAAAAATTGTTGCGCGTTAATTTCATAAAATTAAAAATTAATTTTCAATAAATAAATGATTGAAACAAACTTAAAGGTTTACGTTTTATCATATTATTACAACATTTTTAAAATGTTATTATTTATTTTATTTTTTTAATCGTAATATGCGTGTCCCCCTATAAGATAATATATTTATTTATATATATATATATATATATATATATATATATATATATATATATATATATATATTTATAATCATAAAACTCTGGCTTTCTACCCTGTTTTGTCCCATGGACTACTATCCTTGTTCCGATCATTTAATTCGTTAACTCGTATAGAAAAGTCCGGGACATGATCAATCTTTCATTTTATATTAATCGAAATCATAAATCATTTATTAGGATTTTTAATTACTAACTACAAAAAAAATCATATTTTAGATATTTTTTTTACAAGGACTTGGTTTTTCACAAAAAAAAAAAAAATCGGAGAATTTGTGTTAATTTTAAATAAAAACATATTTAATAAAAATTAAAAAATTTATAGTTAACTATTTTTTTTTATAAATTTCATTTTTAATGAAGTGAAAAAATACGGTCAAAAGTAATTATTTCTTAGCTGAAAAACCAAGTAACCCTATAAATAAATATTATACATTTTTTTTTTGAAAACTAATATAAATATTTTTAAAAAATATTTAAATTACGTACACTTGAAAACATTAAATAAATAAATTTTTCTAAAAGTATCACATTCTCTCTTACATTAAAAAATGATTAACTCTAATAATAAAAAGAAAATTTTTTTGAGCCTAATAAATATTTATTAATACCTATAATTGTTTTATCTAGCTCCGAACTTCTCTATTTAACGAATTCATTTGAATGTTTGATTATTTACACTTCAGATAACTTTTTATAGAGTATTACTTACTACATAAATTTATATTTGTTAATTACTTATCCACTAATTACGGGGAGATCTAAGTAGAACGAAAAAAAAATATAATAATGACCATGTAATAATAAATTGACGCGTCTAATCCAGAGACTATAAAACCTAATATCTACATATATACAGAAAGACTCGAAAGCTCAAAAATTTAGACAATGTCTTAACGAAAAATTATTTAATTATAAATTATTATTTGTTATAAATCATAATTTTTATGATATTCTAACTTCAATAAATTTATATTACATTCGCGCAATATAAAGGAACGATTTGAACACGGTTGTATTATCAAAAAAATGGACGTTAGTATATGTACTGATTACTTTGAGGAATAGAGTGCGTTAGTTGTGTAAACAATTATGCAACAATCATTTATATACACAACTGAATATGAATGTACTTGTAGTAAGCTTTTATTTGACCTGTATATTAATATAATAATCCAAAACGAAAATGCTATTTTATCTTTTGCTATAACTGTTGTCTATTTGTTTTTTTTCAATTCATCAGTTTAAAAAAAATAATAATAATATTCTAAAAACTGAACAATCGATCGCTTGTTCGATACAATATAACAAATTAAATATTATATTTTTATTCTGTTTGTAAGATTTTTTATTTTATTTATTTTTTTTTTTTTACTTTTTGGTATGTTTGTTCTACTAAACTAAATGCCGCGATAATTTAAAACGCAAATGCTTATAGTAGTACACATTAAAAAAAAAAAAAGCCAATTATTTATAAATGACCTAAGTCTTTTCTTGATTGTGCTTGCCTTGATTTCCTGGAACCCAGGGTCACAACGAGTGGTAATCACCCAGTACAAGTCCACTGTGATACCCAGCATGCGACGAGGCCATGCCCATTGAGCTCATGCCTTGATAAGCTCCCATCCCCATGTTCATCGACATTGCATTCATTCCATTAACGCTCTGCATTGAATTTGGTATCATTGATGACGGACCCATGGGACTCAAGCTGCCCATTGACGGCGCTATTGCTCCCATCTGCATCGACGTTGCTGTGTGAGGCAATGATTTTTGGATGTCTGCTGATGTAGGTGTGCCAATTAGGTAATCCTATGGACAAAATATTTTCAATTTATGTACTAACAATCTACAATCATTACATAACCGTCGACAATTCTAAATTATAAATAAAAGAAGAAAGGGACATCAAGATAAAATGAAAATTGATGTTCAATTTTTGTCTAAACACTACATCAATTAATTACCTGAGGACTGTAGTATTGCATATAATCCAGTTGGCTTTTTTGCTGCGCACAACTGGGCGGAGGTGGTGGTAAAGTTGCTGTAGGGTGAACTAAACTGTGACTGGAATTGTGACCAGGTTGTAAATGATGTTGCAGTTGATGATGAATATTTCTCTTATCATCACCGCTATCACTGCTGGTATCATGGTGCATATGATGAGTGGGCGTATGAGAGTGACTCAAACTCGAGCTCCCATGGTTTTGATGATATGACAAGGGACTAGGGACAGAAACAGGCGCAGGAAGTTGGTACATGCTCGACGATTGTTGATGATCAACCATCCGCGGTTGTTGTTGTTGCTGTTGTACTACACATGGGGAGGGCTGTTGAGGCTGTTGCGACGAATTTACAGATTGCCGTTTAGTATCATCTCCACTTTCGCTACTAGAGTCTACTAGTCCTCCACCGTGACCTTTGTCCTCTCTTTGACCACTGAAACAGATCAAAATAGGTCATCAAATTTCTGATTATTTGTAAATAGTTCAGAAATTTTGGCAACAAAATCGTACCATTGATTAATTGGTATGATTTTTAACGAATTTTCGATTTGAATATTGTATCATGTACTGAAAAAAACTACTTGATCCAAGAAAAATATTCTCTTCAAAATTTGATTCTTGTTACGAGATATTCAGTTCAAATTAGTTCAAGAAACTGATTCTTAAATCAAGAATATAAAACTCTTGGATTAAACTTTTTCATAAACCAAAAAGATAAAATTCTTAATAAAGAACGAAACAAGCATTTGATTGTATCTCACGAAGATAATTTACTCTTGATCGAAGTTTTTGAATTTTTTAAACCAAGAAAATGATTTTCAAGACAAAAATTCTTGAATCAAATAAATTATTAAATGGTTTTTTTTTTTTTTTTTTTTTTTTTTTTTTTTTTTTCGTGTAGTGGTGAGAAAAAAATCAATGGAAAGTTGTATAATTAAATTTATAACATAGTGTTGGATTAATCAAAGTTTATTGATAAAGTTATATCATCCATATATTTCGTTGTGGAGGGACGGACGAAGAAGCCTCAGTCTTGAATAACTTTAATGTATATACGGTGATTTATAACAAGGATATACAGTATGGGCGTGAGAATTACGTGCTGGTTGTGGAATACTGAAATAAATAGAATGGAATAAAAATAATAATAAAAGACAAACAAAGTTGAATAAAAGTGAGCTAAAGCGAGAGCATGCCACAACTCCCTCTCGCGGTGACGTCTCGTAAACTCAATTTAGCAGAGCAGACCTCCGGAGAGGACCTGCGGTGCTGCACGCGCAGCTATTTCCAGCCTGACAACGGGCTATCGTTAACCGCTTGTTTTACAAGTCGTTCTGACCCACGGGGCTTTGACACCCCGCGAATTAAATACGTGTACAGGGTGTGTTTTTTACGATGAATTTGCACGAACCAACACGTACTTTACTGAGCTTTAATTTAATATAACTATGACCGATAAACTATTTACAAAATACACACTATCGCTAATACCTTTGACGAATTACTCGTTTTATTAATTTTGTTTTTTTTTTTTTAACTAAATTCCTGTTATATTATACTTATCTGATTTTTATAAATATATGTACGTTGCTGATATGAACATAAACGGCCGTGTCGAAAATCACGTGGGAATCAGAAGTGAGATCGATAATGTCACTAGACAGATATCTGAAGAAATGACTCCCGTTATAGACACGATGGAATATAAGAATTATTTTCGTGAGACGCGATCAAGATACAGAGTCTTCTTCTTCTTCTTCTTCTTATTTTTTTTCATTATTTCGGACCTGGTCTGTTATATTCCTGGTGCCTTATTGAGAAAAGAGAATGACTTAAAAGCAGAAAAACAGTACATGAAAGAAGTATTTTGGTGCCACCCGTTGCATCCGGGGGGCCTATATAACCCGAATGAGGTGTCCACCAGGTATGTCTTATCCAAACATCTTAGTAGTAAATTTGTCCAGGCTCCTCCGCGACGGGACATCCCAAGAACCGCGACACGAGACTTTTCCCTCTCTTCTCCTCAGTCTTAGTCTTATTTTTATTTATATTTATATTTTTATTCTTATTCTTTTTCTGCGTTTTGGTCTTGGTCTTCGTCTCCTGTATCCCATGTTTCTACCGTTTTGATTAGAATTCTTGACACGTACCATCGAGATATGTTTATCGCTATTCACGTACCGTGCCACTTTTTTTTTTCGTCAACTCAACCATTTACTATTATTTTTTATTATATCTAAACTGTTTGTATTTATCGTAATTAATTAATTTTATTTTATTTATTTATTATTTTATCTCTTTTTGGACGAGGCTCTTGATTCTTGATGGCCCAGGGTAGATGGACCACCATCTTTATATGCATATGCGCGTGCGACCATTGAAGCTGAGATTTCGATCGGGTTAGTGTTGTGGATTTTATTAATCGCTTGGCACATAAATTAACCACCCGGACCTATACGAAATTCTTGGGCCAGCAGTCGGTCGTTGGACACTTCGATTCACTGAACGATAAGTTCCTGTGACTCTTCTTCGCCTGCTTATACATGGACACGCGTGAGATGTATAAGACAAATAATAGATGTGAAAAATTTCATTACTATACATTGTTTCACAATTTTTTTCCCATTGCTAATACCACTGTTTTGGGCATTATAATGTGAAGGTAGATAGATGTCTATCGGATTATAAAAAATGCTGATAAAATTTTTTTAGTTAATCCAAGATAATCGCTATAAAATTATTGAATTCGCGTGTGAAAATTCATTTAATCATTGCTGAAAACTAAATCATTTTACAAATACTTCATGATGACTTGATGTAGATTGTAACAATCCCTCTAAGTAATAACAATTCAAAAATTTTATAAAAATTATTCTGTATAAAAATACGATTAATATAATCATATGTAAATTTAAACTACTTAGTACTTTTTCTAAACATATATGATCGGTATATTAAAATGCCGATTATTGGCGAAATTATTTTAAACTACAAGTAAACATAACTGCATAACCAGCATGAATAATTAATGAACCCAAATTGAATATTTAAGCTGTAGTTTTATCATAATTTTTTATTAACCGTACAATTTGTATAAATAATTAACTACGTCCCTGATCGTATGCTTAGGTCAAAAATTCGATATAATAATTTAATCCTATAAAAAAAATATAAGCGAAAGCCGAATAAAAATTTCTAATCGGACTTCTATGCGTATTATACTTTTGTATGCTACTGAATTAATATGAGAAATCCAGTACGATATTTGATTGCACTTCAAAAGTTGGTCATGGTGTGAAACTAATAGCAGTGCACGGCGATGAAGAAACCGACATACGATATCACATCTATGAACATGAACATTATAGAAAAAGTTTTTTATTTGATTTGATCATATCAAAACATTTCATTTATTTTTAACGAAGAGAGACTGAAATCATTTAATAACAAAATTTGAAATTTTGGTTCAAAATTACAAATAGAAGCCTAAAATATTTATTATTTGTTGGAAAAATTTTAAATATTTTTAAAAGTATCCCTAGAAAACAATTTCAAAAGTGTACTTATATTTTTACATAACTTTCTTCTGTTACTTTATTAATATATTAAAAAACTCTTGAAGTTACTGTGGGTAAAACAGCAGGTGAGCCTTCAACACTTCTACTTGTATCGCGTCGGCTTTTAAGCTAAACGGTGAGCAAAGATACCAAAAGGCAATCTCATCGGGCTTGGCAGCTGGTTCTATAAGTTGATGGTTCGGTAATGGAAACATTATTATTTGACTTTAAACAATATCCAGATTTGTTTGGTCAGGTAAATAAAAAAAATTTTGTTTGTTTATCGATCTCAATACGTTAAAATAGGTCTAAAGAAAATATGCTGTTGTAGGAAATAAAATTTTTTTATTTACGTAAAAATCATTTTACTGTTAGATAGATTATTTTTGAGCTACTATTAAAAAGTAAAAAAATGAACTTAACCGTAAAGATGCGCGGGATCATACTAAAACACTTTTGGTGTTACAAAATTTTATTTAATCCGGATTACGGTGAACCTGCCAATATACTCAATAGTCCATATCCTTCTATCTTTTTAGCTCACCCAAAAAGATATACATTACAAAACTATAAAAATAAAATGTTAAATAAAAGTCGTCTGACAATGATAGAGCGATAAAAAAATTTTTTTACGAGTGTATATAAACGTTATGTGTTTATGTGTAGGTGTAGAACCACTGATTATCGTACTTGTTGTTGATCCAAGATTAGGGAACACCCACTGTGACTTGACGAACTCTATATTATACATATATTTACAGTCAGATGTATTATTGAAATCACTGATAGGAGTAATTAATAATTTTTTAGCTTCACTAAAATTTATATATTTTGTTTTACTGATATTTATTTGAATAACAGTCAATAAATTTCCTCTTGTTTCAAGAATTAATTTTTTTTTTTTTTTTTTTTTCAAATTAAATTTTTCTATCAGTAAATCAGTAAATAAATTATCCTCAAAAATTTAATTTTCCCAAAAGGATCTTTATTATAGTAATTTTCTTACTTAATCTGAAAATGTTTTCTTTATGTTAGAATGTTTGAAATCAGTTATAATAGAACAATAATTTTAGTAATTTTCTTCTAAAAATAATTTGATAAAATCAAATAATTTACAGTTTTCTAAATCGTTATTTTAGTACTAATCGAGTCAGAAACTAAATCTTTTATCATAAAATCAGTGAATTTAAATGCTCGAAAATTCTAAGAATTTTTATTTCCGTTACGGCTTCCAAATCAATTGTATTTATAGTGTTGACCGAATCTTTGAGCATTATAAATGTTCAAAAATAGCTTCAAAAATTTATTTAAAAATGTTCACAACTGTTTGCAATAAATTATAAAATTTTTTTTCACAGAAAGCGTGAGAAGACGGAACAACAACAAATTGCATATAATTCAAGTTCGAAAATTTAAATCCGCGTATAATTAGTCACACGTCCCAAGGATCAAAATTATATTCTCCCGATTATCAAAAGAGCAGCTTATTTAGCTTTGTATAAAGATTAACACTAAGACATAAAATAGTATGGGTACAAAAGTAACACAAATATAAAACGTGACCGTGAGACAAATTGTTAGTTAAGTTATTAGATGAGCCAGACGAGACAACCTCGTAAGAGTCTTAATCGTCTCATTACATAACGCCTAGAGACTAGACACTGTATATTAACAATTATATGTCTAATGTACGTATAGCATTATAATGTGTATAAGCATAAATTAATATATCACTAAATCAACATGTAACTTGCAAAACATCTTTCTTTACACTTGCTACTGCTCCTGCACTTAAAGTTCACTCAACTGTCGTTATGTTCCAGCAATATACTTATGATTTTTATCCAATAATTAATCTGTAACATAATAATCATTTAAGCGGACGATGATTAATAATCAAATGAGCTTTTAATTTGAGTGCAATAATCGGAATATTGTAATTAAATATGCGCGTATTACCGTTGTATTTTTTATGTATGCATTTCAAAAATATTTAACAATCTCATATACGACAATATATGTATATATGTGTGTTTATAACCACACTCATCATGTACACATGCATCATCTGCATATATAGCTTACAGTATATGCATGTAACTTGTATCCGTGAAACGTAACATAAAACTCAGACTTCGTTAAACGAAATAATAGGATCATTATCCTTGCCAATGGCCGTAATCGCAAATTGGATGCGTCTGCACGTGGAGGGTGTAGCTCTCTCGTTCACCCGGTTTCTTTATATTGAAACGCTTTTTTATTTTACGATGTTTTAGCGCACATGTACATCACACATGCTCATATTATACATTCTGACTGACATGACACATCGTAAAAAAAGAAAGATGTTACTGAGAACGCGTGCATGAATGAATGCCCCCTCTGTCCCCGTTTACATGTAGCTGCCATAAATGAATAAGAAACATAGTTTTTTGATTTTTGTAAAAAATTTACGAATACCGAAAGAGATTTAATTTTTAAATTTATTAATATCAATTATATATATTTATGGAGTTTAATTGATTTATCAGTAAGTAGTTTCATTGCTCGCATGTTTGCTATTTTTTGTTTACTAAGATTCAAGATAAACCTTTTTAAGTCTAAAATTGTAGAAAAATGAAGTATTTAAATTTTTTACGGTATTAAAGGTCAAGATCATTTTAAATAAATGTTTTAACATTTTATTTAAATGAAATGTTAAAAAAGTACTGAAACTTCTCGGATCGCCGAAAGATTGCAGTATATCCAACTCAACATGTACGCCCGCGTAAAGTTGTTACAACGCGAATTACTCTGAAACTAAGAGAATATAACAGCAAAGCTGTTTTTTTCTCCAAATATAACTTTCCTCGTCCTAAAGGTCCATTCACATTTTACGAGTTTTTATGTAATATCCAACAACTGGTGTAATAGCTCTCTGGTTTCAGTTACATTAATCTCTTTTGTTTTTTTAAAATAAACAGTTACGGGATTTTTGTGTGCAGATACCAATATACTGCAAGATGGTAAAAGTATTTACTGTTCATGTTTAATTACTAATAAAATTTGGTTTACATAAATTTTTTTGAATTTTAAAAAAAGCAGACAAATTCTTCAACTAAGAAATTCTTCTTTTCAGTGAATAAAAATTTAATATTGTTGAGAGTAATTTCTTCAATTATTTCTCAGTCTGTATAATTTTTTAACAAAGTAATTAGATTAAAACGAATTTCACTAGAATCGATAGAATATGATTGAAATAACATGAGATAAAAAAATCTATTTATGCGGAATATTTAAGTATAATTATTGAGTTAATACTTAGCAAAGTTTTAAGTCTAAATGGATATTTTTATCCTTGTGAAATAAATAACTCTTCATCGTAATAATTAAATTGAATATTTGTATTAAATTCACCATTGGTATAATTTCAAAATGGTGGTCTTTAATGTTGATACCGAGCACACTGGAGATAAGCAACGGTAAGCGAGGGCGTCGTAACGAGGGATGGAGCCGGATGGTAGTTGGTCGCTAAAAGCTAAGGGAGATTTCTACAAGGGGTGGCTGCGCCAATATTTACTCTCCAGGAAAGTCGTAAGAGCTTCAAGAAAATGTCAAAAGCGGTCCTTTTTTTTTTTTTTTTTTTTTTTTTTTTTTCAAGGTACATTATATGTGTATTTATATACTGCAGATACAACAAGCTTCCCCTTATTGTTCATCAAAATTAAACATTTTTTTAATGAAATAAGCAACCGTCATTTTTTGGTCAGTAAAAATTTGTAATTTTGTTATGGTTATATTATTGAATTAAATTCGAATGAGAGCCAGGTATGTTTTATGTTGCAAGAATAATTCATACGAAACATCCAGAGTAAGAGCAATTATATCTGAAGGAATGTTTGTAAGAAAAAAGTGTGTATTGTTCGGTGTAAAAAAAGAGAGATCAAATCTTTAGAGCCGGTCATATATAAAAGGGCCATATCCTCCTCTTTGAGCCCTCATCTTTAGCCTCGACATTCGTTCTATCCGTATTTGACGATGCTTTACAGTGCTCTTTACATTAAAAAAGGGAGTCAGTAGTGCCCAGATAAAGAGGGGCCTGTAAGTATAATGTGCACATACACAGTGACAGGATGACGGGAAAACAAATACGTTTTCGTATACTCACACGTGTCCGTAAAATTAGTGCACGCCCACGCGCAGAGAGTATGGTGGTCTTTGGGGTTGGTATGTACGCCATCAGTAATGTTTTGTTGACATACTACGCTACGAAGAGGCCATTACTGCCACCGCATTCACCCTCTTTTGTTATCATATTCAGAGGAAGTGAAGTAATATTGAGATTTTATCTTTATCAACTCAAATCAATACTACTCAGAAGTTAAAAGTTGTTTTAGTTTTTTCGCTTAAAAAATATTAACAGCAAACTATAAATTATTACTACAAAACATCGTTTTTTGTAGTCTTACGCAATTGATTTAATCGAGTATAGAGAGTGTGATCTTATTCGAAGTCAGTTTATAAATATTTGAAACTATTAGTACGGCTGTACTAATCCAATAGCTGCGAAATGAAATCAGTAGATGTATATTTTGAGTAATGGTGATTACTACTTGTTTGTCTAATTATTCAAAGATTTGAACTACTTAATTGGAGTTATTTACTAAAACTATTGTGAAGTTTTGGTAAAAATGTATAATTATTTAGTTAATGGAGATATTACTGCAATTTTAGAGTATACTCTAATATACTTTGATATTCTATAAAATTTTTTTGAAAGATCGCAAACATTTCTGTTTAAAGTGCAAAAGAAAATAATCATAGTGTAAAAAATTATTATGATACAAACAATAAAGTAATCTTTTAAGAAAATCCCAAACTAATAATAATCTTAATTTAATCATAAAAAAAATCAAATTTTGAACCACGCAAAAAACAAAATTTATTTGAACTATCAGCATTTTTGAGAAGACTCAAATTGTTTTTTAAATTTTTTCAAAATTTTTTTTCTGCATCAATTCAATTTTTCTGTCCAATATAATCGATAAGCATGATAATTAGAATGACAACAAAACTTATCACTACATACAGCAATACATAGATTTGTCAGCAGTTACTTATCTATATTGGAAAAACGATAAGCATAACACAAATAGTAGTAGTTTACATGTAATAAATGAGGAATTTCTCAGTAAAGATATCATATAACTGATACTGATGTAATACTCAGCTACTGAAGGCCTTCTCAACTTGATAAAAAAATGCTGAGGTATATTAAATAGAGTTTCTCATGAAATCATGACAGACATACTGCGCGAACTTTGTATTATATTTGTAAAAAGTTAACTCGCGTTGTATACAAATCGTCTCATGGGGCAAACCAGGTGTTATATAAAAGGGTACATATCTATGCTTGTTTTATTTCTCATGGGGACAAACGCCCACGAGACATTCATTCCCCCGTATTCTTTATCCCAAGAGAGCATTTGGCAGCCGCCCCCTGTAACATCCTACAACCGTTTATCTCGAAACTATATTATGTATCGCATGTCTGGTAGGTGTTTTCAGTCATTGAAAACTACTTTTACCTTTTACCACCCAATAAATAATATACACAGTCAAATCTAAGCATATGTTATGTAATCAAGTCACAAATCACGACCTATATTAATGTCTTTTAATGCAAACACGGATTTTTTACAAGCTCATATGACAAAAGAACTTAGGCTGAATGATTTTTTGATATTTAAAATACTAATATACGTAGTTTGAGTACTTATGAAGTAAATTTAAAAATAATATTGCTATGGAAAGATCAATTATCAATAATTTAATAGAAAATTTGACAGATTGAAATTTATAGAACTAATAATCTATTTGAAACTTCTAATATAGAACCAAAAAATATATATTAGGTAAAAAAGCACATATTACGTCCAGACGTTTCTAATAATATCAAATTTAACTTTAAAAGCCCTTTACTATCATAAAAATACGCTAGAGAGAAAATTATCCTTACTTTTAATTATACAGATGAAAATGTAAAAGGAATTTGTTCTATGTAACTTTTATAAAAAATATAACATATTTATCCATTGTAATGTAAATATTTTTCTTCAAATGAGCAATATCCTCATTAACATTGATATTTAGTTCATTCTTTGAAATTCAATTCTGTCAAAATAGATGGCTTAATATAATAAAGATGTAAAAAGTCCAAAAATCGATTTCAAACAGAAATATTCTGTAGGATTTCCTGTAATTAATATACCTATCTCTGGAAATACATATATTAGTATAGCACATGAAATTTGTGGTTTAATATATATGTGGAAATGTATAGAGGAGTGAGGACGCCGGCCACACGCTGCCATGGGAATACACAGAAGCCATAAGAAATTCGATACCGTTCCCGTCGACTTCGCGGCCGTTCCGCAGTGGTGGTGCTTCCCACTTCCTCTCTCTTCATTATAGTATGTATACAAACCAATCTAGTAAACATACATACCATGTCTAAGTGTAAGGATGCGATGTCTTATGACAACTTTTATATCTTTAAACTGCTGTACTGTGGCAGATTCGCACTAGGCATGATCGCGTCTCGGAAGTTACGATCGAGTGTCATACGCTCTCTTGCTGCGTGATTAAATTTATTTTCCCATACCACCCTCTACTGTCAAAATACCACTTTTTTTTTTTTATCCTTCCTAATGAAATTTATTTTACTGTCCATCAGCGCAATAAACTATGGAAACTTACAGATAAATCTTATTTTAAAGTAGTCTATAAGCTGTAACCCGAGGTCAAAATACTTATCTATTTTTTTGGAAATCTACCAAAATTACCATTTGTTAAAACACGAGTATCAGATTTTATTACATTGCAGTTGGCTGCGAATAACTTTTGGCAAGAAACCCGAAACTTTTCTTAATAATCATCTTTAAATATATCTTTCAATCAAGCTAACCCAAAATTTTTGACATCGATGATTGCATTTTGTCTACAGACAAATATAGATGCCAAGTTTTATGACTCAACAATTAATTTATAGTAAAATTAATCAAATTTGCAAGTTCTCAACTAATTAGTAGTGAAATTACTTCCATTTTTAATGGAATAAAGAACAAGAAATTGATCAATAACCTCTCATTAAAAAAAAATTGAATAATTCTAAGTTTATTATTATGCAATTATACTTTTTGAATGAAAAGTTCAATCTTGCAATTTCCTCTTTAAATTGAAAAAAAAACTTGACTTGAGAATTTAAACAAAAAAAGTGAAATTTTAAGAGGCTTCTAGACTCCTTTAAACTTTTGAATTAAAACTTTCAACTAATCCTTCTTCAATTAAAAGCAAAGTAGAGTTATTAAAAAAGTAAATAGTTAGGTCTTGTTTATAATTTGAAGCTAATACTCTTTGATGTTTAAATAATATTGTTCCGCGAATTAAATTTGATAAAAGTTGGGTTCATTTACCCCTTTGAAATTTGTTTCATAACATTGATTGCTGATTACGCTTAACTTCTGAGAAACGGATTGTTACTTGTTTAAAAATTCCTTTAGTCATAACAATGATAAATAGAATAAAAGTTTTAGGCGTATATTCGCATTGAAGATACTGATAAGAATCAATTATTGAATTCTTTTATTAGTACAACTTAATAAGACAAATTTTTATTCATTGAAATATAATATCAAAATAAATTTTACTTTTTCACTGAGAACATGAAAAATTATTGTTCTACGGTTTACAAAAATTTCGTATCACAGTTATATTTTACGCCACCCACAGTGAGTGTTGGTTCTGCATTTGCATTTACTAGATTACTTAATTAATGATTAAATTATTCATAGAATTTTTCTTCCATAACAACTATAATTGAACAATGATAAAATGTTAAGTAAAACCAAAGATAATTTGGTATTAAAATTCAGAATTGAGTCATTATATTTAACCTCAGTTTACAATTTCAAAAGACTAAAACATCTGAAATTCCTGCATAACTTTCCTACAAAAATGGAACACAGCAGTATATTACTCGAGAATCTCACCCAGTATAAGCCTATATATATTCTTAGTGCTTTTCCTGTGTCTCACAAGCAAACGCTGTGGGGGAGATGGTAATGCATTACGTTGGGCTCGACTCAGGTCTAAAATCGGATGTGGAGCAACGACCTTCGGGACAACACGGACCACAAGTTAAGTCTTGTGTTTTCAATTCCGACACTTGAGCACCCGGGATATGTGATAGTACTTCCGAGTCACTAATTTCATCAACGGTCAAGTGCTGAATGATATATTATAGCGAATGTATAATAATAATGTTTAAAAATATATAACAGTCATCAGCTCTTTGAAGTAACATCATGTTTCTGACCAGCAACATTCAAAACTTATAAATTTTATACCAAAAATAAAAAAAAAAGAAATTCTTTCTTTACTTAATCAACTTATATTACAAAAGCGTTTAAATTTTATATACTAACTATCTAAAATAATTACATTCACTAAATTTATTTGTTGTAATAAAATAACCGACATTTACAGATCAAGATAGTGAAAAAATATTTCAAAATTATTCCATTAAATATTTAATATATTCCTCAATTTAACGAAAATAAAATAAAATTTACTGTCATTTTAGCGCTTTTTTTAATTTGATCTGTTAATTTACTGAAACGAGTACAAGATAACATCTTTACTCGATGTTATTATTATCCATCGACACAAACACTCGTCAAATTAGTATTAAAAATTAAAAATGTAATAATTTATTGTAATTACTTGTAAACATTTTTTTATCAATGATTCTACTATCAAATAAAAATCTTAATGCAACAATAAACTGTTTGATGTATTGTCGTAAAATTCACCTGAATAGCAACTAATTTTTTAACGTTGATTGATTGATAAAACAAATAAGTTATCTACCAGAAAAACTTTTTTTAAAAACAGCTAAAGAATAAACAATATTTCGCTGAATATCAGAAAAAACTGAGGTTAATCTATATGCGTTGGATATTTTATAAAAAGTTATCCATCTGATTGAACTTCCATAGCGAGGCTATTTATTAAAATATATGTATTTTTATTTGGTTTTATTATTTTAAAAAAACGTATGCTAATTCAAAGCCTGCGGTCCGTGATCGCTATATTCATTGGCTCGAAAGAAAACGTGTTATTTCAACAGCGCTAGGTATACACTGTATTCGAAGATTAAAAATATAAAAAACTATAACCACACTTCAACGGTTTATGTTTTATATTTGTTGCTTTAATCTTCTAAAAAGTATGGAAAATCCAAATCTAAATGAAAGTTCAAAAGCTTCGACAAATTCTACATATTCTTTGGTTCAATCACTTCATTATTCCCAAAATGAAAAAAATAAAACTGGTTACCGAAATTAGGTATTCATTATTTCAACAAAAATAATTAATTTAGTCTTTCAATACTTATAATTTCGATCGTAATCCGTAAGTCAAGAACAAATTCTTAGTTGAAAAATTAATTGCTTGATTAAAAGTAATCAAAATCTCTAAAATGATATTCTTGATTCAAACTTTTTTTACTCTAATCAAATAAATTTTTTAATTAGTATACTAATGTAAGTAGTAAAAGTGGCATTGGTTTTTATCGTATCTCTTTTTATCATTGACGTCAATATTAAACCATAAGTTGTATTAAGAAGACTAAAAATCTAGATACACCCACCAATCCATTTTTATACAAAAATAAATAACAATAACAATGACTTGAAATATTATTAGGGAGTAGAAAAAATAGTATATTAAATTTAAAAATAAAAATTATGACAAACCTTTGCTCAGCAGCTCTATCACGTTGTCTTCTATTTTTGAACCAGTTGCTGACTTGTGTAGTAGTCAACCCAGTGCTTTCAGCCAGTTCGCGTTTCTCTCTTGGTGACGGATACGGATTTGAAGCGTACCATTCTCTCAAAACACTTCTCGACTTTTCTTTGAAACAATAAGACGTTTCTTCTCCGTCCCAAATCGTCCTTGGTAACGGGAACTTCCGTCTTACTCGATATTTTCCTACAAAAAGCCAATTTTATCATTAAATATAAAATTCAAAATTTACATTTTCATAAGCACACAAGTATGAAGAATAAAATAGAACTTACCAACAGCTCCAAGTGCTCTGCCACGAAGTCTTTCAGCTTCGATGTAATGAGCTTTCAGCCACAAGGCTTGGAGCTTTGGATGATTGTGGGGGCTGAAGGAGTTGCTTTCGAGAATTTGGTAAAGCTGCTTGAAATTACACCGATGAAAAGCGACAATTGCCTTGGCTTTTAGCACACTTTCATGCCGCTGAAGTCGTGCACACTGCGGTAATGACCAGAGAAACCTGCCAAGACGCTCTATGGAACCGGCTTGCTGGAGTACCTGGACAGATGACACCATCGCCTTGAAGACGATAGACAGGAGGGGCACACTGTTAGTCGGCAAAACTCATCCCGATCTCCTCTAACTCTAGTATATCTTGTATATATTATCATAACCGTCACTATCTCTATCGATTACTGATAGTTTATAGATCCTCTACAACCTCTTAATTAACCTCCTGTTATTTTATC
This sequence comes from Cotesia typhae, assembly GCF_013202065.1. Classification (NCBI taxonomy): domain Eukaryota; kingdom Metazoa; phylum Arthropoda; class Insecta; order Hymenoptera; family Braconidae; genus Cotesia; species Cotesia typhae. The sequence continues at coordinate 7,919,872 of NW_027423757.1, read as the reverse complement.
ATTATTATACTACTATACTATATCTTACTCACTTTGAATTTATTAACAACCTCTATTCTTTATCATCTAAAAAGGATTAACCTTTCATTATTTTATCGCAATACAAGACAACTAGCGCCCACATCACACGGATCATTAACAAAACAATTGTTTCATTGCTTTTAATATTTATATTGAGTCCATGGTTTATCATATAGCATTATTGCTAATTTAAATAATTAAGTGCTCCGTGTGACGAGAGCAAGGAGCTAACACGTAGCCGTTATAAGCGCTAATTATTTATTTATTTTTTATTCTTATTTAATTTAAAGGGTCTAAGAAGTGATTTTTAATATTAGTTTATTTTCTTATTTTAATATTTCGTAAGGAAAATGTTTGTCATGGCAAGCTCAAAATTAAGGAAAAATTCAGAGAACTTTTTATTAAAAAATGTAAACTAAAAACTATTTTTGATTATTTCGTAAATTTTTTTTTTTTTTCGTTTTTTTTTTCTTTTTCTATTTTCTTTAAAAAAAAAACTTTCAATAAAGATTCAAAAAATGTTAAAATAAAAAGATTAAATAAAGTCCTAAACTTTAAAGAATTTTGAACTTGATAATGACGAAACATTTTGAACTTTATCGAAATGACTTTATTTACATGGGACTAAGTTTTATTTATTTCAAAAAGTAAACTATTTTTCTTTAAAAAATTATGAGATACTTTCATTCATTTGAAAAATAAAAATATCTATTAAAGTAATTTAAATTTAACGTAATGATTTTATTTAATAATAAAAAAATATTTGTGTGAAGTTATTGACTGATACGTTGTAAATATTATATTTTTCCAATGAAGAAATAAACCTTTTGAATGGACGTATTCATCCGCCAACGTCGGATCACTCGCTGACAAACTTAGCGGCTCAAAAATAGTCATATGAAGATCTAAATGATATAATAAAAACATTTATTTTATTTTTCGTTTGTTATTGGACCGAGAAGTATTGACGAACCCATAAACTTTCATATAAAATTTTAAAATAAAACAAACGCTATTTCGTGTTACATAAATATTTTCAGTGTTTATTTTCATAAAATCAACGTTGATAATCTAACAAAAGAAATAAATAACAATGGATTATTATATCATTCAGTAATTTAATATTCATAAGATAATTTTGAGCAAAAAAAATGCATCCAACCAATTGTTTAATTTTGAGTGCATGAAGTGATGAAAAATATTAAAATAATTTGTGCTTCAATAATTCTTTTTATTTAATAGTTATTTACATAAAAAAATTGAATTTTACTGTTTTCTATTTTTTAAATTATAAAAACAAAAAGAAATTTAAAAAATTTTAATTACTCACTCCAAACGCTCAATGTTTTATGTTTATATGAAAATCGCCAGTTCTAAAATTTTTTTTTTTTTTTTATCAAACTCGCGTTAATGTGAGAGAGACACTAATAGGACTCATAACGAAACTCGACTGTCTGATTATAATTATTAAAAAAAAAAAAACCATTTTTTCAAATGAAAGAATCAAAGAGCTGTCAGATGTATATCATGAAGAGAAAAAAATAGTTTTGATTCCTATGTAGAATGATAACTATTACTATGTAATATGGTAACGAATATTTGAATGAATCCTCACACCAAAAGACATAAACAAAATTAAGAGTCTCCGGTACCGAGCGGCTGCTATCGTTATCTAGCGTCGGCGCGCCCGTGTGACAAAATACAAATCATCAAATCAAAACTATTATTTTCTCTTGTAATTATCTTTTTTTATTATTCCATCAAATAGATATATTTTTCTTCAAAGTTCAAATTGATGCATTTTTTTAGATTACATCATCGTAGAAATAAAAGTTTTGCCAAGATTAAACTCAAGAAAATCATCAACAAAATTATAACGGATCATAAAACAGAAAGTGTTTGAGGTGTGCAATAAAATGACTAACAAAAATCCGTCTATAGACCCAAAAAGAATTTATTAAATATGAGTGTAACTCTCGAAATAGTTTTCCCAGTCAAGTCCCAAAACTATTGACATACATATGTATATTTTTACGGAGCCTACATGAGTCAGTCGGCGACCGAATTTTCCTGAGCATATATGAAGAACAAAACAAACAAGCCAAAAGAACAAGGACTAACCTCACAAACGCAGGCAACTTGCTCCTGAGTAAACCCGAAGGTGGGCAGCTTTTCATTATTATTGGCACTGGCTCCAGCAGAGCTGGCAGGACTGTCTTGGGGGCTGTAAGTGGTAAGGGCCCCGGCACTCCCGGGTATATTGTAGGTGCCAGCAGGATCGACGGACCCCGTAGGGTGACCACCCAGGGAGTTGGGGGTACCCTGGGGACTGTAATCACCAGTTGAACCGAGCACATCAGCTCCCGAAGAGGGTCCCATAGCGCCACTGGTCCCCACGGTACCACCGTAGCCCATCATCACCTCATTGGGGCCAACGACGCCCCCAGGTACACCGTTACCTCCACCCTCCACTGTGAACTTGACACCTTCTCCACACACTCTCACCAGCACTTTGTTGTTTCTTTACTTTATCAATATTTTGTGCTCTTTTTTTTACAAAATTCCCAAAAATCTCAAACTATTTTCATTCTACCTTGTATTCTTTCAACCCTTTAAAAATTCACTACCCAAAGTCCTTATTTTCCATCAGTGAACACCCAAAATTTCAGCATTGTTCACGACATAAATGTGCATGTTCACATATAAACAAATGATTTTTCAAATTTTTACAATATATTCTCAAAAAACTTTAGCGACATTCGAGAAATAAAATAATAATACTAGTTTAACTTTATATAGAGTTAATATAAGTATACACGAACTTTTAAAAGGTGGATATTTTTAGTCGAGGCACTGGTGCTGCTGGCTCTTACTCTGTATCTGCCTACTATCACGTATTCTAATACCAGGGATATTTCTCGAATTACCAAACTACAGCGAGGTCAACTACAATTATTGTCTAATCCGTTGGCCTCCTTTGCTTCTTATTAAAAACATTATTTCACTCATGTACGATTTAATTGTCTTGTATTACTAGTGTATTTCTAGCTGATTAATCCCACCGGATTTAGTGTCTAGCAACAATCTAGGATTTATACCTTTTTTTTCCCTTACAGGAGTAATAGGTTATTTTACAGGTTGTAATAAGAATATATATGCATATATACAACCCCAGTCGCTTGAGATGCGAATACACGGTATTTATAGACTCATATTCTCGTCTCTCTACTTCCTAAATATATTTTTCTCAAGCGAACCAGCACTCTATTATTAGTTCAGCCACTAGCGAGAATGTGATATCCCAACTCGAATATCGAATTAAACATTTTGTTTTCTTTACGAAAAGCTCTTTTAGATCCACATGTAACACTTTTCATAACGTTCTTTGATATTTATTTTAAAGATGATTTCATATGCGATACAATATTTTAAACACACCAAATAAATTCACAAAATAGAACACTAATCTATTAGTATTGTATGTTCAAATTAGTGATTTTTGGTAATTATTGATTACAAATATTAGGCGTCGTCATCACAATTGTGATTATTTATCATTACGATAATCATCCCTGGCTAGTCCACTTTGGGCGATGATAAAAACAGCACTTTACTGAGCCTTACAACACATAGAGTCACCACTGTGATGACGTTCGCTAACGCACGCATGTGAGACGACTGGTTCGCGCACAACATCTTAACTGCTCCGCTTCAGCATCCGCGTGCCTCCACCAGATCACACATTGGTGGAGGCGGCGCATTTCAGCATGTTCAGGGCCCAGGAATAAAAATTTCCATTGGTTAGCAGGCGTGGTTCGCTTTGGAACGCCTCTGTACTATTGGCTACTGACAAAGGTTACCGAGTAACAAACTTGTTGTTAAACCCACTATTTCACCCTTTCGCAAAAGCGAATCCTGATAAAAAGTTAAGGGTATGAGCATGTGACTCAGAACTTTTCTATGTGACTCCAACCTCTGCCTTTTGTTCATTTACACCAGGATGTTTTGTTGTTATTGTAGATATTTTTGTACAATATATTTATGGACCAATTTTGTTAACTAACATTGTTGTGTTTGTCAAGACAATACTTATATTTATAAGAAAAGGTGAAATTTTAATTTTTTAATGTATTATTGGAGTTTTTGATTGTAATTCCAACGTGAGGCAGGTAACAAGTCTGATGTAAAATTTATTTGTCAGTGACTTTATTAATTGTAAAAATTTAACGTGAAATTCATAAAGCTTCACACAGAAAAAAAATTTATTTGGAGCGAAAAAATTTTCTTTGCTCCAAAAAATTTTCTGACTTAAAAGTAATTTTTACCTTCATAAATACTTTTTTTTTATTCAAGAAAATTTTTTTATAGAAAATAAAATGTACTTGGCACAAAAAATACTTAAAAATTTGTTGAAATGAATTGGAAACTAGTCAAATTTACATAAATAAAACAATATTAACATTTTCAGTAAAAATCAAGAAATAAAATGCGCTCCAAATGAATAAAAGGCTTTACATATGTTGAATGAAAACTAAAAAAATAACTAACTAAACCAAGAAAATGGAACATTAAACGTCATATTTTTAACAGTGCAGGCAACTGTTCCAAAGAAATATAGAATCTAGTAATGGAAAAACAAGTTCCCGAATGATATGTGTACTCAGCTCGCGACTTTTCTGCTCCACAAACACAGAATATTTTTTCAGATTAAAGATAAAAATTAAAAAAAAAAAAAAAAAAAAAAAATATGTGTCATGTCGGAAGTTTTCAAAATAAAAGCTTATCTAAGTTTTCGGGTACCCAGTTGATGGGTTAAAAACCAGATTTCAGGGACTGGAATCCTTTCCGCCGGCACAAGAGAAAAGGAGAAAGAAGGGAAAACATCAGGCCCTGACAGAAGAACAGTCGAGCCGTTTGTTTTACGCATGCAACTAAACCTTCTTCCCCGCATTGAGCCAGTTTGATTGACACGGGACGACGTGGATGTCTGGTGTCACTGATGGAACTTATTCCACGTGTTAAAGATTCAGCCTCTTCATCGGTTTTTTTCTTTATTTCATTTCAAGAATTCATCTTTAAAAGTTTTTATTTACAGCTCAATTTTGAATGCATGACTATTATATCAATTAATGGGGCATTCCAAGCTGAATCGAACACTTTTGAACTCGAGTCAAAATTTTGAAAAAAAAGCCCAGTTAAGTCGATTTTTAACAAATCTTAGATATATAAAAATAAAAAAGGCTTTCCAAAAATTCGTAACTTTTTTTTAGTTGAGTAAAAAAATTTGGAATCAAAAGGGCTCGTGTTCATAAAAGACCAATTTGGCGTGGAATACCCCATATATAAATATAACATTTAATTACAGTGAATATATAAAAAGTTTACTCGAAAAACATAAATAGTTCGAAAAAGTATGAGGTAAAAGCAGTAGCATATGTTTATTTATTTTTTTCCACAAATCACACCTGAATAACTGACATATTTTATATCCAATTTGTGTTCAAAAAACCAAGACCACTGCATTGGGATATCCTGCTGTGACCTCTTTCAACAGAGCCGTCAGACAGAGTGCTTCTGAAATCTCTTCTGCTTTCTTTTATATTCTTTATACATATATATGTATACATAATAACTATATAACTCACATATATCATAATCTTTCAAAATTTAAATCCAAACTACTCTGACCCTTGAGCGTTGGGCAGAGGAGCATATGTCAGTTGATGATAAAATAAAATTGGATTTAAAAATTAAATTATTATAAAATTAGTTCATTATACTAATTCTCTACAATAGAAAGATTTTCAAGTGTTAATTTGTTGAAATACCGAACTGAAAACGGTTTAAAATTCCGATTGTAGTTTATTTACTTTTCCTGACAAATTCAAATTTAATTTTCAAAATTTATATATTGTAAAAAATTTTTTGTACTCAGTGTGGGATAATTACTTGTGAAAATTTTGGATTCTTATGATGTGAAAATTACATCAAACACTGTATTAAATTTAGATGGTTTCAATTTACTTATTTATACCGTCAAACGTATGAATGTATTAGTGATTATAAATTTATATTTTGAATATAAATATTGTATGATTTAAATATTTTACCATTTCGAAGTCTACATATTCATGTCGGATGTAGCCATCTAAAATTGCGCTTTTTGATTTAAAAAAAAAATATGTTTAAAATTTTGACTCGAGTTTATTTGGTGAAAAAACAATAAATAATAACGAAAGATAATAAATCCATGAATACATAATACATTAAGTATAATAGAAGCAATAAATGATGAACATATGTACATTAATTCCCATGTTATTCTGATGACCAACGGAAGAAAAATCCATTCGATATTATTGCACAACAATGCGAACTAGGGAACAGTATCCCTTTTTAAAAAAAAGATAGAGGATATAAAAGAATGAAGCAAAAATGAGTGAATAGCAGATAGAAAAACCGTAAAAGAGAGCATCTAATAAAGTAAACGTAAAAAGTACAATATGTTTACATGCGTATATACACATATATTGGTTTCCCATGTAAGAAATAAGAGCGTAGATCTGCTACGAGGAAATACTTTGGGGAGAAACTCATCACTACAGAAGCAGTACATGTTATTTCGCTTGTCAACTGCTATCGTTTGTCTACAAAAGCTTTACAGAGGCGCCAGGTATACGGTCCGGTTTTGAAGGGGCCTCATGGCGAGTCTGAATACCCACGTAATTGCGCCACATCCTAGGACCTATTCACGTCATTGCATTTTCGACTAGCTTAAATATATAATATAAAGCAATCCTAGCATTTACTTATGCGGTGTATATCCCGCTATGAAATAACCGAAGAACAACCAACGATTCTTATTGTGTTTATCTCAAAAGTGTTGAGGTTAACTACATTGTTGGTGCCTGTCAAAGATTCAATCTCAAAATCATTACAAAAAACCCATATCATCGCAAAATTATAATCGAAGAGCCTACGTTCTGACACATTCTCTCATAACTATTCACTACATCGTTTTCTAATGACGTCATGACAAATTGGTTCTGATACTTCAATTTTGGAATCATAACTATCAACATTTTTTAAAGAATTCAATTATTTTTTCAAAGCACAGCTTGTTGTTGTCAAAATTGCACCATATGACTTCTGTCTTCTGACATGCAGCCTACATCTTAAAGTCAGTTTGCTATTTCACATATTGAAAATGTAACAGTATACCTGCTTCATAATTTTTGTGTGACAATTTTCTCTGAAGCAGATTTACATGTGCTTACTGCTATTCGCCGATTAGTGATAAAACGATGATATAGCGTTACCTTTTAAAAAAGAAATTACTAAAAAATATTATTGATAGAAATAAATTTTAACGATATGCAGTTTGTTTCTAAATATAGCCCAAAAATATTGTAGATAGTTAGAAAGAAAGAAAAATAAATAAACATTACAGTTATACTATTCGATCTTGACATGCTACATGGTAGTATTATTCAATACAAGTAATAGCTTCTGCAATTGAAACATGAGCTAAAAAGGATTCACATAAAAAGTTATTTTTGTAAATTTTAATTGAAATAAATTTTTAGTGTAGAAAAAAAATTTGATAATGGATCTAATCTTAAATAAGATTTCTTAAAAAAATTAAAAATACTTTTTGATTCACATTTAGTGATGAGAAAAATTACTTTTAGTTTAAAAAAAAAAATTAGATCATGACGCAAATATGTGTAACTTTATTTTGGCTCAAAAACTAGTTTTGAATAGTGATTAACATTCCTTTTAATTGATTTTTTTTCATGATTTTATAATAAAATTAAACACAATTCAATGAAGAGTAAACGAAAAAATTTAATACGCCAATGTCAAAAAATCAAAAATGTGGTGATTTTTTTTTTTTTTTTTTTTTATTAACTTTGTTTTCTACCGTTAGAACAATGATACGTTTCTACAATTATAAATATATATCTAAAAACAAAATGGAAGTCAGAGCAAAACGGTGCCCGCATTTCGCATGCTCCGTAAAGCTGACAGAAGCCGTGCGACGAGCAGATCGATTTTCACTCCGTGGTAGAAGCATCCATGGAAACCAGGGACCAATGCGAAACGAACTTGCCATTTTTTTGTCTTTATTTTGCAAGTTTAACGATTTTTCACCCATATTGAATGGTACTGGAGAATTCAGTTATTATCCTGCTGTATAACTTTATATGTATATGATGGAAAAGTTATATCCATTTATTGTCGCACACCCTTCTGTAATGAGATCATCTCGATCCCCATGAGTGCAGAAACACCATTCGTTGAAAACCGAAACCTCAAGAAGTAAGTCACTTCCGAGTTTTCTACACCACCTAGCCACAGGGGAATTTCTATCGCGATTGTTTTGTTCTTTGTGTCCTGTTACTCTATTTAGGATAAGTAATTCTTTGTCACCTCGACATTAAATTGAATTAAACAAGCTGTCAATTTATTTTTTTTTATTACTCTCGTACAGCCATGATAAAAATCTGTACTACTTAAATTTAAAATGATGATTTTTATTTCAGAATAATGAATTTCACGGTGACATTTTTTCATTCAATATATGAATTCACGTAATTAATTCTTAAGTGAATTAATTATATTAGTATTGATAATAATTATCTTATTAAAATTCATAAGATTTAATTGTTCTAATAATAAAAAATTTTTTTACAATAATTCAAATTGGAAAATTAGAAAGTAGTTTTTAAAACTCGAACTTTTCAGACAACAAAAAAAAACTTTGTTAGCAAATTTATTACAATTTAACAACTGTTTTTTGCTAAAGTTTCGATTAGAGTGATGGAAACTTTCAAAGTCAATAAATCATATTTAATAAATATTAATATTAAATTAATGATCAATAATAATACAGTAATAAAATGTTTTTTAATGCATTTTGCATTACCATGCTTATACATGTGTATATGTGTATATATTATGATTATAATATGATAAAATAGCTGTATAAGAGTATTGTGTATGATCGAAGTTGCGTTCTCTATTTTCCCTTTGGGATGTCTGTATGGAAGCCGTCTGCGGGACATGAATACTAACGCTCTTGATGTATCAAATTACCGACATCATCGATTCTGTCGCACACGAAGATAGTATGATCGTATTCGAGACATTTTTTTCGATATTCGACCACTCGACAGTCACGTTTATGAATTTTTTCAACATGTAGCTTCCCGTATTTATATTGTTTTATTTTTGTACCTGGAAAACATGGATATAAAAAACTAATCGTTGTTTTCTGAATATCTCTATCTCTTAAACAGTATTCCAATTCACAGTAGCATGCGATTTTTCAGAATTATTGACCGTGGAACAAAGATAATGATTAAAAAATATACGTCAGCTTGTTTATTCTATTGCAATTCTAATCAGAGATCGAATTTCGCGCGTTATTAAAAGATGACGTTAACTTTTGAAGATAAACTGGTATGATGAAGGATATGAGTTGTTTGAAGAACTACTCTTAAGAGTTCTTAGTATACTTGTGCAATAAATGTATGCAAGTAATTCATTATTGTTATCTATGCTATAGAATTATACATGATAGAATTTTGAGAACTGAATAAATAGTTATCAAATCTAAACATTGCATACAAACTTTATGCTGCTGATGATAACTTAATTTTTATAAATAATTTTCAAGAGTATTTCCAAGTCAAAACATTAATTCAAAATTTTTATAGAAATTTATAACTGATTTTTATAAAATTTATAAATTTATGACTTACTTAAGCTGCTACCAACGTAATCAGTCTTTAATAGTCATAATTTGTTTTCTTTAAATCAATTATATTATTACTTGGTTAAAATCATTTAAAAACACCATTTATTCATAAATTGTTTCGAATTATTTACATCAAAATGATGTCATTTTTGTATTAGTTGACGGTACAGTCATAAAATAAAAACATCCGTCATTAATTCCTTAAAATAGGTATATTTCCTAATTGAATACAATTTGTAAGACAAAAAATATCAATGATACCCATTTTTATTTAAATTAACTCGGCAATATTTATTCGTATAAAAAAATAAAAAAAAAATAAAATTATCAGAATCAGCAAAACTTATTTAATAATCAAATATATTTAAGATGTTTATCACTGATATCAGCAAACATTTGTCCAGCTCTCACTCTATAATCTGATAATGAAATACATTCCTTTTATATTATAAAAAAAAAATAATTGAAATTACTTCTTCATAAATAAATATTGGTAAAAAAGGTAAGAAAACGAAAGGCTTGATATAAAATTCATTTCGATGGATATTACGTACATTCCCATGTGTAAAAGTCAAAGCAAAACAGAAAGATAAAATCACGAGTGTGAGTGAGAAGGGAGCCTGAAAGTTACGACCTCGTAGACTTTAGCTAAAGAGAGAAGAAGAGAGAAAGAGATACAAAGTATCTAGTGTGAGGGGTCGAGAGACTCGAGTCGTCGTGTCAGACCGGTCTATAATTTGTCGGGGTGAGTTACCGCCCTTGTCGTTGCTTAGTGTTGGGCGTTCGTTCCGTTGGCTCTGCTTCGATGCTATCGGTGCATACCACACTTGGACAGGTGGCCATCTCGTGACTCCCACACTCTCAAACCGGGAAAAACACGCTCAATCTTCTCTTTTTATTTTTAATTTTTATTATTACTTATTTTTCTTTTTTTTTTTTTTTTAACTTATTATTTTTATTCCTGACTTATAATGGGTGCGTGAGACACGCGTGTTTAACCGCAGCGTTAACCATGTTTAAAAAATCAAATTTAGTTCATAAACGATCAGGATATGCATCCTTTAATTTTATTACTCCTACCCACGCATTTATGTTGGGACATAAAATTACATTGACATTAGTATCTAATTTATAAACATGTCGATTATTTGCGTAAATTTAAACCCCCCAATTTTAGCGATTATTTTTTATATTATAATTACAAACCTAACAAAAAAAATAAATATAATTTAACAGGGATTTAAACAAAAATTAGATGATATTGTCTTTACATAAGACCGGCAAAAAAAATTTTTGATATGGAAATATACGAGGCTTGTATAAGCTCTTATATAATTTTTCCACCAAAAGTAGTATCAAAAGTCTCCGATAGAGAGCGCATGATTGCTGAATTTTCTCACTACAAGAGAGTTAAGTCCACGATTCTTTAACTTTAAACGATTCCTTAGTTTCAAACTGTTAAACTAAGTTAATAATTTTATTAATTGGTCAATTGTCACTTCGTCAATTCCTGTTAGAGTCGTATCCTTAATCTCATACTTCTTAAGAATTTATATTTTTACACAGGTGTAATTTTTAGTTAAAAAAAAAAAAAAGAAAGAAAGAAAGAGTTATCATTAGAACGATAAGAGGACGGAAATGGGAAGAAATAATTTAAAATGGTAAACATAACACCAAATAAAAATAAATATAAACAAGAGGAACAAATGACGGGGCATATAGCAGCAGGTTTAGTTTAGGTAGTACATGCGTTGGACATCGGGCACCACGTTGAGTTTATGTGGCCTTGGTGTTCATCGCCCGCCCACATCGACGAACCTCCCGATTCTCCAGACACGATAAAGATCCCGCGTGCTGCTGCAAATTTATCGTTCATAATTTACAGAGTGAGAGCTGGCTCGTTAGTCCCTTCGACTCATTTTTCTTCCATTACCAAACAAAACTATCAAACGGTCTTTTGTTTACACGCTAACTAATTTTTTAGTCGCGCGCTACCAATAAACTTGACATTGATTTTTATTTCACTTAGAAAAAGACTTCGAAGTTTAAAAATTTTGAAAAAGTCCCGCTCCAGTAAATTTGTAATTTTTTTTTTTTTTATCAAATTTTTCTAATGCTCAAGTATGATTTTTTATAATGTCACTTAAACATTTTAAAAATAATATAAAACGCAAACTCTTTTCTCTGATCATCTTCCTTGGATTACCGTCATGCATATACGTACGATGTCCAAATTTTTACTCTTTTTTCATCCGTGCACCGAGTCCTTTCCATATCACGTCGTCGTCGACGTTATAACCACCGCTACGTTCACTGCTAGAAGACAGGACAAGTAAAGAGCAAATTTCGGAGGGAGAAAATACTCGACGTAATACAACACCGGAAGCGTCTCGAGCATGACGCCACCCTGAAGTTACAGAACACACGGAAGACTAGAGGGCGGACGAGAGAGAATAAGAGAGATGGGTGTATACAAGTCAAACTTCTATTCTACAACGTCTACGACTCGGTGCTTTTTACTCTGCATTTTATCCATGTACTTATTCCATTTACCTGTAGAATACTACATACTTATGTAGATTTGTTGTATAATTGTATTGTACATTGTATATGCGTCGATGTGGCGCGTGGATGTGACGATTGGACGCATACCCACTCAACATAAGGATTGAATTACCTGTATATCATTGCGAATATATAATATGCCAACTCTCTTTCTCTGGTGATTATAATCAACACATGCATACATACGATACACTCATTATATTGCTTAATAAATCTTTAAAAGTATGGAAAATCTAAAAGGGCACGCCTTGAATGCTCGTTTTTTAGGAATTGGAAAATCTAAACGTTCACTATCATTGGAATGATTGGTTCCATATTTTTTGAGGCGTGCAAAATAAACCTTAGTATGAGTTTAGCAAAAAATATTGACCAACTTGAGTGTACGAAAATTGAAGCAGAAAAAAGACGAATTTGTTTTTAAAATTCGTGGGTGGCAAAAAAGCGCAAAAATGAATAAAGCGAGTTAATGGATACTTTAAGGAATAGAAAAAATGTCGAAAAAAAATTAGCAGTCAATTCTAGACGATCCGTCGAAGGACTAAAGGCTCCTCAGGAAAAAGATGCCCAAGCTGTTACGAAGGAAAGAAGGAATAAGAGTACTACGTATATATACCGCATGGACATTGCGCGGTGGTGGCAAACTCGCGGAGGCACCGAGAGGAAGATGAGGTCGGGGTAACCGGACACCTGGCCACACCAAAGGTAACGTGAGCCCTTACCACTCGCCAGGCCACCACCATGCACTTTTTCTTTCTCTCACTTTTTGTTTTCCTTCTCTGTATATACTGATGATCGAGCTCCCTCATTCTCGTTGTATGTATAAATATATATATATTATATAGGTGGATATATAGATATATGTACCATACTCCTGTCTGTGATGTAGCCCATCCAAATATCTTGGGCTACAAATGAGGCTGTGAAATCTCTAAAGGCTCCTTCATGAATGCAGACGATGGACCAACGAAAAATAAAACAAGCTGAGTGATAAATAAAAAGGAGACAAGCCTACTACTGAAATGAAAATGTCCAGGTGATGAGACAAATGTGTGGAAGGAATGAATTGAAAGATAAAAATATATTTTATCAAAATCTTAATTTAAATGTATTAAAGAAAAAAGATCTTTTTTTTTTTGTGATATAAATATTGAAAAAAGATAACTGTCAGGTTTTTGACAAAAAAAATTTTTTTAAGGATAAAAAAGTTTTCAAAGAAGAAACATGTTTACTTACATATTTTGTTTAGAAAATAATTATTTTTAATATATTTTATAATTAATTTAAGGAAAAATTACAATTTTACCGACGAATTCCTTAATCTACTCTTAAATGTTTATAATTCTAATTTCGTGGATAAATAATTTAATAAATAACAAAAATGTAGGAATAATTTCCCATTTATCGGATACCTAAACCTAATTATAAAGTATCATCAACATCAGCTCACATAATAGGAAATTTAAAATCCAGCTCTATAACACTTTTTGTAGAAACGTGAGATCGCACGTGCCGTTGTTTCGCATTAGACATTTAGATATTTTGTTTTCTCACGTGGTTACATTAACAATGTGTAATGGAGCCAGTATACAAGGTACCGGGGGGATGATGACGCGTGAGAGCATTACCGTATACTACGACACGTGCACTCCCCTCATACGTATTACTGTAACGACTATCTCATTATCCTGTCCAATCAAATTATCTCTCGCAGTACAGATTCTTTATACACTTCCTAATTTGTATACACAACCACTAACATAAGCGCATTATCAAAAAACGTTGCAAAAAACTAAAAAATTTTTAATCAAAAGATTTTATTCTATCCCGACTTAATAAAGTAGAAAGTTTTATTACTTAAGTTAAAAAATATTTAATCAAATAAATTAGTGCCGAGAATAAACTCCATAAATATATATTTATATATTATGCATATATTTTATAATGTGTTTAGCATATCTTGTTTTTAACATAAAACAATTGTAATGAAAGTTGTTCTTGATACCAAATTGTGATCACCGATGCTTCTTCTCTTACACTTTGAGCGTCATACATAAACATAAGCATAAAATAATAATCTTTCTTGGTTATTCGGAGTTGAGTAAAGGTAATATGTATAAGAAGAGACAGTAAGTGCGTGCTTGGCAAGGGAGGTAAAAGGCGTAGTTCATAAATACGCGTAGGTTCAGCAGTAAATCTTGCCACCTAACCGCGAGCGAGTGCCTGAGAAGGTGGTCCCCGTCGTTCTCGTCCCTCTCTGCAGTCATTCTTGTTGTTAATTGCCGTGTTTTAACACCTATCTCTCTTCTATCGATTTTTTTATATGCCTGAGGTATATGTTCTTACCAATGTTTATTTTTATTTGTTTATTCTTATACAATTTATATACTATTCGTAATATTATTATTATTATATTCAAATTATTATCATTAATTGATTATCTACCTATTAAAAATATTGTAAAACAATTTTATAATGAGATTTTAAACAGCTAAATTAATTTGCAATAAATTATTATTATCAATAAATTTTATAGAAATATTATTACACAGAAAAAAAAAATTTCTTGAACCAAGAAAATTATAAGGAAGACTGAAATTATTTTGGAGCAGCAAGAAATTTTCAGTCTTCCTTAAGATTTTATTGATTTAAGAAAATTTACGCTTGACTCAAGACTTTTTTTCTTTTTGTGTACTTCATTTATCTTCAACCTCAACTTTTGAAAAGTTTTTCTATTTTCTAACTTATCAAGTTGAGTCAGAAAATACATCTGGTTTCTAAAGTTTACTTTTCCTTCTCCTTTTTCTAATTTTTCCTTTTTTTTATCTTAATTTATAATATATAGTAGTACTTTAAAGCTACTTAAAAATTGATAAATTCAAAAAAAATTTTGAATTTTACTATTTTTTTGTTAGCAATAAGCAGTGAAAAAAAAAAAAAAATGTAATTTTTTATTTTTAAGATCCCAAGTATAAATAAACTTGAGGATACTTCGAATGAAAGGTGAAGAGCAGAGCAAGGAAGAAATGAAACAAACTACAATACATCATCATGAAAATATTATTTAAAAAAATGTTAATGGGAAAAAAAGCAAAGCAAAAAAAGTAGAGATCGTTAAAACGTTAGTCTTTAAACGACAGTAGATATCGATGTGAGGAGAGAGCAGAAGTGCCAAGAAGAGCCTCGGGGTCATCATAAACAATAGGAACAAGTAATTGATTCTCTAATAACTTAACGCGCTTGCGCGAGTTAACATACGCCAACACTAACTACTTTGCTGTTACTTCAAATTTATATGTATTGCACCCTGATGCCATTATCTTCGGTTCGGGTATTGTATATACATTATATACTTAAAATTATTATTGTGGCATTAAAAATCAAATAATCAGGTCGTTTATTTAAGAGTCTGCTCATTTCAGTTGATAAATTGCGTGTTTTACGATTACACTAATTGGTAAATTAACGATAGTTACGTTGCTTTAATGGTAATATTTCAATTTAGCTGTCGGTATATAAATATTTGAAAAAATATAAGCGTTCCCTTTAATATTAATTAGCATTTTGAAAGATTGAACAAATTAATTATAAATAATAATGATCAACACATATTTAGTCAAAAATAAGAGAGCAAATCTTTAACTAAATCCGCCGAATACAAATTGATAAAAATTTCAAATCTTTACATATTTTTAAAATATTTTTTTATTAAAAATAATTTCAGCTTTCTTAAACAGATTTTTGATTTAAATCTTCAAGTAAAAATTTTATTTTCTCTTTTTACATTAGATTAAATTTATATGAAAATATTTCAAAAAGGTTAATCATAATTTACTGGTAATACTGAAGAGGATTTTTATTTATAAATAATGTATAAAATGATGATCTCTGTATATAAAGACTGAAGAAGAAGCACGTGTCTGATGACCAAAACTGTTCTTTCAAAGTGTTATGAGTCGGTAAAACATGGAACGTGACTAAAAAGGACCTCGTTACAATAATAGTTCAGTAATGTGCCAGCACCACGATTCATTCTCCGTGGTATATTCTTAAAACAGGCAAGCCAACACCTAAAGACGGTTATTACGAACGAGCGTCATAATAACGATCTCATCCAGCCGACTCGAGCTTATATCAAGGAGCCCTTATGACCCTAACTTTACCTTTTGTGAGAGAGCCCTCATCATACATTGTTCACTAATGTAATGTTGTACTTTGCACTGGAAATTCTCCAGTTAACGCACGCAGTTAACTCCTGATTCATGAAACTCCTGAGATAAGATTGCTGTTAAAGCTACAAGTTATTTATATGTATATAACCGCTGTTTGATTTTTTCACATACCTACGGTTCAATCTTTTACAGATAATTTATCTTATTATAAATGAATTTTTTAAAAAATTGCATATTGCATATTGCAGCTATGAAAAATTCGGCTGGAAATTTGAGCATACCTGTCAATGAAATTAATAAAACATGACAAGTGATATAATTGTATAGAGTGAGTAGAAGCCACAAAATAACTAACGCTCGCTCAACGAAGCAATAAAAACAGAGGCTTCGCCTAACAACACTTAATTGTTGGCAAGTGGGGGATATAGGAGTTTTTTATGCATAGTTTCGATAATTAAAAGTTACAGGCCGGATAGTTGATATATTAAAGTAGCTAAGGCCAAACTAGGGTGAATCAGATGAGGGCTACCAACGTATAAGGCCAGGTGCCCCTTTTGCAAATTAATTGATGTATCGATCGTGAGCGATATGCCTCAAGCAGCCGGAATTTGATTACTCCCTTTTATTTTTAACTATTGCCGACAGACAATATACTTTAATTCTTTCGATTCTTATTAAAAATTTATTCTTACAATATTTCCCGATTTTAAAATTAATATGTCATATTTCATGTTATTTAATTTTGTTTAAAATTTTACATTAATAAGTGTATAGAATAGTATATTACATACCTAGCGCAGTAAAGTAAGAAATGTCTCAGATCATATCAAATTTTTTAAATCTGTCATCTCGGATAACGTTACTGAAATAAACCTTTTTAATTATCTTATATATATTTATTTTTTTTTTAAATTATGACATCACTTATAATTATTATCGTTATTCTACGAAAAAAAAAAAAAAAAAAATCGAAATTTCGTAGGTTTTATTTAACTCTGTAAACTAAAATACTTTTTTTTTTTTTGGATAATACCTTGAAAATAACACCCTATAAGGATATCAAATTGTATTTCTGAGTAGACTGCAAATTATTTAAAATTTCATTATAAACTAAAGAAATTATAAATTGAATAAATTTTTATCTGAGTATAAATTTAATAACTTTTATTAAGGTGAGATATTTTCTAAAATCCAAACCAAGTAGCGTGTAAGTCTAGTGTACACAGCAGGCATCGGAGATTGGCCACAATGTTTAGCTCCAAAAGACACAATACCAATTAAGTAATATTTAGGAATATCATTTAGAGCTTCGACTTTCATTAGTGGACCGCCGCTGTCACCAGTGCAGGAGTCCTGGCCAACTTTACCACCAACACACAATTGCAATTCGTCAACTTGAGCTTGATTTTTGAAGGCATTTACACACATGTACGTCTCCAAAATCGGTAATTTTATTGTCTGTAAAATCACACTCGATTTCGGATGATCTGTCAATTATAAAATATTTTTTAGTTATCAATATCTATTTTTTCATTTTTTATAATTAAAACAAATTGAATGTTTGAAAATATAAACTAAAACAAAAATATTTATTTTTTCACATGAATCAAATAATATAAGGTTTATTTTATTTTTTTTTTAATGAACTGTTATTCAATAAAATTGGTTTGATATTTGATTGAAACAGATATTCCTTTATTCTGTGTCAGAAATTTGTTTTTTGAAGAGAGTTTTATGTATCGAGTAATTATTTAAAAAAACTCAATAATTCAATTGAAGCATAGAAAAAATATATTAAACGTTATTCTATTCTATTGTTTGTTATAAAAAAATTTTATTACACAAAAGCTGCAAATTAAATGTGAAAATATTTTAAGTAATTACCGATGTCGAAAATTCCCCATCCCGCAGTTTCAGCTATTCCTCCTGTCAGATTTTTTTCTAATAATTCTCCAACAGGCATGCATATAGGCATCACAAATCCTGTATTGACAAGTAATTTAATAAAAGTGATATTAATAAAATAAATTTATTTTTTATGAAAAAAAAAAAAAAATTAAAAATTGAATAAAAAAATTTGTACGGATTTAAAGTCGGATAATTATGCAATCAATAAAAATAATAATAATACAAACCATTATAATCTACAGGTCGGTCTAATCTGATTAAAGCTATATCATTTTTAAAATGCGGTATATTGTATCGCTTATGGACTAGCATTTGAATAGGTTTAAAGTCTTGAACAGGTTCCGAACAGTAACCATTTTCACAATCTGGATTAGTCTCCGAATTATGTTCCCCTAATCGTATTCCCGTTACTCTGAAGCTAATTGAGTAATAATTTTTAATCAATAAATAAAATGTAGACATTATATTCAGAATTGAAGACATTTGATATTTTAAATAGAATAAAATTCACAGTAACACTTTCAATAATTCACGTCTTCAATTACCTTAATATTTTTTAAAAATTATAAATTAAATTAAAAAAACTGTGATGCATTAAATAAACAATATAATACCTGCCAGGTAAATTAGAGACACAATGTGCCGCAGTTACAACATAGAGTTTATTAATTAAAGTACCGCCGCATCGATATGAAATTTCAGACCCAGTTAAATCACTACTGTATCCGATTCTTGCAATCCATGGGTACATTCCCAATGAAGCATTTTTTCCACCAATTATTCGATCAGTATTCGATATTCCACATTTTTCATGGTCCAAAAGCATCCAACTGGGATGTTTTGTGATATCAGCTTGGTTTCGGTCAAATTGTGTTCCAATAGAATAAAATAAAATACTATTACATATCTTTTAATTATGAAATTTTTTATCGAAACTATATTTATAATTTTTTTTTAATTTTTAATTAAAAAATATGAACTCATTCAAATGATTTAGCCAAAAATAAAATGACTCACTTTTTAAATTTAATTATCTAAGTAAATCAATAAATCGGCTTACCAGTATTACAAGACAGCACAAACTGAATAATACAATGGATAAAAAAATAAATTTGACAGTACATTTTATTTATAAGTAAAATAATAAATAATTTTATTGTTATTTTTTAAAATTGATGGTACAAATACGCTTATAACTGAGTGAACACTACACTCAATCTGTAGCTCAAATCTCAACGCATTAGCATCAAGGTCAGCTTATCTCATTTCTTAAGAACAATACAACTACGAAAGAGTAATTTAAAAGTGCATTCTATCAATAATTGGCTCTGTTGCTACTAAAATGTCAAGATAACAACCTCGTTAATTTAAAACTGAGCTAGTTTGTTATTAAAAAATATTATATTCATTTTCTTATTCAACAAATATTGCTATAAAAAAACTTTTTCAACAAAAATTCTTTAGCTTTGACGTAATATGACAGTGACAGAAAAATACAAAAATTAAATAAGCTATTTTGATAATTATAAATCAAAATTTATCAGAAAAAAATTTTTTTATTTAAATATTAACATACGGTAATTTTTAATTAGATTATTTTTTTTAATTTACATTTACATATTTCAGTTTTACAGTTACTTTATTTTCATTTTAATTCTTTCAAACTTTTTCAGCTATTACGCATTTTCAATCATAATCAATTTTTATTCTAGAAATAGAAAAAAAAATCAATAAATAAGAATTATAGCTTGATAAAATATTCAATTTATTGCGCAGATATTTCTTTTAATTCTTTCGATGAATCTACCGTAGAATTAATAATTTCTTGATCAGCGTCTGAAGATTTATCGATTGAGGATGAATCGTTGCTTTCTTCTGTTGCTTTTTTATCGCTGTTATCATTAGATTCATCTGAAGAACTAGACTGCTTATTATCCGCTGAAGAATCATTACTTTCACACGCTAGCTTTTTCTTTGGATTGACATCAGCATCGTTATCAGAGCTGTCCGACCCGTCGGAGTCATCACTATCATCATCATCAAGAATAGTTTTTCTCTTGACACCTTTAGCAATCTTGACTTTTTTCTCTTCTAACTCCAAATTGTTTACAACAGCAATTTTGAAACCTTGTTCGACAGCGTCATCAATTTTTTCGTCGAGCACTGACCTTTCGTGTTCATAATGTTTGTCCTTGAACTCGTGCTTAGGCTCAGCACAAAGTCTTTGCAATTTCTTTTTCTTGCGTTCAGCAGCTTCTTCTTCCCTCAATGCCTGTTTTTCAATCCATGTTTTTAGACGCTTTTCTTCATTTATATCTCGCAGTCTACGACCACTTAAGTCTCTGCATGCTTCGCGATTTGTTGTTTTCTCAATTTGAGCACCAATCGCCCTCAGCATAGAACCAAATCCTCCCTTGCCGCCAAGAAGTCGTTGAATTAACTTTGCGTTTCCAGAGATAATTGCATTGTCGTCATAGATAATACGTCCATTGTTCAAAATATAAAAATCACTCCGTGATATACCCTAAAATAAATAAATAAAGTGAAAATTAATTATGACATTAAATTTAGCTGTCACTTTACAATTTTTTTTAATAAATAAATTATATCAAAAAATAATTATTAAAAAAATGGACTTGGAGAAATTTTAATAAATTAAAAATGCAATTTTTTAGAACAAATTTTTTTATTAAAGAAAATTAAAAAATCGTCAAGTGACAGCTAAATTTAATTAGCTATAAATAAAATTAATTTATCTGTCACACACGTTTTGTAAACGATTTAAAATTGAGGTTATTTACAAAATACTTACTTTATTTTCAATATCACTCCATATTTTGCTTATAGAAATATCTTCATCATACTTCATTATTGTTAATAAACAATTTACACATTCTAATTGTACTTCCAACATTTTTAGTTAATTCTTATTTATAAAAACTTTCAGATAAATTTTCATTTTATTATTTATTATGACTTTATTGCTTGTGAATGTAAATAAATACCTATACTTACATGTTTTACAGAGCTTATAGCAAATGAGGAATATACCATATTCAACATCTTGTACCGATGAATCACAAGCCCGCTAAATTTGAAAATGTTTTAAAATTTTTATTTATTTTTTGTCATTAAAAATTTTATTTTAAGATAAAAACATTTTAAAATCGGAAAAATTGTTTTTAAAATGAAAATATTCAATTTTTCAAATTATTGAACTTTTTATTAGCAGTGAGATATAAAAATAAACTTTGAATACAACTTTATGATCGTCTTAAATATCTTGATAATAAAAAAAAATCTTGTTTAGTAATCAATTAATTTTATCCTGCAGAATACATATAAATAAAATAAACTACAATGTTAAATTACAATATAAATAGAAAAAAAAAAAAAAATTTAATTTTAATCAATGTAACTAAAATTTTCATGATTGAAACCCTTTTCACCAAAATACATAATTTAATATTCATTATAAATGACGTTTAATGTAACTATAACATTAGCGATAGTGATTAATCTACAAATCTTTATTAATATAACATATTATTACTTCCAATACTTAGTATTGATAAAAATCAATAATTATTATTTTCATATGAAATGAAAACCTGACACTATATTATCGTCGACCAATAAATAATTATTTACACTAAATTTAATTTATAAATTATCAAACTAGGCTATTTAGAGTCATACCAATAAAACAATAACTTAACAACTATGATATGAATAAATAATCAATGAATTAGTCCCCTTGAGAAATAGGGGACACTCGGTCTCGTTTTCCGCCTTTGCCTTTGCCCTTGGATTTCCCCTCGCGTTTTCTCGTGAACGAGGAATTAGAAGTAGTCGACGCAGAATCAGCCGGACTAGACTGATTAGAGCCCTCGCACTCCCATCTCGAAAGAGTTTCTCGCAATTGCTGTCCATCATTTTCATCAAACATGTCGACGTCTATCTGAAAATTATCTTGATTAATTCGTGTGCCTTCACTGAGCTCCAAATTCGCTCTCATTTCTTTCCGTTGGTCGTCAGAATGCTGAGGACAGCGAACAGAACGCGTGCAAAGTTTTTTTGTATGCTCCGAAATAACTCCGCATATTTGACCCAACAATGCTCGTTTATCCTCTAATGACATATTGTCGTAATTAGACGGAGAATTTTCGTTACTCATCTGAAGCTCGCCAGACTGTGCGTCACCATTTTTCTGGGAGTTTCTTGGCTGCTTTGATTTTTTAATCCCATTGCGATCTTTTCTGCGCTTCCTTTTGTCATTGGCGACACTCCAATCAGCATCATCGTCGTCGTCACTGATAATACCACTAAAATTACTCATATCTTTTGAGCTATTGGCTATCCTTCTTGACGCTATTCTCGAACTGTTTCGGCCCATTCCCATGCATTTTTCTAGATGAGTTGCAAATCTGCATGCCGCGACTCCTCGGTCGCAATTCGGACAGTTGCACTCTTGGGTTTTTTTAATTGGATGCTGACCAAACACATCCAATCCCGGTGAATCTAAATAATTAAATTATAAATAATTTGTTACTTATAAATGAAAATTAACTTAGCTGATAGTTGATAATTTTAAGAATTTTTGTAACGAATAAATTATGGCAAAAAAAAATTGACATTTAGAAATTTTGAAAAACTAAAAATGCAATTTTTTTAAAATAATTTTTTGGAGCAAATTTATTTGTTAAAAAAAATTAAAAAATTTTCAAATGACAGCTAACTTTAATGTCATTACTTATGAAATTAAATTTTATTTAAATAATCAGTAAATATAATAATACATAAAAACATACCAACTATAGCATACGACTCATCATCTGGGATACCTTCTTCAACATCCGAACTACCTGTTTTTATAGTACGATGCACATCAAAGACAAAACCCATTAATACTTCGTCCAAAAGATCGTCATATATTTCTTTAATTGCAAGATCAACATTATCAGTCTTACTCATAAATTCTAAAAAACTCCTATCAAGCTCTTGAACTTTTTCTTCCGTCACAGACATTTTCAGTTTATTATTTTTAAGTACTTAACACTGTTATTATCTTGAATCTTGGTTGTTTATATTTACTATTTTTAAATAATTAACTAATGATAGAAAAATTTATCAGCTGATTCACGTGACTCGTTGTTTCCAATAATTTTTTAACCTCTCTAATATGACAGTTTATAAACAACTAAATGGGTGTGTGTCTAGGTGTAAGCTGGCCTAGTCGCCAGGTGACCGTTACCTCGAAATAATCGTCTTCGAGTTCCGCCAGTTTTCCATAGATGTCACTAGCAACTTGTTTTTTCGGTAAAAATTTATTAAATTTATTATGTAAAATAAAAGTTTAATTTTGTAATTATGCGGCAAATAAACAACTCATGTTATAATTTACAATATTTACATTGTTTCAGGAAGAAATTAAAAATAGATTTTATAAAAAATAAATTTGTTTATTTATTATTCATTATAAAAAATCTATTTCAATATAAAAATTCAATTTAAAGTTAAAAATTTTATTTACATAATTGAGGAAAACACTTTACTGATAGAACAAAAAAGTTGCGTTTAAAAATTTTATAAAAAAATATGTTTTAATATAATTTTTATAAATTTAAAGGTACGTTTAATGTTGATGTAAAAAAATATTTAGATTTTTTTTTTAAATCTGAATTCTTTTCAGTTTGATCGGTCATACAGGCTGCGAGTTTCGGTAAAATTTTTTATTTATACACGTGTGAACATTCGTTTATTATTTAAGTATATTTTATGTTTTAACAAAGCTTAATAAAACATAACAAGAATATGAAATCTACGACAATAAACAAAAGAGATTTAAAATTTTGTTAAGTTTATTAATATCAACAATCATCCACAAAATTTTCCTATCATAAAATCACAAACACTTTTGAGGTTATTAGTGGCTATCCGGCTTGATAATAATTATAATTATAAATATAAAATATAAAAAAAAATTATAAATATAAATGAAAAAAATGGCACTGAGTATAAATAGGATATTTAATATGACAATGACAATTAGAAATTTTCTGGGGTCATCACGTTTTACCACTTCTGTGAGATTAATACAAAATTCTAAGAACAATTTTATATCAGAAAAAGGTAAGATCAATTAATAATATAGCTATGTGATATTTATTTAAAATGTAAATTTTATAATAATTTTTATAAAATACAGGCACTAGTAATATATTACAACCACAGCCATTTTCGTTCAAAGAAACGTCAGACATAATGAAGCAAAGAAACCAATTTAAATGGTGCGTATCTAGTTCACAAGTTTTTGAAATGATAAATAATAGCAAGAGTATCTCTGGACACGAAGCCGTTAATGCTCTAAAAGCGTTATGTAGGATTGATAAAGAGAACAAAGGAAGTATCGAATCAATTAAAAAGAAAAAAGAGTTCATAGCATTGTGCGAAGTAATTAAAAAAGAATTACGGAGTTTATCAGAAGGACATGTCGTTGATGCTCTTAAAGTACTATTGCATTTTGATGTACCAGTAACATCTATTATCGTAGAATCATTGCTTCAAATGATACGGCAGTCATTGAATACCCTGACGTTAGAGCAGATGAGTTTTTTACATTATTTATTGACAAGAGTAAAAGTTAAAACCCCACTAGTTGAAACTTTGAAACTGGCACTACCAATTGTATTTGAGGCTCAAATAAAAACAAAACTTGACACTGAAAATATTGACACAATGGTAAATGCTCTAAAATTTCTGTATGTATCGAATAATCGTTATAACGAGGCAATACATTTTGTTGTGAATGCTCTCAAAGAGCATAGTAATTTAAAACTTAAGCATCCTGACCATGCTGTAGATATCCTAATAACTCTATATAATATAAAAGATAGCAAAAAACATTCTGAGTTCACTGAAAAAATCCAACAAATAATCATTCAAAACGCAGACGATATTGATCTTTCAAGATTAGAATTTATTATACGTAAAATGACACTAAAACTTAAACATTTGTGAGTATTGTTTTTTTTTTAATTATTATTATTATTATTATTATTATTATTATTATAAATTATAAATTATCACATGGAGAAAAAAATAAAATTTAGTGGATAGTCATTTTAACAATATATTTTTCTCCGTGCAAAATAAATTTTATTTGTTATAAAATAACTAAAATATATGCTTATTTATTTTTAGAGATCACGATGTTTATAATGAAGCATTAATAGAATCAATTATCCAAACGGTAATATCAAAAAATGTAAATGTTGATTTAGCGTTAAACATTTTGGGGAATTTGAATGAAATGAGATTTGCGTCAACATCATTATTAGATTACGTTGCCGCTAAATGTTATGAAGATAAATCTATAATTAATGAATTTAATGAATATCAAATAGTAGATATGTTGTGTGCGATGTCATTAGCTGACTATAAACCCATATTTTGGGACTCACTGAAAGATTTGCTGCTCAACAAAAAAATTTTTCAATTAAAATATTCTTTGATGGTTAAAACAGCATTATTTTTAGCCTCATTGGATTGCTATTGGCCAGAATTAATAAATCGAATATTTACAGATGAAAATTGTCATGATAAAAATATAGCAACGGAGGCTTTCTTTGAAATTGGAAAAAATCTTTTGCTATTGCATTACACAGTATCAAATTTTAGTCCCGACTATACGGGAAAATTATTATCTGATGATATTCTCGAAGTATTTAGAAATTCTGCGATACCTTCACGGCATAATTATCAATTGAAATCAGCGCTCGAATTATCTCTCGGTGGTCCGCAGTATGTTAAAACTCATGTTGAGACTGAATTCAAATTTTTTATCGGTAATTTTAAATATATTTTTCATTGTTTGGAGCTTCTGTTAGATCTTATTGATAAAAAAAAAATAATTTTGTTAAATTAATAGATCACGTTGTTATTATGAGGAAGGGTGGTTTTCCAATTGCTATCAATCCCGACAATGAAACATCTTCGCTAAATCTTTCTGACCTCCATTTGATTCCAGATAGTCAAGTGTAAGTATTGATTTAATTTAAATGGATAATCATATCATAAAAAGTTAGGAAAATCAAAAAGTGCACTTAAAGTTTTTAAAATTTTCTACAAGTTCAATTTGTCTAAGGACTTTTTTCAATAAAAAAAATCATAAAAATTGTCCGATATCTGCTAAATTCATTTTCATAATTTATAATGTAGAAAATTTATGCTCTATGTTCATAGACAGCACTGACATTTGAATGTTCTTTTGAATTAAAAAAATAGAAATAAATTTATCCCATTAATGAATTTAAAATTTTATAAAAGGGAATTAATTTCAATTTTATGTTGCAGACTTCTTTTCATGTATGTTTCACCAAGTCGTTATGCTCGCAACACTTTACGTTTGACAGGAATTGAGTTACTGAGGATAAAGCTGTTAAAAACCAAGCTAAATTATACAGTTATTCCAGTTATATCATCTATGTGGGATAATTTCACTGACTTGGAAAAATCGCGATACATTTCGCAAGCAATCAAGCTCAAAAGTGAAGAATTATCAACGAGTATCAACTTTTAGATGAATCATGGTTTTATACTTATTAATTTTTTGCAATCTGTTGTATATGAAAATATAAATTCTTTCCTGTTTATCTTCTAAAGTTTTTAATTTTTCATATGAAAACAATCAATTTGGAATTAAAATAAATATTTTTAATTAATGGCGAGATTATATTTAGATGATTTTATTATATGAAAATAGTTGTTAATATTTTTTAACAATAAAATATATTGACTATTTGTAAAATTCATTTAAACTAAGTTGACAGTAAATTTTTATAATTAACAATCGATTGATATTGATGACGGAACTAACTACTGAGTATTTAATTAACAAAAAAAATAATAAATTTCACATACAAAATACATACTATATTAAAAAACAAGTTAGTTATACACAATTACCACGCTTTCAAATGTTTTTAAAATTTGATTAAAAAAAAAACTTAGAATTTACATAGTTTATTGGCGAATTATTATATACTTCAAATATTAAAAAATATAAAACATGTTGCGTTTTAAAATTTAAAAATACAATACGATACATTGATTAGTTCCAAACGTATTCAATTAACATAAAAATCAACAAATTTATTAAAATAATAGCAGCGAAAAATAATATTTAATTTAATGTTGTTCGATTAATTTTTTTTCTTTTATATCACCAGCATTCAATTGATAAGCTGCCTAAAAAATTTATTTTTATTAGCACCGACGAGCACCCCTTGTAAAAGTTTTACAATCATATATCAATTATTAAAATAAAAAGATAGAAGATTTAATATAATTTCAACTGTTAATGAAATCATTGAGTTAAGCCGAAAAGCTTAAGAGCATTGAAAGCAGTGGCTAAAGCTACTTCTTCGGGTGATTTATTCATAAAAGCAGCTATCATTTCGACAATTGCCGGCAAGGCACAAGGTTCATTACGTTGAAAAGTGCAATAACGATGAAGAAATGTCATTGACCTTTCGGTTAATGCTTCTTTTACATGACTTGGAAGTTTGCTAGCTCTAGTATTAGGATACATAAATGGTGCATCAGTCTCAACTAATATTTTATCCAATGGCACATTGCCAGTCTCAAGAATTTGTCGAACACCGCTGTCCGATTTATCTTTACACAAATAACCAGTGATACCAATGTAAAAACCTTGATCGATATATAATTGTGCTTCATCAGCCATCCCGACGAACGAATGAATCATTACCGGTGGCAAACGATTTTTGTAATGACTCAGTACCTCTAACACGTCTGCTTGTGCCCCACGCTCATGAACAATCAGCGGTTTGTTTAGTCTGCAAGCTAATTCTATTTGTTTGTGAAAAACAGCGCGCTGTGTTTCTGGATCTGAGAAGTCTCGATTGTAATCAAGACCACATTCCCCAATAGCGACACACTCCGGATTACTGGCGATGCTCTCGAGTTCATTCAATGTGTCTGAATCTTCCCAAGACTTTGCGTCGTGAGGATGAACTCCAGCTGTTGAATATAGTACACCTGGGTATATTCTTGTCAAACGTAACGCTTCCTTACTCGAACGTACACTTGCTCCAATTACCATTATTTTTTGTACTCCAGCGTCTTTAGCTCGTTGAATGACACTGTCTAGATCACGACTGTACTTTTTGTTGGTCATATTTGCGCCCACGTCAACCAGGATATAATTTTCGTAACATTGACTCATTGGTGACTTGTCTACTGGTTTCTCCTCCCCGCTTGAGCTGCTTTTATTTTCTGCCATTTTTATTTACTTTCATAAATTATCTGAAAATTTTATTAACATATTAACATTCATTATAAATATAATAATATAATGATACTGAAATTGAAAGACATCTGATAATTTTAAGAATTTTTTTAACAAACAAATTATAGCAAGAAAATTTTAATTAAAAATTTCATCTTTAGAATCTCTGAAAAATTATTAATGAAATTTTTATAAATAATTTTTTATGTCCAGTTTATTTAAAAAAAAAAATTAAAAAATTGTCAAGTGTCTGCTAACTTCAACCTCATTAAATATACTGATGTTTATTCACATATGATTATGTCAAATATCATAAACTCATAACCTACAAATACTTATCGCTAATTAATAATGTCATTTTTTTAACGTCTTAAATTTTTTATTAATAAGCACAATTTTTTTTTTTAGTCAAATCAAAAACTTACCTATCATTTAAAATTAATTATTAATGTAAAATAAAAAAGATTTACAAAATCTAGTTGGAGCTGATGATAAAAAGTCTGATATTGTGGCTACTGTACTCATGCGCACGCATTTAAGGGGAGTTTCCTTTTTCTCATACTACTGCATATTTAAACGGCGCGGAATATTTAAATATTTAAATTGACACGTGAGTAATTAATTTTAAAAATATAAATCACTTAATTAAGTATTTTTAAATATTTAAATTGACACGTAAGAAATTAATTTTAAAAATATAAATCACTTAATTAAGTATTCTTTTTAACCTTATAAAATTTTCAAGCACCTATCGACCTCTTTAAGTTGTTGCTGGATCTTTGAAAAAATTTAATTTAAATAGTTTAAAATACAGATAAGTATTTTTCTAAAATAATAAATTATTAATTATTTACATAAACGTAATTAGTGTATTTTTTATTCAAGTGTTTCCTTTAAAAAAAATTAAATTTGCTGCTTTTACTTTTCTGCAATAAAAAACTTCAATAAAATACGTGAAAAAATAATGAAAACAAAAAAAAAAGAGAAAATTAGTAAATTTTATTTTTATTTTACGCTACAAATAATTTTAAATCAGAACTTACTGTATTTATTAATTTTTTTTACTCAACAATTAAAAATTATCAGTATCAAGTAATAAAAACTCCTTAATTATTTATTATTTGTGTTATGTTTTCTTGCACTCTCTGTCAAAAATTGAATATTCGTATCTCTGTCACTCCTGTCGACAATCAATTACAAGAATAAAGATACAACTACTGTCATTTTATACAGAAAGCAATTCTACTTGCAAACAGCAAATAATAGCCCATCTGGTAGTCAGCGCTAGCTGTGGCGAGTTTGCGTATTACCTATTGGAAATCATCTGATACATAACCAACCACATTGTAAAAGCTTATCATCAACTGCAATATTAAACAATTTTATTTACAATAAACAATGGAAGAATATATATCAGCAAAAAAATTTCGTGAATCAGGCTGTTGTGTACCTGGTTGCAGAAATTATGGGAAAAAAGTAGAGGGTGTGCATTTTTATTCATTTTCTAACGTTAGTTACAAAAAACCTCAAACCGAAAAATGGATTAAAGCAATAAGAAGAATAAAGTATGTAATTATCTATTGTCTATAATTAAAAGTTGTCTTTAATATTTTTATTTATTTAAATTGATTATTTTTTTTAGTGATGATGGAACACTTTGGCAGCCGAACAAAGGGTCTAGGATTTGTAGCGAACATTTTATTGGCAACAAGAAATCAGTACATCCGCTTAGTCCCAGTTTTGTACCTTCAATTTTTCCAGAAGCATATTATGGAAAACAGATGAACAAAGCGACTCAAAAACTTCTTCTCAATCGGTAATTAAGCAATTACATTTGTTTATAAAAAGTTGATTTTAAGCATAGTTTAGTAATACGCATTAATTTTCTTGCAGATTTCAACGGACTATGAAGCGACAAATAGAAAAACAGATGAAATCTTTAGATAATAATAATAAAAGAAATAATAATTTGATAGTTATCAAAAGTAAATTAGACATTAGAGATAAGTCCCTAGCAGTTTATTCGGACAAAGTAACACAAGTGGATTTCTTAGAACCCCCAGACCCAGCTCCACTTACATTCATTTGTAATAATTATTTTAATGATTCAAGATCTGATGCTTCAACACAAGCTTATATTCCTTTAATAAAAAAGTATTATATAGCTAAACGACCAAAAATAAAATTAGTTGAAAAAGGATGTGGTACCAGAGAATTGGGGCCTGACTTTGAAAAGTTAAATAGTCCGGTTATTTCTAAGGCTCCTGACGGTTTTCTCGGAATGTCTTCTGTATTATGCGATCAAGAACTATTAGACCTCGCTGGTTTAAGGTTTGACGCATTTAACATTATCCTTAATGTTCTCAAAGAAGCTGAAAGAGGTTATGGCCAGAAAATATCACTAGACAACAGATTACTAATCTTCTTTATGAGAATTAAAACTGGACTATCTTTTTCTGCACTAAGTGTCCTTTTTAAAGTTCATCGAACCAGTATTTCGAGAACTTATCAATCTATTTCGCAAGCTTTGATGAAGAATTTTAAAGATTATGTGACATGGCCTAAAGAAGAAAATGCAATGTCGATATCTGATTTTAAAACAGTATTTCCTGAATTGGTAAAAGCTGTGTACACTAAACATAAGCCTGGTCATTATCATATTTAAATTATGATATATTTCGTCTATGTTTAATTAATAGTAATAAATGATCAGTATTTTATGATATAAATTTCTATTGTGGAATTTTTTTAATTTTTATTTTGACAAATTTTTTCTTTGAAAGGAAAAAAAATTTTCTACTTAACACTTTACTAAGAATACTGGCAAGTCTCATAAACGCGACGAGTTTATATCAAGTTCGTGCAAGTAAAAGTGGTGGAAGTTTAACAATTTACCATCACTGTATCCCCACTGAAAAGAAATACCAGCCATTCATTCAATGACTCCTTTAATCTTTTTTAATCACGTATAACGTAGTAGATTTAATCATGTGTTGAAATAACATTTAGAATGAATTATTCAATGGAATAAAGTTATCATCTATTAATCGATTCATATTATATAATAATATTTATTATCATTATTTATACACATACTTTTTAACATAGTAATCAATAATCGATTTTTATACAAATTTTTTTTATACTTATTTTAAATTAAAATATATTTCGGCATATTGGGCAGGTTGACTTCTGACTTGTGCTGAACCATTTGTACTAAAATGAAATAATTTCTTATAAATTTCTAATCACATTTTAATATTTAATTAACACCTTCCTTGTAGCAATTAGAATGTTTTACTTACCAGACAAGGAGCATGGAATTTTTTTCGGCAAGTATGACATGAAAGCTTTGGTATTTGATAAGTATTGATATGAAATATACTGAAACAAATGTAACACTCTTCAACGCCCGAAAACTTTTTATCTAAATTATTTTTCCACATCATCAAACCACCCCAGATTGATCCATTCTAAAAAAAAAATTTTTTTTTGTTAATGAAATATTTTAAAATAATTTATTTAATTTTACCTGATGATTAAGAAATATTGAGAGCTGCATATGACTATTTTTCCAGTTAGCCGCACCACCAGCATGCTGTCGAGGTTCAACAGTAACAGTACCTAGAGGATAATTTGTCGGTAAAATCATTTTCAATTCTAACTTCGAGTCATCCATCCTATAGACAGCGTTTAACTCTCGTACCGTTGGATAAACAATAATCTATAAATTGGAAATTCATCATTATCTAAATTATAAATTATTTCAAGTATAAATATATTTACCGTCAAATTAGGTACGTCGTTAAGCTTATTCACTGTCAATTCTTCTCGACATAAAATAGGACTAACATAAAGAGTTGTAATTTTTTCCATGGTACTTCCTACACGGGATTCAACTTCACTCCACCACTGTCTTGCTAACACCGGCATGTACCTCAAACAATTGGTATAAACCCAGCAAACTACGTGGTCTAATGTAGAGCTAGTCAAACTATCATTTAAGTTTAACAAAGGTTGATCTTTGAATAAATTTACAAACTCGAACAATGGAGTTCGTTTATCTGTGAATTTAAGCATCTTTGCCGGCATCAATCGGAAGATGTTGTTCATCAATGATGAGAAGTAATCATTTCTGCAATATTAAATATGAAAATTTAGTTTTAATTGATTAATTTACAATTTAGTTAATAGTAATGGTATTAAATACTTACTTGAGTATTTCTCCGTATTGATAACGCAAATCAGCATGAGCATAACTGCACATTTCCAAAACATTAAGCCAAATCAGAATATATCCGAAAGTGTAAGTATAAGAGTCTGTATACAGTTTAACA
This sequence comes from Cotesia typhae, assembly GCF_013202065.1. Taxonomy (NCBI): domain Eukaryota; kingdom Metazoa; phylum Arthropoda; class Insecta; order Hymenoptera; family Braconidae; genus Cotesia; species Cotesia typhae. The sequence continues at coordinate 7,886,797 of NW_027423757.1, read as the reverse complement.
GTACAAGTTATTGTATCACATAATTTGAAATCTAATAATATTGTATCAACTATTTTTTGAGTTTGTAAAATAATATCTTCAAATTTGTAAATATTCAGTGTTGTAGCGTCAAAGTTTTCTTGTTCAATTGTATTTTTATCATGTTCTACGAGTGTTGGAATCAAACGGTTCAGAGCATGATGAGCAGACAGTTGAAGACTTGGAATTGGTGATAATATAAGTTTCAGAGAGAATTTTATCAAATCATCGGAGGTGACTGTAATTGGAGCATCAGTAAGTTCTTTAAAGAAAATTACTCCGTCGAGTAGCTTAATAGCATTGCCTAGATAATTCAACATAAGAATTGGAGTTAAAAATTCAGTTTCGTTGCTGAACAAATCTGCGTAGTACATCCAAGTGTTTGCTATTTCACAGTTGATGTCATCGGCAAAAATATTATGCCACTCATCCACGAATTCTGTGCGTATTTCTTCAAAATCTTTCTCTGTAACCCTACTTAATAAATTTTTTACAGCGCAAAATAGTTGACTGAGAGCTACGACAAAGCATTGTAGTTTTAAATCTTTGTGGTGAGCTATAGATTTATTCAGAGACATGAGCCATGATGACAAATAAATTACTGCAGCATCTCGCATCTCAGTGGTCATTTTTGTTGGAACTTTTTGTAACGATTTTGTTAATAATCGTACTAATTCAAGTGGCAAAATAAATTCTGACCACGAAACAAAACCAATGTCTCGGTTAAATAGCAAGAATTCTTTGTCCACTTGGTTACGTTTTATTATTTTTTCCAAAACATTTAAAGAAAGAGTGTTACTTTCATCATCATCATCATCATCATTCAAAATAAGTTGCGCTAATATTACTGCATTTACATCTTGTATCAAGCTAACTGAATTTTCACCTTCTGTAGTGTAATAACTTAGTATTTCTTTAGCCTGTGATTTTATTTCTGAAAAATAAATTTTATCATCGGCGTAGTATTGCAAAAACAACGAAAAAGTACTTCCCCATTCAGTCCAATACTTGTCGATATCTAGTGAATCTAAAATTATTTCTTTCCAAATATTGAGTGGTATTTTTTCACGCAAACTCTTACACTCGAAATGAAGTGACACGTAAATTTGTTTGATTGCGTCGGCGTTGCAGAAAAATTTATAGTGATCGTTGTACAACTTACCAAGACTAGTTATCAATAAAATATTTCTAAATTGCTCAGAAGAATTATCGAGACTACTTTTAATAATTGATTCAAATTCATCATCTTCATATTCGTCATTTAATTGCATTATTAATTTATTGATAAGCTTGGTAGTAAATAGAGACCACTTTAAACAACGCATCATTTTTTCTGGCATTCCTTGTTCTTCTTCTTCTGGTTCACTTGACAGTCTAATCGGACATTCCAATGACACACTTTTGATTGGATTTACAGAATTAAAATTACCGCAGACTATTTCCGTATGTAAAATAAAATTTTTCACTTGAGGAACCCACTTGTCCAATGAATTATTTTCTACGTTATTATTAAATTTAATCAAGGACGCCAGAGCCTCATCATAATTGTAATTGTTTGAAGTTTCTAAGAAATTTAATATGAAATCTGTTCCATCACTTGTTTTAAAATCACTTGAGTACATTTTTTCATACATTATTTTCATACATTCCTCTTGAAGTTTAAACAATTCATTTGGAGTTATTTTATGATAAATTGAAATCAGTCCGGTTGTCCAACTAGTCTGTACTGATTCTTTTAAATCAAGTGACAAAGAATCTTTATTACTTATTTTAAATAACGTTTTAAACAGTTTTAATGTTGCAGCAATTAATTTTTTATAATTCCAAATGAGCAATGATAATTGCGATGTAAAGGTGATCAATGATTCCGCTATTTCTTCAGATTGCGTCAAGTAATCACACAAAACATTTAATACACCACAGACTGCTTGCTCGCTGATACAAAAATCATCACCACACGATTTAAAAAATTGCAGTAATACTTTTTTACTCTCTTCACAATTATCGCTGATAACTTTCTCTGTAAGCTGAGATAAATATTCTGAAGTATAATCGGCTTTACGCCAAGATTTAATTACTTTATCATTCATGTTTTTATCGTTCAGTGCACAACTAATAGCACAATTTAATACTTTACTATTATTCATACTCGTTAACGAATTTAAAACACTATTTTTATCTTCACCCTTCATATATTGTAGTAAGGTGAATATTATTTTAACAATTTCATTTACTTTAGCATTATTATCTGCCAGCCAAACTTTAAAAGTTTTATTATAAAACTCCAATAAATTATCACCATTGGTGTATACTTTACAAACTTCTTCAAATAAAAATTGACTTTCAAACTGACAAATTAGTCGGCTCAGTGGATCAATAATGCTTGATGTATTTTTATCATAGTTATTAATTAATTTGATGCACAACTTAGTGACAAAATTATTGATTTCTTTTACCAATACATCGTCTGTAGACTGCTGACTATTAAGTTGTTCCTTTGATTCAGCCGCATCCGTATCTTCAAATTTAATACGCAAGCTTTTACGATTGACATTAGAAGAACATTTTAACGCAGTCAATAATTTAATTTGAGCATCCCAAATATTATCAACAATTACTTTTTCAAATGTTTCACTCTCCCTGTCCATAAAACGATTAAACATTAACTCAAGTTCGTTCCAAAAGATAATTATCAACTCTCCGTAAGATTTATAATCCTCAGAATTACGATTTTTACTCCAATACCTCAGTAGCTCAGCGGCCTCATTGAACAATACTAATTTAACCGGCGTGTAATCTGTAATGAAAGATTCAATAGCTGGAATCAATTGTTCTTTAACAAGTTTTCCGCATAAATCAATGTCATTATTATTCAATAAAATAGTGTATCGAAGACATTCGATGTATGACTTGATTACTGCTGTAATTTCAGACCGACTGACTAAGACATTTTTAGCCATAAATCCTTGGCTCATGTTATTAAAAAAGTTGAAAAATAAATTCTTCTTATCCAAGTCAAACTTTGGAAATTGGCTGATCAGTGGTAACAAATTTGGATAGATAATACTAGCACATCCTTGTCCCCCACTGCGTAATACTCTCCACAATTTCGGCAAAACTAATTTCTCAATACTGACATGAGTGTACCAGTCATCAATTTTGTCAATAGCTATTAACATACACTCCCATACCGCCGAAATAACTCCTGTTTCGTTTTCATCAAGACTGTTCATTATCGATGTTATTGTTTTTTTCTCAGAATCTTTGAGAATATCTTTACAATTTTCAATAAGCGACGTGATAATATTAAAAAATGATATTTTTATCAATGGAATTTCATGCTTGGCTAACTTCCAAAATTTATTACCATTTATAATTTGGTGATGACTGCTAGATGTCTTATCAATTTGCTGATGAGGAGCTTGTTTCAAATAAGAACAGTAACCCTGTAAGCTACAGATCAATATGCGTTGATATTTAGCCTCCAGAATTTCAGGAGCAAGATTCATGGACTTGTGTGTTATGTTCAATAATTGGGGTGTTTGAACATTTATATTGTAGCAAATATAGGATAAAATCTCATCCTGACAGTAGACTATTGCATCGACGTATTTTTTGTCTGGAAAAGTGTCATGCAGTGAATTACTTGCTGCTGAGGCTGCTGGTGGAAACGGATCAAACTGCGATGTAAACCAAGGTCCAGCTAGTTGTTTAAGATAACTGGCGATGCTTTTTCCAACTTTTTTGACTAAAACTCCGTGGGTTATTTGAGCAGCATCGCGTACTCTGTGCTCTACGTCGACAGCCAGTGTGCTGTAGAGCTTTGGCCAGAATGGTAAAATAGCTTCTACCGTTTGGGGTGGAGATTCTTTAACCAAATCAGCAAACTCTTGTAGTGCCTAAAATAAAAAATTGTTTTAATTTTTTTTTAACAAATAAATTATAGCAAAGAAAATTATTAAAAAAATGGACTTGTAGAAATTTTAATAAATTAAAAATGCAATTTTTTTTAAATAATTTTTTAGAACAAATTTTTTTGTTAAAGAAAATTACAAAATTGTCAAGTGACAGCTAACTTTAATGTTATAAAATTTATTCATTTGTTTGTTTAAAACTAATGACGCAATAAAAAATTACATACTTTAAATTTTGTAGTAGCATCTTTTTTATTCATTTTCTTGAAGACCACCTGAAAGTTTGAGTCGATGGCACTTATTTCGACTTCATTCAATTGGTTCAGCGATAAGCCAGGTAAAACCGGTACATATCCACCGTCTTTCACTGCTGAAAATCCCACGAAATTCGGCATTGCGCTGCCCAGGAACTCGGCACTCCGAGCACTATTTGAAGGCTGAATTAAAAATTTATAATTAATTTCAATTGATAAGAAAATTTAAACAATATGTTAGTTCTAAGTCATAACCTATAAAACATTAATATATATAAATTTATAAATACCTTGGCATTATTTTTAGTACGCTGTGCTTTATTTTTCCCCATTTTAAACTAATTTTTAACAATATCACAAATAAAATATCATTTATTACTGCAATTTAAATAAAAATTAAAATTGGTTATGTTTAATTTAAATTAAAATTTAATTTTCTGACAATTATTAAGAAAATATATATAAACTATAAAACAAAAAAAATTTTTATGCGCCCTATTAATTATTAGTCATCAACAATTATATAAATTACGTATCGATGAAATAATTATTTTTCGTGTATTTTTTGGATAAATAAATTGACACACACTATCGCAATTTTTTTTCTAGTTTTACTACACAAAAAAAAAATGTATAAAATTTACCATCCAATGATAAATTTGTGTCAGAATAATGTAACAGTGCCAAATTTTATAATAAATATTTTTTTTATAATTTGAATGGATCATGTGCTAAATGATAATTTATTAATTTAATAACACAAAAAGTAAATTTAAATAATTTATTTTTAATAATTGTTTTAAAAAAAATTCTGAGTAATTGTTAAATATTTTTGGCGGCTTTATATTTTAAAAACCTAGCCAATGATAATTTTTGTTAGCGTCTAAAACACTGTTGCCACGTTTTTTGTTAGAAATCCAATATGTCTGAACGCTTGATGCATTGAGAGGGTTGTAAAAATCTAATGAATATTATTTTAAGAATAGGATTTAGTAAATCCAATTACTTTTAATGATTACTATTTTAAATAACGATGGAAGTGATACCACCATCGATTAGTGATGAGGTGGATACATCCATTGAGCCAGAATCAAATAAAATTAGTGATATAGAAACAAACAATGTCGTTACTATAAATACCGCTGAGTTTCAGGTGAGTTTCGTTTACATTTCAACAGGTTTCATAAATATTATTTTTAGTACGCTAATATATTTACTTATAATTTATGAGTAATTAAAATAAATATAATTGCCATTATTTAAAAATTTTTATTCATTCATAATTTTTTTTTTTTTTTTTTTTTTTTTTTTTTTTTATTTCGTAAGTTTAAATTTTATTATATTGATTGCTTAGCTAATTTAATTGTATATTTTTTATTCAGGATCCGCTGGAGTTGTCACTGGAAATAGAGGCAACATACGGATTAAAACCGTGTTTTGTTGAATTAGAAAGATGCGATAAAATATGGGAAACAATACAGCTGATACGGGATCTTCAGGAAGATCCTAATCCGGAGACGAGTGACGAAGAAACTGGATCCGAGATGACTGGTGACTATTACAATTACGACAATGATACTGCTAATAACCATGACGCTGAGACGATTAACGGTGATTTTGAAAATAGTAATTCCACCCTAATAAATGACGACGAGCCTAGTTCATCGCATCATGATACTGAATCGTGTTCGTCGACCCACAATAATCCTACGGCGCCTTACATAAAGTACCAACCGGTTTTGGGCAATGGAAACACGGCTTTACCGAATTTCCAATTCTCCGTTCAACGAACACGTGTCCTTTATCCATGTGTAACATGTGGTAAGCAGTACAATCATATAAGGTCGCTAAAAGAACACGAAGAGCGTATACATAACATCATCCAGCCGCCGGTCCGTAAAAAATCTGACCACAGTAATAAAAATGAGACTAATTCATCTAATAATCAGGAAAATGAAGTTTCCAATAAAAATAAACCAGTTGAAATTCTTCCTGTCAAAAATATACGCAGTGACGATACAGCTGTTGTTGATATAACCGAGTTCATAAAGTCTGTTATGGCATGTGAACCTGGCACAAAAATAACTTGCTGTTACTGTGACAGAATTTATTCTGACAAATACAATTTGAAGAAACATGTGGTAGCTATTCACGGTGGAGCTCCTGAATTGATTCGAAGTTACAAACGTAAACAGCCTCAACAGAGTCTTGCTGATGAACCTGAGCCGGCAGTTGAAGAAGCAGTTGAAGAACATCAAGAACCGCCACTGAAAAAACGACGTCTGGAACGATCACGAATTTTGAACGTCTATCGTTGCGAAACTTGTGGAAAACATTTTTACTCTCTTAAAAATAAACGGGTACATAATCGAAAAGTTCATGGAATTTATGTACGGTCACCAGCAGGTAAAAATATTAATAAACAAATAGGAAATAATCACAATAATAATAGTAAAAAAATTAATGAAGGAAATAAAGTTCAAACTAAGTTATCTTTATCATCAAGTTTGTTGACATATGAGTCACCGACTAAAAACAATACACCTGAAAATCAAAATTCAGAAAATGGTATCCTTAGAATTTGTCCTATTTGTAATGTAAAAACAACGAAATTGAATTCTTTTAAGACTCACTGTAAAAATCATGGTATCACTATTAAGTTTGATAATATTTATCCACGTGAGCAAGATAAAACTGAACTTGATTGTAAAGTATGTGGTGAGACTTTTATGACCTCTAATCATGTTGTTGAGCATTATTGGAACATTCATCGTCGATGTTTACGTTACAAGTGTTATATTTGTGGAGCACTGTCTCATGAATCCGAAAATTTAGTTAAACATTTATTAAAGACGCATAAAGTGTACTTTTTATTACGAAAACCTATTTATAATTTCCAATGTCATGTGTGTATGAAAAATTTCTCCAGTAAAAGTGTTTATCGTATGCATGTAACGCAAGGACACGGATTGGATTTAAAAACTAAAGAAGTTGAAGAGGTATTGAAAAGTACTGGACGAATAGATGATGATGCATCGCCATTATTGCCGCCACCACCACCACCACCACCATCATCATCATCATCATTATTATCACCAAAATCAGCATCAGCAAAGAAACGAGCCATCAAACGTGGTTTAAAAAGACCGACTCCAATGGAACGGCCAGTTAAAATTGAAAAACCTAGACCACCGTCAACTAGAAATGGATTACGAGAAAAATCAAAGTTTAATTACAATGAAAATATTTCATTATTAGATACCGCAGTGAGTTTGAGTAATTCGTTGTTAGATGATCTTCCCATTGCTCAAAAAAGAACAAGAAAAAGTAGCACTTTATCTCATGATAAAAGTAATAATTTAATTAGTGATGATGTGCCGACGGAATCAAAGCCAAAAGAACCAACTTACTGTATATTATGTTTTAAACATGGTTTTAAAAATTTAAGAAAACACTTTTTAGAATATCATAAAGTACGTGATCCTGAACCGTTGATTGAACAGTCCTTGAAAATGATGCCAACTAGCCCAGAACCTGTTGTAAAAGCTGAAAAAACAACAAAAAAAGAAGTAAAAATAGAAAAAAAAGAAGTTGCTTCTCCAGTTAAAAAAGCAGCGATAAGACGTCGAAGTAATCCTGAAGCACGTAAAATAAACGCTCAAGTAAAACAGCAAGTATCTCCTATAAAAGAGCCATGTATACCTGGACCACTTCGAACATTTGCAGCTGTTAGAGATGAGGATGGTTCACTCAGATTTATATGTAAATATTGTCCACTGGAGCTGAAAAATTATGAGAAGATGCGTCGGGATGAGTATAATCATAGAAGAGAATTTAGCAAACTCGGTGGCGTTGAAATAAGACCATCGAATCCAAAGTACCTTAATATGGATCCAGATTTAATATTGAAACAAAAAAATCGCAAAGCTAATGCAGCATCATTACCAAAATCTAATTTACTGATGGATGATCAAGAATCCTTGCTGCGTAGATCGTCATTTCCACTAGAAAAATTTAAAGAAAGTAATAATTATCTAACACAAGAAAGTATAAAACAATGTCAAGAACCGATAGAGCACAGGTGTTCAAATTGTTCTCGATTATTTCGTAACGGTGATATATTGGCTTCCCATAAAATCTCATGTAAAGTACGTGTTGATCAGCAGCAAATAACAAATGAAACAAGCGATACGCGAGAAAGCAGTGATCGTGATTCTGGAATTGGAATAAGTATTACAATAAAGAAGAAAAATGATTCGTATGAAATAGTAAGTCGTGATAACAGTGACGATAGTAAATCACAAGATTCGGAAATTCGTCCAAATGACTTACTATTAACTGATACTCCTTCTGATGTACTTCTCAATGGAATCATCCCGAATCAAAAAAATAGTGAAGAAGTTTCTACCACGATCAGTAACAACAACGTCCTTGAATTAAGTGAAACTCATGAAGAAATAAAAATCCAAAAAATCGACGATGATGAAAAAATGATTGTAGATGCTGATGACCAAAATGCTATTCCTGTACCTTCTCCAATTATTGTTAAACCACAGGTAACAAAAAGAAAAATGTCTGCTGGTGGTAAAGTACGTCAACTTCCGAGTTTAGTCACGTTGTGTACACATGCACTGGATCGAATACATGCTAATGAATCTTGTACACGAAAATGTTATATTTGCAACACAGATTGGCCATCGGCAATTTCTCGTGCTTCTCATATGACTGGAATTCATAAATCAGGACGTAGGTAATCAAACATTGATAGTAATGTCTTGACATAACTTGTGAATAGATTATTTATTACTTATAGTTTTACTAATTGGATAATTTTGGATAGAAATATATTAAAGTAAAATAATTATTTATAAATAATCTTTTTTTTTTTTTTTTTTTTTTTTTTTTTTAAATTGTAATAGACTGACAATGCCCAATTTTAATTTAAAATAATTCATCAAATTTTTTTGAAATATTTAACATCAAATACTTGAGGTGAAAGATTACTATAAATTTTGCTAGCCTGGCCCTAATAACTGTAAGAAATATGAATATTTGAATTTATTTGTTTTTATATGTTGTGTAAGTGTAAAACATTTGTAATGTGGTCATCATAAAAATCATTTGAAATTTTTGAAAAATTTCAAATAAAATAATTGAAAACTACAGCAAAGAAATGCATAATACAACTTATGTATTATTTCAACAAAACAAGTTTAAAAAAGAAATTATTTAAATTGTTTGTAAATAAATGTATGAATATAAATAATAATTCCAGAATAAGGAGTTATAATTAGACAGTGTTATAACTTTTTACTATAACTGAAATATAAGAATCACATTAATTTTTATTATAATTGTATTTTTTTAATCAACTGGATAAGCATTTATTATTTGTTTTAATGCATTATATTTGTTTATTGTCTACATAAAAACTATTTTTGATTTTTTTTAAGGGAAAATTTTTTACAGTTATTGTTTTTATAATTTAGATGTTTAGGTATAAATTTTTAAAAAATATGACAAACTACCATAGACAATAATATACAAAAATTTTTTCTGTATTACTGTTTTTTTGTTATTTAGACTGAACATTGCTTCATACTTGTCGTATTTATTTTCATTTTGTATGATAATTAAAACGAGATTTATGTCGTTAAGCGTGTAATTGCTAAGAGATGTAAATAAAGAAGAACCTGGAAATGAAATCACATATGCTTATTTATTTTCCTAAAATTAAAATTTTATCATTGTAAAAATTAGTATAGACATTGAAATAAATTTTTAATAATAAGAATAATCGTTTATTTTAAAATTTTGTGATTGATTATAAAGAAATATTTTATTTTTTTTTTTTTTAATGAATCATATTTAATAACATGAAAATACTTTGAAAAAAGAGTCATATTTATATAATAGTATAAAATATTTTTAATTTAAACAAAATATTAATGTTTTTACTTTAATCGTTGTACATTATAGTAAATTAACTTTCTCTATATTTATGCGCGGATTTTAATTGGCAATTTCATTCCACACAATTCAACAAAACCGGCTTCCACAGCTCGCTGGGCAGAACGAGCTTCGACAAAATTAATAAAACCATATCTTTCACCAGGTAATACGGCAACATTGTTAACTTTGCCAAATCTAAACACAAAAATTGTACATATATATTTATAAATATTTAACAAATTTTAACAGTTAAAATTTAATTACATCGTTTAACTTACTCTGAAAATTTCTTAAGCAGCATGCTATCTTTTATTTTAGGAGTCAAACTTCCGACCCACACAGCCTTAGCGTCAATCGTAGTAGTTTTTTGTAAACTTTTTATTGCGTCAATTATATCAGCGGTTTTTACTTTACCACCACTAACTTTAGATTCAATTTTTTTTGCATTTTTAGCTCCTTTTGTTTTTCTATTAAGCAATTAAAATTTTTATTTAATAAAATAACATATTTTCTTGAAATATAATAAAAAATTGTAAGAATACTTACGCTTGATATTCTACTTCAATATTAGTTGATGCTTGCCAAGAATTATCGTGATCATTATAATCAAATACTTCTTTAAATATACTTGTATTACTCGGATTGTCATCACTATCCGATTGAAATATTTCCGTCTCAATATCACTACTTATATTACTGTCATCAAGTTTTTTATCATAATCATTACTCAATTCATACAAAATAGCAATAGCATCCTAAAAAAAAAAAAAAAAACAAAAAATATATATTATAATAAATAATTAATTTAATTAATAATAAATCTATGGATAAAATGATAAAAAGCTAAACGAACATCTAATAGCCTTCAACTACTAAAATAAAACATACCTTTACATTAATCAATGGTGTTTTTCGAAATACTTTCAAAATATATCTCTCAGAAAATCCCATATTAATAAGTTGAACTATTTTCATCCTATAAAGTTCAAATTTAACTGGCAAACAATCTGGAAGAACATTTAATGCTTCTTGAAAACATTTTTCGGCTTCATTAAAATGCTATAATTTAATTATGCATTGATTATTTAAATATATAATATTATTAAACGATAATGATTTAATTTTTTATTTATTTACCTCTAGTCCCATAAATGCTTGTGCTTGTCTACATTTCATAATACTTATTAATACTGGATCATCTGTACGAGAAATAACAAACTTTATATCACTTAGAGCTCTGAAAAAATAATTAATAAAATTTATAATTAAATTCCATAAACCGTAAAATTATAATCAAGATTAAAATACTTACTCAATATAACTACCAACATTTAAATAACAATAACTTCTATTAATATAATGACGAATATCTTCTAAATAATCTAATTGAATAGCCTTTGAAAAATAATATATAGCATCAGCCTTTTGACCTTTCATAATTAATCTAAAACCTTCTTTTCCATACCCTTCTGGGGTTTTATCCCAATCTCTATTGTTTTTGTCCTGAAAAAAAAAAATGTTTAAAAATTAATTAAATATTTTAACCATGCCTAAATTATTAGATAAAATAAAAAAAACTTACTTTCTTAACGATAGTAAATCCTTGTAAATCATCCGATGAATCAAAACTATTGATATTATTACCATCAGATATATTTTCTAACGAATTTTTAATATCTTTGACAATATAGTTATATTTTAATTTATTTCTTTGTTTAACAATTGACTGAACGAAAGCTGATTGCTCTAATGATAAATCATCTATATCATTTTCTATAATTGAATTACTACTATTATGACTATCTATATCATCTATTGTATTATCAATATCGTTTTTTATATTTTTTGAATTAGATATTTGTTGGCTATTTTTATTTGTATTTTTTGATACACGTGAACTTTTATTAGCAGCTTCTAATTTTTTAGCACGTTGCCTTTCTTTTTTTAATTTTTTTTTTGATATATGCACAGACATATTATTTATGTCGATGTTTTCTTGTTGTACTGAATTATCATCATTAATATTTAGTACTTTCAGTATATTTTCACATTCTACAACACTATTATTTCTATCACAACGTTCGTTGTCCATTTCAACTTCTTTTTATTTTTTATTTAAATTTAATTCACAACGTACCGTCAAATAATTTTTTTTAAATATTTATCAATATTATATGTTTGTCGGTCTTGCGTTTGTTATATTTATACATGTATTTAAAAAACAATTGCAGTATTATTTCTGTAAAATATAATAAAAAATGTTAGTGCACGCGTAATACCTTTATCAGTTGCTAGCTAATAGATAATAGGTTATAAATTAATAGAAATAATTTGTAAGTACGTACCGTTGATGACTTGAGATGATCTAAAAATCAAGATAATACAAAATATTTAAAAATATACTTCTTGTGGAAATTAGTGTGCTATCAAACTACTAACTACATAATTAAATATCTCTTGTTTTCAAACATAAGACTTGAAAGAAAACGTTGCAGATTAATTTCTCTTCCCACATTGATAAATATACAAAACAATACTCCATGTGCATTGAAATTTTTTACAGATTCCTGCTATATTATCAGTTGATGTTTAATTTAATTTTTTAAATATTTTTATAATAAATTTAAAAAATCAATCAGAACAAAAAAAAAATGCTTTAAAAAATTCCCAATAATAATTTTTTTAATTTTCACATGTGAAATTTTTTATCAATTTTTTTTTATAATTTTATTGCTAAGAAATTCTAAAAAAATTTTTAATATCTGTCAACTTCAGTGTCATAAAATTTTTCAATTTAACTCAACTCTTATAAATAATATCTCAATTAATTACAGTATATTGATTGATTTATAACATAAAATTTAAAGTAAATTTAACTTTGAAAATAATGTATTTATTACCAACAGAGTAAAATCCATAAAAAATAACTTACATGATATTGAATCATCCGCTTTAGTCACGACCACCACGACCTTTCGCTACCTTCGATGAAAATTTTTGATCTACATCGTGCATTTGTAAATTAGAACAAAGATGATGGGATTTAATAATAACGACTCGAACGAATCATCGTCAACATCCGATTATAATAATGAAAACCTCGATATTTCTTGTAAGTTATAATATATTTTTATAACATGTAATTTATAATTTACTTCAAATTTATATTCTAACCTATCTTTACCATTGATCACATTTATAATTAACTATTTTATTATTTATTATTTATCACATATATCATATGACACTAATTTAGAAAAAAAAAAAAAGTAAAAATGAATACCAATAATATTTCTTTCTCAATTTTTTATTTATTTTCAAAGAATTACACCTTCAATTGAATTAGTCTGATATTTACAAACTATTACAATTAATTTATCATAAAATTATTTATTAAACTCGAATATTTTATTAAACAGTCTTCTCATATTTTTTTATTTTATGAAAATTGTACAATAACTTTTTTTTCTTTTTTCCAGTATCATCGCAACGCCTAACTCCTTATAGTCCGTATTTAAACTTCGATCCGGCATTTTTACCAACAAATCAACCAGAATTCATTACCTCCGATGGATTAGTTATAACTGATGGAGCAGGAAGATCCAGAGGTCGATTTGAATTAGCTTTTGGTCAAATTGGTGCTTCTTGTATGATAGGTGCTGGTATTGGAGGCATGAGAGGATTTTACCGAGGCTTAAAAGCTACCACAATGGAGGGACAAACTGGAAAGCTTAGGAGAACTCAGTAAGAAATATTAAAATCAATTTGATTGCTGAATTTGTAATTAAAAATAATAAAAATTCATATTATTTTTTCAGATTACTTAATCACGTTATGAAAAATGGTTCTTCGGTAGCAAATACACTTGGCGTAGTTTGTGTGATGTACAGCGGTATAGGTGTAGGTCTTCAATTAATAAGAGATACTGACGATTCGATAAATACTATGATTGCTGCTACTTGTACTGGAATGCTGTTTAAATCAACTGGTTAGTAATAAAAAAATTTTTTTATCATTACAAAATCAATTTCTATATTTTAGATTTTATCCTACCAAATTTGATAAACTCACTTTTTTCCAGAACTAAATTACATTATTATTGTCTGTGAAAAAATCTTAATATTATTTGTGATGATAATAATAACTAGCAACCTTGCAGTCACTATGTGACTGCCATGACTTAGAAACTATAAATAAATAAACTTTTGCTTATTCCTTTGATAATATAGATTATTTCTTACAGCGGGACTTCCAAAATGTTTGATGGGAGGTGGTGTAGGATTGGCGTTAGCATCCATGTACTGCTTGTGGAACTGTCGGGACTCATTAACTCAGTTAAGGCATCACAATATGAATCCAGCGTAAGAGTATGTGTGAACGAGCAGTATCTTTAACCAAAACCATACCATTAATATTTGTATCCTTGACAAAACGATATTTCTTAAGAATGAACAAAAATAATTGACAAATATTATACACCTTCAATTATTACTTTACGATTTTTAAATAGTTGTAATTATTGAATGTATTAAATATATATATATATATATATATATATATATATATATATATATATATATATATATATATATATATATATATATATATATATATATATATATATATAGTTGCCATTATATTTCACTAGTCGTATTAGGGTTTTTAATTGAGATTTATAATTTTTTTTATTCATGCTAAATGAATGAAAAAATTGAATTACTATTTGTTTATTTATCTTGTTTTCAAACTGTTGTATAGACTTTGACCTAAAAAAATTAATATCTCTGCGGTAGCTTTAATTGTTTAAAGATTATATTAATCAAAATTAGTACTTCATAAAATCATGGATTTTGTTTTGGTTAAATTTGAATATTGATTTAGAATGTTTTTATATATTTTTTAAGTAATTTAACATGTAATCTGTTTCAAAAATTGAATTAATAATAAAAGATCCCAATGAGATCTAACATTTATTTGTACTGTCTTTTACCTAGTGTGTTTAATTCATTTTTAATTTTTTGAATTATTCATTCGATCAAAAAAATATTTAAAGAGAGCTTAATTACTAATAGTAATAGTAGTTTTAGTAATGTCAATAAAATATAACAATAATTGAATATATAAATTTTATTTCAGATCCAACTGAATGACTTTCGTCGATCAATGGGCTAGCACCAAAATTCTTCACTTTTTTGTAAATAGTTTTTGCCCGTAAAAAATTCACTGATTAAATATCCAATAAATCCAATGCAAACTTCAGCAAGCTATGTTCATATTAAAATACTGTAAATTATAATAATTAAATCATTTATTAAAATTAAAATATATTTCATTTAAAATAAATATAATTTTTCATTTATAAATTTTAAAAGTTAATATGAAAGTAAAAACTGACATTTAAACTTTACATTACTTATCAAAAATCTAACAGTTGAAAAAATTTTATCTGCATAAATTATTAATAGATTCTTGATGTGTTTCAAAAAGTTTCATAAACAATCACAATTATCAACAACACAATTTAATAATGTAGTACACTTTCAAACATGTATTTTAATCTTATCGCATCCTATCTGCGTCAACTTGATATGTAATACACCAACGGAGCCATCAGTTCTATTCACACTTTGATAAGATCAAGACTTATCTCGTGATAGGATTTTGAAAAACTAGTCAATAATTATATTTTAGCCTATACGTGAAAAAGAAAAAAATAAAACATCAATTTTAGTGTAGTATAAATTTTTTTATCAAACCAATAATCAAGTAACTTAAATTAATGTGACCTGTAATTAGAACATTTTTATTACTCGATATATAATTTTCATTTGTGATCGTGATGAGTAATAACAAAAGCTGTATCGTAACAGAATGTGTACGTTACAATTGATAACAAGTGTGATAAATAATTTACTTTTTTACGTGAATCTATTGTATCGTAATTAAAATTATAATTCATATAATCTCATTAGCATATTAATTAGATAATATAATATTTTACTGTAAAAATTGATATTATTTATTTAAAAAATTGAATAATTTTAACTATTGAGTGTACAAATGCTTTACTGACCAAATATTTAAATTTCGCTCTCACAATTTTACACCTCGTTTGACCTTAAATTTTTCTATTTGTTTTTATAATTAGCGTTTACTTTTTATAATAGACATTTCTTCTTTGTTTATAAAGTAACAGTGTGGATTATTACGTCAAAGATGTTATTTAGAAAGTATTAAATTTAAATTAATGGTTTTTAAACCGGGCTGACCAATCTGTTCCATTTTAACTTATCCAAACAAAGACTATTTATAAGTATACAGCTTTTACAAATAAACATATCTGTTGAAAATTATTCAAAATTAAAATTTTCAAATATTACAATTTATAAAAAATAAAAAAATAATAACTGAATAAATTTAATAATAAAATAGAAATAATGGTGTAAAAGATAAGTGAGAACTCTTAGAAAAATTATCAGTCACCAGTTCTCCGGCAACTTTTGTGTAGTTCATATGCGCGAAATAGAGCTCAATACAAAAATTATAAAATTTTTCATCTGAGTTATTTAAATTAATAATTTAACACACTTATATTATTATGGTAAAAAATAATAATTGGATCACATCTGAAAAATAATAAAATAAAAATAACTTAGTATTATTTAAGAGTATAAAAATGAATAGTGCAAAAGCTGAAAAACGTCTGGCAATTCTTTATTCTGCAGCTGCATTGCTCTCAGTGATATCATTTATTTGCATTATAACTACCTGGCAATACTGGGCTTGGACCTTGGACAGTTGTTTTGAGACTGACTGTAATTGTATTTTTTATGGTGTTAATGCATTTAGCAAACTGAGAGGTGGAGACGTTAAAATTTGTCACTTTGCGACTTATGCCGTCATTCCATCTGTTTTATTTAGTATTGGATTCGGTCTTTATCACGGTTATAGAACTTGTATCAATAAAAAATTAAGTGAACCTAAAATCATAGCCAGAAGATCAGTTAATTTTAGCAGGTATTTATTATTCAATTTTGTATATTATTATTTTTAAAAAATTTTTATAAATAAATAAATAATTTTGTGTCCATCATAATTTTCTATGACTGTATTTGAAGACAATTTTTTGGCTGTTAAAATAAAAATACTTTATTAATGATAAGATACTAAATTAAACTGAAATAATGGATTTATTTTTAATCGATAAATTAATTGATGTAATGGATCATCACCCACCTTTGTAATTATTTTTTTTTTTTTTTTTTTTTTTAAGTGATGAAATAGACGGAAATGTCGTAGTCGTAACTCCTAAGAGCCGATCCCCGTGTAAACATTGGACGCCAACAACTTTCTTAGCAGCATTAATCACATGTCTGTCTCTAGCTCACGCTATCGTTATCACCGATGGTTATTACAAAACCTGTGAACAATATAAAAAAAGAATAATTCACGTTTTGGGATCATCAGGACGCGAAGCTGTGGTAAAATATTTCTGATTATTATTAATTTTAATTATTTTAGGTAACTATTATAATGACATTAAAGTTAGCTGTCACTTGACAATTTTTTAATTTTCTTTAACAAAAAAAATATTTTTAAAAAATTGCATTTTTAATTTATTAAAATTTCCACAAGTCCATTTTTTTAATAATTTTTTTTTTTGCTATAATTTACTTATTAAAAAAAAATTAAAACAATTGTGAAGTGACAGCTAAATTTAATGTCATACTATTATAACAATTAAAATTACTAACTTTACTAATTTCGGTGTAGGCGGTCCACAATCGTTTGAGCTGTAGCGCAATATTTGATTACATGGATTACATTGAGCCTGATTCGAACAATTGGAGGCGAGGTGACGAAATGAATACCGGATTAGCATTACTTTTTGCTCTCATTTCTATTTGGTCGAATTTTATCATTTGGATAATTATTTTTATAATTAATTTCGTTATGGCAAGACAGAGGCACAGAAATTCTAGTGAAAAATCTTGCTGCTGTTAATATTTTATCTATAATAATAATTATCTTAAAAACTATAATCAAAAATAAACATATATATAATAATTAGAGTTTTAAAAAATGTATATATTAAAAATTTATGAATTACTTCAAGACAAATCGTATATTTTTTACTCTGTAAGATGTTTTACATATTTCGGTATCCTATAGCCTGAATTATTTTATTTCATTACTAATTTTTTTACATAAATACATTACAATTTATTTTATTTACATTATCATTATTATAAATTTATAATTAATTAACTCACTCATAACTAATGCATCACAACTTATTTATATTTTCATAATTAATACATAAAATTAGATAAAGTCGCCTTAGAAAAAATAACAGAAAAAACGGATTGACACACAAAACAATGTCAACTTAGTTTAATTTTTTTTCCATAATTATTTTTTTATGCTGCTTATGTTGTATACAAATATATTATTTCATCTCTTTTTTAATTAATTAATTAGTTAATTAATATATATCAACTATACATCAGCTATTTATTTTTAAACATTTGTGCATTTCATTCACAAATTCATTTTTATTGTTATTAATATTTAATAATAATTAATAATAATAGCAATCATTTCATAAAATATACTGTTTAACAAAATACAATGTAACAACTCATAATTTTCTACTTATTATTTGTGTAAATAAAACACTCACACAATTATCAAAAAAAATATTACTTCTTCAGACACTACAATTGTTTTTTTATTCACTCTTCATTTATTGTTTTTTATCGCTTGAAAAAAAATATAAGTACTTTTAAAATAAATTTTTTTTATTAAAATAATACGAAATAAGTGGAAAATTAAACTAAAAAAAAAAAAAAATGCACTTGAGTTGAACAGTTGACAAAAAAAAAAAAATATTGCAATATTTGGTAAAGGCAGTGAATAAATCCAAAATAAAGCGATAAATGAACAATAATGATAATGTTAATAAGAAACATAAAAAAACGGGCATGAATAAAATACTATAAAAAATTATTAATTGTAACTGTCGAGGAATGTTAACAAATTAAATTATGTAATAAATAGCTGTAATTTTTGAAATTATACTATTTTTTAAATATTAAGTTAATTTTTTAAATAAAACTTTTTTTATAATTCATAAAATTACGCTGCTTTAAATGAATGTACTTCTTGAAATAATTAATGACAAATAATAATTGAGACAAAATAACTGAAGAAATAACTTTTAGTGTAAGTAACTCTTCTTAAGACTAAAATTGTATTTTCGATCATTTAAATACACTTCGGTTATTTTATCTGTTATTTTGTTAATGTTAATCTTGAGTTTTGATAAAAACTTTTAAAAGTATATTTTCAAAAAATCTCACTGACGTCTTTAATCAATTTCAATATTGGTGATGTTATACGATTGTTATTATTTTATAGTTGCAACTGATTTCTAAATCACACACTACTTTTATAATACAATATAATAAATAATTTATGTAAATAATATTCATCGAGCAGCAGTTTGATAAAAAAAGGCACCTAATTACATACAATTTATGTACTAGTTTTTGTATATAAGTTATACAGAAAATCATTTTTTTATTACAATTGAGATTTTTTTTAATTTTTAGCTACTCTATAAATTTATATATTGTCTCTTTATTAAATTAAACTGATTAAAAAATTTATTTCACAGTCAATTGGGTAAAGGCGCAGTATAATGGTGAATTAAAAAAAAAAAAAAAACAACAATTAGGTCAAGGAATATAAATTTATACATGAATTAAATAACCATTAGAGATGATTATTTTAATTAATGCCCATTTCAAAAATATTGAGTCTAAAAATATTGTTTATAAATAATAGTTTAAGCTCTTAAAAACAGCTTTATTCATTACAACTAATTCATTTTTTTTTGTTATGCATACAATGCTCAAATTTTAGTAATCAAAGTAAAACTTTTAATTTAACGTTAGTAAAATAATAAATAAACTTAAAAATTTATGTTAAATAGCTAAAATTTAAGAAGATCAGTCTTCGATGAAAAAAGCACTTATTGAGAGACTAGATATTTAAAATCAATATTTTTTTAACCATCACTGCGCCTTTTGATGTTAAGTTTTGATGTTTGTTTTTACAGGTATATCTATTATTATTCTATTTAATTTGTTTATAAATAGTTCGACCAGGTGTTTATCGTTAAGAAGTGATTTCTATAAGCATTTAAAAATGTACTCAAATGTATTACAGATTTTTTTAAATATTTACATAATTCTTTCAAAAATGTTTTTTTTTTTTTTTTTTTTTTTTTTTAATTTAATAAATGGTGAGCTGCTTGTAAAATTTACTTTTCATATTTAAATACGATAATAAATACAATATTTATCAAGAAATAGTTAATACAATAGAAATTTACAAATCTTAAAATGTATAAATGTTGTGAAAATGTTTAGCTGCAAAAATAGATGCCTGTATTTACTTTATTACTACTATTATTTTAATAACTAATTTTTTTTTTATTTTTCACTTTTAATCACACTCATTTCTGTATTGATTAACTTGTTTTTGGTTTCTAGATGCCGAGTTTTTTTTTTTTTTTTCTTTAATTTAAACATAAGCACAGTTAGTTTTTAATGAAAACAATTACCAGCTTTTATATTTTATTTAATTATTTTATAGATAAATACTATTTTGTTTTTAGTCATAATTTAATGCACCATTCTAGTCAGGTATTTTTAGGCTCACGATACAATTCGTGAAATATATATATTATTAGAAATAATATAATATTTATTTTTTAGCAATTTATCGAGGTAATAAGATGAAAAAGCGGTGCTTTTTTAATGTTAATATAGCATTATAAATTAATTAACAGAATCTTAACCGAAGAGAGATATATTAATATATTTCTTTTTAAATATTAAAAATCATTATTTTCAAAATTTTTTTTAAGTTGTGTGAGCCACATACTTAAAACAAAATGAGACTCGTTGACTAAAAATAAACAAATCAAAAAAATTTTTTATTATTTCAAGACCGATATCATGGTTGTCAAATGTAGTTCAAAAAAATATAAAAAAGTCGAAAAAAGTGTGCTAATCTCGGTAAAAAACTAACAAAAAAATATTTTTTAAAAATATGAAAAAGGAATGATGAAAAATTTTTATAAAAAAAAAAAAAAATTTTTAATAACTGGAATAAAAATTTGAATCTTTGAATAAAATGCAGTTGATGGTTGATTAAGTCATGGCGTTAAAAGTGATGTACAAAACTTTTTTTGGTAAATTAATTTAATCATAATAAAAGAGTTTAAATAAATGTAATTATAAATAATTAAGGTAAAGTGAAAAAATGGCAAGGTAAAGGTTGATTCGAAATGTCTTTTTTGCAGTCATTGAAATGAAAAAAGTTTTAATATTTAAAATATAATATTGTGATATTCGATTATCTAGTTCATACCTTGCGTAATTAATCAGCAAAAATGTGAATTCAAGTTTTTTTATCCTAAACATAATTTGGACCAATGTCCATATAGTGTCTCTGATGTACTGTATTAATCTCGGAAATAATCAACAAGTGGAAAGTTAATTATGAAATTTAATCAAAAAGTACAAAGTATCATTAATTATTCCCTTTAGTATTATTATTACCTAAGTTAAATGAATGAAAAATATATATTTGAAATATATTTGTATACTCTACGAACTATTTGATAGTAAATAATTTTTGTACATTTATTGACACTTTATATTAAGTATTTTCACACTCGTCTTATAGTACTTGGTATGTAATTTTTTTTAAAAAAAATTAAACAGAAAAATCATTAGCTTTCGTGATCGTTAGATTTTTTAAATATTACTATTACAAAGTAGTAATTCTGTAATGTGAACTACAATTCGAAGACACATGAGATATCGGTATTATAATTAAATAAAGAAAAAAAAATCTTATAAATAAAGAAATAAAAATAATATAATAACTTACAAACAAAGTAGCTTAAATACAACTATCATTGGTGGTTTTTCAAGTAAATGGATTGCTTCTTCGTTTAAGTGATCCGAAACGTTTTTCCGGTTCACGAATAACTTCGAAAGGCGTAACGGCAGATCCACTTACCGTTTTTTCATCGTTTTCATCACTCGGAAAGTCTTCAAAGCTCATATTACTGAATCCAGCAGTAACTGCGCCTTTTTTCGACTTGGGTGTCTTTTTATAAGAAACGCCTTTGGACTTGTGAGGCGTTTTAACAGATAATACATTAATAGCATCGCTACGATTTTCGCCAATGAGATGATACTTGGATTTATCTGACGATTTGGCCTTGTCTTTTTTGTGTTTCAATGATTGATCAGTAACGACTAGGGGTTCAGGTGACATAGGTGATAGAATATCCGGCGATATATTTGATATCGATACACTGTTGGTCGCATTGACAATTATTCTCGCTGTTTGAATCTGTTGTACTTCGGGTTGTTGTATCACATAAACTGATTGAGGTGGTAACTGCTGCTGTTGCTGTAGCTGCATATTCATAACTGATGAAGAAAATTGACAAGAGTGCGTAGACTGGGCACTGCTTGACAAAATGGTATTAAGTGCATTATCTACAAATCCGGGAGATTGTGATAACGGCAATGATGTAGGTCGTTGTTGTTGTTGTTGTTGTTGTTGTTGTTGTTGTTGTTGCTGCTGCTGCTGCTGCTGCTGCTGCTGCTGCTGCTGCTGCTGCTGCTGCTGTTGCTGATGTTGGTTGTTAAGAGTCAAAGTTGCAAATTCGTCAAAAGGAATTGATCCAAAAAGATCTTTAGGTGTTGCATTATTAATAGTTATAATATTTGTATTAGCTGTTACTTGTCTGTAATTAAAAGCTGGAATACTATTAATAATATTTACTTGACTATTATTCTGAGATGTTATTTGACTCGTGTTATTCACACTGAAGTTTGAGTACGAATTAGTATGACAAGGTAAAGACGCAGTTTCAGTCTTTGTTTGGTAATTACCAAGCTTATTAAACGGATTTGTAAAACTTGAATTAAATGGCAATGACCCAAAAAGATCTTTATCTTCTCTAATTACTTCACTTACAAATTTAACAGGCTGTGGACTCATAAAATTATCATTTTCATAATTATTCCAGCTTTCTAGAGGTACATTTGACAATCCAGGAGTTTTTAATACAACGTTTGAATCCGTATTGTCGTCAATGTCAACTAATCTACCAGAAACAATCGGAGAATTCGTTATTGGAGATATTAAATTGATATTTGGTGGACTATTAGGTATACTATTAGTTGATTCAATTATCTTAATAGTATTTTCTTTACTATCACTAATTTTAAGTGAACTCGTTGGTCTTGGAAAAGGTGCTAAAGCAAAAACATCCTCATCAGTTTTAAAAATATCATTTTTAACAATATTAGTCTTATTTATTTCATCGGAAGAGCTGCCATTATCAAGCAAACGAGGCTTTGAACCATACTGATGTCCAACAAAAGGGTCTCCGTGTAACTGGCCAGGTTTAGCTTCAGGATCAAGTTCATCATCAAGTAAAAGAGGTTTTTCACCATACTGGTGTCCTACCACAGGATCTGCATGAATTGTTGGTAACGCTTGATGTTCACGGTGTCTTTTTGGTTTTCTAATTCTGGGATCATCTTCGTGAGTTGCTACTGATTCACATTCTGCATGATAAGCCGAGCTGCCACAAGTGCGAACACTTTCTGAAATAGTTTCATCTATTTTTCGACGATCATCGTCATTTTCATCTTGGTCATCATCCAGTTCATTACCATCTTCGTAATTCATTGCTTTAAGATCACTCGCTGATCCTATTGAATCATCGGACTCATACTCGACAGGCGCTTGACCAGATTCGAGAGACGACACTTCTTTTTTTCGTTTACTTAAAACACCTTTTACACGGCGACGTTTTTTCTTTAGACGCTCTTGGTTTCTTTGTGCTATTTCTTTATCACTGTCACTTGACACATCGTCGGCATTGAAAGCCAGCTTTTCATATTTAGACCGATCTTCAATCGGCACACGCACAAATTGGGGTGATATTGGACTAGATTTTGTTAACAATGATGCTTCATCATCAGCCGCTGGCGGCTCTGTGTCAGGACTCCAGTGAACTGTTGCTAACTTTCCACTTCGTAAATCTGATCCTGTAAAATAAAATTTATCGTTAGATTATTTTATTTATTTAAATAACTATTGTTAATTGAAAATTTTTAATGATAAATTTAAAAAGAAGGAAAGAAAATGTGTAAGATTATTATATTGTCAAGATCGAGCAGGAATTTTTGAGATTATTGTATTGGTGATTTTATTAGTCGGCGAAGCGTTTTTTATTTATCAAGTTTAATTTGTAATAATCGGCGCAGTAATTTATAATCTGGATTTAGATGGAAACTTTAAATACTTACCTAAATAAGTACTGTATTCCCTTACCAATAAATTCATAAATATAAACAGTATATTTACATTTTTTTTTTTCACATTTTTAAATTGTTTTTATACCAGTAGAAATATGTAATAAATTAAGTTATTATATTTTATTAAAGATTAAAAATAAATTACATATTTATAAAAAGACGATTGAAGATTTGAAGTTAAAAAGTTTTTTAATAATTGAAGTATCAGAATAAAATAAAATTATTTTACAAAAATAATTTTAGTTAAAGAAAAATAAACTTTTATTTTATTCTGCGCTGAATTTTAAGTAATTTATAAAAAAAAAAAAAAGTTAATTTTATTAGATAAAAAAGATAGGAAATTCCGATTAGGTCTGTTACAGACTGTGCAATATAAAATTTTGTCATTGATGTGTTTTAAAATTACTTTATAGATGAAAAGATAAATAAACCAAGATAAAGAAAGAGATTAAAAGTTCTGATTGTAAGATATAAAAGTCAAGCAATTGTTTAAGAAGCAAAAAAAACATTAATTTAAAAGTATGAGCGCTATCACTTCGTCTGGAACAGTCCTAATCAGATTTTTGGGGTTGGGAAACGATTTGCAAAACGCAGTAATCACTTTCAAATATAATTTACTTTTGATAATTGTAGTATGTTTAATTTTTGAATGAAAGATATTTTTTAAGTTTATGAAAGTGAATGACGAATAAAGATAAAAAATTATATTAAGAAATTACTGCGTTCTATTGAGAAAAATGATTTGACAAACAAACATTTTATGTGCTAATGTACATTTTTATTGCTTTATAATAAATCGACAAAGATACAGCGAGAACAAAAGTAGACAAAACGAAAAATTAAAAAATTTAATCCTATTGTTTCCTCGCCATTCAGTAACAACTATTAATAATTAATTAAACAATTAATTGAGTGATATAAAATATTTTAATTATAATCATCCGAAAGAAAAACAATAAAATCTGTATATCTTTAAATTCATGTGCGTCTCACTCACTTATAGAAATTATTTATTTTTAATAATATAATTGATTTAATTTTTTAATTATTTATCTTTCTTTCATTTTATTTATTATAAACAAAAAAATAATGTTGACCTTTGCAATTGTTTCTTTTAATCAGGTATTTTATGACACTGGAATAAGGGCACTTTAATAGCCCATATAATTTATAACATAATCATATTAATAGGAAGCCCGAATAAATTAAAAAAAAATTATTTTAATCGCCTCCCAAGCTCATTAGGGTGTTCCAGACAACAGATAGGCAAAAAATTATCAACGGACCACCTCAATTTAAAATTATTATTAATTATTACCTAAAAAATTTATGCTACTGAAATAAATCATTTAAAATTAAATCCACCCCGATTGAATATCTCTGTGCAAAATATTTTTTATACATCGAGAAAAAATATAATACTTATTATTACACTATCAATCATTATTGTTTTTTTTTAATTTTTTTAAGTACGATCTTATCGTCTGGTTATAGATTTGAGAAAGACGCAATACAGTACAGTTTTTATAGATCAATAATTAAATGGTTTGTCATACTCTTACTTTGTTCCGTTCTTTTTTTTTTTTTTCTATATTTATTTATATATATACATGGTTAATTAATTGCATTAATTATTAATTATCTATTAAAGAAGAAAAATGCTTAATATGTTTTTAATTTTTTTCAAAAAGAGCTAATTAAAAAATTTTAGCTCTCAATAATTTTTTATTTTAAATGTTAGTTGATTTTTTCTTTGTAATTTTTTAATATTTAATGTTATTATTGATAAATATATTAAATATTTCGAAAATTTAATTTAAATGCTAGTCGAGCAAAAATCTTTCCTGCCGAGACAATGTATCACAAACGGTATTACCCAGTATACTGTTTTATATAATTATTATTCACTATGATCCAACATTGCAAGTACTTTCTTTTTACTCAAGTATTCTGTTGTTAAAACATATTATGGAAATTTAATACGTATAAAATAATAACTTTAGTGATGATGTTGGTCCATAACGTTTATACACGAAAATCAAACGATGATAGACACGCGATGACAATAATTATTAAGAGGAATAATTAGACAATAATTATAACAGTTTAAAAGCATATTTATGTAACATTTATGAGAAATGTGAATTCGATGTTTTTTTCTTTGATTTGATTTTTATATCATACTATAAGGAATCAAAGATAAAATTTATATCGATAATATTATATACATATATATAGATATATATGAGTATGAAATATATTTTTTAATTTCATTTATTTCATTGAGCGTAACAATAACTGAGCAAAAAAAAAATCACAGTATTTTTTGCTTAAATGAAAATTTTACTACTCCTTTTTATTTATATCGATAACTTAAATTAATTTAAATTTGACGTTTTTTCTAATAATTTTACCGCATTAAAATGTTTTAATAATACTATTTTTTATTAATAAAAATGGAAATAAAACTTGTGATGATTTCAAAAGAAAAAGTAAGACTAGATAATCCATACTGAATTTAGAATTAATCAAATTGGCAACACTTGACTATCATTAAACTTATTCACAAAATTATTTTTTATCACTATGTAAATGTAACATCTATTTTATACTTTTTAATTATCTTTGGTAATGCATAAAAGTGATGTGAAGTTGAGTAGATAATTTCGCAAATATAGTTATAATTTCTTGCCAACAGTGAAATGCAACGAGTATATTATTTTCGCGCAAAAAATTTCTTGATTTATATGTTTGATGATCAAACAAATAAAGTTGATAAACATGGAATGATTCGGTATTTGTTATTTTAACTTTTCAATCAATTTCAATCAAAAAATACTCGGCAGGTCATTTTTGTTGCAAGTAAACGTTAATTGAATGTTAAAATAAATGACCATCTTTACTATATTTGAACTTTACATTTCATTAATTATTTTGTTAATTAATTATTTAATTCCCTGCGCTAACAAACTATTTAACCAACAGATGAATGTCTTTTTTTTTTTTGCTAAGTCTCTCCCGCGTTATCACAACTATACTTTTTGTTTCTTTTATAAAAGACGATTGTTCTAAATAAATTCTAAATAAATTCTAAATAAATAAATCATTAGTAAATTTCAATTTACGCGTACCTCGGGGAGACATTTATAAATACATTTATAAATGTATTTTGGTCTACATAAAATGTTAAAAGTATCACGTCTACTCATTTTGTTTACGTGAAAGACGTTCAACAAGTAAATTCGAAAAGTATTTTTTTTTTTTATTTTTCTTTTCTGATTTTTTTTGTCTTTTTTTAAGAGGAAGAAAAGAGGAAGGATAGAATATACAACGAAGAATCTCAAGCATTACCTCCAGCGATTGCAGTCGTCCTGGATCCAAGTTTTGATTTTTTACCCGCTGAAATTAAAATTTATAGATTATAAATTATTTATTAAATTAAAATTATTAAAATATAATTTTGTGAATGTACAATTATCATACCAGGCAATGAAAAAGGAGCTGATTCAAATGGATCTTCTGGTACTTCTGAGTAAGACATAACTAAACTTTCTCGACTCTTAACACCACCAATACTGCTGTTACTACCCCGTCGAATTTTGTCAAATTCAGCTCCAAAAATATGATCTTCTGTTAATTGGTTAAATGGTTGTGTATCTTCAAAAGGATTCCAAGTTGATACATCAGCACTCAAAGATCGACTTTCTGCACTTGACACACTAGACAATTCACCCTATACCACGTATAAATTTATATTATTGATTTGATTTATTTTTTAAAATTAATCTACGATCTAATTGTGCAGTGCAAAATAAAAAAAAAATTTCTATAAAAAATAATGTTGGAAAATCTAATGAAATGATTTAATTTAAAAAAAAAAAAAAAAAAAAAGTACATAGAACTTAAATAGAAGTTACTCTTTTTTAAACACTTACTAATCCTTGGGGAAATTTTATTAAAACATAGTTTTAAGTACAGAGAATGAGAAAATAATAAAAATAAAATCGTGCATTTGTTTACTTACAACACGTACATGGGAGGCGCTCGTGCCGATGCACGGCCTTCCGTCTGTTTTAATATCTGGTAATGTATCTTCTTCTGAATGCGGTCTCACTGAAGCATCATAAGGTGCCAAAAATTGAGATGTCTCATTAGCAAAAACCCTTAAATAATAATAAATTTTATTTTATAAAAATATTTGACTAATTTATTTTATTTTTGCAATAAAAATTTACTATGCATAAAATACGTACTTATTGAAAGCACTTGTGTCACTAACATTTCTTCGATGCCTTGATGATGACGCTGTCGGGCTATCCGGCGGTGAAATATTAGCACTAATATTTTGACTTAAACTCTCAGATTTATTGGTTTGCTTAGAAGAAGCTTGAGGTGGGAAAGTGAGTGGTGCTTTAGCTTGGGATAATGGAGTATTTATTTTTTGTGGTACTTGAGTTGGTGAAGCAAATATCATAGAAGATCCACTATTTGTTGGAGTCGTTAATTTTGGAAGAACTTTGGTTGATCCTGACTTGGAGGATCCTGAAGCTGGCATTTTACAAGGAGGTGGCATTGACCGAGAATCGTCTTTAAATGGATCTGGATAGCCTAAAAAAATAACAAAAATATTTGATGAAAAAAAATGTCTATACCAATGGAATCATAATCACTAGGTAAAACGTTGATTAATTTACCGGAAGATGGAAATAAAGCTTCTAATTGTTCATCAGCAACTCCTGGTCTTATTTCATGTTGCCTTACGTCAAAATAATATACAGTTTTATCTTGAACTGTTACAGGTGATTGTTGAGTCAGTTGGGATGCATGCCCAGATACTAATGGGCTCTGAGACTGACTAAATGGAGAAGTTTGATTGGGAACAAAGGAGGAAACACTTTGACTTGGAGAAGTAATATGTGGTGAGACTTGAGCGAAAGAGGACTGCATTGATAACTGCAAGGGTTGTGATGGCTGATTTGACGGCATCGTAGGTACTATTTGCACACCTTGAGCTATATACGGTTGTTGTGAGGTATTAACTGTTGCCGATTGATTAACTTGTACGTAAGACACTGAAGTTCCACTCTGCTGTTGTATTTGATTTCCTTGGCCAGATATTTGACTAACAATCTGACCAGTTAAACTAATTGGACCTGTACCTACTCCTTGCCCTTTTGGCCTTTGTCGTGGTGTAACGGAAGTACCTTCAACTGTTGTTGCTACTGGTGTTGGTTTTGAAATTTTAATCGACGCTGATCGTTTTACACTTTCAGATTCGAGTGGTGCACTAGGTAAACTATCAATAGTGGGCGTTGCAACTTTCTGCAAAATTGTTTCCAGCGATTAGCAAGTTTAATAGTGTAAGTCATTTAGGTTCATTGAATAAAATAAAACTCACAAATAAATTTTGTACGGCACATTCTTTGCCTTGAATTTGAAAAGCCACGGACGACACTTGAAAAATATCAGGTCGTAAATCTGGATCAGGTTCTAGCATATATCTTATTAAATTGTGTAATGCTTTACTATATCTGTTGATACAAATTTAAAAAATTAATAATTAGAACTTGAATTAAAAATTGTTTATATTTAAAAGCATTTGCATTAGAATTCACCTTGAATTATCGGGAATAGTAAAATTTCCTGATTGAATTGCAAGTGTACTTTCTCCAAAAGGTAAAGTAAAGAAACACAGTTTATACAATAAACATCCCAATGCCTAAATAAATAAATAAATAAACAAATTAGATAAAATTAATTAGATTATATTGACTTGTGAATTAAATAAATATTATTATTTTATTACCCAAATATCAGCTTTAGTAGTTATAGGTTTTCCACAGTACATATCAACCATTTCCGGAGCCCTGTAACTCAAGGTCGTATATTTTTTTATTTCTTCTTCTACAATTGCTGCACCTTGAACACTTGAATTCAATACTTTTCCCGTAGCCGAACCAAAATCACATAATACATAATGTCCTGAGTCAGCAAGTAATATATTTTCCACCTTAAATAATTCAGCACATTGATATTATTTGAAAACAAAATAAAAATACAAGTCATCATTTTAAAATAAAATAAAATGTAATTTACCTTCAGGTCCCTATGAATAATTGGCGTTTGACAATGATGCAATCGCGAAACTGCTTCACACACATCGCAAAATATTTGTAGCACTTCAGATTCACTAAAACCCGTTTGTAACCTTGGAGAAAAGAAATATTTATCATAAACATCTGGCACGTATTTAGATATCAATTTACTCAAAAAGTAATTTATCACTTAAAATAAACTTAAATCTAATCCAAGTGTTTCTATATAAAATAGCCTTGAAATTACAGATAAAAAAATCGATAAATTATTTATTTTGATAGATATGAGTATGACTTTTTTTTTTCTTTACCTATTATTCATCATTTGAAGGACTTGTGATTTACAATAGGGCATAAGAAGTAGGAGTTCATGGACTCCACCTCCTATATGAGTAATACTACTATCTACATATCCTATAATATTTTTATGTCCACTCAAATTGCTCTGAAAAAAAAATTTATTAAATTAATTAGTATCTTTAATTTAAAAAAAAAAAAAAAAAAAAAAAAAAAAAAATCACTTAAATAAATTTACATCAATTTTTAAAATTAAATTTAATGTTTTACTCTACATTAAAATTTTTAAAGGTCTAAACGATATAACTATTGCAATAATAAGATTAAAGTTAAATAGAAATAAATCAATGGAAAGAAAAGACACTAGACCTATCGAAGTGACCTTGATATTAAATGTAAAACAATACCTACGTAATTTATAAATATTAATAAATAATTTAAATCTTTGAATGAGAAAAAATTAATAATAAATTCTATTCTATTAAGAATTCAAGATAAATACTTACTGCAATTTGTATTTCTCTTTTACATACATTGAGATCATGTTCATTATTGACATACATGCGTTTAAGAGCATATCTACCATTTGATGACTTAACCAAAAATACTATGGCAAATCCTCCTGTAATTTAAAATAATTATTGCTAAAAAAATAAAGTCTAATAACATCTAATTTAACAAGTTTGATCATTAATTGCTAATTATAATTATTAATCTACATTGACCATTAATTGTAAATATACGTAGTTATCGTAAATGTTACGTTAAATTAATAATAATCTAATTTGTAAGATTAAATACATTCTAATTCTTATAAATTAAAGATACATATTATCCAGACATATAAGTAAGATAGCATGCTTAAAAATAATAGATAATAATATAATATAAGCTTGACTAGTAGCAATACAATTTCATTCAGTTCGCAAACAATGATGTCATGAATCAATCATGATTAATTAAGGGACAATGGTCGGTTACACACAGACAATATGACGTTTAAAACATATATCATCACATGTTTACATCTGCGTCTCTTTAAAAAAAAATAAAAATAATAACAATAACAATAATAATGAATAAAGAAAAATAATAAGAATAGAAAATTGTAAATAAATAATTAACATAAAAATTTGAGTAAGATTTTGAAACAAAAAGAAACATTCTTTCGTTATCATATTTATTACTGATAATACAATACTCGAAGCGATAAATCAATTGTTAAAAATTAACGTCGGGACTAATAAGTGTTGAATATGTAAAGAAATAAATTAATTAATACAAGAATAATTAATATTTAAAAATGGATTAATAATGTCCTAAATTATGATTGAAACGTTAATTAAATTAATAAATGAGCGTTGATATAGGTAATGAGGAAGCAGATTAAAGAAATAAGAAGTTAAATACACGTATGGAAAAAAAAAGTTGTAAAAAAAAGATACATAATGAATATTATGCATGTACATATAGATGTTATCTTGTGATGATTTTACCTTCAGCAAGGACTTCCTCAACGGTGACTGTGTGTCGACCGACAACAAATATTTTGCCCAGGTAACTATTGGGCTCTTTAGATGTGTTGTCAATTTTCGAAAAAAGCTTCTTCATGTTGGCACTTGGTCAATCTGACCGATATCGTACGGGGATTGACATAAGGCCTCTTACGGCCGGTTATCTGGAGCACGATTGCGCGTGAAAGCCGCGCGATATATTATTATAATTACTCGTGATCCGTTATTTCCACAGTTTTTGTTATTATATTCTATTGTACAATATTACTCACTTTATTTAGATGAAATGTGATACTAAAGTGCCTTTTGTAGTAGCCAATAAATATTAAATATTTTTGCGATAACTAATCGACGTATTCTTTAGCCAGCCGACATTTTCGGGGCTGTGTAATTTTTTATTGCGCATGCGCCAATTTTACGTGATATACTTGTGTACAAATATATCTGTATGCGTATACATACTTGTACTCATAAAAATACAGAATGCGTATATGTACATTTTACACTTGAAGGAAACATATGTACTATAATAACTGTCATTTCCGGTTATATGTCAAAAATTATAAATTATTATTACTTGTAGCTAATTAATTAAAAATTACTATTTATTAATTTTTCTTTGCATTATTTATGTTTTTTATGGTTTGTAATAATTGAATATTAAAATTATGAGAATTAATTTAGCAGATATTTATTAATTTTTAGAATTTTTTAATAAATAAATTATTATAAAAATAAATGAGAAAAAAAAATTGACATGTAGAAATTTAAAAAAATTATAAATACAATTTTTTTAAAATAGTTTTTCAGAAGGGATATATTTGTTAAATAAAATTAAAAAATTATCAAGTAGCTGCTAACTATAATATGTCATGTTAAAATTGTTTTATTGTATTTGATTAGATAGAAAATGTTAATTATTACATTAATTAAATTTTAAATCTTAATAACATTATGATAGAAAAATAATAATATATATTTTTAGGTCATTTGATTTTATTTTTTTATCAAATTAAAATATAAAAAATAATTCTATAAGAAATTACATTAAAAACTTTATAAAAATTTTTGTTCTTTTCATATTTAATTATTCTACTTCATATAAAAGAAAAAAAAATTTCTAAATGTACTGCTACTAATTCTTGTATCGTGTATTAGCAATAAGGTTTATTTATACTTTTCTTTAGAGGCCTTTGCCTTTTGCGTTAATTTTTACGTTAGTGAAAATTACTTCATTGATTGTTCTATTAATAGTTGCACGAATTCAGTTATTAAACTAATTTACTATTAATTTATTTTAAGGATGATTCAGATGATGAATTGAAAGGGGCGTGTTAAACACGCAGATAAGATTATTAATTTTTGATCAATAAAAATTGTACTAAAAATAATACACGCTTATTTTATTTAAGATAAAATTTTTTGGAAAAAAAATTCAGCTTCTCTAGCTTACAAGAAAACAAATTTTTCGATAAATTTTTCTATATATTAAATTATTATTATTTAATTAATTGTTAATTATCAAAGTTAAGTAGAAAAAAAAATCTAATAAGGATTTTTTGGATTACCAAATGCAGCGTTTCAGCCAAATCTAAAAAAAGAAATATTTTTTAACAAAAAAAACATTTATCGTCAACGAATATACTAATAAACATAAGAATTTTTTTCTCTAATAAATTTTATCCGCTCATTTATATATGATTTATTTATAGAAGTATTAAAACTGTCAGATGTCTACTGTACTATTAATATCATCAATCATTTTAGTGTTTTGAATAATTAATCATTTTTAATTACTTTAATGCTTGAACTATTTTTTAGGTATACTAAATAATTTCTCAATGACAGCGATCAATAATAGTTTTGTCACCATTTTTGTAACTAAATTTAATAATTTCTTGCTTAATAAATTATTTTTATTGTTCATAAAAGTTATTAAAAAAAAAAAATTAAATTGATGATAATTGAAAAAGAAAATACAATTTTATTTTATAAATTATATTCTTGATACTTGATGGTTTATTGAATTATTTCATAAAGAAAGTTAATGATCAAGAAATCACTATTAAATATTAAATATGTTAATTTTTTGTTATTTGTCACGTGTGCTAATTAACATCTCTATTTCTCATAATATAATAAATACAAAAATTCAATGAAATAAAACGGCTCTATTTTGAATTAGCGACTATTTTTGAAAACTAACCTTAACTATTGACAGTAATTATTGTTTACTCAAGTACAGGTTAAACAGTTCATGTGTTTGTTAGTGTTTTTTTTTTTTTGTTGTTGAACATTAAATAATAAAATGTCATTGATTTTTAGAATTATTTAATAGAAATTGGTAATTGAATAAATAATTTTATTATAATATAAATATATAAAATATTCTAATACTTATTAATTTATAGGTTTTCAATCAAAAGATTTCTCTTGTATAGGATACATGCCGGGAGAAATTCAGGTTGTGGTTAGTAATTTATTTAATATTTTATAAAAAAGTACTGTAATAATAGTTTTTAAAAGTTGAATTAAAAATTTAATGACATTCTCTATCTTATCATTGGCATTCTGATATTAAAATATTTTTTTTTCTTGATTATAACAGATTTTTTTGAGTAAACGTGGATAAACATAAATAATGTCTGACAACGAGGATACTCTCGAGGATATCAAGGCTATACAAGAGGTTTTGTCTCAAGATGACTTTGATGATTATGATGATGATCATCATTATGATAATGATGATGATGATAAAAGATTTGATCGTAAGCCTTCAGTTTCACACAATCCATATTCCACGTTTGATTCTGACGATGAATCTCCGGACGATGATGCTCATAAGCTAGCCGTTGAATCATTAAAATCCGTTGAAAATCTTATGCTGCTTTGCAGGCAAGCTGAGCAAGCTATTCAAGCCAAAATCGAAGAAAATGCAAAGAAACGCCAAGAAGTTGATTACCAAATTCATTTATTGGCAAAAGGAGGCAGAGCTAACTGGAGAGTGCCATATAATAAAGCTGGTATGCCGTATTTCAAAGATGAAAAACAGTTTCCAGCTCCGAAAAACGAAGATACCAAGATGAAAGAGAAAAATAACGAGCTTTTAATATCACATTTACGGAGGCCAATCAGGTGGACGTACAAAGATCGAAATTATTTAAGAATTGCGATACGTAAGCAAGCAGCTAGTGACACATTTGATAAAATGATTCGAGACAGCAGCAAAAATGATACAACTAGTTCGGAGTTACAGCCTCCCAAGGATCTGCGTACGATGGTAGGACCTTTGGGAGCGCGTGAATTTGACTGGATGAAAATATCAACGATTGATATGAAGTGTCGTCACACTCCTAATGAATGTCGCGTTATGTGGAACATATTGCTTCATCCAGATATTAATGACAGCCAGTGGAAAACTGATGAAGAAGAATTACTTAAAGCCAAAGCTCGTGAACACAAACTACAGGATTGGGATACCATTGCAAAAGAATTAAATACTGGTAGAACAGGGTATGTTTGTTTCATAGCGTTTCACAGGACATTAGAGAATTCGGTTTATAATGATCGGGCTTGGTCATTGCATGAAAACAGAATCTTATCCGAATGCGTAGAAAAATTACGATTTGGTGATTTTATACCTTGGGGACGTGTAAGTACGTATTTTAATGATAGGACGAAAACCCAAATTTATGCACGTTGGAAGTACAATTTGGATCCATCGTTAAAAAAAGGAAGGTTTACTTCTGAGGAAGATGATTTATTATTAGATAGTGTTGCCAAGTATGGACAAAATTTTCCTAGAATTTCCTCAGACATAATGCCATATAGGTCTAGTGTTCAATTGAGTGGTAGATTTAAATTATTGATGCTAAAAACAAATAGTTCTTATAATTCATGGTCTGTGGCTGAAGATCGAAAATTAATCCAACTTTATGAAGAATTTGGATCACAGTGGAGTATGATTGCCAGCATTATGAAAAAAGATCGTACTTATTTACGTCATCGGTATACTATTGTAACACGTCATATGTCTAAAGGTGTTAGATTGGCAAATATACCTCGGAAACGTCCGATTGATGAGGTTGATTATGAGGATGATGATGAAGTAGATGATCCTGATAGTAGAAATGATAACATGGGTACTGATTCTAGCATCGACGCACAATTGATGAGATATTTTCAAGGTATACAAGCAACAGAAAGCAAGCCTGGACGTAAAGCTGTATATCACACTCCGGATCAACTAGAACTTCGGACTAAAAAATTGGACCAAATATTTGAAACGCTTAACGTTAAAATTGAGATTCCAGATAATTTAGATGGTTATGATTTAAGTGAGAAAAATAAACAATTGTTATCTTCTTATAAAGAGTATATTAATCTCAAGTCATCAGTAAAACCACAAGTTATTGAGGAGTACAGACAGAAAATGTTTGGTGATTTTGATTTGAATGATTTTAGTGAGCCTTTCATTCCACCTGCACCCTTTGGTTTGTTTCAGAATGGAGCAAAACGAATTAATCAACGTAAAAAAGCTAAATTTGATGGCCGTTTAGATGCTGAACCTGTTCAAAATTTACAAATTGTATTGGATATGAATATGGAAACGCCTTCCAATGTGTTGGAAAAATTAAATGAAGAAGAAAAAGAACAATTTGATAAAATATCTCAATTGGTGGCCTCTAAGTGTACACGCTTACAATTTGCTGGTCGATTTGAACAAGCTTATGTTCCATCGGTGGAACTAGCGAGTAAATCGGCTAAAAAATTAAATCCTTCTGATAAATTGAAATTTAAACCGGTGCCAGATTATGAACCTGAAAGTTGGAGGCACGCTTCTTTAAAAAAAGATCTATCTATTTCGCCGAATTATTCAACTTTACTTGGCTATCAAGCGTTATTAAATTTCAGAGAATCACAGTCAATAATGAGAAATAGAACTGATGACTTAACGACTCCGGATCTTGTTAAGCTTACCGATGAGGGTAAACAAGCGTTTCATTTATTTAAAACTCGTCTTCGACGATTGTTCAAATATCCTATCCTCATGTCACGAATAATTCTCAAGGATAAGAAACTACCGGATCGAACTATTCTTAAGGAGGGAGAAGGTATACAGATGGATAAAAAAAGAATTAAATTAATGAATGAAGAGGATAACGAAAATGATCTAAGTAGCGAATTAAATGAGGATTATGAACAAAGTAGTGATTTTGATAATGAACCTGATAATTTACAAGACCCATTATCACAACAAGAAATTAAATGTGAAATTAAATATGATATTAATGAAAATGGGCAAGAGCAAACAAAACGATTTGTTTTGTCGGTAAAATTAGATCAGGTTAAATAGAAAATAAAATATATAGAAGTAGGATAAGAAATAAATGTTATTTTTTTATTTTTTTGTTACCCAAATAGTATAATTGGTATTATTTAATTTTTTAGTTAATATTTATGTAATAATAATAATTTTCATTTTAAATACATGAATACTTTAATAACTTTCAAACAATTTATTTATTTATTTTATTTAATTAGTACAATGCTATTTGAAAAAATAAATATTCATTTGTATAAGTATTATTAGTTTTTGTACATTATAAATGTTTTTAACAGAGTATTTTCAAAAAGTCATGTATGAAAAATGATCTTATGTAATAGGTACTAACAATTTATCAAAATAATAATTAAAAAATGTATTTATATATTGTTATTAAAAATTACCAAACACAAGTTTAGTAAAGACAAATGAAAAAAGATTTACGTTTTATTTAAAGATATACAATGTATATCTAAGAGAATATTAAATACATAATAGGATATTTTGAATAAAAAATAGGCCGCATATAATAACAAATTCTTGTGATTACTACAATGACTTATATCATGAATATGATTTTTAACACATAAAAATAAGGATGGAATTAAATATCTTAGTATAATATTCTACAGCTATTAATATAATTATTATGTGTTATTAATTACTAATATTTATGATTATATTATATACTTTAAATGGAAGAGCCGAAAAAGAAATTATTTTTTAATTATATGTACTAATAAAAAATATTACTAGTGTCGACAGAGATTCACGATAGATTTAATCTATATTAAAGTCTTGATTTATGATTACACACTGATTCAACGATAAGTATTTAAGAAATGCAGTTATATAAAGATATATTATACATTTAACATCACTTTTGCTTACTTAAATTGAATATTCAACTTAAGAAATTTATTTCTTCTTTGATTGAGGAGTTGTTTTAGTCGTCATAATTATTGCACACCCTGCGATGAAAATACTCCACACAAGTAAACTGGGTTCTATTTTTTCAGTTACCATCCTCATATAATCAAGTACTGTCTTCAACATTTTATTTGTTATTTTAATAGTCGCCTTATCTTGAAGAATATTTAATTTCTTAAGGTATTCTAATAGTGGTGGATGGTCGCGACTGAATATTGGGAAGTATTCTCCTACTTTTTCTCTAGTCCACCAGCTTTCTCTGTTCCATCTGTACATAAAATTATGTTATATTAATAATTAATACTCGGAGGAATTATTTAAAAAAATTAATTATTCATTTTAATACTCACGAATTCTTCCACGGTACAAAATGATAATGATAGAGATTACCACGGATATATTTTGGAGGCTTATCACCAAACGGTTTCTGTACAGTATTTAATAAAGATAGTACTTCTTTTTGATTGGTCAGTAATCGATAGGTAAGAGACATAATCCAAGGGTTATTATGATATGTTCCAAGTGCGGCAAACCACATTTGCCAATCCAAACGAGGTGAGTGAGGTGCTGTTATTTAATGAAAAAAATATTAAAATAATATCAATCGATATACTTTATTATAATTATTCAATACTATAAAATTATTAAGAAACTTACCGACAAATGGAAGTGAATGGTTAACATTTCCCGGTTTATAAAGGAATTCATACTCTCTCCATGGTCCTTCGATATCATTACTTCCTTCAATTATTATTTCTGGACGGCCATCAATTCCTGTCATACGCCGGAATAAAGTATAGCTATTAGAAATACGATAAGGTTCAACTTTCATATACATTTGTTTAATTTGCGGTGGAATAGTTATGTTGTGAGATGGATCCAAGCTTGAAAATGGAACCAAACTGGTACCAAAAATCAGACACACAGCAACAGTATAGAACACAGTAGTGATAAAAGTTATTACTGTGTTCATTGATCCCTTGGTTGTTAAAAGTGAATGGGTAATTGAATCAGCAACCGTAAATCCTAATGAAACTATACC
Source organism: Cotesia typhae (assembly GCF_013202065.1). Classification (NCBI taxonomy): domain Eukaryota; kingdom Metazoa; phylum Arthropoda; class Insecta; order Hymenoptera; family Braconidae; genus Cotesia; species Cotesia typhae. The sequence continues at coordinate 7,847,032 of NW_027423757.1, read as the reverse complement.
GATGATAAATGAAGCGAGAATCACTTTATTGAGATAGTAAGTGAACTGCTGTTGTGTGAATCCTAAAATAAATTTTTTTAATTAATATATACATATTTTTTTATAATTTTTAGTATCTTTGATAAATAGATTATTACCTATTTCAGCATGAATAGTCCAGTTGTCGAGTAGTCGTATTTTGTATAAAACGATTGTTGCATATACAACAGCCGCATAAACTACAAAACATACAAAAGTGGAGAGATAATTTTTCCAACGTGAAGATTCTTGCTTTGATTTTCTCTTGTAGAAAAATTGGTCATCCAATAATCCAATGGACAAACAAATCACCAACAAGTCACGGAAGTTCCAATTTCCTGTAGCCATTATATGGAGATATTGGCAAATCTATAATAAAAGCATAAAATAATTACAAAAAAATAAAATTTTTTAATTAGAATCGAATGTATTAAAAACGTGAAAGTAAATAAAAGTACCTGGATGTAAAAAGCTACCAGATGAACTTTTCTGTTAGGGAAAAAGTACAAAAATGGAATACCCAATTCGAAGACATTAGTGGTGACTGTTGTTAAACGAAGATACCATGATGGTAGATGATGGACAAACCACGATAATACTCCAGGAAGGCATTGAACTTCAAAATGATGAGACAGAGCTGAAATTAAATTTATTAGTTAAAATATTATCGAGGAAAATAATTTATAATTTATTGAACCACTTTCAATGCATATAACTGATGTAAGTAATCGTTATTTATTTCAAAATAATTATATTACATACATACCATCAAGATTCCACCAGACAGGGCATCCTGAAGCTAATTTAGCTACTCCACTTGAGAACATAAATCGGAATAGAAGCCAACGTACACACCAAAATGTAACAGTATCACTGGGAGTGCTAATTTTTGCCTTTTTCGGGACCCAAAATGGTGCAATGAGTACAGACAAAAAACCTGCTTCTAGTAACAGAGTGTCCCTACAACAGATACAATATAAAAATTAAAATATAACTATGAACTAGCAATCTTGTGTTTATCGTTTACAATATCATTGATCTCAAACGTCCTTGATTGTCACACCTGATACTTGTTTAATTTTAGATTAATTCTTGGTTTATCTATCATATTACAAATGTACTGAAGATTATGCAACTAATATCCATTACAATTACCATTAAAAAACATGTAAACATAAGGATAAACCGTAGAATTCAATATTTTATTCGTAAAATAATAAAATTAAAAATAATTACCATTGATATTGCATAAATGTTTGTCCAACTTGATAAAGAGAAAAATAGAGAGCCCATAATGACATAAATGTTGGCCATACGCAAAATCTTTGAGAAATAAACCTGAAAATATTTAAATTATAAAATTTATCAGCTATTATATAATTGAAAGAAAATTAGAGATTAATGAAATCAAGTGGGATATTTACCCTAAGAATGATAGCACAGCTCCACTCAAAGCGATTAAATCAAGAGTATATTCAACATTTAATCCTATGTAAGAAGCAATCCATACTAATGTTGGTTTTTGCTTAAATTTCTCCAAACAGGGCGATTTATCTTTGAGATCTACCTGAGTTCTTGCTGGTAATATCCCATTGTCTCCATAAAGTCCTATTACATTAATAAAAATTTATATTTAATTATGTAAAACATTTCATGAAATATTAAATATTTTTATCGAAATACTCAATTCGTATTGAAGATAATAAAAAGTATTGAGTTTAATTACGATAAAAATTCATGAGTTATCACCAATAAAACAAATTAAAAACTATTCCAAGACATAATACAGATAAAAAAAAACCAGTTATTAAATTTGTATCCAATAATAAGTAAAGAGACATTGATTAACATAAATATAAAGTAGATAAAACTTAAAAAAAATATATAATAATCTATAATAATTAAATTTTTATTTAATAATCCGCTTACCTGGTATCTGAACATAGAAGCTCACAAATGCAAAAAGATAAATGATACAAATTCCACGTAGGAATAGATTACGGGTGTACCGTACTTCGATCATCCTATTAGATCTAATTATCAATGAAACATAAATATATTAATAATAGTGTCATGAAAGTGTTAAATTATTGACTTAAAAATCTCATAAATAGTATGGATTGTTAACTCAATAATTTTATCAAATATTTTCAACAAATATATACAAAATAATGTGTTGCGTTGTACTTACATTAATTACGCTACCTCACTCACTGTTTAGTAGCGAACGAATTATATATAGTGGAACGGTGTTGTACTCACTTCACTTGTGATTTACCGACGACGACGCCGGTCATGCCTTATACACTTCCAACTCTCCAGCACACATACAAACATCGACAAGCTTCGAGTCCTTCTATGAGAATCATCAAGGTACCTTCACAGCTAATAAATAAAGTAAAAGAAATAAAATTTCAGAAAAAAATGTAGCGCGTTTCAGTCAGTGATTGGGTGAAATGTGATGACGTTTAATTATTTTATTCGTGGATACAGCGGAAATCTTTCATGATACTAAAATAGCTGGCATTTGATAATTTTCATGTTATTATGTGATAATGACATGTTATTAGAAAGGATTATTTTAAAAATAGAAATTTTTCAATTTTTTCTTCGTGTGCATAGTTTAAAATTTTTTTGTTGGCTGAAATTTGTTTAAAATTAAATAAATTGTCCAAATAATTGGCGTATTAAATTATATTTTCAGTATAAAAATACACATCCAGAAATATATTGTTAAGTAGTTGTGACAGAAGCTTTATCATCATAAGCTTCATTTTACCAAATTGTATTAAAAAAATATACACACATACGTCCGTAGTCCATATACTTACACTTGGAGATAAGAACTGTGTAGATATATGCAATAAACTTCAATACATATGTACTTACTTTAGTTTTTCATTTTGTTATCTACGTGACAGGACACGTACAAGCAATATTTTAAATTATTTGTTTATATTTTTACAAATATAATATTAAATTTATAGTATTTATAATTATCTAGTGATAATTAAAGTTTTAAACAGCTTTACGTGGATTGTTTTATAAAATCACTAATTTGTTAACTGTATGGACAGATCAATTTTTTAGAGTTAATGTATATAAAGTATATTATGCCTATGATAGTGTCAAGGTCTTGTCGTTTGTATTAGAAAAAAATAAAACATTGTATCAATAAAAACACATTCATAAATTAAATAGAAATGTCATTTGAAGGAAAATATAACACCAAAAGCCCAGGTAATTGCTCGATTAAATTAAATTTTTTTTTAAACAAATAAAAAATGATGATGAAATAATAACTTAATTCTTGTTTGCTAAATATGTCTTTTTTCTTCTTTTTAATTTATTAGCTGTCAAGAGGTTGATGCGAGAAGCTCAAGAACTTAATGAAGCTACTGATGAATATCACGCCTCGCCTTTAGAAGATAATTTATTTGAATGGCACTTTACTGTACGCGGACCACCATCGACTGATTTTGAGGATGGAGTTTATCATGGAAGAATTATTCTACCACCTGAATATCCTATGAAACCACCAAATATTATTTTACTTACTGTAACTATTTATTTTAATTAGTTTTGATTGTGAAGATAAATTTTAATTTAGTGGTGAGTTAAAACACTATAAATTTTTAGCCAAATGGGAGATTTGAAGTTCAGAGAAAAATATGTCTAAGTATTTCTGGACATCATCCAGAAACTTGGCAACCGTCTTGGAGTATTAGAACAGCTTTATTGGCTCTTATTGCTTTCATGCCAACTCCAGGAAATGATACTATTGGTTCATTGGATTATACCGCTGAAGAAAGACAAAAACTTGCTAAAAAGTCATTATAATCACATATAATATATTAAAAAACATGGTTTGTTGTTGCAAGTAAATATAGGCTGGTTCAAAATAATTTTTATTTAATTTTATAGAATTTTTATTAGAAAAATGTATTTAAATGCAACAACGAATATTTATTGAGTGTTTAATTAATTAAATAATAAAAATTTTATAATAATTGTTCAATAGATCGCAGAGCTGGGAATGTAATATTTGTGGAAAAATTGTAGATTTATTATCCAAAGAAGATTCATCAAAATGTAACAAAACTAAGGATAAACCCATGTTTAATTCTGTAAATACATTAAAAGTAAGTGTTATTCAGATTATAAATAATTAACATTTTTTATTTTATTTACAGTAAATAAATTTTATTAATTATCAAACATACAATTTTTTTATAAAAAGGATGAAGAGACTCCATCATCATCATCTAATGCTACAAGAACAGCTATTAGAGAAAGTCTAAGGCAACGTTTAATTGACCCAAATCGTTTAGGAAATCCTGCACATCAAACAAATTCTGTCAATCAACAATTTTCAAATTTATCGTCTAATGATTTCTTTTGGACTATCATAATTGTTTTCTTGGTATCAGCTATTGTTTTCCTTGTTTTCCGACGAACATTTTTAAAATTTTAAACATAAAATATACTAAAATTTAACTAACTAATATAAAAAAATGTAAAAATGTTACCATGTTGAAAAACATCTTTTTGTTTTTATTCGTTTATAATTTGGCAAACGCGTAAATAATTTTATTCACTAAAAATTATTTCTATAAAATAGAAAATGAAATATTTATATTTAAAAGTATTGTTAAAAACTTTTTTTTTAATTTTATGAAAAATATAATTCACAATTAATTCTATTCAAATGAATCACATATAATTTTATAATTACCAATTATGTTATTCTTCTAATTGACTTTTTGATTTACAAAGCTATTATTTTTGATAATTAATTCATTTTATTTGATGTTATATGTATTATATAATATTATCTTACAAACAAATTGGTGCAAACATACAGTAGACTGTTAATTGATTCAACATTTAAGTTTCTATTTAAGCTTTAAATTTGTTTATTTTTTTTTTTTTTTTTTTATTTATATATTCCCAGAGATAAATTAATTTTATTCTATTGAGCGATGGCTCCAATTCCTTCAACATGATTTGTTTCTAGTTACAAACCTTAAATATTTATACATACGCATACATATATTTTTTAATTTTTTTGACCAAAAATATTATGCATTTATTACAGCTTGTGTATTAATATAATAATTTATACAATTATATTGTAGTATCAAAATAATATTTTATTTAATATTGTAATAAGCATTTCAAAATAAATAGTTTAATTGTAAAGTTATTTGATGAAGACGTATTTTTTTTTGTTTAATTTTGAAATTATTTATAAGTGCATTTAACAAAATAAGCACTGTCTTTAAATTGAAAAAGATTTAATTAATAATAATAAATAATGATAGACATTCTATAAATTCGGCAGAATTTTTTTCACAAAATTCAACATTCAGTATACTGATAAAAAATTTTATAAATTCATAATACAATCGAATCATCAGTCATATTTATATTAAAAATAATTGTGATGTCAACATTTTATATTCATGTGCACTTATTAATAGAATAAATAATTCCATACAACACTATGATAAAATATAAAAATACAACCAACCATTTCATAACAATTACTAATTATTAATCATCTAGCACCACTCCATTCACCAGTTTCTTTCAGTGTTTTATTTGTCAATCTTTCAATTTCTGTTAACAATTGTTCTGTTTCAATGTCAACACAAGCCTCATTATCTCCAACCGAATCCCATTCTAAACTATTTGGTGTAGATACTTTCGACCAAGGAGACGCAGTTAAACTGGACGGTTGACTAACATTACTTGACGATTTCGATGGTGAATTATTTGTACTTTTTGGTCTATCGTGATCATCCAAAGGTAATGGCATAACTTAAAAATAATAATAAATTAATAATACTGAACTTAGCAGTCAGCTGTTAATTAAAAAAATTTTTTTAATAAATTAATTACAATAAAAAAATACTTCTAAAAATTTTCACTTGTAATTTTTATTAATTTTTACATGTGAAACTTTTTAATTTAATTTTTTTTTTTAATAATTTAATTGCTATAAATATCTAAAAACATTTTTATATCTGTCAACTTCAGTGTCATATAAATTATCAAACAACAGTTGTATAGTATTATTTCTTTAAAGTTTAAATAAAAAAAAAGTCATTTTTTACCTTCATGTTCCCATTCAAGATCTAATGAAGATGCTGGAGTTGACGAGATACATCCTGGATGTTTTAGTAAAACTCGCGCATCAAGAGTTTGCAATGTATTTAAATCAGATCTATGAATTATATTAATAATTATCAATCGGAAGCAAGATAATTGAATTATTAATAAACAATTAATTACCCAGTTGACGCATTATTTCGTGATTCAAGTCTTTGATATTTATTTGATTTTTTCTTCCAAGTATCTTCAACAAGTTCCAAAGACACTGGTACTCTTCCATGTCTTTTCTAGAGAATAATGCGTTAAAATATTAAAATTCGTTATTTATGAAAAATTAAGTATAAATAGTTACCTTTAATTGTTTTAACGAAAATAATGATAATATTCTATCAATGCAGCAATAAATATTGATAAAAAATTTATAAATAAATTAATAAGATAAAAAGTTATCTTTCATTATTAATCGACTCACTTTTTTGACGAATTTCGATCGTATTTTTGTGACATACAAGGATCCAACTAAATTAATAATAACAAAATGTACAAGTGGTTACGTGTAAAAATAGTAATAATTTATAAATAAATATCTTGTTTACAAATATACTGTACCTCAACTTGTTCTTTCTCGTGGGTATGGGAGCCAGTGTGCCTGAAGTATCTGTAAGGAATAAATATATAAATAAACAATCTATAAATAGTTTTATAAGCGAATAAAATATTTAACCTGAAGGTAAAAGGGTCGGTGACATTGGAAAAACAACGACCGAAACAGCTCCCCATTACCTGTCTTGCTAAAGCTCAGTTGTGTCATCTAAATATTTAAAATAAAATAAATTAATTAATTCAATTATTTAATTTGAATTTTATGAATCATATGATCACCTTGTCTAATAAGTGAATTATTCAAGAACATTTTTATCGATTGCCCACGGCATTGACAAAAATTTTACAGCGTCTACATACATCTACCTATTAATATCTATGTATGTAAATATTTATTTTTTTTTTAATTTTAATTTCTTTTTAAATAGTATGTTAATTTAAACTTTTACATAATCTTTATCAATTGGCAACGAATTCATGACTGAGAATGGAGTCTGGATGAATTTAAAACAACTATTGCAACAATAATGATAATAATACATGCGTATACATTATTATTATTATTATTAAATGTGTACATAACATTTAATTTCACAACATGTATTGGCTCTGTATATCGTAAGTCGAACTTGAAATTTGCACATGGTAAAATCGTAGTTTGATTATAATTTAGTTTACTTGGTAGTGAAAGAGGGCATGAAATTCTTATTGTTTTAAATTATAAGATCCCTAGATTTTGAATTACAATTCATAATAATAACATTCTAAACCAATTACATATTTGCTCGTAATGTTTATTTTCAAAAGCTTAGTTGTTATTTGTTGATAATCAGTCAATTGAAACAAAAGTAATGTTACTAGTTCTATTTGTCTAGCCAATAAAATTGTTTATTTTTAAATTAGCCCTCTCATTATTCCGGGTTATATAAACCAGCCTTTAGTCATAAATTTCATAACACACTGACAAGTATGTACTAAAAAATTGTATTATTAAATTGCACTGAATACTTTTAATCATCAGTGTAAATATAAAATTTAAGGTCGCTAGAGTATGTTCAGGTGCTAAAATTTCATGTTAATTTATTTAACTCAATTATTAATCCATTAAGTAGGCATGTAAATAAGGTAATAATTATTTAGTATTTTTTATTTTTATTTTATATTAAATGTTAAAATTTTTTTTATGTGAAAATAAAACTTGTTTATATTAAAAATTAACTTAGTTGAAATGATATGTTAAAAAAATTTTTTTTTTTTTGTTTACAGAATGCTACAATTAAATTTGTACTATTTATATTATTATTACCACTATTATTATCAAAACATTTAAAAATTTAGTAAAAAAGCTTATAAATTTCAAGTGAAAATGAATAACTTCATCATGAAGTTATTGGTAATAGTAGTTTGTTTATTTTTAAACTTTAAAAATATTTTAATGGTTTCACCTTTTCCTAAATTACTTATTGTGTCTTACGATGCATTCAGGTATGTTATTATACTACATTAATAATATTAATATAATAAATAATTACCATAAAACGTAACTTTTTAGATTCGATTATTTTAATCGTAATTTAACTCCATTTATGAAGCAATTGAAGGAAGAAGGAACAGATGTTGACTATATGATGAATGCATTTGTTACAAGAACGCTTCCAAATCATCACACCATGGCAACTGGTTTTTATATTGAAAACCATGGTGTTTTGGAAAATCGTATGTTTTATGAAAATGGAACAGTATTAGAAAAAAGTGCAGACGTTTTTCACTACAATAACAATATACTTCCTATCTGGGTAAATAATAGATGACTTTATTTTCATTAAACATTAAAAGTTGCTTATTTTATATAACTTCTTTAATGAGCTCTTTAGTTGACTTGTGAACATAAGTCAATATATCGATCATAAGGTGAATTTTTTTTCAGACAATCAACGAGAAAAATGATAATTTGCGACATAGCGGTAGTATGATGTGGCCCGGTGGTGAATTTGATTTTGATGGTAGAACCCAAACATTTTATATGGTTTGTAAAATTAAAATATTTATATCGATTTTTTTATTGTTATTTTATTCAACAATTTTTTTTTTTTTTTTTAGCCGCTAAACATATCTAAGAATTGGGAAGATAGGTTTGATGTATTATTATCATGGTTTCTTCATCCGAAAACACCAATAAATTTAGGAATCTTATATATTGAAGAACCAGATTATCATGCTCATGCCTATGGCACTGATCATCCTGTAATAAATGAATTGTTAAAAAAATTAGATAACTTTACTTACTATATACACACCAAGCTCAAGGACAATAATTTAACTAGTGTAAATGTTATTCATTTGAGTGATCACGGAATGACGGAGGTTAATTTATCTAGAATTATAAATATCTCACAAATTATTGATTTATCGGAATGTCAATTTTTGCCTACTGCTAATACTATCTTCATCATACCACATCCAGGTAGTTTTATTATTTATCAAGTGTTCAATAGTTAGAGAGTACATTATTAATTATTAATAATGAGTAAACAAGAATGAAACTTTTTTTTTTAGTAGTGTAAAAAAGGTTTTTTATGATCAATTGATTTTTATTGACACTTATCAAAGTAAATACTGCTTATTTTTAGGCAAAGAAGATATTCTTTATGATAAATTAAAATCGGCAGCTAATGAAACATCAACGTTTTACGTTTACCGTAAAGAAGAAATACCAGAGAGATTTCATTACGGTAATAACACACGTATGACACCAATATTTGTTGTTGCTAAAAGTGGATATGCCTTTGAATTCCTACGCGATTCATTTGATTACTATCAAAAAACTTTCAATATTACAAGTAAGCATTATAAATTTCATCGATTATGATGTCATGAAAATTTTATTATTAAACCCTAATAAATTTTTTTTTAGTTGATGATAAGTCGTTATTTGGAATCCACGGTTACGATAATGAAGATAAAAATATGCATCCAATGTTTTTTGCTAAAGGACCAGCGTTTAATGCTCATTGTAAATTAGAACCTTTTCACAATGTCGATTTGTACCCTCTTTTCTGCAATATATTAAATATCCAGTGTCCAGAGACAAATGGTACTCTGAATTCGTTTAAAAAGTGCCTAAAATTATTTACTGATGACGATCAAAATAATTCTCACTCTATGCGTAAGTATTTTTAATGATTAATTTATTACTAGGTATTTTTTTAACTTAAAAAAGATTTTAATTTTATACTAATTTACAAATAATTCACTTGCCATAGTTGTACCAGTTTTAGTAGCTTTAGCGGTGGTCGGAACTATTAGTACGTTAATAGGTCTGTATCTAAGAATGAAACGACAAAGGGAAGAAGTTCTTTATCGGTAAGTTAGAAGACTTAAAATAATTTTTCATTAAGTGTAATGTAACTAATTGCTTTAGTGGATTACTAGATTTCTTTCCTAGGTTTAATAAAATTTTTTAGTACTATTAATTATTTAAAAGAATTTTTTTTACATCTAGAGTAGCTTCTTAATCAGTAGAATATAGATGATTTATTATTATTTAGTATAAAAATTTATAATATTGCTTTGAAATGTTTATTTTCAGGAAAGACTATTATCGATGAACTGGACAATTCATCCTCGAATCAGTTCATTTTTGCTTTTACGAATGAGTAGTGCTTGTATAATAATTTTTAATGGCTGTTTATTTCTTCATTGATTGAACTCTAACTATTAACTATTTTTGAATAATAATTTTTTTTTTTGAATTGTGATAATATTAAAGATGCGATATTATATTTTAATAATAGTACATATATATTAATTAGTAAAGTAATTTTCAGAAGAATACTGGATGATGCGAAGATGGAGCAATTATGGGATGAACATCAAGACTTAGAGAATATGTGGCATTGAAGTAGAGTCAAGGCAAAAATACAATCTTTTCGAAAATTATTATTTATTTATTTTCTTTTGATAAGTCATACAAGAAAACGTAAGTTCATGAGTAGACATTTTATTTGTAATTTATGTGCCGTATTTGATACGTAATATATTTGAAGACTACGGGGTGAAATTTAGCTTTTGTAAATCCTTAATCAAAATTAATTATTATTTTTCGAATTTTTTTTTTTTTTACTTAGCCGTTGATTCAGACTTGAATACCCGTGAAAATAATGTATAGATATTTTTTTCATTATTTATTTCTTGTATATTTAGAATACATTTATACTATTAGTCAACATAAATTCATGTAGAAAATAAAACAACATCAAATATGCAAAAATTAATATATTTATATATTTATATATAATTATAATAAAAAAACAAAGTTACTTAGATAATTTCAAACTCTCATAAATTTTATTACACCGAAGTTGTGTGGACAAATCAGTCATAAAAGTGACAATATGAGAGTCTTTATCTTTTTGTTTTCCACTTTCATATGCAACGACTAATGTCATTTTAGGATCGATGTTTGTCATTGCATAAGAACATGAATTTGTATGTACATTTTTCGCACTTTTAATATAAATTATTTTATCCATATTGACAAGCTCACTGTGTTCTTTTATTCCTTTTTTAATATTATCCCAATGTACCGATGGTTTTTGTAAGAATACCTATAAATTTGATAATTCGGACTTTAAATTTAATTATGTATAAATAATCTAAAATATAAGATATTAAATAAATCATACACTTGGACAGCCAACAACAATAGGAAATTCTTCAACTGATTCAGTTTCTCTGTTTGGATGTCGATATCCTGAGCCGGAATTTTCAGCATCTCTTGCGTCAAATATAATTAAAACTGCTAAGAGATCCCATTTCCTTTGGAAGCTCTGTATTCTTTAATTGAAAGTAAAATTGATCTAACAATAACAAAATCCTCAAAAAAAAAAAAAAAAAAAAAAAAAAAAAAAAAAAAAAAAGTTTACTTACTTATGATAGTAATCGATATTTTGTTTGCTCATTATATTTCTCATTTCTCCTGGACTGGCTTGTTGACTCAAAGTCGCGTGAAAATACAAAGAACATTTAGCTAATGTCGCACTTCGCAATTTTACAAGCCATTGATACAATGCAGGTTGTTGATTGGCTTTAAGAAATGTTGCTCCAAATCCAAGTTTCCAAGACTGACAAAAAATTTAATTAATATAATTTGTTAATTAAATAAAAATGTACTTTTAAGAAGCTTTAAAAATTATTTTATTACTTCTTTACTTTGTAAAGTCTTTTCCCATGCAGACATTCGGGCTTGAGCGCCATAAAGTGCCATTAATGATGATAAAAATCGCCAATTTTGTATTTCAACTTGCGCACTTGTTAGTTGAAGTAATATTTCACATTCTAATCTACAAATAACTTGAATAATCACACTGTCTTACAAGTAAATAGTTATGAAACTTACGTGAGAGCAGCTTTGATAGCAGTCAATGCCAAATGAGAACACGATAGTGAATGTGTTTCTACAATTCCTTCAATAATTTGTAATAATTCATTATATTTCATTGCCTTATTACCGATACTTGAATGATACATTTTTTCATAACTTTAATAAAAAACAATTTTAAAATTAGATAAGAATTATTTTACAACATTTTTTTGCAAATAGTTAAATTATAGAACTATAATAAAGGAAAAAAAATACGTACAATTCAATTAATTGAATTCTCGCAGTTATAAATTGACAGAGTTGACTAGAAACGTCAGCTACTGTAGCACCGATTATATTAGTACCTCGTGTCATTTCCTCGACTCTTTTTAAATCGCCTTTCAGTACTTCATAAATTGTTTTTAAAGAATTCTGTAAATAATAATATTTATTATTATTTACAATAAATAAATAAATAAACAGGTGTCATAAATTAGTTTTTATCGAAGAGACAACCACCCCAATGTATCTAATAACATAGAAATAATAATTAATAGCACTTACATCTTTGCGAAGGAATCCTTTGTTTTTCGTATGTAAAAATCCTAAGTCTGCGTAAGAACGTTCTGCAACAACTATCTGAGGTAAATGCATCAATAACATACCCCATGGTCCCATTTGTGTTGAACGACATGATTCGCGTTCTTTTTCCTAAAAATTATTTACATTAAAGGACAATTTATTTTTATGAATTACTATAATACTGAAGTTAACAGTCAGCTGTTAATTTGAAAATTTTTTTTAATAAATCAATTACAATAAAAAAATACTTCTAAAAATTTTCACTTGTCATTTTTATTAATTTTTTTATGTGAAATTTTTTAATTTAATTTTTTTTACAGTAATTTAATTGCTGTAAATATCTAAAAAAATTTTATACATCTAAAAAGATTTTTATTAATCAAATAAAATAATGAAAAATATAAAAAAAGTTAGAAATTACCACTGATTCTTTTGCTTTTTCAAAACACAACTGAGTAATTAGAGTAAAAAATGTGCTTAAAAATTCTTCTTCATGATCCATTTGTTCTCACGATCAGCATCTAAAAAAAAATTTATAACAATTGTAAATAATAGTTATAGTTATACTGAATAATGAATGGTGAGTAAAGATTTATTTACTTTTGTTATTGCTTATGACTGTTTTTGCTGATTGATGTGCTCTCTAGTAGCCAGTAGTGGCATTAAGAGAAAGGAGCGCAAAAAGAGAGAGAGAGAGAGAGAGAGAGAGAGAAAGCTTTGATCCTCTGATTTCGAATAATTTTATAACTTCGTCTATGCAATAATCTTTGCAAGCGTCAGCTGGTAATATAGTTGTGCCTCTTAAAAACAGCAACTATACTCATCAATTAATCAATAACCTAACCTCATCACCTCAATTTAATAAAAAAAATTTTTTTTTTACTTACTAATAATTAAAAATACCATAAAACATTGTCATCAACGATGAAATCATAAAACATCTTACAAAAAAAGTTGCCAGGGTTACCGGAAGTAAGCGACAGTTTCAGCAACTTCAACATTCAATTGTCTATTTCAAAATCTGTCAAAATTAATTAACTCTAATATTTATATAACAATGTTTATTTAAATATAACTTTATAATTATAATTTGAATAATAAATAAAATATATTAATATCATTAAGTAGTATTAATAGATAAAAATTAGTAATAGTAAAATATAGAAATAAATAAATAAATACGTAATGTTACTGTGGTCATGTTCATGTAGTGGTAATGCCATCAGAAGTGGTGGGGAAGAGGTAAACCGAGAAGGGGAGAGCGGCGATGGGAGACTTCCGTTTGTGAAGAATCTGCGACGAGAAAGCTGGTTGCGTTCGGTGGTGCTATTGAAAAACACGATGAAAATGGCGTGGCAACCACAAGAGGAAGGGCTTAGACAAATTTTAACACTTTTACGTGAATCGCAAAGTCCTGATACAGCAACACAGCGTGCTGTACAACAAGTATCCTTTTTTAATTAATAATATTAAATAATAACTTGCTTGTATTACCTATTATTATATTTTTTGTTCATGCTATCATTCACCGTATAATTTGGCTATACATTTGCTCTAACTGGGCTTAGGTATTATATCTAAGGGCGTGCAATTATTGTCAAATAAAATAGACATTTATATAATTATTACTATTAGATTATTATCCGTCACATTATTATTTATATAACTATTTTATAAATTTCATTTTTAATCAATAGTAACACTTATTCTGGCGGCAATTGATAACCTTGAACTGCTTACTTGTCAATACTCATTTACTTGTCTTTAGTATCATAAATCTAATAAAAAAAAATTATAATAATTACATAAATAATTGTAACGTTCAATCAGATTGCTTGTCAGTCGATTGTCCGTTGAAAATGACAGTAATTTTCGACTTCGCAATCTTCATTTAATATTTTATTTAAAATCAATATTTTTTATTTCTTACATTCCGGTGTTTATCTTGAGAATGCGGCTGAAAAGAAAAATATTTATTATCATGTTAATAATAAACAAATTATATTTATGTCCTTAAATTTCAACATTGTTTTTATTTTTTTTTCCTTTTTTTAATACAATACTATTGTTTAATAATCATCATAACAATTGCTATTATCCTTAACAAATGTAATTAGAAATTGGAAGAATTAAATAAATTCCCGGACTTTAATAATTATCTTATCTTTGTATTGACCAAGCTTAGATCAGAAGGTAAGATTTATTTATTTATTTATTAGTCACGTTGCAAATGTGATTCAATAGTGTCTATTGTTTAATTTGTTATCAGGCGTATGACTTATACTGAAAATATTTATAAAAATTTATTATTGCAGCTGATGTGCCGACTAGGTCACTTAGTGGACTGATATTAAAAAATAACGTGAGGACTCATTACCATAAATTTTTGCCAGAAGTTACGAATTTTATAAAACAAGAATGTTTATCTGCGGTTGGAGATCCGGATCCCATGATTCGAGCTACTGTGGGAATATTGATAACAACTATTGCATCAAAAGGTAACATATTCATTAAATAATTAAAAACTACTTAAATTAATATCAATGTTGATTCTTATCATGCAGGTGAAGTATCAACATGGCCGGAATTACTTCCATCATTGTGTCAAATGTTGGATTCTCAAGATTACAACGTCTGCGATGGATCATTCAGTGCGTTGCAAAAGATATGCGAGGATTCAGGAGAATTACTTGATTCTGACTCAATAAACCGGCCTTTGAATGTATTTATTCCGAAATTTTTGCAATTTTTCCGCCACTCGAGTCCGAAGATACGTTCACACGCGATTGCATGTGTTAACCAGTTTATTGTGAGCCGTTCACAAGTTCTGATGCTGCATATAGACTCATTTCTGGAGAATCTTTTCCACTTGGCGACTGACGAAGATCCAGAAGTAACTAAAAATGTCTGTCGGGCATTTGTAATGCTGTTGGAGGTTCAAATAGATCGTTTAATTCCTCATATGAACAATATCATTGAGTATATGTTGGTGAGAACGCAAGATGAAAAACCGCCAGTTGCCTTGGAAGCCTGTGAATTTTGGTTATCTCTTGCTGAACAAGATATGTGTCGTCAGGCATTGGCTCCATATTTACCTCGACTGGTTCCTGTGTTAGTTAGCGGTATGAAATACTCCGACATGGATATAATAATGCTGAAAGCTAACGTCGAGGAAGATGAAATGATTCCCGACCGGGAAGAAGACATCAGACCGCGTTTCCATAAAACTAAAACACACACACTAAATCCATCTACAAACAAACATTCTGATGAAAACGGTGGTTACGACTCAGACGGTGACGATGGATGTGACGATGATTCGAGTGTCAGTGACTGGAATCTCCGAAAATGTTCAGCTGCTGCTTTGGATATGCTTGCTGGAGTATTTAGAAATGATTTGCTACCTGTTTTAGTGCCAATTCTTAGAGAAACATTGTTCCATCAAAATTGGGAGGTCAAAGAATCTGGAATACTTGCACTTGGAGCTATTGCTGAAGGTAATTTATTTTTAAAGTTATTAATTGTGAATATTGATTAAAAACAGAATTATTTAATTAAATGTATTCAATAGGATGTATGGAAGGGATGGTTCCACATTTATCAGAGTTGATCCCATACTTAATCAATAGCTTGAATGACAAAAAAGCGTTAGTACGTGCCATAACATGTTGGACTTTGAGTAGATATGCGCATTGGGTTTGTGCTCAACCTCATGAAACTTATTTGAAGCCTCTGATGGAGGAATTACTCAAAAGAGTATTGGATGGTAATAAACGTGTTCAAGAGGCTGCTTGCTCGGCATTTGCAACCCTCGAAGAAGAAGCTGGTACTGAATTGGTACCATACTTACCATTCATATTAGAAACTTTAGTTTTTGCATTCGGTAATTTATTTTATAAACTTTAATTACCTATTTTAGCAATTCATGAACTAATGTTTATAATTGACTTTATTTTTTTAGGAAAATATCAACATAAAAATTTATTGATACTTTATGATGCTATTGGAACACTAGCAGAATCTGTAGGACCTTACTTAAACAAGCCAGACTACATAAATATTCTAATGCCTCCATTAATAAATAAATGGAATATTTTAAAAGACGAAGATAAAGATCTATTTCCCCTTCTTGAGTGTCTCTCTTCGGTAGCCACAGCACTACAATCTGGATTCTTACCCTACTGTGAACCAGTTTACAGGTGAATAAATAATAAATTTTAATTTTAAAGTACTTTTTTTTAAAAGTAGCTTTAAAAATTTATTTATATTGATTGAATTTATTCTTAGGCGGTGTGTGTCACTAGTCGAACAAACACTGAATCAACATATAGCTAATACACAAAGTCCTGAACAGTTTGACGCGCCGGATAAAGATTTTATGATTGTTGCATTGGATCTTTTGAGTGGACTAGCTGAAGGCTTGGACGGTCACATTGAGCAATTGGTCATGAACAGCAATATTATGCAATTACTTTATCAGTGCATGCAAGATCCCATGCCAGAAGTAAGGCAAAGTAGTTTTGCATTGCTTGGTGACTTAACGAAAGCTTGTTTCCAGCATGTACTTCCCTGTATACGTAAGTATTTTTCTGTAGTCAATATTCGTTTACCACTGACAATTGAATATTCAATTAAATTAAATGTTTTATTTGATGAATTCTCTAGCTGACTTTATGCCGATCCTTGGAGACAATTTAAATCCAAGCTATATATCAGTATGTAACAATGCTTCTTGGGCTATTGGTGAAATCGCCATTAAACTAGGTAATAAAATTAAGTATTCACATAAAATAAAGTCATTAAATTTTTAATTTAATTGAAAATAACTTTGAGCAATAAATATTTGTTTTTATTTACTTTCAAGGGCATGACACAAGTGTATATATTCCATTGATAATAAATCAACTCATTGACATCATTAATCGGCCAAATACACCAAAAACACTTCTGGAGAATACCGGTAAGTCAAAAAAATTATTTAGAATTTATCGCGTGCAAATACGTGTCTTTCTCCTTGAATGAACAATTGATTAATTTAAATAAATTAGAATGGAAAAAAAGGACCCGAAGAATGTTAATAATAAATATAATTTATTCTACGTTTCTCACACAGTATCATCAAAATTTTATATTTTCAGTACCATTTGGATGAAATATTTTTTTCTTAATCAACAATTAAATTATTTTTAAGGAAAAAAACTTATTATTTCCACAGCTAATCATGTTAGGTACTAAAGTAGACCAATGGTGTGGGAGGTCATACACCTTATTTAACTTTAACAGAGTCTCCAAACCATACAAGCAAATTTAAATAATTTTTAACAAACTTTGTACTTGAATATTAAAATTTTATTTAGTGGTGTGCGAACGCCTCGATGTCACGACTTCGTTTATATCAATTTAAATAGTATAATCGATATAACAATTTAACAATTAAATACATATAAATTCGTCGTAAGTTTTATACGACTGTAATACTACAGTACTTAATAACAATGACAACGACTATTACAACTTAAACTTTCAACAATAAAATAAAATCATTGTCATGCTGTAGTTATTAAATAGTAGGCTCGCACGCTGCTATTTAATTTAAATTATTGTTTCAGCAGCTACGATAGCACAATAATAATATACTGCCTATGTTTGACTGTCGGTATCCCATACGTTTTACCTGTGCTTCACATTGTCTATTATTATTATTATTATTATTATTATTATTATTATCATCATTAATATTATTATTTTATTATTGCTATTTTTATGATTACAGTTATTGTTATTATTATTATTATTATTATTATTATTATTTATTATTAATTATAATTAGTAATTATTTAATTAAAGTTTTATTAAGCAGCATATATTCACCTAAGTTAATTGTTGGTTGGCTATCAGTTTGTCTTATTGTTTGTGTTTCCGGTTCACTTCACTACACTACTTCACTTGTCTACTTACTGATACGATAAATACGATTAATTATCGTATAGCCATTACGATCGGTCGCCTAGGTTACGTGTGTCCCCAAGACGTCGCCCCCATGTTACAGCAGTTTGTCCAACAGTGGTGTGTAAATTTTATTATTATTATTATTATTATTATATATTTTCATATTAAATTATGATTATTTTTTTTTTATTATTGTTATTATTATTATTATTAGCACTTTACAACGTATTATTTAAACATCCCATCTAAATTAAAACCCAATCATTAAACGTGCAATTATTATTTAACCCAATATTTACAATTGATAATTTAATTATTTGTTTGTTTATTTATTAATTACTTTGCACATTTAATGTGAAGGTTTTTATTTACGTTAATTATTGTCTATTTAAATTAATTTGTCTCTGTAATTTAGGTTTAATTATTTATTTACCGATAGTTTTTAAATGCATGATTTATTTATTGTCTAATTATTATTGAGTTTTTTTTTTTATTAACAAATGTTCTTATAAATTTGCTACTCACGTTATTAGTTAACACTTAGATGTCTAACCTTATAATGCTTTTTAATATATTTATTATTTTTCTTATAAATTTTTTTTATTTAAAAATTTACTTTCTTAAGAAAAAAAAATGTATTGGGGTTGGACGCTATGACTCGAGGGCTACTTCTTCTTCCCTTTAAACACTTGTTTAATATTATACAAGACTCAATAAATTTAATGGCAATTTATAATTAAGCATACTCAAATAAGGAAATAGCTTTTTTACAATACTTATTAATTATTGTTACTGTTGATTAAAATTAAAAATCTAAGTTAAATTTGCAGTAATCATTAAGATTAATTATTTATCAATAGGTGTTCTTCGTTGAGAAATATACGTGATAATGAGGAAAAAGACTCTGCATTTAGAGGTATGTGTCAAATGATAACAATAAATCCTGGTGGTGTAGTTCCTGATTTTGTCTTCTTCTGTGACGCGGTTGCGTCTTGGGTAACACCTAAAGATGATTTGAAAGAAGCGTTTCAAAAGGTAAATGACTCGTTAATTATTTATAAAAATTTATTGTAGATTATTATCTATAGATAATATTAATTTTTATTTTTAGATATTACACGGTTTCAAAAATCAAGTTGGCGCTGATAATTGGAAAAGATTCTCCGATCAATTTCCTATACAGTTACGCGAACGTCTTCATACTATGTACGGCGTCTGAATGATCCCGCCTGCTTATTGTAAGTAAAAAATATTTAAAGTAAATATTTGAGGGGGTTGAGGCCGTACATCGACATGACAATAGCAACAATTTAAATAAGCTCTGACATGAATTCCAGTGAACAAAATCATCTACTCATAAAATTCACCGTAAAATATAAATTATAATTTTTCAAAATTTCAAATCTTTACGAATATCAAGTTTTGTAAGCAATTTTTACTTTTAAAAGACGTTGTAAATAAAAAAAAAAAAGTGAATGTTAACGTGGTTTTCTTTTTTTTTTTCTTCAATATTTTTTTTATTTTTCATTTATTAAAATAAAATTTATGTAACTGGTTCGTAAAAATCTAATACGCTTTTCATAGTTTACGATACACCTAAAATTTATTTAAATGCCTCAACTATCTTGAATATTGACATAAAAAAAGAGTAATAAATGTAAAAGATAAAATAATAGAAGAAAGTTAAAAAATAATTTTAAATTACAGGCGGCCATTTCTTAAGCAAGGCCGATTGGGGATGGGCGGGGAATAATAAAATGGGTGAACAGGGTGGGTGGGTGAAACCACGGCCTCTTCTCATCAATATCATTTACTTGGTCGTCGTAATCGTATCATGGTTACTGACGAGTCAACGTTCTGGCTTCGTCCTCGTGCTTGAGCTTCGAGGGACGACAGTAGTCATGATGATTGGCTACGGCAATGGAACTGGGTGAGAAATGGATGAGAATAAATAACAAACATAACGAACGACTTAAAAGAAAAAAAAAAAAGGACAGATTTAAATTATTAAAATAAATAAATAAATAACAAGTGGATAATTAAATAACAAACAATGGCCGAGTTACGTGGGTGGGTTTTACGGGTGGGTGGGGAGGGCGGGAGGGAGTATAATCGTAGGAAATAATTCATCAACGATATTCACTTAAAAAGAGAAACAAAGGTATCACAAAAAAAAAAAAAAAAAAAAAATGTTGCAATCTTTTAATCACGATACCTTTATCTATCACTCTATTTTCTTTTTAATTACTTTAATTATACCTATTTTGATTTACTGAAACACGTCTATGGTGTTGAGTATCCTCGCGTTACACCTAAGTCACCACTCCAGCAGCTTAATATCTGATCCAATGTTTTTTTTTTAAATATTTAGATCATTTTAAAACTATTATAACTAAATAAATTGATAAATAATCAGAGACGTCACGTCATAGACTAAAATAATAAACTGTGAGATGCTGATGTTCGATTGAAATTATTAATATTATTTAAGATTGTTGATAAATTAAGTTTTTTTTTTTTTATGTATTTGAGATGAATCAGAGAATGAATGTCGTAATGAAGCAAGATAAGTAATTAAATAAAAATAAACCAAAAGTATATGAGTAATTTATATCTTTTACGTGAAAAGTTGTAAAATGATAATGGACTAGATTTATTTAGTTCAATATTAATAATAATTAAATAAATAATAATTATAAACAAAAGATTATTTAACTAAATAAATTCCATATTTTTGCACGAATAGCTGACTGGACACGTCCGTACAGTGCCATTCCGTTCACAAATTTAAAACTCCACGTACATTGTGATACTAGGTTACTTGATATTTATATTGTTAAATTAAATTAAATGAAACAAAAAAATGAACATTAAATTCATATGTCTTTTTACAGTGAGATTTAAATTATTTTTTTGTATTTAAACAACTAAAAAGGTGTAATTTATTGATTTATTTTTCTCTAAAATATTCACAGATTATTAAGTCTATGACGTCTAGTCTATGGTTAATAGATTAATTCGCGTGGCAACGATCTAAATTTGTTGTTTGATGCTGTCACTATCATCTTATTGAATGTATTTAAATTTAAAAAGAAGAAAAACATGACATGTGATTATTATATTTTTCAACGAGGTTTATTTACTAAACTTTATTTAACGTAATGCAATGGACTTGAGTAATAAATTCCAAATGAAAATGAACATTGAAAAAAGTAGTAATGAACAAGCATTAGATTATTTAATATGTGAAGATGAAGGATTAAGGCTGATTTAGTGAAAAAATTAAATAAATAAAAGCCTTAGTTTTTGTAACATGTAAATGAATTTTTATTAATATCATTATGATTTTTACTCTACTATTATTTTTTATTTTTATTTAACTAGTTGATATTTTATTAAAATTAATTATACAAGCAAGCTCAAGTAAAGTGATTTAGTTCAAGTTTCTGTAGTAAATGATATTAAAAAATAACCGCTGGAATTATTGAAATCAAAGGCGTAGACGAGGACTTGGCGAACATTATTAAAAAAAAAATATTAGTCTACTTGATGAAGTTTGCACGTCCTAATTATTATTATTATGTTATATAAATAAAAGAGAAAAAAAGTAAGAAAATTGATATAATAAGAGAGAAGGGAACTGTTAAACAGAGAATTTAAATATACATTATTCGTGACGCTCCTGACTTAATCCATGTCAATTGACAATTACATTTTTGTCAATTAATAATTTAATCCTTATTTTTTTGTCCTTTCCTTGCTCTGCCTATACTATTTTGTGATATTAATATTTTTTATATATTATTACTATTATTATTATTATTACTATTATTATTGTCGTAAATGTTATTTCATTTATTATTTTAAGAAACTTAACGAACTTGTATGAATTTAAAATGAGTCACGTGTTAAAATTAATTAAGGAATAATTTTTTTTCTTCCGATAAAAATTATTAAATTTTTTTTATTTATCTCGCGTCAAAACAATCGCGTATTTTTTATTTTATCGAATGTATATTTAATTAATTAATTAATTAACTAAATATCTGTAAATATTATTAATACGTTATACACTTTTTATCTTGCAATTAAAAAATAGATTAATATCTTTATAGCAAAATGTAAAAAAATTGAAAAAAAAAAAAAAAAAAAAAAAAATCAATGCGACTATTACATCGACTTGTAATGTATTTTTTTTCTTTGTAGTAGATAAGACAATAGATTATTTCATCAATTACAAGTACGATAAAGCTCAGGTTTTTTTTATAATAAAATATTAAAAATAAAAAAAAAATGCAAAAACAAAAATATTTTCACACAAAATAGATACAAGAGACTAGTGAAATTTTTTAATACACATTTAATGTAAATATTATTTCAAATGATAAATTTATTCGTCACATAAAATACATCCAAAATAAACATATTAATTAATTTATAAATGAATCAAATGCTCGTTAATAAACATGTGACTCATAATCATCAAGCTCAAGTTTCTAATACGATATAAATTAATTAATAAATAAATAAAAAAAAAAAAAAAAACACGTGGCTTTGTCTATTGATACATTTGAATTTTTAAAATGTATTTAAATATTAATTGAAACTGAAATTGATTATTTGATAAGTCAATTCCATAAATTTATTTTGTTTTAAATAAGCGTGTGTTGTGTATGGATGAATTGAATGTGGTTGAAGAAAAAAAGGAATTAATATTAAATAATAACATGATAATTAATAATAATAAAAAAATCAATTTAAAATAATTATTGAAATGAATCTAAAACTATAAATTAAATGATAAACACACGAATAAATATATTGTTGTATTTTTATTATTGTTGTTGTTGCATGAAGACTAGCGTAATAGACTGAGCCTATTACATGGTTAAATAACTATATAACATAATAATTCTTAATTAACATTTTATATTATTATAATTATTATACGGTGGGTATTATTATAATTAATCGTAATGTTTCGTGCGGACAGTATTCGGAGTGGGTTCTTATCCTTTGAGACAATGCAATATAATTTTTTTACACTAAAATTTATTTTTTATTTTGTTAATAATAATTTAGTATATTAAAATGATTTAATTTGAATAATTCACAAAATTAAAAAAAATAAGTGTCTTTTTTCTATATATATACTGCCATTTTTAATTTATCGCTATTTTATTTATTCTCAAAGGATCAGGACTCGGGCTGTTCCTTGTACCTGATAATCCTATCCCTGTGGCACGAATAATCTGATTTAAAATCAAAACGAGCAAAGTATTCATTCCAAAATATTTAAAAATGAAAATTAACAATAAAACTCTGTCAAGTACTCTTGTCTCTTCAATTTTACGCCAATAAAATGCAAAATATTATTTCTTAACCAGTGAACTGCATTGTTTAGTTTTTAAAATATTATTATACCTAGGTGTATTTAATTTAAAACCTCGGTCACTTTACTATTTAAATTTTAAAAATGAACTAACACGTCGTTGTATTATATTCTAAACTAAAAAATTCTATATAAGTAAGCTTAATTTTTCTTCTTAATTATTTTTTTTTGCCATACTCATACTTCCAGACTTTTTTTAAACTATTTTTTGCGCAGAGTTATCTAAATTATAATTACCATTATAATTATAAAATAATAATAATGATAACAATGAAATATATAAAAATAAATATACAAGTGTGTTGCACGTCAATCATAAAACTGTAAATTCATCTTTACAAAAATAATAATTAATAATTAATGGTATAAATATAATATTAAATTAAGAATAAAAATAAAGTATATATGCTTAAAATGACAATTGAGTAAATGATAAATTACTAGGTAATAATCCTCTGACATTATTATAACCTCGATGTATCAGCAAATAAATCAGCAATTGATTTATAAGAATGTTAAATCGTTAAGATGTTACATTGTCCTCACATCATTACACACAAGCTAAATCTGTATTATAGAGATAGAAAGTGAGCGTATTCTTACATACAGACACAAACTAAGTCTGGTATGGCATACTGTGAGCTGGGGGATGAAAACGACTTGGCTAAGTGATTGCTTCTCTTCATTAGACACACTCTCGTTTCGCTTTACTCGCTCTTTATACTCGTGTTATACTACTGGGAACGAAACTAAAGGGACAGGTGTGGTAATGGCCCGTGTCCTATCCCATCCGTATGCTCTGCTAGTCTTCGCTACTCTACGTAAGAGGTACGGAAGAAAAATAAGAAAAAGAAGAAATATAAAAGTAAGATGAAGATGAACTGGCCAACAGTAACAAAACAATAATAGCAACAACGTTAACCCTGGTGCATAGTATAGTCGATTTAACCCTCGAGACCAATATAACTTCGACACTATTACGTGAATTGATTCGGCATCCCATCCACCGTATAGTAGAAGCGTAGGGGTGGAAACATCGCTTAGCTCCTCGTTTCTTTTCTTTATTTTTTGTCCTTGTAACACTCACATACATTTAGCCAAATAAAACTACCCCGTCTATGTACATCCACTTGTGCACTTTCCACTCGGATGCCCATCACAGCGCATCACCGAAAGCTTATACTCAATCGCTCCTCGTGCTAGCACCGTATGTTCCATCACCAAAATTTTTACAGCTTTGATTTTAAATTTAATCTTGTTTACTTGAATTATTAATTCATCAGTATACTATATTTATTTCAGATAAGTCGATTTTGATAAAATAAGAAATTTTATTGCTTTTAGATCTTTAACTTAATTTATTTTAATTAGATAATAATTAGATCTTTAGCTTAATTCATTAAGCCTAATGAAAATGAAGTTAGCCGACATTTCAAAATTTTTAGAAATTTTTTTTTTTTAAGAAATTTCCATTAAATAATTAAAAAAAAAAATGTCATGTAAAAAACTTGAAAAATTATAAACGCAATTTTTTATAAATATCTTTTTAGTTGTAATTTAATTAATAAAAAAAACCAAAAAATTTTAGACGTTTGCTAACTTCAGTTTCATTAAGCCTAAGATTATTTTCTGAGTTTTCAATTATAAATTTTTTTGAAAATTTTGCACTGGAATTATACAATACGAAAATTTCATTGATTCTGAGTAATTTTAGAAAATTATACTGATATAGTATCTTGTAAAAAATAATGTTAGTACTCAGATAAAATAAATTTGTGCCTTTTCACGATTTTTTATATTTTTTATTGATATTTTAGTGAAGTTAATTTTTTATGTTATTCTTAAAAAAATTCAATAGATTATTTTTCGGTAAGTTTATTCTGTCACATTTTCAATTAAATTTTAATAATTGATCCTTTCATGGCAATTTTATTTTTCAAATTTATTTCAAAAGAATCCAAACTAGTTTAAAAATACCAAAAGCTCATAGCTAGCTGTTTATATTACTATCGCGTATCAAAATCAATAAAAATTCACATGGAACATTCAAACATTTTATACATCTGTATAAAATAAAGTTTATTAATAATGATTTTAATACATATATCTAATCGTTTAATATACTATCCAGTACAACTCTTCCGTAGTATTTTCCGCCCCTTAATCTAATCCGAGTATAATCTAAAATTCATGACACACATAAATGCCAAGCGATGATATATCTGGCGGGGAAAGTGAAGGCCCGGGTTGGCCTCGGCCACCTACCCATCCCCATTTCTGTTCTATCTGACTTGACTTCCACCAACTTACCACCACGGGCTCGGTGTGTACTTCGCGCCATGTCCCGGCGAATCTTTCCATATATACGTATGGAAAGAAATACAGATATAGATAATATACGTACTCACGATTGCAAAGATAAAATTTAACTTAAACTGAAATCGAGCAAGCGCAGTTTACTATTATTATTTAATAGAACGTGAGTTACTCTAAATCACAACATATTTCTCAAACTGGTGTAATACTATTCACCGGTATGAACATGGAAATCGAATTTATTTAGACCGTCTATTTTATTTCATCGCTTTTCATATATAACTATATCATACGAACACACATTACATGTCAAATTTTAAGTACATACACTCAGAGAAAAAAACAGTAGCTGCAACTACAAAAAAATAGTAATTTACGAGGACAAATATTTTTCTTGAGTTACGATAACAAAGTAGTTTTAGTTAATGTAACAATTAAATTTAATTTCAGTTACTATTGTGTAGTTAATTCAACTATTTTGTCGTTAATACAACTGATAGTTGTAATAACTATTTTAATTAGTTACAACAACAACTAAATGAAAATAGTTGTTCCTTTTTAGATGTTACAACTATTGGAATTTCTCTCAGTGCAACTAAATAATAATTACATAAAAATACAAAGGCTTTTTGCTCGTTTTAATTTAATTTTTTGTGTTTATGACTAACGCATTAATATTTAATAATATGTATGTATATGCGATTTCTATATATTCTATTCACCCAATGCAATTAATAACCGTTACCACGGACAAGTGGCGAGAACCCCCGTCGAGCAAAACTCACCCCATCGCAACAAAACTAGACTGGTGTATTACAATAGTACTGTACAAGTAATTGATAGTCGTGGATGGTTTTCGCGGGGTATCATTTTGTCGTTACCACCCCTAAATTATAATCTATTATTATACAAGATAGATCTGTGTTTCAACACTGAATTCAT
The DNA here is from genome assembly GCF_013202065.1 of Cotesia typhae. NCBI lineage: Eukaryota > Metazoa > Arthropoda > Insecta > Hymenoptera > Braconidae > Cotesia > Cotesia typhae. Next base: position 7,819,751 of record NW_027423757.1, on the reverse strand, counting down.
CAAGATAAACTATTTAATCATAATTTAAATCCACCTTCTTAATCTTATATCTACTGTGGTAGATTTTAATGCTGGAAAAAAAGTAACCAGTTAACGTGGATGATAAATTAAAAAATAAGGAACGAAATAAAAATAATTATGATGGAATTTTTAGTTCCTCAACTGGTGAATTTAAAATCCCTGAGGAGAAATCGCCAAACGACAGCCAATTTGTGCCGCGCTGAAAAAACTTCTTAAAACTCGGATTAAAATAAGTATAAAGCGAAAAGAATTCTTTAGCTCTTCCTACTTCTCCAGTAGCAGGACTATCACCACCACTGGCAATCTACCTACCTCCTTTCTTTCGTTCTCTTTATTCAAAATTATCCCGAGCGCGAAAAACGGGGAAGTTTTATATTATTCAAGTCTCTCGGGTAAAAAAAGGCGTCTCACAAATCTCCGCGCGATTGCCGATTTTTTTTTACCCTGTCTTTTTAATCGTCCTAAAAACAATTAAGCTATAAATTATAATAAATCTTGACATAATATAGTGAAAATTATATAAAAAAAAAATAAAATAAAATAAAATAAATACAAACCAAAAATTTGTTTGTAAATAAATAATATATCAAAATTTCAATTAGCTGGTGAATAAATTGAGCTTTGAAATTTACTCGTGGGTTTCTGGCCGTCGGCAATTGTCAATCGCATTAAGCTCATTGACTACAACCTAAATACACTTAACCCATCCGTATAAAGTCATTATACACTTAAAAGTACCTGGTGCAGAGTTGCTGTATAAACATACGGTATCTAGTTTAGTGTACAGTGGGTTCGGTGTATAACATAGTGTGTAGTAGTCGAGATATAACGGCGCCCAAGAGACTGGGAGGCTGGTAACGCGATTACACTCTGCTTCTATCCTATCCTATCCAGTGGTATCGGTGTTGCCGGAGCAGAGCCTCTGAACAAAAGCCCAGTTGCTTTTGCAGCTTGATTTATCCGCGTGGTGTTGCGTTATTGCATTAGCGCCCTCGATGCTCTTGCGCGTCGTCTCTATCTTCTGCTCATCCCTCATACTGAACTAAAACTCCGAGCTACTGGATCTGCTGAGCTTACTCGAAAAGTCCAGTTATAAGTGATGTATTTTGATTTCTCTCAAGAATACAACCTATTTCATCTTAACGCGTATAAATATTTTATATATTAACCAATATACTCGTATGGATGAATGATGAGTACGTTTACAACCATAAATTAGAATAATATAAATTAAGAAGTAGAAAATTGAACAATTGATACACTAATTCATTACTCCAACGATATTTCAAATTTTTATTTGTCTGATGAAGATTTAATGAAAAAGTTAAAATGTTTTTAAATCAAAATAAATTAGTATTTCAATTTTATTGCTCTCCTTTATCAAGAAAAGCGAGTTGGTAAGATTATAAATAAAAAATTTCGAATACTTTTTAATTCTTCTAAGAACTTAAATTTTTAAGCATAAAATACTTTTGAAAAGTTTTAAATCATTAAAAAATATAAAATTTTTGAAAATAAATTTGTGATGATGTAAAAGTAATTTTATTTCAATACTTTTCATTACTTTTCAATTTTTATGAAGAATTAAGAAAATAAATATTATCAAATATTCAATTTTTTAAAATCTTTTTTAATCGCTTCTCTTAATCAGAGACTCAATTTTTCTTCTACTTAATTGATATTTAATATAGAAAATGCGAGCACAGTCGAGAAATTATAATTATAATTAATTAATCAATGATAAAACGCATCAGTTATAATCCTAGAAAAATCCCACTCCGAACTCCTGCCTATAATTTTATACAATAATATATGTAAATCATCACAGTACCGCTGTCTAATAATATTAATCGTTATAATAGGTAATAATATTGAACAAAATAAATTTTTAAAAGTAATTAAGTCTTACGCAGGCCTATCAAGTCCCAGGGCTTCTTGATGTCGTCTTGCTTTTAGCCTGAGATCGGCGATGCTGCTGTTTTTGGAGCGCGCAGCGGCCGCTGCGAAAGAAGCTGCTAAGCTCAGCGGATGTACTTGAGGATGTGAAGGCGGTAAACAAAAAAGACCACCAGCTGCTGCATAGTGAAGTACCGCTGGATCAAACGCGGATGAAGCTGAAGTATTTGCACTGACATTCGTTGACGATTGTACTGATGGAGGATGGAGTCGCAGTGCTGGTAAATAAGGCGCTACTCTGCATGGTTCTAAGGAAGTTGGCGGACTTCTTGGTGCTAAGACCATTCCACCTAGTTACAGAAGTAAGAATTGGAAAATAATTAATTAATAATTAATCAGGTGTTATGTCATAATTCATAATTATTAATCATTATGGTGATATAAATTTGTGGATCGAAATTACCTTTGTGTAATTGACTCTCGTGCTTGCGACACTTGGCACGACGATTTTGAAACCAAACTTGAACACGTGCTTCACTCAAGCCCAATCTCTGGCTCAATTCTTCTCGCATAAATGCATCAGGATAATGTGTCTCGTCGAAGAGTCGTTCCAACTCAGCTAACTGCTCTAAAGTAAAGTTTGTCCTCGATCTTCTCTGTTTACCATTCCCACCTCCACTGCCAGTGCTTCCACTGCTACGACAGTTGGAACCTTGATGACGGGTATTAAAAATTCATATGAATTACCAAATAATACCTTCCAGTCTATTAAACTTTTTAAATTCTCTTCACAGATCATTTATTACGTCTCGACAATCCCCGTAAATTATTAAAACTTTTGTTACCAATTCAAACTATTTCGTTTTATCTGAATATTTAAGTTACTGAAACATTAAATTAAATCTCGCTATTTTAATTACATTAGGCGACATTAGTAAGTTTTTTTTTTTTTTTTTTAATTTTTACTTGTGATTATAAATGATGGGTTTGTTTTAACATACAATTAAATTTTGAATTTCTATGAAAATTTTAGCCTTAAATTGTTTATAAAATTATCAAATATTTTATTTGAGTGTTTGAATTAACAAATATTTATTATTTGGTAATGAAATATAATTAATGTCACTGTCAAGTGGTATTCAATAATTACTCTTCAAACTACCACGAGTAATATTGCCTGGAGTTAAAGTACCACTTGAGCAATTACCAAAAGAGTTAATTAATGGACGTTTAATGTAAAGTTAGTGAAGGTAAAGTAAAGTAGGCATACTTTAATACTTGTAAATCCATGCCAAGAGATATATAAGCATACGAAAAGCTAAAGTAAGATACCAACACTCTGGGATTAAGTATATATATATATATATATATATATATATATATATATATATATATATATATATATATACATATATATATATACATTAAAGAGCTCCCTTACTTGACGATGGGCTCGTGATTTATATAATTTAGCAAAGTGCTAAGGTGCGAGTATTTTATACATATATACAAGGTCGTTAGTCACCCCTTCGGGGATTTCACCTTAATCACCCTATGAAAACCATATCCTAGATAGTTAGATACACACTTATAAAAGAGTGAAGAGAGAAAGCAAAAGGAGCTGGAAAACGAGAACCAGTAGAAAATTCAACAGAGCTTTAGAACGTGTATTGCATAATGTACCGTTTTAATCAATTAACTGCCGAGAGTTAACTTGATAAAAATGAAATAAACTTATACGGTGGTTTAGTTTCAGTTTAAGTGACTAAACTAAACGTCTACTTTAAAAGCAATATTACCAATAAATATTATGTATTATCGTTAATAAATTCTGGCTTGTCTGAATCGGCAACAACAACACATTGGCAGTTAAGTTAAACGGTAACTTTAGTTGTATTAGAGAATGAGAAGGAAATACTCAAACTCTGTATAAAAGAGTATTCACCCCTATAACCCGAAGAGCAATCACACTCGGACACGAGGGGTCACTAATTCGATTACCCTACGCACCCTACGGTATTTTTCTTCTCTTACGAAGGTTTACCAGCCCCAGCACCCAGTACCAGCTAGTAAGACCTTATAACCGTAAGACCGTATACCAATTGCATATGCCGCCTCATCGTTGGTCTCATGAATAATCAAAGTCAAGCCACGAGATTTCAATTGAATACCAATGACTTTATTTTTTATTTTAGATTTTTAATTCAATTACTGATACTACACCAGTATTTTTCGGTCTTTAGATTTTAGTCCCGTCCACGAGCAGAATAAACGCCAAAGTGATGGAGATCCGGGTGTAAAAGCGAATCCAAGTGTCGAGACATAAAACACATAAGCTGTCAGAAAGAAAAAAGACTTTGATAAATAAAAGTGCGAGTAAGATAAAGAGATAGAGAGAGAAAGAGAGCGAGTGAAAAAAGAAAGAATAAAAGCTAGGACTGGTCAGTCGAGGACTGATGTACTGCGGCACTTGGTTTTCTTACACAGCCAGGAAAAATGATATTTATTGTTTTACTTTTGTGTAACAGTTTTGCCTGGGAAAGGGGCTGGTTATGTTATACTATGTTTATATATACCTACGTATACAGTGATACGTCCCAGAGCCAGATTGCTTTTTGATTTGCGCTTAATCGGGAAAAGTTATAGACCTGTGTGTCAAGTGACGTTTAATGTTTTAGGGGCGTGCAAACCGTTGTGTCGTAGTGTGTAAATATTAAATAATAAATCTGTGCTGCATGCTAACTTTAAACTTCTATTTCTTCCCCTATATCATCAGTCACCACTCATATCATCCTATAAAAAAAAATGAAAAACGTATTGTCATATATTGTCAATAAAAATAATGTAAATAAAAATTTATTAGTTACTAGGTACATATGTCGCCAATCATGTCATAAACCATTCAAATATTTTACACTAGGGATGACTTGACTGTTTTAAAGATCATCATGATATCTAATCTTTGTCAGAGGCTATTAAGCTTTGGATCAACTCACAGCAGACGAATCACTTCTGAAGGTTATTGGCCAATCTAATGAATTATAAAGAAGCATCGAACCCTCTTATCGTGATGGCTGACCTTCAACTATCAAGTGATGCGAGTCTGTATCGAGTTGAGCCGTCGGATACAGACAGACACTCTTGTGTATTTATCTACTCTCTACTTATTCTATTTATTGTACAGTAGTCGTTGGATCGCCAGTGATAACACTCACCTTTTGTGTTGTCCTCGATGAGGATTTTCCGAGAAGATTTATCACTCCTTGAATCGAATGGCTGAGGCGAGGATACCTTGGTCTCTTGAACGTTGATTGGACTACTTGGTGATGTATCTCGTGAGACCGGCGGCGGCGATGGACTGCAGCCTAGCAATTTTCTCACCGACAATTTGAGCTCTGGAGTCTTCAAGGGAGGCAATGATACCTCGGTATTTTGTTTCGTCGACTCCTTGGTGACTTTGGTGGTGACTGACAGGTCTTCAGGCTGCAGTCGCGACTCTGGTGAGGATGAGTGATGTCGTTCCTCGGCGGGTGAATCGTCTGGCGACTGATCCGGAGCTGGTTTACCATCTGGAGATTATCAAGCAAGTAGTTCAACAGTGTCAGTGTGTTTGCACAATTAGTCAAGACGTCGGATCGAGAGTTTATTTTTAAATCATTTTTTAATTATCTAGAAAATTATTTTAAGTCTTTTTTTTTTTTTTGTGGTGAATTTTTGTTAAACACTTTAGTGAATTTTAATTTTATAAATTAAGCACCGTCACCTGCACAGAATTCCTCTCGACCCGATTGGTCCATCGTAAGAGTAACTTGAAAAATTTATTAAAAAAATAAAAAAATCATACTGGAATCAGTAGAAGACGCATTGTCAATGGAACCAATAAGATGAGCAACACTAAGTGTAATGGTACCAGAAGTGGGACTACAAATAAGATTGGCGGTACGTGTATTATTCCTGATGGACTCCCGATTCGCGTTCGCGTGGTCAAAGCTCTTGGAGACGAACTGGGTTAGCTGCTCCATCCTCGGGGACTCACTTGCCAACGGGGGCGAACATTGCCCGACCAGCGGATCCGGCCTGGCCGGTTGGAGAGTAAAGCTTCACGACGCCACGCGCCCCCTCAGGCCGCCATTCGCACGCCCGCCAATCCCACGATCGGAGGCGTGGAAATTCCGCCCTGTTTTCATCCCCTAATACGCCCTGATGACTGAGAACTCCGTGAATCCTCATTAGCATTTCCACCCATTTCCACGTTCTTGGTGCCAACTACCAGCACACTCCAGTTCCTCCTCCACAAGTTTACGCGGATTCTCGCGTGCGCGGATCCCCCCGTTAAAGCTATCTCTAGCCCCACGAGGAGTCTAAAGGCTCGGCTAACACGACTAAATCTACGATGTATCATCGAGTACTGTACTCATGTCATTTGTTTCTTTATATTTTCATTTTTATTCTATTTTTTTTATCACTTCTCTTCTTCTCCTCTAGTCTTCTTCTATTTTTTATTTTTCTCCTGCATCCGATGGATCAGAACCTGTTAATAAAAATAAATCTATCATCAATAAAATTACTCCAGATTGATTTTGAAACAATAATTTGAATTATACGTACCCAAAATGAAAATAAAATATGGAAAACATAAACTACCACCAGGTTGGTGGGTTTAGTGCTATCAGAGGGTAAAAAAATGAAAGAGTGCGACCCTGGTACGTCATAGTCATAGTGGTGATGTTTGCCGACACCAAACTCGGGAATATTTAAATGCGATTGCATTCGGGAATGTAATTGCCCGAGCAAATATTCCACATGACAGCCCACGGTGGGCCTCGTTGGCTAGTCATTCCATCAGCGTACCACCAGCACCATCACCAGCTGCAAAAGAGAGACTTTTGTACATACGTTCAAATTTAGTGGCAGTAAAGTGACTGAGTGAGACGGAGGATGAAGCAAATTTGTCAGTCTAGTGTGTGTTATTACTACAAACCAAAGCTAGCTAGCTAGCTAGCTGCCTACCGGGTGAAGAGACAAGTGTAGAGTTTGGATAAAGCACAGCGAGAAGCGGATAGTAGACAGGCGATAGGCGATAGGCGACAGTAGGTGCCCATTGCCCACAAGAAAGACACTGAGTTATTCCATTTGATGGACAAGGACATAGACAGGGACAAGGGAAAGGAGAGATGAAGAGGTTGTGTGTGACAACCGAGTAGCAGCGGCCCGAGCCAGGCCAATCAGGACGCAATGCGATTACCTTAACGAGAAATCCGATTACTTATTCATTCCCCTAACTCGAAATCAGTTTAACTAATCGTTTAATTCGGTCGCTTCGTAACTGGGCGAGTGAGACCGAGACAAGACGAGGATGCTGGACGTGGGAAATTGGAGAGAGTGAAAATTGTTACCCGCCAACCCCGTCTAACCCCGGAATGCCAGATCGGCAAGCTCACCGGTGTATCCCACCACCACCACCACCACCACATTAACAATTTAACAATACACTGAGACTACACGACAACTATATCGGTTGGATAGACGCCACACTCTGTATTGCTGGTGCTGGTGTTAGTGATGGTGCTGCTATTGCTGCTACTGCTGCTGCTGCTGCTGCTATTGCTGCTACTGCTGCTGCTGCTGCTGCTGCTGCTGCTGCTGCTGCTGCTGTTACTCCTGTTGAGTAAACGTATATATGAATAAGAGAAACGTGTCTTGTGTGTAAGAAGATAAGGATAGAAATACAGACCGAGGCCTCGTTCAATTCAATTACGTAATGAATTGTCGTGCCTTGAGTAAACACCCTTCCTCACCGCGACTCGTTTAGGGCAAACTACACGGGGGATGAGACTCTGAAAAAGACTTAAGCTCTGCTTGGATAGGCAACATCCGCCACCCGAAAAGTAGGGATGGTGACCCAAGCTGAATCAATCTACACCACCCGTATGTTTCTTCGTCTTCGTTTTCTTCTCAGTTCAATTTTTATTCTTCTTCGTCGCATTTTCAAACTATTTACTGGTAGTATAACCGTGTCGCTGTCGCTTCACTGGACTCATGTCCACACTCTTTATCGGATACGGCATTACCATTTTTTATTTTTCTGTAAACCAACAAAATAAAATTAGAAAACTTTTACAAAATATCATTCCAAAGCTGCTGAGTTGTCAAATTATATATTTGATTTAAATGACACAAAAAGTAGCAGATAACTAAAAATTTTTTTCTTTAAATAAATAAATAAATTGAATATGAAAAGTATTTGATTTTTTTGTTGTCATTTAAAATTTTAATAATTTTTTACTATACAAATGAAGAAAAATAATCGGTACTTGAATTACCGAAATTAAAAAATCAAATAATTAGCAATTTGTTGATTGAATTAATTAATTATAATTAAAGAATTAAATAGACACACAAAATCAATATTTATAATGTTTAATTATACAGTTTACATTTAATTATTTAATTATTTCAGGTGAAACATTTGGGGAAATTAATGAAAAGCAGTAATCGATCGTGTCGGTTAGGTGATGAAAGTTTATTTAAATTAGTGTGATTTTGATCACCAGGTGGCACTAGCTCCTAGAACTAGATGGAGAAGAGGATGCATGACAAGCTGTAAAAAAAGTGAAATTGTATAATTACATTACTAATTACGATGGCAAATTTGTTATGTTCTACTATAGAATCCAGATGACTATGAATTTTACGATAATTGATTATTAAAGTCCATCCTAATTATGATTATAATAATGTATTATTAGAAGCAGCGTTAATTATACAATAATTTCATCAAGTATCATTGATAAATGTAATTAATTATTAACTGACGCTGATTATATTTATTTAGCGTTATATATCTAAGTTGATGTTTTATCATTTATTCAATTGAAACATACACCCATTCAAAGTTTTTAAAACGTGTCTTTTTATGAGTTTCGAATTCAATTCTTTTGTAGTAGTATTTCAAAGTATTTTATTAATACTAATTTATTTCATATATAAAAGTAAAATAAATGTACTGCTTATATATGATAGTGAAATTAACAGACATCTGTCAATTTTTTATAATAAATAAAGTAAAATTAAAAAATTCCACATCTAAAAATTAAAAAAAAAAAATTACAAGTGCAAATTTTAAATAAATATTTTTTTTATCTTGTAATTTTTATTAATTTTCGCACGTGAAATTATTTAATTAAATTTTTTTTTAATAATTTAATTGCTACAAAATTCCAAAAAAAATTTTAATACCTGTCAACTTCAGGATTATTTATATTAGATAATATGTTTATAAATGAGAAAAGTAAACCAGGTGGGTGACAGGTAAATTTAAACTTACCGCGTAATTTACAAACAGCGCCATCTGGTGAAAATTGGCAAAACAAGCTGGTGGTGCCAATTGTAATTTGAAAAAGAAAAAAAAATAGAGTTGTCGTTTTATTGCGAATTCGACTAAAAAGTGAAGGAGGTTAAGTATTTATAAGTACATAATTATTACTACAGACTTATATATTATTTTATATACATAATAATATTAAATAACAATATACGTAAATTTAACCGAATTAGCCTACAAGGCAATGAGACGATCAAATGTCTCGTGACGCTCGTGAAGATGTTGTTTTCACGTCAATAAAATCAAATTTAATATCGGGGATAAATCAATATCACAGAGAAATTATAAATGTTGAAAAAATATTCCAATTTCCAGCTGTGAGTGCTGATATTGACAAGGATTTAACGTATCAGGTAACGACTAATTTACATCAGTTAACTAATAATTATTATTATTGTTATAATAATAAACCAAAGAAAGACTTTAATAGAATAAAACCGTCTGTCGATGAAGGAGCCATTAATTTGATGGAATGGAGTTCGTTTGACCAAGCAAGTTCTGGTCCAACTTTATTACACGAATTGTTAACCCAAGACAAGCACGATGACAGCGACCAACAAACACCAGTGCAAGATGATACTGGGATGGAGACAGTCGATGACATTGAGAAGTGGTTAGAAACATGTACTAATAATTCTCCTGCTATTTCAATTAAAGAAATGGATCCGATAAAGTCTCAGCAGCTCGAGGTCGTCGATACGTACCTAGGCGATGAGATGCCTCATGCGTTCATGGAAAAAGATCCCCTTTCAATAGACATTGATTTGACGGATAAAAAACTGAGTCACAGTCTTGGATACGATCCGATTCTAGAAGAGCTGCAGAGTGAAAAATTCCTCGAGGTTTGTGAAAAAGATGGTTTTACAATGCCGGAGTTTCAGCTCGACCAGTTGGAGCCTTTGACACTTGATCCCAATGACATGATGGTAGCCGGTGAAATGTTGCCATCAACCAGCATCAACAATCCATCAACGATTCTGGCTATCAATGGGCATCAGGATATTTACTCTAGTGATATTAAAAAAGTCAGTTGTATAGACACTGATGATATTTGCGAAAATACGTCCCAAGTTTATGATTTGCATGATAAATTTAATGAAGACGATGGAGCTAATGTTGAAAATATCGTTCATATTATCAACGAGAGTGATTTGAATGACTATGAAGAGGAACGTGACAATGATGATGGTAATATAGATATCGGTGAAGAAAATAAAATATTGGAGGATATTGAAGCGGTTAATGCGGTAATGATTGACACAGTTGATACGTCGTTGTCAAATGCCGATGATAATATATTCAAGGAGTGTAAAGCTATAAGTTTATTGTCCGAGAGTCATAAAGTACCTGATAAAGTGGAGGCTGGTGATGTAACTGAACAGCTTGTTGGTCAGGAAGTACAAGAACAGGACCAGGAAAAAAGCAAAGAAGAAATCATGGCTGTAGTGGCAATTTCGACAGACAAGCGCTCAAATATGACTCAGATTGTTATCAATACTGGAAAAGGCGAACAGATATACAGAGGTAAAACCTCTGAGTTAATGGAAGCTACTGGTTATTTTTCAAAAAGTCCTAAAATCAAAACTAATTTGAGTAATAATACAGTAGAAATTAATCATACTGAGGTTAATGGATCGTTGAGTAATCAAGAAGCTATTATATCAAAGGCACTTGAAGAATTGGGGTTCAGCGAAGAAAATTTAATGTCTGTGACAATGCCTGATAATGGTAAAATGTGGATTTGTCCAAGGGAGGATTGTCGCAGAGAATTTAATCGCTTGTATGCATTGAAAGGTCATATTTTAGCTCACTATGGCGTTCGTCCCTTCAAGGTAATTTATTTTACTATCAATAATAATTAATTAAAAAAAAAAATTTAGTAACTAACTTATATGTGTGTATTATTTTTATTTTTCAGTGTGATCAGGAAGGATGTACATGGGCATTTCATTCGGAATTTAAATTGAAACGACACAAAGAAACCCATTTGAAGCGTAAAGATTACGTGTGTCAAGTTGAAGGCTGTAATAAACGTTTCACTACTGTTTATAATTTATGGACACATGAGAAGTTACACACAAGGCCCAATCGGATTGCGTGTCAAGTGCCTGAATGTGAGGAAAAATTTCAAACTAAACGAGCGCTAGAGTTACACATGAAAACACACGATCAGAGTCACGCGCCATATGTATGTATGCATGAAGGCTGTGGTAAGCGTTATTACAGCAGCAATGCGCTGACATCTCATCAGCGGTGCCATAGTTACAAGGAAGCTGATATCAAATGTTCGTGGCTGGGCTGTGGGAAGATATTTGACAAGCCTTGTCGGCTTAAAGCACACTTGCGATCTCACACTGGGTCCAAACCGTATCTATGCACATTTGCTGGGTGCTCCTGGGCATTTACGTCGTCGAGTAAGCTTAAGAGACACGAAAAAAAGCATACTAATGACAGGAAGTTTATTTGCGATGTTACAGGATGCAACAAAGCCTTCATGCGCTCGGAACATTTAAAGGAGCACAAGCTGACACACTCCGAGGGTCGATACTTTCAGTGTTATATTTGTGAAGCGAGCTTCTCTGCCAAAAGCAGTTTGTATGTACACATTAAAAAACATCAAAATAAAATAGCTCCTGAGTATGCACCTGAGAGTATTCAGCCTTTGGATACCAAGTTGATATTCACCAATGGTGATAACAATTTCTGCCATGGCTTACCAATGGACTTGGAGTCAGAGATGGTAGATAATGACGTACTACAAGAGTCATTTATTCCTGAAAAGTATGTCAACTCTTCGAGTGATAGCGTTATGATTGACAATAAGACAGTAGTAAGTGAAATAATTACGGCAAAACCTAAATTTACATGCCCAATTAACAATTGTACGCGGACTTATATGAAAAAAGTATCATTAAAGTCACATATTGTTAAATTCCACGGTTATTCTATTGAAGATAATGAATTAAGTCAGTCCTCAGAGACAGATTATGTATTGTGTGCTAATAATACTAGTGTAAGTAATAAGGTAGAGACGACAAGGCGTATCAACGTCAACGTAGATGGAGTTATTGATATTGTTGACACAGTAGCAGAGATAACGTGTTTTCCGGAACCTAAGCCGCCACCAACGAATGAAAAATTATTAAAAAATATTAGTAATCGTGGTACAGAAGCTAATAATCATGGATCCGCAAGAACTGGACTGACTTGCGCGGATATTTTGAAAATGAAACGTGATAAAGATGAATCGTTTGATGACTCAGTGATTGGGGCATCTGATGTCGTACTCGGTACTGCAGATTTAGCTGAAAGTTTATTACTGCCAGATGAATTATCTTCGATGTATTTTCATGATGACATGGGTAGTGAATGTCAAATTTTGTTACTTGACTCTACTACTGCTGATTCAGAGACAACTGCATATTAATTCAAATGATCTTTAATTATTATCATTATAATTATTATTTTTACTTTTTTAACTATAAAATTAAACTACCACGTTGTATAGATAATAATCAATACAATTGCTACTGAAATGATTGAAACAAATTATTTTAAATCAAGTATTTATAAGTACTTTTACATTTTGATACTCTAAAACGTCGCAATTAAAAAATTTTAGTGACAAATACTAATTATGAATTATTGGTGTCATTTATTATAAATATTGTTATAAAAAATAATGATTATAAATAAGTTTTAATCCAAAGAATATATATATTTTGTAATTAAAAAAAATTTTTAAATCCAATAATTGCGATGTTTATTTTGTAAATTATATTATATAAATAAATGTTTCAATCTCTTCAATGTTTATACATAAAAATAATATTAATTATCTTTGTAAAACGGCCTGTGATCAAAAAAACTATTGATAATGCATCCATTAACCCACATATGTTAATAATCATCTCATTATTTTAAGAAGGTATGTTTTATTAACAAATAAAAAACAAAATGTTGAATATTTTTTCATAAAAGTGTTACTTCAATTATTTACTTAATTTAATAATAATAATTATTATGATTATTATCATTATATTAAAATGCATCTATGAAATTATCAATGTCAAATAAATTTTTTTACGTCATTCACAAGTCTTTACCATTTATAATAATAATCATATAAAAATTACTACATACAATAATCAATTAAAAGTATTTTTAAATAAATTTTAGCCGAACACAATTTAGCAGTAATCACTTATTAGTTATACACATATGTCTCAACAGAACAAAAACATTAAAAATAATCATACTAGGTTGCTATTAAAATAAATGGAATAACAATTTTATTTTCTAGCTAAATCTATATAGCGAACAGTAATACTTTCTTTGGAATAATATTTATTTGGAATGATTTATGTAAAAATACTAGCAATAATTCACCACTACTTCTTTTTAATCTTTATAATTATAATTCATAATTAATATTAGAATGACAAAATAACAATCATACACATGTTCCGCATTTATACTATTGGTATATAAAAAAATTATTATGTACTATTACATACATCTTACTATGAATATTACAAATTGTAACAATTGCTATACCAACGTAATTATCAGTTATAATTAATATCCATTAATAAAGATGAGCATATTACTATTATTTAGCATGAAAAAAAAAAAAAAAACTAAATTAAATTATTAAAAATAATTTCAAACAATTTCAACATCTCTAACTTTAGTGCTCTGTTCATTATTAGCTGACGATAATGGTGGCTCATGAATACTCTTATCACTGGGCTTCGTAATACGTTCTAGACAATTCGTTAGACCAGTAAGTAGGCAGTGAACTATAATTATAAATCCAATACCACCTAATGATACTAATAATGAGATACCTGGCTTTTTCCAATCTAGAATTTTGTAAATATAGTGAAAGCCCTTTCTATCAAGGCCACCAGCAGCGTAATAAATAACAGAAAATATTAAATAAATAACAATAACAACGACAATCCACCAAAAGCAACGCAACTGTATCGGTACGGCACAAATAAATAAGTCTACTATTATAAGTATACTGTTAAGAGCATGTTGCATTAAATTAACACTGTCCACGAAGTGAATTTTCGGATCGTAAATGGCAACCCAGTAGGCTACTGTAACACCAATAGCCAGCGATGCTGTCACGCTATATAAAAACCAATAACTTTTTTCCAAGCAGGTGTACTTGATATTGTACGGATTGAAATCAGGATATCGTTGATGTAACCATCGTCTTGTTACCAGCGTTGCACTAAGTATCGTCTGGGCAACTCCAAAAGTTAAATGCCAGTTCGTTAAATAAGCAAACCATTTACGAGATCCATATTTGCTTGCTAATGGGTCGACGCTTCCTATCTCCCATACTGAACAAATAACTATTGAAATCCAACCAAGACTCATGAACCAACGATAGTAGACATACCACCAGGGCGCGTAGGTTCTGAACCTTAATTCTGTCAGCAATCTTGGATGCGGAGGTGTCTGCTTTGTTTCTAGCCATGCCCGACTTATTTTTCGACACCAGAGTTTGTTTACCATCGCTCGACGTCCTGAAAAAAATTTTTTTGAATAAGTAAGGAGATTTTTACTCACTGTTGTATATTATTAGACTAGTCAGGTGTCAATAACAAAAACGGGAATTTTTTTTGAAGGCTTACTGTTATCTGATAAGAGATTATTGTCTGAAGAAAAATAAATGCTGTGAGTAGATGATGTGTAAATGAGATTAATTTGAGCTTATCAATTATAATTAAATTAATTTGTTTTACTTTTTTTTTTAGAGGAAAAATATTCGCAGAAGAGATTTGAATAAATAGAAGTCTTACGAGTACATAGTTGGATCAACAGAAACCATAATTCCTTGGTGGATAGTTTCAACATTCTGAATTATGACAGAAAGTTTATTGACACTTGGTAGATGCTTATGTAGATCTGTTGTTAGTCTACATATTTCTTAGATCTATATAATAAATACATTTTTAATAGAAAATTTTGGAGTACTCAAGAATAATCACAGCCACGTTTTTGATTATTTTTAAATGTCAACATTTCACAGCTGACATAATATCTAAACCCCAGTGCCCTCTAGTTGAAACTATTTAAACTACAGCAGGTTATTAAATTTCGCGGCAAGTTTTTATAAACATTTATTAGCTTTGTGTTAAAGTTTTTTTTATTTATTTTGTTACATGGATGACAAGTTAATAACTGCGATTATTTCAATTGATTTATTTATTCTTCAGAGCAAGTAAATTTTAAACTACGCTCCGAAAAAGTTATTTCTTTCAGCGTGATTTATTTATTACTGATAAAGTATTTTTTTTTTTATTTTTTTTTTTAAATATTTTATGAGGTTAGAATTTTTAAACTAAAAAAATTCTTACATTAGCGATAAAAAAAAACGGTGAATAATACTTCTGTTTATAAAAAAAAAAATCTTATGATCAACTTTCGGAGTAATTGATAAAAACATTTTGTTTGCAGAAAGATAAAAATCAATTTTCATTAGAAATTGCAAGAATAATCTACTTCAATAGAATTTGTTATAAAATTTCAGCGATAAAAAGTTTTTTTTATTTTTTTTTTTTTTTTTTCATTGAAAATATTCAAAATTATAATAATAAATTATTATGATCTAAAGTTAATAAATTATTTTTAATGTTTTCAGGACAAGGTCGAATTTTATAAGTTAATAGTGCATTAAAAAATTAAAAGGTATCAAATCAGGTTCACAACATAATTTTTTTTAATCGAGAAGGTCGTGGCTATCATCTAATAAAGTTAATTGACTTCCAATACTAGAATTATTGGAAATAAAAAAAAATAATGTCTATATTTTTCGGTACCAAGAAGAATTATTAATAATTTAAAGATTTTAAAAGTCAAAAAATTTCTATTACCCAACAAATATTTTTCGCTGAATTTCAACCTCGCCGAATATTGTAATTATTTTAATAACAGTGATTATAGATTGTATTAAAGGGTAAACCGAAAGAATATAACGGATGTGGTAAGTATTTTTTTTTTTAAACAATTCTCAATTATTTTTTAGCACAATTTTCAACAACTGTTATTCAACTATAGCGTGACACTGCATTACTAAACTTATTAAATTATTAAACGAATTAAAGATCAGATCACAGACTTTATCTATTTATCTATCTATCGTGTAACGTTTTAAGAATTTTCATTCTTTCACAAAATAATTTTATAGATTTATCTTTTCAGGTTGTAAAGATACACTGAGATATCTATCTATCACTTGTTCACATTTTCCCGATAAATTACACGTTTATTTATTCAGATGAATCATTGTGTACCGTTAGAATTTCCATTATCATTAATTAATGAGCGAAAAACTCTTTTGAATACCTTCAATGAAAAAGGAATCTTATTTAACCAGAAAATTGAATTCCCGGGGAAAAAAAATTGTTTTATCCATATAAAAAGAAGTTCAATGAATGCGGTGAGAATGATTAATCAACTATTTGAATTTAAGAACATTTAGTAGTTCTTAAATAGATATCCCAGAACTAATGTAATTCAATTAAGGAAGAATTATATTAATAATAAAGATAAATTTATAAAAATAACTAATTCAATATAACCTAAGTATATTAATAAAAATAACGAGACAGCAAGAAGTAATTAATAATGATGGTTTGCGGCTCTGAGGTTCACACGACGCGCGACTCACGCCACAAATGTATGTATCAGAGGTCGTGGTCATACGGTCAATCAATCTATACTAATTTAACGTTAATTTGTGACAATCTTGTCTTTATTATTATTATTAACATTCGGTCGCGTGAACGCAGGTAATTTATATTCATATTTGTATGGAATTTTTGCATTCAAATTATTTGTCTCACGATCTCTATTTTATAAATTTTATAATTTACACTCCTATTGTACTCAACCTTATCTTTACTATAAATTTATTACTTCTTCAATTTCTTTTTCTTGTCCACTTGACTTCACAACAAATTTTTATCTTTATTGTTTCCGTGTCGATTTAACTATTACATTTTTTATCAATTTCTCTACTATACAACTGTTCGTAAACAAACGAATTTTTATTATTCTCGTATTACTTCATTTATCAAGTACGATTTAAAAGTACATTTAATTTAGTCTATCACTACTGACCTGGTATACCTGTTATGTGTCTATTCAGTGATTATTAAGTTATTTACGATAATTGAACGAAACAACCTTTTATAAGCTATAACTTCCCCTTTTTTTTCGGTACTCTTTAAACAACTTCCCCTACTCTTTCATTCTTGTTCACATTTGATCTTCAATACTTTTTATACATATAAAAAAAAAAATTTATATATTATATATCATAATCATTGTAAAATATTTATAAACTTAATTTACCGTCATTCAATTTTATTGCGTAGATATTTAAGAGTAAAAAAATTTTTAGCTTGAGAATAATAATTGGGTCATATTAAAAAATCATTAAAAAATTATTTTCAGTAAAAATCTATTGGAATTTTTAAAAAGTAATAAAAAAAAAAATATCATAGTATAACAATTTAGTATGTAATTAACGAACCTCCAAAGATTCTTATCTTCAACTAAGTAATTACACAAATTATATGTAATAAACTGTAACTAACGAGATTTAAAGCTCATTATCTCCTTATCGTTACTTTAAGCTTATCTTAATCAACAAAATTAAAAAAAAAAAAAATACAAATTATAAAACTCGCGTTGAAGCCTTTGGGGAATACAATTCATTTTTGAAGTATATATTGAAGCATGTTATTGATATGGATTAAAAAAAACTTTATCAAATCGTACGATTTTACTATCAAGCCGTCAGCATTTTCGTCACAAGGAAAATTAATTCCACGTTTATTTCTTCCCACTTACCGGTTGTGAGTTTAATAAAATTTAAAAGCAATTAATAAAAAATTAACTGTCAGCAAATAAATTGCTGTAAGCGTAAAGTAATAATTTTCTTTTATCGATTATAAAAATATAAAAAAATTCAATAAATAATTTTCTTCATGCAATAATTTATAAAATAACAATAAATCACGCACCACAAAAAGACGTTGATAAACAAAAGCTATCCTCTTTTTTTTTTTCAGTTGGATTAATACATAACTGTACAGAACTAAACTCAGACGTATCGATATGAATCCCAGGTGGGATTTGTTGTTGCTTGTTAGACTGTCTCTCCATGACTACTACCAATTTAAGTCTGAAGCCCCTATAAGTATGTAATATAAAGGCCTATACCCTCCCTTCTGTAGGTATAGATTATACAGTGCATAGGTATGGTTTACCGCCATGTACTGTATGCGTGGACTTAAAATCAATAATAACAATATTAGCGATAATGTTAATTCATATTATATTATATTACCCCCATTAAAATACGTCAGATCGTGGACATTGAGGACCTGGTCAATTTGATTTGATTGATTTCTTCTTTCAATAGGTCGTTGGACCTTTCTCAGTATGCACGTTGATGCACTGTAATTATTTAACGTACACGCCATGTCACCATGTGCAAGTGGACTAGACGCATTATTTTATTATTCATTATTTTTTATTTTACCATTATTCCTATTATTATTATAATTATTATAACTTAACAATACAATACTTTAATAATAATAATATGCTTTATATTCGAGTTACTTTTTCCGTCAAGGACTGCGTTTAGTTGATAACGAATAGTCAGCAATTTATTTTGTTTATTTTTATGAATGTTAGTAGACTTTTTTTTTTTTTATTTTCTAAATAATAATTATTTTTACTTGTTTACATAAATATTGTTATTAAAATTTTATTACTGCCTTTTAATTCAACACTACTCTAGATATTTTCAAATAATTAATTTGAATTTTTTATCGTCTTCTTTAGTTTCAATTATTCATTTTTTAATTTTATAATCTGATATAAATTTTAATTTATTAAATAGTAATAATAAGTTTTTATTAATTGAAATAAGAAATTTAATTTAATTAATTTTTTTTTTTAGGAAGAAGAAGAAGAAAAAAATGCATAACTGAAGATGGAAAAAAATAGATTGGGATAAATTTATTTTTCGACGCGGAAGCGAAGAAAAATATTTAAAAATTATGTCAGTGGAAAAAGTGAAGAACCAAAATAATACATTTAAAAAAAAATACAACAATCATGAGGGTAGAGAGTATGTGTAAGCTGAACACGTGAACTAAGATTTTATAAATATATCCACTGAGAGAGTAAGAAGACTACGTATACTCCAGCTCTCTACAACCCATCGGGTTCCGTGCACCAAAAATAATCAGAACGAATACGAATGGCTGTAGCCGATGTTTTACTGGTGGTCAAAAAGCAATGACAATGATACATTGTCGATCGAAAATACCAGTTATTCTAATTAACTTTCATTAATTAAGTTATTATTAATAAAATTGTTGATGGTAAAAAAATTAAATACATTGTGGTGTTATTTATTATGTATTATCTGCTGAGATACTTTTTTTTACTAATAATAGCCGGTGTTTGTCTCGCTCGCAACGCATATATGTAAGTAAATATATTTAATTCCCTTTTATTTATAAAACATCCACCAAAAAATAATACATTTTTTTTATTTTATTATTTTAGCGTCAATCGGTGGGCAGAAAACCTCGGTTCTGAATTATGGGAACTAGCAAATGCTGTCGCTCGTCCAGATGAGCTCAAACTCGTACGTCACATTATTTTTTTTTATTGGACCTGTAGTAATAAAATAATAACCGTAAAATTATTTAACGTAACTCTTAATCTTAAATTGTTTTATTTTCCGGTTGCAATAATTATAATGAAAAAAATTGAAGAAGAAAAGATTAGTGATTGCCAATCATAATTATAACAAAAATAATTTTAATTGAGTTTATCAATTAGTATGTCACGAAATTAATTAATCATCTTGGGATTAAGAGGAATGGGAGGTCATCAATTATTTTTTTTCGTCTCCAACAAAAATAATAAACATACGATAATAATTAATTGTTTGCCGCTCACTTACATACACTGCATAAATATATTAGAAGATTTTTATTATTATTACTTAATACTATTTTTATTTAATGTTCACTTTCAGAAATATAAACTAATGAATGCACGTGTTGAGGATAAATCCGGAGAGGAACTTATCGATATTATAAGTGAGAGCGTAGGTCGTATGCTAAGGCGTAAAATGGATGCAGTTAGATGTATTCTCAAGGTAGCTGAAGATGCTGCCGAGGAATACAATTCTACGGCAGCTGGATTTAATATCACGTATGTATCGGGTAAATACAGCACGGTTGAAGATGAAAATCCTCCAGATATTCCTAAAAATATGAGAAAAAATGCTTCTATTTACAGGTAATTTATTTATCAATAAGATCATAATTTACAAAGTTATTAATAATTAATTATATAATTCGGTCCGTAGGAGAATAGAGTTAAATCCAGACTCTCACTTTTATAATATCCCAGTGAATACAAATTTTTCGTCAGTTCACATCCCGACAAATGTTTACGACCTTTCACCAACAGTAAAAAATACAATAAAATGGTCAGAAGCTTTGAATGACGTATTTCGTCAAAATTACCGATCAGATCCAGCGTTATCTTGGCAATACTTTGGTTCGATGACGGGAATTCTCCGGCAGTATCCCGCTATGCAGTGGAAAACGACTGGAAATAATCTTGAAGTGCCAGATCTTTACGACTGTCGGATTCGCAGTTGGTACATTGAAGCGGCTACTTGCAGCAAGGATATGATTATCCTCGTCGATGCCAGTGGTAGCATGGAAGGAATGGGTTATACTATTGGTTAGAGTTTTTGATGTGTCATACTATCTAATTTGATTTTTCTATAAATAAGGAATTGTTAATTATTTGGTACTGAAATGTAAATAATTATGATTATAGCTAGAGCGGTCGTTAATTCTATTCTGGATACTCTTTCAAACAACGACTTTGTTACTATTTTACAATACAACAACGAAACAGACCATGTAGTTCCGTGTTTTGAAGACAAGCTTATTCAAGCAACCCCAGAAAATTTAGACACATTCAGAAAATATATGAAAGACTTGGATCCTCTGGAGAATGCTAATTTGACGAATGCGTTTACACGTGCATTTGAAATTTTGAAGTCGTATCGTGAAACTCGAGGATGCGGTCCAGAGACACCTTGTAACCAGCTTATAATGCTTGTCACTGACAATGTTGCTTCAAATATATCCGAGGTCATTATTAATCATAATTCTTATCACTATCATTATAATTATATAATTGTTACATTCTTATATGACCTATCACGCGACAGTTTTTATCTAATGAATCATATACTTATTTATTTTTATATTCGTCTATTGATTTTTTATTAGCTTTATCATTGGCTTTTGTTTTTGTTATTTTTTGTATTAGTAAATATTTAATTTGACAAATAGGTTTTTGATTTGTGGAACCGACAAGAAAATGGAACACGTATTCCAGTGCGTGTCTTTACATATTTACTAGGAAAAGAGGTCACTAACGTACGTGAAATACAATTGATGGCATGTGAAAATCGCGGATATTACACACATGTCCACACTCAAGAGGAAGCGCAAGAACAAGTACTCAAATACATCCCAGTTGTTGCACGACCTTTAGTTCTTCAAGGTTACCATCATCCAGTAGTGTGGACTCATGCTTACACTGACGTTTCGGTAAGAATTTATGAAATGTGCTGATGTTCTGGCGCGACAATGAGTTGCGGAATACGTATTTATATAATTTTACAAGAGATTCAGCTAATTTAATTGATTATGCTATTAACAGAAAAAAATAACTCAATAAATACGAACTATCATCTTAAAAAAAATTATGTTAGTAATAAATTAATTTTATTATTTGTTATAATATCAGTATAAAGTAATTCGTAGAATTGAGTCTTGCGTGCATTGTGCGTGTCAAAAAAAAAAAAAAAAAATAATAAAACGACTATAATAAGAATGACGACAGACCACCGCATAAGGGAATTGAATTACAAGATAACAAGCAATTTTATGTATCATAATCAAAAGCTAAATTTTTTTATCACAAACTTTTGACGCAAATTGAAGAAAAAAAAATATTAATTTAAAAATTTTTTTTTTTTTTAATTATTCAACTAATTATTTTGTTTTATTGTATTATAACTTATTTTAATAAGGAAGAAAAATAAATAAATAAATCCCATTAGAATCCAGCACTTGCCTCGTGGCTGTGGCTGGTGATGGACCATCCGGAGCAAAAGTCACGGCTACAGAAGTACCTCGAAGGGAAACGTGAAGGCGTGAGAATAAATGAAGATGCCATCTACATCAAGCAGGTTTTAATTAATTACCCCGAAAGATTTGTTTGTCCAAGTGTATTTTTGACACTTATCCTTTTAGGTGCACACACGCTTGGTGGTTTAGATAAATAACTAGTTATCACAGCTCCTTAATTTATTAATTTACCGTTAGATTAGATTAAATCCTTTTTAACGTAATGATTTTTTTATTCCACGCACTTAATTAATTTCCAAAGCACACAGAGTTACATCTCAAAATAAGTACGATTGAGATTTCCATTGGTTGTAATGTTATAAAAAATTAATTGTTAATTAATTAATGGTAATAATGAACATTTATATTTCACAGCGAGCAAGGGGTGAAGATCCACGACTGGATGCGGGACTTTTTAATTCAACTTTGTGGCAAGAGTACCGGCTCCTTACGTCAGTAAGTATCCCAGTGTTTGATCGAAAAGGAAACCGTAATAACGAAACAAAACAAGCAAATTTACTGGGTGTTGTTGGTACTGATGTCCCAATCGAGTCGATACAAAAGCTAACATTACCATTCAAACTTGGCGTTAACGGGTACGCATTTATCGTCTCCAATAATGGGTACGTAATATTACATCCTGATTTACGTCCAGTTAGCGAAGGAAGACTGAAGCGAAACTACAATAGCATTGATTTGACGGAAGTTGAGATACTTGATGACGGACGGAAGCCTAGGTGAATTAATTGTTATTGATAATTAGTTATTTAAAAAAAAAAAAAAACGATCAATTATGTTTTTTTTTTTGTTAATTTTTAGGGATCCAGGACCGGAAATACTTAATTTACGTCAAGCTCTAGTGGATCATCAGTATGGCAGTATGAAAGATGTTCCTGTTAAATTTCACTATGATGACAATAGAAGAGTTATGTTAGAAAAACGGGATTATTATTTTGCACCATTACCTGGCACGCCGTTTGGAATTGCCGTTGCAATTCCTAATTACGGAAAAACTTGGATCAAGGTAAAATTAAAAATCTAGTTTTACAAATTAATCAATTAATTATTTTTGAAGTAATATTTCTTTAAATTTATATTATTCATTACACCAGGTTACTAATGAGATTGAAAAAAACCGTCAAGCAGGAATTAATGTTTCTGATTTTTTTTTAAACGACCGTTGGAGGGTACACCCAGGCTGGGTTTACTGCAGATATCATTATCTAGAAGGTCATGAGTTCCCGAGTCCTGAAGCAGAAGTCCGTTACTTCCTCGGGCGACTCGGTCAGCCTGGCTGGAAATGGTCTGATCAGTACACGGCTTATGATATTAGTATGGAAGAAGAAGAAGAGCCAGACTGTGGAAGACAAGTTTTGGAAGATGATGATTACTACTGCAATGAAGAACTGATGCAATTGTTGGTATTTGATGCGAAAGCCACGAATCAAAGTTACTCTGGAGATTTCAGGTACAAGGATGAGGACTCTAAAAGACTTGCGGAACTTTACAAAGTATTTTTGAGATTCGTGGCAACGCAGAGTGGCTTAACAAAGTGGCAGTACATTGAGTCGGACTATTTGGAGGAAGTTAGAGATCCATTAGAGTTCGGTGATCTTCATAGACGCGCTGTCAATGAACCGTGGTACAAGGGAGCTATTTTTCAACATCAAATCGATCCGAATAGTATTTTACTGACAGGTAAATTCAATAAATTTTTCTCTTTGGTTTTATTATTTCTTCTTTTTATATTTTTAAATTAAATTTAGTACCTTGGAATGCTGGACCTGAAGCTACAGTAACGGCTTCAATGGCAATATTTCCACGTGACGGAGGCAAAAATGCATCAGCAGCTGTCGTTGGTTTTCAGATGCCCATGACGGCGTTTTATCAAAGATTCATAGATATAACTTCAGTCACGAGTAATCCCGATATGGATTGTTCGCACGCTTGGATAGACTGTTACCTAATCGATCAAAATGGGTTTGTTGTTGTATCAGAAGCACACAACGACACGGGTCAATTTTTGGGTGCTGTCGAGGGAGCTGTTATGAAATCAATGATTATTCAAGGTTTTTACAAAACCGTTGAAATTTACGATTATCAAGGTTTATGTAAAACAATTGTATGTTCATCCATTTTTTTTTTTTAATTTTTTTTTTCATTAACTTATTTAATTTTTTGGTACCAAAAAATGATAATTTTTATCCAGGCGCTCGAAGGTGCAGCAAGTTTTTTGAGTAATCCTTTTACCAATATTTACAATCTCATTTCTTGGTTTTTTGTACGTACACTCTGGATAATGTCGCAGTTTGTAAATATACCCGAGACATTTGCAAGGGTGCATTCGGACGAAGACCTACCGGAGAAACCAAAGCCACCGCACGAAATAGAAGTACCATATTCGTGTGATTTAAAGAGAACTCTGTATATTATGAATCAAACTTTGGCTGTGAATCAAATAACTAATACACCAGAACAGTGTTCACGCCCGTTTTTCGCTCAATTAGTGAGTATTTTTATTTTTTTTTATTTTGATATTGATTAATAAATTATTTTATAAAATTTAAAATATTACAGGTACCTAATACAAATCTTCTTCTCGTAGTCGTCGATACATTGTATCCCACGTGTTACGAGCGCTTAGAAGTACTGCCCGTTCATGTAGACCCTAGTGAATATACAAATGACACTGAACCAAAACCATGTCACAAAAAAAAATTAAACGATTTGCCTCGAAGACGTCTTGAGAAATGTTTTACCGAGCACCCAGAGGAAGATGAAATAGACCAATGTGGACGAGGAACAAGACTGCATAATTCAATTCATATTAATATATTATTATTATTTATTCTAGTCACTCTTAAAATTATTTTGTAAGCCCTTGCGAGTGGTAAATTTTATTTAAACTAAATTTAAAAAGTATTTTTACTTAAAATTATATTGACCTCAGTTGAAATTTAATTTTATAATTAATTATTAAGTGTAAGCTTTTTATGTTGATCCGATCATCTGCGCTGTCCTCTGCGTAACATTTGTTGTATCAGCTGTGCTCTTCAGTAAAGAAAAGTTATACAAAATACGTCGGGCATCCCCCAATGCATATTGTTACACGCGCAAGCTCGAAAAAACCGACCCCGTGATCGATAATGGAGTTGGGGAGGCCACACCGTGCTCCTCATTCTGTCATATCACTGTTCAGTTAATACAAGTCACACATAAAATATCTTCAGTGCTCTTTTTTCATCATTACATTTATTATTATTCTTATTCTTATTATTAAAATTAATATTACTATAGTTTTTTTTAATTTTATCATTACTGTGGTAATTTTATTAAAATAAAATATTGGCTTAATTAAAAATAACTGAAAACAAAAAATAATAATCAAAGTGGTTATCAGCAGAGGGATGAAGGAATGCTTACTGCCCATTTTATTTGTTCTAATTGTACTTTCAACTCCAGGAGAAACCAATATCGTCTCTTTTGCTACGTAAGTTACGGTGTATATGATTTTTATATCGCATTATAAAAAAAAAATTGTAACACGAATTATTGTAAATAACTGAGTGATAGTAAAACTTGTTGTGATTGTGGTGCTACTGATACATTTTAAGTAGATTATCAAGGGATTACATGACACGTGATCAGTGAAATTCTTAATAATGTAAAAAAGATCACAGTTTATATTATACTGACAATTTATTATTTTTATAAATTGTCACAACTCAACGTTTTGATTTCCAGTTTCTATTTTTATAAATACTCATTAATGGCGTTCTATTTTTTTTTTTTTTTTGACAGTGTGAAGACATGGGCGCACAAACTGGGCTTCGAACTCTCACAGCTGGGAAAATACGTGACGAATGTTCAAAAATTCGAAGAGAGTTACAAACAGGCTGACGTTAAAGCACATGATGGCAGTGCTCTTGTCCATGAGATTGCCAAAGATATTAAAGAAATGATGGAGTCTAAAATATCAGCCATTAGAGTAAATATATTTATTTTTTTTTTTTTTTTAATAAAATAAATTACTAATTATAATGTTGATTTATTTGCAGAGAATAATGGACATAGCAGAAACATCAGCACTGTCAAATAATGATGCAATACCTGGGCAAGAATTCCAGTATGTCAACGCGAAGAATAATTCTATTGAATATGAATTCAGTCGACACTTTGGTGGCGAAGTAAATGTCACTAAATCAGCAGTTCATGTGCCAACGAATGTTTACGATCGTGCGCCAGATGTAATCAGAGCGATAAAGTGGTCGGAAGAATTGGATCAAACGTTTATCAATAATTATGAACATGATCCTTCAATATCGTGGCAATATTTCGGTAGTGTTACGGGTTTCATGCGTCAATACCCAGCTACAACGTGGAATCCTAAGCCAGTTGACTTGTTTGATTGTAGGACACGTGGCTGGTACATTGAAGCTGCCACAAGTCCTAAGGACATTCTAATTTTAGTCGATGTGTCGGGTAGTATGACTGGAATTCGACGTGAAATAGCGCGGCACGTGGTCAATAATATTTTAGACACACTCGGGAATAATGATTTCGTAAACATTATTCTATTTTCCAATGAAACTCATGAGGTAGTTCCCTGTTTTAATGATACTCTTGTGCAAGCTAATTTGGCGAATGTTCGTGAATTGAAAGAAGCTATAGAAACTATTAAAACAGATAGAATCGCCAATTTTTCACTTGTATTGACGCAATCGTTTAGATTACTCGAGCGTTTTCGACTGAATAAAGAAGGAGCTGCTTGTAATCAAGCGATAATGCTTATAACTGATGGAGTACCATATAATTACAAGGAAATATTTCAAGAGTGGAATTGGAATAATACCGACGAACCAGACAAAATTGATATGCCTGTAAGAGTGTTCACTTATTTGATAGGTAGAGAAGTTACTGATGTCAGAGAAGTTAAGTGGATGGCATGTGCTAATAGGGGTTATTATGTGCATTTGTCTACTTATGCTGAAGTTAGAGAGCAGGTATAATTAATAGACTAATTTTTTTAACCCTTTTCAATAATTATTTACAATATTAACGATTAAATTTTTAGGTATTAAATTATGTACCAGTAATGGCAAGACCTCTGGTATTGCGCAAAGACGATCATCCAACTATATGGACACCAGTATATGCAGATATAACTGATCCCAAAATGACAGACTGGCTTTGGGAACAAAAAGAAAGTGAAATACAAAAAGAATTATTCCTAGCTTATCGTAGAGATAGAAATTTATTCAATTCTAAAGATCAGAGAGATCGTCGGTTTGCTCATAAACCTAAAAAACAGTATCATGATCGTAAAGATACTGATTTACAGGAGTATCAATTGATGACATCTGTCAGTATTCCTGTATTCGACCGGAGGAAAAATGCGGTAAGATTTATTATAATTATTATCATTGTTTAATGATAAAAAAAAATTTTTTTGGAGAGATTAATAACCAAAGGATGGATGAATGAAAGTGAAAGAATTATAATTATTTATAATTAAAGATATAAAAATGAGGAGATAGATATAAATAATTTGAAGAATATTTTGTTTGTATGCAAGTCCATATTTGTCCACAGAATATCACCGAGATGGTGCTGATTAAAGAAGCTTACTGGGTGGCTCAGACAAGAGAGGTTGGCAGCCAAACAAAAAACAACATTTTTTTATTTTTTATTATTTATATTTATGCATAAACGTTCCCTGTCAATTTGAGAATCTTGGATTTTATTTTTCATTTTCATAGATATGGCGTGTAACCGACGAGCCTATAACTATTCTGTCCTGTAATTAATGTCTGATCTACGCTGATAACTCAAATTTTTTATTTTATTAAAACTGACAAAAACAATATGAAAAAGAGTCACGAAAATTTTTTAAAGGAATGAGGATCGTCGGCTACTTACGTTAATTATTTTATAGGTCTACGCTCGTCTTTCTGCTATCTTTTTTTTTTTTTTATTTATTTATTTAAATCAAATTTAAAATTAGTTATTTGTAATTAGGTAGGTTTAAAATTACAAAGCTAGTGAAACCCATTGTCAACGAGTAGAAGATCCTGCCTGGATACTATTGGATTGAAGAGCGAATATATTTATTTTTAAAAAGCTCGAAGTGGTGATTAATTTTGCGAGATATTAATACATAATAAATATAAATAACGCAACCTTTAATGAATCACACTGATCGTAAATAAATAATAAGTTTTTATAAATGACTGATTGTTAGAAGTATTAGAATAATTTTAATTAATCTTTAATATACACATTAAGTTTTATAATGAGAGTGTCATTAAATAGATTTATTAATAATAGGATAGCGTCTGCTAATGATTTTAAAAAGTAGATATTTATGTAATTAAGTATATCGAATTATTTTTAGTATTTATCATTATTAATTAATATTAAATGTACTACATTTAGTTTATTTTTAAATAGACCAGTCTTAGATTTATTGTAATAATAGTTATTCATTAATATTAATTACAGTAGATTTGCTTAAACTAATAACACATGTAATTAAACAGTTGTTTTAATAGTTAAGTAATTTTTTTATTTTACTAATCTTTCAATAATAATTCCAGAGTAGAGTTGCTAATTTGCTCGGAGTCGCTGGGACGGATGTACCGATAGAAGAAATCCAAAAACTTATGATGCCACATATGGTAATTTTATATTTAAAGTATTATCTGAAATTTAGCGTTCAAAAATTAAAGGTTTACTTTTAATTACAGTTGGGCGTTAATGGGCATGCTTTTATCGTGACTAACAATGGTTACGTTCTTATTCATCCCGATCTTAGACCAGTGGTAATTATTTTTTTATTTTACAAACAAATTCTCTTAGAATAAAAAAAAAAAAAAAAAAAAAAATTAATTAGAAAACTTTGATTAAAGTTTCAGAGCATACTAAAGCCATCATACAATGCGGTCGATATGGCCGAAGTTGAATTAATGGACTCGGGTAGAGGTCCACGTGAATTTGACGAAGGTATATTGACGGTAAGTATTTTTATTTATTTATCAAATTAATTATTTTTATGGAAGTTTAATTAATTGAATAATTTTGAAGTTCCGAGATGAAGTTATTGATCAGATGAACGGCAGTGTAATACTACACACAAAATATCACTACGACGACATGGTAATTTGAATATCATTAATATTTATACTGTGTTTATTTTATTGATTATTTTTTTTAGATAACTATATTGTGTGATGGTTTAATGGATGCGTTGTTATTTTTAGAAACGAGTCGGGAGAGTTAAGAGAAAATATGATTACACTGCTATTGATAATACTCCCTTTACATTAGTGGTTTCTTTGACAGAACACGGTCACGGTAGCTATCGTGTTCATGCCACTGAAGAAATACATCGCGCTCATGTTAATGGTATTAGATTAATTACTTTAACCCCAATTACAAATTACAAAGTCGGGTGTAATTGATAAAAAAAGTGATTAAATTAAATAAATTTATTTTATTTTTTAGGACAAAATGCGACAGATTATTTTGCGGATAGCAACTGGCGGATACATCCAGATTGGATCTATTGCAAGTAAGTTCATTAAATTTTAAGGTATCACTGACTTAAAAAATAATTTATAAAATTTTTCAATTTAATTAATTACAGGTATCATTATGAAGATGCACATAAAGACAAATATAATTCTTCAGAACAATTGCTTGTGCATTTTTTGACACGTACCCGCCAGCCGGGATGGTTTTGGAGCGACAGAAAGTTGCCATCTCAACCACCGGAATATTCTGTCTCTGGTTCTGCTAGTTCAGGATCACATTGTAAGAATTTTAATTATTTATAATTTATAAAAAAAAAAACAATAAATTGATAAATTAATTAAATATAATTTTATTTTTTAGCTAATCCAAATACTTCGGATAAAAAT
This sequence comes from Cotesia typhae, assembly GCF_013202065.1. NCBI lineage: Eukaryota > Metazoa > Arthropoda > Insecta > Hymenoptera > Braconidae > Cotesia > Cotesia typhae. Next base: position 7,789,257 of record NW_027423757.1, on the reverse strand, counting down.
TCATATTACTGTGATAGAGTACTTTTACAAAGTCTGGTTCATGATGCTAAGGTAACCGAATGGTTTGCAAACATCAACCAGACTCGCGAAGAAAAAGGGTAAGAGTTAAAATAATTAATGTAAAAGCACTTTACATTACGCGTTTATATAATAAGAATTTTTTTTTTAAAAACAACCTGCAAATATAAGATTAATAAACTGAAATAGTGACAAAAAAATCATGTTAACTCGGAAATAATCAGTAAGGACAGTTTGGAGTCCCATCAAACACACGTCATTAAAAATTAACAATTTAATAACGACGTGGATATTTGAAATAATATTTCAATTCAATATTATTATAAGTAACACACTTTTTATTTTAAAATATCGAATAGTCATTATACACTAGAATGCACTTTTATTTACTAATATTTACAACTTTAACGCCATGCAGACCTTTAGCTAGGCTGATGAACCTCCTGCCCAGGTAACGCCTTCACATCGCACCTTATGTTTTTTAGTAATAATTTATCTTTATCATTAATAATTATTTATTCCTATGATGACATCGTTATCCAAATTTCCTAACTCCCTTAAACAAAATTTCTTTTCAATCCATCATCATTGTTTTACTCCCAATTTCCTGGATAATGGTCAATCTTCGATTGACTGAAGCACATGTATTATTTTACATCACCACTCCATTATAAATATTATTTTCGTATAGAGGGTCCACCGCAGATAGGTTTCAAGTGTTTTTACAGGCTCAATAACCAAGTGATTCGGAAACATAATACAACTACCAAAGAAGCTAATTCATTTTATGTAGTAAATATGTATTGGATTAATCGATTGATGTATTGTAATTCAGTTAACTCAACAATCCTCATTTCACAACAGACAACATTAATTCGACATTGAAAAATAAATTTATCAATTATTGATTTTATAAATTAAAAAATAAATTCGTTTGTTTAATATGAATAAAAACTAATATTAGTTTCTTTGTAGGAAACAATTCCAACAACGTTTTGGATTTACACTTGCATTTATGGCAACTCACAGTGGCTTAACCAGATGGCAAGATTTTCCATTGGATGACTCGGAAGAATCGGCAATGCCACCCGATGAACATTTTAGCAGACTATATCCACGTGCTATTGATGAAATTTGGTACAAACGTGCTGTTGAGCAATACTATGTTCAACCAGACAGCTTTGTATTCTCGGTGCCTCTTGATGAAAAAGGAGCAGACAATACAACTCTCGTCACAGCTAGTAGAGCTATTTTTATAGGTAATTTATTCATCTATGTTTCAATAATTTTATTGTCATGGTAATGAAAAATATTTTTTTTTTTTTTTTTTTTTGATTAGGTCAAGGAAATGCCAAAGCTCCAGCAGCAGTAGTTGGATTTCAATTTCAGCATACAGCTCTTCGAAAACTTTTTCACAATATTACATCGACTTGCGACAAAGCAACGAATTGTCCTCGTAATTGTAATGACAGCAGCTTAGCTTGTTATTTGATTGATAATAATGGATACATAATAGCCTCGAAACTTGAGGCAGATGCTGGAAAATTTTTTGGTCAAGTTAGAGGTCCTGTGATGAATAGCTTAGTTGATGAAGGTATTTTTAATAAAATTAGAGTATTTGATTATCAAGGTGTTTGTTTTAAACAAATTGCAAATCCAAATTGCGGTAGTGTATTTTTTACGGTAAGAATTTTTTTTTTTATAAAAATTTTTTTCATTCTTCAATAATTAAATAATTGAAATAACAATCAACGTTTTGCAGCCAGTAAAAATGATTCAAAAAGCTGCAAGTTGGCTGCTGGCTCAATTAGTATGGACATGGGCTAAAGTAGGATTTTGGCAATCTAATTATGCGTATGGACATACTTTTGATTATGAAAGCGAAGAAGAACATAGTCATAATGATTATGAAGACCATGATGACAGATCGTCGGAAGACAAAGGGGAAAAAAATTACGACGATAGTCGAGTGATTATAAATAAAACTAAACCGCAATCTTGTGATAAAGAAGTTTACCTTTATTTATTGAAAAACGAGTCGACAAAGGTTTATGACGTCGACCTAGACACGGGTAAAGGGTGTACTCGACCGTACGTTGTACAACCGGTCGATTTCAGTAACATGTTATTAATAGTCGTCGATTTAAATTGTCCTAATACAGCAGAGCCATATGTGGATATAGAACCTGTAGAAGTTATTTATTTCAATACCACACTGGCTTGCCAAAAAGCATCTACAAATCTGAAACGGCGGAGACCGTTGTCTTGTATCAGAAACCATCCTCAAGAAAGTGAAATAAAAGATCAGTGTGGTCTCGCGTCGACGATACGACCTAATTCAGGTCTTCTTCTAATAACTATTATTTTGGTAATTACCATCACGAGGCTAATACGTACTTAAACATTTTTATTAATAATTATAAGTATAATTATAAAATTAGATTTATAAATTTCCACAAACGGTTCAGAGCCGATGTCAAATTTTTGATAAGGTAAAATTTAATTTAATTTAACTTGTATTTATTGCGTCGATCGCAAGAAATATTAGTTGCTAAATTCGGATCCGAGTGCTTTTTAAATAAAAAAAAAAAAATAAATAAATAAAAATATATATTAATAATAATTGTTCAAAAAAATTAAACGTCACGGTTTAAATAAATTAATGATGTACAGCGTAAAATATAAGTATTCTATAGAATAAAATTTACAAATTGTTGTACGTATTATGTATAAAAAAGGAAGTAATTTTGTGAACGCTAATGTAACTGTTAATTTTCTTACAAGAGTATATTATTAATTATAATTAAATTAAAATAATAGATAAATAAGAATAAAAATAGTAATTATTAAAAATTAACAAATTTAAAGTCCGCTCGGTATAAACCTGATGTTTTTATTAATCAAAGTACTTTAGTGTACTTATAAAAACAAAATTAATATTAATAATAACGATGATTAAAAAAATCCTTCAATACTAAAATTTAAATGGACCATTAAATGGATATTCAATTAATTAAAAAAAAATGAAGATTGTACAGAATTTAAATAAAATTCCGTAAGTTTCTTAATTAATTAACTAAAGTATTAATAAATACATTTGTCACTTTAACTAATATTTCATCACGAGTTCATCGGATATTGCATTCTCAAATCAATAGATAGGATTTTATAATAACATAACTTTAAATAATATTAAAATCAATTATTAAATAAATAATTACTTATGTTGATATTCTCACTTTGTAAATTCATCGATTTGAGATAATTAAAACTTAATTATTCTTATGATAAATAATTAAATAACAACTAATGTTAATTTTGTAAATTATTGTATCATAATATTTAAGATGGTATGTAAAATTGTGTGCCTTCCATTTAAAATTATGTGTGGCACGCGGTTAAACGATAATCTTGTTGTATGTTTTTCAAAATAAATCATTGGATCCTATTGTTGTAAATTAATTTAATAATTAACTACACTATCAATACTATTATAATATAATAAAATATAAATTTTTAATTATAATTAACAATTTATTTATTTAAATTTACCTTATGTACAGCATTAAATAATTCGTCATTATTTACACTTCTCAATAGTTTCTTGTAAAATTTTAAGCTGGAAATGGTTTTGTAGCTTCTCCTGTAGATCTTTCAAGTCTTCACCACCTTCCATAAAAACCTTTAAATTATGCATCGTGCCATTACTTATCCGATGATCCGTAATACGATCTTGACTGAAGTTATAGGTACGTATTTTTTCATTTCTTTGGCTCATACCACGTTGTTTTTTACGCATTGCAGCGGTCGTTGATTTTTGGTCATTCAGTTGCATTTCATAAAGTTTTGATCGTAATTTAAGTAACGCTATCCTTTTGTTTTGTATCTGGGCCCGTTCAGACTGCGCTTCGACAGCAATTCCCGTTGGAAGATGGACAATCCTCACAGCAGACTCAGTTTTATTGACACTCTGACCACCAGCACCAGTAGAACGTTTTGTTTCTATTTTTAAATCTTTCTCCGGCAAATTGATTTCTAGTTCTGTAGGTTGTGGTAACACAGCAACAGTAACTGTTGACGTATGCACTCTGCCAGCTCGCTCTGTCGCTGGAATTCTTTGAACCCGGTGAACACCACCTTCGTGTCTCAGTAATTCGAAAGCACGATCACCAGATACTAAAATAGTTGCGTGTCTTATTCCATCGATTCCGCTCTCCTTGTCAACATCCAGTGGCTGGTAAGTGAAACCCTGGTACTCAAAGTATCCTTGATACATTTTAAATAAATCAGAACAAAATAACATTGCTTCCTGACCACCTACACCAGCTGTTATCTCAAATATTACATCCCGACAGTAATCTTTACCAATACTTTTCGCCAGTGCTTGTAATATTTCTTCATCTAATTTATTCAAGCTTTCTTGATATGCAGTAAACTCATCTTGACCTAACTTTTTCATTTCTTCGTCATTTTTTCCTATAAATTAACACGATATATTAATTAATCATTCATTAAACATGTTGCCTTAATTAGCTGTTAAAAAGTAAGTTACCAAGTTCTTCAAGACTTTTGATATTTTCTTCAATAACTATCCTGTTGTCTAATAAATGAACTACTTCTCTTTGATTAATAATCGTCATCAGCATCTCGTCATTTTTTGATCGATGTTTATAGCTTTCGGTAAGAGATGTTATATATTTTTTAACATTTTTTTCAGGCAGCGCTAAATTTACTTTCATACAAAAAGTATTGCATTCTAAAATTCTACTATTGAGGTTAATGTTTAAATTCGTCCTCAAATTATTTAAATCTAAAATTTCACGGAACCAACGTCGTCCGAATCTCCATCCATGTACAAAAAATAACATTTTTGTAAATTATTTATTTACTCAGCAGTTACTGGAAAAAATTAAGTATCAATTTAAAAATATAAATTCCAATGTCAACAACTTTTATTTTTTTTATCATCTCTATAAAATAGTTATTACTTACCCACAATTTAAAATTTATTAATAGAAAAAACATTTCTCTTCAATATTTTTTTTTTGTTGTCATTTAATTACTTAATATTATGTGAGTAATTTATTAAAAAAACATTGTTAAATTTGTCCAGAATAGCTATTTTGCTCTTCGACTTTTTCATATTTCGTTCGTTTCAATTCCTTATTCCTGACTTTCTATCATTCCTCCCGTCCAAGAAAATGTTCAACTCGCGCAATTTTATTTGAAAATGTTGACTTTTGTTCCAATTAAATTATTTACTTCGAATTAAAGCTTATTTATATGGCTAAAAAAATATACGTGGTAATTTTTTAATTGTTTAGTTTATTATTCATTTAGAGAAATAAAAATTTCTACATTTCTCTTTTGTATTACACACAAATTATTACCTAAATTTTATTAACCTAATTATCTTAAAGTTACTAAAATTTACCCACCATTTATATTTTATAAAAAAAAAAAATTATTCATTAATGAAGGATGAATTAGTTCTCATTAAAAAATAAGATGATTTAATAATATATTGGATGAATTAAAAAGTGCAAAATAAATAAATCATACTCATTACACTCGGAATTATTCGCTCCGAGCACAATTAACACACACACATATTTTTTGTGAGTTTCAGTGTTGAGTATATCCGTGATTCATCAAGAAGTTCCACATTTTTAAACAGAGGTCGTGTTTCATGGAAAATTTCATGTAAATTATTCGTCGAGAAGTTCCCAAAACGGTCACCCTTGGCGCTAGCTTCGATCTGCTCGGAGCAAATGCACAGAACACACAGAATAAAGGAATGGTGAAACCGGAAAGGATTCAAACCTTTTGTTGGCCGTTCGAGTGTTTCACAAGCGCAGAATAACTTGCGCTGTTAACATATCCATGCCTTTATACTTATATGTGACTTGAAGTAAAAAAATAAATGATAAAAAATCAACATTTATATCGTGCAACTTATGAAAATTTAATAGTAAATTCATTAAAATTATTCATTGAAATTCAATTGAAATAGACAAATAAATTGTTAGAGGGATTTTCGGTGAGTAAATTACAAAAAATAAACTTTATTTTCTCTCTCTTGTAAAATTAAAAATAAGAAATTTATGAATGCATAAAGTTATGTTTCTTTAAGATTCCTCATAATTTTTATTAATTGATTTGCGCTTCTGTTTATGTTTAGATTGTGATCCATTATCATGGAATTGAACAAAAATCAAATGCAAGACAATATGTTGGACGATGGTAATTTACATTTTTGTTTTAATTTTCATTTTTTTTATCATTATAAATTATTATATATGTATAATACATTATGCGCTACTATAGATAGTTATTAATACTCATTAAATTTTTCAGATTATGTAATTATATGAAAATTGAAGAAACTTTTTTTTTTTATTTAATTTTTAAAAACTAGTTTTTGATAATTATTTGATGTATATTTCTACGTCATGCATTTTCAAAACTATATATATCTATACAAAGATATATCTATATATTTTTCCCCTTTTTTCGTTGACTCATTAAAAGTTTCTTACCATAGGTTTTGAGATAACTAATTACATTAGTTTTGAATGACTCGTTTAAAGGAAAATATTTGATTTATTGCGAAGGATTAAAATATTTAGAAAAATATTTTAACTCAAATTTTTTTGTTTAAAAAAAAATTATCATTTTTTAAATTGAATTATTTATAATAAAAAAATTTTTTTCCATTAAATAAATAATTAATACTTAAAAAAAAAATAAAAAAAAAACCAATGTGGTTATTGATAAAAATTAAAATTGTTTATTTATATACAGTTATAGATAATGGATTTGTATGGCAAGATTATCTGGATGCTACAGAGAGCATGGAAGTACCACAAATAATGTTTCCACATGTAGAATTAACTCTTCAAAGTGAAATTGAAATAGGAATGGCACTTGAAGTTCCAACATCTAAAAGTACGAATGAAGAATGTTCATACTGGATAGCCACGATTGTTGTAGCCTGTGAATCCTTATTAAGACTGAGATACTTTGGCAGCGATGATAAATCACTTGAATTTTGGTTCAACCTAAAAAAAGAAACCGGCCATGAGCTGGGATGGTGTCTGGGAAATAATAAAAAATTAGAGCCACCAGATGTAATTTTACAAAAGTCTCCGGATTGTTTAGAAAAACTTGGAGATTTTCTAGGCTCTGCGAAATCAATACCCGTGCAAGTGTTGTCCGGGGTAAGTTATTGATCAAAGCAACCTTTATTAAATTATTTATTTATTTTCATTCTATTAAATTAAATTGCTAATTTTATTTTCATTTTTCAGGAAGAACTGAGTATGGCAGATAGAATAAAACAAGGGATGAAGATTGAAGTTAGTGATTTCTTTCATCCCTATAAATTATGGATTGCTACTGTAAGTACACGACATTTAACAAAATAATTATTAAATAAAAATTTCAAATTTTACAACATGTAATCAATACTATTATTATTATTTTATATTTTAGATAATAAGAAATGTTGGAGGACGACTTTTGCTACGCTATGATGTACCAAATAATTCTAAAGCACCAATTAAAGATTTCTGGGTATTTTGTACTTCAGATTCTCTCCATGAATTCGGTTTCAGTGTTCAATCAAACTCGAGTTGGTTTTTAGAACCACCAAGTTCGATAGTAGACACTCATACCTACGAAGAGTGGAAAGAGTTGATAGAAAGTGGATTACAAAATCAGCCAACTTCATTGAATTTATTCAACAACACACCATCTCCTCCTCGTCATAAATTCACGATTGGTATGAAATTAGAGGCAGTCTGGCCTGCTACTCGTACCAAGATATCCCCAGCAACCGTAGTAAAAGTATTCGACGACTTATATTTCCTCGTTGAATTAGACACATTCAGCCCAAATAAGAAGAGTAATTGCTACGATCCGATGTATTCATACGATGAAAAAACCACATGGCTTTGTACAGCCAACCATCCTTACATATTTCCAGTAGGTTGGTCTAAAGAACATGACTTAAAATTAACTGCTCCCAAAGGCTGGGGGTTGCACAATCCCAGTGAGTTTAATTGGGATGTATATTTGGCTGATACTAATACAACAGCTGCACCTAAAGAATTATTTTATTCACGAGAATCTGCAATTGAAACAGGCTTTGAAGTAGGTATGTATCTTGAAGCCGTTGATCCGCTGAACGACAATAGAATTTGCGCTGGTCACATCAGCAACATCACCGAAGATTTATTGTGGATAACACTTGACAATCATAAAACACGCGCTGTGCATGTTGTTCACATGCACTCGCTAAAAATATTCCCTGTTGGTTGGTGTGAATCTAATCACTATCCTCTGAAAGCACCAAGAGATTTTAAAGAAGTATGCAAAAAATTAGAAAGACCTGAGAAAGAAGATTTTAAAAAAACTATCATTGATTTACCCATACCCGAATCACGATCCTCTTCGTGGTGTCCTAAAATTTATTTCAATTACCGTTGCTTCACGGGTCCAATGATTTCCAAAGGAAAACTTGCTAATTTACCCAAATCTGTGGGTCCTGGACGGGTTAATCTTGTGATGAAAGAAGTACTTTCAATGATTGTATCCGTTGGTTATCGTAGTGCTCGGATTTTAAAAGTTCTTCAATGTGATACCAAGCCTGAACCTGGTTATCATCTAGAAGTTTTAAAAGCTAAACATAAAAACAATACTTACCGCGCAAGTGTTGCTGTTGTTAGTTCTGGTGAAATGGTGTCAGAATTTTGTAGAGCTGTTTGCCAAAAATTAAGTGTCTGTCCCAATTTATTTGGCCCAAAACAAATTCCTGAGGATGACTGTCCTGATAGATGTAATCGATCAACTAAAACTAAATACTGTGAGTAAAATTTTATATTTTTATTACTAAAAAAAATTCCCCATGGAATGTTAAAATAATTTTTTTTTTTTTTCTTTTAATTACAGTAATCGGTAAGCGAGGAAAACCTAAAGGATATACAAGTATTATGGAAGCTAAAACAAAACCGTGGGGTAAAAAACGACGCAAGAAGCGTATTGACGGTAAACCAAAGAATTCACCTGAACCTGAGCAAGATGACGAGGTGCCTTATTCATCTACAGACATGCCTAAAGAAGAAATTGAAGACTTTGATAGCAAACCTTCTTTGTCTGAAACAGACGTAATTATTGAAAAAGATTTACACAAGTCGGACAAATCTGATGATATCAAAACTGATGTTCCTTCGAGCAATGCTTCTGATGATTCTCGTAGCTCGTTTAATGATCGCAAGAGCAAGAATAGTGCTGATAGTCCCATCAGTGATACTAATAAAAGTAAAAATGGCAATACTGTTGCTAATAACAATAATAAATACAATAAAATAGTCAAAAATAAAACGAAAACGAAAAAACGTGAACGTCACTGGGAAGATTGTAATGATTGTAATGAATCTGATAACACTGATCCTGAAGCAGAGCAAGCCAAACCAGCAGCTAAACGCCCAAAAATTCAAAAACTCAACACAAATCCATTATTTTGGAGTGTTGATGATGTATTTAGGTATCTTCGTAAGACTAATGACTGCAAAGATATTGCATACAGAGTTAAACAAGAGGTAAATATTATTTTTATTTAAAAAATGTATTGTTATTGTGTACCATTATTGTCACTATTTTATATTTCATGGTCGACAATTTCGAATAATTAAATTCATTTGTTCGTATTACAGGAAATTGACGGCTTGGCATTTCTATTATTAAATTTACCTTCACTTACGGAGCACATGAAATTACGCACGAATATAGCAATGAAATTATGTCGACATATCGAACAAGTAAAGGTAACCTTTTTCTTGAAACACATCAACGAAGAGAAACAGGAGAAACATTAAAATTCGACTTTAATAGTCAAACATCAATGGCTTTAATAGGCAATCACTGACTAACTGACCAATTTTTTTGTATATAAATAGCTTAAGTGTATTTTATCATTCCGTTACTATTTAGATTATTAAATACACAGATAAATATTACAACTTATTCGTAAGAGTAATACTTCGTATTAAATTATTGTACTGATTGACATACTTACGTATCAGTTAAAAAATATTTATTACCTGTCTTAATAATTATTAAATATAATATAATTGACCATGCGAAATTATTGTGTACATATAGATCTATAATAAATTATTTAAGTATATTAATTAATACTTCATTTCAATTTATAAATTATGTAAAATTAAATTTTTGTTTTTAATTTTACTTGTCCATTAAAAATAATAATATTGTAAGAGCAATTTTGTTCAAGAGAAAAACTATTGATTTTATTTTAATAGCAAAAATTAACATAATATTTAATTATTTATAAATAATGATAGTATTACCAACGGTTGGAAAGAATATAATTTACATATAACTGTGTACAGATAGGAATACCATAAAAAATTAAAAAATTTTGGTTTGATTAGCGTATACATTAATGTAATTGTTGATAAAAAATTTTTTAATAAAAAATAATGTTTTAATTTGACTTTGTGTTAATGCCTTATCATTTCTGTTAGGACCTAAGTTATTTCTAAGAAGAATTCTTTTTAAATAAAAATCTATTTTTGACTTATAGTAAAGATAACTATAGATGATAAGAAGTTTCTTTTTAAAAATAAATATAGATGAAAATAAAAAAAAATTTTATTTTATTCTATTTAAAACTGTTTACAAAAAATATTAGTTGCTTAAAAAGTTTGGATGAGATAATATCTCTAATAACGGAAGTAATAAGGAAGTATAAAACATTGATTATCTATATGATTTCAAGAACTATCAATAATATTAAAAATTCAAAGTAAAAAAAAACAAATGATTCAACAACTGTTTGTGTTTTTAAAATAAGAGATTATCTTAACTGACTGATCAGTTATCTTTGTACCAATTTGAATATAAAAGCAGAAGACCGATGGGTCCGTTTCATTAAGAAGTTGAGCGTATGAAAAGAAGCAATTACCCAACTCGATATTCATTGATCAAGAAGAGTAACTGAATAGAGTAAATTTCAGTATTTAGAAAATTTTTTCCAAAAATTTATAATTGAAAAATAATTGTTTTTTATTTACAGATAGCAAGAAGAAAAATGAAGCGTTCAATATTTATGCTGCTGGCGTTAATCGCCATCGATGCATCCTCCAGTGAAGGTAAGCGTAAAAAAATAACTAAATTTGTTAAATAATTTATGACTAAAAATTGTGTTTAATTTCTTCATTAATTTTTTTGTTAATTACTGTTTCTTCTTCTGTGATTTAAATTAAAAAAATTTTTTATATTCATGCAGAGCTATCACCTCCACGACTGGTAAAGCAACCACCGAAAGATGAATTACTTTTTCAAGTAGCCCGGCCTGATGAAGATCATAAGTCACTTGTTATTGAATGTGAAGCTGAAGGATACCCTGCTCCTGCGTAAGTAATTTTATGTATTAAATTTTAAGGATTTATACTTACAGTTTAAGGATTTAAACTTACTCAATGCTTGTCAATTTAATTTTGGAATATAGATACAAATGGACTAAAAACGGAAAACTTTTCAAGTCATTCCCAGCTGGCAGTGGTAGTCTAGAAATTTTTACACCACAAGATGATGATGAGGGACAGTACCAGTGTTACGCAGTAAATGAGCTTGGAATAGCGACATCCAACTCAGTATTCGTAAAGAAAGTAGAATTGAATGATTTTCAGGATACTGAGATAATAGCAATGACTATTAATGAGGGTGATTCATTTTATCTGACTTGTACTGCACCTGAGGGTTGGCCGAAGCCAATTGTTAGTTGGATACTTCAAGACTACATAGGTAACATTAAGAATATTAATGATTCCCGGATAACCATCGATCCAGAAGGAACTTTGTGGTTCAGTAACGTTACCCAAGAAGATCTATCCAACGACTTTTACTACAGATGTATGACTACGCTTCCAATTCGCAGTGAATTTAAGCTTGGCACCAAAATTTTGTTGAACGTTGTACCTACGAAATCTTCAAACAGCCAAAATAAGCGTGAGCCAGTAATACAGTATGTAACTAATCAAAATGAAGTTGCTTACCGTGGGAAGACAGCTGAATTATTTTGCATATTCAGTGGTACACCTCTCCCAGAAGTTACATGGAGCAAAGATGGTGAAGCTATCAAAACTTCAGACCGTGTAACTTATCGTAACTATGGAAAGTCATTGAGAATTAATAATATTGATTTTAACGACGAAGGTGTCCACACTTGTGAAGCTTCTAATGGTGTTGGGCGCATCGCTTCTTATTCAATTAATTTAAAAATTATGTCAGAACCTTTCTTCACTGTTGAACCTGAAATAGTAAACGCTGAAGCAGGTCAAGACGTGAAGATTCATTGCGAAGCTCATGGTGAACCCAAGCCAGATATTAAATGGACTTACAATGGTAATTCTATTTTAGAAGCACCCTACAATCCTAGACGTGAAATTACTAAAAATTCAATTCTTATTAGAGATGCAAATATTTACGACATTGCTAATTACGGATGCAATGCAACTAATACCATTGGATATATTTACAAAGATGTATATATCAATGTATCGGCAGCAAAAGATGAAACATCTCGACCACCTATAGAGATTTTTCGTGAGGTGCTAACAGAAAAGTAAATACATTACATTAATGTGTCGAGTAATGTATTTTTATATACATATCAAGCGGATCTGATAATTGACAAGATATGTGTAAAATATTATTAAGTATGACTGCAAATTGCTAGATTTATAAAAAAAAACTACATTTATAATTACATTATAAATTATAAGGTTCATGAAAAAAATGTGTAATTATTATTTTATTTTTAAAATAAATAGATTTTGATAAATTTTTAGAATAAAAAATTTTTTAATTTTTAATTTCTTACCAATTCTATGTTTGTTCTAAAAAAAGTTAATTATTGGAAATTTTTATGTAGCTTTGGTAATAATTATAAAAATTATTAAAAAAAAATTAAGTTTTTTTTTTTTTAATTTAGATTTAGATAAATGTTATTAGTTGTTTTTATTGATATTTAATTTCTGTAATAAATGCAGTGTGCAATTTATTTATGAAGAGAAAAAATTCGTCTGATGATTTTTATTTAATATCATGAAAATTAAGTTAGCCGACATTTAAAAATTTTAATAAATTAAAAATGCAATTTTTTAGAACAAATTTTTTTGTTAAAGATAATTAAAAAATTTTGAATCGACAGCTAACTTGAATGTCATAAAAAAGTCAAAAAATTAAAAACGTCGGCTAACATTAGTGTTGTTTAATATCTTATATTTTAGGGATTAACTATTAAATATTAGTTAATTTAAAATTAAAACAAAAATATATAAACACCATGGCGAATCGACCTATGATACCAATTGGGTTATCATAAGTATAATATTATCGAAAAAGATGGCGTTAACAGCGGCGCGAGCGGGCTAAAAAACGATGACATCGACTGGCGCGCTGATCCCGGGAGGGGCTTCGCGTCTTGGATCTTTGGATATCATATATGTATGTGTACGTTATAGGTACAAGTACGCGTGAGTTACCTACACTCTTATATTATTAAATTCTGTATACATGTGTCCACGGATTCGTCATCACTTGAATGTGTAGTTGTAGTACACCGAAGACCGCGAGTGAGACACCTATATCATCTAACTTCATAACGTACGGTACTGTTGAATAAAACGGTGGATTTTTTTAACAATGACATGGTGATACATTATTGAAAAAGTTCTTTTTACCACTTTTAAATTAACTTAGACACGGTGAGTTTGTTAATTGCAATATTGGGTAATAATTGTGTGATATAACAGTGAAAAATTTTTTTATTTCATGTATAAATGTGTAAGAGAAGCCAGTGACAGGATTCTCGATCAATGCTACTGTCGGGTGTGCCCGTTCGCCAAGCCTACAATATCTTATTCCACCGTGTTTGATGTTTATACGTATACATATATATACATCGGGTATATTTTAGCTAATGACTGATAGTATTATTTCCGATAACATTATCAATTAAACAAATATTTTACTTTCTAATTTAAGTGACAATAATATTTAATTTAATTTCATCCGAAATATTTTTATTTTTTTTTTATCTAACAGGACTATTTTTGTTCGATGTTGTCATATTATTCATTTAATGGAAAATTCAACCGCGAGATTAAATGAGATTGAATGAGATCATCCTGAGCGAACTAAACTATCTGTTTCATCAACGAATCCGCGTGTTTAAAATACGTGCCAAGCTCTTATTCCGCAATTACACAATCGGACTGAGTACATATAATACAAATATATGCTCTACAGTGTTATATTAACATCTATGACCACTATATTTCCTCTACATACTCATCAGTGCGGTTTCAACAATTCTCATTCATTTTTAAAAATTCTCTTGGCTGGGTTGATGACATTAAATTTAATACATCTAAGTAACTAAGTACTTTGTACGTTATTACATTGTAGATAGACAAAAGATACATTATTACTATAATTTCTTTTTTTTGCATCTTAACGCGTCTCCAGTAGCAACCGTTATTCCAAAACAGTATGATTGCTAATTATTATATTTAATCGAATTCTGTTTATTTTATTAAGTATTTTAATAATAATAATTTGTACTGCAATTTAAGGATAATTTTTTTTTTTTTTATTCTAGTTTCATCAATACAGGGACCATGAAGTGTTCAATATTTATTCTATTAGTGTCAGCGCTTTACGTATCAGCCGGTAAGTTTAATTACTAAACTCAATCAGTTCATTAATTATTCTATTAATTAAATGAGAAATGAGATAATTCTTGAGTGAGTTGTTTCATCTAGTTATTTAACAATAAATTTGATGAGATTATTGTTTTTAACTCAACTGTTAAATGACTGGATGTTTTAAGGAGTAATTTTCTTTACATATTACTTTTAAGATATTGAATTACAAATATTAATAGATTGTTTTATTTTGAATTATAGTTCGAATACTGGGCTATATGCAAGGTGAAAGACAATTAATGACAGAGATGTAGTCTTGATAAATTTTTGGCTTTTTCTAATCATTTAGAATTATTTAGAAAATGCTACAATATTCATTAAATCATCAATTAATGTCTAAACATATTCCTCAAATTGTCGTTTTTTTTTTTTTTAATAATCTCACGCATACATATAATTAAATTCATGAGTCATGAGTCATAATCCAACTAATTATCGTGCTATTTTTTTTATAAATAAAATCATATCATTATCCACAAGATATATTTTTTAATTAATGATTGTTAATAGTTTTTAGCATAAGATAGACCTAACTATATGTATTTTAAATTTTATTAACCAGTGTGATATTGCCTTGTTGCATTATTGTCATCATCTTTACTTCATGTTTTTATTATTAAAACATATGAAACATAATTCTATTTATAAACACACATGAATACATGAGTGTAGTTTTTCAGCAGTTTGACTGTTCATTTAATTTATTTATCAATAAATGAGATATGAAAATGATAATAATAAATTTATGATTTACAGGTCCATCGCCGCCGCGCATGATAAAACAACCACCGACAGATGAATTACTTTTTCAAGTAGCGCAGCAAAATGAAAATGAAAAGCCGTTTGTTATTGAGTGTGAAGCTGAAGGAGATCCAGCACCAACGTATGTATACACATAAATCGTAATTGTTCTTATTATTTACTTTCTTTTATCAATTCTCATGATAAATTAATGGGGCAGACAAAAATGCAAGAGAAAAATTATCTTAATAATAATTTCATTTATATCACGACATTTGAATTGAGAGGAAGAGAATGCATTAAAGCTTTAAGTAACTAGTCTTAATCAGTTGGATGACCTCATCATAGTCTCGAGTATAAAATTACCACGCCCGGGTGAGAGAAAGAAAGATAAAAAATATATTGCGTATTGACCTTAGTAAATTGTATGACTAAACTTTTATATCTCCACTTTTTTTTTTTTTTTAATGAAAAATAAAATAACTATGATATTTATTATAATAAACTATTTATATTTTTACTTAGAAATATTTTTAAAAACATGATATTATATTATAATATTGACGTCATTTTTTGCCTTTCAATGTTTAGCTATCAATGGATAAAAAATGGTAAATTCTTTAACTATGCTGCGTATGATGACCGTATGTCAACCCAACCTGGTCGCGGTAGTCTTGTGATTGCTAAACCACGAGACGAAGATGTGGGACAGTACCAATGTTTTGCAGTAAATGAGTGGGGAACAGCTACGTCCAACTCGGTATTCGTAAGGAAAGCCGAGTTGAATGGATTTCAAGAGACTGAAATAAAAACAGTGACTGCTAATGAGGGTGATCCGTTTCATCTGACTTGTTCTTCACCTGATGGTTGGCCAAAGCCAAACGTTTATTGGTTACTTCAAGACTATCAGGGTAACATTAAGTCTATTAATAATTCCCGTATGACCCTTGACCCGGAAGGAACTTTGTGGTTCAGTAACGTTACCCGAGATGACGTATCCGAAGACTTTTACTACATGTGTATGGCTATGCTTCAATTTCGTAGTGAATTGAAGCTTGGAAACAAAATTTTGTTAAATGTTATATCAGCTGGATCTTCAAACAGTCACAACAAGCATGAACCAGTAAGACAATATGTGACTCGTAAAAATGAAGTTGCTTATCGTGGGAAGAAAGCCGAATTGTTCTGTATATTTGGTGGTACACCTCTACCAGAAGTAATTTGGAGTAAAGATGGTGAACGCATAAAAACCTCAGACCGTATAACACATGGTAATTACGGGAAGTCATTGATAATAAAACGTGTTGATTTTAAAGATGAGGGCGCGTATACATGTGAAGCCTCTAATGGTGTTGGGCGTGCTACTTCATATTCAATTAATTTACAAGTTAAGTCAGCACCATATTTTACTGTTGAACCGGATATTGTAAATGCCGCTGAAGACGAAACTGCTACTTTTCATTGTGAAGCTCATGGTGTACCTAAACCAGATATTAAATGGATTTTTAATGGTAAACCTATTGCAGAAGCACCTGACAATCCAAGACGAGAAATTATGACTAACTCAATCACCATTAGAAATTTAACAAAACATGATACTGGTAATTACGGTTGTAACGCAACCAATTCTAATGGTTATATTTACAAAGATGTTTATGTCAATGTACAGACTATACCAGCTGAAATAAATCTACCACCGATTGATAAAGAGACAGTTGACGGTAAAAATATTATTATGACATGTAGAGTAACTGGCTCCCCAAGACCAGCAGTCAAGTGGATACGCAATAATCAAGAATTAACTGGTGGACGTTACAAGACTATAGACAGTGGTGATTTAAATATTACTAATGTTGGTTTTATGGATTCAGGTGCTTATACTTGTCTTGCTACTAATAAATTTGGAAAAGACGAAAAGAGTGCTTCACTGGTCGTTAGAGAACGAACAAAAATCACAGATGAACCTGAGGATTATGAAGTTTATGCGGGATCTCCAGCAACTTTCAGGTAATTCTATATCAATGTTTATGTTTTTATTCATTTAAAAAAATGTAAAGATAATTTAATTAAAAAATTATTTACAGATGTAATGCTATCACGGATTCGACTCTTGAGTTAGAAATAGAATGGCTGAGAAATAATAAAACAATTGACTTCGAAGTTGAACCTCATTTTGTACTCACAAGTGATCATTCTCTTACAATAACTAAAACAAGAGAATTAGACTCTGGTATTTATACTTGTGTAGCCAAGACAGAATTAGATGAAACTACCGCCTCAGCAACTCTCACTGTTCAAGACAAGCCAAATGCTCCAGAATTAAAAGAAATACGGTGTTTTGAAAAAGAAGCCCGAGTAAAATGGGCATCTATGGGTGATAATCGCGCACCTATTTTACATTACATAGTAGAATACAATACCAGTTTTACACCTGATTCCTGGGAAGTCGTTCGCGATGATATTCCTGGTACTACTTTAACTTTTGAAGCACCGATGACACCATGGGCTAACTTTACATTCCGTGTTATTGCTGTAAATAAAGTTGGTAAATCACAGCCTTCGTCACACAGTCAAGCTTGTACAACTTCAGCGGATAGACCACACAAAAATCCACTCAATGTTATGGGTAATGGAACAAAACCAGATAATATGGTTATCTCTTGGACAGCAATGCCACAAATTGAACATCATGCACCAAGATTTTCGTACCGTGTTAATTGGAGAGAAGATATACCTGGTAACGAATGGTACAATGTAGATATTCCTGATTGGCGAAAAAATCGTCACGTAATAGAAAATCTACCAACTTATCATAGGTATCAGATAAAAGTTGTTGCGATTAATGAGATTGGAGAATCTTTAGAAGAACCTAAAATAGTTATTGGTTATTCCGGTGAAGATGTACCTACAAAAGCACCGGGTAATTTTACTTGTCAAGAAGTACGTTCGAGTACAACTGCTTTTCTTACATGGACGGCAGTACCTATAGAAACCGTTAGAGGTGAATTACGAGGATACAAACTCCAAACATGGACAGAAAAAGATTCCGAAGAAGGCATGCGTGAAATAACAATTCCGGGTGCTAATACTACACAAGCAGTTGTCGATAAATTTGTTCCTTACACTAAAAATTATGTTAAAATTTTAGCATTTAATGGCAAATATAATGGCCCGCCATCTGAAGCTGTTATTTTTGATACACCTGAAGGTGTACCTGGTACTATACTGAGCTTAGAAGCATACCGGGTCGGCTCAAGTGCTCTTTTCCTGAAGTGGAATCCACCAATCGAGTCAAATGGAG
The DNA here is from genome assembly GCF_013202065.1 of Cotesia typhae. NCBI lineage: Eukaryota > Metazoa > Arthropoda > Insecta > Hymenoptera > Braconidae > Cotesia > Cotesia typhae. The sequence continues at coordinate 7,770,399 of NW_027423757.1, read as the reverse complement.
TTTTAACGGGCTACAGAATTTATTATCAATATGTAGATGGTACATCACTGGGACCTTTATTAGAACGACAGCCTCACGTTACCCGGCCAGAGGTAACTTCTGCTAAACTGGCACGTCTTAGGTCGGAAACGAAATACCGTGTACACGTCCGCGCAACAACACGTGCTGGTGAAGGTGGTGATCTTTACATTGATGCTAACACTGAGCGTTCCAAAAAGCCTGATGTTCCACAATTCCAATATCAAGTTATTTCTAAAGAAAGTGGATACGTTACTATTAAAGTAACTTGGTTATCTAATATTCATGGCTACCCAGGAAGTCATTTCTTCGCCAAATATAAGCTCAGGGGTGAGACTATTCCACTCTTAACAGATCCAGAATTTTTGAGCCACGAACTTGAGATTAGAGGACTTTTGAGTGGTGAACTATATGTTGTATCTATTATTGCTGTTGATGGCGATTATTTGACTGAAAGTGATCCTCAAGAGATAGAAACTAGTATTGAGGGTCCAATTATACAACCAAAAGAAAATGTTGCTACTGCTGGATGGTTTATCGGTAATTAACTAAGTTATTTTTTTTTCTTTTTTTTTTTTTTGCTTATTAAATAAACTCAAAATTGTATTTTCATTGTTATTGTTATTACCGCAGGCATGATGTTGGCCATTGTCTTTCTTCTAATGGTGCTGATAATTGTTTGCATAATAAAACGAAACCGCGGCGGTAAATACGCGGTCCATGAACGTGAATTAGCTGCAGGGCGAGGTGATTATCCCGAAGAAGGCGGATTCCACGAGTACTCACAACCTCTGGATACTAAATCAGCCGGAGGCCGTACTTCACTGGCATCATCATCTCATCACGACGGCAAGCATCCGGAATCTGATACCGATTCGATGGCCGAATACGGCGAAGGTGATACCGGTAAGTTATATCGATTCCAAATTATATAATTTTTGTTGTACATATAGTATATTCGCACAAGCTTTTCTGGATTTAGAAAAACTTTTAATTTACACTAGTTTAATCTCCACAAACCACTGTAGAAATTTTGTCTTTATTACTATTACATTTTTTTTTTTGTTAGTTAATTTTTATTAATCATCCCCGTTTAATTTTATTTTTGCAAATTAAGTTTGCTGAAATATTAGATTATCAAAATTTTATCATTTTTTCGGTACCATAATTATTAATTTTTTTATCCATCCAATGTATTGTTTTTATGTTTTTGTTACGTTTCGTTGTAAAAAAAAACAGAAGGTATGAATGAAGATGGGTCCTTCATTGGTCAATACGGACGTCAAAGGAAGCAAGAGCCAAATGCACAAGCATTCGCGACGTTAGTTTAAGGTAGGTACTGACGGGCTATTTTTCATTTTTTATCTCCAAAATTTTTTTTTCTTTTTTTTTTATTTATTATCAGTTTTCTTGATAGTAAGTAGATGTATAAATATTGATGTAAAAAAATAAAAAATAGTTATAGTGCAGTGGTATTGTAAATAGTGTTATTAAATTATGATTTTTGTAAATTCACAGGACGTTTCACAGAAGACGGATCGTTTATTGGTCAGTATGGACCAAAAGGAAGGCCTGATGAAACACCGTCAATTCCAACAGGTTCGATGGCTACTTACGTCTAATTGTCATCGTGTCTTCTATCGACAACTTGATCTTCGTATGTTAAAATTTTCATTATTGTGTATAGTAATAAATATAAATTAAAATCGTGGTCATATTAAATATGAGGCCGGGAATCCTTGCCTGCCGATGCAGCTACTCTGTAAAACACTTTTGCGCCGTGCGCAACGTCTATTCTTTACTGCCAATTTAGATTTTTTATTTTTGGGTTTTATACGTACTAAATCATCTCTAGAGACATTGACTGATCATAAAAATTCATATTTAAATTTTTATTAAATTAGGTTAATGGTAGTTATTAATTTACATGAACAACAAATAAGTATTCTAATGTCGTTTGATTTAGATTTAAAAATAATTTTTTCACTATTATATTTCACTATCAACGATAATACTTGTACAATTTTTATACTGTATACGTAGATTTATTGAAAGCAGAACAAAAGAAATGATGAAAGACTATTTAGAATTATCCTATTTTGTATCAGTCATTACTACTAAAAATTGTCTCTTTATAAAATTAGAAAGAAAAAATACATAAAACCCAAATACTTTATATTGTCCCTTAACCGGTAGCATTCACAACTAAATAAAAAATGGAAATATTTAATGATATATATATAATAAACAATTAATTTTAATATTAGAACAAAAATACTTTCAATAATTAGACTCTAAATAAAATATTTATCCAGGCCAAACATGCCGTATGCCAGCTTTTTATAATATTGTTGTCGATTTATTAATAATTATAGTTAAAAAAAAAAATTTATAATAATTGGTTAATTATTTATTAATCGGTTTCATATGAATTATTGTCGCATAATAATTTAATTATTAAAAAAATTAATTGAAAACGCCTTAATAAAATTTTTTCATTTATTTTCACATTTATAAAATTTATATTTATTACTATTAATATTTAAATTTAACAAAGTTACTAGGGATTATTTAAAAAGAAAAAAATAATCCCACATAACAGGGTAATTGTGCGTTAAAAATTTTTAATTAATTAATCATTTTTAAGTAAGATCTAAAACAAAAATTCTTGAAGACTGCACTTATATAATTCATTATTAATAATCAGATGGTGCATAAGTGCAATCTTAAAGATAGTATTAAGTAAAAAAAAATAAAAAAACAAACTATTTTATCTATTAAGACATTATTAATTATAATGCTAAAGCTGGTGTGACATAATTTGGCCTAGACTGAATTTCTTTTCTTGAATGTCAAAACAATAATTATTATATCTTTCAATATAAAATTTAAAAAATTTTAACAATATTGGATTTAAATGTTTAAAATAGAAGTTGACGAAAATCGATTCTTATTTCGATAATAATAACATCGGTATATAGCAAGTATATATAATATTTGAATAAAACGAAGACGAAAAATAAATTAAATACATTTTCATAAAAATGTACACAGAGGTTTTTTAAATATTACTAATAGTATATATAAAAAGATAGATTATCGTGATTAATGATAACAAGGCCTCTAATTGTTGCTTTTTGTATGTGAAACACGCTTTCGCTAAATTTATTTTTGAAAAAAATAAAAAAATAAAAAAATAATTGATTAAAATTAAATGAAAGTTAGCCTTACTTATAGATTTTTTTTTCGTTTAATTTTCGCTATTAATTTTTTTTTTTTTTAATCATTGGCGCGCTATTATAATTGTAGAGTAATTACAAACATTAAATATTATATATAAATTTATAAATATATATATATATATATATATATATATATATATATATATATATATATATATATATATATATATATATATATGATTATTTAATATATTAAATCATTGAATATATATAATATGAGTTAGTGTTAGAAATTTCGAGAGGAAATGATAACACACATGAGCAGCTATTATATTATGATGGTAATAATTATTATTACCATCGCTAATTATCTCTTATTAAATAATTGCGATAAAGTTTAAGTATATATATTATTATTATTACTTATTGATTATATTTGCACCAAATGCACGTCCCTGTAGTTAATTATATAATAGGTTGCGATGCGTCTGTGTATAGACCAGAAAATGAGAAAATGATATAAAAAATTTTAAAACTGAAAATAAAATAAAAAAAAAAGGGTGCGAGTGAATTGAAATATAAAAATGAAAATAATATTACATGGCAAAGATAACGTGATTAATAGTCAATTTGCTTAAGATTCATCGAACTTAGATCTTTTTTTATTAATGAAAAACCATTAAAAAAAATATATAAAATATTTCATTTTAAAAATAAATAAACGCTCGTGAGAGCATTAAAGTTTGTAATGAACAAAATAATAAAATAAAGACTTATTAAATGCTTAAGAGAAAAAATGTCTGCGCACATTTTTGCAAATTTTAGAATCAAAAATAAAAGATGATTAATAAAATTAAATCTAATAATTATAAATATTAAAGAAAAAAAAATGAAAATAAATGATTCGACTTCCGAGACACTATCACATACTTATCGGCATCAATTCCATATATTTTTCTACCGTAAAATCTCGAATCATTGATAATTATTATGAAAATGACTAATAAATAATAAAAATAAATAATAGAAAAAAAAAAAAAAAGAAAAAAACCTCTTGTCCTCCGTGAATATTTAGAAATTTAGATCTCAGTTTAGATGAACATAACTTTATCGTCTTAATACTATTAATCCTCCATGTTAACTTCCAGTATTTTTTATATTTATTTATTTTTTTTCTTTAAATATATACTTTTATTTTTTTTGTTCAAGTCATGTTGCATGAATCTCACTTTTGATTAACAAAAATTTATTTATATTAAAAAAATTTTTGCCAATTACTTATTGTATATTTAGATACGTCTTTTGCAACATAATTTATATTATGAATATATTTTTTTATGTTATATTTAACTATTATTTCGAATCGCATTTAATTACTAAATGAAAAAGAAAAAAAAATCAAACAAAAAATACCTACTAAGTATTCAGCGTTAATTAACCAACGGTACTCAATTTATTTGATAGCAATATTAACATAATGATATTCAGAACTAACAAAATGAATTTATCATTGCAATAGAGCCATACATGTAATAAATTGCCACAAAGTCTTGGAAGGTCATAGATCTAAAGAAAGGAAAGAAGAAAGAACAAAAAACTAAATGCTTAAATGCTCCGTTGTATTGTTAATATAAATTATTGTTCAATTAGCTTTTATAATAGACAAGTAAAAAAAAAAAAAAAAAAAAAAAAACAAAAAAAAAAAAAAACTGGTGTCATTACGTGAACCACCATTGATTAATAATTTAATTACTTATACTTAAATTATACATATATATATATATATATATATATATATATATATATATATATATATATACTATATAGTAATTGATACGATTTTATTGCAAACATAGATTATTAATCAATGTTGGTTCATTATCAATGGCTTTCATCGTACGTTCTATTGATTAACAAATATAATTAAGATGCAAAAGTAATTTGATTGATATTACTAGCTAAATGTAGGTATAGTTATTTATTTGACTTTTAAATAAATACTATATTTACATTTATGCATTAATAATAATAATGAGCACTGTTTTTTATAAATAGAACTTTTTTTTATACCATATCTCTGATAATAATTTATTGTAAGAAATATCGTTACATAATTTAAAAACGAATCTCAATGCAACATAGGACAAAAAGAATAAAAATAAATTATCAATTCGTCCGAATTTAAAATATATATAATATATTTTTACTTTTATTACGTTGCATAATGTTAAGAAAATTATAATTACTATTACATTATTTTATAATTATAAATTATAAATTATTATTATAATTACTTTATTATTATTATTTTTTAATTATTATTTTGTCTGTATTTACTGTCAATTTTTGTAACGCATTCCATCATACGTCCATGTAACATCTCCCATGTCAATAAAAAAAAATAAAAATGATAAAAAAAAGCATTAATTACTGAAGCTAAATATTTAATAGAAGATGATGGAATAGTTGTAAACTAATATACATATTCGTAGGATCAATCATGAGGGTGTTGGCGTGAAAGAGGATAACGAGACGACTACTTGACCCCCTGCGGCCTCAGTGTGGGATCCTCAGATCTCTCTTTTTGGAGTCTTATTAGTTATTGTGTGTCTTCTCTTGATCTTTGCTATCTCTATACGGTTAAGCTTACACAACTACACTCGTTAAAGAAAAACAAGGAAAGAAGCTAAGGATTAGAGAAAGAGAGAGTAATAAGAGACAAGAGTGCAGCTTCTTGGCCTGGTCGAACGGGTCCAGAGAGTCTGGACAGAAGTCGTGCGAGATCTGACCGATAATGTAATTATGCGGGACAGGTTTTTTGTGGTGTACATGGGCCTTTGCAGCTCTCTGTTGATCTCACGGTATCTCTCTCACTTTGGGGCCCTTTCAACGCAGACAGAGATGAAAATAACTCTCTTGTATACTTCTGTACATCATATAGAGAAAGAATGGAGAATTGCCGATACGATGAGATGGAGATTAACGACGTGGATACAAAAATGTTTATCGCGATCTGCGCACATAAAATTTCATGATGTTGCTTACAGATTAATGTAGACGTATATACACATATATATAGAGTGTATTATTTATTCTTAGGTATACTTAATTTTTTTTTTTCTTCCTTTTTATTCTTTTTTTTACATAAAAATATATAATGTTATGTATTGATCGTATAAATAGCCATGGAAAATATTTTGTATCAAATATCTCGTGTTGGATCTTATATTATTATACGTGTGATCCATCCCACGGATGTATGTATATTATTATATTCGACTTGGGATCAATTGTGCGGTACTATACGTTATACCGTGATTGATATTATTACCAAACACCGAATACATCAAATGATTCGTTTATCTATTATAATTTGTTTCAATTTATATCATACCGTAGATAAAAAAAATAAATAAAGTAATAATGAGTAATAAGCATCATTAATTACAATGAATTAAAGGAAAATAAGCCGACAGACAATAACGTAGGCGATGGTGAATAAGACACAAGAGCCGCGGAGTGTAACATTACCGTGGTTTTCGCAAAAGAATAAGAAAAATAAATAAAAAAGGAAGAAAAGAAAATGCAAGTTATAACAATGAGCCATTTGTTAGGTAAATCCATCCCTCTCAATACTTGGCGAATACAATGAACACTATTATCAACTATTGATCATATGTGCTCTCTTAAACCTGTTGCTCGCGGGCGTACCCTGTGCATCATTTATTACTACATTTAATGTTGTTTATATATATATATATATATATATATATATATATATATATATATATATATATATATATATATATATATATATATATATATATATATATATAATATTCCTTTTTTTTTGTCATCATTTAATCTTGACAGCATTTAAAAGGCCTTTAGGCTTGAGTGGAAAGATGAAGATATCTCTCCAGTCGGCTAGTCGTGTCTCACGAACTCAAGTAGAAGTTATTAAAAATAAATTATGTCTCTGTATGTCGCTAATTGGATTGATTATTTTATTTTATCCGAATTTATTGATCTCGTGTTGATCTTTTAGAAATGATCGTGATTGATCACAATTAATCAATAATAATATTTGTGTATGTATATAAATTTGCCAATTTTATTTATAGATATTAATATTATCTTAATCAACAACAGATCGTTTGCGGAGTTTGTATTGGTGATTATTTTGTGCGTGTGTATCATATGCGTGACCTGAAAATTATTCGATTTGCTAAGTAGCCTCTCACCTACTAATAACTATATAGTAGAGTATATATACTACCGAAGACATCGTGAGAAACAAGGTCGAGGGACGGCGATTTGTGTTGGTCGAGAAGTCTGATCTTCTCTTATTTTATCTTCTTCTCTTCTCTTATAATACTAAATGCAAAGACGAAGGAGACCGAAGAACCAAAGGTGACGTTAAAAACTGGTTCCCTCCTCTCGCATCGGTTACCTCTCCAACGAGCGCGTAAATCCGCAGTCACTTCGCAGCCGGATTCTCAATTTCCCGGACACCCTCTTCTCTTTATATACATTACATACATTTATATATATACATTTATATTACGCATCACCACCACCATCATTATCATTATTATCATCATCATCATCATCCAAACAGTTTCATATCACTATAATTACAATCAACTCATCTTGTTACACGCGAACTTGTTTAACAAATTTCAATAATTTCAACATAATTTTCATCAATATATTATTATTAATACTCGTTATAATAATACCAGTAATGCATACACGCATATTTATGTTTTTTTAAACAAGTGTGAAAAGGTTCAAGTCAGGTAAAAAATTTTCATAATAAGAAAATGTGTCTTGTTGACGTTTAATAGCAGAGGATACTTTTTCTTCTTCTTCTTCTTCTTTGCCTTGTTTTCTTCTACTTCATATCCTTATTCTTTCTTCTTCCTCTTCTTGTTCTTCTTCATCGTTGTCGTTTACTCTTTTATCTTGTCTTGTCTTGTCTCATGGGACTGGTGTATCGCAGCGGGAGTTTTTCGCCGGTGTGCAACAGTGTGCACACCCCCTTATCCCGATATATTGGATGGAACTGGTAGATAGGGATCTCGTGCGGTAAGAGAGCACGAAACACAGCCTGCAGGCCTTTTCTCATTGAGTCAGTCAGTCAGTCAGTCAGTTACTTAGCCGCAGTGAACGTGTCGACACGCTCCCCATTTCTTCATCATCTTCTGTGGACCATCCACTGTGTATTTAGTATTTTGTATCTCCCCCCCCCTCCTACCCACCCACCTTTTATTACCAGTCTTTTGGCTCAAGATTCCACTTCTTCCTCCCTCTCCTCTTTCTTGCTATCAGCACCAGCTTCACCACCACTTCTACTTCTTCTCATTATCATTATTACCATTTTTTTCTTCTTCCTTCAACCGCAAGGTGAATAAAACACCCATGAAATTTTAAATTTTACGCTAATTGAGTAGCTTCACGATAAAATAAGTTAATCAGTCATCATTAACATCTTTATTATTAATTGACTCCCGCTGATAAAAACACCTGTTGCAAAGAGATATGCCGTGGGTTTCGCACGTCATCTTTGCGGCTGTCGCTGCTAGTTTTGCTTCTGTGATTCTTCACACTGAGCAAGTAATTGCTAGGCATCATCGAACAGGTAATCCTCATAAACCTGAAGGTGACATATCACTTTGGATTGATCGGCAACAGATTAAAATGTTTAGTGGTGAGTTCGTAATTTTATTACCTAAAACAAAAAATAAAATAAAAATAATACCAACTACATTACTTAAAAATTAAATTTATTGATAACTTAAACTCTGAATATACTTATCAATTTGAAAAATTTTCCAGGATTAGAGATGGAAATTTATGCGATAAGTGAAGGAAAAGTACTGTCATATTTACTAGATCCAGAATTGGAAAATAAACTGCCAATAATACCTAGTGAAGTGTCTTATGTTAATTTTACGTGGAAATCTGGAGTTAAAAAATATTATTACCACTTTAACCGGTTGAAATCGCTTGACGAGTCAATATTAAAAACACCATCATTAACTATAAAAACGAAAGGTCGTGTACCTAAAAGGCCTAAAGGTAATTTTATCAATCACTGTTGTTATTTTTTTTATTAGTTATTTCCAGTAAGTTAAGATAAATTAAAGGTGATTATTTGTTCCAGAATTCAGCATTTTATTAACCTGCTCTGGCAATAGTTCTGGAATAGTACAATTTAGCATTGGACTGGTGATTGAGACGCGCAAGGGTAAACCTCTAAATGGGACTCCCCTACGTCTCAACTTGAGAAAAGAATGCGCCGTGCGCGGTGAGTGCGTCAGTCGCGCCCAAGATCACCACTTCTCCACTCACACATACAGTTCTGTATCACCAGTAATCATATCACCACCAATTTGTTGCATGCTTTTTGATCAAAATTTATTAATCAAATATTTCTTTTGAATTAGTATTATTATTATCATAATAAATAATAATAATGATACTATTAAATTATTGCATGTTTTACTCTAATGCTAAAAAATATAAAGAAAACTAAATATTCCCACACTAGTTATGGTTTGTTCTTCTACTTGCTGCAATAAATAGATGTATTTAGCTAATAATAAATTATTTTATTTCAGAACCTAATCCAGGACCATGTCCTGATGGTTATATGGGTCCACCGCATTGCAAAAAAGCTCTGTGTTATCCAATTTGTATGAACGGTGGCAATTGTACAGCACCAGGAATCTGTTCATGTCCACCTGGATTTCAAGGACCTTATTGTGAAGGCGGTAAATATATTTAAACTTAATTATTTCAATAAGATAAACATAATTTACTTTATCTTGTTTGTTTTAATTTATTTTCATACTTTATAAGTAATTTGAATACTATATACATTATAATATTTTATCAACGCCAGTCTTTAGTTAGTATCAATTAAATAAAAATATAAACAGATGCAAAAATTCATACGACCTTAGATATCGCAATAGCAGTTTTACATCCTGCTTTGATAATTTTTGTCAGCGCATCATAAAGCGGAGCTTGTTCAGCACCAAGATCTATTCCCGTATCATGATGCTCTTGTTCTTCGTCGCGAAACTTTTTAATCGTCTCCAATAATTCTTGATCAACATCATCTTGATTTTTTTCTTCCATCAATGCTCGTAATTGATCATTGTAATGTTCAACAATAACCGTTTCAACAGCTACTGTGCAAGCCATAGCAGCTTTCTCACCCATAAGCGCAGTACCAGCACCCAAAACAAATCCCGCAACATTCCATATTGGAAGCAAGGCTGTAGGTCTTGCTCTGTACTTTCGAATTAGCTCTTCGAATTTTTCTCTGTGTCTTTTCTCTTGGTCCCACATGTGTTCAATTGTTGGACCCACTGATGTTTTTCCTAATCATCGATCAATATTTTTTAATATAATAAAATTTTTGTAATTAAAAATTAAGTCATAATACCTAAAACAGCCATTTGTCCGGCGTAAATTCTATCAGCTCCTAATTCTCCAGCATGATTTACTCTTATTATCGAATCCAAAAGTTTAGCTGCTTTAGTATCTGCCGTTGCTACAGCTGTTGAACTGGTAAAACGTACTCCGCCACGTCCCAAATGTAACATTTTCTCCTGTAATAAAATAATAAAAGTTATTTATTTATGTATAGTAATTAATAATAAATTTTTTTTTAATTATAGGAATTTGTACAGAAAAATGTTTGAATGGCGGTAAATGTATTCAAAAAGACACATGCGAGTGTCCTAAAGGATATTTTGGTTTACACTGTGAATTTTGTAAGTATTTTTATCTAACTATATCTCGTGAAAAAAAAAAAATCAATATTCTGAACAGTTGGATACTTATTTATAAAGATTATTATGACTTGACTTTAATCGCGATCAGTAAAGGCAACTTTTAAAGTAATCACAAAAGCATTACCACTTTATCAGATTACTATTTATTGACTTTCTCATTATTGATTTAGCTGACGTTCCAGTGGCTTGCCTATCATCATCAAACCCTACCAATTCATACGCTTGAGGCTTCCTAAATACACAGTCCTTTTATATCCTTATCGGGCATCTACCCTAAAAGGTTCATGTGTCAATACAATCCTTTTACATTATTTCCCCTCGTTCTTCCCCCAATCGATTTTTCCCTACTTTTTTCTCTCCCACATTATTCAACATCCAAAGTTCAAATAAAACTTTACGATACAAATTATGATGAAAGTTATTTAAATAAATTTTTTATAAAATTTATTTAATTAAATAATAAAAATTTTTAAAAATAAATTAATAATTAATGTGTGTTATAAAAATTGTTGCAGCAAAATGTGTAATACCATGTTTAAATGGTGGTAAATGCAAGGGAAACAACATCTGTAGATGTCCAAATGGTTTCAAAGGAGATCATTGCGAAATAGGACGAAGATCTCCCCAAAGATCAGCATGTACACGAGCATGCAGAAATGGAACTTGTCAACCTGACAACAGGTGCCTCTGTGATGCCGGATGGTTTGGCAAATTGTGTAATAAAAACAAACCGTGGGCTTAGCATTTTGTTTAATATCGTTTTATTCCAAGTGTATAGTTGTAATAATTAATTAACTCTCTCAAGTCTCCAGTATTTTATTTTTGTACCATCAGATGGATAAAGAGGAGTGTGAGTAACTTAAAAAAAATTTTCGTCGATATTGAATTTCTATAAGAACAAACATAATAATAACAAATATTATTATTAATTATTTTTATTATTATTATTATAGTTTTTAATTATAATTTTTTGTGATGTTATCCTGATCCAGATGTGATATGTAAAGCTGCTTTACACCATTTCTTTAATTAAGATATTAAAAATAAAAATTATTATTAATTTATATATATATATATATATATATATATATATATATATATATTGTTAAATTAATAGATGTAAAATAAATAAATATTAGTAGCATAATAAAAAAAAATATATTTTTTATGCACTTACAATTAATGATACCAATTGCATTAAAAAAAACATAATTTTTTTCAAAATAAATATTAATTTAAAAAAACATTTACATGTAAGTACTAATTTTGATAGTTAAATAATAATGATACTGAAATTGAGAGACATCTGATAATTTTAAGAATTTTTTTAACAAACAAATTATAGCAAGAAAATTTTAATTAAAAATTTCATCTTTAGAAGCTTTGAAAAATTATAAATAATTTTCTATGCCCAGTTTATTTTTCAAGAAAATTCAAAAAATTGTCAAGTGTCTGCTAACTTCAACCTCATAAATAATAATAAATAATAAAATAAAAATGCTTACAATATTTGTTCCGAGAAAAATGTATCAAAAAACGAACAATTTATAAAAATAATAAAAGAGGAATCCTTGACATAAACTTGAGCGTTGGAAGAATGTTATTGAACTGACGAAATATTATGATAGAATCGTGCAATTAAACAGAATAATAATTGTGTTATTGGATTATTTAGTACTGGTGTGATACTAGAGAAAAATAAAACGTTAGGTTAGTCTTGGTCAGTAGTTTTATTTACAACGGAATAAGTTGTATGGCTGACATAATGCGTCACGTGGCTCTTTGGCCAATGGAAAATCGAATAATGAGGACGCCATGACGCGTACCCGAGAGAATATCAACCAATGAAATTATTCCAGGCCCGTATACATGTATATAGTGTTAGTGTGTTCTGTACTGGCTGTTGACTATTCGAGAGAATTGAGGAGTTGTCCGGTAAGTTTTTAATAATTATTAACCCTAAAAATGAAATAAATATAAAAATAATATCGCGAAATAATTGTTTAACAATTGTAGATAGAGTATACAGTGGATTTATTGGTGTAGTAGTATGGTGGGTGGTTTTAATGCGCAGACTCACTCAAAATGGCCGAATACCGTGTATAACCCCGCGTTTGTTGTTGGTTGTGTGGTATGAGCTGTGCAATGCACTAGAGTGTGAGCTAGAGCGAGGCAGCGAAGAGTAACTCCAAACTGAGGGAAAAAGAACGAGGAGGAATGAGCTAGCTCCGCGGCGTATATAGTAAATAGATGGAATGGATGAAGGGCCCGCTTCATCGATCGATACATGAAGCCGCTGACGTTGGCAAAACTGGCCATGGTGTCTGTTGTGCGCGTTGTGTTGTCGAGACGTTGTTACAGGGTGCCGCGTTTATTTCTCCGCGGCTCTAGGTTACTCTTATAATTAATAATTTTTGTTGTTAATTATTAGTGTAACAGTTTATTACTGAGACACATATTCAACGAGTCAGACCCAGTGAAATGTGTGTGCTCCGAGGACGCGGACAACAAGAACAACGTGGTTAGGGCGTGGTGTAAAGTTTGCGCGTTACCGCGAGCTGCTGCTGACGACGGCCTCTCCGCAGACGCAATACCCCTGAGCTTCTGTGCTTCTGATCGGTGGTGACCACTCACGGACCACACAAGGTGCGTACGCAACTCCCGATTTCAACTGGGCCTGCTCCATGGGTTCGCGGCTTCCTTAGTCATGAGCTTAGCGGCCCCCGCATGATTCTTTCAACTCCGTTTACGTTTACTTTTAAACCAAACGTGTGCCCTGCGCATTTTCGTTGCCCCCCATTCTTCGAATAAACGCGCCGTTTCACGTTCGCTTAATAATCGTGCGCGCGATCATCATACTCCAAGTACTCTGTGCAGTGACTATACTTGAGCTCTTTTATTTTAGTTTTGCCAGGACACCAAACACGACGAGACACCAGACAGTAGCCTGTCGTCATCGGGCTCATCACCATCATACCATCTTCCAAACTCTCTAATAACACTATGATTACGACATCCAGACCGCTATCATTGTCTCTTGGTCTGCTCTGTCTTTTCTTGTTATTATTATTATTATCATCATCATCATTGTCATCAGCGACGTCATCTTCTGGCAGATGGTATTTCCCTCAACATCAAGTTACCCTATCACCCCCAACGCACCCCTGTTATTATATTATAATAACTCGCCCCTTGTTGCTGAGCTGAGTCTTAGACATCACTCGAGCAATGAGTATAACTTCGGGTGCTGCTTTTCCCTAGCTAGTTCATCGACCCTTATTGCTCTCAGCCCTCCTGCGACATGACATCGCGTGTTATATTTTCCCTCACAAAATTTTACTTTTTTTTTTTTTTTTTTTTTTTTTTTACACTTTTTAACAGATAGATTTATTTATTAATAATACAATATCTGACTCACTTTGTGTCCTAATTTATTAATAAGTTGACTAAAGTATAGGTCCATGTTTGTATACTTATTAATTAATAATCAACGTACAGAGTATTTATAAAAAAAAAAAAAAAAAAAAAAAATTATAATGCACGCACCCCGTAGGTCAATATTGTAAAATATAATGAAAAGTATATTATACAAAGGAGGGATCTGCTTACGTACAACATATGTTAGGGGTTCTAAGAATGACTCAGAGAAACCATAGGTATCAAGGTTGAACACTATTAGCCCAGTACTGTAATCGATCACGGATAGATAGAAATAAAAAGGGAACTAAAATCGATAATTTAATTATTTAACAGAACATGTAAAGTTGTAACGTTGTTTTATTGCGATTGATTTTTTTTTTTTTTTTTATTATTATTATTTAATAGCCTTTATTTATTTTTTATTTTTATCAGTTATTTAATTTTTATTGTTTTGTTATTTTCTCAACAGGGCCTGGTGATGAATGCTGTCAGTAACCCAAGGCTGATATAGAGTTTTGGTGGGACATTGCAATACGCCAAGTGAAAGGAGAAGAAGACAATTGTTGATTTTAAAATAAATATTTTAATAAATAAAACGCTACGCTGGAGGTGACAAAGAGAAGGAGGATGGTTTCCTTGCCGAGCACTGAATCAGTTACCATGGAAAGAATGGATCGGCTAACCGATGACGATGATGATGAGCCCAGCAGTGGATCTGAGACCTATGAGGAGGGTGATCTGTTATCACACGCTCTGGGTGATGATGTTACGGCCCAGCTTGCCGCTGCAGGTTCGAAAAACGCTAATGGTGATTTCCATTTTTTCCTTTTTTTCACATATGACTTTCTCTAATATCATATTTACTTTGATTCTAAAGTACTAAAAAAATACTTTAATTAACTTGTCAAAATATTTAATCAAACATTAAATTTTAATTGATTCAATCGATGTTAGATGACAAAAAAAGCAAATTTACAAGAGATCCAGTAAGAATTTTTATGTATCAATATGTAAACAATTTTAATTGTTTACATAAATTTTTTGTATTTACTAAATTATTTTTAATTTGTGTGCATTTTTTGTTAAGTTTATTGCATATGTTTTTTATTATTTTTTTTTTGCAATTATTATTGGTAATAGTTTGCTAGATTACTTGTAATAAATTTATAATTTTATTTTTTTTACTTAGATGCATTGCAATTTTTTTTTAACTGCATTTAAATTATCTATTGATGTTTTTTTAATTCATTAGAAAAATATTATTGATTTTTATATTCATTTCGGAATCATTTTACAATTGGATACTTTTTATTTAATTACCATTATCATTATTATTCAACTGCGTGCACGTTCTGTATCACTTCTTGCTTATGCTTTTTCTTATTTTCAAATTTTTTGAATGCATTTTTCTTCATCATTATATTAGCGTGATAATTTTATTATTTTCTTAGTGTCACTATTGCATATTATTCAAAGTTTATTAATTAAATTTTTTTTCCTTGATAAATTTAGGACCTATTGGTGTTGCCGCTGCAGCAGCGATCGTATCTGCTAAGAAACGAAAACGGCCACACAGTTTTGAAACAAATCCCAGCATCAGAAAACGCCAACAAAATCGACTTTTAAGAAAACTCAGAGTAAGTTATCAGATATTTTAAAATTTATATTTGATTGTTATGTATTTATTGGATTAATAATGTAAAAAATTAATTATCCAGCAAACCATAGATGAATTTGCGACACGAGTTGGTCAGCAAGCAATAGTATTAGTAGCCACACCTGGAAAACCAAATAGTAGTTACAAAGTATTTGGAGCAAAGCCTCTTGAAGATGTAGTTAAAAATTTAAGATCAATGATAATGGAAGAATTGGAGAGTGCATTAGCACAACAAGCACCACCACCTGTTCAAGATGATCCATCATTATACGAATTACCGCCATTAATAATCGATGGAATACCGACACCAGTTGAAAAAATGACACAAGCACAGCTCAGGGCATTTATACCGTTGATGTTAAAGTATTCTACAGGTAGGGGTAAGCCAGGTTGGGGCAGAGAAAGCACACGACCGCCGTGGTGGCCAAAAGAGTTGCCATGGGCAAATGTGCGTATGGACGCAAGGTCTGAAGACGAAAAACAAAAGGTAAAATTTATTATTCATAATTCAATTTAGCATAAATGCGAAACAAACCAGTAATAAACACAGCTATTAATTTTTCTACATATGTGTGCATACGTTTTAGATTTCTTGGACGCATGCGCTGAGACAAATAGTCATAAATTGTTACAAATTTCACGGAAGAGAGGATCTTTTACCAGCGTTCAATGACGACGACGATAAATCAAATATTTTGGTTCAGCAAACGACACCTCATTCGTCGCATGCATCATCAAGCCAAGGACAAAATGAACAACAGCAGCAGCAACAAACGGTGGGAGTTGTTCGACTTAGCAGCACGGGTTCATCTAAGGGAAACTCTTCACCACAACAGATTCTTTCCGCGTCACCTACATCTCTTGCCACTGCCACTCAGGTGCTAGTGAGCGACTTTTTAATGAATAATTGCTCTTTTTCCTTTATTTTTTTTTTCATTTTATTTGAGCATTTATTTTTATTTTTTTTTATTATTTTCTTTTATTTTTATTTTCATTCAGTTTGGTGTTTAGTTTCCCAATGTTGAATTTCGTTTTTTATTATTTTATTCTTTTTTATCAAAAAGTTTTATATTGTTATTATATTTATTTTACAAGAGAAAAATAATTTATTTGATAAAATTTTCAGCAGATGACCACACAGTATCCAACAACTGTTTTACAAACGATAACAAATCAAGATGGAACAATATCAATAGTTCAAGTAGATCCAAGTAATCCAACCATACAATTACCTGATGGTACAATTGCACAAGTTCAGGGTGTTGCTACTGTATGTTATACTCTTAAATTTGATAAATAAAGTTTCCTGTTAGTTAGTTGACAACTGAAGATGTATTAAATTAATAATTTCCCTAATGCAGATTCACACGAGTCAAGGCGATGTTCAAACACTAACTGAAGTAGGAGGTGCTGAAGGCAGTGTTTCCGTCGATATAAACAGTGTGACTGAAGCAACATTAGGACAAGACGGTCAAATAATTCTCACAGGAGAAGATGGACATGGTAAAACTGTTTTCTATACGCTCTGCACCGTCGCCGGCCAGGAACTACTCGAGCAGTGATTCACTTAATTGGTTCAGGACCCCTTATTATTTTGCATGCTGCCTGCAGCGATCTATTTTAGAATGAAATATTTTTCAATTTAATTTTTTTTTTTTTTTTTTTTTTTTATATATATTAATTTTATTACTTCATTCAACGAAGTAGAACTATTCTATTCTTTTGTTTTTTCTTGTTAAGTAGTCGTTTTTTTTGTACTGTATAGACCATCACGTATTGGTACTGAGTAGAAAGTAATTTGCAATTACATGCTCGAAAGTTTATGGTCTCATTGAAACTTACAAGCCATATTAAATTAAAAAGTAATATCACGTGTCACAGATTAAATCTTTTTATTCATGTGTTTTTTCTTTTTTATATTATCAGTTCTTGAAGACAAAATTAGGTATTCAGGATTTTAAATTACGCGATAGTGATACAACAGAAGAAAAAAAGATATTTTAAAGAATGTCATAATTTTACGAAAAATAGCATTTATCGATGTGTATAAATGAAGTGTACATAAATATTACTTAAATGATAATAAAAAAATAATAAAGTGTACAATGTTAAAAACCAAACAGTACAATCAAAATGTTTAGTTAGCCTTGTCAAACAATTATTATTTTTTATACATGTTTAAATAGTTAATCACAGTAGAATAACAGGCTGTGGATCGATATATGAATTCTTCTTAATTTAACACTGATGAAGTAAAAGCATAAGAGGGTTAAAACAGTAAAGTTAAATAAATAAAAGAAACCAGATAAATTATATCTCATTAGATAACGAGACAAATTAAATCGTTAATATAATACATTATTAATTACAAAAAATGTATGATATCGTACAATTAAGAGCTAATTTGATAGCTGTAAAAGAAATTATCATCGATTTCTTTTTGGTATATTTACGGATTTTTTTATTTAGTTAGATCAGATAATCAGTTTTGCATGCAGTACCAAAGAGTGTTCTAGATCACAAAAAACAAATACAGGCTACTTTTTTTTTTTTTTTTTTTTTTAATTTTTTTATTTTCATTTGCCATCGTAAATCAACCAAAGTTACTCGGGTCACTTTCATCAGGAATTTATAATCACATTAAATAATATTAATATATATTTTTTTTTTTTTTTTTTTTTTTTTTTTTTTCAAAACAAATTTAATTATTATTATTTTTTTTTTTCTATTAAGTTTATTCAGGCATTAAATTTATTATAATCAACATTTATTAGATTTATTATTAATCAATGATGTGTAATTTTTAATTTTTAAGTGTTTTATTTAATTAGTACCGTATTGAATAATTGCTTATTGTTATTTGATAAAAAATAAGTAAAATAATAATAATTTCTTTTGTGTATTTGTTTTTATCAAACAATAGACTTGAATTGTTTATAATTTATGTGTTTAGTTATCAACGTTATTTCACGCATGATATATTATTATTATTATTATTAATTATTACCATTATTATACCTAGTATTATAGTATTACTTATATCGGGTCCAAGTCAGGCTTATTATAAAAAAAAAGCTGGGTAAAATAATAAAAATAAATTAAAAAATAATATATATAAAGAAAATAAATCCTTAAATCGCGGGTAAGACAACGGACGGTAATTTCGGTGTTTCAGGCTATCCAGTATCAGTGTCTGGCGTGATCACCGTACCAGTATCAGCAAGTATGTACCAAACGATGGTGGCTAATATCCAAAGCGACGGTACAGTTCAAATGGTGACACCAATGGTACAAGTTCCAAAAGTCGAACCAGGAAACGGAGAAACAATTGAAGCTGTTACTATTCAGGGTCATCCGATGACAATGATTAATGCTAATGGTGAACATCAGGTATTACAAGTGATATCGCTTAAAGATGCTAATGCATTAACTAAAGCAATGCAAGGTGAAGTTATTAAAGATGAAGATAGCCAGCAACAGCAAACGGTATCAAGTCCTGAATGAAGCGAGGTTTACTCTATAGTCTTGTCGGAATGATTATTATTATTATTATTACTATAATTAATAACGATTATTAATAATATAATTACTTCAATGGAAATACGACAAATGATTATAGAAGTACGATTGATACTCAGTACTGATTTTGTGTTTTTAACACAATAAATATTCCTTCTTTTAAATTAAAGTTGAGAATTAAAAAAAAACTAAAATAGATAATGATTAAATTCAATAAAAGAAAAAAAAATTGAACTATTTGACGAGTGTGTATGTTAATGTGTGATTAGATTTTTTTGATTATATTATAATAATTAGGCAAAAAATAAATGTATTGAATAATGTGTTTCAATGATGATCAATGATAATGATGATGATGAAAAAGGATTAAGAGAAGTGTTGGGTTTTTTAATGATTCATTCAATTATATATTAAGAATATTATTATTATAATTTTAATATTATTAAAATTATTGTACTTTATTATGAAATGTTGTTTGAAAAAATTTTAAAATCAACATTATTATTAATTTTTGTTTTATTTTTTATTTTATTTTACCGTTCTGTTTTTTGAGTTGTAATTTTTTAAGATAATAGTTAAGCCACGTAAATTTAACGTCCCCTTGTTAAAGTAAACTAGTAAAGTTAACATAGGTCTAATTATTTAATCTAGTCAGAAGTTATATAATTAATTAATTAAATAATAAAAATAACCGAGGGAACGTATAAAATATAAATGGCAACGTGTGAATTAAGTATATTTAAATAATAATTAATTGATACAGTGAGTCTGCAACAATTTAAGTTGAACAGTCTTCGATAAATAGATTAACATATTTTAAAATATTAAATGAATTATTAATTAGTGATGACAGAAGAATAACTTGTTAATAGTCGGTGAATCACTATTTAAATCAGTAGACTTCAATATTGAAGAAAAATATTTTTACTAGTTTAATAATTAATCCAGAGTATATGTTGGGAATATGGGGCAATGTTATAAATTCTATATCTAGTGCATATATTCTATTACTCTGGATACGAGATAATTTATTGGTTTCTTTTTAATTTTTTGATTTATTTCTTCGAGTACTGAAGAATAGAGAAAAAAATTTTTTATAGTTGTAATGATAACTATTTAAGTAAATATATTTAAAAAAAAAAAAAAAAAAAAAAAAACTTAGTTTATTCGTAGACAAAAAAATAAAATAATTAAAAATGTAATACACTATTATAATAATTACGTTAACAATAAGAATTTCATAATCTGTTTTATAGCACCGATAGGAAGACTAAGCATTTCTGACGGGTACAAATAGGATAAGAGTTTTATTCTGATATTTTTTTTTTTTTTTCATTTTATTTATTATTATTATTATTATTATTATTTATGAAAATCCGTATTCGGTAAAAATTGTATCTTTAGTCTTTTTTTATGAGACAATTTTTCCAATTAATTTTTAAGAATTGTGACTAAGAAACCAATAGAAAATAAATGAAAGAAAAATGTAAATGTTTTTCGTTGTTTAATTCTGTGCAATTTTACTTTATAATCACTTTTGATTACGTTTACGTCTAAGACTAAAAATAAAAGTAATTTAATAAAGTATGAGACTAATTTTTCGACTCACATGAATCATTTTCTGTTAAGAATTGATAAATTTGATTATGACTAATAATATGGATTATTCAACGTAAGCCTGTACATTCAACTACTAATAATTTAAATTTAGTATCAATATATCTTGAAATATTTATACATATTAATAATTATTATACGATATAATAATAAGATAAATAATATGTATGTTTACAACTATAACGAAGTAATCGTGTATTCATGTAATGAAAATTGTAAATACTTTGTGTGTCGCCCACTCTGCTTTTGTTATTTTAAATGTAAAAAAAAACAAATATGTAAGAGAAATACCATTAAAGTACGTAAATAATTAAATACATCAACTATCAAATAATATATTAATTAAATAAGTCAGTAGAAGTGAAATAGCAACAAGTAAAAAAAAAAATGAAAGAAAAATAAAAATAAAAAACTCTGGACATTTAATTTAATTTTGTTACTTTTTATCAATAATCAATGTACAACTTAAATGTAAAAGGAAATTTAACTGTAATTACTGTCTTAAATACCTTTACTACTATTAATTTATTGATTATTTATTTGTTTATTAAATCGTTATTATATTTACTCACAATGATATTTTAACAAGAAAATATTACAATGAATTTATTATAGCATTAACTAACTCCAATATATGTTTCAGTTTGACAACTGTTACTTAAATAAGACTAATTTTATCTTTTGGTTGTTATTATTTAAGCAATTATTTTATTTATTATTAATTTACACTTCGTATGGAGAAATAAGAGCTAATTCTGGTTTATCGTATCCCATTTCTTCGGGAGTGAGGATTCCCAGCTCATCGAGAGTTGGTCTGATTTCCTGGACGATGTATGGCCAAATAACATGAGCTTGGTCACCACCTTTGTATCTGACAACTTCAAGAAATCTGACAGCTAATGCGTAATCGTTCAAACGACGACAAGCTCTCAATGCTGCACTTACAATTCTGGGTTCAGGGACAAGATCCATACCTGTAACGTATATGCATTTTATTATGAGGCTAAAGTTAGCAGACACTTAATAATTTTTATAACACTGAAGTTAACAGATATTAAAAATTTTTTTAGAATTTTACAGCAATTAAATTATTAAAAAAAATTTTTTTTATTGTAATTAATTTGTTAAAAAAATTATTAAAATTGACAGCTGATCGCTAACTTCAGTATTATCAATTTTTTGAGTTTTGAAAAATGAACTAGGCATAGAAAATTATTTATAAAAATTATCAGATGTCTCTCAACTTTAGTGTCATATATTTATAATTTGTACCAAAGTATAGAAAGTACTAAAAATTTTTATATAACTGGTGAGAGAATCATAACCTCTTGCAATGATAAAAGCATAATGATTACTGAATTAGTAAATTATTTTACTGATTTAAAATAGTGCTAATGACTTACCAGTTAAATCATTCATTGCAGTACGAATTTCCCAGTGATCAATGTCCTTGCGGTTGAAGTAATTCTCCATTCTAGTATCAAATTCTTCGTCAGTTTCCTCAGGACCATGAGAAGAATTTCTAGTTGAAGTAACTCCAATAGCTGCGGAAGTCTTGGGTACGGCAACAACACCGCGAACAGCTGATCCAATACGTCCGGAAACAAATCGCAACATTGTTACAACTTTGTTTTTATTAATTAACAATGGATTTGTTAATGCAGGCCTGGTCGGGCTGCTTGAAAATTTTTTCAATGGACTATTGCGTAAAAGATATTGATGAAGAGACTTGGCCACCAGAGGGGGATGTGGGGCAATGAGACCACCTGAAGTTGTCAGTTTTAGCTTTAGTTTAACTTCAACTCGTTGACAGTCGGTGTGCTTTTGTAAATGAGACAAGAAACAAGTTGGCCAATAAAACAAAAATAAATTTTTAATTGTTGCCAATTCTAAAAACTACAACCATTGAAGCTTTGTTGCTTGGATTATATTCCAAAAATAATTATAATAAAAAATAAAAAAATATAAAACTAGAAAATTTAGTGAAATTCGTTAATGTCAATCTGCTGACGTTTATAAAAACCTTTTTATCAGTTTTTTTTTAATGGTTATAGCCTTATTAATAATATTTTTTATTAATAAAAAAAAATTGTGAATATTCAAATAAATAATAATAATATTTGGATTGGATAAATAAAGTTTTTGAACTGATTAGTGTAAATTTGTGTTTTTATCTTTTTTCTTTATTTTTTACCGTTAATTATAAATTATAAGTTATAAAACAAGTGCTTAATAAATATCACAATATATATTTTATTACTTTTTATAAGTATTATCAAGTTGAGGTAAAAATAATTTCAGCATAATAATATAAATAATTAATTGTCGGCATTTTATTTTTCAGGGTTATCAAAAATTACAATATAATTGGATATGAATTTTAAATTGTTTTAACTATAAGGAAATATTGGTAATGAATATACACCGCTAATTTTATTGGAATATTTAATTAGTTATATAAATATATTGACAAAAAATGGAGTCGACTAAAAGCGAGAAAATAGAATCTGTTGTTAAAACAGCAGCAGAAAATGATAAAATTAATGATTTAAATAATAAAGCGGTAATTGATTCTGTAAATCATGAAGTTAATAAAAATGGTGTTAAAAAAGTTGATGATAAAAAAATACATGATGTTAATATAAATAGTGACTCTGATGCACAGTGCTGTACTAAAATAAATAACACAGAGTCTTTGGATAAGTTAAATGAAAGGAACACTGATGTAGGGAGTAAAGACAGTTGTGATTTAGTTGATGATGAGCGTGCTGATGAACCAATAGATGACAGTAAAGAAAACGACGAAGCAGAAGCTGAGGAAAATACAAAGAAAAATGAGAATTCAGAAGTAGACCGAAATAAAGATGTTGAAGATGAAAAGGATAAGCAAGAAAAAATAGTTAAAAAAAAAACCGAGGTAGAGGAGAAGAAAGAAGTTGATGAAAACACAAAAATAGATGAAAAGAAAACAGAAGTAGAAAAAAAAACAGGAGCTGAAAATATTGTCGTTGATGAAGAACCTGAAGAAAAAGATAAAAGTACTTCAAATGATTCTCGTGCTCTTTCTGATGTTTCTGTGAGTAATGATGATGGTAAAAGTAAATCTATTGCAACAGAAAAAGACAAAGGCAAATTATCAACGTGAGTATATTTTAAAATAATTAAATTTTTCATCTGTTGAATTTATTAATTGAAATTTTTTTTTCTGTAGTGATGAAGTAGCAAAAAAGGTGGACGGTGATTTGACTAAACCTAAAGTTCGTCCTAAAATAACTAACAATCGAGACATTTACTGTTGGAGATGCCACAGAGATGGTGTGGAAGCTAACTGCAGGGCTTGTCCACGTGCTTGGCATCGCAAGTGTATCGGTGGGACACCTCCAACTACAGACAATTGGATCTGCGGTGAATGTGCGAGTATATTGCAAGCTGAAAATGCATCAACTCGTTCGCCAACCATGGCTCATATTACTGTAGATCAGCTTTGCTTGGTGCTGAAATACGTCATCGGGTGTATGAAACACTTACTCGGTGTAAGTTGATTATTAATTAATTATCTTTAAACTTATTCAAATTACAAAAAATTTAATTAAAAAAAATTTTCAACAGTCGGAACCATTCTGGAATGCTGTTGACTTGAAAGAAGTTCCCAATTACATGGACTATGTGGTGAAGCCTATGGATTTAAGTTTATTGGAAATTAATGTTGATGCTAAGCTTTACGGTAGCACTGATGCATTTATGGCGGATGCTAAATGGATACAGCATAACTGTATCGTATTTAATACATGTAAGAATAGTTTAATAATTAATATCTAAGTTACTGCTCGGGTCCATACTTAAAATTAATTGGAATAATTCAAATTAAATCGCCATATATTTAACAATTTAATGAATTATTTTTAGGTGGTGGAGAGTATACAGACTCTTCAAAATTAACGAATGCAGCAAAATTAATTATAAAAATAGCACGGCAAGAAGTATCTGAGTATGAAGCATGTCCTGATTGTTACTCACGTGGTCGTAATATACCACGAGCAAATCCGTCCTGGTTTGTAGAAGCATGCAGCAAGCCTCATCCGCTTATTTGGGCTAAGCTAAAAGGATTTCCATTTTGGCCAGCAAAAGCTTTACCACGCATTAATGCACTGGGTCATGTTGATGTAAGATTTTTTGGAGCACACGATCGAGCGTGGATAGCCCCTAAAGATATTTATCTTTTCTCTAAAGAACCGCCAACATCTTTGCCTAAGAAGAAACGATATGAAATGATTGACTGTCTCAAAGAAATAAGCCGTCACACTAAAAAATTAGAAATGGCATTTGGACCATTTACTTATGCTCCCAACAGAACTCTTTACAATCCACACGATGAAAATCAGATAAAACTTTTACTTCCACAGTATGATCCGACGTGCTTTTATGATTTGACGTTGATTAATCAAAGCCATCCGATACAGCAGCAATTATCGTTAAATGAAGATACCTCACCCAGAAAAAGTTCGGTGCCGGTGAGTGAAAAATTGTCTGAGAAAGACGTGAGTTCTTCAATTCCTGTTAAAGATGTTGTTCCAATGATAAAAAAAAAAGGTGGTAGAAAACGTAAACTAAGTGAAGATCCGAATCAGGTTGACGCTAAAAAAGTTGTTAAAACAAGAGGAGGTCGCAAAAAATTTTCTGAAAATAAAGGAGATGATAATGGTATTGAAAAGACAACACCAGGGTCTGAAAATTTACCAGCTCAAGAAGATACTCCCCCAACTACAGAAGAAGTAGAACCAGCGGCACCAGCAGTAAATAAAAATAACACTGTACCCGAGAGCAGAGTTAAATCACGTAAATGGTTGTCTAAAAAATTTATGCCTCCTGAAAAACATTTTTACAAAGTAAGAGCTACAAGATTAGGAACTAAAGAGTATTATGATAAGCCTAATAATTTACGGAAAACAAACTCATCAATAAATACTCATGGAAGAGGAGGACGAGCTACTATCGTACGGCCTTATAAGCACAGAGCTGCAAAGATACAAAACTCGGAGCAAGATAAAGCAACTGGTCCAACAACAAGATCAAGTGTGGAAGAAGTACAGGACAAAAAAAAAAGTTTAAGTGATGAAAGTTCAGCTCCTAATCGATCAGAAACTAGCCCCTCTAAGTATTCATCTTCTTCTGTTGATTCAATACGTCCAGATGTAACTATGGAGATAATAAATAATTTATTTGACAATTCATCAAATTTAGTTCCGGGAAAGCGACAGAGTAAAGCAAAAAAATCATTCCCTAATAAACCACCTCAAATTCCGACTCGTTCATTTTTAAGACCACTACTTGCAAATAATAGTAATGAAGTTGATGATAAAAAAATCGACATTCCAGTCCTCAACAGCAATGGAATGGATTATACTTTGCCTCCACCTGAAGCTGGTCCAGTGAGCACTCAATTAAACCGAAGTGCGAGTGAATTGGTGCGGCAAATGGCTAGACTGATGGAGGAAGCGCTTAAAGAGACGGTGAGGAAGACGAATAACCAAGAAGAAGCCGGCAAATTTATGTTTGAGTTGGAAATAGAACGTATGAAATGGGAACATCAGCAGCATCTTGCTGAAATTAAACACAATACAGGTAAATACATATATATACTAGGGTGGGTCAAAAAAATCGAATAATTTATTTTTGATTTTATACTCTGAAAAATAGGTTCGTAGACACCTAAAAAGAATTCTCTCCAAGTATAAGCTCTTAATTATAACGGGAAGGTCCTCCGCTTTGCGGGTTTCTATTTTTTTCGAATAATCAGATAAAAAAATTTATATCTCGCTTCCAACTGCTTGGAAAAATATTCCGTGGCATAGATTTTGTGAGAAATTGAATGCTTTACAAAAAAGGTCTCTTATGACTTTTTCAAAAACTCAACCGATTAAAAGATATTCATAGTTGAAGTTTGGCTATTTTAAGGAAAATATTCGTTTTTATTATGAATTTTATAAGTCGATGAAAAAAATTATTTCGGATTGCGGAACTCATGATTTTGTAGGAAATTTACTGCTCTACAAAAATGGTCTCTTATGATTTTTTGATTAAGTGAAGCCGTTACGAGATATTCATCGTCAAACATTAACGAATATCAATATTTCCAGTTTTTGATCAATAATTCGATAAATTTTAATTTAAACTATGAGTTTCAGGAAAAAATTACATAAATTTGAGTTTCGATCGATAAAGAAATGTTATAATAAGTTAGATAAAGAATTATTGGAATTATCATTGATTTTCCTTGGAGAAATGCCTCAAGAAAAGATTTCTTTCAAACGTCCTGGTGCTGTTCATCATGCTAGATGGATGGCTAAGGCCATTTATAGTTTGAAAATGTATCTATTCAGAGATGAATTCAAACTCTCTCAGAAAGAATTGCATGGTCTTCGTCATTTCTGTATTTTTATAGTCACATTGTATTTAAAAGCTTGGTTTTCATCAACTTCTGCAACAACTGCTGCTTATCATGACTTGCAGTTTATGAAAAATTTATTGGAGTACAAACATATCAATCCTTTGATTTCTTCAGCTACGTGTGAAAAAATGATTTCGCACTTATGGTATTTGAGCGATGAACTTGCCATTTTATCACTGTTTGACGATGGCGTTCCATTAGAAGTAAAAAAAGTATTGTTGAAGCTGTTAATACTCGTGAAGGTACAGATTCTAAAGCTAAAAGATTTGTAATTGCTAAAAAGATTTGAATTCATTGGCGCAGAGAACTCTGAGTGACTTTGTGTCTAAAAAGTCATTAAATCTTTTCAAAATCTTCGATCTACCGTATGACTTTCTTGATGTCGATGTTGAATTATGGCCTACTAATGAGAGTTATCTCGAAAATAAAGAATACTTTCAACAACTAAAAGTTGTCAATGATTCAGCAGAGCGAGCTGTTGCATTAGTCAGTGAATATAATCAATGCTTGACAAAAATGAAGAACAATTCCAGTACTTATTGAAAGTTGTCAAAGAACATCAAAAACATTCCCAAATTGTAATAAAAGAAATTATTTATAGTAATAGCGTACTGTTATGTTAAAAATATAGACAATTATATTGCAATTGATAATTCAATAAAAATTTATCTATAAAAAAGTTAAATACTGGTTGTTTCTCACTTGATTCAATACTTTTCATATTAAATTGGACAAAGAAATATGTCATTCACTTCAAATTAAACTAATCATTGGCTATATGTCGAAAAAAATGCTCTAATTTCTTGTTTTAATGCAATCAAACAAGCTCAAGACTGAAAACAATATTAAAAAAATTGTTTATAACATTTCTTTATCGATCGAAACTCAAATTTATGTAAATTTTCCTGAAACTCATAGTTTAAATTAAAATTTATCGAATTATTGATCAAAAACTGGAAATATTGATATTCGTTAATGTTTGACGATGAATATCTCGTAACGGCTTCACTTAATCAAAAAATCATAAGACCATTTTTGTAGAGCAGTAAATTTCCTACAAAATCATGAGTTCCGCAATCCGAAATAATTTTTTTTCATCGACTTATAAAATTCATAATAAAAACGAATATTTTCCTTAAAATAGCCAAACTTCAACTATGAATATCTTTTAATCGGTTGAGTTTTTGAAAAAGTCATAAGAGACCTTTTTTGTAAAGCATTCAATTTCTCACAAAATCTATGCCACGGAATATTTTTCCAAGCAATTGGAAGCGAGATATAACTTTTTTTATCTGATTATTCGAAAAAAATAGAAACCCGCAAAGCGGAGGACCTTCCCGTTATAATTAAGAGCTTATACTTGGAGAGAATTCTTTTTAGGTGTCTACGAACCTATTTTTCAGAGTATAAAGTCAAAAATAAATTATTCGATTTTTTTGACCCACCCTAATATATACCCACATCAATTTTTCACATATATTTATATATATATTACATATATGTATATATGAAAAATATATGAAAATGCATGTGGGTACTCAAATGAAAGCTCTTGATGAGTGTAACATCAGGATGAGCTTATATCTTTAAAAAAGTCGATAATTAAAAAATTACAGTGCAATTTAAAAAAAGTCATTATTTAATAAAGCAAATTTTTTTCATTGGTCGTTCACAAGTCACGGTAGTCACATAGTGACTGCAAAGTTCCTAGTTGTATTTTAATCAATTACGTTAATTTTTAGATCGAACTTTGAGAGAAATGCGAGCAAGTTTGGAAGTCGAAAGATTGAGAGCGGTTGAAGAAATTCGTAAGGAGACAGAGGACGAAAAGATTCGGTCCATCCAAGAGACGAAAACAAAACAATGGTGTGCTTCATGCTGGCAAGAAGCCTTGTATTATTGCTGTTGGAATACATCATACTGCAACCCATCGTGTCAACAACAACATTGGAAAACTCATATGAGTAAATGTACCCAGAAATCATCACAATCTAATCAACAAGAACCTGGAATGCCGACATTATTATCAAGTGCTCAATTGAACTCGTCAAATGTACGTGGAGCTTAGATAAATGAATTTTAAATAAAATAAAAATAAATGGATTATAAATATATGCCAATTATACATTTTTGTACTGCTTCAATTATTACTTGTTTTATTATCCAATCCAACTGATAATCTTTAAAAGTGAATGAGCTATTTATATTAAAAAATAAAGACGAAATAAAAAAAAAAGTAACACGTTTTTATTATTTTAATGTAAAGTTATTTATTAGCCGTTACATTACTTGGCCTTTTTGCTTTTTATTTTACGCATGTAGAACTCGAGTTCTTTGCCTTCCAAAATATATCCATCAGCGCGACCACATTGACCTGGTCGACTAGCGATGCAGGCTAATACACGTCCAGTGGCGAACTGTTCTTCCAAAGCTTGCTCAACTTTACATATCCGCTGTCTCGCCTTGTATTTGTTTTCGGTTTTCTTTGATCTTTTCTTGTTAAAGATCTCTTCTTCGGCCTCACCCTAAATTAATTTGTAATAAACAATTAATTAATAAATAAATAAATAAATCAAATTATTTATCACCCGAGAAAGTTATACAATAAAGAAAAAAAAAACTTACAAGTTTAGCACCGCGTTTGCGACCCAACGGTACGATGTAATGACTTTCGTACCATTGTCTGAATGGCGTAGCATCAATGGTGACAATGGCATTTTTCACCAATGTTTTGGTTCTAACAAGCTCGTTGTTAGAAGCATTGTAGACTACATCGATGATACGGGTTTTGCGAGTGCTACCCTCACTTGCCCAGGCAAAGTTACCGGTATCAAGACGGAGTGCGCGGTATTTTTTGTTACCTCCACGGGTACGAACCTAAAAAATCAATTATCTTAATTACAACCATATCAAATTAGAATTTAGGATGTCATAAATAAATAAATAAATAATTTGTAAAAATAAAACTTACGGTGTGGATTCTTTGAGCACCGAGTTTGGTGTTGGCAGCAGGTCTACCTAATTCAAACTTCCTCTTCTTCCTGATGGGCTTGCGTTTACCCCCAGTGGGCCGCCGTTTGTGATAATGATCCCGCGAGATACCTAAAATATATCAAATCAATAAATAAATTAAAAGTCACTGATGACAACACTGAATTTATAAATCGGAAGCACACGCTTGACAAAATGAGTCCATAACCTCAACAATCGTTAAATAATGTCTAGCAACAATACTAAGTTGAAATTATTAAAAATATGAAAGTCATTTAGTAAATAATACATTGCTAAAAATGTCTGATTAATTTTGCGGATAAAATATTTAATTAATACTCGGATGGAGATTGATAAAATTATATAAATAACATTAGTCGAATACGCACCCATAGTGGCTTACGATAAAAAGGCCAGGTTGCAAGAGTATTTTACATGAATCACATCAAGTCTGTAGTGACTGGAAATCTTACCGCACTGCCATCTTGCATGTACCAAAAAACTTTGACATAATAATGAGCGACACCAGTCGGTACATAGGATGACACTGAAGTTGGTAGACATTAAAAATTATTTTTAAATTTTATAATAATGCAATTATTATAAAAAAAAATTTAATTAAAAAATTTCATATGTAAAAATGAATAAAAATTACAAGTGAAAATTTTTTGAATTATTTTTTTATTGTAATTGATTTGTTGTTAAAATTTTTAAAATTGACAGCTGACGGCTAACTTCAACATTATTACATAGGTACATACCTATCACAAAACAATTCGAGTATAAAAATAAATAATTAAAAATTCAATCGCAATTATTCGATAACTAAATATTTATTGACACTGTATTGACTCACCGGGAAAATAATTTATTACTCGTAATAAATTATAACAATAAATATTCGAGGTAATAATTAAAAGCGCGGGTTTTCTAATTGCATTTAAAAATGTAACTAGACGTCATAACTGTTAAAAGTGTGAATTTCGACAGCCCGTAGTTACGTTAATTAAGCAATAAAAATGTGTCACGATTGAATTTTAAATGAATAAACAATTGAAATAATTGACGACATCGTTTTATCATTTTGCATGATTATAAAAATGACATCTGATCTCTAACCTTTTAAACTATCATGCCATCTAGTGTAAAAAAAAATCTAAGCAAAAAAAACTTTGTCACTCTTTTTCTTCGGGCTTTTATATACAGAAAAGAGCCCTAAGATGCCGACTTGTATTTAATCTGGCGCGTATTGTCTAGTTTTGTTAGTTCCTATCAGAGCTTCAACACGTTTACATTTATAAAAGTAAAGCACGGTTGTTCTTTATTATTTCAATAGACCAAGTAGAGTCAGTTTGTAACCTTCAACGTTATATTACTTTTATTTATATTATTTCCAAGGGTTGTATATAATTACAAAACCATCAGCGTTAAAGTTATTAAAAATACTAATATCGCTCTCGAGGCCACGTGGATATTTCCAGTATATATATTAAATAATATAATACATATATATACTTGATATACATACTCATACACATATACAGATACAAGTTTGAAGCCTAGAAGCCGGTAGACGGACTTTTTACGGCGTCATCTCAATCCTAGGTAAGTCGGATTATATTTTTTTATTTTATTCGATTACGAAATTATTACTTTTTTTAATTGAATTCTGATTGAAAAATTTATTTTATCTTTTTAATCATTTTTAGATGAGAAGTGAAGGAATATTTTTTTTAAATTAATTCGACAGTTTTAATTTTTTTTCTTCAAAGTCAAATAAAAATATATTTTATTGTAAAGAAACAGTTGCTTGAGTTTATCATGTCAGCATTCAGGTAGAACGTTTCAGTCTACATATATAGTCTATTGTATTACTCTTACAATTGAGTAAACTTGCTCGTAATTTATATGTTCATATTCTCATATATATATATATATATATATATATATATATATATATATATATATATATATATATATATATATATATATATATATATATATATATATTTATATTTACTTGACACCTTATAAGTACAGTTATTTAATACTATGGCACAGGTAATATTTATCGTGACAAAGAAAAAAGACTGCAAGTACAATTTTATAATTACCATTCTAATAAAAAATTGAATAATTAAGAAAAATGTGTTCAATAAAGTTTAAATAAAATCTGGAGTTTTGTCAATGCTATAAAAACGTGAATCGAGCTGTATGAATATTCATAACTATGAATTATATTAACATGTAGAAGCAATGAAGGAAGTGATTGAATATAATAGAATAGAATAGAATAGAATATGATACATAATGTTTTATAAGAGTTTTAGTTGTAAACTTATGTTTTTATCTAATATGAGAAAGTCGTGATGGCGGTATTGTCGAAAACTTCCGGGGAAATTAATGAAATAGAAATTGCTTTTTTTTTTTTCTATACGGGAAATGGCCACATTTTATATTCTATAGCATACTATTAAAAGTATATTTTGTGTCTCATAAAAATTTTCTAATTCTAAATACTAAATACAATTTAAAAAAAATTTTTTTTTTTTTTTTTATAGTTCACATTTATATGTCGAACAAAGCCAAAGATTAGCCATATATCTTTGATTTAAGTATCATAAATAATAAAATTTATTTTATGGTTGAAAGTTATGTAAAAATCATTGAACTCCGGACTAGAGATAATATTTCTCTTCCTTGTATTAAGTTCGCACAATATATATGTATATATGAGTACATAACTGATAAATTCAATGACACGTTAAATACTTTTAGCTACAAGATCAAGGTCACTGTGATTATTATTAATTATTACTAATATTCAATAATATTTCTAACAATAATTACTCCAGTTAAGACTGATGGATAGAAATGATTAGTCATTTGTAATTCATATAAAAAATGGAGTTGGCAAAAACAAAATCATTAGAAATTCATCATCTTTTTAGCATAATATTAGCATTTTTTTTTATTTAAATCAACGTCAATCTTTGGTACGTAGTCCACGTGCCCAATTTAAGTCATGAATTTTTTATTCTGTTCGTTTTTTTTTTTTAGCATCTAGTGGAAATAAATTAATGAATCACAATTGCGTAGATTTAAATTGCATATTGAAGAAATGAATAAATAAATAAACAAATGTTAAATAATGATGAAGAAAGATTGAGGAAGTAAGGAAGGAAGATTGTATACGTGACGTTACCATAATACGCGTGTAACAGCTGTTCCGGTGTGCTCTGGGATTCGTTGATTTTGGGTGGCGCGAGGTACTGGCTCGTCTTCCTATTGGCCGGTTTTGCTTTAACTCTCATCTAATACTAATATTCCCCCGTGCTTGAATAATCTACTCTGGTGATGATACACACTCTACATAGTTAAGTTGTTCCTGCACTTTCGCACGAACACTTTTAAATGTCATTTTGTGTATATATACATTGTTAAAGTATACTAACATACAACATCTAATCATCGTATGATTCTGTTCTCAACTCAACAATCTACACCACAAGATAATATAATTTTATTTTATATTTAACGATAGTTTTTATTCCAATACTCGGTTGATAAAAGGTTTGAAATTTTATTTTTATTTTTTAAATCTATTTTTTATGTTGTGCTAAATTTACACTTTAAAACTAAAATAGTGAAGAATACATATTCATGCGCATACAGATGTATATGTAAATTAATGTGTGCATATATAATTTTATGTTTGTAGTAGTAAGAACCTATAGCGTGTACCGGCTTTTATGACACAACTTATCGGTTACCATGCTTACTTAATAAAACACGTTTTCGACTTTAGACTAAAAAAGATTTAAATCTATTCATATAATATATCTCACTAATTTATCATGTCCAAAAAAATAAAAATTAAGAGAAAAAAATAATTCTATTTACACGAAAAAATTTTTTAGATAAATATGTAATAAAAATTTCAATTTGTTGAATTTCGCGATAAACTGAGTTTATTTTGATAAAATAGATTTGCTTTGTCGTGTAATTATCTACTTTGATAAGAAATAATTTCGGCCAATGTTGGTTGATAAAAAAAAATTATTTTAATACTCTAATTTGGCAATTTTGGTTTTTGATAAATAAGCTTGACGTTAAATTTAATAATTAATATTGTATTTTATATTTTATAAAAAATAGTCGGAAAATTTTGAATCAACTTAAACATGATGAAATAATTTTTTGTTTACAATAAAAAATAAGTGAATCCGATCACGTCGACACAAGATACAACGTACCCTAATGCCACGTAGTATCACGTCGAGTTCGCATGAACGATTTAGTAATGATAACAACTTAATTCACGTACGATAATTTTTTACATGGATAAACATATTATTTCAATGGATTATTTAACCAGCTAAATAATTTAAAGATACAGATTAATTTTTATTTATCAATTTAAAATTAAATAATTATACTAATTTCTCTTTACATTATCCAATTAATTGCTCTGGGTATCATTAAACTTTATTGATCATCATAATTAGCAGTTATCAATTTTAGCCCCCCAACAATAATTGTTTTACCTGAAAATAATCAACAATGAGTAATTAAATAATTAATGAGTAATAATTTTTGTTAAAAAAAAAAAAAAAATAGCTTTAATTAAAGAAGAAATCATTTTTCTCGATATTTCTGGATACTTTTGTTATTTTTCTATGCGCATAGGTATATATAGGTATATTGAAAGGCAGTTGAAAGTACCATGCGTGCTTGGGGCGTCTCATTGTAAGCCTGCGCTCCTCTATTCCCATCAGGATTTATCAGTCAGTCGATAGGTCGTCTCTACAATGCTGAACACGCTCCTCTTCAGTGAAAAAGTATCTCGATAGGGTGATTAAATTTTAGTGGGTTATTCATTCTTATCGCTGAAAAAAAAAAAAAAAACACAATATATCTCAAAGTGATTCTGTATTTTTTTTTAAATTCAAATAGAATAATTAAATTTATTTTATCAGTCGTATCTTTGTCAGACGACTTTTTTTTCTTTGTTTATTTATCAATGGTGAAAATCACCAATCAATTTTCGGATTCTCTTACAAATACCTAGAATATTCTTTATCTATTTATCATTAAGGTAAATTCGCTACAACTTTTTAATAATAAAAATTTATAATCACATTTTTTGTGACATTATTACTTGATAAACTATTTGCGATGGCAATTTGTCAAAGACACGGACACGAAATCCATTCGTGTTTTATATTGCGCAATAATGTAGTTTGTTTGTCAAAGTACATTTGACTGTTTGCATGGCAAAGTTTCTCGATATTATTGTTATCATCATCATAATTGATTTTGGATTGTAATTTGTTTTTATAATATTGTTTTAATTTACAACAACAACAACATCCCATCTTATTTATAAAACAATATTTCACTTTAAATTGTATAACAATAACTTGTCTTATTAATAATTATTATTTAAATATGATTCCGATGATAATGATGCATCAGTGACTTGGTTTTTAATCATATTAACAATTATAATCAATCAATAATGAAATTCAACACGTGATAGATTGATTTAAAGTGTAATTTGCACAAAAAAATCTCTATGAGAATAAATTTATCATTGGTCTATGTGTCTAATTTTTTTGTAAGAAATAAAAAATTTCGCTGATAAACCCATGAAAAATAATATCAGTTGAGCTCTTATGTCACCTGTTATTTAACCAAATTTATCATTATATTAGCAATTAATTTCGTCTTTTTACTATCTTAGTGGTGGAAAAATTTTTATTTTTGGAATAAAAAAACATTGTGCGATAGATAATGTTCCCTTCTTTGAATTTGATAATATCTTGAGTTTCAGATTATCTTATGACTATATATAGATACTTGCAATTATATATAAGTTATCGCCTTCAATATTAATGAGTTCATTTGATGATCAATTTTCATATTAATATTACAGTGAATAACGGACGTTTGACAGTTGAATAACAATGGCTCCAAATGTAACAACAGCGCTTACAACTCTTTGCGAAGAGGATTTAGCTAAAAGTCCACCTTCAAAACCAGTATACAAACGAAAAATAGTTTGGTTCAATGTTTACGCTTTTTGTGTACTTCATGCAACTGCTTTTTATGGAATTTACCTCGCATTTACATCTGCAAAACTTATAACTACTTTTTATGGTAACTATACATTTCTTTATATTGAATTTAATATTATAGTTGATTTTTAAATTTTAATCTAATTTTTTTTTTTTTTTTTTTTAATTATTATTTTCTCAGCATTCATACTGTATCAATGCGGAGGTATTGGAGTTACAGCCGGAGCACATCGATTATGGTCACACCGCGCTTATAAAGCTAAATTGCCACTAAAGATTATTCTTATGATTTTCAACACACTTGCTTTTCAAGTAAGTATAATTTTAAAAAATATCTGTTAATAATTTGATAAATTTGCTTTTACTCATATAAAAAAATCTTGAATTTTATAGAACAGCATATACGAATGGGCAAGAGATCACAGAGTGCATCATAAATACAGTGAAACAGATGCTGATCCGCATAATGCCAATCGTGGTTTCTTTTTTGCTCACGTTGGATGGTTGTTGTGTAAGAAACACCCTGATGTTAAGGAAAAGGGTAAAGGAATTGACATGAGTGACCTGGAAGCTGATCCAGTTGTTGCTTTTCAACATAAATATTACTTAATCTTGATGCCACTCATTTGCTTCATTGTGCCTGGAATTGTGCCCGTTTATTTCTGGGGTGAATCATGGTCGAACGCATACTTTGTTGGTGTTTTCCTCCGTTATGTTTGGACTTTACACATGACGTGGTTGGTCAATTCGGCCGCCCATTTCTTCGGGCACAGACCATACGATAAGTAAGTTATTTATTAGATTAATATTATTTATTTAATACGACATAATTTTCTCATTAAATAATGCTTTTTATTTTTATTTCTCCAGGTACACTAACCCTTCAGAAAATCTTTTGGTTGCATTCGGAGCTCTCGGAGAAGGATTCCACGATTACCATGTAAAGTTTTTTTTTTTTTTTTTTTTTTTTTTTTTAATAAATATGTTACATAATTTGATTTTATTTTAACCTTAAATCATTTTTTTTGACTTGGATTTGTCGTTTTTAGTATATTTTTTGTTGATTTTTAGCTCCTACTTGTCAATTTTATGTTTCTTTAAATTAAAATTACAAATATATTTTAAAGTAAATTAAATTTAATTTAAACTATAAAATAACTGTTCGGTTATACCCAATTCATATTAACTAATATCAATAAATATATTTACAGCACGTTTTCCCATGGGACTACAAGGCGGCCGAATTAGGAAAATACTGGGGAAACACTACAACAGCATTCATCGACTTCTTCACGTTACTTGGATGGGCCTATGATACCAAAGTTGTGAGTCAAGATATAATAAAACAACGTGTCCTGAGAACAGGTGACGGTTCACATCCTGTATGGGGATGGGGTGACAAAGACCAAACACCTG
Organism: Cotesia typhae; assembly: GCF_013202065.1. Lineage (NCBI taxonomy): Eukaryota > Metazoa > Arthropoda > Insecta > Hymenoptera > Braconidae > Cotesia > Cotesia typhae. The sequence continues at coordinate 7,732,240 of NW_027423757.1, read as the reverse complement.
ATAACAGAGAAAGTGCTGTAACAACAAATAAATTACATTCTCAATAGAATTTTTAGTAAAAAAAAACGATTATGCGAATAATACAACTCAGGCATTAGAAAAAAAGAAAAAGAAATGAAAAATAAAAGAGTTTAAAATCTCAAAATAAACAGGAAGTACGAACACAAATACAAGGATGGTTCTTCAACCACAGACGTACTTTTTGATTAACCATTTTTTTCTTCTTTTTTTTTTTTTTTAATTATTCATCTGTAATAGTTTCATTAATTCATCTCTCATCAATCAATTTGTGTCAATCGTGTAGAGTATTTTTACGTCTAAGAGTTTGATATCAAGTAATAATTTAGCGATGACAATTATTGATTATGTTTATAAATGCAACATTCATTTCATCTTTATATATTCATCAATATATATATATATATAGTTCAATTCACATGGCATATTATTTAATTAATTACTGTATACTTGTTGTGCGGTACCTGAATCCAATAGTTTTTTTGTTTATTTTTTTTTTTTTTTTTTTTTAATCAACCCATTATATTTTATTTTTTTGAATTAAATTTTCAGTAAATTTTTTAATATTAACAAAGAAAGAACACAATATGGATGTAATTAATAATAATAACTGTACAATGACAACTGATAACATAATAATATTAAAATAGATTAATAATTTATAAAAGTAAAAATAATATAACACAGATAACTTAGTTGGTGTTGATAAATAATACAAACGAAATAAATAATCGAAAGTCGAGAAATAATAATATTGATTATTATTATTAATATTAAAATAATATCATTTTTTCAAATGGATGATTATTATTATTATAACTTTGTACAATCATTTAATTTCATTTACATTGTGAAAAAAAAAAACACTTTATTGGTATCGTATTACAATGAAACAAATAAAATATAAGTATTTAATAATATAAATATATTTTTGATTCAAGTTGTTTTTTAACAGAAATTTTCACCGATACAATGGTCGCATTTTTATTGATGTAAAATTTATTAAATAGTTCAGATCTTAACACAGTTATTTTTTATCTTAACTTGTAAATTAAATAAAATACAAATTTTTTAAAAAATGAATTGACTTTATTAAACAAAACATTTTAATCTATAATGCGTTACAATTAAAAAAAATGTTAGATTTACCTACTAACTCAAGTAACTAAATCTAATTACATAATTGTATGGCCTTGGATCGTAATTGGAAAATTAATAAATTTTTCAAAGTGAATTCAAATAATTTTTTGTTTTATTTTTACATAATTGATCGGTCACCCAATCTTGTGCTTGATGAATTGATTATTCTGACAAGAGTTATTTTCTCATTTAAATTTACAATTTTTTGATATTGCTTCATTCAAAATTACCATTGGAAATTTTCGTTCTTCTTTAGAAAACACTAAATTTAGACAATTTATTATTCAAAGATCCTTTCCATTTATTTTACATAATCGATCTTGAAAAATTATTAGTAATATACTCATATACAATATAAATATAATTTGTTTACTTGGAATTATATTTGAAACAGAATTATTGGTAATATAAATAAGTACATGACTTTGATCAAGTGATTATTTAAAATTTTTTTCTTACTTAAAAATACAATCTTCAGACATTGTTTTATTTTTTTTATTAATGATATCCTGTAATTTAAAATTATTATTGAAAATGATTGTTATATTGGAAAACGCTACAACAAGTACATTATTTACTTGAAGTTTCTTTTTATTTGTTTTATATAATCTTCAACTTGAAGAAATAAATAATTACACCCATATGGAAATAATTTATACGCGGGTAAAAAAAAACAAATAAGTGATATATTTCATAATGCGACGTACAAATTTTCTCAGTATGAGCATATAAATATATAAAATAATTGTTTTTTTTTTTTTATTAATTATATAAGAAACTTTTCCATTATTTCTTCTTATTAAAATCAACTAGAAGCATTAAAGGTACAGAGGTTTTTAAATAAAAAGAAGAAAGTAAAAAATAATTATTATTAAATCAATACATTTTATTAATGATGGTAATGAAGATTTATTTTATCAGCTTCTACAGAAGCTATTTCTTTGACTTCATCCATTATTTCATTGAGAGGTTTCTTCGAGGTAGAAGCTTTAAATAACGCGTCGCGTATACTTTCTGAAGATGCTGTTTTCATTCTATTAACCAAACCAATAATATTTAAAATTTTAATTGTATTCGTAGCCCATCCTCTGTCATAAGAACCATATTCGCTGCACTTCCAGTCCCATGGCAGTAAGTAGTGATAATTAAGCCAGTAAGATTTGTTTATTAAAAATACTATATTGTCATCGGGAGGATATCTAAAAAAGAAAAAAAAATAAACATTTAATCTTCACTGTTAAATTTTTATTTATTTATATGTTAAAGATGTAAGTAATAACAGTCATTAATTAATTAATTATTAATAAATATATTGACTGTATACTCCATCTTTATCAATTACAACAGTGCTATGACTGCGTGGCCGATTAACGAATAATTTAAATATTAATGAATAAGTATCAAGAAGCGATTTTAACTTTTCATGTGGTTTGAGTCCCCAAATGAGCGTTCCACTGTGGATGAGCCAGGTCATGTTTGACAATACTGCAAAACGAAAAAATCCAAGGACTAATACTGAATTAACTATCGATTCTCCCCAGTATTCAGCGGGTGCATTTATTGGTAACAGAATTCCTATGATTAAAAATAATGGCCAATAGAATCTGAAATAATTTTTTAATTTTAAAATTTCTTATTTCTTCTTTTTATAAATGTATTTAATTTTAAAATTTCCTATTTCTTCTTTTTATGAATTTATTTAATTTTTAAATTTCTTATTTCTTCTTTTTTATAAATTTATTTAATTTAAATAAAACTGAAGAATTATCGAATTCCTGATTTTAGTATTTAAAATATTAAAAATAAAATTACTTGTTTTGGAACCAAACGTATCCATCGAGATGGATATCTCGCATGTCTATAGCTTTAACAGTTTGTTCATAGTTTGGTGGTTTAGTCATTGCATTAGCAATAAGATGACAGTGAAGAAATCCTTTGTTTGGATTGAAGGGATCTTTTTCGGTGCCATAATATTTGTGGTGAATTCTGTGAGCCAGAACCCATTCGTAAATTGGCCCCTGAAGAATAGTAAAATTAATAATTATTAAAATTTTAATTATTTTATGTGGTAATTTTAGGATATTTAAACAAACTTACAACTCCAGCTAAAGTATGAGTTATCACCAAAAATAATCTAACATACCAAACGGTTTCATAAGTTTGATGCGCCCAAAGACGATGTGCTCCGATCGTCACTCCCAATCCACCGATATAAATTATCAATAGCGCTAAAAAATAATTTTATTAAAAGTAATAATAATAATACACCACAAAAGAAAGAAGAAAAGTTTATAATTATCCAAAAAATTCATACTGAAAAAGACTGTCATCCATGATGTGTAGAACAAAAGTAAATATGCACCATATAATCCTAATGCGTACAAATGAATATACCAAAGTATAATGTGCCATTGCATTTCTCCTTTTTCAGATTCTGCTTTTTCCGGCTCAGACATTTTTTTTTATTAATTAATAAAACTGTTTTTACACTATTTATCTAAACTAATATTTATTAAAGTCTTAAATAAAATAAAAAATAATTATCACACTAGAGTAACACCAGATCCACAACGTTTTCAAGACATAAATGTTACCTGAATGAATTACAAGAATAAAATAACTATTGAAACGGCTCAATAACGACTGCTAAGCCTCGTATAATGTTTCCTCACAAACCTTCGCTACTCTATTTAACCCTTGTGACCCGCTTTTGAAACTTGATTAAATTCGTACTCCTCAGTATTAATTAACATTGTCATTTCCTTTCAAATGCTTTTTAAAAACAAAAAAAAAAATAGTACAACTTTACAATAAATATATATTATTTAAATAAATTTTTATGACCGACATATATCAATTATCTTATAACATTTTATTTTTATAAATAAACATTTTATTTATTTAATAATATTCACTTATAAATTACACAATATGTTATTTTTGTATTTATTAACTCGAAGAATTAACAATAAAAATAAAGTTTAAATATTTCCAGCTAAATTAATTTTACTCAATGAGTACTGCTGTCGAGTGTTTAAATTGATATAAATATTTAATTTTTACTACTATAACAGCCATTAGTAATAAAAAAATTATAACAAGTATAATTAATATTTATATTATATTATTAAATTGAAAGTATTGTGTACTATCAGTAAAAAAATACTAAAACTTTTAATACATTTAGTTAACAATAATATTGATGACATTGCGATAAATAAATATTTTTTAATGAAGTGAAAAACCTAGGTCATTAAAAGCATGGCTTCAAGTATCCTCGACTCAAATCACGTATTAACTAATATAATAATATACAGTGTAAAAAAGCAAAAAAAAAAAAAAAATTAATGAATAAATTTACAATCATGAATTTATAATATCCAAGACGTTACCTACTTACGGGTTTAAAAACGTTAATGAGAATTGATTCAAGTGTTGAACGGAAAAAAATTTCATTACAATAGTAAATACCCCGTATTTTTAAGCGATTTTTTTTTTTTTAATTTTAAAAAGTACGTAATAAATGATAATTATTGCTATAATTATGATGAAAGACTATGATAGCCCATGGTGTCTATGTCTTTGAGATCATCGCTCGTTAAATCTTCGTCGCCATAGCCCCAGACATTCGGATCCGTATGGCTACCATCACCCGTACGATTGGCACGTCGGCGGATCATTTGTTGTGATGCGTATTTGCAATCATATGCCCATCCAAGGCGGGCAAATGCATCGATAAAACCAGTTGTCAGGTTAAATGTGTAGCTACCTAAAAGTTTGTTAAAAATAAACTTGATTTTAATAAATTCTTTTTAAGATAATATTTTTAATAATTGTGAATACTGACCTAGCTCGCTAGTTTTGTAATCCCAGGGAAAAACATGCTGTAAAAATATTTTTAAAAATTAAATTGAGTAATTTTGTTATTATTAAAATAGTAATAATGAAAAATTAGAAGATAAATTATAAATAATTCACAATAATAATTTAAAGAAGAAAAAATGAAAATAGTAATTGCAATTGAATAAAAAAAAACTTTAATGATAATTTTTAAAGTAAAAAGATGATAAAAAATTTTGATGTAAAGTGAAGTAATAAGTAAAAAATTTAATTTAAAATAAAAAAAAAAGTAACTTATAATTTTAATTTGAAGTGAGAAGAAATGTAAAACTTCTAATTCAAAGTTAAGAATCATAAAAGAATGGAGTTTAAGTGTAAAAAAATACTAAAAATGTTAATTTAAAGTAGATTGCAGCTTAAAGGAAAAATAAGATATTTTACTGAGAAAAAAATTTTAATTTTTAATTTTTGGAAAAAAAAAAAAAAAACGCTTACGTGGTAATTATGTGCGGCTTCGCCTAGCGCTAATACTGATACAAAATTATTCTCTGCTGGAGATATACTTCTGCAATAAAAAAAAAAAAAGTTTGTAAGTTTATTGATTAGGTCATTAAACGGTTCTAATCATCGATTCAAAGAAAAGATATTTACTTACTTATCATAAGGCCTATGACCCCACATATGCGCTACACTATTAACGAGAAATGCAATATTCAAAGTCACGCAGAAGCGAAAATTGAAATTAACCCAAAATGATGTCCACAATGACTCATTCCAAAAGTACCAAGGCACTATAACTGGTAGCCCTATGCAAAGTAATGCAAATAGTGGAATATAATACCTATAACAAATAAAATTTATAATTTTTTTAATAACTTGCTACTAAAATAAAAAAATTCTCCATTGATGTTATCATAGGTGATAAATTATTTATTTCTTAATTCTCTATTAATAGATGTGATAAAAATATTTACTTTTTTTGCCACATGACAATAGGATCAGCGATAAGATCGCTCATATCAACAGCTTCGCGTTTGGCGACAGCGTCTGGATGAGGTGTGATGAATAACCAGCCTACATGAGCAAAGAAAAATCCTCTTTTTGCATTATGTGGATCAGCATCTGTCTCACTGTATTTATGATGAACTCGATGATCCAGTGCCCACGCGTAAACATGCCTCTGTAATTAAAATTGATAATTTATTATCAATGAAATAAACCTTTTTTTTTTTTTTTTTAATTAGTATTAATTTAAAAATTTACTCACTTGGCCTGCTATTGTAAACAAAAATATGAGCAGCAATCTCAGTGGCCATTTAGCTTTGTATGCTCTGTGAGACCATAGTCTGTGTGCTCCAGCAGTTATTCCAAATCCAGATAATTGTATCATGATAAATACTTTGAAAAAAATTTTTCAATTAGTATAATACAAAAGTAATATTAAAAATTTAAATAATTTTCCTTTTGAGGTGTATAATTTTTATATTGAATTAAAAAACTGTAAATTTTAAGAATTTTCTGTTTTTTACCTAAAAAATATAAAATTAAACTTTCTTCATTAAAAAAAAAAAAAAAAAAAAAAATAGTTGAAAATAACTTCACTTGTTAAAAAGCATTAAAATTGATTTAAATAATTAGAAAGTATTTAAAATAATTTTTAATATTCTTTAATCATTCCGTTTAATTAGAGGTTTGAAATTCAAATGATAAAAAATTTAAATCAAGGTTACATATTCATGAATCAAGTTAATTTCTTGTGTCATGTGCTTGAAATTACACACCCTAATATAAATAAAATTTTTATCATTATTTCTTCCAACACACGCAAGTTAAACAACTTAGACTTGATTTATAAGAGATTAAAAGTATCCAAAAAGGTGAAAGGTTTCGAATAACATTAAAATATAATCTATTTATATCTTTGTATTAATAGTAATTTTATATATTCGAAATAAAAATAATGTTTTTTCTGAGTACGGGGTTAAAAGCATATTCGTGACCCTCGTGAGATATTTAGCCTTAGAATATCCAGCATTTTAAGAGACCGAATGAGTCAGTAAACACGCGAGATATTGATTTGTAATTCGAATAATGTTCATGTAATGTCGCCTGTTGAGCAGAGAACTACTTTTTTATGGTCATTTTCTTCTTTTTAATGAATGCAAAGTTTACGTAGACGAAAACATTATTGATTAAACTATTTACTGCGGGGCGAGAGTTAGTGGAAAAAAAAAAAAAATTCAACTTACCCCATAGGCCCGTAAGTAATTTCGCTTCTGTTAAAAGTAGGTAAAGTCCATAAAGACACCCGGTGTGAATAAATATCTGTGCGCTCAGGTCCAGCCATTTTATTTTCGGTGTATAAACTATGTTATTACTGCTATTGTTATTAGTAGTTTTTTCTTGTTTGTAATTATTATTGTTCTTCATTTCATTACTTGCATTACAGTGTATATCATCATCATTATCACTTAAAACAGTCGACTGTGCTTTCGGTTTCCTTGACGACATTGTAAAATATTATATTATTTTATTTATAAAGAACTTTTTACAACTTTAGGCTCTAGAAAAAAAAATAATTAATTAAAAATATAAAATGTGTAAAATAATGATTTTTCACAGAAAAAAAAAATTCTAGACTCAAAAAAATATTAAAAAATTTCTTAAATTAAATCAAAATTTTTTGAATCAAAAAAATTTCTTCTTTTCTTCAAAATAATTTTGATTTTGTTCAATTATTATAAATAAATATAAATTTTAAGTGAGCCGAATTGGTTAGAGTATCAATTGCAATATTATGTAATAATAATAAAAGCGTGATGATATTTAAAATTTGTCATCCGGTATTTGTAATAAGTACGTCTAGTGAAAAAGTAATAAATAATTAAAAAATGACAGTACAGTGCATTACCGTACTGAATTGTGACACGCCACTAGCCTTGGCTATACTCGAAAAAAAATATTCCAGCTATCTGGGAAAAAATTAAAAATTAGTGAAAAGATAATAAATAATAATTATTATCACCAAGGTCGTATCAATTCTTAAAATGGATAAAAATGTGACGAATGTTTTCGGTGATATAAATCAATTTAAATCCTAAGCGAGACAAAAAAATAAATTAATAAACTGTATGCAACCAAGTGTTCGTTCGTTAAATTTATTGGCAATGATTATTGTCAATTTGTATATATTTATCAATCCATCAAACACATCAAAAGTTATTAATTTAAATGTGATCTAATTTAAATGCCACGTGACGCATCTTAACACCGCGATTGGTAAATATTTCCGTGACCGCTCGGTTTCGCTCGTGAACCGCGAATAATAAAATAATTATCTAATGATAAAAAAAAAACTAATTGCACTGAGATATGCAACAGGTGTTAGTAATAAATTTAAAAAGTTGTCAAACTTACTAGTTATAAATTTTAACTAATATTCAATGCCTGATTTAACTGTGACGATTTCGATTGTAAAAAAACAATTATTAAGAATTGATAAAGCTAATGATAGTACATATATATATTTTTTTTTTGATATGATAGTTAATGACAGTGAATCATGGTACGCAAGTGTCACAACACTTATGATTTACAAGGTGTAGAATAGATCGATCGTTATAATCTTGTTTGACGATAATCTGTTAAGAATTATTGTTGTACACCTGGCTGGGACGCATTAATATCTATCGGCTTATCTTTACTGAAAAATTCTTCTTGATAACGATAAACCAACAAATGAATTATTAATTTTAAAATAATAATTTTTTTATAGTAATAATTAGTAAATAATGATCAACTTTTTATATATTTGGGTATCAAATATTATTTGACGGGTAAATGATAATAAACTAGACAATTGGAGCAAAAATAATACGCCGCGCCCGTTTAACTGAAGATATATAATGAAATGTATATAAGCGATCACAAATATAAATATAAAAGTCTTATATTTGTTCAATGACACATTATATGTACTTGATAGTTAATGGAAATTTGTACGTCAGTGATCGATTTTTTAGTAATTTACAGAATTAACATTAGAATTTTAATTTTACAAATTGTGTAATTTTGTATGCATACAAATAACATGTAATTTAAACTGATAAATTGTAAAGCGACTTGAGAATGTATTACACAGCGATTAGACGGCAATGAACGCGCCGAGAAATTTTTCTCATACTTTTATTTTTTTTTTTTTTTTTTTTTTTTCACTTAGAGCTATTGTGCTGATGACACAACAGGAAAAGTAGCTGAATAAAAAAATAATGCCAGAGTAAAAAAAAAAAATACACAACTTCACCGTGATATAATCGTGAATTTTAATAAATATTAACATACTTTTTTTTTTTTTTTAATTCAAATCACTGATTGTTTTCTTATCAAAACTTTTTTTTTTTAATTAAAAAATTTTCACTAAAAAACAAACACTTTTTTTTCAAAATTTTAAAGTTTTTCTTTCAATAATTTACGTTTTATAAATTATTAAACTTTTGTTTTATTGATATAAAAGTTTTAAATAAAACTTGTGAAGAAATAAATTTAAATGATGATATACTTCTTAAAAGAGCGAGAGCACAAGCGTGTGTCAACTAAACACATTGCTGGCATAAACTAGAAGACGAAGGGAACACCCAAGTCCCCCCTTACTCACTAGCTACGTCTCGCCAAGTAAACTTTTATATTTGTATGTACGTTTTTATCCGTATTATAACATGTCAATGTAATTCGTTGTATCATTCTTATTTATAAATAAATATATACATGTATTCATAACTCATTGAGTCAAAAATTAATAGCAATTAATCTGGAAATTTTAATAGCTATTTTAATTTATTGGTCCGCTAATTCTTTATCGGCAAATGGTTTTGTTTTGATGTTTATTGGCAATTATTAAGACGAAGAGATGAACTAATTTGTAATTTTTATTTAAAAATGGGTGAAGCTATTGAAACGATAATCTAGAGATTAAAACGATTACACTGTACGTGACTTTAAATAATTACATGTACACCCCAAGGACAATTGTTATGTCTCTCATAAAAAAGCGAGACGTCAGTTAGCTCGGTAGTTCTCGGAAGAAAATTGAGTATATATTGAATATTATGGTAATGGAAGGAATTGTGAATTATAAATGTTAGGATACCGGTATAATAATAATACTTATTTATTTATAATGAGTTATACGATATTAATGTGTAGTTAGCTTCACCCGGTAAATATTTATTATTTCATTTTGATTATCAAATATTGTATTTCGTTGATATTAGTAAATTTCACAGAATTAAGTTTGAGTTTATTGACAGTTTGACATTTTATTTTTACAATTATTACTCTAGAAATAATTATTAGTAATGTTACTTAATAGATATTTGAAACTTACTCGATTTTAAAATAATTGGATTAATTTTTACTAACAAAGTAATTTGAAGAGTCTTGAGCTTAATTATACGTAATTTAGAAATTAACATACTGGGTTTTTTTTTTTATCTAATTATTCCAGATGACTCATATTTTCTTGTCTAATTTAGAATTTTTTTTTTTACTTCTATTTTTAAAATCTAAAAAGCAAATGATTTTCTATGTATCGGCGTTTGGTATTGTAGTTTTTGTCGTAAGATGTCAGTACAGAATAGTTCATAAAAATATTTTTTTAATAAAAAAAGTTTTTTTTTTTCTATCAATTAAAAAATTTAATTATTTTTTTGAACTTAATTTTTTTGTAATCTTTCCTTTTTTTTCATAATAAAAAAATTATTTTAATAAATTTTAGAGGCTTTATAAAATATGAAGAATAATTTAAAGTAAATTTTACATTTACTTCAAAATAAGTAAGCCCTTTTGTATGTAATTACTTCTTTTTTTTTTAATTAAATAATATTAGATTGAAATTTATTGCAACAAAACCTTCAAAGTAAATTAAATTTTAATTTGAGTCTTTGAAAGTAAAATTTAATTAATTTGAGTTTCTGAAAGAGTGTGTAATTATAATCATTACTTTTCTTCTTTTTTATGCTAATAAAGAATTAATGAAAACAATATCTCAATAAATTATAGAGACAAGAAAATTTTTTATTAAATATTGATAAAAATTCGATTCAATTTTGTTGAAAAAATTTCTAAGTTAATATTACAACAAAAATAAATAACATTTATTATTTACGAAGATAAAACATTTAATCCATGGTCAAATAAAAATACCACCGATAATTAGATAAAAATTACTGAGTAATAATTGAAATATTTATATTTTTTCAAGAAAAACCAGTTTTAGATTAAAAAGGTGTTTTTTGACTAAATTTTACTCTATTCAATAAATCTCATATTTGAAACGTAATAATGAATTGTTATGTCGGACTTAACGTCCGACATTTTTATTTTATAACAAATAGAATTTAATTATTCATAAATAATTTTATGTTCTTACAACTAATTACATACATTTATTTTATTTTTAAAATTTTGTTATCTTAAAATTTATCAATAGTATTTTCAAAAGAAACTTATTTGAAAAATTTAGTTTTAGTTGGGCCTGACTATACTAAGGGATTTGAGCATGAACAAATACCCTAATGGAATTTTAAACTTTGTCGAGATCCGAAATAGAAGTTTTCGATAACAAAATAAATGTATATATAAACAATAGTTTAAATAAAATAAAAGTAAATAATGATAAAAGAAAAAATAAAAAGGAATGTTATGATAATTCTAGTATCAACAGAAAAAAAAATATATGTTGATAATTTAAGGAACAAAATTTAATAACTATAATTTAAGTTTAAACAAAAAAAAAAAAAAAAAATGTTTTCTTTTATTTTCGAATAAAATAACGACTTAAATAAAAAGAAAAATTTAGATCTAAGAAACTAATGATAATTTGTAATCTATGCACAAATTAATTTTTATCTAACTAATTTAATATAAAAATTTGGTCACAGTAAATAATTTAATGTAAAATAGTACACATGTATGTCTTTGTCTATGCATAAATGCGCTTACGTATACACAAACACATAGATGTATAATAGAGCATAAGAGTAAAGGAGAAGCGATATTGTACTCTGACCCAAGTAGAGGGGACTCATGCAACATTATAGAAAAATCTAAGAGAGAGGGCAAGGGCTCAAGGAAATAGAAAAATAATTGGACATTATTTCTCCCATCTAGTAAAAATAAGTAACGCCCTAAAATTCGACATCTTTACGATTTTTCAACAAAAATATCTCTCGTTGTCCTGACGTCCTAGTGTTAACATCGAAAAAGTTTTTATAAGTTTCAATGAAACCACGCGTCAGATTAAAAAAAAACAATTGTTAGTAAAGTAAATTTCAATTATGTAAAGAAACGGTAAGTTTCTTTACATAAGTGTTCATTTAAGTAAGTTCTTAATTGAGATTTTTATGTTTGTTTTAATAATTCAAATCTTTGTATGATAATTTTATAATATATTTATTAAATTGAATTCATTTTTTTATATTATAAACATTAACCCCTTCCCATAAAGCTTCAGATCCTTATCTATTAGCCTAACGGCTAGGATAAAAATAATTAAATTTTAGTTGCGTTTTCGACGTAACAGAATAATTACATGATATTTAAACTTAAAAAGAAGAAAAAATCATTTTAGAAATTAAAAGTAATTGAAACATATATTTTAGGGTGGGTCAAAAAAATCGAATAATTTATTTTTGATTTTATACTCTGAAAAATAGGTTCGTAGACACCTAAAAAGAATTCTCTCCAAGTATAAGCTCTTAATTATAACGGGAAGGTCCTCCGCTTTGCGGGTTTCTATTTTTTTCGAATAATCAGATAAAAAAATTTATATCTCGCTTCCAACTGCTTGGAAAAATATTCCGTGGCATAGATTTTGTGAGAAATTGAATGCTTTACAAAAAAGGTCTCTTATGACTTTTCAAAAACTCAACCGATTAAAAGATATTCATAGTTGAAGTTTGGCTATTTTAAGGAAAATATTCGTTTTTATTATGAATTTTATAAGTCGATGAAAAAAAAATTATTTCGGATTGCGGAACTCATGATTTTGTAGGAAATTTACTGCTCTACAAAAATGGTCTCTTATGATTTTTGATTAAGTGAAGCCGTTACGAGATATTCATCGTCAAACATTAACGAATATCAATATTTCCAGTTTTTGATCAATAATTCGATAAATTTTAATTTAAACTATGAGTTTCAGGAAAATTTACATAAATTTGAGTTTCGATCGATAAAGAAATGTTATAATAAGTTAAATAAAGAATTATTGGAATTATCATTGATTTTCCTTGGAGAAATGCCTCAAGAAAAGATTTCTTTCAAACGTCCTGGTGCTGTTCATCATGCTAGATGGATGGCTAAGGCCATTTATAGTTTGAAAATGTATCTATTCAGAGATGAATTCAAACTCTCTCAGAAAGAATTGCATGGTCTTCGTCATTTCTGTATTTTTATAGTCACATTGTATTTAAAAGCTTGGTTTTCATCAACTTCTGCAACAACTGCTGCTTATCATGACTTGCAGTTTATGAAAAATTTATTGGAGTACAAACATATCAATCCTTTGATTTCTTCAGCTACGTGTGAAAAAATGATTTCGCACTTATGGTATTTGAGCGATGAACTTGCCATTTTATCACTGTTTGACGATGGCGTTCCATTAGAAGTAAAAAAGTATTGTTGAAGCTGTTAATACTCGTGAAGGTACAGATTCTAAAGCTAAAAGATTTGTAATTGCTAAAAAGATTTGAATTCATTCATTCATTTTAGCAATTACAAATCTTTTAGCTTTAGAATCTGTACCTTCACGAGTATTAACAGCTTCAACAATACTTTTTTACTTCTAATGGAACGCCATCGTCAAACAGTGATAAAATGGCAAGTTCATCGCTCAAATACCATAAGTGCGAAATCATTTTTTCACACGTAGCTGAAGAAATCAAAGGATTGATATGTTTGTACTCCAATAAATTTTTCATAAACTGCAAGTCATGATAAGCAGCAGTTGTTGCAGAAGTTGATGAAAACCAAGCTTTTAAATACAATGTGACTATAAAAATACAGAAATGACGAAGACCATGCAATTCTTTCTGAGAGAGTTTGAATTCATCTCTGAATAGATACATTTTCAAACTATAAATGGCCTTAGCCATCCATCTAGCATGATGAACAGCACCAGGACGTTTGAAAGAAATCTTTCTTGAGGCATTTCTCCAAGGAAAATCAATGATAATTCCAATAATTCTTTATTTAACTTATTATAACATTTCTTTATCGATCGAAACTCAAATTTATGTAAATTTTCCTGAAACTCATAGTTTAAATTAAAATTTATCGAATTATTGATCAAAAACTGGAAATATTGATATTCGTTAATGTTTGACGATGAATATCTCGTAACGGCTTCACTTAATCAAAAAATCATAAGAGACCATTTTTGTAGAGCAGTAAATTTCCTACAAAATCATGAGTTCCGCAATCCGAAATAATTTTTTTCATCGACTTATAAAATTCATAATAAAAACGAATATTTTCCTTAAAATAGCCAAACTTCAACTATGAATATCTTTTAATCGGTTGAGTTTTTGAAAAGTCATAAGAGACCTTTTTTGTAAAGCATTCAATTTCTCACAAAATCTATGCCACGGAATATTTTTCCAAGCAGTTGGAAGCGAGATATAAATTTTTTTATCTGATTATTCGAAAAAAATAGAAACCCGCAAAGCGGAGGACCTTCCCGTTATAATTAAGAGCTTATACTTGGAGAGAATTCTTTTTAGGTGTCTACGAACCTATTTTTCAGAGTATAAAGTCAAAAATAAATTATTCGATTTTTTTGACCCACCCTAATATATTTGTATATTTCACAAGTATCTTCATGACATTATTACAACTAGCAACATAAAGTTATTGGATGGTAGCTTTCTAGGATAATTATAATTTTAATGATTCAACATTAACGATCGGGCCCATGTTCATTCGCTGAAGTAGGTCCACTTGACCTTCGCCGTAGTGGGCATAACGTAACTTTTAAAGTATTTATTTTTCGGATCTCTCACCTTTTTCATGAGAGATTCTATACCTCTTCATACGACATACTTTCCGTATTTTCAATCAACCCAATTTTATTCCTGTTACTTTTTTTGTACTTAGCTCCGGGCGACATCACGGTAAATACAACAGTTTACATATGTGTGTACAAAGGGTTGCAAAGATATTGGTTCAATGCAAATGTAAATATTCATATCTGATTGTAATACACTTTCATAAGTGTTATTCATCTTTGTTCGATGTCAATGTTTAATTTTTAATAGAAAACGCGTACCATTTTATTAATAGTATCTATTATCGTTAAATAGGGAATTTTTTTTTAATAATTTCGGTAAATATGCTCATTATTTTATTATTAATTTATGATTATTATTGTTCATTGTAATACTAAATAAGATTTAATATTGCATGAAAAAAAAAGTAACAGAAAAATTACAGTTCCTTCAGTAATAAAAGAAGCCCCAAATAAAATCCCAAGTATTGATTTTTACAGTTTAAAATTTAATTTTACAGTTCTTAAAAATGCATTTCTTGTTTAAGTAGTAACAATTAAATTTCTAAACAGTAATTATTTAATTTTTTCACTCGGAGCAACTTGCTTTTATAAATTGTAATTTTTTCTGTGTAATTTAAAAAAATGTATTGCTTTTATAATTTTGATGTTAAATGTAATGTCAAATTTAAATTTTCTTGTGACTATATCTTCGATAAACAACAATCATGTGATGAAGAAATATTTAAATTGTCTACCGAATCATTTGAACTGTCTATCTAGGCTGCAAAATGAAATGTTTAAGAAAGAATGAGCACACTGGTTTGAATTTATCGAGAATTATCATAATACTTTTTCTATGGAGTTGAAGTTTTATTAAACGTATTTTTTTAATGACATCATCTCAGTTTGATTTTTTTTTTTATATTCAAGTTAAATTTTATACAAATAAATATTTTAACAAATAAATCATGTTTAATTTTTTTTCTTCACTCCAGAAATTCTTTATTGTAATTACTAGAAGAATATAATAAAATTAATTTTTATAAAAAAATAAACTGCTAATTTTATCTCTTTTTAGTACAAAATTTTCCATATTCTTCTCAGCTTAAATTGCAACAAAGAAAAATATAAACCACACAACGGTATAAGCTTCAAAAAAATAAGAACACTTCTGCGTATTTTACAGGTAAGTTTTTATTCATGAAAAAAAAAAAGATCAAACGATTTTTTAATGTTTTTTTTTACTTCAGCGTTAAAATTTCTAGCTAAAATTCTTCAATACTCCTGTAAATATAAAAATTTAAATGTAACATCAACTTCTTTATCAATAAAAGTGTATTGCGCATGTTACATGTGTGAAGTAGTCAGGTTGTAGAGCTGTAAAAGCAGTAGCGCCGCTTGACTGCTCGACAGGCCGGCTGATCGGGTACGGACTGTATCTACTAACAAATATTTTTGTTACTAAAAACTTCAGAATACAACTTTTTACCAATCATCTTCTTCCAGTGACATCTAACTAAATAAATACATAAATAACAACAATATCTAATCAATAAAAGTCATCGCAGGACGTGAAGTTTATCGTAATAAAGTTCACCGAGTAAATGCCGGAGCATTGAGAGGACACCATCATTGATCAGCCGAGGGTGGTTTTTGGTTCGGTATTAATATCCGAAATCGTATTACATATATTGTTAATTTTAATTACTCTATAAAGCACACAGCTAATAGTATCATGTAGTTTAGGTAATTGGTAGAAAATTAATATTTTTATTTATTATAGCAATTATTTAAATAAGTAGAATAAGTACCTAGAATATTTTTTCAAAAAATTACATATTATTATAGGGCATTTTAAAACGTCATGTATGCTAGCAATTTTTATATTTACTTTTCTTCTTTAATAAAAATAATAGTAATTTTTTTTTAGAAGTACTTTTGGAAATAATTAAAAAATGTTCCGTAAAAAATTGATTTTTTTTTTTTTAATTATTATATTTATTAATTAACAAAAAAATGTGAATGTCTGCTGTGAGTTTTCGATAGCAAGTACCGTTTGTCAGCCTCTTTTGCTCCGAACTGGGTGTATACTGAGCAATTCACTCAGAACGGTGTATAGTATAATATATAAGCACAAGTATCATTATCGAGCTGTAGCGCATAGAATATAACACGATAGTTAATAGTTATGGTAGAGTAAGAGGAGATGTCCCGCATTGCGTTCGCCTTCGATTTCTCCTAGTTAAAATGATTTTTATCTTACCACGAGATTGATAGAGTTTTTTGCCTTTAAAATCACTCATTTGTTAAAATTTTATCACAACTCATTCCATGATTCTCATTTCCTTTAGATTAGGTGTTACCACCGACGAAAGAATAGTAAGAGGCTGAAATAAAAATAAAAAAATAAAAATAGTTTTTAATTTAAAACATTTTAATTTTTTTTTTTTTTTTTTTTTTTTTTTTTAGTTTGTATAAATTATAAATTCCCACGTGTACTTTGCGTTAAATATAAATATAAATTTTTTTCGCAACGGCTCATTAATTCGCAGGATACAATGAACCCGAACGTGTTGCCTACAGCGAGATTAAACACTCGAGATGAGATTATTATAATTGAGTTACATTATAATAATATAAAAAAAAAAAAAAAAATTATGTCCTCGGCCGTGGGCCCATCATTTGTGTATCCAAGGTCAAGCTTTTAATTTTCGTGAAATAAATTAAAGACTGATTAAATAACTAGCACAGGCTGTAAACCTAATTGTCTTTTACAATTAAACAATCACATTAGTTTTGTTTGAAATAATTGGGATGAGGTGCAGATAAAAGTGTTTGATGAATTACCACAAACGAGGGAAAGTTGGCCGGAAACTGTCGAGGCCTTGAAGAGATTCGAGACGATGACACGGATGGTTAAATATTGCAGAACGACTGTATGCATGGTACTAATATGTATAAATAAACGTCTCTGTAAAATATGTAAGAAATAAAATAATTTAGTTTAACAAAAGATAAAATAATAAACTGGTAATCAGTGTTATTCATTTTTATTTTTTTCGAAAGAGATCATCTTGCTACGACATTCGAAGACTGGCTTACGTGATGTTAGTCACTCTTTTTAAAATATATTCGTGTCGTATTGTATAAATTAAATGCTAATCAAAACAACTTTTAATAAAATATTATTTTTAGGATGGGTTTATACGAAAGTTTTATTATTTTAACAATAATTACTAACAAACAAATGAAAATTTCTTCATCTTTTTCCGAGAAATTCAAATTTTGATGGACTCATTTATCATACTTTGTGTTTTGTTATAATTATTTTTAGATTTGATATTCAAATTTATATTAACTTTCTTCATTTTCATTTTTTTGTTTATTAATTTTATTAGTCTTTTATTCAATCTTTCTAATTTTGTTTTAAATATTAACTTTTACTATTTAACTAAACCTTTTTTTATTAAATTCAATTTTATCTTTCAAGATTTTTGTTAAACATTTTTTCACCTTAAACGAATCTCGGTACATCAGAGTGATTATTTTTAAAAATAAAACCTAAGTGAAGTTTTTAAAAAAATAACATTCAACACCATGAATATAAAAAAAATGTTTAACATTATTTACAAAACAAATCATGGACACTTTGCTGATCTTAAAAATGTTCAATTACACTCATACTAAAAATTTAAGCTCAATATAAATATCATAAATCAAGTAAAATAAAAAAATTAATTTTTTAAAATTAAAAAATTATTTCTTCTTTTCTTCATTGATAATACAAATAAAATATATCGAGTATCGAGACTTAAAGTGAGGTAATACTCATACTTATAACTTAAACATTGTAATAAATAATAATTAGCGTATATACTGTAAAATTGTCCATTTACATACAGCTATTTCATATTCGTCAATGAGTCACAGCAGCAAAGCAAAATGTAAAAATAAAAAGAAGGAAGAAAATGAAAAAAAGGAAATGCAAAAAGTTTTAAGTAATCGAGAAATGAAGGTTTATAAACGCTCCAATTAATAATTGATGATTTCCGGTGATGATTTACAAATAAATATATAACAATAACAGGGAAACGCAAACAATCGTATTGATTTCAAAATATTCAAACTGCCGACCGTAATATAATTAAAAAGCATACATTCATATAATTAAAAACTCATTTGTAATGAACCCGACAGTTAGAAATATTAAAATTACAAAGTCATATTAAAATAAAATTACAAAAAAGTTTGTGAAATTTTTTTTTTCCAAGTATTGCCTTAAGCGTACATTGTATTATTTATTCTATTTTGTCTATTTATTAAATTACGTAATAAATTTATTTAATGAAATATTCTCGGGACATTTATTTTGAAAGATATTATGTATTAAATAATATTTTAATGCCTATCACATTTATAAATTTATTTGAGTACGCTCCGAAACATTTTTTTTTTTTTTTGAGAGTTACTATATATATTTGACGAAATAAACGTGATTACGAAATAAGTTGTTAACATTGGTGGATGTTAGTGTCCAAACAGGTTTGCCCTTTAAGATTAAACAGCACGTAATTTTTCTAATGGTACTTTTTGATTATAATATTTCATCGGGATAAAAATTTTAATATATTTAATTGCTCTTTATTATTTATAATAATTATTATTAACTTTAAAAAAAATTATTCGTTAGAAAAGGTGACTACATAAATCATTTAATGTCGTTTTTTAATAGTTACATTTTTTTAACTACATAGAAATGAGGATAATGGTGATTAATTTTGAACAAAAACCATTATTTAACTGTTTGCTAAATAAATAAATATTTTAACCCATTTATTTTATTATTAAAATTTTCACGGTGTGAATAAGATGAGTGACTTTTTCTCCGTCTGATTATTATTTACGATGAGTGATAAATGAGGAATTTGAAAAACAATGACACACTTTGACTTTGTTGAAAGTTTATACAAAGAGTTAAAACTTAATTACATGGATTTGAGTCGTATTTGTAAAATATGTTAAATTGTGACGTAAAAAGTTAAATTTATGCTAAAAAATTTTTTACAAGAAGAAAAAAAAAACTCAAAAAATTCTTTGTAAAATGTAAAATTTTATCACATTTTTTCACAAAGAAAACTTTTAACCTTGCACATGCCAATGTTCGATTTATCGCAATTACTTCGCTCTTATCGTTGTTATCAACGAAAATTGTTCACCGTTTGACGAAGGCAAACACTAAGAATATAATAAAAAATATTTACCCGTGGAAATTTTTCTAAACCAGATCATCGGCACTTTTCTTTGGAAAAAAACCTTTAAGCACCAGATATACATCTTTATATCTATATAATTTATCCATGATACCTGTTTACGTATTTTCGAACCAAAGGAAAGATCGGGAATACCGTGACCAGGTGGTGGGAGATAGTTTTGTTAATGTTTCACGGGAGACAGAGTAATTCCCATAAGTGGAACATACACTCTAACATCTCCGTATTTCGTTGTGAACTCGCGATCAGTTCGGATCGTTTTACTCACCTCAAGTGAATTCAAAAAATTAATTACAAATATTTTATAAAAAGAAGAAATATTACTAAGCCGCTATTGTAACAAAGGATCATTGGAATTTTTTTTTTCTTCATTTTGAGAATACGAATTTTCATTGTAAGTTTTATTTTTTATTTTAAATACTAACAATTTATAAATTTAATTTATTAATTAACAGGGTAAATTAATTAATAAAAAATTTTTTAATGTATAAGCCTGATAAATTTTCTTCTTAGTTAATTATTTATTTTTAGTTAGTAAGTCATTAGATTTATAGCAGCTATTAGACTATAAGTAGGCTTGTACTTATTAATTAATGTTTTATTACTAATTTTAATTTTTTAACTATCAATCACTAATTATTATCTTTTATGAGCTGAGAATATAGAAAGCTCTTGTAATTTCAGTTTTTTTTAAGTACCTAGACAGCCGATTCTTCTACGGTGAAGAACACGTGTAACTAAACCCATCACGCATCACTCTTTCGCCCGACATACTTTCATAAATATTAGAAATTTATCTCAAGATAGATCAAATCAAATGATTAAGCAGTTTTACTGTTTTTTAACCAAAATTAACTATTTATGAGCGTGTGATTAATAAAATTATTAGGCAATTTTATAAATTACTAATTCAAATTTTTGACCGTCACTAATCGAAAATAAAAATGTTTTAAATAAATAGATAATTTATATAATCGTTAAATTTATTAAAACGACTTTTTCATAATTTACATATTCGATTTAATTATTCTCTCTCTCTTCTCGAATAATTTATTTAAATATTTATATTCGAATTATGTTATATATTATTATTTTCTTTCAGTATTATAATACGTAAGTTTTTATTATCAACTATACAGCAAAACGAAACAATTATCAATAAAAATAAAAGATAGCAAAAGTTAATTAGACTTGTTATCGCGAAAAAGCACGTATGCTTGTTTGGTTTTCCTCGATGGATAATTAAAAATTTTTGTTAAAAATTTTCTAAAGATATAAATTAAAAGATTTGTAAATAATTACATCTAACGGAATATTTAAGTAGACAATAATTTGCGACAAAATGAGATAGAAAGTCAATAAAAGTAAAATAACAATAAAGAGCTGTCTGATGGAAGAAAAAATTAATATGCGAATTAAGTGGAGATTGACCTGAAAAGCGCCATTGACCTCGATCTTCACTCAGAGTAGAACCCGTTTACGTTCTTGTCTCTCTGTACAAGTTCTCTTTTCTTCTTTTTATACATAGAGATGTGTATACATTATTGTACGCTGTCTTTACTTCTTCCTCATTTCACTCCCGGTCCTCCCTCCCTCCGCACCATCACTTGATCACATCTCGTGCTCGATAATATAACGGCAAGTCCCGTTTACTTCGTTCATTTATATTATATTTTCTCTCTAATTCCATCCATGCAGATGACGTCTTATCATTTTTATTTTCACCATATCCTTTTAATGTCAATAAACAATAATTATATCCGTGGTATTTATGTTTTCTATTATTCTATAGCAAGTGTCGTTATTCTAAAAATAAAATATTAAAAATATATATATATATATATATATATATATATATATATATATATATATATATATATATATATATATATATATATAATTATTCTAATATAATGTTAAATTATTTTAATAAAATAAATTCAAGTAAAACCATTAAATTGACCTTTTTTTTTTATGATTATGTTGAAATAAATTTGAATATAAATGTAGCCACCAAATTTCTTCATAGAATTTATAATTGAATTTGTTAAAATATCTAAATCAAGAAATTTTTTACATTAAATATAATTTTATATTATTTACAGATAAATAATGGCGCCGAATCTTTTTGGCAATTCGGCGACCCTTTTTTTGGAGGCATCACAAAATGTTGCTCAAGATAAAAAAATAAATGTAGATATTAAAAACAATAAACCAGTTAAAGTAGCAACCAAACAACCAAAAGCAAGTGATAAAAGTAGTAATAGCGATAATAAAGATTACAAATGGAAAATTGTGTGGAGAAACGTTATCGCATTTGTTTATTTACACGTTGGAGCTCTGTATGGCTTGTATTATTTAGTTACCAGTGCTAAGTTTGCAACATTCGCCTGGAGTAAGTACCAAAAAATTGCCACAATTATAAATTAATTTAAAATTAATTATGAATAAATAATAAAGTTACTTGAATTATTCCAGTGTTGGGGCTTGGATTTTTTGCCGGAGTTGGAATCACAGCAGGTGCTCACAGATTATGGGCACACAAAGCGTATAAAGCTAAATGGCCCATGAGAGTTCTTCTCATGATTCTGCAAACGGTTGCTTTTCAAGTAATAACTTTTACCATAATTATAATAATTAATAATCATCATCATCTTAATTTTCTAATATCAATAATTACTTGCAGAATCACATCTATGAATGGGTAAGAGATCACCGTGTGCATCACAAATTCACCGACACAGATGCTGATCCACACAATGCCAAACGGGGATTCTTCTTTTCACACATGGGCTGGCTTTTGATTCGTAAGCATCCAGATGTTATTACCAAGGGAAAAACAGTTGATATGACAGATCTGGAACAAGATTTCGTTGTTGTTTGGCAAAGAAGGTCTGCGTTGTATTTAAAATTAATTATCAATCAACTTATTCAATACTTGACCTCCAAATCAATTAAATATTTTTTTTTTCTAGACTCTACCTGATTCTGATGCCAATCTTCTGTTTTTTGATCCCGACCTGGATTCCAATTTACTGTTGGAACGAAGTACCTCTGTATGCCTGGTACGCAACTATATTCAGGTACACATTGTCGCTCAATCTCACATGGTTGGTCAACTCCGCTGCTCACATCTGGGGAATGAAGCCTTATGACAGGTAAGTCGCCTTAATAATTTCAGTAAAATTAACACTCATTTATCTTTAACGTGTTTCTTCTTTTCTTCCAGCTCAATTAGTCCCACGGACAATTTCAAGATTGCTCTTGGAACCTTCGGAGAAGCTTGGCACAACTATCACGTTCGTACTTTTTTTTTTTTTTTTTTTTTTTTTTTTTTTTTTTAACATATTTTGAGATAAACATACTTTGCACTCTTGCGCTTCTTGAAGTATATATACTCATTATTTACAGTATTAAAATTTTAAATTGTTCTACAGCACGTTTTCCCATGGGATTACAAGGCGGCTGAACTCGGAGATTACAGCGGCAATTTCACGACTGCATTTATAGACTTTTTCGCTTACATCGGCCAGGCTTATGACCTTAAAACCGTCCCGAAAGAAATGATTGAAAAGCGTGCTGCTCGTACTGGCGATGGTTCAAGGATCACTCAAAATCACAGTGAACATTCCCACGAGGGAGCGATCTGGGGATGGGGTGACGCCGATATGTCGGCTGAAGACATGAATCTAGCTCAGATCATTAAAAAGAGTGATTAATTGACTTAAGATTATTAATTATCACTTTTATACTAATAAGTAATAAGTAAATAAATTATTCATTAAAAATTTTTATCAAAACTACTTTTCGGTACAAAGTAGAAAATTTTATTCAGATAAATATTTTTAAGTTGTGAAGAAATAATTATTATTACTATTATAGTAACACCAAGTACTTAAAGTCTGCGATATATATTACTTAAATAAATTTCAGTGCGCAAAATTTTTTAATATACTATTACATGAGCATGAATTATGAAGATAAAAAATTCATCACGTCTTCCGGTATATTATTATATTTCTGTTATTGATATAGATGTTTAAATAATGTATATTTAATAGGGAATTATTTTCCTAAAACTTTTCAATATTATTTTAATAATAATTATTATTATTTCTTTTATAATTATTCTTATTGTTACATTATAAATATCAATTTTTTTTTCACTCTGTGAATAAAATGTTGTAGAAATATATATATAATAATTTTGTTAATTAAATTACAAAATTACATGATTGTTTAATTAAATTTTTGTTATTATGTATTGTATATTTTTTAACACCCGAAAATGTGAATATAAAAACATAATAACTTTTACAATGTATTTATGAATAAATTATTACTATAAAAATTAATAAAATAATCCGATTAGCTTTTTATTACCCATAATTACTTGATACTTTTTTAATTTAATAAACTTGGCATTAGTTTATTTTTATGGAGTTTTATGGAGTCACAATCTATGTAATACATATAAAAAATGATAAAATATTATCATTTGCTGACATTTATATATAATTACAAGGAATTCATCTATAATTATATAATGTAAATTTGTGTAAGACATTAAACTTGATTCTTGACAGTTTATTTTTATGTGCGTGACCTTCACACCGTATCTACTTAAATAATCTCGCATTTTTAAGAGCCAATAACGATGTTTTCAAAGATGTTGAAAGTAACCAGAAACTCGAGCTAAATAAATATTAACAATTTAAAAATTATACAAATAAACAATTTAAATACGGAAGAAAAATGTTTAAATTCACCGATTAAAGTATTCGCGATTGCCGACGTCATCTTCATGATAAATAAAAATTAATTAACTCATTACTCTATTAGAATTGACCCTAATTACATTCAATTCAAATTTAAGATTATAATTATACAGAGTAAAAAAATGTTATTTAAATATTTTTATCGAAAAATTTATCTGATTTTTCATCAAGCTGTCAAAATATTAAAGAAGAAATAACATTTAA
This sequence comes from Cotesia typhae, assembly GCF_013202065.1. NCBI lineage: Eukaryota > Metazoa > Arthropoda > Insecta > Hymenoptera > Braconidae > Cotesia > Cotesia typhae. Next base: position 7,706,945 of record NW_027423757.1, on the reverse strand, counting down.
TTCAAGGCGTTTTTCAGCGCATCAACAATCACTCAATTTATCTTAAAGACATTTTAAAACCTGTTTGTAAGCTTACGTTACGTGCATTAATAAGAATAGTGGGATAATAGAGAACTAGATGCGAGTTTAGTTGAGTTTTCTATTCGTGTCATAGCCAACAGGTTTCAATTTCGTTTGGCAATTTAATTGTTTATATCGATGTTATTGTTAATAAAAAAAAAGTTTCAAAATAAATTCTAACATTTACAAGGAATAATTTAGTCGACATTAGTAGATTTAAAATAAATTATAATATTAAAAAAAAAACGTGAGAATTGACAGAGAAAGTGAAACTTAGTGTAATTTATACTTGCGCTTATATTACAATATATAAAAAAAAAAAAATCGTGACATGACTACAGACGAATGGCAGTTTCACTTTATTTAAGCTAAGAGTGTTAATACAAATATAATACAGAGTAAATTTACACTGAAAAATCAAAGCCTATTCATCAAATATTTGTTTAAAAGTGTTGCTAAATTAATTTTTAAATAAGGTAAAAAAGTGGGTTAAAGTTACTTAATGATTACGTGAATTATGTAAATTTATTGTCAAAAAAGGTGATAAAAATTATTTGTGTTATAATATCGAGTATTTTTTAAGTGCGTATTTTTAAAAAAAGCGCTAAATAAGCGCGTAGTTACAACGCGTGCGCAATAAAAATGACGACGAATCATGATACAAATGAGGAGGACAATGAATTCCAGTGTGACAACATACAGAAATTACAGATTGAAAATATCCGACTCCGAAGAAAAAGTTCGCGTAGTAGGTTACTTATAGGTTGCTCATTTGGTTTCTCAATATTTCTTACATTTCTTTGCTGTATTTTAATTAGTATTATTTTACTAATTTATCATAAAAGTGATTTTTGCGCTTACATTCAAGGTGAGAAATTTTATTTTCACATTAAAATCTATTATTATTGATAATTTAACTTTACAATACAACAATTGTTTGCCGTACGGCTGAAGATTTTGCTACGCGCATGCCCGCCGAGTATTTTATGGCGCGAAATTTGAATTATCCAATCATTTGTTTCTTAAAAATTTATTTCTAATAGTTTTGTTGCGTTTTAAAATAGTAAATAGAATTTACGTGTGTTCTTTATGAAAAAAAAAAATTTATTTGTTCAGAATTTCAATTAATTTATTAATCGTAATCAGAATGAGCGCATTATTATGTCGGATTTTAATTGCAAGATTACCTCGAGCGATAAGATTGAAAAATTTGAGGTTTTTATCTGTTTTAAATAATAAATGTATATCTAAATGTTATCACAATATCATTGGTATGTATAAGGTATATATTTAAGCATGGTACTCTGATACATTTAAATAAATGACTAATTGAATTTTTTAATGTAAATTTTTCCTAGTATAATTTTTGAAAAATTCTTTTCAGATCCAAGTAACCCCGACAGGTACTGCAAAATGGCTTACAAAGAGCAAGAACGATCGGAGCTGTCATTCCGCTTGCCGAAACAAGTGAAGCCACTTCATTACGATCTGTATCTCCATCCAAACTTAATTGATGGGACCTTCAAAGGCCACGTGACAATTTTAATTGACGTTATGGAGGTGAAAAATTACGTCGCTTTACATCAGAAAGATCTGAACATTACGAAAACAACACTAAAAAGTTACGACCGTAATGAAAACTATGAAGTACCGATAAGAGATACTTATACCATTGAAAAGCTGGAGATACTGGTTGTTAGTTGCAATGATAACCTACCGATTGGTGTCTATCAGCTGTATTTTGAGTTCAATGGGGCATTACAGCCGGATAAAATCGTTGGATTTTATGCTAGTACATATAAAGATGAAAATAACGCCACTAGGTATTATTTATTATTTTCTGTAGAATAGTACTTTAAAGTAAATTAAATTAAATTGGCTTTTATTTTTACTCAAGAACAATCGCTACTTCAAAATTCGAGCCGACTTACGCTAGAAGATCATTCCCGTGCTTTGATGAGCCGTCATTTAAGGCTGAATTTACCGTCAAGCTTGTTTATCCTTCCACTGATAGCTATGGAGCGCTTTCCAGCATGAATCTTGAAGTAATTTACATTCCTTTTTTTTATTATCCAATAAAATAAATTTATTCAATCTTCTGATATTTGATTGATACTTATTTTTAAACAGAGCACGGTAACTGATCAACCAGAACCGGGGATGACAACAGCAACATTTGCCAAAAGTGTGCCAATGTCTACATATCTGATGTGTTTCATCGTGAGTGATTTTGTAGCAGTAACCGCGCCTGCTAAAAAATTAGACCCCAGTAAGAGTTTTCCAATCAGCGTCTACACTAGGAGAGCTCAAAAAGAACGCGCTGCTTTTGCATTGGACATAGGAGTTCAAATAATTGAAAATTATACCAAAAAATTCAGCATTGACTTCCCCTTGCCCAAATTAGGTATGTCATTTACTTTTGGTAATAATTTGTCAGTCTGCTTCGTAATTTGAGGTTGATTGTAGCTTTAGTATAAATAAGTATCAATTATCTTGATGAAGTGGGCTGACACTGCGGTTCAATTAAAGATTACATTCGAAACTAATTGACAAACTAATTTAATTATTATGCGAAAATAGATATGGCTGCAATACCAGACTTTGTATCCGGTGCGATGGAAAATTGGGGTTTAATAACATATCGTGAAGCGCGACTGCTCTATGATGATAAAACAAGCTCTTCAGATGATAAGAAGAATGTTGTACTAGTTATTGCTCATGAGTTTGCGCATATGTGGTTTGGAAATTTAGGTAAAGTAATTACTTTAAATTAATGATAAATTATTATTGGTATTAAATGTAAATTAATTCATGATTTTTGATAAATTTTTTTTTATATTTCAGTAACTATGAAATGGTGGAATGATTTATGGTTGAATGAAGGTTTTGCGAGCTATATGCAGTACAAAATTTCCGATCAAATTCTTCCAAACTGGAAATTAGTAAGTACAGTATTATTACTTTTTAAAACAATTATTTAATAATTATACTTATTGTTTACAGATGGATAGTTTTTTAACTTCTACACTTCATAGTGTACTTGTGACTGATGCTAAATTAAGTTCACATCCCATAGTACAAACTGTTGATAATCCAGATGAAATTACAGCTATTTTTGATGTTATTACTTACAATAAGGTACTGAAATTTTTCTAAATATTTATTTTAAATAGACAAATATACTTAAGAATTAAAAATTAATAAATAAAAAATTTTAGGGTGCATCTGTGTTGCGTATGTTGGATAATTTTATTGGAACAGAAGCATTTGACGCTGGTATAACGAAATATTTAAACCAGCATGCTTACAATAATGCAGAAACAGCAGATTTATTTAAAATTCTCCAAGAATCAACAAAAAGTAACATAAATATAACAGCAATAATGGACACTTGGACTCGCCAAATGGGTTTTCCCGTAGTTAATGTTGTCAAAACAGGTTTGAACATTACATTGACGCAAAAACGATTTTTGCTCGATCCAGAAGCTACGTGTGATCCACAAGAGTCAGATTATGGCTACAAGTGGACAATTCCGATAACATATGTCACCAGTAAAAACGACACGCCAACTCTCGTGTGGTTCGACAAAGATTCTTTGAAGTTGACGATCAAGTTATCAGAACCAGTCGAATGGATTAAATTTAATTACAAGCAAATCGGTTATTATCGTATTAATTACGACAAACAGTCATGGGAAAATCTTTATGACGTACTGCGCTGGCACCACAAGCGCCTAAGTATCTCCGACCGTACGAATTTGATAGAAGATGCATTCAGTTTAGCCCAAGCTTCCGAGTTGGATTATTCGGTTGCGCTCGATATGACTTCATATCTGACAAAAGAGCGCAATGCAGTGCCTTGGGACGTCGCCTCCTCAATTCTACTTACTATTGACAAGTTGCTATTTTCAACAAGTATATCGTCTAAATTTCGTGATTACGTTAGAAATTTGGTCGAAATACCTTATCACGACGTAACATGGCAAGTTGACAATATCGAAGATCATGACATGCTGACATTACGTCGTATTATTTTAAATTTAGCCTGCAACGTTGAGCACGTCGAGTGTTTGGACGAAGCTGGGGTGATTTTCAAAAATTGGATCGATGATCCCAATGACATTAGACCTCATCCTGATATACGTGGGTTCGTTTATAAATATGGTATGAGTCATGTCGGCAAAGAAGCTGATTGGGATGTCATGTTTAACCGATTCATTAAAGAAACAAACGCCGATGAGAAACTTAAATTAATGAGAGGTTTGGCCGGTGTTAGATCAAGTTATTTGTTGAACAAATTTATTGGAATCGCTGTTGATCTTAAGTATGTTAAGTCACAAGATACCTTCAATTGCTTGCTGTCAATTGCGGCTAATCCTGTTGGCGGACCTCTGGTTTGGGACTGGGTAAGAGAAAACTGGGAGTTTTTGGTTAAACGATACACATTGAATGATCGTTACTTGGGTCAATTGGTACCTGGAATTGCCAAGTATTTCGCTACTGATGCCAAACTTACGGAATTGAAAGCTTTCTTCGCCAAGTACCCAGAAGCTGGCGCAGGAAAAACTCATAGAGTTGTTGCGCTAGAAACAGTTGCCAGTAATATCAAGTGGTTGAAGAAAAATAGCGAAATATTAGACAATTGGTTAAGCTCACATGTTAAATAAATTTTATTTGTAATTACTTTCTGGTTACATGTAACATTGATGTAACATTGCATTTAATCGTTTATTTACCAATATATTATTATTACTACACTGCACTGATTAATATTAATCAATCAATTATTTGTTGATTTAGTTTATTAAACTTCTATTGTTCCATTTATATTAATTAATTATAATAAAATAAATTGGAAATATTTATGTCTTTTAATCTTATCTGAAACGTTTTTGTGATAAAATATTTATAATGTAGAAGAATGAAAAATTTAATATCTTATCAGTGTTTCTCGGAGGTAAAAGTATATTTTTATACGCTGTATCTTTCTTGTCGTACGTGTTTATTTTATAATAAATAATTTTATTTTATTATGTAGCTAAATTACAGTTTATTGTTTTTAAAATGACTTGTTATAAACTATGGACGTCTAAATATTTTAGAATTATAATAGGTTGTTGTCTTCTTGGATTCGTGCTCTTTTGTACCAGTTTCGTAAGTAATTTATTATCTTTCAATAAAACCATTTATTTAAAGGCATTTTTTAATAATTATAAATAATTACGTCAAAAGTTTTCAAATGGTTTTAAATAAATTTCATTAAAACTTTAAATAAAATTCATCTTTTAAACAAAATTTATATTTCTTCAACCAAATTAAAAACCTTGGAATTTTATTGATTAATTTATACTGATAAGAATTTACTTAAGTTCCAATTAAATTTATTTTTATTAACGATGATCGTTTGTGTTAGTTTCTAAAATAAAATATTAAAAAATTTGTATCGATTGTATGAATAATTTATTCTAGTTCCTGACGTAAAGATGAGTGTCAAAATATAAATTTATATACTTGTTTTTAAAAATTCGTCACTAAATAAAAATATCATCAGTGACAAAAGTTAAATTTAATTATTATTTAAAAATAAATTTTTTATTCTTTATTTTAAAAATATTAATAATAAATTTTAAGAAGAAGTCTTAAATATTATTTATGATATAAAAGATGCCAAAATGTTTTATTTTTAAACAAATAAATAAAATTTAACAGAAAAGAATACAACTGCTGCGTGCGTACAAATTTCAATCATCAATAGTCGACATAATTGATTTGGAAATACAGTACATGTCAAATGAAATTTATCCAGAATCAGACCATTGGATTTCAGTTCAGTCTTTAAATGGTCATATATATTCTGCGTACTTGGATATGCGACCAAAAGTCATAGTCAATAATAATTATAAATCTCACATGAACACTGTTTGGGCAACGATACGAGTTATTGCAATTTTACCCTCCGACACAAAATCAGACGAGGTAGTTTGCGTATTTAAATTAGAATCTAAGGACCGTGAGTTTTTTTACGAAAAAGTCACCGCAAGCGAAGTTAAATTCTTCGATGATAACTGGAAATTAAAGTATTCAAGTGCATTTATTACTTGCGATCTAACTCACGTGAGTTATTACAATTATGATCTTCTTTATGAGAAGCAGCAGTTACCTCAGTCTGTTGGAATTATTCAAAAGAATGCAGATAACTCTTCACTACAATTCGTAGATATAAATTACCCGCCGAATGGAATCAGTCAGATGGACTGGCCTTCAGATAAATTTATGGCCCTTTGTGTTCCAGGTTTGTTTGCGAATCTCTATCTCTCGCTTAAAACTTCAATATTCAACTCAATATTTAACTTTCATCAGCTAATTTTAATTAAAAGTGAATGAATTTATGATTAAATTTCTAATAGTTATTAATTTATTCTTTTTTTGTATGATACTGAAGTTAGCTGACAATTATATGGATTATATATCACGTTTCAGATGCCATAAGGGCGTATACCGGCAAAAGCTCCCGGTGAAAAGCCAAAAAGTCGTATAAAAAATTTTTTTTTGGGAATCAGCGTATTTTTGTCCGAAATGTGCAGAAATGCAAAAAAAAAAAAATTTATACGCCTTTATGGCTCCTAGGACCCACCTCGGATGCCATAAGGGCGTGTATTAAAAATTCTACTATTTTTTCTAAGTCCAAAAAAAATTTTTAGTTTGAAGAAAAATTTTTTTTTGCATTTCTACGCATTTCTCGAAAAAATACGTCGGTTCCAAAAAAAAAAATTTTTTATACGCCCTTATGCTATCCGAGGTGGGTCCCGGGAGCTTATAAAGGCGTACAAATAATTTTTTTCTGTCGGGAATTACTTATTTTTGTATGAAACATGCATAAATGCAAAAAAAATTTTTTCTTCTAACTACAAATTTTTTTAGACTTAAAAAAAAAAACGGAATTTTTATTATCGTGCAATTTAAAAAAAGTCATTATTTAATAAAGCAAACTTCTATTAATTTATAGTTCACAAGTTACGGCAGTCACATAGTGACTGCAAGGTTGGCAGTTATTTTTAATTTTCCCATGTGGAATTTTTTTATTAGATTTTTTTCAAAATTTTATTTATAAAAATTAAATTAGCCGACATCTGAAAATTTCTATAATTTTTTTTATTGAAGAAATTATTATAAAAAAATTAAAAGAAAAAATTTCACATGTAGAAGATTTGAAGAATCATACTTACAATTTTTTAAAAATATTTTTTTATACTCACAATTTAATTGTTGAAAAAAATAAAACAATTTTTGAACGTCAGCAAACTTTAGCATCATATTTCGTTGCTATAAAATAATAAAAAAAAATTTTATTAATGTCTGTTAACTTCAGCATCTCTTTCTTCTTTGTATTTTCATCAGTTTTGCATCACAAATTTGATCGCCCGCTGGAATTAATCGAATTCATCGAGTACTATCGATTGATGGGAGTGAATAGATTTGTTTTTTACAACTCATCAGTGTCACAAGACGTCAGTAAAGTTTTAAAATTTTACCATACCGAGGAGTATGATTTAATAAAAATTCAACAATGGAACTTACCTGCTTCGTATATTTATGAAAAAACTCTCCGACTGGAAGGACTGTATGGTGCATTAAACGATTGTCTCTACAGAAATTCACTGCACAATTATTTTAGGTACGTCGGAGTGTTTGACGTTGATGAATTTTTAATTCCTAAAGTTCATAAAAATTTCACTGATCTTATGAAGTTCTTAGATCCCTCAGAAAAAGATTATGATTATGTGTCTTTTTTATTCCGCCATGTTTATTTTTATACAATGTACCCTGACGTTAAAGAAAATTCTGGCAAAAAAGGTAAATAAAATTATTTGAGGTCAATTAGCATTAATTGGTGTTATTTTCTAAAATTCTAAATTAATTAGTGGTGTTTTAATTAAATTAAATTGTAGCAATTATTTTAATCAATTATTAATTTAATTATTTTGTGCTCGGTTTAGAATCTAAAATAATTGGCGGGAATTTAATGAAATATTTGGTTTTAAAAAATAAAACAAACTTAATTAATTAATTATTACATTTTCTAGATCCGTATCTTTTTACGAAAGCAAAAATTCAACGATTACGAGATCCACACCCAGCAGGTGTTAAAAGCAGATATATCATTCGAGCTCGCGATGCAATTGAAATCGGCAATTATAAATCTACTAAATTGCTCAAAGGTACGTTTATAAATTTTACAAAGCGCTAACAAATTGAGTTAAAAGTAATAAAATTAAATTGAGAGTTTATTCGTTTAACACAATTTTATTAATTGCTTAGAGATTGATAGTTTTTAATTTATAGATGCATCGGGTGAAATGATTGTTGAACCTGATGTAGCTCTTTTACACCATTATGCTCCATGCGAAGCAGAAGAAACGGGATGCTATTTGAAACCAGTTGAAATCGATAGAACTGCACTTAGGTTCACTAGTGAGCTAGCTAGAAATGTTGCATTAGCATGCAGAAATATATTTAGCAACCACAAGTGTCCTTCTTCTAAAAAACGTATGCCTGGTGAATTAAATTCTTGAAATCGAATTCACTGTTTTATTTATTTGAGGTAAAAATGTTCTAAATATTTATAGAAAATTTAATTGTATAATATTCATTCATATTTCATTATTTTGTAATATTTAATTTGTCTCCATTAAAACGTGAAGTTTGATATTGAAAACAATTAGTGTAAATTATTTTATTTATTTTCTTTGATTACAAAAAAAAAAATTTTTGTTTCGTATAAAAATTCATTAAACGCATAAGGTAACAGACTGGCCTTGTTATTGATACTTGCAATTTTATTTTAATTAAAAAAAAAAAAAAAAAAATATAATTTTTGATTTATAAATTTCAAGATAATTGTTTTTTTGAGAACATTTTAATTTTTTAATTAGAATAAAATTGCAGGTGTCAAACAACTAGGCCAGTGTCAATAACTGGGTCTTTTACCTTACATTGTCAACAGAAATTTAATTAATTTGTCTAATTTATAAGATGACTTTCAAACAAACTGTTTTATTAAGAGTAAAGGAATTTTAATATCGTTTAGTTAAAGTCAAGGTAATTACTTGCCATTTATGGATTATATATTTATATTGTTTGAGCGTTAGCGTCAAAATTTAAATTTCTAAGTTTGGCACCTAAAATATTGATTGTATTTTATACAGAATACAGAATAATTTACTTAATTATATAACCATTTTTTTACTATAATTATTTAATTTATAATAATTAGTTAATAGAGAATCTTTTTATAAATATAATTAGGGTACTTTTAAAACTTTTAACTAAACTATCTATTGTAACGATCTTTGAGGAAAGTTATAAATACAAGACTTAGCTTATAAAATTGAAATACTTTTAAACTATAAAATGAGCTATCGCTCTTTTTTCTATAAAAAGTTTGCTATTAATTATAAAAATATAATATATGAAATATATAAAGTATAAAATTTTTAAACTAACGTATTGTTGATAAAATAAATTATACTGTAAAAAAAAATTTAATTTTATCAAATATTAACTGAAAAAAGATTCCGGAATTATTAATCAATTGCTCTGTATCGCGACATGACCTATTACACTTTACGGATCATATTTCACAGCAAAATATTTGACCATGAGATATTATTGAATCATATTGCAATTAATTGATTGAGACCACTGTCTGAAGAAGTAATTAAACACTAAGCTGTGTATTACTCACGTAGAGTTTATAAAATAATAATTAAGTGTAGTATCGAGACAGTCGAAACGATTGGCCTTTATCTTGAATCTTGAACTATAACTTATGTGACAAAAAATTCAGTATTTTAAAATTTAGATTTTTTTAAATTTACATGTCAATAAAGGTTGAAATTTTGAACTTTAATCAATTCTAAAGATAAACAGCAACGGAAGAATTTCTATTAAAAAATTCAAACTCTTAATATTTTGATTCTTTTACGAGGTTGCATTTATTAGTTCAATTAAAATGTACGCTCTACATTCGAAAGCTTTCTTTATATGCACAGCAGTTTTTTTTTATATATCCGAATCTCATTGATTTCCAACAATAAACTGGAAATAAAATACGTTATGCATGGTCTTTAGCGTTTTTGCTTTATTCCAGTTTATAGTCGCATACTTACACTGCGCCAAAAAATATACCCGTGAGCGTGAGCAAGAAATCGATTGCATAACTGTCTTGAACCAATAATTTATCTCATTAATCGAGAGTCTTTTTAAGTATTACCCATATGGCCAAAAGAGGTAAATCTTATTACGAAATGTCCGATAATTTACATACTTTATATAAATTTTAATGATTATTTATATCACAATTTTTTTAGCATTAAAATAGATCGTCTTCATTACATTATCTACTGTGATATTTTATATTCTTCCTATACTTTAGATTTTCTTCTATACTTAGGTGAAGAAATCAAAATTTTTCTCCTAGTAACTTTTTTGTTAAAAAAAAGTTTTCTAGATTAAAGAAAACAATTTTAAATAGAGAGCTTAGTAAATTGTCATCCAAAACTATTTTTTTCCAAATCTTGAAAAATTTTTTTCAACAAGAAAGTAACTTTGAGAAAAATTTTGATTACTTCACCTAAGAAATAAAATTATTTAAAGTTTTTAACGAATTAATTTTTTGTTACAACAATATCCATTTTTTTCAAAAGAAATTTTTTTTTTTTCAGTGTAAAATTGGGAAAAATTAAATGAATGTCTTCTTCATATCTCTTCAAACCGCCATAATAAATTTTGGATAAAAAAATATTGTTTTTTCTTTTAAAAAGGATTTTTTTGATAATATTAGATTGAAAAGACTTTTATTTTTTGCCACCTCCTACAGTCACTGTTAAAAAACAAAATTCATAATTTATAGCCAAAATATTAAAATAAAATAAAATTTATATTTGAAAGATTTATTGTTATCACAAGAAAAAAAATAAGACGTTTTTTTAAAAATCTTTACACTTTTTTCCTCTTTGGTCTTACCATTTATTTGGAAGATCTCAAGGATCTAGACTATGGCCGATTAGGTTGTCGACTTGACAAAATCCTTAGCATTCCCAATGGACGTGTGGATTTTCTCAACTAAATTCATGACATATGTGCAATATATAGCTGTATATTATTTTTTTCTTACCAAACAATTGGATGATTTCCAGCTCTGATTGGCCGTCGCTTGTAATATATAATTAAAAAAACTGGGAAATACTAGTTTGGAATAGCATTAAATTCAGTGTTATTGTTCTGGGACAATACCTGTAATATTTTACAAAGTCAACTATCGAAATTTTTTTAATAAACAAGTTTAAAAAACAGATAAATGAGTTGAGCGCAGTACATAATAATAATTGACTAGGCGTGCAATTGTGAGAGAACAATTGGTTTCATAGATTCGGGAATTTTATGCATGAAAATAATTTGTGGGAGATATTTATCTGTTGATACGCCTACGCGAACTATAACTAAATATATATGAGTTAAAATTGTATACACAAACAATAATACACATGAAAATATTTACCTCTGGTTATTCATCATACTTTTCTACGCTATCTCTTGTGGAGAAAATAAATTTCAATTCAATCCTCTCGGGAATCCGTTGGCGCACTGTATACAACAAAATAATAAAGTCGTAGGGTACAAAAAAAAAATAAATTGTAGAGATAAAAAAGGAAAATGCGTAAATCGAAACGGAAAAAGATAAGATAAAAAAATAGAAAAATTTATTAAATTTTATCCTACAGTTTATAGTTAAAAATAGCAAATAAATATGTCAATTAACATAATCGTCCATGTGAAAGTTTTTTTATAAATAAAATAAAATATGATGTTGATTGTGGACTAGCGAATATTTTATACCAACTTGAAAAACTTATAGAAAAGTACAAACAAAGAAATAAACTTGTTTTCTTCTTACATCTTTATTTTTATTTTACTTTTATTCTTCTAGTCTCGATTTTTCTAATTATCTGACTTGAATTTTATTCGGGTACGAAGTAGAACGAGGTGGCTAAAGGGAGTTGAAAAAAAGTTGAGCCCAGTGTATATAATCTAGAAAAAAGTTTCCTGAAACTTTTTTTATTTGCCAACCAAGATTTTCTTCCCAACAATATCTGAAAAAATACATCGTTAATTATTCTTTTGCGGAAAAAATGTTTTTTTTTTTTTTTTTTTTTTTTTTTATACGTGTCATCCTAGTAAATAAAAGCCAGCGTTATATTTTACTATCAAATAGCTTCTGACTGCCGGTTTAATTTTTAATCTACATACTGGACAAAAATTATAATCTGGTTTTATTTTATACAGATGAATTACCAGCATAACTCGAAAAATATAATGTCATTGAAGTTCTTGATCGGACTCATTGGACAAACTGCTCAATTAAGTGCTACAGCACAGATTAATGTAAAAGCCGATACTCTGACGACATATATTAATTCGTTTTTGTGTTAAATAAAAAATTAAGGCAATGATATCGTGTTGTGTCCAGAATTTATAAAAATATACTATTTTTTTTTTCATCAATAATAATAATAATTTCAATTATAAATCAAAGCCTTCTCTATCCTTGTTTTAACATTAAATTTATTAAATTATTTGCACAACGGCTCGGTAAAAACATTTTGCACTCTTCAGGTGTTGCTTACAATTGACATTTTAATTTAATTTACAATTCAATTTAACAAAATAATATAATACCAGTTTTATTTTACCAACCCATTATAGCATCAATGTCAAATTAAATGCTATTATAATTTTAAATCAAAAATTAAATGAATTAACTCAACCGTAAAATAATAAAATAAAAGTTTTCATTGAAATTTTGGGCAAATAATTTTATTAAATTAATGTCAAAACAAGTTTTCGAGAAGGTTTTGATTTATAATTAAAATTACAACTTTACCAATCTTTAAAAAATTAAAAAAAAAATGATACAGTATCAATACAAAGTATTATGTTGTGATATTTCATAATAATTTATTATTTCTTCAAGCTTAAAATTTTCTCTTAATTTTTTTAAAATATTATATTTATTATTATTAATAAAATTATCTTCTTTAAAGATAAACCATCTTCACAAATAAAAAATAACATTCAAATTTCTTCTTTCTCGATTTACAATAATATATTTATTATAATTATCGAACCTTTAAACGGCGATAAAAAAGTGACCTAAAAATAATAATTTTGCCATATAAGCATCCATAAATATTTATGATTCAGGGATGCCTTAAGGTTTTGTATATGTATGGTATTGTATTGTGCCGAGGATCGCGAGTCAATGCGTATTTATCACCGGACACGAGAAGTGCTCGGGGAGGAACTGAAAGTGATAGTATGATGATGAGAAAGCTGAATAAAAAAGGGGATAAAGAGAATAAGAGTTCGAGTATATCGTATAATACTATATATTACATAATATATATATATATATATATATATATATATATATATATATATATATAAAATAAATAAAAAGAGATTCTGAGTTTGCGAAGCAACAGCAGCTGCGGCAGACAGCCGAGTATGTGATGAGAGTCACTCGTTGTTAGCGCTGACGCGAACTTTTCCCACTACACCCTCGAACTCCAAGTCGAGTTCCTCCGACACGCAACCAGTCAGATATTGTAACTGACACGGGATTCAACCGGTGAAACTGTGCCGACTTTGTCAAAAATCGAGACTAAAATTCGCATATTTCTTCTTTTTATTATATTTTATTTTATTTGAGTTTTTACTCCATCTGTGATTTAAATTAAGCGCGTTGTTTCAAGTTATCGGTAAGATTTTAAAAGAATGAATTAATAAAAAAAAAAAAAAAAATTAATTTCTTCTTTAGAAGAAATCGGAAAAACAAATAAAAATAAAAATGAAAAGCTCTTGAGCTTCTTACATCAAATCGGTTCTTGAAAACTTTAGATCAACTTAAACTTGTGCAACAGGTCACATCAAACTGATGGTTAAAAATCTGTTAAATAATAATAACTTTAAGCTGAAATAATTTGTAATCGATCGACATACGCGACGTTTATCTAATACTTACATACGACTCTTGGAATAAATTTTTATACCACGAGCTTTATTAATTTATTATCCCATCAAATGAATAAAATGTATTTTTTATTATGATTAATAATAAAAAGTGATTGAATTTAGCAGATAATAAAATGTCTTTTATTGCAGAGCATTTTTTTGAGAAAATAACCGACGAGATTCGATATCAATACAAGCAAAGATTCGAATGAGATTAGTTTAACGACTTCTATCACTCGATACCTGAATACGCACAAACATATAGATCCATACTCCCTCTTCCATTGGACAGCTTCCATTGGAAGTGAAGAAAGAGCCCTCGATCTCCTGCAAGAGAAGCGGATCTCGCAGTTCACGTTCAAGTTGTCCTATCACACCGATCGGCACGTACGAAACCGCGACATCAGTACTGATGTAACGAGGGAGGACACGAGAGTTAACTTCCAGGGATGGAATTTCACCTTATCAAAAAAATAATTCTTTGTTCCTTCGAGCCAGCATTTTCCTTTTCTTCATTTACTTGATCCATTATTTTTATATTTATTTATATTTTCATCTCAAGCCGGTCTCACTACCTTTTTTCTTCTTATTCTTCTTTGAAAAGAAATATTACTACCGAGTGATAAAATAACGCAACAGTAACAGTAACAGTGATCCGAGTGATTGAATAAAGTCACGGAATAAATGAATAAAGAGGATTTTTTTGTTCGGGATCCAGCTAGCGGTGCAATTCTTCTATAAGAGAGTAATCGTATACCAGAAAAATGATCCAAATTGAATGATGGTAATTCAATTCACTTGTGTATTTGTGGCGAGGATATACTGATAAATGTATTGACTATTTTCCGTCCGATTTATCAACGCACTTTCAACGATTGTTTAGTGAACGTTGAAATAAATAAAAAATAAAGTTAACTCAACTTTGGAGTCTCGAGTGTCGGATTTAATGGTTAAAGTTACTGATTAAGAAAAAACTATTAATAAAATAAATAAAATACTCGTTTATTTATTTAATAAAAATATTTTAAAAATTATTGCGATTTGAAGTTCAAGTTTGCGTGTAATCTGCAAATAAATGTAGCTCGTCATAAAAGTATTTATATTACATAAAAATAAAGTTTAGTTAAGCTTTGAAAAAAGTGTTAGACATTTCTTCTTCTTCTTTTTTTTTTTTTTTTTATATTTCTTCAGCTTCCCTGATTTACTCTAAATCCAGTGTATACATCCATGAAATAAAATATATCTCTGGCAGTGACATTGAACAGCAAAAAAAATAACACAAAATGATAACAAAATTTATTAAAGAACAAAAGTCATGTTTTATTGTGTTAAATCGATAGTAGTGAAGAGAAAAAATGTTAAAAGAAAAAATAGGGTTGTAAGATGATTGAAAACGGAAAGACTTGGGTGGGTAGTGCACGTGAGGATGATGATCGCTTTAAAATAGATTCGTTTATGTTCGAAAAGAAAAATATTAAAACTGAGACTGGTATCGAGAGTGTTGCTGTGGATATTGACATTGATATTGGCAGTGATTTTGAGTGGGTATCCTCGATGAGATTCAGTGACAATTATACGAATTCATTGACGGGAATGCTGACGGCAAGTGTTGAGGCAAGTTTTAATCAGTCGACCACGGAGAGAAGAGATGCTCTTTATGTCGTTATACCGGTAACCATTATTTATGCAATTATTTTCTTAACCGGTCTGGTGGGCAATGTCTCGACATGTGTTGTTATTGCGCGAAACCGCTCGATGCACACGGCCACTAATTACTATTTATTCAGCCTTGCGATTTCCGATTTGCTGCTACTTGTTTCGGGATTACCGCCAGAGATGTATTATATCTGGTCCCACTTTCCGTATATCTTTGGAGAGTCTTTTTGTATGATCCAGAGCTTCGCTGCTGAAACATCTGCTAATGCAACTGTTCTTACTATTACTGCATTTACTGTTGAGAGGTAATTTTTTTTTTACAAGTATTGAATTTTTTTTTTTTAATTGTTTTCGAACGAGGGATGTGCTAAATTAGGACATTAGGGATGAATAAATTATTTTTGGGCTTAATTACGGTTAGTTTTCTTCTTTTTCCTTGTTATTTCAAGAAAAGTATAATTTAACGGCAATTAAGGATTTTATTAATTAAATTTTATGGTTATTGTTAAATTAAATTGAAAAATTTTGATTAAAATATTTTTTATGAAGAATTTATTTTTTGAAATTGAAAGAAGAATATTTTATTTTTATGATCAATTTAAGAAGAAAAGTTAATTATTTTTTCTCTGATTTAATAAAGATAATTTAAATATGGTAACATATGTTTTAATTAGTAATAAAAATTCATGAAGTTTCTTATTTTACTTCACCAAAACTCATTATCTTCGAAGTATTTTAATTGTATTTGTAAATTTTTTAAATTATAGTAATTAAATTTTGAACTAAATCAACAAATAATTCAAAAATGTAATTATTTTTTTTTTTTTTAAATAATTTATAAAAATATTTGGAGCTTAGAAATTGTTTAAAATTAATTTTTAAACTAGAAACATATTTATTTATTCATTGAAATTTTTATTAATTTAAGACTACAATTTTCTGAAAAAACTTGAATAAAAAATATATTTTATATTAAAATACTCAACTTGAGAATATATATTAAAATTAAAAGCTTCAATTCATTAAAAATTAATTACAAAATCAATAAAATAAACATCAATTTTCCAGCCCTTTTATGAATATTTCTATGGAAGAATGGATAACTTTAATAATTAAAACAAACATTAATAATAAAAAAAAAAAAAAAGTGTCTCACGAATTAATCCCACTTACTTTAATAGAAAGTATATCTAAAAGAAAAAGTAGCTTACAAACTTAATCGTTTGAATGGAAGCTTACAGACTAAATAAATATAAAAAAAAAAAAAGGAACTCTGAAGTAAAGTAATTTTAAAGAAGTAAGTGAGATAGTATTTTATAAAAAAAAAGAACTGATGGAAAAAAATATTTACATTGTTTGTGTAGATACGTAGCAATTTGTCATCCTTTCCTGTCGCACACAATGTCCAAACTTTCACGGGCTGTCAAATACGTAGTCGCGATTTGGCTTCTTGCCCTGTGTTTGGCCATACCGCAGGCCATTCAATTTGGGGTGGTTTATTCACAAGAGATGAATGGGACGATGATAATGGATACGGCAATGTGTTCCGTCAAGTGGGTAATAATTGAACACGCTTTTGAAATATCAACTATTTTATTGTTCGTCGGGCCGATGACTATAATCACCGTACTATACATACTCATTGGCATCAAGTTGAGACATTCCAGAGTGCTTACCACTATCAAGAGAAATCCTTTTCCCGGCTGTCTTAATCACGGCGATAGTGGCAGATCACGAGGCCTAGCTCAGCGTAATGTCATAAGGATGCTTGGTAAGATTTTTTTTTTATTACTTTATTAGCTTTTTTTATTCCAAATCAACCGTTGATTAATCTCTTTTTTGTTTCTTCTTTTTTTTTTTTTTTTTTCCATTAGCAGCACAAAAAATTTATTCACCTCTCGAGTAAATAAATAAAATTTTTTAGCTGAACAAAAATATTTATAAAAGGATTGATTTTTAAATACCATCCAGGTATTTACGGTTTCATTTTTTACTTTTAAATAACTAAAATCTGAAAGTCGATAAATAAAATTTTTTTTTAATCTACGGCCTTTTATAAAAAGTAAAAAAAAAATTTTTAGCCGTCTATAATATGACAACTTTTTATAAACATCAAAATACCTTTTGTGAAATATGTCAAAAATCTCTGGAATTTTTCCCATTACGGGCAAAAGAATCGATTGAACTTTGCTTCAAGTTCCCAGAAAAATTTTAACGTTCCTATTAAAAATAATTACCTGTCATTTCTTCTTTTTTAGTTTACAAAAAATTTATCCGTAAAATGGAAGTCTCAAAAATAATCAGAAAATCCAATAATAAATACAAGTTACAGCTGCAAAATTTAAATTAAGAAACTCGAGCAATAAATAATGTTATTGATTAATTTTGAAATAGAGCTTCGGTATTTTCTTATGACTGCAATTACGAGTCTGATGTGTCGTAACAATGTTTATTTTTTACCCGGATTAAATGCAGCTTAATCGCAACAGATGTCTGGAAGTAATCAAGTTCCCGTAATGATAATGATTGTCATAAAAGCCGAGCTAAATATATTATAGACTTCAACAATGCAATAAAATAATAAATCCGAGGAGTTTGTTATGGACATAAAAGTGTTAATTTTAAAGATCGAGTTGGTGGCGATCGCGACATTGCATTTATATAAACTGGTTGACATTTTTTTCGCAATCAAAAAAGACCGCGCCAAAGTTGATTCGCGAAAAACCGTTTATGGGCAATGGACATTGAACATTAAATTAAGACTTCTGCACATTGATTTCTATGAAAGATTACTGCAAGAAGTTCAAGCTCATCTATTTATCTGTACCAAGTACTTCTGTAAAAGAGCAAAGAGCTTTTAGTTTCAGAAAAAACAGGAAGCGCTTAATTATTTCTTAGAGAAATTCTTAATAAACATTTAGTTCAAATTCTTATTTATTATTTATAGATGAGATGACTCGTATAAATAAAAACAATCATCTTAGCTCAGAATTCCATTCCAAGAGTCGTAATGATTAATTTCAATTGAACTTAACGAAACTTAATAGACTTAGATTGAATTTAAAATTTTTTAAACTAAACAATTTCTGCATTACTAAAAATTAAAATAATATTTTTCTTTTTTTAAATAATTAAGTAAATTATTTAAATTTTATTCATTTCAGTGTTATAAAAAATTATAAAATCCGGAAGAACTTCCTGCTGAGTTATAATAATTGAGAAAATTTTTTTAAATCTCCCTAATAGCTGCGTAATAATTATCCAAGGAAAGAGAACTCGAATATTCATTAAATCGTAACTAATTCTTTGTGAAGTATAAAACCACCCGCGTAATGAATTTGAAGAAGCTTAACATTAAGAATGAGTGATTATAATTAAAACTCTCTGAAGAGATATTTACATACTTTAATGACTAAATTATAAATTTATTATTTGCTTAACTGTCACAGTATTTATATTTCTATAAGAAGTTCTGATTTTGACATATGTCACGTACAATAAGTCCGTCGTAAAACAATGTTTTTATGGTTTTTTTTTTTATTTTTATTTTGCTGATTAAATAAAGAAAGTCATAAGGAAACAAAGAAGAAATTTCATTGGTAAAGTATTTGGAAGAAAAAAAATAAATTCAATGGTTCGGAAATATTTTGTTCAAGGTCAAAAGCTTACAAATCTTATGTTAATTAAATAGTTTAGTAAATTTTCATAAAACCAATCCTCTTCCAGCGAGCCACTTTTTTAATCAAAAAGAATCGTCTTTCCCAATTAGTGATGTATTCAATAAAACTGAATTAAAAATAAAATTATGTTCGTACAAGGACATCCGTATTTCAGTCTCAGGAATAAAATTTAACTTTATTTTGTAAAATAACAACCGAAATGTAAATAAATAAATAAACAGAAATAAAAAGAAATTGTTTTGGAGAATTCCGCGAGTCAGATAGCTGATTTTAGTTTTATCTTAAAATTCTTGTACAGAAAATCGTTACTTACATTTGAGCAGTGGTATTGCGAAATGTACTTCCGGCAAAATGAGGAAATGCGACGATTCAAGTTTATTTACTCATCCAATAGCCACACACACGTCCTGTATCTACAAATGTAATCAACCGGACAGTAATGATGAGTACGTCTGTCAATGTATATTCTGAGATTTAGATCTCATCTCTCCTTATTTTTATAGTATATATAGTATATAGTATATCTTCAATGTTCTCTTCGCTGATTACTTGATTAACAAAATATTGTTTATATTTATTTGTCTATCGTCTTCTTCGTATCTTTTCATTAATTTATTTACTTCGATAAAAGCAATAACTTGCATCTGACGTAAAATATTAAATGCAAAATTGTTGCCTGCAAGTGAAAAAGGAAAAAAAATTGACCGTTCGAATAAATAACGAATGCAAATTACGTGTTTATGAAATCGATACAATAGAAAGTGGAAACAAGAAGCTTATTATGAGATTTTTAGTCACATTTTTGAAGAAAAAACTCGATGATTTTACGTAAATTTATATTTTTATTATGAAAAATCTTGTTATGTATATAATGTAACTTTGTTGTTTAAAAAAGTTACATAAAACTTTAAATAAGTTAAGGAATTAAGAATTGTTCACGTAGATGAGACTTAAAACTTTTGTCGAAATTTAAGATAAAAATGTGATAAGATGATGTGTGGGCTAAAATTTTTATCTCACCGTCAGCAAAAAGGTTACAAAAGAAAAATAAAAAAAAGATCTTCGCGCTATTTTAAATTTAAAAATACATTATTTATTGAATGGTTAATAAATATGAGTGGTATTTTTAAACACGCAACAAATGTATTCGGAAATGGAAATAATTTAAGAATATAAATATATGGATTGATAAATGGGATGCTCATAAAAATATTTTGATTAACTGAGATTTTTTTCACGTATTTTAAAAAATCTCTGGAGGCTACTAAATCTTAACCCTCATCTTTCCATTCAAATAATGAGATTGTGTACCAAAGTCTATCTACTTGATATTTTTTATACTTTGATTCATGACTAATTTTTATGATTTTTTTTAGCAAACAAAATTTATGGCCGATAATATCTGACTCAAAACTTGTAAACTTATTTCAATATATTCAATTTTTAATCAAAAACTTTTTATTTTGTACTGCGGATATAACTTTACTCTTTTTGTTTTCTTTACTATTACGCTCACTGTTATCTGATAGGAGATAATAAGTTTCAAGAGAAAGGAAATTAAAGATCTTTGAGGTTTTTTTCTTATTTTCTCATGAAATCCTTTATTCTTTTAAGAAACTTTTAATATATTTGTAATCAACTCCTACTTAAAATGCACTCATTGTCGGCAGTTTTTGTGGAAAACTAATTATATCAAATTCAATTATTTTTTGACCACTTACTTTAAAAAAGATAAGATTACTTTAATTTAATTAAACTTTAAAATATTTTTCAAATGATAAAACTTGAATTTTAAAGGAAAATTTAAATTTAAAATTGATTTTAAGCGAGTGAAGAAATTTACTAATATAAAATTAGCAGAAGTAAAGAAGAAGAATATAAAGTACTGTATTAATTACACAACAAAATAATAGTCCTCTTTTTTAATTGAAAGAATAATTTTTCTAGACTTCAGTAATAACAGATTTTTTTTATACTTAAGAAATTTTATTAACTGTTAATAAATAATTTAATAAACAATTATGTAACTATTAAAATTAAATGAACTTTAATATTAAAAATAATAGAAATAGCTGAGCAACATTGAGCGTGGTTAGTATTTAGATGGGTGACAGCTTGGGAGCACCACGCGCGGTTGGCACCTTCTTTCGTTTATTATTATTCATTTGCTGCTATTATTTATTTATATCTAATAAATATTTTTTATTCGTCAACAAACATTTAATTGGACCCTTTAATAAAAATGCACTCATAAGTGTCACAATTTTATTTTGAAACGTTTTATAATCCCAAAACTTGGAATGAATAAAAATATTCCACAATTGATTAGGCAGATTTATAGTTTTGTTTTTTCTATCGCAAAAAATTCTATATAAAATAAATAATAACGATGAACTGTAAAATATTTTGCTCGAAAGTGTCAATTATCAATATAATGTTTTTAATAAATGTTTTTTTTCTTAAAAAACATTTATTAAAAATAAAAAAAAAATTGCTCGTACTTAATAAATTGATAAATTGTTTTTAAATAAAAAATTTACTTGGTTAATAAATTCTTTTATCACTGTTGAAGAAATATGAATAAAGGCAGAATCACTTCAGATCTTTCTAATTTACTTTTAACTTCAAAACAACTCAAGTTTACAATTGGAACTTTAAATTTCACTAAAAGTCACGTGAAAAAAAAAAAAAGTTATTATCTTCTTTATACTTATTTATATTTTTCTAAGAAAAAAAAAAATAATTTAATAATTTTCTTTAATAAATATAAACCCGAGCTTTAATAAAACAAATGTTCATTTATCAAAACAGTTAACTACCTAAAACCATAGACGGTATTAGCAATTATTACGAGGTGCATTTTTCCAGTCATAACAAAAACACACAGCCCTATAAAAATTAATTTACCACACGAGTAGAGAATAAAACGTAATAAAAGTCAGTATGAATATACTGAATATACTCCTGTACTGTATAATGAAAAAAATCTTTTAGCTGGCCGAGTGTAAGACGTAAATGAAAGCAAATGGGCTGTAGTATATTGAAGAGTAGCTGGTAGTACATCAGTGTCGTCTAATAATCTTTTGTACAAAATCCTTTTTCATTAACTTTCTGGGTCGTTTAACAGCACTTGGAACAGACCAGCATTATTGAATTTTAATTGAATGCTATATGCTTTTATTGCCGCGATAAATCCATCTAAAAAATAATTTAAATAAAAATTAAACTAATCCATTATAATATATTTTATTGCAGTTGCTGTTGTGGTCACATTTTTCATCTGCTGGGCACCGTTCCATGCTCAAAGATTGCTAGCAGTTTATGCCCAAAGTACCGGGAATGAACCTCATGCTGCCTTAGTTACTGTCTATACAGTATTGACATATATATCAGGAATATTTTACTACCTCTCGACGACCGTTAACCCGCTGTTGTACAACATAATGTCCAATAAATTCCGCGAGGCATTCAAGGTAACTTCAACACAGCGAACCTTAATAAACATCTCTAATAATTAAATTAATAATAATAGTAGAGTATTTTTTTTTAGACCATGCTGGCGGGTCATTGTCGTGCTGGAAGATCATTACAAAATCGCAGCCCCCAGTTACGAGCCTATAGCAGCCTTTCAAGACATCAAAAGTCAACTCTAAGAAGACGCGAACCCCATTCATCCTCATCCGCAAGCGATGATACCCACCAGCTAGCTCCGCTGACACGACACAATAATCAGGGGCAAATGATGATGGAGCACTATATTGATAATATTGGTCCGTCAAATAATTCTGCAGGCAAAGTAATTAATTGGCGGACGAAAAAAAATTTTAATAAAAATTATAATAATAATAATAATAATAATAATAATAATAAATTTAAGTCGAGGTCACGGCCAGAAGAAATAACTTTAGTTACGTCTCTGGCAAAAGGTTTCAACGACAGCTGTAATAATAATGGAGGGATTTCTCATGCTATCAATAGATGTTTCAGCAAGGACGAAAAAGCTATTAAACCGGTGACAATTGGTAAATATACATACATACTAATAAATTTATATTTATTTAAAATTAGATTGGTTGAATTGAGGGGTTTATTTAAAACTCTAAATTCATTATTTTACTTTTTTTTTTAAAGGTATTTTTCCTGACGGTAAAAAAGCTGATGGTCTATTTCTTCAGTGTAATACTGAAGAGATTAAGCAAAAATTTACGGTAGAAAACGAACTCGTATCATCGAGTCATCAGGCTAATAAAATTCAAAGTCATACGAGTATTGATAGTACGAGTACTTTAAGTAATTCAAGCCTTAAAGATCTGGATAAAACGGAATTCACGGGGAGTGAGCTTGCAAGGTATATGGGCGTATTGAATTTTGATCCTGTTACTTGATCAAAGGTACTACTGGATTGATGGTAAAAAATAGGTTTATAAATGTGTAGATAGATAAATGATAAAAAAAAAAGATAGGACTATATACTGTATATCTGGAAATATGACACAAAAATCTGTATCAACGATACTTTAAAAATTGTATACGATTGATACATGTGATAATTGAGATTGATCGCGGTACACTTTGATTTGAATATTTTATAGATCTGTATTTTGTTTTATTGTTGTAATTATTCTTTTTTTTGTGGCGCGGATTCACACGTCTGTGTATAATTTAGCGAATTTTTTTTTTTGTGATAAGAGAGATAGGGAAATAGTTTTAAGGTACGGGGACGTTGATAAAGCTACTCATTATTATTTATTTATAATTTTAAATTAGCTTTTTTTTATATGTGTTCGATAAAACTAAATATGACGCATGTTCATTTTTTATGCGCTGCCTGTGATTTAATGCAATTTTAAGAGAGAGAAATCATGACAGTAGAAATTAGAAATTAATTAATAAGCTTATCCAGCGGCAATTAAAGTAAAAATTTTAAATATTACAGTAAATATATTTATAAGATAAAATGAAATGGAAAAAAATTTTTTGTAGATTTTTTAAAATCAATAAGAAATTAACTTTCTTAAATTAAGTGAAAAATTTTGAATTTTATCAATTTTATCAATTTAATAATAAAATTATTCATAATTATCAACTCTAAAACCAAAAACTAAATTAATATATTAATTGTAATTAAAGATTATCGCTTAAATATTGTGAAAAAAATTTAGTATCAATTTAGATTATTATTTTGGTTAAGAAGATATTTTAAATTCAATGACTTCTTGTTCAAAGTATGCAGGTATAATAAGCATTAAAGTTTGTAAAAAGAACTACGTACAAAGTCGCAATTATTATTTGGGAGACATAAATCAAGTATCGTGTACATAATAAAATTTAATGTGCAAAAAATCAGAGCACCGTTAGGTGCCATGTAGAATTGTATAGCTCAAGTTTCAGGTGGGTATCCAAGTACGCCTTTATAGCAGGATCAGCTCGAATCCTACCCACGAGTTTCTTGAGTTCTGGATGATCTGTATAAAATAAATCCGCCCAAGAAATCTACCGAATGATTAACGTACTTAGATATTTGATGTGAAAATAAATAAAAATAAATGATAAGTATCAAAACTAATATCTACTTTACATTTTTGTGATAAATTATCGCATGTTAACATTTCTTCTTTCGTGTTGCTAATTTTACAAATTTTATTCCATGATTTAATTCTCAAATACTGAAAATTTTTTACTTAATCTATTAAATTGTTGTAGTAAAAGCAATATGATAATTTATTATTGCACAAAGTAAAATAAAAGAATTTTAGTGACTGATAATAGTTTATATTTAATTTCTATCGCTTTGTTGAGTGTTCTACAATGATAAGTGATAGAGAAATATCTTTGTAGTAAAAATTTTTTCATGATTATCTTCTTTTTTTTTTTTTTTTTTTTTTACGATACATCGTAATAGTGATAACGATATGTAACATTTAAAGTGTTATTTTATCTCAGTAAACAAAAAGTACTTTGATGGTTATACAACAGGCAAGAGAAACTTCTCAGAAAAATATAAAAATAAAGTTTCTTCAAGTTGATGAAATTCAAAAATGTTCAAGTTAGAAAAACTTTTCATATATATATGAAAAGTAGTTGTAACCTTCAAGCTTGTGGATGAAATGAAGCAACGGAGACTGAAATTGCACGGTATATTGATTTTTGATCATTGCTTGATTTACATACTAGAACTGGATGACGCAAAAAGGTATTAATAATATCGAGGATCAACAAGTTTTTTCCAATGATGAAAAAATATAATTCATAATAAAAGTTTCAATGATGTAAATTATTTTTATTTAAACACTCAAAAAATATTGTAATTTTAAAAACAAAGCTTAGATTTTAAAATGTTGTAAAAAAAAATAGTTTTTCAAAGACAGTAAAAAAGATTAGTGTAAATTTATATTCTTTAGTTTTATAAAATAGATAAATTTAATACCCTTCAAAAAATATGTAGGCTTGAATATAAAAAAAAAAAAAATACGCAGACAGAATAGTATGCAAAGTAGTAATTATTATTTGAAAAACATAAATCGATTATAGAAGACAATAAAGTTTAATGTGCAAAATATTGAACACCATTCGGTGCGATTTAGTATTTTACAGCGAAGTTTTCGGGCGTTTATCCAAATAAGCCTTGACGCCGGGATGAGCTCGGATTTTATCCACAAGTTTCTTAAGTTCCGGGTGATCCTTATTTAAATCGTGACCGAGAACATTAGAAAGATAGTCGGTATAGCCTGCATAAAGTAAATCCGCCCACGACAGCTATTGAATAAATGAACAAATAAATAAAATAAATAGAGCCCACAGCTAAATACTTAACATACATAAATTAGAATAAATAATTGTTTTACCTATCTTAATTGAAATAAGACTAAAAAAAAAACATACCTTTTTATTGACAAAAAATCCTCCGTTCTTCTTCACCTGCTCTTCAAACTTAGCCATCAGCATTTCCTTTTTCTTGAAAGCAGGTTCCTTGAGTTTTGCCTTGAAGTCTGGATTCTCTTCCCAATGGTAAGTCGACAGAGCTGACAAAAAAATGATTTATAAGGCTATAAGCCGGTGTAAAAGGGTAGTAAGTATATAATATATAAAAAATGTATACATAATAATAATATTAAAATAAAATAAAATTGCATCTTACGGATTCTTAGATCATCGATTGCATCTGCAGTAGCGTCAATTTCCCATGCTTCTTCATCAGATGAACCATAAAGGCCAAATTTCTTCGCCAAGCAACGCATTACCGCCTTTGATTGATTATACTTTTTCCCATCGATTTCAAGGACTGGCATCTGACCCAAGGGCATTTCTACAATATTATTATACTTTGTTAGAAATAAATTTAATAAATACCCTCCAATCACTTAAAAATTTTTTAACTTTTATGAACTTTGGAATAACAAAGTAAATAAAAATATGTTGAATTTCTTTGAGCAAAAACTGAATCTTATTTTATAAATTATTTTTATTTTAGTATTTTACTCTATTCTTAGATTTTATGTCTAAAAAAACTTAATATTTAGTTGAAAAATATTTTCGAAAGGGAAAAGTAAGTCCTACCTCTGTTTCATGATCCCGAACACTTGGGTCACACAAAGAACTCTTTTACTTTTCGGAGTTGTAGTAGTTTTTAAATTAGTACAAACCGACTCTTTCAAGCGTAAAGACGCTTCTTGAAAACGTAGTCTTTTGATTAAAGACTAAATATATGAATGTTAATTTAATTTATAAATATAAAACCTAATAATCACGATTACCTATCCATAACTTCCAAAAAAATACTTACGATCTTTGTACTTTGGCCAATCAGCAAATTCTATCCGTTTGTCCTCAAACGGAATGTTGTTGTAGCTCAACATTAAACGGATAGGCTCACCCAAACCGGTAAGATTGAAATACCAGAGCTTGTAAGTCGGCATTTTCAATCACAATTCAATTATTCAATCTACAAAAATAAATATTTACACAGGATTAATAAATATTTTTAATTGAGGAAGAAATAATTTTTATTAAAAATTTTATTATACAACGCAATAAATGTAGTCGCGTAAATTGCAAAGTTAAGTGGGCAAAGCCGTGATACGTACATGGAACGAAGGATATGATTAAATATCCGGGTTTCAGCGGAGACAGGAATGGCAGGTCTTGATGTGAGAACACTTCAATTCCAACTGACTCGCGTACTTCTCGCAGTCTGAGCATAGAACCCGGCTTTAGCTTGTTATTGAATACAAACTAAAACACTAGTTGTTACATCACCATTGGCATATCGTCCTTATTTTTACTATTATTATTATTATCATCATGTCATCTTCTCTAATAATCCCCTCTATACTTAAAAACAGGGTATAATTGTTTCGCACAACGCTGACTCATTGTCTTTTTTTCATTTTGCATGTTATAAGCTTTGTTCGTGTCTATTATGTATATACTCTGTGCTATATTCTGCATTCACTAATCCCATAGCAATCTACGGCTGTATGATGATCATAATAATAATATAAATAATCGTAATATTCAGAGACAACGCTTATTGTTCGTTGTCAGTTGGATAAAAATTGATGCTTGCTATAACTTTTTTTTTTTTTTAATCAATATTCAATAATTTTTTATAGAAAAAATTTCATTTCTGTTCCAGATATTGATATGAGCTATATATAAGATAAATCATGAAAATTTTCTCGACCAATGCCATTAAAAAGTAAATGCTAATTACAGAGTTGAGAAAAAATTTAAACTTGTAACAATTACACGGCCTTTGTAAGTGTAATTATGGAAAAACAAAGTACATTTATTTTATTATGTTGATTGAAAAATTTTCCCTTTCGATAATCACGTAAGGATGTTGTAATTGTACGTACATTCAATATAAATGTATATGTATTGAATAGAATAAAATACTTCTATTCATTTTGCGCAGAGATGTATACACATATTCTTCGCACGGATGTTGAAGGTCTGAAATAATTGATTAACATTTTATAGCGCGTCATTACATTAATACTAAAGTTAAAAAAGCAACATTTTATTGATATAAAATATTTATTTATAGTTAATTAATGAGGTCTGTAAGTGTATGCGTGTGTGAGTGTAATAATTATTTGTACTCTTACAAATTGCAAATTACAATATATTAATATTAATATTAATATCTTAAGTATAATGAATGTAAAAAGGAAATGCAAATATAGTCTTCCGACTTATGTAATTATGTGGTACATAATTTATTGCTCAGTTTGGGGCCGCTTGCCAATCCAGGATTTAATGTTTGGAATATCAAGAATCTTATGCTTGAGAGCTGTCAGATTTTCATACTTTTCTGTAATATCAAACTTTGCCATATAGTTTAAATAATCCAACAAAGCTACGAATACTAAATCAGCCCAAGTTAATTTTCCGTCTATCATAAATCCGCCATTGTTTTTTACTTGAGCGTCCAATTGTGACAAATAGAACGGAAGAATTTCAGTAACTAATGGCTCATATCTGGCTTCTTTAGCTTCAAGATGAGGTTCATAGTGATATGCAGCTATCTCTGCAATCAAATAATTTTTAATAATTATATTTGTTACAGTTCTAGATAGATAAGCATCTTTTTAAGTTGGAATTGATGATATCTATTTAGGGTCATGCATTGTTGTTCAAACATTTCTATGCTGGTGTGGATAGTAAAAAGAAAATGACTAATAGACTTACTTGCACGAATATCGTGGATGGTTTCAACAGTAGCGTCTATTTTCAGATTCTGCCAATCATCTTCACCCGCAAGGTCATATTGTTTCGCTAAATAACGGCAAATAGCTACTGATTGATTTATTTTTTTTTCATCTATCTCGAGTACCGGTACTTGGCCATACGGCATCGCTATTTTAAAAGCGAATAAATTTTCATTAATTACATTTTTTTTTTTTTACAATTAATTATACTCTATAATTTTTTATTTTATTTTTAGATAAATACTCACTGGGTTTAATATTTAACCAATTGTCTCGCTCAAAGCGGTGGTCCTCGAACTCCACACCCGCATAGCTAAAGATAAAACGAATGGGCTCGGCCAATGCTTTTGATGGAAAATATGTTAGCTTAAACTTCGGTTGTGGTTTTACTGCAACTATCGAAATAAAAACTTACTGAATTAATTCAATTATCTTAAGCGAACTTAAAATTATCTTGAGAAAACAAAAAAAAAAAAAAACACACTATTTGCAATTGATAAGGTAAATGCAATCGAACTATAAATATTTTTTTTCTACTCTGATAAGTTTAAAAATGTTAAAGTAATCAATTATATTACTGTTTATTTTTTTTTTCAATTTTTTTTTACTTACCACTATTATAGATTGTTGCAAAGAAGAAAAAATTTTCATTTCTTAGAGCAGTTTCACAAAAAATAATTAGTAGTACACAAGGATATATTTCAAGTCATTCCTATTTTAATTAAATTGTATTTTGGTGGAATCAAGGAGGAAACAAAAATAAAATACCATTAGATAAAATCAATAATGATGAATTTAAATTAAAATTGAAAATGCAAAAAAAAAAAAAAAAAAGGGGAAATATTTCATTACAATTCAAAATTTAAAGTTCATGACAAAAATATTCTTTTACAATTACTCATTCATGTATAAATTACAAAGACTTTTTTTTAATTTTTTCATTAATTAAATTCTGAATAATTTTTTTTTTTTAAATTAATGTTATTTAATTTTAAATCATTTCTATTGATATATATTGTTGATTAATAAATAATTAAATTTACAGATAGATGAATTTATCAGAAAACTATAAGGAATATGGCGAAAAAATGAGGGTCAACAACCTACCAGCAGTGTACGCTATACGTTGATAGCGCGTAGCAACGGCATTGAAAACTTTTCGCAACATTATTCTTGTAAAGTATTAGTAATTAATATCTATTACTCAATTAATTAATTATTTAATTAATCTTGAAGCTAATCTGTAGTCAGTAAGTTTCAACTAATTACTGACGAGAGTACAGATCGATCGGTACTCACTGGATTGAAGCTCAAAAAATAACTATCAGCAAAATCTCCTTTAAAGGCCGGCTGCAATTGCTATAAAAAAACAAGACAAATTTTAGTATTTGAGCTAAACTTAGAGTACGAATAACTCTAGTTGAATAAATAAACGTCAGATGACTCGAATAGTGCCAGAAAAATTAACGCCCATTATCAAGTACATCTGTGAACTAATTACATATCTAATGCGGTAAAAGTCTAATAACTACGACATGTACGTTAGATTTATGATTTACAATTATATTTTAACTCAAATTCCACACACATGACTTGCACAATCAAATCAGAATTATATAAATGTTTGTAGACTGTTTATCGATTAAAAATTTTTATAGTTTTTGAGATAACTGTTGAATTTGCTGATTAATTTTTTAAAACTTATGATAAAAAATTTATCTTGGCGATATAAAATGTTTTGTTATCGCTAGAGTAATTTGTAAATAGTAAATTAGAACTGCAATTTGTATAATTATGTTTTATAACAATGGCTGTTATTTAAAAAGCAGTAATCGTTTTACATAGCAGCTCATTGTATATTTTTTTAAACTGCTATTCTATATTATACTCCCACAACAATCATAATTTGATGTTATGACACTGCCAAACAAAAAACACATTGTTCCCGCTCGATTTAATGGAGATTAATACTCTAAACTATACCCATTTGTATAATAAGACCGAATTATCAAGTAGTTTTTATTTGTATTGATTTTTTTCTATCTCAAATAAAAAAATATAAATATAATATTATACTATTAGTCGTTCTATTTAATGTCGTAATTTATTGAGTGTTATTTTAAACTACGAATATTTTATTACTTATGATATGCTTATTTGGCTTTGAAGGATCTCAAGATATGAAATATAATGTATTAAATATGATTGAATCAATATAAAAAGTTCTTCATACCCTACACGGAAGCTATTACAGTAAGCTTCTTATTTATTTATTAAAAGTATCTATTACATCATTAAAAAAAAAAAAAAAAAAAAAAAAACACTTGTTAAAAGTTGTTTGAATACTTACTTATAAATATTTAAGTAAATATATTAATTCAAAAAAAAATATAGAAATTAAAAAAATTTAATAAATTGCTTAGCATTCTAAAGGAAAATTTTTTTTTAGGTTTTAATTTCTTCTTTAGGTACATTCAAGTTACGGTACTTGTTGGTTAGATTAGTTGACCAGAAACTAGTCGACTCACGTTCAAATGACGACAAAACATAAACCTATAATTTCCACCAAAATACATATTTTGAGGCGGAAGTTTATACTTGGCGCTTTTGTTCTAGATAAGCATCTTAATCCTAAGGACAAGTGATTATCGTTAACAAAATTGGTAAATATTATTTGTCTGAATCTATATTTGTAATCTGATCTTTATTCAATTGCTTCGATAATCGAATTGTTTCTGAGAAATTATAAATTCCAATGAATACACGACCTCAAAAGAAATAATTTGAAAAAATAATTTATAATTGGATAATCGACAATATGAATCATTCAATTGCTTGTCTCGAGAAGTAGCTATTATCTCCTGTTTCTTTTTCTTCATCAAAGATCTCGTGAGCTATCAATATAAATGCATTGTAATATATCTTCTACTAGTATAAAATCAGCTTCAGGATTACAGAAGAAAATAAAATGATTATTGGTATAAAATATTTATTGAAATATACTCTAAATAATTCAACATTGGCCAATACAAATATTATTTCTGTATTAATAAGTCTTTTGGAATATAATTTTAGTCTTAAAATAGTGCAAAATTCATAACGAAAAAGTACGAAATGGAAAAATGCTAAGCCTGATGTAGCAAATATTACTCAGTATCAAAAAAAAATTATTTTTTTTCTAATAAATGCTTAACACTCAGTCTGAGGGCGCTTTTCAACCCAAGCCTTGATTTTTGGCAGAGCAAGGACTTTTTCTTTGAGAGCTTTCAAATTCTCATGCTTTTCAGTAATATCAAATTTAGTCATAAAGTTCAAGTAATCCAACAAAGCGACGAATACCATGTCAGCCCAAGTCAATTTACCACCAACGAAGTATCCTTCGTTTTTCTTGACTTGTTCGTCCAAGCGATCTAAGGCGAATGGAAGAAGTTCCTTCATCAACGGTTCACGTTTCGCTTCTTTTGCTTCTGGGTGTGACTCATAATGATAAGCACCAATTTCTATGATTAAAAATTGAGCATTAGTTGCATTCCTTTGATATAAAATACTTAGTATTTTAGAGAAGCTTACTTGAACGAAGATCATGGATGTTATCAACAGCAACATCTATTTCAAGGTTCTCCCAGTCATCTTTACCAGCAAGACCGTGTTGCTTAGCCAAGTAACGACAAATCGCTGTGGATTGGTTTACTTTTTTGCCGTCAATTTCGAGCACTGGTACTTGACCAAATGGCATAGCTAGAAGGAAAATTTTTCTCTGTAGTAATTTTCTAAAATACTATTAAATGTGTATAATTAAAATATTATTAATTAATAAATAAATATTAACTCACTTGGCTTGATTTTTGGCCAATCATTTCTGTCAAAACGATCATCTTCAAACTCCACACCCCCGTAGCTCAAAATAAAGCGGATGGGCTCGGCCAATGCCTTTACTGGGAAGTAACTCAATTTGTAGCTTGGCATTATTGCTGTAATTATAACAAAATGTTATCAAGATTAAATTATATCATTAAAAATTAAAAAAATACAATTAGTAATACAATGATTTCATCAGTTCTTTGTAATTGTTTTAGATAAGAATGTAATGATAAGGCTTTTCGAGAATAAAATGAATTATATAAACTTATTTATTTTACAAAAATAAATTAATTATGAAAAATTTCACGATGAAAACTGTCAAATTTTCGCGATTATCAGAGAAATAAAAACCCGACAGAAGTATTATAATAATCATAAGCTGTTATTAGTACAAAGAAAAAAAAAATAAATATCTAAAATTCAAGACAGGTCAATTAGTTATTAAGACACAAAAATTAAATGAGATGAAAATATTGATTACCATAAATCAAAACAAAATTACAGTAACGATCAAATGAGATCAATGATCTAGATGTATCAAATATACCGGCATTACACTAAAGCGGAGTCCAAAACTGAAAGTCAGAATCTAAATAGTTGTTCAATAAAAATAATAAAATAATTAATGATCAAGTGTAGACTTCTTTTTAATATCAATTAAAATCAATGAGTACTTACAGAAATATTCAACAACTCTTTACCAATAATTAGCAAAACAAATGTCGCTTTGCAAAAACGTATTACGACGGCAATCAATGACAGGATAAACTGAAGCTGAAAAAAATTGTCGGCTAGTTTTAACTATACTATATCAGCGATCGATCGTCAAGTGACTCAAGTAGTACAGCAGACACCCATAGAGGCGCACGAAAGCATCCCCTCTCGCTGTTCAACATGTACGTTCGGTGGTATATGTATTGGAGTTGTTTTTTTGTCTCTCACAGCACCATTCAAGAGTCACTACCACATGCATATTTGAAATCCAGTTAACTTGTAAGGTTCAGAAGACAAATACACCAGCGAGAAGCCGCTAGTTGTACTGAGCCTCACTGACGTCACCACATTGTAAAATGTACTGCTCAGCGATTCTCAGCAAGTCCCACAATCCTATCCATGCCTGTAACTCATTCTAAACGCTATTCCTGAAAGCTTCAGTCAAGGCTGTTGCTACAATAAGCTCTGGAAATTGATCATAGATTCAAAGTATGAATATGCATATAATTTTAATTAATTTTTTTTCAGCTATCGAGTCAACGGATTACTTTATACTATCACCAATTAGTTGGTAATTAGCGCTCAATTGTTATTGAATTAAATGATAATTAATATTCAAAAATTTTTTTGCATGAAATCTTTAGATCCAAAAACCCCGACTAAACCTAGTTATTTTTGCAGAAGTACAGCTATAAATATATATGTAATTTCCAAATAATTAACAATTATAAAAGACAGAAAGTCGCGCCTGCGCTATTCTGCGATTTATATATTAAAGTAAGAGAGCAGATAGCGCCACCACGTTTTCCTTGGATACTACACATTTTTTCTTAAAAAAATGTTTCCTTACTGATCTAATAAATTATTTTTATGTTCATTTACTTAATTTGCTGAAAAAAAAATTATGCTACTTACATGCTGAATTTTTGCATGTAAACATTTTCCTACAGTCAATGATACCTGAAATTATGAGTCAAAAAACCGTATAGTATCCAAAGTTGAACATATCGATCTTTCGTTAGGTTGAAAAAACGACAAAAAAATGTTTTAACAAAAATAAAGTTCACAAATTAAATGACTTTAAGTTACTCGTACTTCAGCACTATCGATTATTAGATTATTTGCTCAAAATTGCTGGCTGCAAGCTATCAATACGGCAAAAAGTAATGACATACTTTTATAATACCGGTATGAAAATACTGCTGTAATGTAGAATTTTCATGTGAATAAAAAATTGTCAAAATGATAAAATAATTTTCAAAAAATTGATTGCGCATGCGCGAAAATTATAGGTGGCCAAAAATCGAACTTGAACTTTTGGAAAATATTAAAAATATAGAAAAAAGCAGTCGAAATGTAATGAAAACTATTTAAAATTATATATATGCTCATATAATATTCATAAAAATAGTTGAAATTATTTATAATAATAAGCAGTTAACAGAAATATCGAAATTCATTGTGAGGTAAATCACATTAAACAATTGCAACGTTGTATAGTCTGGCAACGTCGCATCAGCCTGTTCGGATTTTGCTGAGTTGCGTAGATGGTCGGATACAGCACATTGCGCGTCCAACTTGGCTGAAACTTCATTCACCGCGTGTGAAATTTTTTTATTTTAAAAATAGTTTTCAAATACTCGTATTGTTAATATTAGGTCTACAGTCTCCTGATTTAACGTAAGTATCATTTATACTTTTATTTTACTAATATTGTACTAATAATGATTATTTCGTAAGATCTCATTGGACGGCGTATGTTATAAGACTTATCGGGTAGAGGTGGAATGCGCATACCCTTGAACTGTACATTTTTCATAATTATCACCTATTTTTAACAACATTTACTAAATTGTTATCATTTATTTTATCAAAAATTAACATTATCGAAACAAGGATAAATATTATTTTAGCTCTTTATTTGATATCGCATGATATTACAAATTTTTGAGTTTTTTAGGTTAGGATTGAGCCTCAACTTGATATCAATATATGACTGACTCAGGTTGTAAATTTAAAAATCTTATTTATGCTAAAGCATATTCATAAACAATTAATTGTTTATTAGTATGCTCTAGAATGAATTTGAACTTTTTGATCCTCGAATATCTATTAATATCAAGGATAACATAAGCAAAAGCATTTTTAGATATTTATCCGATGTAAATTTGGAATCAGTTCAAAAAATTTATGCAAACCCATGAGAAATAGATAATAAAAAATTGTAAATTTTTACCGTTCGTGATAGTATATATCGTACAATATATAGGTATATAATATTACCACAAAATATATGCATAAACTTGACAGTGAGAGCCCAAAAGAAGTTTTCGTCTAATAAAAAATTTTGACATTAACTTTTGTTATGTTAGAAACTTGATTCAATTTGAAGATCAACTACATAATTGAGGACAAAGTTTTATTATTAAATGAAACGTGCATTACATATGATATATTATAACGAACTTCAATTATATTCAGCAGCATTGTAATTAACTGTGAATAGAAGAACAGTAGAGTAAATAAGATGGTTAAAATAGATATCCGTTTATTTTTGGAAATCCATCGATTGATTATTTGAGCCTATTCAATTATTTAATACATGTTTTTATAAAAGCTTATCGATTTCTCACAAGCTATATTGTAGTGTGTACAAATATCGCTAGTGGGGCCTTCTACAGTAGTTTTTCACTACCACGTGACCATTATCAAATGGCGCAAATCCATATAAATATGAACGCTGATATTATAATCAAAAATTTTGCAATAATCATTTTATATATTACTTGTCCAATGTAAGACAATTTAAAAATATATCAATAACTTGACAAAAAGTTAAATATCAATGTACACATTGTATCAGATTATGCAAAGCGTAATTTTGTGAACGCGCAGAATCGATTAGTTTACGAATTGTACGCAACACTGTTCATGAATACAAGTACAAAAAATTCACCATCAAAGTATTTATGGAAGGGTGGTCTGTACACCATGATAAAAATAATTTCTTATAAGTATGATAATCATTTATTTTATGCATATGGAATAGTAAGACTTACTACTCACGCATACACGTGTACATACATGCATACATGCAAACATACATAAATACGTAATAACATACAGTTACGATAAAAAATTATTATGCAAACATTCATGAACAACGTATCAATAAATCATTGGAAGCATATACGCGGGCGCCATCTATAGTTCATGTACGCCTACTAAAACCGTAATTCATTCTGATTCGAACAGAATTTTTTGGCAACGATCGCCTATTGCTAATAAAATTGCTTTAATTATTTATTTCGTCGAAATGAAATTAATTAATTTGAATATTTGTTTATTTAAGTATGAACAATTGAGAGATAAATTATACTCAAATTTTGAAAGTTAGTTTAAATTTTCATTTTGAGCGCCAATATTAAATACGAAACACAGCGAATTCCGAAATACATTATGAGCAGCTGTACTGCAGCTTTAAATTAATATAAACTCGAGTTTCAGCGCCTTTCACGACTAAGAGAGGCGAACAAAATTTTTATTTGACATCAGAAACTCTATTTTCAGCGCCTCTAATATTTGAACGAAAAAATTTTTATCTGTATTTTTGACCCATATAAAAGGCACTGAAATTTATCTTAATTTTTGGCGCCTAAAAATATTTGAAAATTTTTTTTCATCTTTCTTAGCTGTCAAAGGCGTTGAAATTTGAGTATATAAATGGAAATACACCCACAAAATTTCTAAAATCTTATTGAAGAAATCAGTAATTTTTTATTTAATATTTGCCCTTAATTGCTCATGACGTAATTCCTAGTTTTGAAATTGAAAATGACCCAACTACTCATGTGCTGATACGTATTGATTTCGTGAATAATAGAAAAAAAAAAAATTATCATTAGGGAATGCCGTATGTAATTAAATAATAACTACTAAGTTAATAGTTGATTAGTCAAAAATAAATGTGCCTATATGTACATTAGCACTGGATCGAAATGGATCCTTTTAGAGAGTATAATAACCGCCATGTTTTTTGACTTCGTGTTTACTCGGTAGAGTTCGGTTTATGTGGTACCCCGGGGCCTAGGTTCAGTGTTCTACGTTAAACGTGCAATGCCGTCGATAAATTCGCTTTGCTAGCATTGCTATACGTTATTTATTTTTAGTAGTTTATCTGTGGTTAATTGTAAATAGCTGTAAATACACATGGATGACTTAAAGGTAAAGAATTTAATTATCTCAATAATCTTTCATTTATTTACCCTGATCTTTAAATAATGGAGTATACATATATTAGCACAGTAGTTCTGAAGTACAAGGTAGGGTTGTTTGTCGTAGTGAGTACTTGTGCTCCCCACACAGAGAAAGACGCCACGAACACACGCTCAACTTTGCCAGACTTTTACTTTCAGCTGTTCATAAACCAGGGCCGGCACATGTTCAATTGATTAAAAATTTCCATTCAAGTTCAAAATGTTTAATTTTTTCAAAAATTATTTCTCAAAATTTTTAGTTGATTATTTTTGCGATTAAATTCATCAATTTTTGAGATCGAATAATTTTTTTTCTCCATATTTGAGTCAAAACTGACGAGTGATATTAACCTAAAAATTTGAAGTTCATTACCACTGAAAATTTATGGCAAAATTTCGTTCTCGTAACAATCTTTAGTGGGAAAAAAAAAAAAAAAAAAAAAAAAAAAAAAGAAACATTGATCAGTTTTATAAAACTAATTGCTTGAATAATTTTGCTAAGTTTTAAAAATATATTTTGTGTTCTATTATTAGCATTTAATTATTTGGTTGAATAAATGAATAATTATTTGAGTATAAATTCGAAAAATTTTAAAGAAATAAATGAGGTTAGAAATCTCGAAATTGAATTTGAATCGCCTTCGATATATAATTTCGACCATACGATCGATTATAAAATATTCAGTGTGTTTCTACCCTACTCTTGGTGAATATTCTTAACATGCGCACATCGTCTCACGCATTAGCGATTTTTATTTACATACACCTACAATTAATAACGTTTTATAACAATTCTCATAAAAAAATAAATAACTTTATTTTTTTTAATAACAACATAAAGTACAATTTTGGTATTTCTTTTCTGTCGTAGAATTTGAAGATCTTCTGTGAAAAAAGAAACAGAGTCATCTACAATGTTAAATATTTAGTTTCAACTTTATTTATAAACAATTAAAGATTAAATAATAATCACTGCCCTCTACGAGGTAATTCATCAGCCCATCTTGATCATTACTATTGATAACTATTTTAAAATCTCAAAAATAAAAAAAAATATACTATTCTAGAGTCTTTTGAACCAATAACGAGCATCTAGTGTTTCTGGTATCATTTTGTATACAAACTTCGAGTAATAAACCGGTATCGTTTTAAACAATTGAATTAATAGTAAATGATGGAACCAATAAAAACGGCTACAATGCATGTGAACGAATCTAAAGCCCTTTGTTCGCCTCTATCGTGCTCTGGATGTGGAAACGACGAGATAAGTAAAAAATTAGAGGAAGAACTGTTGTATGATGCTGGTGAAGATGGAGATGAGGATGATGCACTTTCCGATGATAGTTTGCGTTTGAGGCTGTCTGATGATGAAGCCGACGCTGACGATAGTGAAAGATCATCTAGTACTTCTAGTAATCAGCTCAAAACTTTAAAGACTGAATCAACGGGTGAGTCATTAACCCTAAAATTCATATTCATGTTTAGCCCTTAGTAGATTTTTATTAATCATCCACTAACGAATTTTTACTTTTTTCTGTCATTAATAACCTGTTGGTAATTAACACTTTATAGAGCGACCAATTTTTTATGTAACTAATGAATTACTGACAAATCCTTGTGAATGTGAATGTAAACAGCTTTTATAATGACATCTAAGATCCTAGTCTTGATCAGAAGTTGGGAAGACCTAATTATGTGTTAAAACGTATGAATGTAAAAATTCAAAAACTTTTAAATCATATTACTGATTAATCTTGGGTAAATTGATGCTTACTATTGTTTCGTCTAAAGTCTCAAAAATAGTACAGTTAAATTTTGGTCAAGATTAATCAATGGTATGTAAAAATTGGTAATAATGCGGTAAATGATTTTATTGTACAAATTATATAGTTTGGTAATTTTACTTTTTCTTTTCAATTGTTTAAAATATTATATTTGTTTGTGAACGTCACGTAGCGTCCACTTAGAAAAATTAGAACTTTGTACTTTTACAAGCATTAAAAAATTTGTGGTGAACAAGTTCATCATTGATTAATCAATTGTTCACGATTAATCGTTAGAAAATAAATATAATATTATAAACAGAAATTATATATATAATTCAGTAAAAAGGGTTCAGGCAAAAAAAATTTGAGGTTATACCTTGTTGGTTACAGACTCGGGATCAGATGTTGATGCTCCGGATAATGATAGCTTAATACATCACCAATTTATCCGAGAAATTTATTATAATAATTATTTTCATTACTATTATAATAAAGCTTACAAAGTAGTTGATGATTTTGCAGATGATTATGACTTAACGGAGTATAAAATGAGTGATGACAGTAGAGTGCAAACCATGTTTAACATACATACGGATCAAACACCCACCGCTTTCAAAAATTCATTTCCAAATAACAATAAATTAAACCCACATTACAATAATAAAATTAATTATAGTGATAATTTTAGTAGTTTATTACACTCTGATTCATGTGGTCATAAAAAATATTATTACAATAATAGTTCCTATTATGGAAGACGTAGAAAAATTGAGAGTGGACGTTGTTATTCGTCGTTTAAGTCAGCATCGCCGTTTTCGATTTATGATAAAAAATATAATTTTAAACTAGGGTTTAATTCCCAAAAAAATGTTTCAGTTACTGCAAATTCTTCAAGTGTTGATGGTCGTTTAAATGGAATGAATGACACTCGTAACAATTTGGATAACCAAGAAGAAAAATTTCAACCCTCAAGTGATAGTCACACCAGTGTCAACAAAAAGGAAAAGCCAGATGTTAAACAAGAGGGAGCTGTTGTAGAAGAAACTAAAGTTAATGACCAAGCAGAACACGAGGTGGAAAATAACTCTGATCTTAAAATTGAAGAAGATCAATCCTCTTTGGAAAAGGTAAAAGACAGTAAATTGGATGAATCATTATCGGTTAATGGTGAAAGTGAAGTGAATAAAAATAAAACGACTAATGAGAATCATGAAAAAGATTTAATTGTGAGTGTTGATGAGCAGGATAGTGAAATAAACGACGATATTATTACGTCAACATCATCATTGTCATCTACATTAACATCGAAAACTTCATCGTCAGCTAAGGATTCGAGTTCTGTTGAAGAAAGTAGTAGTCCTGCTGACGATTGTGAAGACGAAAATAATTGTGATTCATTAACTTGCGAAGAAGTACTTTTAGAAATTGAGGACGACAAACTCGACGACGTCCACGTGGTTGAAGAGTTGGGAGACGAAGAAATTGAAGAGGAAGACGATATTATTCACATAGAATCAGCAAAAATGGAGACAGTTAAAACAACTTCTAGCGATCGTCATTCAGAAAAGAGTAAACCCTCTAAATCAGCTACCAAAAGTGGCGATGATAATCTTATAGAGGTTGATGAAGACATTGATAAAAGCAAAATCAATGAATCAAATGCAACTAGCCAAACTGAATCGAATAAAGATAAAAGTGTTGAAGATAAGGTTAACAATATTATTGTTGTTAAATCACTTACTAAACTTACGTCGAACAGTGAACCGGATACTACTGAACCTGGAACTAAACGTCGTTTAATCAATCCGGAAGATAGCCTTGAAAGTCCTAATAAAAAAATTTTCCGTGACAATAACACAATATCTTCTAGTTCATCGTCATCGACCACCACGAAACAATCTGAGAAAGATCAAACTGATACCGAGGATATTGATATTGATGAAAATAATGCAAGTGAAGACATTGTTGAGATTCACAATGATGTTGCAGAAGTTGATGATGCTAGTAAAAATGATAGCCCTAAAAAAACCCCGAAGAATGGTGAAGTACTGAGCAATGTCGATGACAGTGCAGACTGTACTACACAAGATGTTACCAATGGTGTAGAAACGCAAAATAACGATAGTTTGATAACAGAAATGGATACTAATGAACGATCTAGTACCGAACGTCAAAGTGATGCCCATCCAAGAAGAAAACTCAGAAGGAAGAAAAGAAGAAGTCCTTTATCTGTTAAGATGGCCGTTCACCAAGGACAAGGTAAAAAAAATTCTTAATATAAACTTTATTTTTATTTTTTTTTATAATTATTATTATTATTATTTTATTATTATTATGCTTCTTAAATAATTAGTTGAAAAAACTATCTTTCTTTTTACTAACAAAGTTATTAAATAATTTTTCTATCACTTACCTTAATTACTTTATTTTTTCTGTTGTTTGGCAACACCTTGTTGTTTAAAGTTAGTTGTGAAGTATGCTGATGTTGGCTTTAAATTATACTAATTTATTTGATGTTTTTTTGTTTGTTTTTTCATTTTTTTTTTCATTTTTTTTTTTTTTTTTTTTTATGTATATGAAATTGAAAAAACAAATAAATTCGGTTGTTATAGTAAATAAAAATGTATTTGATTATTGAAAGTAAGTTCAATACTAAAAATATAATATTAATTACAGAAAAAGAAAATGTTCGTCAAAAACGTGAAACAGCGCAAAAAGCTCAGGAAATAATTCGTAAATATAATGATGAAAGTGATTCCGAAT
This sequence comes from Cotesia typhae, assembly GCF_013202065.1. NCBI lineage: Eukaryota > Metazoa > Arthropoda > Insecta > Hymenoptera > Braconidae > Cotesia > Cotesia typhae. The sequence goes on along the minus strand of NW_027423757.1, from coordinate 7,664,403 downwards.
CTAGCGAACAATCATCGTTGATTCAATACAATAAACCTATTAGTCATAATAATAATAATAATAATAATAATAATAATAATAATAATAATAATAATAATAATAATAATAATAATAATAATAATAATAATAATAATAATAATAATAATAATAATAATAATAATAATACACGATCAACATCACCACCTGCATTGAAACGTAATCATTATCTTGATAAAGACGAGTCGCTTAATATTGGTGCTGTATTAAAAAAACCAAAGAGAGAAGCAGAAGACGACGACAAAAGTGAACTCCGGCATATTCTCACATCGGAAATCAAACCAAAACCTTTAGAACATGTTAGGACCTTTTTTTTGCGAGATTGTAAGCAAAAATTATCGAAATTCACACAGGAGGTAAGCTTTTTTTAATAATATTGATGTACTATCTAGTTTAATATTAGAAAAATAAATTCTGAAGATTATTATTTATTTTTCTAGGAACTGGAAGAGTTATTGGTTCAAAAAATTGTTGAGACAATAACAATGCGTGATGAAATTGGAAAGCTGCGTGAGCAAGCTAAAATATCAGAACGCAATCAAGAAGCAACGCGATCGAGATGCCAACAATTGGCTAAACATGTTAAGGATTTTGACATGGTAATAAAACGTTACGAGAGTGATCGTAAACAAAATGAAAAAACTGATAAGCCCATAGTCCCTATTAAAATTAATAGATCCGTTGGATTACAAGTTAATTTTGTTACGGTAAGTTTAATTAACTGGATTACGATTCATAAATTAAATCATTGAATGAATAAATAACTTTATTTTATTTATAATAGGATCAAGGAGTGCAAAACTTGCGACAATTAGCACTTAGTAAACAGCAAGCAACTCCGGTTATGAATGGTGTAACTACATATCCCGTCAAGCAAAATGATGAACCAGCTAACAATGTTTCTACTACCGTGAGTCCAGCTCTGAGAACTATAAAAGGAATTAAAGTACGATCGCCGCGTAAAATTGAAACTTCTGGCAATTCACCAATCGTATCGACAGCATGCTTAATGCCGATTCAAAATGCTATTCCAAGTCAACAAGCTCAAGTAGTTATACCAGCATCAGTATTGCCACTACAGCAACAGCAACAGTTCCAACAGCAGCAAAAACAGCAGCAACAACAACAGCAGCAGCAACAACAACAGCAGCAGCAACAACAACAACAACAACAACAACAACAACAACAACAACAACAACAACAACAAAAACAACAACAACAAAAACAAAAACAGCAGCAACAACAACAACAAACGCCTATTCAATTATCACAGCCTGTAACAAATGTTACACCAGCTGCTTTGGTTGTTTCTAAACAAGTTGATTCTCGACTTCCATTAACTTCAAACGCACAACTTATTAATCATCAAATATTGTCTAACGTAAGTATTTTTTGTAGTAATAAATCTGTAATTTAATAACGGCTTGTTCTAATTGAACATTTTTATTTATTTAAGCAAACTATTACGTTTAATGGAGTGGTGACATCCACACACAATACAATCAACCGGTCGGCGAAGGTTCTCAATGTAAGGAGCAATAACACCAACAACGATAACACGTTGATCGATCTTACTGGAGAAGAAGAAAAGAATAAAAGTATGTTTATATTTTTTTTTAATATCTTCGAATAGTAAAAAAATGTTTAATGGTGTATTAATGAATCAATTTTTGACTGTCTAGAACCACCACCACTAGCAGCGATTGCACCAACACCTAAAGATCCTTCAGCGACAATTATCCAAAAAGGTCCGCCACGTTTCCAGAGGATAGTTCAATCAGCTCCAGCTATGACAATAGGACAGCCTACTAATATTAAAGTCATTCAACCTTCCGAACGTCCTACACCAACTGCATTAGTTGTAAGTATTTTTTTTCTACTATTAGAAATTATTTTTGACCTCTAGGTATTCTCAGGATTAACAATGAATCATTTTATTGATTAATTTACTTTTTTCAGAACAATATGAACATGAACTCGTCTAAACAATTATTTGTCATGAAAGGCAATGGTACGGGACAACAATTATTGATAACTAACCACCATCAGATTCGGCCAGCGGTTACAACGAATGCCAGACAATCATTTCCTAGTATTGCGTATTCGGGTTAGTACTTGGTGCTTTATATTACTACTATTGGTTGGTGTTAATAACACTTGAATAAAATTAACAGATTTTTTATTTATTCATTTTTAGCTGTATCAACATTAGGAAATGCTTCAACATTACGAGTTGTAACAACTGCTCCAAATAATGTAGTATCAGCCGCCCTGAAAGCCAAGGTATAATAAATTATTTATTTATGTATTTATTTACAAACAACTAAATCCAACAGCCGTAACCATTAACAGGGTTAATAATCTTTACAAAGTAATTACTTTTAAATTATTTTTGTAATGACAAGATAACTAAAAAAATTAAGGATTAAATTTAGATTGCATCAATCGCTTCATAACTTCTCGAGTAGATAAACATAAAAAATAAAAGATAACAAAACAAAAAAGTAACAAATTTGTAAAAATAATAAAAAAATTAGAATTTTTAACAATTATTATTTCAATCGTGAAATAAATATTAATATAAAATAAAAAAAAATTTTTTAAACTTCCAGCATCCAGCACCACTTCCAGCAACGCCGTCTTATACAATAGTTGCGGGATCGAAACTGCCACCACCTGCCCCATCATTAAAAATATCCAAAGTTTCTACTGGTATGTAAATTACTGTTGACTAAAATAATACATTTATCAATTGTTTATATTGTTCTTTGTACAACAAGTAATTAAAATTTTAATATTTGATAATTAACATCAAGCAATCATATCAAATTTCATTTTAGGAATTGTTTTATCTTGGAATATGACAATATCAGATAAATACGCAGAAATAGCCAGCTATCAGTTATTTGCGTATCAAGAAGTCGTGGGAACGGCTCCTAGTACGTCTATGTGGAAAAGGGTCGGTGATGTTCGGGCATTAGCATTACCAATGGCTTGTACATTGACCCAGGTAATTTAATATGTATATTATTCGATTTATTATTTTATTAATTAAGTGATTAAGATTGTATTACTACTTATAATTATTTTTTATTTACAGTTCTCCGAAGGTAATAATTATTATTTTGCTGTTCGAGCTGTTGATGTTTTATCTAGACTTGGGCAGTACAGTCAACCAGGCAGCATTTCTCTGTAATAAATAAGTGATAAATAATTAAATTAATATTAATTGTGTTGAAAAACTTATATATTACTAATAACATAATATTAATAGTATAACAATTATAATTTTAGTACTAGTTGTAGTAATGATGTTAAGGATGTTTTATATCTAATATTTGTTTTCAACACAATTAATTATGTTAAGATATTAATTAAGTTCTCATAACAATAATGATAATAGTCCATCACATGTGGTTACAATTTTATTTACAAAAATACTAGGAACTGTGTTCTCGATATGTTTTTATACTCATACGATGTAAATATATGGCTGTAAGTCTCGTTTTTTTAAATAGAAGTAATGGGTGAATGATAATTGCATTCTCTTTTAATTGGTGAAAAAAAAAACTATAAATTTGTTACATTTGATGTTTCTCTAAAATGAAATTAAAAATATCATATATTTCATTATTTTATGTTCAAAGTACTGTCAATTATGTTTTGTTTGATTAAAAAAAAAAAAAACAAAACATGTTAAATTTTAATTCTTTTTCTATATATCACTATTAACTTTATTTAATTGATTTTTTTTTTTTTTTTTTTTTTTTTAATTTAATCATTGTTTGCTATAATCAATATCTACTGTTTATCGTATGTGAAAATTAAATGAACTTATTTTTCACGTGTTTAATTTATTGTATTATTTTATTGTGTACTTGAAACAATTCGCAAAAGAAACTAGTAAATCTGATTTCTTTTAAATTGAAAATGATATTTTTTAAAGGACTGTGTAAAGTCAAAAATAATTAAGCGAGAAAAAAAAATAGAACAAATTAATAATTTTTCAATTATAAAATATGAGAATGAGAATGTACAATATTAGATAATAAACAATATTTATTTGATGAACAAATGGAAATAAATATTCATAACAATGAAACAATCATTTAAATATTTTATACCCTCCTAAATTAACATATGATTTATTTTTTTAAATTGAATGTCATCGTTTTTCTATTTTTAAAATTAAATATCGCCACGGTAAATCGATTTTCATGCACTTTATAACTCCCTGGAGGTATAAATACAGAAAACTAGGTTTTCGTCTAAAATAAACTATGAATTTTAAATAAAAACTTAAGCTTTTATTTCCTGTGTTGGTAACATTTAAATGTTTGTCACAGATACTAGAATACGGTTTTTTTTTTTTCAGTAAAATTATTGTCATAGGCTAATCGTCACGCGTTGTTAATTATTAACAAATTTTGTATTTTTAAAAATTCAAATTCTATAATTTCAAATTAATTAATTGTTGAGCTAACAATGGTTGTCTTGACGCAAAAATACAAGGTAAATTAGATTATTGAAGTTTATAATTACATCAATAACACCTACATATATTTATGCTTGTATTTTATTGATTTTAGCATCCGGTACCTCTTCCAGAAACAATAGTTTACTCTGATGAGACATTAAAATTACCACCATCTGTTCCATTGGTAAAAGTTTCTAAAGTTAGCCTTGGTATGATCATCTGAAAATTAATATAGCGATCAATCAATACTTACTACTAATTACTCATAGAAAATCACATTATTATTATTAGGAATTGTCGTTTCTTGGAACATGACGCTCGATAATCAATATGCAGATATTGAAAGTTATCAATTGTATACATATAGAGAAAATACAAAGGCACCTGCTTCATCAATGTGGAAAAAAGTTGGAGATATCTGTGCTTTAAAATTACCTATGGCTTGTACTTTAACTCAGGTAATTAATATAATTCAAAGTTGATCAGACAAATTTTCAATAATTTATTTGCTTCCAGCTTTCAAAGGGTATTAAGTATTATTTTGCTGTAAGAGCAATTGATAAATACTCCAGAGTTGGACCATTCAGTCAGCCAGCTGTAATTTCTTTATAATTAATAATTATTAATAGATAAATTATATTCTTGTTAAAATAAAAATTTAATCTCTACATTTATATCTCAATAATGTGAGAAAAAAAATTAATTGTATTTTGTTATAGGACTTAAAAGTTTAAGAATTTAAAAGTGTGTTAAATAAATAATTTATTTTAAAAATAATAAATTTTATTGTAAATATTTATTTTAATCAATTTTGTATTAGAAAAAAACAATATTAAAGTTAGCCAACGTTTTTAATTTTTTTTTTCATTTATTCAATTATAACAAAAAAACATTTTTAAAAAATTGCATGTGTAATTTTTAAAATTTTCTACATGTGAAATTTTTTCAATAAATTTTTTTTTAATAATTATTTCAATAATAAAAATTTTTAGATGTCAGCTAACTTTATTGTCATTAAAAAAAATCACTATGAAAAAGATGTCGCGATTGTTTTTCTTTAAACAAAGAAATGTAATATCACTGAGAAGACATGTTATGAATTTTCGAGATTGTGTAATTTAAAAAAAAATTATTTTAATGAAATATTAATTAAAAAATGAAGAAATTTTAATTTATAAAAATGTAAAACAATATTTTTTAACAACTCGATTGTTTTCCTAAAAAGTCACTAGAACAAAGTAAATAAAAAAAAAAAAAAAAAGTGAATCTAGGGATTTATAGTCTTCTGATGTTCTCACAACTGAACAATTTTCAATGAACTTCAGAATACCCGTGTCATTTGATCGCTACCGTTGTTTTATTCGTTAAAAGTTAACGTTTTACCGTGGAAGGTGAAATCAAGAATTGCCGGATTGAGGGTGAGTCTTTAAACAAGCTGCAAAGCAAAGATACTATATACGATACAACTTATATCTATATATTATAATATTATTATATATTATATTATATGTGTATACAAAAGTCATACAAGCAGCCATCGAGTCCGCGAATATACCAAACCCGTATATCTATATATAAATGTATACATAATACAACACATGCTGGAAAAATCTCCCACTCAGTTGTATATTGTATATTTCTAAGTTGTTTCTCTCTCGTTTCTTATTCTTGGTAGTTTGTGTATCCTTAGCGCATTTAAAACGTGAATATAAAATGAGTCACACGGGGACGGGCGTTATGTTTAATCCAAACAAAAACAATGTACGTAAAGCTACCGTCATTATATATAATGTGTCAATCATTTGATAGAATTAATATTAATATTATTAACAGCGATGCAACAATGGGTCGAATTAAAGTAGTAAATAAACACTGAAGAAGAAATATTATCTAGACAAACAACAAATATAATAATAATAATAATAATAATAATTATAATTATTATTTTTTTTATCACAAGTGTTGAGTATTTATAAATAAATAAATAGATAAATTTAATTAACAAAATATTAATATTTATATCAACAATAGTGATCTTATCAAGGCATCTGTAATTAATGCGCAAATCACCCAACAAAACAATAAAAATGTTAAATACTTTTACAACATATAAAAATAAATTAAAACGTTAAATAACGAAATAATCAGTAATAGTTGTAAGTATATTATTTTAAAAATAAATAAAACTAAAAACGGTGAGTTTAGTGTATACACATTGGTGCCTCTCTAGCTTGACAGTGAAAGTTGAAGTGATTTTACCACACAATATCTACATTTATATACTTATATTGTATATATACATTTAAATTCAAGTATGAATCAGTAAATGTATACATACATATGTATAACACATAACAGCAATCGCTGCAGTTATGAGTGCGCGGAGTCAACTATGTCAAGCACTTGGTGTAATGGAGAAAAACGAATTAGCGTGTATTTTAACAGTGTTACCACTATTATTAATTAAAGTTATTAATTATTCAATTATAGGAATAACTGGAGTAAAATGTATTGGTACAGTAGCAACAGAGAATCATCAATTACTTGTACACCGAATATTGTCATCAATAAATTTAACGTAATTTTTGTCACTCCGTATTCATATAAAATTTTTTTAAGAAACATTATCAAAAAAAAATTGATATTATTAAACAATTATTTTATAAATAATCGTATTTACAACGAATTTTGGAGTAATAATAATAGACGACTATAAAAATATTAGTGAGTGGATTTTATATATATATATATATATATATATATATATATATATATATATATATATATATATATATATATATATATATATACATGGATTATTTTATTTAATAATTACGATTGTGATTATGATAGTGATAATTATGATTAACAAATCTTGATCTATCACGAATGGATGGAAAGATCTGGGTGTTTTAATCACATCTTACAGCACCAGTAAAACTGTTATCTCAATAACGTGAAATCGTGAGTGTCTCTTTTACTTAAAACATATATATACATATATACATATATAAAAAAAATTTTTTTTATTAATTTCTTTATCATTACTACAGTTGGTTGCTGGTAGTATCGTTGATGCATCGAATTTTATTTTTACAGTGGATCAGTGTCATTGAAGATTGTGATAATACGTCCAGTATGTTTATTTTGTGGTTTTGATATACAAAGGAGTGTACAATGACTAATAACTGCAGTCAGTGATTTAAAAGTATATTATACAGGAGACATTTGGAACTACTATTATTATTATCTTGATAATCATAAATATTACTATTATTATTACTGCAATTACATAAAAGAAACAAAAAAACTAATAATAATAGTAATAGAGTGCAAGTTGTAAAGTGTTGAAACACAAAACTCTAATCAGGGGATGCCTAGCCTACAAACGCTCGTCGTACGACGAGCTCCTCTCATGGATATGGGTACTGCTACCAGTTCAGTAACTTCTGTGAATCCAGCGTCATCAAAAAATGGAACGATACACAAGAAACTAGATAATAATAAGACTTCTAATAAATTGAGCAATGTTGGACTTAAATTACCGTTGGTTAAACAAGAGCACACTGGTACTGGTATTGGTACTGGTACTGCTACTGGAAATAGTGGTAACAATTTTTTATTAACTGAGAGAACAATAATTGGTAAAGGTGGTCTAAGTAGCTTAGGTTTAAGTAGTTCTGTAATAGCCACTGGTGGTTGTGATAATGGTAATGGTGTTAATAGTAGTAATGGCGTTGATGTACCACTTCTTGGGCGACCAGAGAGCAGTACCAGTCTTGAAGCACGTGCTTCAATGGGTGCTGGAGCTGATGTAGCTGTTGGTGGTATCCAGGGTGGTAGTTGGGCAAACTTATCACCAGGGAGTAATTTACGTAAATGTGAAACTGCTGTCGGTCTCAGTACGTTACACCTGGAGAATAGACCCATCAATAAGAGCCGAGTGTGCTCAAGATGCTCTAGTTTACTGTCCCTAGCGTCTAGTTCGAGGTACAGTCTTGCTGCTGGTAATTTTGTTCCGGCTACAACTACCAATCAACTTAATCAGCAGCAGCAGACTCAACAACAACAATCACAACAACAACAACAACAGCAGCAGCAACAGCAACAGCAACAGCAACAACAACAACAACAACAACAAACGTCAAGTCAATTTCTTTGCAAGCTTTGTCTTGTTGATGTTACAGTCTCCAAGATATTTAGGATCGAAGGCTGCGGATGTTTTTATTGTAAAGATGTAAGTAAGATGTCACCGTTCATTTTATTAAAATGAGGATAATATTTATACATTTATTTATTTATATTGAGATTGTTTTATTAATTAATATATTTTATTTCAGTGTATGAAAGCGTACGTTGAGTTTGAAATAGAAGAAGGCGCTTATGAAATTAGCTGTCCGGATGCACAGTGTGATTGGGCGTCTATTCTTACGTTAAAAGAAATATCGACGCTTGTTAGTTCGGAATTAATGGAAAAACATCAAAAATTCCGTCTCAATAGAGGTTTGTATTTTTTAAAAACAATTATTTAATGAGTATTTTAATTAATTGAACAAATTAAAAGCTATAACAACTGCTGATTAAATTATACTTTTTTTACGTCACCAATACAAAGTCTAAAAGTACTTTTTTATAAATCTGTAAGATTAAATTATTTATTTTTTCAATTGCTGAGGAATGTAAATTAAGCTGCGAAGATTTATTTGGACAAGCTATATTTATATATGCCATTAGTCGTTAAATAATATAAAAAAGTAATAGAAAATGAAAGAATAATATATTGATGAATATACTGTTTGTAATAAAATAATTTATAGCGTTTGTTTTCATAAATATAAATAAGTTATTAGTTTGTTTATTTTAAAATATTTCAATGATTTTGTAAAACACTGGGTCAAGTTCTAATGTATATGACTCATCTGTGACTTTATTGATTTTGAGTTGTTTCAATAAATTACAGATACTTCGTAAAGTTACTTAAAATAGATAAGAAAAATTACTCTCAGTCAGTGGCAATAATATTTAGATAAATTTTTTTTTAATTTGATTAAATTTAAAATTTATTATATTCCAACAAATCATGAATATTCAGATTTAAAACAAACTATTAATCTTTATGCAATTAAATGCTCGTGTGAATGAATTTAAAAATACATTTTTATTGATTAATTGTTACTAATGCTTATTAATAACTCTATTTAATAGAGACTGATTGGTATGTTTAATTGTACATTAGAAATAAATTATAAATGATGTATAACGTCTGAATTAATTGGGAACAATAAGATATTCATTAACTGTTTTATTGATTGTTATGTAATTTAGATAAATCTATGATAAGCAATTCAGTTTATTCTAATTTTTACACATTAAATTCTTTATTATTTTAATAAATTCAAATACTTTTGTTTATTAAAATACTTTTGGATAAAAAATATGCAGAGTTATTTAAAAAAAACAATACATTAATATGACAAACAGTTAAAATATTTATTCAAATAAATAAATCCAGTGTCTGCTGATAAATTGGTAATAAACTGTCGCGAATAAAAAAAAAAAAATATTTATTTATTTTGATATTAAAAAAAGTGTTAATGTGTGATTTTATTCAAAGAAATAATTTCTAAATTATAATATAATTAAATTAAAAAGAAAATTTTTTTTTTATTGTCTAAATATATAATTAAAAATTGTATGTTTTATTTGTAGATGTGTCGATGGATAAAGACCGCGCATGGTGTCCACGTGCTGGCTGTGAGACGATATGTTCCATAAATAGTTCAGGAAGTAATGGTATGTCACCGGGACCGGTGCACTGTCCAAATTGTTCAACGGATTTTTGTTCAGTATGCCGTGAATCATGGCACAATGGACCATGTCCAAATCTTCCTTTGGGTATACCATTTGACAATGATCATATTAAATGTTGTCCAATGTGCTCAGTGCCTATTGAAAAGGACGAAGGCTGTGCCCAGATGATGTGTAAAAGATGTCAACACGTATTCTGTTGGTATTGCTTAGCATCATTAGACGTATGTTTATTTTTTATAATTTATAAATATTTATCTCTGTTAAAATTATCACTGAGTACTTAATGTTTATGTTATCATCGTCAGAGTTAAATTAATTATAATTGTTTATTTTTCAGGATGATTTTTTACTGAGGCATTATGACAAAGGACCATGTAAAAATAAATTAGGACATTCTCGAGCCTCTGTTATATGGCATCGAACACAAGTGATAGGTATTTTTGCGGGTTTTGGCCTTCTACTTCTTGTAGCGTCTCCACTATTGTTATTAGCTGCACCATGTATTGTATGTTGTAAATGTCGTGTGTGCGGATCATCACGACTTGAACATGATAATAATAATGGAAATGGTAGTAATGGTGGTGGTACTAGTACTGGTAATCATGACGATTCCTCGACGTAAGTTTTAAGATTTGTTATTTATAATTATTTCAATATAAATACAACGGTAATAAAATATATATTAATTAGATATTTCAAATAATTAATTAATAAAATTAATTAAAATAAATTAAGTCGCGATGTATCGTTGTATTTGATACATGGCTTATATCAATGCAGTCAAAAAATAATAAGTATCTTTGTTGATTTTTAAATATTATGATTATAATTATTACTATTTCTATTTTGTTATTATTATCAATTTAAAAAACAATAATATATATAGAGAGATTTTTGTTTTTTAATATTTATCTTGAGGTGAAGTACTACTTGCCATATGTTAATATTTAACTTTGATGTTTCGATTGTAACAACTTTCAATTTAAAGATCAATTTTTTTATTGAACAAAGTTATTGCTTAAGAATTATAACAGGTTTAATTTATATAACAAATGATTACGTGTTAATATTAAAGAGCGCATTCCTAAATAGTAATAATTAAATAATAAAATAGTTTCATTTTGTAAAACTAAAAATGAAAAATAGTCTCCAGTATAAAAAAAAATTGTATACTGTTAACAATAATTATTGTTATTATTATTATTATTATTATTATTATTATTTTTTTTTTTTTTTTTTTCAATTTTACGTAATCATATTTTTTTATAAATATATATATATATATAGACAATGTAAATTACGATAAATATTTATTTATTATATTATATTTTGACAATATTTGTAGATTTTTTGTTTTTTCTATTATTTGTAACGATATGGGGATATGGATACTTCAACATAACTAATTATTAATAAATTATTATTATTAATTAATTATTAATGCATTTTTGAACATGTTTTGAAGCATGTGATATGTATATTATTAAATGTGGATGTTTTACACTTCACTAAATAATTGTTAATGATAAAGAAAAAAGATCAATCAACTTACCATTAAGTACAAGAAAATTAAAACAAAAAAATGCAAACAGATATAAGTCCATTAAATTAATAAATAAAAACAAATTAATGCAAAGTTACCACGGTGATCTTATATACATTTAATAATAACGATTGTAATTATTGATGTTTGTAATAAGAGAGGAAAAAACGTTGAGTAAACGATAAACAAAAAATTAATACGATAAATGGACCAGAATTATTTACGTTAATGTTTGATGATAAGAAAAAAAAAGTTCGGATATACATTTTACAATACTGACTAAATAGTACTAAGGTGAAGGAAAATAAAATCGTTGATGTTTTGTTGTTTGTATAGAAATCCTCTTTTTTTGAGAGACAGCACTGTGCAGACACAATTATTATTATTATTAATATTCTTATTATTATTATTATTAACTGATGCCTCTAATCAATCTAATATACATTTGCATAATATTAGTTATTATGTGTAATTAATAAATGCAGTAGCTCCCATTCTTTATTAAACGATCGGATATAAATCGCAGTAGGATAGATGACCAATTAATGTTTTAAAATATATATTGAAATAATAAAAGCAGATACATCGATGTGTGAATTAGGGTGTAAGCATTTTACGAGCCGCGATGCTTTTACTATGTTCTACTTTTTTTTTGTATTTTTTTTTTTTTTTATTTTCTGAGTTTATCTATACCCGTTTGTACTATTTTAATATTTATTATTTACTGTTACTATTACTTTGTTTATCTTCAAAACTAAACAAAAACAAACTTGCATTTTCTTGAGTTGTCATGGTAATTATTTATTTTTTAGATTTCTCTTTTTTCTTCTTCTTTACTTGTTAAACTCAAATTCTTTGTGCCGTATGATCTTTTTTACTGTCTTATAATACCAGCTTCCTTTTTTTTTACGTCGTATAAATGCCAAAGAGGTTGTATATTCTCATTTATCAGTTAAACGCGGCACGTTGATAAATGACGATGGTAACGTGCAACTAATCTATGATTAGAAAAAAAAAAAAAAGTAAATAAAAATTAGAAAAAAATAAACAAACATTGAGAAGTTTATTTTATTTAACAAACATAAAAATGCGTCCCTTTTACCGTAAATTGTGGTAAATGTACCAAACAGAAATGTTTGTTTATTTTATTTATTTATTTTCAATTTTAAAAATTGTAATCGGAGTGATAAAAAAAAAAAAAAAAAAGAAACAACAAGAAAATAAATTATCGTAATTATTACTATTAATAATGTCAACACATTCCACCGGAATGTATAAAAATCTCAATGCTCTGCATAAAAAAAAATAATGTAGGCATGTTGTACATAATAAAATTATTTAGGAAAAAAGACTTTTAAAGTAGTTTTTCGTGATTAACTTGCCACACACATGCACACATGTTTTTCCTCTTCCATTTTCCTATTTTTAAAGACTAAAAACGAAAAAAAAAAAATTACACACATAATAAAAAACTAAATTGAGGAAATTCATTAAAATTTCTCTCTTGATTTTTTGACGTACTAGTTTAGAGTAACCCTTCTTCGTCTTCAATCATTTTATACCCTCGTTTACCGGTACCTTGATTTTTTTTCTTATTTTAAGTTTTTTAAATTTATTTATTTTTTAATTAAAAAAAAAATAGTATATTACACACCGAGGGAAGTAAAGTAAGAAATGTCTCAGATCACATGTAATTGTTGGCCGAGGCGAAGCCGAGGTCAACAAACATGTGATCTGAGGCTTTCTTATTTACTTCCCGAGGAGTGTATACTATTTTTTTCCCTGACGAAGGTGTAAAGCGGAAACTTTGTTTAGCGCAGCGGGGCTAAAGTTGACGCTTTACACCCGGAGGGGAAAAAAATATATACATATATACCCATACATATTTTTTTCGCTATTTTCTCCATCGCATTTTTTTGTGTTTTTAATTCTCGTTGAATTTTTTTTTCCAGCCAGAGTCGTCGGGGCGTGAGTATTTTTCGGTGGAAAAGGAAAATACGTGACTGATTGTGTGAGTGCTCATACACACATAGAGATTTTAACACACACACACACACACACACACACACACACACACACACACACACACACACACACACACACACACACACACACACACACACACACACACACACACACACACACACACACATATATATATATATATATATATATATATATATATATATATATATATATATATATATATATATATTTATACAAGAGTGTATGTTGACATGAGCGCAATAGGATGGCTGGTGGCTTGAGGCATGCTCGGCACCCCCGCGTGTTGGACTCCAAATAGGTGCAGGTGTATAATAGAGAGAACCTCTGCCCAACTCCCCACGAGTAGAGAAGACTGCCTAGTATAGTCGGATGAGGAAGAACGGAGAAAGAGCTTGGCGGAACCTTGAGGGAGCGAGAGCGCAAAGCTTCTCCGTGAGTACCAGAAGAGAATGAGAAAGCGATGATAAAAAAGAGGAAAGGAGGTTGGAAAAAAGAGTTGGTGGCAGCGGGGGTGGTTGGTTAGGAGTAGGTCCGGCCGGTCGATATATCAGGGCTCGGGTGCAGCTGTCTGTCAGGCACGCGGACTCCACGCTAGACGACGTCGGGCCGGTGAGAAAAAACCGCTCACTGGTGCTTCTGGGTAATTTTTCATCGTTGTGCAGCGGACGACAGAAGCGCCGTGATGGGATATATATACATTTAACATATACATATATCACACACATATATCCATGAAATCGTAGGGGCGACGTTGCCACAGAGCATGGCATACCAAGTAAAGCGGGTACTGCTCTTCCACCCCCGCTTCGGTTGGCGTGCCCGTCTTTTTCGTCTTACCCTACCCTCATCGGCATCAGCAGTAGCAGTAGCAGTAGCAGTAGCAGTAGCAGCAGCAACAACCCCAACCCCAGCCCTAGTCATGCCCATGCCCTACCGCCTCTTCCACCCACCTCTACCTCCTCCTCCACCCCCAGCCTCTTACCCTCTACATACCTCTCAACTCAGTACCTCTGGCTGTGCTTCCACCAACTCAACTCAACTCACACTGATGCACCCGTCCACTATCGCGAATTCTCCCCCAAATAAAATCCTATGTACTATATACTACATATATGGATGTATATAAGTTTTACTTGCACAAATGTACATACACAGTGGAGTAGACGTCGAACAAGGCGTCCCGACGCGGCAGCGAACCCTGCAGCTTCAACCACCCTCTCAATCCCTCGCGTTCCCCAATCCACCATTCCTGGGGTAGTAAAAGTATAAAAGAGTGGGGTGGATCGATTTTTACTGGGGCAACTGCTGTCCCCCTATGCCCCCTACCTGCATTCGTCCACCCCCTGATGGTGCTTCTTTCCTCCGAGCCACCTCTTTTTTTCTCTTCCTCTTCCTCTGAATACTACTACTACTTTTACTACTAATACAAATACTACTACAACAACAACAACCACCACCTCCTCATTCTCATCCTCCGGTAGTTGGCCCCCTGTCCTCTCTGCAGGCGCCCGCCTGGCTCTTTTTCCTCTACTTGCTTTTTCCACCATCGCACATACCCTCAAAATTTTTTCTCGATGCTTTTCGTAGGCACTTGCCTTGCCGTCTAACTACTACCTTCTTATACATAATATATATATGTAGTTATATAGTGTAGGTGTAGGTGTACTAAGGAGACATGCACCCTCTACCTCTAATAACTATCGCACCCGGTCATGTTCTAATGCACCATCGTCTAGCTGGGAACTCTTCAAGGGGACACTCAATGTACCACCTTTCCATCCACTCATCTACAATTTTTCTTAATAACCCTGCTGAAATTCCATCCCAATGATTATTTTTTCAGCTCATATTTTTACTTATTTTTTATCGCTCCCTTTGTTCATTCACTTGAGCGTTTTTATTTTTTATTTCACCTTGTAAAATAAAAATACTTGAGTAAAGAAGAGTAAAACAGAGAAAAAACAAAAAAATAAAAAAACTAGTAATTTTATTAGTACAAGTTACAAGTGACAATGGTTTGAGGGCGGAGAAAGGATGAGAAGAAATGAAAGTGAGGAAGCCAAAAGATGAGGTCATGGGCACCGAAGAAGTTTGTTGTTACTGGAGGTCTGGGAGGTTCGAGTAGAGTGAAGGAACTCTCTTGGTACAGGAGGAACAATGCGAGAAAGTACTATATAGGATAATAAAAGGAAGAAGAAAACGAGAAACAAGTAAAGACGGTACGAGCAAGAAGAAGAAAAAGGAGTAAAACTGGGAACTGGGGTGCGGTTATGGAATTCAGGGGCGCTTCAACTTGTTTTGCTTGTTTGTATTTTTTTAGTTATTTTTCAGTATTTTTTATTTTTTTACTCCAAGAAGTAAGAATCGCGTCGTACACCGGGCAACTGGTCTGAATGGACCCAACGGTAGTCGCTTGCCCCACTAGTGCCCTACTCTACTCTTCTTCCTCATCTTATTCTCTCCGCTTTTATAATACTTCTTTTTCTTTAACCGCCAGAGCTCGTTCACTTGCTAGTCCTCTTCTTATTCTTATTCTTATTTTTCTTATTCTTATTACTTATACTCTACTACAACTGCTACTCCCGGTGATACTTCTGATACTCCTCCTACCGCCTCATTCACTTCTTTCACCTTTGTCACTTCCAAATAAGAGACTACTTTCCGACACGAGCAATTGTCACACTCTCATTCCATCTGTTGTCTTTCCCGCCGAATTATACATTCTTCTTACACCTGATGTATTTCTTCCTACATAACAGAGTGTGTCTTTTCACAAATGCAAGTCTTTTACAGATTTTTTTTTTCTTTATTTTTTGTTTAACCAAAGTTGACATAACAATGCGACTTTATTGATAAATTACATTATAGTTTGTTGCACGATATTAGGTGTACAACAATAATAGGGTGACTAATAGCGCCCCATTGGCCGTCGAATAATAAATTAAAGTAAAAGTAACAATAGCTGGTGTTTAGTGTTGTATTTAACAATAGTCACAACAAAGAAACTGATGGTGTATTTTTTTAAACCAGTCATCTGTGGTTGAAAATTATTCCACCTGGCCGAAAGTTTTCCAGTTTGACACACAATCAAGTGTTGAAGCGATAATTCATATAATATACCAACGATGACCCAACAAACATTTTATTAGGTGTTTGTATACACCACTGACGATTAGACACAATATATCGGCTCATTGATTTCAACTTTGTTTTTCTCCTTTATTTTTTCTCTTTTTTTGTTCGTATTCTGTCTATCTATTACAATATCATCCACCGTCTATTTTTATATTCAATAACTTACATTGACTTTTTTTCATGTAACTCATTTACACTTTATTTAACAAAGTCCGCCGGTTCTGCATGTTTACCCCTAGCTCAGAGATATTTTTACAGCATACACAAACTATTCGGTCCGCACTAGAACCATCCGACAAAACCATACATTTTTTACCTTTTTAATTATTAGCAAATATTTTTACAGTCCTCTAATTGGGATTGCGTGGATTCTGGGATGTTAACTCTTCTTGTTTTTTTGTGATGATAGTTTTTTCTCAGTATCCACAACTCAGAGCGAAAATTTATAAAAAAAAAAATATGTCGTAAAAGAAAAAATATTATATCTCTATTAAAAACAGTGAATCTAGATATTTAAATATTTATATTTTCATATTTATACAAAAATACCAACCAATATTTTAGCGCGGATGTAAACATTGTAGAATGGTGAACGTAAGTGAAACTTTGGATAGATTGGTACAACTTTTGAACAGTAGCTGAACAAGTAGTAGATACTCCGTGATATTTTCTTGGTGATATCTTTCACCCGTCAAGTCCAGTGAAATATGTATCTGATGCTCCAGGACAGGAATTGAAGGATGAAGCTGCAAGGCCTGAAATATATATTTTTTTTTTAGATTTTACGTATGTATGTATAAAAAAATATCTACGTGGCTAGATAGATAGATAAAAGCTGGTTCCATCACAACCAAAACAAACACAGGCATGATAGGATAAAATGGAAGGAAGAAATGGAAGGGACGGGGTTTTTCGCATCATCAGAGCCTGCAGTTGCACTCTGCAGGAGCAGAGATACACATTGGGTTTCCTTTGCCAACTTTCCTCTCTGAAACTCACATTTACTCTCTTTAATTCCGGAGGTCTCTCTCTTTCGGATCCTCACAGGCGGTTCCTCTCGCTCTGACAACCGGGCGGTAAACAAAAACTCGGTTGCAGCGTTGTCGGATCTTCCCGCTCCTCGTCGACTCCACCTCCCATTGGCTACCGGATTTTTCTTTCTATTTTCTTTTGCCTCTTCCAACCTACTCTACGACCTCCCTCTTTTTCTCTTTCTCTTTCTCTCGCTACACACCTACTTATAACACTGGAATACCGTAGTTTACGGTGCAGTGGTAGTGGTGGTAGTGGTAGTAGTTGCAGTACATAGCACTGCATGAGTACCGAGAATACAGTACAGTAGTACACTGTCTAGAGGATTTGCCAGCAAGGATGTCGGATCTTCAAGCTAGAAGGATGCCAGCGCTGAATTTTTAGCGTACTTGGAGGATGTTCTTTTGGAGGAAAACGAGCTAGCTCCATATCAAGCACCAACTATGTACTTCCTGGCGGTACATACTGTTATTGCAGCTACTCTGCCTTGTACCTTATTTCTGGACCTGGACAACCAGCTACCAGCCATACGATTATCATCATTATATACCAAGACGAGTATGACTAGGACAACAATTGCCGGTGGTGAGACGATCAAGGCGACCAGAAAACAAGGATTATGGCAGACCAAGAAGAGTAAAGGACGTGATAGATGCTCAGGAATTCCCTTGGCCTCTCATCGTACTTCCAGACAACCATAGTACTGAAAATAAAAGATAGAAGAGCTAACAGCCCCCACTGCCTCCATTTTGTTAGCCAGCAATGACGTCTCGTTTCATCCATGCACCTTCGTGACTCGCCTTCTTCTTTCTTCTATTTCTCAGCCCCTTTTTTCACCCAATCTTTCTTACTCCCTCTTAGACTCAACCGACAAGTATCCCTCATTTTTTTCCCCTCCTTTACATTCGCGAATTGCACCCAGAGTCAACAGAGCCAAGACGGATGAGGAGAAGTAGGAAACTAAAAAAAAATAAAAAGAGAAAAAAAGAGAGACAAACACGAAAACACGCGAGTCCTCCGAACTCCCCGTAAATGTCTCGATGACTTAGCTCACTGATGTCCTCTCGCCCTTTTTAATTTTTTTTTATTTAAATCCTTCTTTTCTCTCTCTCTCGCTTCAGGATTTTTTTTATCAACAAACTCACGTTCCAAGTACCCCGGCTTACACTTTTGTATGTTTAAATTAGGTTGCGTTCTACAATCGGAGCGTTAACTGAATCCTTAATTACTATTCTGATTGCATTCTCTCGTTGGTCCCTTGTTGGTGTACCTATAAAATATAAAAAGGTAAAACCAGCCCAGCCATTTCTCATTTAAACGTCAACATTACACGAACCAGTACTCTCAGTACTTTACATACTCACGAATTATTAAATATTAAATAATTAATAAATTACCTCAACTCTGGATAAAATTTTTTGTCATTGTTAATCATTGATAATTAATTATATTATTACAATTAAGATATAATTATTATATGCATTAGTCCTCTTGTAATAGTTTCTATAGTACTTCACAATATATAATTTCAGCAGCTGGCGTGACGTCGCGTCGTAATCATGCGTGTTGCCCGTCAAATCTTCTGGTTATTCTCTGCTCTATACCATTCTCCTATACATACCTACACATAGAGATACATATAAGTAATACTAACGTAAGATAACATAACCCAACCGCGAGCCGTAAGCCATGAGCCGTAAGCCGTGAGTAGAGTCAGGCTGATCCGTAGAATAGAGCTTAAGTTGAGCGCGACAGCGACAACGACAGTTCTACAGTTCTCTTTGGATTCGCGTGTATCCTTATAACACATAAACGCGTGAGCGACACGAGCGCGACGGGATAGTGGATAGTATAGCTTGGGTTGGATGTCTCGACAGTGGATCGCAACGCCGGCCTAAGGGACGTACGTACATATAGCAGTCGTCGCAGTCGGTCGCACCGCGGAAACCAAACGCAAACGACTGGTTATAAATAAAGATCGCTAGAGCCATCTTGCGATATTTAAAGAGATTGACCGCACGTAAAAAACAGTATGGCCGAAACTGTTGATCTTTCGATTGTTAATTGTAACAACATTATCATTTTTATTGTTTTGTATTTAGTATAGTATATCATCATCATCATCATAGTCATCAATCATCGTCATCATAGGTCCCAACATCAAATGTGCAATATCATACCGTTTTAACAAGGAGCCAAATGAAATACAATTATTTATATCAGGTAATCACACATATCCTTATATTATCAATTATCATATATTATCATTACTTTCATTATTTTTAATATTTTTACACTCCTATTGTTATTATTATTGTTATTTGGGTTAATCTAGTTTATTTAACTGCGCTAATCAATTGTATTTAATTCGCGCTTAGTTCGGCAACGAAATGAGAGGTTAGCCGAATAAACCGAATCATATGTATATATATTATATATAGATATATAAGTTCAATGCTAAGAGCGTTTTAGTTTAGTTGAATAGTATACTATCAGATAATTCACATTTACAAATGATATGTGTATGTGTATAAGTACAAGTATATGTATATGTATATGTATATGTATATAGCAATGTAGCGTTCAGTTGAACGCGGGCTAACTTTGAAATTGGTTTACGCCTCTTGTTTTACCTATTCTGTTTGGCAAGCTATGACCCGAAATCTCTCTACCTCGACTGCACCCTTCTTGTTCTTGTTCTTGTTGGTATTCTTGTTCTTGTTCGTTTTGGTGAGCTCTCTGGAGCAGAGTCTTGCATCAACCCTCTGACTCTGTCCTCCAGTCTCTCTCTCCAGTTTTCCACTTATCTCTTTTCCTCTCACACTCACACTCTTCAGCGTAGCTCTTTACCCATGTGCCATAAGCTGGCTCCATGCAACTATTGCGTCGACCTGTTGCGCTTCATTCATTTCAGTACTGATTCAGTACCTGACCCGTCCCTTTACTTGGATGACGCGTTTACCCGCGCGAAACTGCTAAACTTTCGATACTAACAGCCCAACTACAACAAAACCTCGACAACGCGGAACGACCAAACCACATCACCAGTATCAGTACCAGTTTGACCTGCCTGCCTGCCTGCCTTCCTTTCCTTTTCATCATCCCTTACACTTACACCCTCTGTTCATAAAAATCTTCAATTATGTAAAGTTTTACTCGGCCAAGTCCAAACCATTTGGGTATGTATATATGTCTCTTTATGTTTTTATTTTTATTTGTTTTTTTTTCTTTTTCAACAATAACAATAACAATCGTTGACTTTTCAGACTAGACGCGTGGTAACTCCCAAGTATTTGCACGAGTAGTGTGGTATTATTGTATTGGGGTTCAAGAGAAGAAGAAGAAGAAGAAGAAACTATTTATGCACCAGAGTTTAAATAATCCAATACAATAGTCTTTATCACGGGTTTGCTTTAAACAAATCCCACTGGTAGAAGTGAAAATAAATGCATATAATGATGAAGAAAAAAAAAAAATTGTTTAATTGAGCAGAAGAAGAGTAAAAGAAAAAAAATACCCTCTAAATTACTGGTTAAATGATGCGGTGATAGTTTACTAGTTCTTTGTTTATTTGGTATTTATTTATTTGTTTTTTAAAAAGTTATTTTGTATATTTGTATGTAGGAGTAAACAGAAGTTAACTTGAAACAACAACAACAAGAGGAACAAAAACAGAAACAGCGGTAGCAACTCATATCAACTATCTCTACTCTCGTGGAATTGTATGGTTAGTATATGGCTGTGATTTTGGGGCAACAGGTGTACACAATACGTGCATGCATAATGCAAACACCACACACCACACGTGTTATTCGATGCGCTGCACGCGTACCACTAGTAGATGGCTCTGGTGGTGGCACTCGCAACACCAAAGGCATCACCCACACATTAAATCGCCGTTATTAAATTTACATATCCGAGGAGAGCGTGCGAATTAAGCTATTTGTTTGCTAATTTTATGTCGACCCTCGCGCTCTATGGGTTTATAAACGTCTCAGTACTCTTTACTCCGGTAATACTCTTATATACATACTTTATTAACATCTCCATGTATTTTATGTGTCTATCGACTCTTATTGTCTATTTATACTTTTAACTTTTTATCCTCGTTATTTTTACGCATAACACCTAAGTAATGTATGTAATAATAACAATAATAATAATACTAATGTACACGGTAATGATAATGATGGTATAAATGTATGAATGTCGTGTGCAATAAGAATGCCGGAAAAAAACCGCGAATTTATTCACGCAGGCACGTGTTTATGATGTTTGTACAGTCATACAAGTACAAGTACATACATTACGTTATCTTCATTATTATTATATTATTATAAGTACATTATATTATATATGTATATAAATAAATATATAAATATATAAAAGAGATGAGGGTGAACGCAAGTTCATGACAAAGACACTACCGGATAATTAAAACTTAGCACGAGTAAAGATAGTTTGGCGTGTTGCCATCATCCTGCTCGAGTAGTGTATAGGTTTGTTTCGTTTTTTTCTTCAGCTTGTCGTCGCACGTTCACCTTTCTTTTCTTTTGATTTTTCATCTCTATTTACTCGCGTTACTTTATTTTATTTTTTTTTTTTTATGTTATTTTTTCAGTCTTGTTATTTTATTTTTTTGCCGGGTGATTCGCTCGACCGTGGCTGCCAAACTCTTGACGTTCCCCTCGTTGTTTTCTTCGGTCTTTTATTTTTTTGTATTTATTTTTATTATTTTCTGTTAAAGTCTTTTTCCGTGTGTTGTTTCTTCCTTTTTTTTACAACTTGATACACTTTTCGCTTGACTATCGTGCTCGCGTAGCTCTGCAGTGGCAAAGACGAAAGAAAAACCTTGGTGTATGCGGTTCAGGAGGTCGTCCAAACTAGAACGCTCTACGACTTTAACCTTCTCTCTTTTTATATATCCATTTACATATATATATATATATATATATATATATATATATATATATATATATATATATATATATATATATATATATATATATATATATATATATAAATAACAGACATATGCACCCTTGAGTTTTGGTCATTACCAACAAAATTAACTTTAAACTTGAAATTTAATTAATACTTTCTTATTACTCTTATTTTTTTCTTTCTAATGATATTATTCAGCATCAGCAAATTTAATATTAAATGCTCCAGCGTTAAATTTAAATAATAAAATCCTAAAATTATTATTAATAGCAACAATAATTATAAATATAAATTATAAAATACCGGGAACAATAAAAAAGGTAAAATTAAAATTAAAAATAAAGCAAACTCGAGCTAGAATGTAGATAATTATTTCGCAAAGAAAATGAGAAAGTAGCGCAATTTCGTGCACGAGTGATTAGCTCGATTTTCTCATTAAAAAAAAAAGTACAAATAGTTGCCAAAAAAAAAAAAAATTATACTGTACTATATATATAAAAGTAATTGCAACAAAAACCAGGAGATGTGCATTAAATCAAAGAAGAAAGAATGCAGCATGATCGAGGAATTATTTTGGTGCATAGAGGCTGGTGGTATCCCGCTGGCATTAACCAAGGCAAATGTTGGCTTACAGACTAAGGCGTAGAGGTGCGGCCTTATACCTCGTACCTGACATAACAGTGCTTGGGTCTATATGTATAATGTACAGTGTAGTAGCAAGTAGTAAATTGGCTGGACTAGCTAGGTATGATAGGCCAGGTAGGCAAGCTGCATCAGGATGGGATAATATAACAGGCTGTTGGAGGAACCAAGGAGCCAACTAAAGAGGGAAAAAGACATATACTTAACCACATACTTATACTTATACATATACATAACGAGTTAAGAGTTAGGATCGCAACAGTAGACTGGTGTACTAATACACAACACTAGGCACTAGGCGATGGATGATGGCAGTGAGCTTGACCGAGTGGCGCTTGGCGAGGCCGGCCGACGCCCTTCCTCATCTCCTCTCCTCTCCTCACCCATCACTGCACGTCTCTCTTCAATTCTGCAACACACTCTACCTCTACCTCTGGCTCTACATCTAACTCTCTACCCAGTTTACTCGCTCGCATATCACCCTCAGCTCGCCTCTTCTTTCTCTCGTTTACCGGTACGGCGAAAAAAACTCCTCTCGATCCTCTCTTCCATTCCGCGTCTCACTCTCGCAGCCGCGAATCCGAGAGCTCGTCTTTTTTAACGCTACTTGCTGCTGCTGCTGGTGCTAGTGCTGGTGCTGTTGGAGCTGCTGCTATGTTGGGTGTACCTCCCACCTATGGCCTATACACTCTAGTTTCTCTTCTCTTCCTCCACAGTGCACCAGCAACACACTGAGCTCTCTTCACTTCTCTTCTCCTCTCCTCGGGTTCGCCCCTCAAAGCCGTTCTTCCGCCTCCGAACCTCTACCACACCTGCATAGATTTTTCTATTCGCGATCGCGAGTATCCAGGCAGCTGCGCCCGCCCGATGCTAATACCCACCCGAGGCAAGGCTTCACTCTACTACCTTTTTTTTATCCTCTCTTTCTATTGCCCTCTTTCATCTCTCTTTCATCTTTCTCGCACTTTTTATATCTCTTCTCTTTCTTCTTCTTCTTTCCTCATTCCCTCTTTCACTCTTTCCGTTCGCCGGATTTACCTCCCGTTTTTTCACTTTGGTAAAATCACGCGCTAATCGAATGCACTGGACTATGTGCTTCTCCTACTATACTATTTTATCCTGAAACTTCACCCGGACTTCTAATGAGTTTTCTTTCATTATTATCATCATTATTATTTCATTGTATTTATTATACATTTTTTCATTATTATTATTATTATTATTGTTAATAATAATCTCTTTATTTATTTATATTTATTTATTTATTTTGTTAGATACTTGCACTGCTAAGCAAATGTCCGTTTATTCGCTTCATAGAAGTTTTAACGTCTAAATATTATTCAAGCTCTTCTTTTTATATTCTATTTCTTTCCATTTTATTATTTAATATTTTATAATATGTAGACGTTATAAGTTTATTAAACGGATTAAGCTTCTTTCTTTTGTAATTTTGTCATTTTTTTCCTCTTTCGACATAAATATTTGTTTAGTTTTATTATAAACCACGCGCATATTGCGCGATATTTGTAGTTATGAATTGGAGATATAAGATAAGACTCTGCCATGTGTTTTTTTCTATACGTATACACATTTTTGTGATAGCGTATTAATTTAAATCGTTATCTCGTGATATTGAAAAACTTTAATTTTATCTCGAATCTCCAGCTACCTAAGATATTTTAACTAAAATTCATCCGCTTTAATTTGTTATATTTTGTTATATGTGTATATCTTTATTAGGGTGGGTCAAAAAAATCGAATAATTTATTTTTGACTTTATACTCTGAAAAATAGGTTCGTAGACACCTAAAAAGAATTCTCTCCAAGTATAAGCTCTTAATTATAACGGGAAGGTCCTCCGCTTTGCGGGTTTCTATTTTTTTCGAATAATCAGATAAAAAAATTTATATCTCGCTTCCAACTGCTTGGAAAAATATTCCGTGGCATAGATTTTGTGAGAAATTGAATGCTTTACAAAAAAGGTCTCTTATGACTTTTTCAAAAACTCAACCGATTAAAAGATATTCATAGTTGAAGTTTGGCTATTTTAAGGAAAATATTCGTTTTTATTATGAATTTTATAAGTCGATGAAAAAAATTATTTCGGATTGCGGAACTCATGATTTTGTAGGAAATTTACTGCTCTACAAAAATGGTCTCTTATGATTTTTTGATTAAGTGAAGCCGTTACGAGATATTCATCGTCAAACATTAACGAATATCAATATTTCCAGTTTTTGATCAATAATTCGATAAATTTTAATTTAAACTATGAGTTTCAGGAAAATTTACATAAATTTGAGTTTCGATCGATAAAGAAATGTTATAATAAGTTAGATAAAGAATTATTGGAATTATCATTGATTTTCCTTGGAGAAATGCCTCAAGAAAAGATTTCTTTCAAACGTCCTGGTGCTGTTCATCATGCGAGATGGATGGCTAAGGCCATTTATAGTTTGAAAATGTATCTATTCAGAGATGAATTCAAACTCTCTCAGAAAGAATTGCATGGTCTTCGTCATTTCTGTATTTTTATAGTCACATTGTATTTAAAAGCTTGGTTTTCATCAACTTCTGCAACAACTGCTGCTTATCATGACTTGCAGTTTATGAAAAATTTATTGGAGTACAAACATATCAATCCTTTGATTTCTTCAGCTACGTGTGAAAAAATGATTTCGCACTTATGGTATTTGAGCGATGAACTTGCCATTTTATCACTGTTTGACGATGGCGTTCCATTAGAAGTAAAAAAAGTATTGTTGAAGCTGTTAATACTCGTGAAGGTACAGATTCTAAAGCTAAAAGATTTGTAATTGCTAAAAAGATTTGAATTCATTGGCGCAGAGAACTCTGAGTGACTTTGTGTCTAAAAAGTCATTAAATCTTTTCAAAATCTTCGATCTACCGTATGACTTTCTTGATGTCGATGTTGAATTATGGCCTACTAATGAAAGTTATCTCGAAAATAAAGAATACTTTCAACAACTAAAAGTTGTCAATGATTCAGCAGAGCGAGCTGTTGCATTAGTCAGTGAATATAATCAATGCTTGACAAAAATGAAGAACAATTCCAGTACTTATTGCAAGTTGTCAAAGAACATCAAAAACATTCCCAAATTGTAATAAAAGAAATTATTTATAGTAATAGCGTACTGTTATGTTAAAAATATAGACAATTATATTGCAATTGATAATTCAATAAAAAATTTATCTATAAAAAAGTTAAATACTGGTTGTTTCTCACTTGATTCAATACTTTTCATATTAAATTTGACAAAGAAATATGTCATTCACTTCAAATTAAACTAATCATTGGCTATATGTCGAAAAAAATGCTCTAATTTCTTGTTTTAATGCAATCAAACAAGCTCAAGACTGAAAACAATATTAAAAAAATTGTTTATAACATTTCTTTATCGATCGAAACTCAAATTTATGTAAATTTTCCTGAAACTCATAGTTTAAATTAAAATTTATCGAATTATTGATCAAAAACTGGAAATATTGATATTCGTTAATGTTTGACGATGAATATCTCGTAACGGCTTCACTTAATCAAAAAATCATAAGAGACCATTTTTGTAGAGCAGTAAATTTCCTACAAAATCATGAGTTCCGCAATCCGAAATAATTTTTTTCATCGACTTATAAAATTCATAATAAAAACGAATATTTTCCTTAAAATAGCCAAACTTCAACTATGAATATCTTTTAATCGGTTGAGTTTTTGAAAAAGTCATAAGAGACCTTTTTGTAAAGCATTCAATTTCTCACAAAATCTATGCCACGGAATATTTTTCCAAGCAGTTGGAAGCGAGATATAAATTTTTTTATCTGATTATTCGAAAAAAATAGAAACCCGCAAAGCGGAGGACCTTCCCGTTATAATTAAGAGCTTATACTTGGAGAGAATTCTTTTTAGGTGTCTACGAACCTATTTTTCAGAGTATAAAATCAAAAATAAATTATTCGATTTTTTTGACCCACCCTAATCTTTATATCATATATAAAAAAAAACTTTTTGACAGTATGTGTGTGAGTAAAAAAAAGTCTATAAGTAAGTAAGGAATCTCTCGAAATACGAGACTGCAAAAGCTTTCGCTCAGCTATTTTGAGCTTTGCAACTTTTAATGCACGGAAAAATCATCCATGCAGAAATACGTGAGGGAAGCCTTAATAATTTTCGAGGCTTGATGCGCCAAGGTTTTTAGTGTGAATTCCTTGTTAATAAGGAATGCCAGAAACCTTTTAATCTTTAAGGACATCCGGCCCTTTATAAATCGTTACTTTATTAAAAGTCTGCTAGCTTTTTATTCATTTAATTAATTACTTTCGTACTTTTCTGTGTCAACACGAGTACGAAAGAAAATTTAAAAACTATTTACTGTTTGATAAAAAATATTACACGAGTTTACTATTATTTTTTTTTTTTTTTTTTTTTTTTTTTTTGAAAAATGGATTTATTTGATTTTTAATTGTAATTTTTATTGAATTCAAGTTGACAATTGATTGCATGACAGCTGATTGTCGTCTTCAATTTATAATAAAAAAGTTCAAAAGTTTTTTTTATTTCATTTTCTAAGTATGACATTGACGCGAAAATATTGAAAAAAATAATTAATTATTATTAAATATAATTAATCAATTAATTAAAATTAAGCTTTAACTTGCTTTTCATTTTTATTAATAAATTTTAACATAAAAATTTTAGATGTAAAAAAGAAGTGAAATTTTTTTTGCACTCATGTTATATTTAAAATTTTTTATGGAAAATAGAAGATAAATTCGTTTATTCTTCATCAAAAATTTTTAATTGAACAAAACATTATTCAATACAAAAATATTTAACAAGCTAAAAAAATTTTTGAAAATAAAAAATGAAGCAGTCAGAGATAAATGATAAAAAAAAAAACAATGACCAAACTTTTTAATAAAGGATTGTAATAAAATAAGTGTAAATGTCAATTACCGTCTCAATTACGTGAGAATGGTAACAATCTAAAAGTTTTACGACAAACAATATATCAACATATAAAACAAAAGCCATCAGCAGCTAGCAATACCATATCAGCATAATAATATCGCGAAACATTTATTAATGCTCCGATTTATATTTATTATTATTATGATTATTAGTATTAATACATATATATATATATATATATATATATATATATATATATATATATATATATATATATATATATATATATATATATATATATATATATATAATAATAATAATAAATAAAAAGATTACAAGAAGACATCACATAAAAAACTCGTTTAATCAACTACTCAGAGTTATGATGATCTTTATCGCGTTATACGAGTATATATTTATATATCAGTAAAATATGATCCAGTAGTTAACTTAAAAAAACAAGGCTTATAGCGCATACAGCGTTATTGCAAACACTTTTGACTTTTAAGCACCTACCGCGTCTTAAGTTCTTACTCTTTACAGAAATAAAATAAAGTAAATAGAGAAGAAGCTCTGCCCAAGCAATAGAATAAAACAAATAAAATAAAAAGACTTGAGGAAATAAAAATAATATAAAATAATAAAAAAGGAATAGAAGAAGAAATAAAAAGAAGTAATACTATAAAATAAAACGATGAAAGTTTACTACTGGTATAGCAACCAGCGACACTGACTAACTCATTTCTTCGAATCAACAGGCGTCGTTACGTCACCTACTCTCAGACTCACCTTCGATTTATTGTAGACAAATAACATACACATTATAAAGTCAGACAAACACGCGCCAAAATACTATCGTCTTCATTATCATCATCATCATCACCAGCGTCTTCTTCATCTCAATCTTTTTCCTCAAATACCATAACCTACAGAACCGGATCATATGCTATTTCAGTATCTATAATCTTTAAATTACCGAGTTTCAAGCTCGTTGCTGCTTATAAGTCAAATTAAGTATCAATTTCAAAATTTTATTTATTAAATTTAAAAAACTTATTCATATTAAACTGTTAACAAATTATTCTTCTTGTTCAAGTCATTCAAAATTTAATCTGATTCATTACCAAGACAAAGAAACACTTGTTGAAGATATTTCTTTAATTTATTGCCGATGTTTCTTCAGAGCTCTTTAATGAAATAACAAAACTATTTATTATTAGTAATGCTACTGAACTTAACAGATATTTTTATAATTTTTTTTTATCATTTACATTCTTATGAATGAAATTTTTTAAAAATTTGATTGAAAAATGTTAAAGTTTTTTTATTTTTAATTATTTAGCAGAAATTTATCCTCTTAATAAAATTTACGAGAAATTTCTACTAATTTTATTAATATTAATAATAGAAAAATTTTTCTATTTTCTATAAAAATTTTAATAAAATTCTTCATTTTATCCAAAAGAAATAATTTAATCTAATTAATAAATTTTTTCTTCAACAAGAATAACTGAAATTTTAATTCAATATAAATGTCTAAATTTAAGTATTTTTAGAGTTAAAATTATCAAAAATTTCCCATGCAACATCAAAAAAGTTTAACGACAATATGACTCAAGTAATCAGAGAAAAAAAAAATCAGTTTTCATCTTCATTCAATTCAAGCAGCAATTAGCCCTCGGTACCACCGAAAGTCTCTGTCGTCTCTTATTAACCAAAGCCAAAATTATAAATAAAATATTATTTCTATGCAACAATAATAAATTTAAAAACTCCATGTCATGCAGACAAGCATCAGAGGCACTTAGATTGCAAAGACCGTGGAGGTTTATAATGTAATGTAAGAGTGGCCGTGGCGGAGCAGGTCGACGGGTACATGACGGATGGAGACAGTTGTTGCATCGCACTCTCTGATGATGGCTCTCCCAAGAATATCTTTCCCGCTACGCCACACTCTGGATCTGGATGCAGTCTCTTCCATCCACATATACAATATAAAACCATCCACAATCCACAACTACAATAATAATAAAATAAAACTAAAAACAACAAACCATCATACTACACACGCCATACTATTTTTCTCCCTCGTCATTTCATCTCATCCCTCTACTCACACTCTTTACCGTCTTAAGGCTAGTCATCTTTCATTTATCCTTTCTCTCTCTCTCTCTTTCTCGAGGTTATTTTTATAATTTTTCTTCAGCAATTGCCCGCATCATTTAATGTACAAGAGCAAAAATCCGAGCGCTCATCAGCGTGCCTGGTATCGTAACGAACCTTGCTCTGCTCTAATATATTTAATATATAATTATTGTACATCTACCCATATGTCGATCTACATAAACTTGTACTCTTAATTTACAAATTAATTCTAACTACTCAATTTTTTTAATTTATTCTGCTGCATTGGGTCAGTGCAAAATAATTTTTATTCAATTTTCTTATCAGACATAATCTGCGCAACAGCTAATACATATTCATGTGAAAAGAAGAATTAAAAAATAAAAATTTGTGCATTTCCTTGTGCATTAGCAAGTGTTAAGATAAACTGTTTCCTTCTTTGAACATTATACATATAATAATAAATGTGAAATGTGTATGCATTTATGTATGTAATGTACCTTTCAAGAGAGATTTAGTTCATAAAGCAAGATTGCCAGTTATCAACTTTAAAACGACGAATAGCTGAGGAGCATAGCAAGATTGTGGACTAAGAGGACAATCTGAGATCATTTACCCGACTTTCCTCAATCACTGTGCAGGTACGCTTTCTCGACTGACAATCGTGTACGAGTTATTAAAGATTATTTAGATGAAAAAAGGCATGCATTAAAAAGCAATAATAATAAACTGGCATTAAATATTGCAGAGGTACCTGAAGCAGAAAAAGAAAAATAAGAAGAAGAGTAATAAGAAATAGACACATACGTGTGCGTTAAGAAGGATGACTGCGTAGATAAAAAAGGCATTGAAAGATTTGATATAATTTTTTGATACGCCGCTCGATGATCGTTTGATCGGTCTATTGATAGACCGATATTGAGAGCACACCTGGGGCCGTTTCTTCTGCGCTGAATATCATCAGGCTGCGACGGCTGGATGGAAAGGAAGTACATAAATGAAAGAGCCTGAGTGTGAGTTTGGTTCTTGAGCTAAGAGATAAAAAAAAAGAAAAAAAAGAAGCAATGTTTAAGCAAAAAGGTGCAGAGGGGCGAAGAGAACTGCCATAGAAAAGAGAGAAGGACTTAACTTCTTCGCTGGATAAGATAGGAGCTTCGGTTGGATTGAACGGCCCGCCTAACCTAACGGCTTTGTCATTTTTATCGGATTTTATCCATCGAGATGCGGTTGGTGCAGCAACACCACCACCAACGGGAACGGCGCTTCGATCCTCAGTAGTTTGCATGGATAAAAACCCAAAGTGACTAATAAAAAATATATTGTTGAAATAAAAGTTGTAAAACAACAACCAGCTAAAAAATCACTGGCTTGCTTTGCTTGATCTTGCGGCTTCCGTTAACTTACACGGTAGGAGTTTGCTAAGATCTGAAGATTCCTCATCCAGAGCTCGATGATACACCACAGCGAACCGGTTTTATATGTATATATATATATGTATATATATCTTTCCATTCGTTCAGTCATGAAAAATTATGAATCCATTTTTTTAGCGCCCTACTAGCTCACGCATCCTTGCTAGCACATCCTATCGGATTAAAGATTCAAGTTGAGTGTATTATATGTTGGGTGTATTGAGGCTTATATTAACTTCAGACACTTGGGCGTAGGCCTGCTAGATTGCATTAGACAACTTTTCTCGTTTGCAAGAGCGGCGAGGTGTATATGAGGGTACATCCACGTCCGTACCATGAGCTTGATTTAACAGATCCACTGATACGGAGGATAGCAGCCGATTAATGACAGTCTGGATTGTAAAAATAATCCACCGGAAGAGGGCATACTGTAAAATAAGAAGAAATTATTGAAATAAAATATAAAAGAAGAGTATAAAAATTTTTAGTTCCTGGATCGCGTAACGCTTTTGTAAGAGTAGCTCTTCTGACGTCTGTATCTAAAGCATAAGCACACGTTATATCAGCTATAACTATAACTACACACATAAAGAATTGAGTATAATGTATTACATAGAACTAGATCTGCTGTCGACTAATTTAAAGTTGAGAAACTAAATTAACATCAGATATTTATAATATATTAATAATATTTAAAATAAATATAGCAGGATGGGAAACCAGTTGTAAGAAAATCACACCTACAAAATATATATCTCCTCTCGAATGGAATAGAACCGAACCAGTAATTTTTACGTCACGAACAGACACGTGAACAAATCAACGCCATGACCATAATTACCGGGATTCATTTCCGCCCCTATACATTATACATTATACACATACAAATCCACTATCGAGTATCCACTATCCACTATCCACATATGCTCCCAATCCTGATGCTGATGGTGATGCCAAGTGTAGGATAGAAAAATAACCAGCTGAAAACATGGATGATTACCTGGCGAATGGCGACTAGCTAACGTGCATGATAATAACGAAAAAAATATGTAATAAAACGAGTAGTAAGCCGAGATGACGACGACCTACGATCGAGAAACGGCCTAACCTTCACCACGCTGTAAGTTAGTGCGAGTGGACGTAGAAAACACGCGAATGAGTTATTAATTGCACTTGTCTTACTCAGCGTATTCCTCAACGAAACCCAATCATTGATTTTGCTCGTTTATGTGTTGGTTGAGGATACAACAAGTGTTGCGAGTAACTTTATGCATGTATGAACGAACAACAAACTCAATACTAACAACGTACAGAATAACGCCGGCCATTTGCGATACAAACAACTTTTTGCCTTTTGCCTTGCCTTGCCTTTACTCGCGCTTCTTTCATCTGTGTCCGTGGTCAAGGTCGTCCAGACTCCGGACGAGCGAGCAACCAGTAGATATAAGAGGAGCTGCTGCTGCTGCTACGTTCCTTCGTGTATAATACCCAGTAGAGATATACATACTCATACTCATACTCATACTTGTACTTGTGTATTACTACGAGTCAAGAGAAGGTGATTTAATCCTCAGTACATACAAACTACGTCTGTATAAATGTCTATATATTGTATTTATATAAAGATGAAGAGTGAGACAAGAACGGAGTTGAGAGGAAGGCGCCAAACGTATAGCTTTATGTTTATGTCTTCCATCTTTTACGCTAATAACGTTCACCTAAATGCTTCATATTGCGTGCATTGGATGGTACTGATGCACTTAATCTCTGCTTATTCATTTTATCTGTATTGCCTGCAAATGCGGTAGAATTAACGAGCCTTAATGACGTTACAAGTGCTCGACAAAGTGCTATTGTTTTTCAAAACGACAATGGTAATGACAATGATTATTAATAGGAGAGAAGAAAGAATAAAAATTCAGACACTACGCAAAGGTGATAATGATCTATGGAGACGGAGGCATACATTAATTACGTTTGGAAGAAAATTAACGCAAAGTGGGTGACGAAGAAAATGTGGTGAGAAGCGAGAGTCAACCGCAAGTAGACAGATATACTGGAGTTTGTCAGCCGAGGGTCTGCTCACACCCAAACAGCTAAACATAATAACATACAAGTCAAGAGTTTATTGTGTGTATATACAGCCAGGGAGGCTGTATTTTATATGTTATTTGTTGTGTATGTATATGTGTGTGTATGTATGGGTACAAGAGAAGTCGAGTTGAGATAAAGAAAAACGAGCAAGAATAAGAAGAACAAGAGAAGAGTAAGGGGGACGGACCCGAGGGCTAACCTATCCCGTGAATATTCACTTTTGAGAGTTTACCCGTACACTGGCTCTTAATTTTAGTCTTGCCATTCTCAAGACTTTGCCACTAGAGAATGACCCACAAAAAGTAACAGAGTCCATGTCAACGATGTTTTACTCTTTAGCGAAATAACTTTTTATCTTTTAACATTCTCGATAATAAGAATTATGAGCGAGTTTATTGAGTTATTTCGAGGGTAATTCAATGGTCATTGCTGGCGATCATTATACTTTTTTATTATTACTGTGAATTTTTTTTTTACCAATATGATAGATAATATGCCGAGTAATGCAGTATAATAATATCTTTTTCACCTGTGATATTTTTTTTTTTATTAATGTTGTTATTATTATTATTATTTAGCTCGCATACAGAGCAAGCGATAAATGAGTTGTAAGATGAGAAAGATGAGCAAAAGAGTATAATTGTGGCCCTTTAAAACACAATCTCTTCTTTTTTTCACCAGAGAGTGTTACAATTCCGAGCGCAGTTCTCGCGTTTTATTTATCATCATCATTATTGTTATTATTATTATTATTATTATTATTATTATTATTATAATTTTATACATTATTTTTAATAACTTTATTCTTTCTTCTCTATTACTCTTGTTATATTTATTATTTTATTAGATTTACTTTTTGTTGTTATTTCTCGTATATTTATATATTTTTTATTATTCGGTTTAATTTTTTTTATCGAAATAAAGTTTGTTGACCTTGCATCGCGCGAAACGCCAAGAATACAGCGAAGTCGAGGAGCTCGAGAGAGGGAGCGAGAGAAGTAGTATTAAGTGAAAAGAGGAAGACGGGCTGGATTGAGAAGGAGAATAAAGTTTGTACGGGCTGGGTTGGCTGAGAAATAGAGACAAAGATACAGACGGCTGGGACGACGTCGGTGGGTGACGGTGGCGGCAGTGAAGGCGGGGGTGCGGGTGCACGAGTGCTCCCTCGTGGCCAGGGGGGATGAAAGGGGGATACACTTGCCCCCGCGCTCTGACGTCGAGAGTGGGATGAATCGTAGGGCGACGAACTTAGCCCGCGCGAAAACGCCGCGCATCGACCGAATTACTCGACTTTTTTCATTTTATTTAACGTTTTTTTTTTCTTCTTTTCTTTTTTTCATCCCTTGAGATTTTTTTCTTTTACTTTATTTAAACTTTTTTCTTCCATTCATTTTTTTTTATCCTCTTTCTTCGTTTCTTGTTTCTGCATTTTTATTTTTTCTTCCGTCTACCTATTTCTCATTTTTTTTTATTTTATTTATTTCATTTTCGTGATGCTTTTTTTTTTTCTATTTATTTTTCGCTTTTCGTCTTTTTTATTCAACTTGATCCCTTTTAAAGCTTCCCGATTTTATTCCACCCAATTTATCATCGTCATTGCGATACTACGAGCTGCACCCGATACCTATAATACGTGTATTGGTGCATCAAAACGCCGTTGTACATTTTTTTATCTATCTATATAGATATATTTATATATACAAACAAACGGAGTACAGTATACTGTACTATAAATATAAATCCGTGTGTGCGATCTATCCCAAGCACGAGCACGAGTCCGAGTACGAGGTTTATAGCGGGTAACGGGCTTTGTAGGCTTTTCTGTGTGATGGTTTGTGGGCTCGCTTTAAAATTCAATTTTCATCAACTAAACTGGCCGCCGCTATGCCAGTTTGCCCCGTGCCCAAGCCCCCTCTTACCCTTCTCAACCTCCCGACTCCCATTCGGTTCACCGTCATCACTCGGTCCACTTTAGCACGCGCAACAAGTGTCATTTTTGATATTTGGCAATACACCGAAGAGCACACCGACCAAATGAAAGTGCGCAACGGGCTGCCACCGTCATTTGCACCCTCCTCGATTCATTGGTTATATATATATATATACATACTGATCTGTACTCAAAGAGTAGAGTGTGAAACAGCAACACCGATAGTGATAATACCGTCACCAAACGCGACAGAGACAAAATACAGTACTCTACCCTCTAGTTAAATTATTTTATTATCCCCGTCATCATCTTCATCATTTCATATTCCCAATTATTATATATTACTACGCTTTCGAAACTTTATTTATTTTGGTATTTCGTTTTATTTATATGATTTTTATTCGTTTCATTTTTATGCAATATTTTTATAAATAAACTTTCATTAAAATTTGAAAATTAATCTTGATAGATAATTTTATAAAAAAATTAAACTGGCATTTTAAAAGTTTTGGGATTTCCTTGACAGCTAAATTATTATTTTAAAAATTCTACATGTATCTTAGAAAAAAATAAATTGTAAATTCTATATAATTTTTAATGTTTTAAATAGTAATTAGAACTCCGAGATGGAATTTTAACTTTTTTGACATTTATGTAGCTATTATATGACTTTTATACCATTCAATTTATAAATATTACAAATTAATTACTAAAATCACGTATTAATTATTTATTGTAGTTCATTTTTTCCGTGTAGAAATTAAAGAAAAAAAAATTGGTTAAAGTTCTTGCATTTATTGTTTTCATAATAATTTATGTTGGTATCAAAATCTTAAGAATTGTTAAGTACATCCTGATTTTAGTATCATAATTTAGGTCGGTGAATGTTATTGTCAAGAAAATATGGGACGGTCTAAACTATTATCCAAACATTAAATCTCTTGATTATATGTCACGTGTTTTGTGTAAACTTTATTAAAAATTAAACTGTTTTCGCAGTTTCTATAAAAACAATATGCACGTTAATGAAAAATTTGTATCAAATAAAATTAATTTAAAATTGAAAAATTTATTGATTCAAGAACTTTTCTGTCTAGTTAGAAACAATGAAACCCTTGAAAAATTTTCTCTTTGAAACATTTTTTTCCATCAATTTAGATATCACAAATATTTTAAAAAGTTATTTGAACTTATATAATATTTAAGGATTTAATTATAAATTTTTTATTCAATATCAAAACTTTTAAATCCGAATTAAAATTTATCGTTTGATTAAACAAAAAAAGAAACTCTTTTGGTAAAATAAATTTTCTTCCCATGAAAATAATTACCAAGATCACAATAAATTTTACGACTTAAAATCTATTTAATTTAATTCTTTATATTTAGATTCAGCTCTAAATTTAGTTAAATTGTTGTTCAGAAAATTGAATTAATAAAAATATCTGTTACTATTTATCAATCAAAGTATCATCAAATAACTTCTTCTCTCCAAAATTTAAAAAAATTCACAATCAATCATAAAATTTCCTCAGTTAAAATTCTTCATTCTTAATGTTACTATTTCAAATTTATGTACTCTATAAAATTCAGTACCGCTAAGTAATTACTGATGAATTCTCCATCATTACTTCTTTTTTTTTTTTTTTTTTTTTTTTTTTTTTTTTTTTCCATAAAAATCATCAAATAAATAAACTACTAATACAAATATCCTTCAGTATACTATTTATCAATCAGAGTATCATTAAACTGTTAGTCATTGAGCGAAATTCATCGGGGGAAGATAATTCAAAATTAGGTCAGCCGTATAGACTTTTGAATAACCGAGAAATGAATGGTTATACATTATCTTACGCTTACCAACTTTAGCTTATATATTTCAGAGTTCACAATGTGTATGTGAGTACATAGAGTGTATAAAGAGTGTGTGAGTGTGTAATGACGATAGTTTGTATGAAAGAAAGTCCAAGAAGCGCGTCATTGCTCATGAATTATCGGCGGCAAAGAGGAAATGTGAGGTAAAAAAGTGCAAAAGGAGAGACGCTCACTGGAGCGTAGCAAGAGCTGCTGCTGCTGCATGGTGCTCACTGCAGCAGCACACGAGGGTGCGTCCGGCACGCCGTACCAGCTTCTCGCGGGATAGGATAGGATTCTCTTCTCGAGCTCTATATATATATATATATATATATATATATATATATATATATATATATATATATATATATATATATTTTTATATACATATATGCATCCACTTTAAACGTCTCTCCATCTACTTTATCTGCTCTGGCTCTTGCTCTTTCTTCTCTTGATCCTCATTAAGTCTTCTCTCTTCTCTCTTATTCAGCCTCCATCTCCATCTCGATCTCCATCAACATCAACATCTAGATCTACATATATAATACCTACACACTACACTCTTCTTCTGGCGTGCAGCTTTACTTCTCGGTCCGGCAAACGAGTCTGATGCACATTCGTTCTTCGCGCTGCCGCTCGTTAGATATAAATACGTCGCGACAGAGGGCAAGGAACCACGCCTGCAAGAGCGACGCTTACAAGAGCAAGACCATCCAGCTCTGTCTCATGCATATACATATATAATATATAAATCCAAGTGCTAAGACTCCTTCTAACTTCTTTCTACCTCTGCAATCTCGCACTCACGTATTTACACACTCTAACATATTTACACATATGCATCCATACATCTATCACTTCTTCCGTCCATGGGGCAATGGGGTTTAGTCGCTTAACTCGAACCAGACGACCACGTTCATGTATTATGTATGTCTATGTTTCTGCAGATCCAAATATTGCATTCGTCGGATAAATATAGACATCCGAGGCTTTACTTCACGTACACCCTGCCGTAAACTACTAAAACTAAACAACCAAGAGCTCTATCTTAAAACCGGCGTTTAAGTTTTAACTTTTATTTTACATTTTCACACTTATATTTTTCATTTTTTATATGCAGATTCATCGTTACAATTGAACTTGGAATTTTTTTAATTTTATCAATATCAAAATTTTTTATCAAGAATGAAATTTAATTAATTTTTAATAAAGATATTTTTTAACAAGATTGAAAAAAATTTAAGGAGCAAAAATATTTAACTTGATTTTAGAAAAAGAAATTCTGAAAAGTTCTTGAATTGAATAAAATTTACCTAAACCAAAAAAAATTTCTTAACAAAATAATTTTCTAGGTTCAAGATTTTTATTTTCTAAACTCAACCTAAATATTTTTATCAGTTTCAGAAGTAATTTTTATATTTTATCACAAAATCAAGTTCAAATTTCAAGGATCCATAAATATTATTAATTTTATTCGTTGTCATTGAACTTTTTACTTAACTATGCGTAAGAATTTTTCGCCTGGTTATTTTAGAAGACAAACTTCAGTATAAAAATTTTATCTATTTATCCATCCAAATTATAATTATTTATACAGTAAAAAACTTCTCATAAAATTAACAAACGAGATAAAAAAAAAATTCTCAACAAAAATCTTCAACCTTTAGTAACTTATATAATAATTAAAAAAAATTTTCTATAACCGGAGTTTGAAATGGAGCAGCCGTGAAAAATAAAGGATTTTAAGAAAACATCTAATAAGTTGCACTTGGCTTGTGTTGTTCTTGGGTCGGAGTCATCATCTCGTCTATCTTTATACATCTCCCTTTGCTTTTTTTAGTCAAAGTCTCTTCACTCTTACCTTTGCAGCATTTTCCATTTTATTTCGTTGACTTTACCTCGACACTTTTGAGTTTCATCAATATTATATGTAGCTATATATACATGTAATACACATATATATCCATATAGAAGCACCCATCCATCCATCTACCCATCTATCCATCCATCCACCGATATATACCTATAGTATATAAAAGAGTTGCTCGTTACTCTATAGCTTGGCGAAGTGAACGTTTGCCTGGTCCAGCGAATTGAACGTAGAAAAAAGGGTATGGAGTAAAAAGTGTACGAGGATGGTGAAGAGGAAGGAAAGCGAGCAGGATGAGGACGAGGACGGGGAGAAAAGAGAGCGAAGGAAAAAAAACGCAAACTCGCGGACGGGACTCGGGCGAGAGAGCGTTAGTCCAGGCAGGTCCGGATAGGTTGCCAGAGGAGGTGGGGGACGTAGTGCGAGTCTCGCGCTCCGATCCGACAGGAGTACCAGAGAGAGGAAGAGAGGAAGCGAGAAAGAGAAAAAGATAAAAAGAGAGAGGTAGAAGGGTTTCCAATGAGCGGCCATTTATCTCCCGGGGCATCCGCCGACGTTTTTCTTCGCTAGTGTATCGATTTTAGGTTTAGGCCATTACACCCCGGTTGCAGGCGTCCATCCTATCAGTGCCCAGCACTTGCAGCTGCGCTTTAAACTCATCTGCGCAAGATATCTTACGTTTAATTTTCATTTTTTACTTTACAACTTTTATTCCAAGCTCAAACAAAAAATTAAAAAAAAAATATTTTCTCTTTCTTCTCAGTCATTTTTTCCGGCATGATGTTTGTTTACATCCTCGCGACCTTGAGGAGTATCTTATTGGGATACACCGGCTTATTGTAGATATGTATGTTTGTATACATATATATGTATGAATAAGGGTATTAGTAAACGTACATAGTGAACTAAGGGGATGTTGTGGATGCAGTGAGAGTCAAAACTTGGAGGATGTTGAATATGTTTGTATGTATATATATGTGTGTGTGTTTGTACATAATACCGAGAAGTTGAGTTTTGAATTTAGGGCAGTGGTCGTTGCGACTCATC
Organism: Cotesia typhae; assembly: GCF_013202065.1. Lineage (NCBI taxonomy): Eukaryota > Metazoa > Arthropoda > Insecta > Hymenoptera > Braconidae > Cotesia > Cotesia typhae. Next base: position 7,623,515 of record NW_027423757.1, on the reverse strand, counting down.
GCGCAATGACTACACTCAACAACTTCCATCCACCACCTCTTTCACCTTCTCCCCTCCTCCCTTCGCCCCTTTGGGACTCTGACTGTTTACTCGGGAATGCTTGAGAGGTCTAGGCGACACTCGACTCCAAGTTCACTCACCAATAAACTCGTCAAGGTTACATATTGTCTCCTATATATCTTCACCAATGATCATTTGCATAATCTTTTCCTGCCTTTTTGCTTTTTTTTTTGTTTTATTTTATTTTATAAGATTTATTTATTTATTTATTTATTTATTTATATATGAGTATACTACGATGGACAACGAATGACGGATCGGGGATTAATAAATATACGGAATACCGTATAATAAAACAATACGTAACAATTAATAAACAGGATTGACGAGGTGTTAGTAGATACAGAGAGGGCTGTCGATGGTGAATGAGAATGATTGGATAATGAAAATTGATTCCTCTATGGCAGTTTGATCTGTTGTTTATGCTATTGTTGAAATTTTTCAGGTAAAACTATTTATTTGAGTAATTTATGGCTACCAGAGTGGAGAAATGCGAAAATTTATTTATTGCTTTTATTTTTCGTGAAAAAATACTTTGGGATTATTATTAAATTTAGATTTTAAAATAAGTTAAATTTTCTTATAATGATTTATGGAATTTTTTTACAATAATAATATTGCAAAGTTAAACCTTCTACGGGAAAAACATTTATCATTAAGTTATTTTTATGTTATTAATATATGAATAAAAAAAAGTTTATTATTCAAGAAATAAATTATTGAAGCAAAACAATTATTTTGATCTTATTGAATTGAGAATAATTGTTTAATAAAGTAAAATTTACTTAAATCAATTTACTTAATTCATTATAACTTCATAAAAAAATTATTTTTGCTCCAAAATATCAATTTAAAAATAAAATTTTTTTGCAAGTATTATTTCGAGATAATATCACTTTTGAATAGTAAAAAATAGTTAAATTCTATTGATAAAATTTAGAACCTTAATTATAATCTGAGTTTTGTATTAAATAATTCGATGAGCGGTGAATTATTCAAAGGATTAAATTTTGAATGTCGTATTAACTGAAGAGAAAATGAACCGGGAACTTAGCTCGTATAAATTCCAGATTATCAATGAAATTTTCTCACGGTTTTAATTCAATGAAATAAATAATTTTTTAAATAATTAACCATCCACATCTACACAGAAATTTAAAGTTGTCTGTTGAAAATACGTCCATGTGGTTAAGATTTTATCGGAGACATCAGTAAAATTTAATGGCATCAGTAACATTTACGGCAGCACCGGATCTTATGTAAATGTTACACATATTGTTGAGCTTAAATTTATTGCAGTATTCAAAAGAGTTTGGTCAGTTCTCAGTTCGCTGGTATTATATATAACATAGAAGCTATAAGAAGAATAACCATTTTTATTTTTATTTCATCATTTTATTTCGCTTAAATAAAACCTCGAGCTACTACGCAGACTTGAGACGCGAGTCATTCGATATTATTCCGAATAGATTATTAATAATAATAAAAATAATAAAAACAAAACAAAACATTTAACGTTTAGCTAAACGTCAAGTTACAGAATTTAACGATATAAATTCACTCTAAATAGAAATATCCATATATAAAATAATATATTGGCAATGGGAATGGGCAACGGACGAAAAATTGCCGGGCAAGAGGTTATCGATGCAGAGGATAACATTGAAATTAATCTGAAAGAAAATAAAAACGGCAGATAATAATAAAACCTAAAAAAAAAAATATTTTCTAACAACAAAACGAAAAATTCACAAAATATCTGTTCTGGAAATGAATTTCAGCGTTGTCTGCATTGATGGACTATCTCGAGTGTATCTCCTGGCGCATCTGTGGGCATCAGAATCAGAGAGTATACTTTTATCCTATCCACTCTCTACATACTACATACTATATTCATATTATATACATATATAAAGTGATGGAAAAAAAGCAGGCATATTCCACCTTGCCGCAAGGTCGTAACAAACAGCACCATTCACGCAACGTCTATATACCATATACTTGCTCTTTACATACAAATGTATATCTATATATTTATACATATAATACATAAATGTACATACATACCATAGGAGATAGAATCGAGTGATCTGCCGAGGGAGAACAGAATGGAAGCACAAGTAAGAGTAAGATCGTCAGTGGAAAGGAGATAGACAGCCAGACATGTATGAAGAAGTAAAGATAATGTACATGTATGTATTAAATATCTGTGCTGGTTGACGACGGCGGGAGTCGCGAACACTCTTACACCAGGGGAAAGAGCAAGAGAGTAAAAGTAAACCGTATATCTATAGATATCAAGTATGTCTGTAAAGGTGAACGCGTGGTGATGAGAATGATTCGTCGTGTAGGTATACACTCGAACGGCCGCTCGGTGAGCCGCGTGCGTTTCTATCCCTCGTGCCTCAGCTCAGCTCAGCTCAACTCAACTCAACTCTGGTGTGCTGCTCGAGTGTAAACGACTAAGGAGAGACGCAGACGGGGATGTGCTGGAGAACCCAGTCTGAGAAACTGGCGGGAAATACGTGCCTCTAATCCGCCGGCAGTAAACTCTGAGACTATACCACTGTGTACCGGGTTATATCCACCCTCTATATCTACCCTTATACTCTCTATTCTGTCTATCAACATACTAACATTAGATTCCTATATATGACCAGAAATTACTTTCTATCACTATCAAACAATCGCTCTTATTAAATATCAAAATTAAAAATTGCAAGACCAATGCCTTTTACAAAACTCCAAATTAATCCTAATTCTTTTCCAATCTCTAGATCTTGGATCTAGAATTAAAAAAAAAAAAAATAATTATTTAATAAAATTCTTTTCTCTGGGCAAATTCATTTCTCTCTCAGGTTTAGTTCTCTTATTTTCCTCTCCTTTTTTTAAAACGAGTGATATTGATTTGGGAGAGGCTTCGTACTCGTGGCACGAGCGTACCATGTGACTCGTAGGTAGAGAATCGCGATGCATCAGCGCATCAGCGCAGCGCGCATCGAGGGGGCAATAGTAGTCGCGGCTGGGAAATCCCTCCTGCTGTTTGCGAAATCCCCCACCCCGGGGCCCGTCCTCGCCGCGCAGATACAGACTACAGACTTGAGTCTATATTATATAGTAGATTCTCGCTCCCCTGTCTGGAGTACACACACAGACACATACAAAAGCCCCTCTTGGTCGACATACCCTATCCGCGGATCTATCCGCGAGTGCCCCTCCGCCCTTCACTTGGCGAATCCCTTCTCCGGTCCAACATAATACACACAACGAGAACGGACAACTCGCTTGACTTGCTTCTCTTCTTTCTCCTCTTCTCTTCTCTTCACATAAACATCTACTTGTACATCTACATGGACGTACACCCTCTCAGTGTTTCCTCCGTCCGCCCGCAAGCTCCTCAGTCGCCCCTGGTGTGTCTGCCTCGACAACAGTGGATAGTGGATGGAGAGTGTTCTTTCTCCTCTTACGACGGGTTTCTCGTCCCACAGCCTTCTTCAGCGGCACATGCACACACGTAGAGACTGTTAGTGCGGCGAGTGGTGGTAGTAATCTTCTACAAGAACAAGTTCTCCCTCTCTTTATCTGGTGAGTGGTATCGACAGCTCTAGCTCTCGCTTCAACTCTTGTATTCCGCAACTAGATGCTCTCCACACACGAATTCGCCGTCTGATTCTTCCCACTATAATCGCAACAGTGAGTGAGGTTGTGAGTGAGGTAGTGAGGCAGTGAGTAGTGGCGGTGGCGGTGGCGGCAGCAGCTCCATCTCGATTCTCCATCCTATCCCGTGTCTGACTCGACTAAACCCACCGTCCTGAACCCATACCATAGCATGCCATACCAATCGGTGGAGAACAGAAACTGACTCCCGACTCCCGACTCCCCACTCCGGGGTATGCCGGCGACGGAAGTGCGGCAACAACGCGGCGAGCGTCTCGGTCTTGGCGAGTACACACTCGGGGGGCCAGCCGAGTCTACCGAGTTTGTCTACCGGCGCGGGTACCAAAAGAGAGTAAGACCGAGTAGAGTAACACCGGATAGGACCACCGGACGATAAGTCGTGAGTTTTTAATATAAAACACGGCATGCCGAGACGACGACGCGTTGCGTGAATTTAACCAAGAGAGACCCGAGTGCTCGTCGTCGTCGTCGTCGTCGTCGTCATCGTCGGAGTCGACGTCGCGTCGTGCTACCGTCGTCTCTCTGTCTCTCTTAATCTTTGTCCTAACATCAAAATCCTTGACAAGATTCAAAAATTATAAATAAATTATAATTTTATTAATTGTTAAATTATAATTATTTTTATTGTTTAATTATTTTGAACGTCCTATTGGTGTCCTACGAGGTACAATACAGAGAGGAGATCCCGCCTCGTGTTGTATTTCTCTCCTCTCCTCTTCTCTTGGACTCTCTCCTTTCCTCGTTCCTCGTTCCTCTTTCCTCTCCCGAGATCCGCGCTCCCTCCAACCAACACAATCCTACTCTCAACCCAACCCCGCGTGCGTGAGACGTCGCACGCAACACAACGTCGTCCAGACATTTTTTTCGGCTCGCGATATTACCAGTTGCGAATTAAACACGGTGTAAATGGCGCTCTCCGCACAGAATCAGTCAACGTCGTATGTCAACCTCTATTACTCTATCGTCCAACGCGCGGCGACACGTTATTTTAAGGAATATTACAATTCCGGTGAGTATTTCATTATAAAAAAAACACACACACACACACACACACACACACACTCAATCATCAAATGTTACATACACTCGTTAATTTAAATAATAAACCAACTCCAAAAGTTTATAAGTTTTCTTCTAATCTATCGCGAGTGTGGTGATGTATTTATAAATCTATGTATGATTAATATTATTATTATCATTAAATACATATATCTGTATATACATCTGCGTGTATGTGCCGAGTGACTCCTAAATCTGTGTGTGTGTGTATGTGCTGGAATTTGTGATCACCATACCAGTGTATTATAATATTAATATTATCTGTAATATACATATTATATACTCTTCCCTCTTCCCTTCAATATTTAATACATCCAAATCTTCTCCCTGGCTTAAATATTTTACTGTTACTATTTTTTATACTCATAAATCCCGAATAAATCGAATAGAAGCGACTTAATTAAATTACATACGTCCAATAAGAAATGTTTTATCCGTCAGTACATTGCGTTGCGTTATATTAGTTAAATTATCTGAAAATATCGCGTGGTTTTGAACCTCCCGCCATTGCCCTTTCCCCTTGTTGCCTGCCTACAGTCAGCCACTAACGCCACTGTCGCCGATTCTCGCTGATCGTTGCGACGATAAGGCGCCTACATTGCCCGCACCAATGCGGTACCTATGTACATTGTGTTTTATATATTATAAAATAAAAAAATATATATATCTTCATCCTATATCTGTATATATATATATATATATATATATATGTACATTTAAAATTGATACAGATGTGTGCAAAGTAATATTCTCAGTTGCGTTAGATTATAACTCGGTGTAATTTTTAAAATAAAATACTATCATTTTTAATATTTATATTGTCTGGATTCTACTTGGCAATCTGTTTAGTGGATACCCAGCCGCAAGAAGACAAGCTATACTACAAGACAAGACTCCAAACCGCGCTTTCTTTAACGCGACGCCAAAACCCACGTGCTCGTATATGTGTGCTCTCTTAACACCCATCATTATCATCTTCTTTCTTTATTATTATTGTTATTATAATACCGTTTATAATCAACGTGTGTTAACTGGTATCACACACTATTACACATTACAATTACAATTAAAATTACTATTACATAGACGGATTTTAATACAAACATCTACACACCTCAACGCTGTGACAATACAACACACGCACGGAAATTAAAACGATTGTAAATGTATATGATAATAAGTACTAGAAAGATACACAGTGCTGGTGGTAACAGTGAGACTTGCTTTTGCTCAAGACCCCGGATAATATAAATAATGATATACATACTATGATATATACAATATTAAATAAAACAAGACGACAAATAACCGCGGGTATTCTCAATAACTCGCGGAGCGACGGACTTTTATATATTTAAATTTCTTCTAATAATAAATAAGAATATTAATAATAATTATAATAAGGAAAATAAGAAGAAGAAGAAGAAGAAGAAGGAGAAATAGTAGATTTATTTAGGATTTTGAATTGACCAAGTAAAAAATAATCCTCGGCGAACGATAGTGGGTCATCGGTCAACCGAAATCACGAGTCAGTAGTCAGTAGTATCATATAAAAGCCCGCGTATTTAATAATCAGTGGACGTTAATGTATATCTACACAATTATGTATAAAGAAGACGATAGATAAATTGTTACGGCAATAAAATCAGGCGTTATCGAATAAAATGGTGAGCTCTTAATGAAAACTCAGTATAGTTATAATAAATATAAATATTAAGATATGTATTTGTAATATTTAAATTTGTATGGCCGTATATGTTGTTAATAATGTGTGTATGGATGTATTTTATATCTATGTATGTGTGTAGCCATCACGATGATCGACGATAGGAGGGTTCCTTATATACTCTTAACAAAGAAAACTTTGTACGGAGGCACGTCGTCTTATAACTGTAGTTGTGCTCTCGTACTCGGTAATTCGCCATGTGGCATTCGAAAATATACTACATCGTTCTAAGTTATATATTTAGATACAAGAAACGAGAAAGCTAGAGCGAAATAGTTAGATATATAAAAGAAACGAGTTGAGATTACGTACGTTGAACTTTGTCGTCAGTGCAATGTATTCTGTAGCAATATGCTCTCGTGGGCATGTAAATACACCTTTTTATTTTATTATTTATTGTTTATTAGTTGTTATGGATTATTAGTATGACTTTGTACATCTCTATCTTTTTCATTCAAGTAGAGTTCAATTTAATGAATTTTTTTTTTTTTTTCTCGAGTCTAGCCGGTTTTTATGTTTTATATCTATGGATCTATCGCAATTGCTAAACAATTATCCCGGTGAAGAAGAGGAAAAATGTCATATCGGTGATTGTAATTTCATTCAAAACCGTCAATGGACGATTGGAGAGAAAGGGACGCCAGTTGTGTTACGGTCTGGAGGCTAGCTTAACTATATTGTGTTATGTTGTATTATTATGTCCGTCTGCGAGCTCGAAAGTACTTGCGATTAGAGACACTACACCGATGTTGGATATTGTATGTTGTTTGTTGCGTTATTCGTACAGTAAAGGCCACCAGAAGGTTGCCAATCCACTCGCAATTACTTATTATATTTTATTTAAATTTTACTAACATCATATCATAATAGTATATGTTATGCATACTTAATTTAATTTTACTAAATCATAAAATAGAAATTTAAATAATTTATTTTAAAATTTTAAACTATACCGCGGTAAATTTTTATCTTAATTCCGGTGATTTATTCTCAAGTATTTTATAATTTTAACTATCAAAAATTAAACTTAGATAATTATAAATTAATAAGTAAATAAGCAACTTATCAATCTTCTTGAGTTTAACAGAATAAATTTTTGACTGATATTTTATAAATTAGTAACACGTGCTAACATAAAAAGTAAATATACAAATAAATGAAAATTTTTATCAGTATTAAAAAAATAATTATTTATTTGATTTTATGTAGCTTAGACTTACACAAAAAAAAATTTTTTACTTAAAAATTTTTCATATTAGAAAATTATCCAAAATATGATTTGAATTTTTCTGATAAAAAGTTTTATTAATTTTTAATAAATTAAAGCGCTAAATGTTTCCTAAAAATAATTTTTAATTTTTAACGGAGCCGCATACTCATTATTGTTATTTATAAATTTATTTTGTATTGAAAATTGAGGATAATATAGTTTAAATGATATAATTTGAATAATGAGGATAATATGATAAAGATAAAGATAAAGTTAAAGATATATTTGTTTGTTATTTTTGTTTGTTTACTTACGAGTGCTGTCGGTTGTGTGATTTCAGGAAACGGTAATATAATGTATATTGTAATTATTTGTGGTTAGTTGGTTACACATTGGGATAAATGGAAGAAGAAGAAGATACACGTACAAGTATTAGCAGCAGCGAGGACGAGGACGAGGACGATGTATTCGGTAGACCATCAGGTACTTACTAATAATAATGACGAACCGGTTTAAAACGTCATTGCTTTAGCAAATCGCAAGGGAATACCCGCTCGTTGCGGCTGATGGTTATTTTTCTTTCTTCACTCACCGTCAGCCCTTTTATTTACTAACAGTTACAGAAATAATAACAACAGCACAACTCAAGAACAAAACAAAACTAAAAGTAAAAAAGGCAACGAGGTGGTTTATTATTATCCTTTTTCCCCTTTTCTGATAAACTTTAAAACCCTGTTTTTCTAACCCTTCGCGGTGGTAATATCAAGTGTATTAAGACGTAATGATAGCTGCGCCGGTTTAGTTACAATGTTTCATTCTTTGTTGTTTATTACATGGTTTGATGCGGACTCCGGATAAAATGTTGCGAGTTAGACCAGACTAGTACAAACTTTACAGTTTATTATTCAATATAATTCAATTGAATGAGTAATAGTAATTATACAGAGGTGTATTTGTTCCTTCAATTTATTGATATATATATATATATATATATATATATATATATATATATATATATATATATATATATATATGAGATTCCTATCTATATAGTCACTCATCACGATATCTCGGGAACCATCAGACCTAGAAACTTGAAATTTGGTAGGAATATTCCTTTCGCCGAGTAGAGGTCAGCTAAGAACGGATTTTACGGAATTCCACCCACAAGGGGGGTTGCGGGGGCGTTAACAATGAAAAATTCCCGTTTTTAAACTATAGCTCCTATCGACACCAAATTTGGTAGGAATCTTCTGTAGGAGATGTAGAAATAATCTATGAATGAATTTCACGATATTTCACCCCCCCCCCATGGGGGCTGCGGGGGTGACTTTGAACAATGAAAATTTTTAATTTTCAAGCTAAAGGTCCTATCGACTCTAAATATGGTAGAAATCTTCTGTAAATGATGTAAAAATAATTTATGAACGAATTTTACGATATCTCACCCCCACAGGGGGTTGCGGGGGTGGCTTTTAACAATGAACATTTTTAATTTTCAAGCTATAGCGCCTATCGACTCTAAATTTGGTATGAATCTTCTGTAAGAGATGTAGAAATAATCTATAAACGAATTTTACGATATCTCACCTCACAGAGGGTTGCGGGGGTGGATATTAACAATCAAAATTTTTAATTTTCAAGCTATAACCCCTACAGACTCCAAATTTTGTAGGAATTTTCTGTAAATGATGAAAAAATAATTTATGAATGAATTTTACGATATTCTACCCCAAAGAGGATTGCGGGGGCGTTAATAATGAAAAATTCCCGTTTTTAAAACTATAGCTCCTGTCGACTCCAAATTTGGTAGGAATCTTCTGTAAGAGATGTAGAAAAAGTCGATGGGCAAATTTTATGATAGCTCACCTCACAGGGGTTTGCGAAGGCGGGTGTTAACATTTAAATTTTTTAATTTCCAAGCTATAGCTCCTATAGGCTCCAAATTCTCATTTCAAATTTTTTTCTTCGTGTCAATTATTATTCATCTTTGAAAAAAAGCCACGCAAACATTATAATGATTGCACATTGAAAGTTACAATGAATATTAGCTGGAATAATTACATGGATAAAAGGTATATGCTAATTCGATGAAATTTGAAATTTGTGAAAGTCAAAACAATACTCTAATTAAATTTCAAGTTTAAATCTAAAAATACAATTCTATAAAATGCCCAGCGAAGCGGGCGAATAACAACTAGTATATATATATATATATATATATATATATATATATATATATATCGCAGTTTATAATAAATTATAGGTTTTAAAGTAGATGTACATATGCACTTGAAATTTTTTTTGTTTTACAAACTACCTTCGTGATTTATGAATATTTAATAACACTGAAATTTTTATCAATTCGTCCTGCTTTGCATCTTCCTCCTCATCCTTCCTTACCGTCAACCATTCAATCATTTATTTATATTAACTTTATTATTATTTAAATACTCTTTTTATTTTATTATATGTCGAGTTTTTTTTTTTTAAATAACGTTTGGCTGGTGTTGAGATCAAGGTAAAGGATGTTATGAGTGGGGATTGCGTTTTTGGTAATGTTTTCTAACTTTTTTTTTTAATTTAGAGGATCAGTGAAAAAATTTCAAGTTTATAATAAAAACATATTTGAGTAAATAATTTCAATTAATTTAAGAATTTTTTTTTGAAAATAAATCACAAGATTAAAAAATTAAACTTTTGAAAATTTAAACAAAAAATTTCCAAGGATTTTCAATTAGTTTTAGTAAATTTATAATGATGTTAAGCAAAAAAAAAACATTCAATATTTTAAATTAGTTTCATTAACTTTAATAAGTTTTTTTTTTTTTTGTAATAAATTATATAAAAAAATTTTGTCATTAATCCATCGATAAATAAAACAAGTTAAAAAAAAAAAAATATATAATACTCCGACTTGATCAAAGCCAAACAGTCAGAAGTTATTTTTAAAACAAAACAAAAAAAAATGACATCAACAATTGTTGATTTGTGTTTTTGGTCTTTGGTGTTGATTGCAGATACTGGCGCGCCGTACGTATTGTACAAGGACAACATGGAGAGACCCCAGGGCCAGTGGGCGCCGGGGCCAGGATCTCTCCAAGATGGTGGTCTGTATGCACAGCAGCAGCAACAGCAACAACAGCAGCAGGCATCATCCTCGTCCGGTAGCCCACAGCAGCCTTGTGGCCCACCGGTCGAAGGTGGTGAAACGGGGCCTCCGCCAACCCTGGCGTCTCCTGTGCCCTCACCATACCCATCAGCACCACCCGAGCCGCAGGCATTGACCCCACCCGAGGACGACATCCAGTCCGGTCAGCCTTCGGCTCAGCAACAAGCCCAACAACAACAGGCCCAGCAGCAGCAACAGCAGCAGCAGCAACAACAACAGCAGCAACAGGTCCAGCAACAACAAGTTCAGCAACAGCAACAGGCGCAGCAGCAGGTACAGCAGCAGCAGCAACAACAACAGCAGCAGCAGCAACAGCAACAACAGCAACAGCAACAGCAACAACAAGCACAGCAAGAGCACTCGCCGCAACAGCAGTTGACGCCCCACGAGGTCGACCGGAGCGATTGCTTTCCTGGTGCAGGTGAACTTCAGCAATATCCCCAGCACTACTTCAAAGAGACCCGGCCGCATCCGTCGCCCTCGGTGCCGCCTCACATGCTAACCCCGGGGGGTTTTTCAGCGCTGCACTACTTAAAACAGCCGGGGGTTATGCTGACGTCCCTGGGGCAAGGCGACGGAGGCGCGAGTCTTGAGGCTCATCAGTACGCGAGTCCCGGCGCCCCGAATATGTCGAGCGTGTTACCGGACATTGTCCAGCAAAATGGCAAGTCCTCAAAGGGTGGTGCTAACAGTGATCTGCGGTTGTTCAAGTGCTTAACGTGCGGAAAAGACTTTAAACAGAAATCGACGTTGCTGCAGCACGAGAGGATTCATACGGACAGTCGGCCGTACGGGTGTCCAGAGTGCGGAAAGCGGTTCAGACAACAGTCACATCTCACGCAACACCTTAGAATTCACGCGAACGAGAAGCCGTATGCTTGCGTGTACTGCGAGCGCACATTCCGGCAGCGCGCCATCCTCAACCAGCATCTGCGCATCCACTCGGGTGAGAAGCCATACCAATGTCCGGAGTGCGGAAAACACTTCCGTCAGAAGGCGATCCTGAATCAGCACGTCCGCACACACCAAGGCGAGCATTTCTCTCTGCCTCCCCAGACTCCCAGAGGGCGTCCGCCACCACACTGACCCACCATCCACTGCTTTTTACTATCGCTGATGCGCTGCTCGCTATTCTTACCTTTTTACTTTTTTATTTATTTTATTTTATTTAATAGATTATTAATGTCTTAAACAGCTCCCCAAAATGCCAAATCCACCAATTTCTTTTCTATTCTCTGATAAGACACATAACACACTCTTTCTCTACCTATCTATCTATTCATCTATCTGCCTGTCTGTCCCTGTATCAGTACCACCGGACAAAATATCATCAGAGCACCATGGATCCCCTGACCCTCTGCTCTCTGTTACGTGCCAATTAAACTCAATCTATTTCTACTTATTTTCACGGAGAAAACTTGAAAAAAAAAATTTTTTTCTTATTTTTATTATAATGTTAGTTAGTTATTAACTTACTTTTTTTTTTCTCTGAATCTGCTATCTGCTGTCTACTACCATGGCATTCCTCAGCAGACTATATTATCTTCCTGATAGATGTTCTTGTCTTTATTTCTTTATATTCTCTGAACACTCTCTGTACACCCGTACCCAATGACTCCTGTTCCATATCGGCGTCCCCTGTTCGGAGGCCGGTTCCCCTGTCCCCTCTCCAAGGTCGAACGTTTTCCGTTTCCGCCAAGGACAAGAGGGCAGCAGTATTATGCGGCGGAACGGCTTATCTCTCGCCACCTTTTTTTCCGCACTTGGTTCCTGACGATCGTAACGGGCGGGAATGTGTTTTCTAATTGTCCGAGTATTATCGATTTTACAAAACCTTTAAAAAAAAAAAAAAAAAAATATTTTAATATATAAATATATATATATATAAATATATATAAATATATTAATAAATAATAATAATTATTTAAACAAAAACATGACGCGCTGAACATATAATGCTTTTATTATATTTATTATCCAATCAAATAAATAAATAAAGTTATTTATTATTATCATCATCTTTGCAACTAATTTTTCCATCAATATCAATGATATTTAAATTTAAATAATTTATTAATTAACTTGGAAAAAAAAAAATTTAATATATATAAATATATACTGCTGGATATATATTTATGTGTATATTAAAAAAGAATTGATAAAATAAAAAATTTATTTTTATTTTTTTATTTGTTATAAAAAAAAAAAGAAAAAAAAATGAAATAATAATTAAAAATAATAAATTAAAAAAAAGAAATAATAAATCCTTCACCTTATTGACCATCAGCCCGTCAATCCTAAATATCTAATTGTTAATTCCAGATGTGAGTCCGCATCTGATCTTCAAGAATGGTATGACTCCAACATTGTGGCCTCAGGACGTACCATTCCCTCCAGAGGAAGGCAAAGAGGAGGTCGCCTCGACTTTCGGGGACACGGACACTCAATCGGGGGCATTCAGTCCATCACCAGACGGTAATTCCATCCAGTATCCAGCCTACTTCAAGGACCCAAAGGGTGGGAACCACGCAGTCTTCGGAGCCGGAGGACCTGGGAGCTTCGGGGCCCTCCAGTACATTAAGCAGCAGGGAGGCGGCGGCGGGGGAGGAGGAGGAGGAGGAAACAGCGGTCCCAACGGGAGCAAGTCCTGCTTACCAGACGTTATTCAACACGGGAGATCAGCGGGTATGCCTCTCTACGTTAGGTGTCCAATTTGTCAGAAGGAGTTCAAACAGAAGAGTACCCTTTTGCAGCACGGCTGCATCCACATAGAGTCAAGGCCGTATCCATGTCCAGAGTGCGGCAAGAGATTTCGTCAGCAGTCCCACTTGACGCAGCATCTTCGCATTCACACCAACGAAAAGCCATACGGATGTGTCTACTGCGGGCGGAACTTCCGCCAGAGGACCATTCTCAATCAGCATTTGCGCATTCACACAGGGGAAAAACCCTACAAGTGCCAGCAGTGCGGCAAGGATTTTCGTCAAAAGGCCATCTTGGATCAGCACACACGCACACACCAGGGGGATCGGCCCTTCTGCTGTCCCATGCCCAACTGTCGGAGGCGCTTTGCGACAGAGCCAGAAGTAAAGAAGCACATCGACAATCACATGAATCCTCACGCGAGTAAAGTCAGGAGGAATTCCAGCAGCGACGGCAAACCTTCCGGCACTCCAACTGCCCTCGGACCAGTACCAGTGCCACGGGGGCTCACACCTACAGTCGTTAAGCCTGAGCTTTACTTTCCCCAGTGCTACGCACCTGCATTCAATCATCAACCACCAGTATCATCGTCGCAGTTCCCTGGTCAGACCAACGGAGTCGCCGTTACTGGAGAATTCAAACCACCGTCGGCACTTCCACCACAGTGACTAACCGTCCATCCTGCAGCCTATTAGCAAGCAGGAATCCCGCTAAGGTATCAGCGTTGCTTCACGCCCATCGGTAACAATAATCATCCAACTGGAACTGGAACTTCGTCAACTACTTCAGCTACCAATGATGATCATGATTCAGCTCCTACGTCTGACGTTGTATCGTCGCATTTGTGCCAGCCGCTCCAGCAACACTACCCGTGACATTTATCGTGCATTTATTAGCATTTCGTCTTTCACATCTTTCCGGTTTGTTTTTATTTCATTTTGGTTACATTAATGTCATCATTATTATCATAACTAATATTATTATTATTATTATTATTATTATTATTATTATTACTATTATTATTATTATTATCATTATTATTATTCCTACTACTATTAGCTTCGTTTTTTACGTTTTTTAATGTTATCGTTAATTGCTACTACTTTTATTAATATTCTTTCATTTTTGTTGTGCCGATTTGTTCAATTACGTTTAACGTTTATATATAAATATATAAATATAATAATGACGGTTACTCGATCCTCGTCTTCTTTAAAACGATTACGAGCGCGTTGTGAATTTAAAATTCGTGTTCTCAGCGATTCATATACAGCGTAACGTATCGTGAAATCGTCAAAGGGAAGAAAGGCAAAAAATATCAAATAAAAAAAAGTGAAAAAAAAAATTATAACAATAAAAAAAAAGTAACAAATGGGTTCGTACTTTTTGCTAAAAAAAAGAATTAATGAAACTCGTACTATGTAGTTTTTAAAAACCGTTTAAATAAAAAACGCGTTTCTTTCCCTAAATGGGTTGAAAATGTTCGATTTCGACCAGACTGAAACGATTGTGATACAATATTTAACTTGCCTATGTTTTAATGAATTGTTGATGATGATGATGATGATGATAAAAAAAATTAAAAAAAAAAAAAAACGTCAAGTTGAGTATAATATTGTGAATCTTGGAAAAAATTTCAAGTAATGAATAGTAAGATGGAGGAAATATTTACTCCGATATGAAATGGCGGTGGAGGACGTCTGTAAATATGTAAAACGTGAAATAATTAATCGTAAAATTTTAAATTTTAAAAATGAAATAAATTAATAATAATAATAGTAATAATAAGAATAATAAAAAAAATAATAATAATGTTTAAAGTATAAAAAGAAAGAACAAAACAACGGTTGGAAAAAAAAAAAAAAAAAAAACAAGTAACATCTAAACAAAAACGGTGGTGGATGAGAAATAAGATGCGACGGAAAAAATAGAGGGTGTTGAGGCAAAGGGAACCAGGAGCAAAAGGGGTTGCTGTTGATGTTAAAAACGATGATGCGAGTGTGTGGTAAACACGAAAGCGAGAACGTGAGAGAGTGTCGGTGAAGATTTAAGATGGCCGCGAGTGAGAGAAAAATCGTTTAGTTTTGCAGACGAATGCAAGAGACGCGAACAAAAAAGATGTATTGTATATATATGTGTCCATGTGTGTGTGTATATATATATATATATATATATATATATATATATATATATATATATATATATATATTTATGTACACATCTGTACATATATGTATTTAAAACCAAGTGAGCTGATGGGGAGTGGTCATGAAAGTTGCGAAAGAATGTGCGTACAAAGTAAAGAGTAAAGAGAGAGTGAGGTATAAATAAAGAAAACCATAAAGAAAATAAATGATAAAGAAAAATCTAAATTAAGTAATTAATTGACGTAATATAATGGAAAAAAAAAAAAAAAAAAAAAAAAAAAAAAATTGGTAAAAATGTAATAAAAGCGGACGGATACCCCACTGTGCTACGGATACGAAGATTACACGTCACAACAGATTGACAATGATACGATGTACGAAGAAAGGTATGACTCTTGTATACTATTACAATATTTGAATTTGAATGTATATTTATACGCCAGGTAATTTACAATCTATACGACGATATTTTGATTGGTTTATAAATGAGATTGGTGCTGATAACTAACTTAGGTAAGCATTTAAAACAACAAATTTTTAAAATAATAATGATAATAGAAGTGAAGAAAAAAAAAATTAATAAAATAATACAGACTCGAGGGAGGGAATTTGTGGACGAAGGCTGAGACACTGTAGAGAATTTAAATCGTAAGTTTTTAATAAAGTATATAAATATATTATATATTGTAAAGTAGACAGGCGGCGTGGCTCAACTCGAAGACCGTGTTTTGCTGTCCGCTCATCAGATTTATTATTATTATTATTATTATTATTATTTTAATTAATTAATTTAATTAACTAATATCATCAATCCGCAAATTTCGTGGCAATACTTACAGAGGAAGCAAATGTTTTATGTACTCGAAATAGTCTTTTAAATTGAGAAATATTTAAGACGTGTGATCTCTCTAATTATTGTACATTACATTGATCTATATCTAGGTATTCAGATAATAAGTAACGTTATTATTATTATTACTATTATTAATTAATATGATTATCGATTGTGTATTAAGTATTCTTTACTTAGTCTTATGATTTATAAAAGTAAAAGATAACAATTAAAAATAATAATAACAGATTTGAAGATGATAATTGTGCGGCCATATTCGTTATGGCCTGTTCGTAGTGCCTCGGAATTGCTGCTCGCGGCAGTGATTTGATCATATTTTAGGAATGGTATATTATATTGAAAAATAAAAAAAAAACCGCAATTAATTATCAGTACTCTCATACAAGTACTAAAAAATAAAAAAATATAAAAAACAAAAAAAAATATAAAAAAATATTGAAAAAATAAAAATAAAAAAATTCGTGTCATTTAATTGTCACGTTAAACTATTATATATAAAAAAACAAAAAGTGAAAAAACAAGAAATTTTGGTTTGATATTGTCGTCGTACGATTCGTGCAACCGCCAAAATGCTGTGCTTGACGATGTGATCGTTTTAATATTATCATTATTATAATTATAATTATTATCTTATTATTATTATTATTTTATTCTATATATTATTATCATTATTATTATTTTTTAATAATACTATTATTTTATTGGTACGGTAATGCATTATTGTCCAATTAAAAAATAAAAAAAATGCAAGAACAAAAGTAAGAGCTCGGCCAAAATGAAAATACGTAAAATTTGATAAAATTATTAAAATTATAAATCAACACGAAAAAACTTTAGTAGTTTTAATAATGTAACGAAAACTACAAAAACAAAATTCAATTTATTAAACTATCAAATAATTTTTTAATTTTATTTAAATAATTTAAAAATAATAATTCTATTTAAAGTGCCGTTTTTTTTTTTTTACAGTCGATACAAAATTTTATTTTTTATTATCAATATAATAAGTTTTTTTTCCTGTGGACTCGTGTACAGATAGTGATATATATGTTTATATCAAATAAAAAAATCAAAATTACAAAAGTCAAAAACTTTCGCGAATAAACCCAATGAAAGCAACATAAACATTAAAAAAAATTTTTTTGAATAAATAGATCACAAAGTTACTAACAATAAAGTAATAAAAAAAAAACTGAAATGAATTGCCATCAAATGCCATTTTATAAAATAATTAATTT
This sequence comes from Cotesia typhae, assembly GCF_013202065.1. Classification (NCBI taxonomy): domain Eukaryota; kingdom Metazoa; phylum Arthropoda; class Insecta; order Hymenoptera; family Braconidae; genus Cotesia; species Cotesia typhae. The sequence goes on along the minus strand of NW_027423757.1, from coordinate 7,605,669 downwards.
ATACATTGATATTTTTTTTATATAGAATATTAATTATAAATGTTTCTATTGTACATTTGAATAATATATATATATTATTAAATATAAATATATATTATATATGATATATATAATAAATAGATACATATATATATAATTTAAATGTTCATTTAGATTACGCGTTGTAATAAACAATAGCAATTTATTTTATTTAAGCAATCGAACAAATTTTCGTATCAAAAATAATAAAATAAAATAATAATGAAATGAAATAAAATAAATTTAAATTCACGCACAATTCACGTGTCGCGTTATCAACTTCACTTACGCTCTCCGTTCTCCATAAAATAAAACTGTTGAAATAGCTGACAAAACCATAAAACAAATTCTAAAAACAAATAGTTACATATATACATAAATATATATAAATATATATTACATACATATATATTTTTCTTCTATAATTTAAAACTGTTATCAGTGAATAGAATTCGCTCAGACAAGTTAAATCTCATACACCAAATACGTACTTATTTATATTAATAACTTCCATATCTTTTTTTTTTTATCATCCACTACGTTAATTGTTTCGCGTTTTTTTAATTATTACATACCTTTAAAATCACTATTATTTATTAAATTTATTATTTCGGACGTCCCCGTGGACAATTGACAGTGACTCTTGCCAATAAGTCAACTCACAATACAAGTAATATGTCTTACTTGAACAAAAATATCTGATTAAAAAAATGAGGCCTACGATGTAGAAAAAAAAGTGTATAAAATACATTATTGTTTTTATAATTTTTATTATTATTATTATTATTATTATTTAATTATTAATTATAAACAATGTCGTACTATGCGTTTTTTTAATTATTAATTAATTAGGTTATGTTATGTTATTAAATTTTAGAGAGATTTTGCATACAGTGCAGTGGTTAGTTTTTATACTAGAGTTTTCAACTTTTATTACTATTATTATATTATATTATATTATATCTTTTTATTATTATTATCATAATAATATTATTTTGTATTGAAACCTTGTAGATGCCTTTTAGTGTTTATTATTAGTGATTACTATTTTATAATGAATAATTACCAAGTCTTTAAATCTCGCAGTCACAAAAGTAATAAATGAATAAAACAAAAAAAGTGAATGTTTTTAAAAAAACTACGTCATGTGATACTTGAGCGATATGACAATATTTGGTTGTTTTGTGTTTAATAAGTATATTATAATAATTATTAAAAATAATTAACATGCCGCTCTTAGCAGCTATAAATTGTAACTGCACTTTTAAAAAAGGTGCTTTTTGTTTTTTTTTGTTCTTATGTTTATTTTTATTCTAAATTTTCTTTATTTCAAAATTGCTTTAAATTAATTAATGTATAATTAATTTTTTACACATGTATAGTAAAAGAAAATTGATGTGTATGATGAATGCGTAAATTTTTGTTAATTATTATTTTATGCCTTGTTTATTTTTTAAGTTGCGGAACAGTGAACAAATGAGTGCAAGAGTGACAGAATACTCTATATTTAAAATTTTTAATTTTAAAATAGTGGTCCAGTGATTAGAAATTTAAGTACGACTAATTTTGGGCACAACATCCCCCACAGCTAAACTAAATGCTCAACGTTATAATTATTATTAATTAAATAATTATTACAGTAGATAATAAGAATACTATTTTTTTTTTTTTTTTTTTAATTTCATGTATCAAAATATGTAAATTATTTTTTTTTTCACTATAAGACTCAGTCAACTGGCCTTGGAGAGCCTTTGACTTTCAAGCGACGGGATGATGCGCCCAACAATATTTTCTTTTATTTACGCCATTTTATTGTTTTATTATTATTATTATTATATTATTAAATAATTAATTATTATTATTTTCTGTCTCTTCCAACCGTCTCTTTTGTGAGCGTGAAAAATTTGTGTTAATTATTTTTTATATTTTATATATTTTATATATATTCAATATATATATATATATATATATATATATATATATATATATATATATATATTGAATATATATATTATTAAAAATAAAGTAAAAAATAATTATAAATTTTTTTAATATCGAGAAACGTTTCCTCGTACTTATACTTAGCAATTTCATTTTTGTCTTTCGGCGGCTGCGCTTCTAAATTGAGCTTTAATTAAATAAATCAGTTATGAATGAACAAAACTATTATATATATATATATATATATATATATATATATATATATATATATATATATATATATATATATATATAAATATAAATATATTTGAGTATAAGTGATAAATAATATAAATGCCTCAAACAATGTAAGACATAGTGCAATAAATATTCTATTATTGGGCAGCAGTTTTAACAGAGCCGTCTTGCGCCGTTTTCACTGTCGTTAAACCATAAGTGAGCAAGGTGCCAAGTAACTGGTCTAAGCAATTAAAAAAAATTAATAAATAAAATGAAGTAAATAAAAATATGCATCAAATGATGCGTGACTTTGCCATACATTAACATAAAACACTCACACACACAGAATAAAAAAAAAAACTGCAGTTTAAAAATTATAAAATGAATTTTTTATAAAACTGTAAAGAAGAAATAATTAATTTTATTTTTTTAAATATCAAATATTAAATTGTACAATACACAGTATGATATAAAAAATAAAAATGAGTAAGCTCGTAGATTATATTATATTATATTATTACAATAAAGTCACGCAATAATTCGGTGCTTTTGTAATTATGTCAGAGGCAACTCGTGCAACAGCAACAACTACGGAACAGAACCTGGTTCCTATAATAGTGATTTAACAAGTGGGACAAGTGGAAGAATTTATATTAATTTACGTCTTATAAATTTAAATATATATATATATATATATATATATATATATATATATATATATATATATATATATATATATATATATATATACATTAACGCATAAATATATATGTAAATATATAAATATATATATATATATATATATATATATATATATATATTAGCTGTTATATTTTGTGACTGACGAGTGTCTCGTGTGCGAGTTCTAATCAGCGACTTAACCTCGTCTCCAAAGATCCAATTAACGAAAATAATAATGATGATAATTATTATTAGACTTTTTTAAGTGTAAAAAAATAAAGTATACTTTTTTTTTATAGAAGATGCGTTAAAGTTTGTCGTGATTAGAGCTCGCAGTGGAGCTTGTTTTCTGTTTTTATTTCTTCTTTTTCATTCTTTTTTATACGAAACAAAAAATATCATAATTAATAATAAAAAGAATCAATTATACTTAGACGGGTTTTAATGTCATTTTGTTGTTCTTTTTTTCATTTTATTTTATTTTTTTTTAAGTGTTACTTTTATTTACTGTAATTATTTTAATGTACTATCATTTATTTCTTCTTTCTTCATATCATGTGTGTATATATAAATATAAATATAAAAAATGGGAAAATAAGTGGCAATGTCGGCGAAATAAGCGAGTTAAGATTGTGAATTCGGGCGTCCCATACACTATACACTTAATAATAATTATGATATTATAAATATATATCCATCGAATGGTCGTCTCTATTCTACTCTGGTTGTTCGCTCGCAATTGCTGCTCACTCTTGTAGTCCCCGAATCCGGTCAGACCGGTTAAACCGGCGGTACGGCGGGACGTTAGATTTTCGCGTGATCGCACTTTCGGTTTCTCAATATTCGCCCGTAGTCACTATGTACTCAGGATTTACCAACACCTGGCTTTTAAGAATCCTCCCAGAATCAGTACAGCCCCAATTGCATATTTATTATCGCCGTCAATAAATCTTTATCATTTATCTTTTATTTTTTATATAAATTATCATTCATTTAGTAATTTATTCATTTTTATTAAATGCCGTCGTTCTTTGGGGAAAAGTAATTAAGTTAATTTGGTAGAAATAAAAAATAACTAATTTGTTATTTCTTCTTTAATGAACAATTAATCAAATATAAAAAAAATAATATATATATTATTTTATTCAGAATAATAATTCTTTTTGTTCAAATTTTAATAAAAATTAAATTTTTTTTTTTTAAAAAAAATTTTCAAAATTATAAACGTAAATTTTTTCAACAATTAATTTGTTTTAAAAAAATAAATTTTTTATCATTCTTTTCTGACAAATAATCATAAAAAATTCTAATTAAAAATATGTAAAAATGAAAATTTCTTGACTTTTTTTATCATAATGATTTATCTAAAAAAAATTAAAAATTGTGAGATATCTTCTATAAAAACTAATGTTGTAAAGAAATAATTTTATAAAAAAAAAAAAAAAAAAAAAAAAAAAAGGACTTTATAAATGAATTTTCTCCTAAAAACGAGTATATATTTGTACATTATACAAATACAAATAACAAGTAAATAGATATATGAACGCAGTTATAGAGTATCCCCGCGTGCGTGCCGGATACTCATTGAAATTATTTTTGTCGACAGTTTAAAGCGGCATCCGTGAATAATTCTCGCGGTGCAAGCCAAGCAAATTTGGTGGTATGCTCACTCACTAAATTTATATATACATACATCCATACATCCATACAGTATAGTACTGTAGGGGAACAGATTAAATACACAGAAGAAAAGAGGGAAGAAGTTATTCACGTTCGAGCAGTGGCGCGGAATGCGGCTTACAAGCTGACATGCATTTGCAAAACCGAAGCATTGACGTCGCCAAAAAATATATAAATAATTACTAAAACCCTGGAACAGTCATTACATCTAAAATAATTATTTCTTCCCGCAGCCTAATTACAAACCTCTCCGTATAGCAATTTTGTAGCCGAGTATTTCTTAATTTCAATTGAAATTAAGTTAGAATAAAATAAAATAAAAATAATTTTCGATGCACCAAAAAGAGAAGTGTAGAAGAAAGAAGAAGCAGAAATAAGAGGTAGAGGTAGAGGCAGAGGCATTGACTCATATCATCAAGCTCAGGGATTTCAGTCGCGATCCTCCGGGCCAGCGATGGCGAACGGGCCCCTTAGACTGGAGGGGGTAGACGGGCCTTGCTATCGCGGGTGAGTGGGGAGGACGCCCTTGATTCCGAGTCGCGGTCGGCGGGGGAGTGGGTCCGTCATGTGGCCTTGAGCCGGCATGTCTCGGTCCTCAGCCAGCGTTTCTCAATCTACATTCGCGATTTATTTCTTCGCGTACTCAATAACTCTATTTGATAATTAAATCCACTATTCATTATAATTTTATTTTATTAAATAATTTATATCTCATATATTCTTCGCGGGTTCCAACCTGGAACCGACCTTTCTTCTTCAGAGTGTAATTAATTAATTAATTGACTCATAAACCGAATTACGATCGGAATTAATTTGAAGCAACAGTAACCAGCAATTGAATGATTGCTTTATATACAACACAAGTAATTAAATGAGAAGGTGCCGAAGAAATGAGAAGATACTCAATGGTTTTTTTTACTCCGAATGCATTTGAGAACCGACGAAAGTCGGGTATGGTATAGAGTAGGAGCGTCTACGGTTCAAAGGCGAGATTGAAAAAAAAAAAAAAAAAAAAAAAAATTAAAGAAAAAAAAAAAAGAGCTGGGACAAAAAGCAATAAAACGAGTTGAAAGGAATAAAGAAATGAAATAAAAGAAAAAAAGAGATTGAAGACGGGGAAAAAAGAGGCTGTGTGCATGAGGACCGTCTTACATAGATGTGTCGATGTATTTGTTGTACAGTCTGAGCGCAAAACCCTTGGACTTGGACGAAATGGGATGTATATATATTTATATATGTATAAAAGAGTCAGTGCTGTTCTAGCACCGTGTTACAGTGACTTTAGAGCCGCAACAGATTCTCTTTTACATTTTATTTGACTCCGTAAAATGGCTCGTAAGTAAGAATGATGAAGCGAGAGAGTGAGAGAGAAAGAGAGAGAGAGGGAAAGTTAGCAGACGTCTGAGGCTCTGAGCTGAGGAATGAGCAGCAGGGCAAATATAGTGTACAGTAAAGAGGAAGAAATAAAATAAATATAAAAAGCAAGAGAGACAGCCGAGGAATGGAAGAAAGAGAGAGTTTGGTCGCGGGCAAAGAACGAAATAAAAGATTCCGCGGAAGTTCCTTCCACTTGGCCTACTACTCCAGTCCGGGTTGAAGCCGGTGAGGGAGTAGAGGGCTTTTCTTTTTAGGTACCCAGGTACTTCCTGCTTTAAACTTTGTTTTTCTTTGACTACTCGTCCAGTTATACACCAGGGCTTTACTGTTGTCAGACTTGTCTCGCCCGGTTGATCGCTGATGCCCGATCGATACTTACTACTTTTCTTATTTTATTTTATTATTTCTTCTTTTCTTCTCATTTTATTATTTGGTCGCTCCTATTGTTTGGTGTCATTTAATCTGGAGCTTATAAATAAATAAATAAGTCAAGGAAGAAATTTATCAATGATAATTTATTTATAATTGATAATGTATTTTGAATCTCGGGAAGAATAAATTTACGGATTTAAATTTATTGAAAAGGAATAATAAGAATTAAGTAAAGTAAGTGCAGTAAGATTCGAAAACGGGACGGTACGTACTACTCCCTGCAACGGCTGTACTGGCTGGGTTAGTCGGTTTTATATTGTATATTGTATAGCGTTAAATCTACGCCAATGTTCCTACCCGGTGACCTTCGAATCGGAGTCTGACCGTTTTTGCGTCCCATACTTTTGGTCCCTGAACGGTGTAAGCTAGTGTATATAGTGTATAGGAGGGATTCAGTCTCCTCATCTCGTCTCTTCTCAGGGTTTACTTGTATTACTGTATACACACACACATACATTATAAAGTCAAGCTGTTAGCTGTTTGGTATGGTCTCGCTTCGCGGTTCGAATCGTTCCTAAGTTAGCCATTCCGCCGATACGACCAACGGACTAACTTAAGAACCCAAGAGGAAGAAATAAAAATACTTACATTGATTCATATGATTTTATATATATGCACACATACTTAACAGCTCGTTAATATATATTTGCTTAATTTCCGTGATTCATTTACTTTTCATTTTTTTTATTTATTGCTTCATTCAGGTGCTTTAATTACTTTATTTTTGATTGATCAATTTTGTCGTAGTTTTGTAATTGATCAAATTTTAATTATTTCTTCTTTTAATGTAAATTAGTAATTAATTATTATAATTGAATATTGAATTCTTGATAATAACAATTTTTAATTATTTTGATAAACTTTCATTCATTATTTGGTTTACTCATTTCTTCTTGTGTTTGATTTTTAGTAGTATTTTTATCAAACATTTTTTTTATAAGCTTGATAATATTTTTTTTTACAATATCATCCTTAAAAATTATCAATTGATATTATATAAATTACTTGATAAGTAATTTAAAAATAATTAAAAAATTTTGCATTATTAACTCTATAATTTTTTTTTTATTAAATTATTCATTCTTAGTAACTATAAATTAATATTCCAGTTGTGAGACTTGGTAAAATTTCATAAATTATTTCTTCTTAGATTTTGGTCTTGAAAAATATTCGATTTTTATTACCAAACGGACAAAATTTAATTTCTTCCTTTAATAACTTATGAGTCATTGGTTTTTTTACAATTTATTCATACTTAATAATTATTAATGAGTTTTTTTTACAAAGATCTTGATTAACTGTTTTTAAAGAATAAAATTTTTTGACATATGGGCAAGAATCACATTTATGCAAAATATGATAGATGAATCATCCCAGTAGTGATAATAATAATAATAATAATAATAATAATTATATAAATAATAATAGTAATAATAATAATAAAACTAACAACAATAATAATAATAATAAATTGTAAACGACCTTGATAACCAAATTGAATCCCAAACCGTCTAGACTTTCGTCTGGCGTCTACTGTTATACCTAGGTAAACCTATAAGATCGTGATACTCGAGAGACAAGAGATTTAAATACATAAAATGCATTCGAGAAAGTTTTTAACCGTTAATACTAAGAACAAAGAACAGAAATATAAAATAACAATAAGTATAATTATCGAATGATTAATAGCCATAATTGTCCACACGAAAAATTTCTTATTTCGTTATATTAATTATTAAATTATTAAATAATTAAATTAAAAAATATCAACAGACTAGCAATAGGATTATTTTTATTTAAATAAATAAATAAATAAATAAGTACATAAATGATGATGATGATGATAATTAAAAATAAAACAATAAGTAATTAACAAGTGTTGATTTGATAGTTAATTGTTTATTAATTACCGGTGATAGTTTAAGATTTTGTTGTATTCGTTACACTGTAGGTACAGAATAAAGTATAATTAAATAAAATAATTATAATGAAATTAAACACAATAATAATTATAATAAAAATGAGATTTAAATTTAAATAATAAATAAAATAATTATAATGAAATAAAGTGATTTAAAGAATACCGTAATATCCATAGTTGACGCAAAACAGCGACAGTACATATATTAAATGAAGTCTGTAATTGAAATGTTTTATATTTTTACACCGAACAAACAGTATAATTAACGTACAATAAACAATAAACAATGTCCTTCCAAGTGCAACCTCAAATAATAGCAGATGTTATTTATTATTAATAAAAAAAAATAATAATTAAATAACAATTACAAATACAAATAAATTAAACAATTTATTATTTTTAAATAAAGTAAAATAACCACTTTCACTTCCGAAATATATTCACTGGATTATACGGTATACTTATTGACAAAAAAAAAAATTTTTTTTTTTTTTTTTTAATTTATTATTATCAAAAACAAAAATGAAAAATTGAAAATTAAAAAAAATGAAAATTATATTGAGCGATTAATAAAATTAATTTATTCTCAGAATAATTAAAAATTTCATTGGCAAAATTATTAAAAAATTACCAAACTGTAATTAACTATAATAATTAAAATACAGAAACAGAACAAATAAAATATATTTCGTGTATGTATATATATATATATATATATATATATATATATATATATATATATATATATATATATATATATATATATATATATATATATATATATATATAAAAATAAAATAAAAAAAAATATATATATATTATAAATAATTCAAAATAAATAAAATAATAGTAATAAATAATATATGTTTATAATTGGATAATGAATACGTAAATTTTTTATACCATTAATTGAAAAAAAAACTATCTTATCAATGTTTAAAAACATTATTATTATAATTAAAAAGTAAATTATAATTATAACAATAACTATTAAAAGATAAAATATTATTATTAATGATAATAATAATAATAATGATAAAGATTAAGAAAATAAAGTAAAGTAATAGTGTAACGATTGTTGTCGTTTATTTGTCCATTTAAAACAGTGACAATATTAATAAGCGCAATAAACGTGTACCGATTCATCGAATCTCCATTATACATAACATCATCATTCTCTAATCAATACTATTATTATAATTATTAATAACTATTAATAGATATTATTATTAAATATCGAATCAAAAATTATTAATTAAATTATTTTAATTAATTAAAAATTATGTAGATATTCAAATATTAATGTAATTTAATTAGGATATAATATTAGTTTATTAATAAATAATAATAATAATAATAATAATTGATAATATGTATTAGGCAAGTGATATTTGTACGTAATTGCCGGGGTAATTTTTTCAATATTTAAATTTAAATATTAACTAATAAATTTTTATCAATATTATTATTATTATTATTATTACAATAATTATTATTATTATTAATATTATGATTATGCCATTATTACGTTTTAAACTGTAACGTTTTATTCTGCCTGAAGCTCTGATATGGTGATGATAATTATTATGATTATCGATTTAATCAATAATGGGCAGTTTATAAAAAACAATCGATGTCAAATATAATAACAATAAACAATAATTAATTAACAATTATATTATTCTTGACGGTAATGATGAAAATTTAATTCAATTGTCAAATTCTTGATATTTGTATAAAAAGAAGAAAGAGTTAATTAAATTAATTATTATTATTATTGATAATTCGCGCAAATTGCTATTGTAAGCTTACTTTGACATCGATTGTTACCTATATGTATATGTACATATATGTAGATCAAAACGATATATATCGCTGTACATAAAGAAAAAAAAAAAAAAAGAATAAGAAACAAAATAAGAAAAAAAAGTTTTTATGCCGTAAATTATCAGTCCATACAAAATAATTTTTTTTAAACTATAAATCTCCCGCTTTTTTTTATGCAAAAATCAAAAATAATTTTTTTGAAAGTTTTTTTTTTGGTTTAATTTTTAATTGAATAAACTTAATTTTAATTAATTTATTATATGTTAGTGATAAATGGTTTTATATATTGAGATATGAATAACGATTGTATAGAGTGATTTAGTTGACAGTGAGCTATCATTTGAAATATTTTTTTTATCTCTCAGCATTAATAATTGCGTGGTATTGATACTTGGAATTTTTGAGTGTTGTGAGTGAGATTAAAATTGACGTCGCGTCGATTTGTGGTCATCGCGCACACACATTACACATTTTAGAGTTTTTTTTTGCTCATTTTAAGTTCCCCGTTTCCATCCTCTTTCTTCTCTTCCTCGGTGTTATCCTCGGGCTTCTTCTTTGTCTCCTTTACGTTCACACTCTCATTTATTCTCTCAATAAATTTTATCTCAAACTCGTAAAGCTATCTTTAAACTTTAAATTTTATTGACGATTAAATGTTTAATAAATATATATTTATATGCTCCATAATTTAAGTATCGTGATTTAATTTTACAATTACATCGTTAATTCATTAATAAATTATTATCAATATTTACATTGTTCAACTAATGTTAGAATACCTTTAAGTTAAAATTAAGATGTTTTTTACATTAAAAAGAAAAAAATTCAATCATTTTTATTTTGTTGATTTATTTATTATTTCAACATACATAAATATAATTAATTAACATATTTGTAAATAAATAACTATCACAAATTTGTAAACAAAAATTTGTGGTCAATAAATAAAATTTTACAGGTAAGAATAAACTTAATTAAAATTTTATTATATTCAAAAAAAAAAAAAAAAAAAACAGTGTGTAGAAATAAAAATTTACAATATTTATTTTATAAATTTCAAAAATAAAATAATAATTAATTAATAATTTATAAATATTAACGGAATAACAATAAATAGTAAAGTAATTCCAACAGTCCGTTGTGAAAAATTCGACATAAAATACACCGGTTGTTTCGTATATATATTTACGTTGTTTTATAAATCATCATAGCGTAGTTTCTCGACCTGCGACATATTTATATACAAAAATGAAATATTTTATTTAGTAAATTACTTTAAAAAATTTAATTTATAATTTATCGTGCAGACAATTACTAAACATCAATTTCATAATTTTTTTAGTGAAAGAAGAAAAAAAAAAAGTAAAAGAAAATAAATGAAAATTTCGTGTAGAAAATAAAAATAAACAATCAAGCGGGCAAGTGAAAATGAAATTGAAAAAATAAATTTTCATTAACAAAAACAGCGGCAACAAAAGAAAAATTTAATATATGCACACATAAACATAAATATAAATTCACAGTGCAGCTATTATTGTTATCAACAGTGTTAGACACAGGGACCACAAGGCAATAGAGTACGTCGAGAAGCAGTTAGTAGAAAAGCAAGCATTAATTATTGGTTGGATAAATGCCTGGGCTAAAATGCCGGAATTTCCAGTATTCTCACCTCTGCAAGTTTTTTCGGTGTCATCTTTTTGGCCAGCATGAACCTCCAGCTCACTGGGATTAAGATCCGTCGTCTCTGGTTGTTTCAATGCGGGCGGCTCTTTTTTGTCATAACCAGCTGCAGCAACGTCTACTCCATCATCTATATTGGTATGGCTATCAGAACTAATCAGATTTTTAAAATCATTATCAAAATTATTATCATTATTGAGCTTGTTAGAATCACATGATAAATAAGGCACTTGTTTATCCAGATGAAATTCTTTAGCGTTTGGTTGTTTATCATCATCACAATCAACATCATTATTACAGGCATGATAATCAACGTGACTGTTATCATAATCATCGGGGCTTATATTATCTTGAGCGTCGTTTGATGGCACTAACTTAACAACCGACTCCAGTGACTCTTTGTTTGAATTATACGACTCACAAGAAGCTTCTGTATCGATCACTTTTGTCCCCGTTTCATCGTCAATGTTTAATTTTAACAGTTGATCGGGTTCTTTATACTCGGACTTTGTGTCATCCTTTATCTCCTTTATCATTTTTTCTAGTTCTTCTTTATCCATCCTAATTTTCTCCTTCACTTCGTTTCCTTTTCCTTTACCTTTTGCTTTACCGTCTTCTTCATCTTCAATCACCTTTTTGTTAATCTTAAGACTTTCATCCTCCCCCAAAAGCTCTTCCCACTCGATGAATTCGGAAAGAGAATTTCTGTTTGACCCCAAAAGCATCGCATTGCTCTTTGCTTCCTCCACGCTCTTTTTAACCTTCTCCGATGTTTTTTTGATAAGACTCTCTAAATTATGACAAAGTTGCTTGTACTCTGATAATTCTTGATCACTAGACGGTTCAATTACTTTTTCATTTGTATCAACAACCTCACCACCATCATCACCCTCATCAACATCTACGTCAAAACTTCCACCATCATAGTACGGAGATGACAAAGTCCTACATTTTTTATTAAACGTTTGACAATTTTCCATTTCCATAAATTCTCTCTCACATGATTGCCTTCTTAAAACTTTACCGTCCTCTTCGTTGGGCACACAGACTTGAATTTTAGCCTGATACAAACTCTTAGGCCGATTTCCATTAATGTCCAATTCCGAATTTTTATCCTTACCATCAAAATCATTATTATTATAATTTCCAATTGACAAATCTCCAACGCTGCTGGAACTAATCAAAGCTCCATCTTGTGGAAATAATTTTGAAGAATTAACTTTTGTAAATTCTTTGTACCAGGCATGATGATCATCATTGCTTTTGTCAATAATTCCATACAAATCCGCAGAAAGTGATCGTACAGCTCGTTTCTTTTTTAAGTCACAGTTACCAGCAAGAATATTTCTACTCATAGACTCTCTGGTCGGCACAAAGGTTATGTTGTTCATAGAATTAGCAAATTTATTTTTACCATTGGTATCTTTACGCAGATTACGAAACGCTAAATCATCAGTAACAATATCCGGTTCATTTTTTGGTATATATAGTGATGAGCGGGTGTGTTTAATTTTCGGCTCAACATGCAAATAATCACTTTCAGCAGCTGCTGTAACTGGTCCAAGTGGTATACCAAATGGTGGCTGTGGTTCAATAACTCTCAGAGTATTATTTGCATGGGTTATATTCCGATAAACAACGTCATCAAGCGTTAAATCCGGTGTACCACGTCGTTGGTTCTTTGGTTTTTCATTATTACAACTAACATTAATATAGTTACCTAGCAAATAATTGTTGTCAATTTGATATTCACGATCCCTGTATGAGAGTAAGCTTGGTGAGGCAGCCAAATAACTGACTCTTGACAATGAACTTTGACTGGGATCCACCGAAGCCGAGCGTTCCGGTTGATGCATTCGTCTATAAGCCATATCGTCTTTAAGTCTCGGTTCATCATCGTTATTATTATTACTATTATTATTATTATTATGACTATGACTGTTATTATGATTATTATTATTATTACTGTAGTTGTCGTGACGATCGAAATTCACATTACGCCATAAATTTAACTCGTACGACGACGCTGCGGACGGAGACGGGGACGGCGAAGACGACGACGACGTGTCCAATGAACTTTTTATTGATCCACCTATACCTGCTTTAGCTGCCGCCGTAATAGCAATTTTATCCCTGTATTCTTCCATACTGCGCTGCTCCGCACGATCCAACAGATCCTCGTCTTCATTTAAATGTAAACTATTGTAAATAGTCTCTAATTCAATTAGCGCTTCTTCTAAATTTTTCGAGTGTCTTCGCTTTTCCAATGGCTGCTCGTAAATACTTTTATACCCTTTCATTTTCGGCACGATTTTCTTCTTTATTTTAGGCACTATCGGGTCCTCGGGCATTTTATCCTCGGCTTCGTGACTCTTCTTGCTAAAAGTATTATTATTATTATTATTATTATTATTATTATTATTATTATTAATGCTACTACTATTATTATTTTTGTACAACAAAAAAGGCTCGCTTATCGGGTGCCTCACAACCCGACGATTGCAGCAGCGATGTCTGCGTTTGGGTGTCGCATAAATACGATCCAGCGAATTATAGTTAACATTACTCTCACAGGGTAGCAATTGTTGACTATAACTATGATTATGATTATGATGATTATGACTACAGCCACTGCAAGAATTAGTTTCAGTAAAAATATCTAAATCCAAGTGGTGAGAGTGTCTAGCACTAGTAACTAGGTGTAAACGGGACACAGAAGTCGATCGCGGTGGCGGTTGTGGTGCTAATACAGATGCAGATCCCGGTGATACTGACGATGATGCAGGTGCTGGCGGTGGAGGACTTTTGTTGTCTACATGACAATTAATCCCACGTGATTTATTATAGTTACTCGTTGCCGTTGTTAGTTTAGCTTCGTGTGGTTGTGGCCAAGCATACTCGTTGTTAAATACTTCAGTGTCATTTAAACCATGTAAATTGTCACTTTGATACTTAATGTTATCGTTATAATTATTCGGATACACGTGTAAGAGATTCTGTTCACTACAAAATGCTTGATAGTATGGCGGTTTTAACAATAAATTATTATTATTCGTTGTAGTCCATAAATTATTTGTTGACGGTAGTGTATCAGCCTTTTTTTTAATAATTCCATTATTACTATTGCTATTACTATTATTATAATTATAATTATAATTATTACTATGACTTTGTAATACAGGCGATAAATGATGGTAAATTGGATGAATTCTAACATCAATATTACCATCATGATCATCAATGGTATCGTCACGATAAAATCGTTTCATATATCTTACAGTACGAGCTCCACGTGTTTTTTTATTAATTTCAATTAATCTACGATGATAATAATAATTATTATTATTATTATGGTGATGATGAAGATGATGATGATGATGATAAATACTATCTTCACTTTGGATTCTCATTAATGAATTATTAGGATTAGAAGCAGCAGCGGGTGCGGTGATATTTGCATTTCCATTAACGATTGAGTTTGTATTGATGTAACAATTGCTGTTACTATTATTACTAGATTTATAATGGCTGTGTTCATCGTCGGTACTACTGTCACCGTAATAACGATCACGTTTGGCTTGTATGCGTGCCTTAAGACGATTTCTACGGCTGTATTTACTCCCGGTATCTGAACTTTCACTGTTACGTGACTGTATTGTTGCTGGTGGTGCTACCGCTGATGTTGAAGCATTTGATAAATTCATTGAATCTGTTGATTCATGTTTCTTAGTAGCGTTACCAGTAGTTTGTTTGTTGTAATTATTATAAGATTTATCTCTATCTGCTGCTTTGGACGGGTTTGTCTGAACATTCTTAACTTGCTCACTGTAATAAATAGTTGGGTTCGGCGTTAAAGACAACAATGAATTTGATTGCTCCGACGAAGTTGTTTGTTTTGATTTACGTTTGAGTAACCCAGCGAATGTCCATTTTTTTTCTTTTTTTTTTTCCGGTTGCGATTCGGTTGATGATTTTTGCGGTGCTGCATTTTCTTCCGTTACTTTTACTTTAGCTTCTGTGTTTTTTCCTCTACATCGCCACTTTTCCATTGATAAATATTTATGACTGATTTATTTCTGAAAATATACAATAATACTGAAGTTTAGCAGTCAGCTGTTAATTTAAAAAATTTTTTTAATAAATCAATTACAATAAAAAAATGCTTCTAAAAATTTTCACTTGTAATTTTTATTAATTATTGCATGTGAAACTTTTTGATTTAATTTTTTTATAATAATTTAATTGCTGTAAATATCTAAAAAAATTATTGTAATAAGAAGTTTAATTTCTTTTTGCAATAAATTAAATTAAAATTTTTTTACTTCCTAAATATTTCACTAAACAATCTTATTTTTTTATCAGTTATTTTCACACTTTGATAATTTTTATTTGTCATTTTTTTTTTATCTATTCGGCTATTTTATCAGATTTATTATCAAAACATTGATTTATATCCTATTATGACTCAAAAGTTTAATTATTAAAAAAAATCTAATTTTTATAAAACTAATAAAAAATTTTTTATTTAATTATGGTGCTTCCTTAATAATATATACCATAAATATTTAAATAAGAGAAAAAAAAAAAACTACATAAATACGCTCCAGATTTATAAATATATATTTACTCCAAAAAGAAAAAATGATGAGTGACATTAATGACGGTATGAATCTAGAAAGATAAAAGTATCTAAAAATAAAAAAAGAAAATAATTACCTATAGAAATATATGTCAATAACTATGTAGTAATACACAGTGTCTATTTACGAGGAAATATAATATAATATAACATAATATAATATACAATATAACATAATGTTAACGTATAATGTATAATAATGCAGGTAAGACATTTAAGTAAATATAACTTACAATATGTAATGATAAATTTAAAAACCCGTGGCCTTGAGTTCTCATTTATAGGTGTTGGTATGTATTGAAAGTGACCTCGAAACAAATAATTTTTTAACAATCCTCCGGGCTACGGATCTCCCATTTTAAATTTCCTTACTTTATTTTCGAGCGTTACTCAAATATGATACAGGTAGTGGAGTACAAACTCATCAAAAACTCATCCAACATACTTCTCGTTTAAAACCCGTCGCATATATACTGTTATATATACCTGCCGCCAACCAAGTATATAAAAATAATCACAACCTAAATACAAAAAAAGAAAACAGTTGTATTATAAAACGATTAAAAAAAAAAAAAAAAAAAAAAAAAAAAAAAAAAAAAATCCGAGAAATAAACTCGGAAATTGTAAATTAAATTATCATTCATATCGATTGACATGACTGAAATGCTTTGGAGTACAAATTTATAAATATAAATTTGCTTGTACTTAAAAATAAATTCATTGATGATTTACTTACTTATTGTTATTAAGTGACGATTGTTTTTTTTATATATAATTGTTGTAATGACGTATTGAACACAAAAACATACTCTCTTATTATTTATACCTGTACGTATGTAAATATATAACCTAACTATACATATATATTTTTGTTGGTAAAAATGTAGGTATAGAAACGTAACCTCTTTAGTTGGAGGACGGTAAGACACTGAGAACCGAGACCTGACGGCTAAACATTGAGAACTGGGGAAAAAAATGAGAATATAAACTCGAATGGAGTCAAGACGTGTTGAACCGAATGCTGGTGAAGAACTAACCAGAACTAACTACTGTGCGACCGTTGTCTCCTCACATGCAGTCTTATGTTTACGTCATATTATCAACACAACTCATGAGTTTTATTTTACTTGTATGCATACGTAGGAACAACAACCGAAGCACTTTTTCTTAATATACTAGTTGTGGGTGGATTAAATTTGTAACACGATCACCATTTAATAATCCTACACGTATTTAAAAATTAATTTCTAGAAAGAAGAAATTTTTATTTCTCTTTAATGCACATATATTTATTCTCATTGATTGAACTAATCTTGTATTTAAATTCATTTGTCCTCAATCTTAATTACAATCAGTATTTACGCTTTTTATTAATTATATAATTTTTTTTTATTAGTACGTCCTTAAAATTATTTTTAATACACTTTTTTATAAATTTGTTTTGTTATTGCTTGTACAATTGATTATTTGTTAGAAAATTTACAAATATTTTTCAAATAAATAGATAATACTCATATTTAATATATGTTTATAAAGCAATTAATATTTTTTTAAAGCATTTTTTGTTTAAATAAATTATTAGACTAGAAGATTATGTAATAAAAATGATAAAAAATATTTTTTATGGAATAATTAAAAAATTGTATGCTGAAGGTACAATTAATACTGTTAACACTAAATGTGCAGTTATATATTAATATATAAGTTTTAAAAACTTATAAGTAAAAAAGCTAGTGACGGAGCTGCTTTATATAATTATTAATTATTAATAATTATTATGTAATTTTTTCAGTTAGTAAAGTATCTGTTAAATAAGTTACTTTGAGTATCTTTGTATAGTGAATTTTTTCAGACGGCAAATTGATAGGCCATGCGATTACTCTCACTCCTCGGCTCTTCCATTCTTCAATTATGTGCCTGTAACATAATTCAAACATTAATTATTATTTAATTCGCAATTTCTCTGTACATTCATTCGCTCGTTAAATGATTTAGTTTAAAGTACTTGATTTATATCATTTAATTCTCAGCATTTAATGGATGTACTTATTTACTATCATTACTATTATCATTATTCTTTTTTTTTTTTTTTTTTTTTTATACGTACGGACTAATTATATCTTTGTGCAATAATACACAAGAGATCCCGAGTATGAAATATGTAAAACGTGTTAATGCCCACTCGTGTAAAATATCGAGTGTAAAAATGAGTAAATTTTTGACAAAACTTTTTGTGCGTGTTAAACCATGTTCTCTTGAACTTTCTTCAGCAATTCCCAAAAATACTTTTGGTTCGAATGCTAAACATGTCACAATTTTTGGATCGCGTCTTCTTATCTGTAAATAAATAATTTAATTTAGTAAATTGAATTTTTTTTACATAATATATTCTAAAGACTTACCATATAAATAGTAACAGGAAAACAACTTGTTATCCACGCCTTTTCATACAGCTTTGGATATTTTTTATAGGCATCTAGTATTATTTGAACAAAGTCTAAATTTGAATCTTTTACGTCAATAACAATATTAAGATCGTTGTTTAAACATTGTTCTATTGCTTCGTTTAATGATAATATTCTTTCACCACCTTTGAATGTTTCTCTGTAAATAAACCCTCATCATTATAATTATTATTATTATTTTATTGATACATGTATTTGTTTTGTAGTAAGACCCCTTGACCTTTTATATATATAATGTTTACTTATTTAATGAATTAAAAATCGTTATCATTAACAATAAAACAAGAACAATCCATATTGATACAGCTATTTATGAATTTTATCTTATAAAAATATGTAAATAATTTTTTACGTCATTATTGACGTATAATTGTAAATATTTATTCATATAATTTGTTTACTGACTTATTAATTGACTAAAGATTTTTTAATAATTATTCAGAGATTAAAAAGTATAAAATTAGACTAAAAGCTTTACATTATTTATTTTCAGTTTAATATTATTGATATGTGTTAAAAAAAAATGTATTTACTTATATCAATGACAAATTCATTTTATTTAATTACCTGAGTGGATGATTACAACTAATATCTAAGTCTTTTAATTCATCCCAAGTCATGTCTTTAATAACACCAATTTTGCCGGTAAGTCTTTCAATGGTTTCATCATGAAATATGATAGGAATGTTGTCCTTTGTACGCCTTAGGTCAATTTCAACTGTATTACAGCCTTTAGCTTTACACTGAAAAATATAAAAATTAATTATTCAATTGAATAACTTGTTAATTAATCAATTAACCAAGAACAATTAACAGAAAGTTAGTAATATTAATATAAAAAATTAAGTATTAAAATAAAATTACATTATTGAAAGCCGATAAACTATTTTCTGGATAATCGTATCCTCCACCTCGATGGCCAATTACTCTCATGCAAAATTCATTATTTGTTAATTTATCACCATTATTTATAGAATTATTATTATGATGATGATTATCTGACAGTAACGTCAACTTGTCATCGGTTGTTTTTAAATTACTAGGGTCCACACCCAATACTTTATTAACTATTTTTTTGTCAGGTGGTGGATTTTTTAATACCCACGATAAAATAACAATTATTAATGTGCCCCATAAAATCCATGGAATTGAAAAATAATAGAGTATACTAATTAAAATATACCAAAATGCTTGGAGATAGATCCATAAAGCTGCACTATCGAATAATGTTTTCAATATATCAGACATTTTTTCTTACATAAGTTTTAATTATTAATAATACTTTAGTATTTGATCAAAATTTTAAATGAACTATTAGTTATTTTAAATCATTAATTAATAATTTCATCTTTTGTTTAGTATTAATTAACATTCAATTTACGTGTGAAATTTTTAATTACAATTCACAGTAGGTTACTTCAATATTTTTTAAATTATCAACTTATTCAATGTTTTAGGCAGTAAATATTAATTTTAAAAATTATAAATAAATAAAATTTATATAAAAATAATTTGAAAAGATAAATTATAACTTTTTTAATCACTAAAAACACTGGGGTAATTTCTTTGTTTTTTAAAGCTTACGTTTGTTACTAGGATACGAATCTAGGGAGAATTTAGGGAAATTTTTTATTACTGAAGTTAATGCTGAGCTGTCAAAGTTAAATTTTATTTGTGTTTTGTAAGATTTTAAGTATATTCAAAAATAATAAATAACTCACTTGTTATTTATTAAATAAATTAATTAAATAAATGTAATATATAAAAATAATAATAATTATTTAATATTTACACACAACGACGAATGTTTTGAATTTGAAATGCCTCCTAGTGGTTATTTCTCACACTTCTCAAATTATCCAATTTTATCAACAGTGATAAAATAGAAATAGAAAAATGAATTGACAGATAAAAACAATGACACTGAAGTTGACAGATATAAAAATTTTTTAGATATTTATAGCAATTAAATCATTATAAAAAAATTAAATTAAAAAGTTTCACATGTAAAAATTAATAAAAATTACAAGTAAAAATTTTTAGAAGGATTTTTTTATTGTAATTGATTTATTAAAAAAACTTTTAAAATTAACAGCTGATTGCTAACTTCAATATTATTAAAAACATTAACAATGTTATATTTTTTTTTATTGTTAATAATTAATAATATTCGTAAGTACAGTGATTAAATATTTATTTAAAATGAGTGACTTTTTAACCGCAAACAATATTTGCGGCCAAAGTTTGCTGCGACTTGTATCGCGAGGTAATGCCATAATTGCTGAATTGATGAGATTAAAAGATTATGTTCCGCCAGTATTTAGGTTTGTAATTATTTTTAATTGACAATTAAATATATTTTTTATTATTGAAACATGGTTTTGTATTGTAGATTGGAATCTAAGCGTCACCTCCAAAAGTATGGGTCAATTATTATGGACTTTGCTTATTTCAAAGCCGCCAATGTTAATGAACAGAAAATTGAAAATGATAATGTAAGTTATTCAGTAATTTCTAAAAATTGTAAAAGTGTAATAATTATTTGAAAATTTTGATTTCAGACTCTTCAGGAACTTGACGAAAATTTAAGAGACAATTACACTGATGTACTAACAAGAATTTACTTAGCTTTTGAAAGTATCCACAAATATATTACTGATTTTAATGCTTACATAGATGAGCTAGATGATGGCCATTATATTCAGCAATCTGTCGAAACTGTGATGCTTAACGAAGAAGGAAGGCAGTTGATGGTTTGTCATTTTATGTTTTATAAATTTCAATAAAAGAATCATATTTATTTTTATTTTAAACTTTCTAGTGTGAAGCAGTCTATTTGTACGGAGTGATGTTGCTTTTGGTAGATCATCAGTTTGAAGGTCACGTACGTGAGAGACTTTTGGTATCTTATTACCGGTATAATGCTCAGAGATCATCATCAACTCGAGTAGATGACGTCTGTACTCTACTAAGATCAACAGGATTTTCTAAATCATCAGCTAAACGTCCTCCAAACTATCCTGAAGATTACTTTGGGTATTTTAATACATATCACAATATTTAATAATTTTTTAACTTAATACTGTTATAATATTTCAGGAGGGTGCCAATTAAATCAAAGTTCATAGACTTGTTGATTGGTCGTTTAAGATCAGACGAAATTTATAGTCAATCTTTAGCATTTCCTAATCCAGAGCATCGTAGTATAGCTTCAGCAAATCAAGCTGCGATGCTGGTTATTATTTTATCATTTCAGCCGTCAATTTTGCACAATAGTTCTGCAGCAATGCGTGAAATAGTTGACAGATTTTTTCCTGATAACTGGGTGATAAGTATCTATATGGGAATCGTTTTAAATCTTTGTGACTGGTGGTTACCCTACAAAGCAGCACGTACAGCTTTGAACAATACTTTAGAGACTGCTAACATCAAGAAAATAGCTCAAACTTATGGACTAAAAATAAAAGTAAGTAAAAACAAGCTATTGTAAATTTAATAGATTATTATTATTATTGTTCAGGCAATAAAATTACTTAATTTATAGAAATTGATAACAGAAACTGAAAAATTACAACTAGCCGTGACGTTAGATGAGAATGAAATAGAATCAGTAATAAAATTGATCCGTGAATGCAATGTATCACTCCATTGGATGCTTTTGCATACAACTGTACCAACAGTTCTACGAGAAGAATCAAAGCGTTCTCGGCTATTACGACAGCAAGTGATCAATGAAAGTAAATATACTCCTGAAGAATGCTTGAAACTATTATTGAGCACCGCTCAAATAGAACAAGACGTCAAACAGATTTACAAACAGTTGTTGCATGACAAAGAGTCCAAATGGAGTGAGAATAAAAACACGTGTGTCGAAAGAATCAATGACCTAGCACAGGTATTGGAGACTAACAAGCACGTCGACAGTGCAGAAACAAATGAATGCTTAAAAATGTGGTTCAAAGAAATCAGCGCTCACGTGAGCTCACTTCAGCAAGAGGACGGTAGAAAGATAGCTCAGTTACTTCAAGCGCTCGAGGAAGTTCAAGAGTTTCACCAGCTTGAAAACAATCTACAGGTGTCTCAGTATTTAAATGACACACGCGAGATTTTACACAACATGCTACGAACCGGTAGTATAACGGAAGACACGATGATTGCCTTGAATATATTGACGGACTGCTGCTACGCTTGGAATATCATGGAAACTTTTATTGATATAATGCAGAATAATATCAAGAAAAATCCTCCTACTGTTATTAAATTAAAAGCGTTGTTCCTAAAAATGGCTTCGGCTTTAGAGATGCCATTGCTGAGAATCAATCAAGCACGCAGCGCAGATTTGTCCTCTGTTTCACAGTATTACAGTCGGGAATTAGAAAGTTATGCGCGTCGAGTGCTGCAAATTATTCCAGAGACTGTTTTTGGATTACTGGCGCAAATAGTCCACTTGGAGACGAATGTTTTTAAAGAGATACCTATGAAACTGTACAAAGATAAATTAAAGGACTACGCGCAGCTGGATGAACGTCTGCAAATGGCCAAATTGACTTACGCTGTTTCGGTATTTACTAAAGGAGTTTTGTCACTGAGAAGCGTCTCTCTAGGAGTACTCAGAGTTGATTCCCACAGATTATTAGAAGACGGAATTCGCCAGGAATTGGCTAAAAAAATAACAATTGCTCTTCACAATGGTCTGACATTCGACAATAAATCCAAAGCTAGCCTCGTTGAAAAATTAAATGACTTGGCTAACGTGATGGATGGCTATCGCAAGTCTTTTCAATATATTCAAGACTACATAAATATCAACAGCTTGAAAATATGGCATGAAGAAATAACGTTTATTATCAATGCAGCGTTAGAGGATGAGTGCAAGAATTCAACGTGGATGCCGAGTAAATCCTGGAAGATGTTGATTACCGATGACAAACAGGATTATTCTAGTCTTGTAGAGGCTAATGGAGGTGGTACTTTTATGGGTAGACTCGCCAAGGAATTGATACGCGTGACAGATCCAAAAACTACTGTCTACATTGAGCATGCGTTAGCATGGTATGATTTGAAAAGCCAGAATGAAATTTTGAATTACAAAGTTTTCTCTATGGTACTGATGGCAATAGGCACTCCTGGCTTGCATGGACTCGATAAATTATTGTCGCATTTTATTACGATGGAATTGAAAAATTTATTCAAATATGTTGACCATGGGGTACGAGATAAAAGCTGGGGAGCTATGATCGATGAATGTGGAGCTATTATTCAAAATATTGAGTACTGTAGAAGTAAGTACTTATTTAGTTTATTTATATTAATAGATATTAATTTTTTATTCCTTACAGATAATCCAGGGAAACTTTATTCGAGTGTAACGAATCATTCGAGCAAAATATGGCCTTATATGATAGAATGTTTGTTAAAAATAGGCCACTACCAATTATTGAGGAATAAAATTAGCTATGAATTAAATACTGCTTGTAAATTTGAGGCCAAACACGTGGAATCAGCACTGAGAACATTAAACCTGTAAGAATTTTGAGTAGTAGCTATTTATTGGTAATTAAATAGATAAAAATGATTATTTTTGTACTGATATTTACAGAGCGGTACTTGATGAGTTACGTAAAAAGCCTGATGATTGTCTGACAACTCAAGAAGAGCGTGATTTTATTCATGAATTGAGTATTAGACTCGACTGGACTGGCATCAGCGATCCTCTTAATAAGACATATTTAAAATTATCGAGTTTAAATAATTTGGATCTTTTATTATTTTTGTTCACGATTTCGTATTTGCACAAGCTTCATTACTGCAAAAATACAGGTATTTATTTTTTGATTACTCCATTAAATAAATTAAGTAAATTATTTATCGGAATTATAATTAGGTGAGTAGAGTAATAGATTAATTAAGATGAGTAGTGTTGTCAAGGTCAATTTAGTCTAGACGCAGCTTACTGAGAATACGCCTAGACAGACGTCAGTTTGACGAATAATATAAATAATCAGATAGGAATTCATTTTGAAATAGAATTTATATTGATCTATTTGTAGGTATGGTATCATTCAAATTCAATTTACTGAAAGTACTGAAGATACAAATCATGAATAAACCAACTGATTTAAATTCATAAAAATAAAACTTACAATCATTCATTTCCTATCGTATGGTTTTATTTTATTTTTATTTATATATTTCAGCTAGTCTTCTCAGCAAGAAAACTCAAGATTCCATCGATGCTGTTGTTTTTACAATAGGCGTTCAAACATTCCTGCGGCAATTTTCTAATGATATTTTTAATAATTACATAACATATCTCTGTAAATATGTCTTATCCTTTGTGTCAAGCGACAGGTATAAATTTTTAAATTAAAAAAATTTTATAACATTTCAATTTCATTATTAATAATTATTATTATTTTTGTTTTTAGTGGAAAAATGGGAAGTGAATGGGAGTCAGAAGGCACGACTATTTTGTACTACTTGCAATTAATATCAAAGTATGCAAACATACCAAAATCGGCAATATTTGAAACAATTCCGGTCATCATTTTAGACCAGTACAAGCAAGTGATAAAATAGAATAAATTTAGTTATAATAATGAAATAAAAATACAATGAAAATATGTATATAATTATGATTTATATTTTATGAGAGTCAAAATAATTAAATAATATATAAAATAATTATTGGGCAATTTTTCCAACTATTTAATTAAATTAAAGTGATGAGTATATGGATATTAATATGTTGAGCAGTATATGGATGCGCGTGTGTGGGGAAAACATTAGTTGCCACAGTAGTTAAACTCTGCAGAGGATCAAAGTGGGTATTGAATGAAATAAAATGTAACGAAGATGTAGTAGGCGTGATACATAATCGAGTACATCGGCGGCAAATGCACCAGCGGCTGCTTGCGGTAGGCGGCTGCACGCCGTTCATCGGCGACAACTGCGGTAGCCGCTGTACACAGTTGTTGGTTCGTCCTACAAAAAGGACTCACTATCGAATCGGGTTCTCAGTTGCAAATAGAATAATTCCAATACCGATTATTTAAAAAAAAAAGTGTAGTTTTTATATCACTGTTCAGTATCTATTAGTTATGCTGTATTCAAATTCTCAATGAAGTCTCGCAAAAAGGTGGATATTTATTTTTAAATATATTATTATTGATAAATAATTAATTTATTATTTGTATGTTCAATTATTTTAGTTGACATAGAATGTTTAAGGTGTGACTGTGCGTGTTTTATGTCATACTAATTTCTCCGAAAAATAGTTTATTACTTCTATGTAATTATCGAAAATTATATAGAAGATATAGGTTTATTATTTATTTTTATTATACTTACTTTTGTATATAATTTTATTTTTTTAATTATTTATTATAATTATAAATGATGGAAATTAATTTATAATTTTTTTTTTCTTTAATTCAGAAAATAATGCGTTTAATATTGGTGATTACAATTGCAATTTTTGGAGGATTTACTGTCGCATCACAAGACATCAGTTCATTTCGTGATTCATCATCTTACATTATGAGAGTTCGTCCTAAGACACGTATGGGTAGTTCACGGCCATTTCCTCTAGTAGAACTTCCACTATCGACAGCAATTGGTTTTGGTAAACGTAATAAAAATTACTTGACAACTAATTTAGAGCCAAAAATGAAGCGTATTCTTCGTGGTATTTCCACGCACAATAACTCTCGCCAGTAAGTATTGACCTTATCATCACTCTCATAGCAATAATAAAAATAAAAAAAAATTTTTTTAACAAAAAACAATGATATTGTTTTAATAGAACTCCAATTTATTGGCTTGCCAAGCTTGTAAGAAGATATTCGGGACTCGAAACAGAATAAAGTGTCAAGTATTCAGTTTTCATGACATTTAACCAGCTTTCAACTAGTGAATATATATTTTCAATTTAAATTACCATAGTTATCAAGCGTATTTCTGTATGTTATATTTTATAAGTATTAAATTTTCGTTTTAATTATTATGATTGTAATTACTCTTTATTTATCAATCTACATGTACTTTAATAAAGGTTTGCGGTTAATAAATAAATTGTACGTGAAATTGAAATTTCATTCAATAGTATTCATTAAAATTTATTTTTTAAAATCTCAATATTTTTTACTAATTAAAACATTTAAATGCTAGTGATATTTTTCCTAACATACAATAGTTACTTTAATTAATTCAATTTTTAATTAATTATTAAACTACATACTATAAAATATTTAATATTTAATCAATAGATCAGTGATAATATATCAAGCAAGAAAAAAGACTTGCAAATAATATAAAGATGCGCGAAGCATATATTATAATTGTATAATATATATTAAATAATTAATAAATAGACTATTAATCATAAATTGTTAAAATTTAAAATTTCATCAAATATTATTAAATAATCCGATGTAATTTTGTATCACAGAAATACTCATTTTCAATAGGTCTTGTTAATAATTGTTATTATTATTTTTATAATTTTTTCTTTCTAATATATAATATGAATATTAAATACAAGCATTACAGATACTTTGAGCTATATATTGCTTGCATACGTAACATACAAGGCACATTCTTGGATGCAAAAACACACGTGTTAAATGATAATTCACCAAGCAACATTGCAAAAACTTATTTCATTGTTTCTTCTATTGCTTTTGTTAGTAATATGTTTTAATTCAATACAACAAATGTGCGTTGTCTATCCAATTGTAACTTTCATACACGGAGAAAAATACATTTACAAAACAGATACATATTCTTCTTGATAATTAATTCTGTAAAAAAAAAAAAATTAATGAATAAATTATCTACTTTTAATTGAGCATTAAAAATTTTACATGTATATAAAAAAATTACTTTTATAATTGTATTATTAACTAATTAAAAATTAATCTAATTTATTATTTAGTTAATAGTTTGTATTTTATGATCTTTAAAATATAAAAAAGCTAATAAATTTACAGTCGCATTCTACTTTAATAATTTAAAAAATATACATATGTATTTAAACTAACTTTCAATTATTTTTGTACAATTTATACAACGGTCGTTAAAAAAACTTGTTAAAAAGTCGATCTGTAATTGCAAATTATTTTTCTCCGTGTTGTTTAAATAATTGTGCGACTATTGACAATAAATAACAAGATATTGATTACAATAATAATTATTATAATAATAATAATAACTAAAAAAATAATTAATAATATTTATAAACCTTTATAATAAACTATATCAATTATTTCAAACAGTTTTACGCTGAGCTAAAATTATGCTAATAAATTTAACAGGGAAACTATCGGAATTATTTTATTAATTATTTACTGTAATTAATTAATAATTACTCAATAAAATTTTATGAGAGACGTCGATGCGATTCGTGAGGAAGACGATGCGAGCTGCTGTCAGTAGAGCTTTCGCCAGCGCTTGATGCTTTTTTCCTCTCGTTAATGACGTTACGCCGAGACTTTTTCTGAACTTTTGATGGTCGTGTATTTTGTTGTTGTTGCTGGTGTTGTACTGATTGATTGTCATTAATTGTTTGCGTAACGCGTGAAGTTAAATCTTGATTATTCACGTCGATTGTCGTCGTCGCCATCTGCTCTTTATTTTTGTTTCTATTATTATCAATAGACATTATTGATTTTAATTGACTACGTTTTGTGGTTCGTTCACCTGATGCAGGACTTAGTAATAATTTAGGCGAGCCGTTGTTGTTACTGTTATTGTTGTTGTTGTTATTGTTGTTGTTGTTGTTGTTTGAGCGCAAAAGCGCGCCCAAAACTTGGCCGGAAAAAAATGTCGGCGCTTGACGGATGCGAACGGTGTTCATATTTGGACTCGCATTGTCCAAAATTAATTTTTCCGTGTCACCGTCCAGATCACTGCCGTTGTAATACGCGTTCCGAGTGCTTTCTGATTTTTTTAAGATCGATTTGGCGCGGTGATGCCGATCTGTTAGGTACGACATCATCGATTCGCTGTCTATTGAATCGACTGACAGAGACAGTTTGTTTCCACTTGTTGGGCCTGAAATTTTTTTTTTTTTTTTATTTGATAATAACATGTTTAGACTTTTTGTTGTAAATTAACTCATAACAAAATTTTATGTTTTTTTAATTTATGAAGAAAAAAAATTATCAATTTTTTTATATTATTTATATTTTTTTTTTTTTGTGTATGTTTAAATATCGAATGGAAAAAAATTCACTTGATAATTTTTATAATATTAAAGTTAGCCGACGTTCAAAAATTTTTTTATTTTTTTTTTTTAACAATTAACTTGCGAGTAAAAAAATATTTAAAAAAAAATTTTTTAATTCTTCTACATGTGAAATTTTTTCTTTTAATTTTTTTATAATAATTTCATCAATAACAAAAAATTATAAAAATTTTCAGACATCGGATAATTTTGAATTTTCATTAATTTAAGTTCTTCACATGTAACTAAAAAATATTTCTTTAAATCATTGAATTTATATTGAGAAAAATATTCTTAATTCACTAAAAAATTTGATTTTCTATTTTTACTTCAATACTTAAACATACATTTAACTAAAATCATTTGATAAATATTAAAAAAAAAAAATAGCAGTATTTTCTCTTTCTTTAAAAAAAATTTATTGCAAATAGTTAACTTTAAAATTTCTAATAAATTTTTATAAACTTGCATTTTAAAAATTACAATGGTAATTAAAGCTTTAAAAAAATTCAGCGCAACTATAATTATCAGAATTTTATTTTATAACTGCTAAAAATGATGTATAGAAAAGATATAACGATTAAATTAAATCTAGTATTGCATTATTATTTTTATTTGAGATTGATGAAGTAAATATAAGATTTATATCGTTTCTATACGGATTGAAAATAAAATATAGAGAATGGGATAATGAATGATTAGTGCAGCATTTTCAATATCATAAATTCCGAGTGAAAATAAAGCTTTCATTCGTTATTACTTTATTTTTTATTTAAAATCTCTCTTCACCTTCATTGCGGTTCTGACTGTATCATGTGAATAATCTACAATCAGATGCATTTTGTAACAATAAAAAAAAATAAATAAATTATTTAAATATATTAATATCATATTTATAATATAAGTTATTCAAATAAATAAATAAAAATAAATAACTTAAATTATGATAAATCCAGTCCAACATAATTTTATAATATTATATATAAATAACAATAAAACTTACAGCGCTAAATTAAATTCGTACTTTTTCTATTAATCTTTTCATTTATTTTATTTTTTTTTTTTTTTTTTAATTGTATTATTGTTTTTTATTAATATCGACTCAACGATGATAAAAAAATAAATTTATTTACAAGAGCGTGACTTGTTGCGGAAATAATTCGGAACCAGCCAAATAACTTTCGTCTTTATAAAAAAATCATTATTTTTAATTAATAAATTAGTTAATAAATAAATTAATAATACCATTTTTTCGTTTTTCTTCTTTTTCCCATAGATTTTTTTTTTTTTTAAAGTTAAAAACTTAAGGCTCTCACTCACAGTAAATATTTATCACGTTTAAATTTAATTATTAATTCCTCTTACTTAAATTAATTATTAAAAATGAGCAAAAATTTCCTAAAGTGTCATTGAGCGTCTAAATAAATAATATATAAAATAATAAAATCTACCGCAACAGACACTAGATAAAACTTCAAAATTTGTATACTTCATTAAAATTTTCATTATTAATAGATATAATAATTTTTATCTTTTCCCTTGAAATTTATAATAAATTCACATAGACAATAGACTTTTTAATAATTAATTATTGATAAGCTATGACTCGCGTGCACAGCTGCTAGCTATATTTACCTACAGGACATTTAGACCTTTGCTCATTTTTTATTTATTTATTTTTTCTATCGTTTTCGCTTGCTTTGTTTATGATACGCGGGCAATATTCTAATAATAATAATAATGATAATAATCATGTATATATAGTAACAAGTTAATAAAATTTACATATATACATATGAGAATTTGCATGTCGTGATATAAATCAAGTGTACATATTATTTCAGCTAGTGTGTGATAAAAACTAATAATAATAAAAAAGCACGGCCTATTAGCATTCGTGCCATTCATTCCCAACAACTATTATAAATATCAATTTGTGCCTAGAGCTTGCAATTAATGCAATGATTCAATGTATGTAATGTTTCTTCACTATATAGTCTTCTATCATTAAAAAAAAAAAAAAAAAAAAAAAAATTAACAATTCATTTCCTTTACCAATAGTCAATTAATCAATAATTAACCGTGTAATGCGTGAACAGTGCGTGCGTAATATTACAACTTCCTTTAAAATTTATTACACTAGTCACAAAAATTAAGGGATATAAAAAAAATTCCAAATTTTTTGGTGATTTTCAGCGAGATGTAACTCCGAGGAAAATGATCGCACAGAAAAAAAAAAAAAAAAGAAAATTGTAGCTCCAAGTGTCTAGTTTTTAGATATGACCATGAAAATTTTTTGTCATCGTCAGGTCTGAAGAAACCCTAAGAAAACTACTGAAAAAAAATTTTTCGAAATTTTTTTTCGTCTTAAAAAAGGTCTACGGGCTTCAAAAAATTTTTCGATTGTTTCGTTTAAAAGCTCTTTTAGTAAATTTAATACCCTTTAATTTGACGTAATCAAAAGCCTGTACGATAATTTGCCGCGGAGTTATCGTCAATCAAAGCAAAAAGTTTTTTTGACTTTGGAAATCAATAACTCTGGAAATAATGACCGTATAGGAAATCGAAGGAGGGTTTTGAAAACTACACAATATTCTCTATAAGAAAACGTAAACCGCTTTTGAAGAAAAAATTTTTTTGAATTGAAAACTCGGACTGAAAAAAGACAAAAATTCGCATAATTAAGGATATTTGGATAACTTGGTATAACTTTGGATAAAATGGATGAACGAAGGATATCGTTGGTAATTTTTAACTTCAAAGTGTCCCCTAAAATCCCTAAGAAATTCAAAGCGCTGCGATTTTTTGTTCATAGTGCCCAGAAGCTTCAAATTCTGTGTTTTCGCAAAAATCACCATTATGAGCAATTTTGTGATTTTTATTCATTTTTCCATTGAAAAAATTTTTTTCAAAATTCTTTATTTTTTCGATCAAAGAGATTGATTTTTCAAGAAATTTGAAAAAAAAAAAAATTTTCAATTTTTTCGAAAATTTTTTCGAAATTTTTTTATCAAAAATTTTTTTTTTTAATTTTTTTTTTTATCGTCTTCAGAATGCTTCACTATTGTCAAAAAAATTAACTCAATTTTTTCTGTCCGCTACAACTGCCTTAGTGTTAAATCTCATTTTAAAAATTCAATAAAAACAAATTGATATACCCCCGCGGAGTTCGGCTTTTCCTCACACAAAACTTGAATTTTACGTTTTCTTTTTAGCCTAAATTCCTTACGTGAATTTTATGTAAGCTTTTCTTTGATAAGCACCTTTTGATATGCCTCGTCGACATTTAGCTGCCACAGATGTGGCTCGCATTGTTACCCTCCTTCAAGAGGGCTACAGTCAGGTGGAAGTAGCAGCTTCTATGAGAGTGAGCCAGTCCGTTATCAGTCGGGCCTATGCCCGATTTAACGCGACTCAAAGTTACGATCGTCGTCCGGGTCAAGTAGACTACGAATCACTACCGAGCGTGATGATCGAGCTATCATTCGAGAAGCTCGTCGAAACCCTACTGCGCATGCCCACACGATCGCTCATCAATTTCGCAATCGTCGACAACGTCCTCCCCAACAACACATATCGGCATCGACGGTTCGAAATCGCTTTCGAGAGCAAGGACTACGCGCTAGACGCGCAAATCGCTTGCCTATGCTCACTCCACGACATCGCCGAGCCCGATTGGCCTATGCTCATGATCATCACCATTGGGGTCGTAGACAGTGGACCAGTGTATTATGGACTGACGAATCTCGATTTTGTCTTCATGGCAGCGATAGACGATCTCTCGTTTGGCGCCGTCGTGGAGAACGAGATCGGGATGGTTTTACGAGACCAGTTACAGCTTTCAATGGTGGATCAGTCATGGTGTGGGCAGGCGTGTCCTTCAATACCAGAACCCCGTTGGTCATCGTTCGTGGGACGTTGACTGCCGATAGGTACGTCGACGAAATTCTGGAGCCACACGTCCTGCCTATGTGCACACGCATGGGGGCAAGACGGTTCATTTTGATGCAGGATAATGCTCGTCCTCACACTGCAGTTCGTACGCGAACTTTTCTCCGCGCCAACAACGTAACAACGCTTAATCATCCAGCGATGAGTCCTGATTTGAACCCAATTGAGCATGTTTGGGACATGCTTGGGCGTCGATTGCGGCGAGACTATCCGCAACTGCACAATCTTCATCAGTTGACTCAAGCGTTGTTACGTTGTTGGCAAGGAATTTCGCAACGTGATATTCGACGATGCATCAACATGCAAGAGCGTTTACGAGCTGTGATTCGGAACAGAGGTGGCAATACACGGTACTGAGCAGTTACTGCCGTGCGTACAGAGGTCATTCGGCAGCTGCAAACAGACAAACACGCAGACAAAGACACACACACACACACACACACACACACACACACACACACACACACACACACACACACACACACACACACACACACACACACACACACACACGTGTGTGTGTGTGTGTGTGTGTGTGTGAGAAGCGTAAATCCGACCGAGCAACCTCCACGTGGTACGCTTTGGGTAACGCTAATGCCGGCGGTAAAACAACAGTCGAAAAAAATTGAGAAAATTTCGAAAAAATTTTCGAAAAAATTGAAATTTTTTTTTCAAATTTCTTGAAAAATCAATCTCTTTGATCGAAAAATAAAGAATTTTGAAAAAAATTTTTTTCAATGGAAAAATGAATAAAAATCACAAAATTGCTCATAATGGTGATTTTTGCGAAAACACAGAATTTGAAGCTTCTGGGCACTATGAACAAAAAATCGCAGCGCTTTGAATTTCTTAGGGATTTTAGGGGACACTTTGAAGTTAAAAATTACCAACGATATCCTTCGTTCATCCATTTTATCCAAAGTTATACCAAGTTATCCAAATATCCTTAATTATGCGAATTTTTGTCTTTTTTCAGTCCGAGTTTTCAATTCAAAAAAATTTTTTCTTCAAAAGCGGTTTACGTTTTCTTATAGAGAATATTGTGTAGTTTTCAAAACCCTCCTTCGATTTCCTATACGGTCATTATTTCCAGAGTTATTGATTTCCAAAGTCAAAAAAACTTTTTTGCTTTGATTGACGATAACTCCGCGGCAAATTATCGTACAGGCTTTTGATTACGTCAAATTAAAGGGTATTAAATTTACTAAAAGAGCTTTTAAACGAAACAATCGAAAAAATTTTTTTGAAGCCCGTAGACCTTTTTTAAGACGAAAAAAAATTTCGAAAAATTTTTTTTCAGTAGTTTTCTTAGGGTTTCTTCAGACCTGACGATGACAAAAAATTTTCATGGTCATATCTAAAAACTAGACACTTGGAGCTACAATTTTCTTTTTTTTTTTTTTTTTTCTGTGCGATCATTTTCCTCGGAGTTACAGCTCGCTGAAAATCACCAAAAAATTTGGAATTTTTTTTATATCCCTTAATTTTTGTGACTAGTGTATTTATTAATATTAATAATAATAATAATAAATTTAATTAGACTATTTAATATTCTAACGTGATAAAATTGCATTTATAATTATTCATCTATCATTCAACAATTCTAGAGGAATAAATAATAATCTATCATCTATCGTTCTCCTACGACTCAAAGCAGGGAATGATATGTCATTATAACTTGATATCTTACATTAATAATAATAATAATTAAAATAAAATCTATTTACAACAACATTAATGATGAATAAACTAGCCCTAATGAAATATATCTGAATAATTAAAATTACTGAGCGTTATTTCTATAAAATAGGTGACTTATTAACAAAGCGGTGGGCTGATGGCATCCTCGAGCACGTGAGTTACTATTGTTGGTTCATTTACCATATTGCTTAGTACCACCGCTATTCCCAAACAGATGTTGGTTTATTAGTCGAGATGCCGATGCGAAACTCGTCAGCGAAGTATTTGACGTATTCCCAGGAACAGTCCCGCGACCACCTCGCAGACCTACGTATGAATTATTGTTGTCTTCCAGGCCATCCGGTGATTTCGTTGTGTTACTTTGATTACTGCTTTGCTGGTCGCCAATTATTGTTGGCCTACGTCCTGATGCGCTCTGAAATTTTATTTATTATATTAGTAATTTAATTTTATATTTTAAATTAGTTGCTAATTATAAAAATTAATATTTTGGACTTTACTAGAGATTATTTTAAGTATAGTGAATTTTTTGTAAAACTTTTTTACCTTTAAAAGTTGGAAAAAATTTTGGTTCTAATGTTTTTTGGTAAAACTTCTATTTTATCTTTTTTTTTATGTATATTTTTTTGAAAAATAAATAAAAAAACGAACAATTAAAAAAAAGTTGAATATCACAATTTTATAAAAAATTTGTTAAAATTGTAATAATTAACTTCTTTTTTTTTTTTTTTTAATTGTTCATTTTTTTTATGTATTAAAAAAAAATATATCAACAAAATCAAGTAGAAATTTAGTTAAAAAAAAAAAAAATGAAAATGAAAATATTAGATCCCACTTGGAAATATTTGATTCTATTTTAAATAATATTCTGTCAACAAAATTGAAGTTTTAATAAAAAATAGTTATTAAAATTTTTTTAGTTTAATTATAAAATCACAAAAAAAATTTAAATATGACATCTGACAGCAATCTTCATCTTAAATAGTTCAATATTCTATAAAAACTTTATTTTCTTCTTGACTTTAAAAATTCTTGTTTTAATTTTATCTGTTTAAGTAAAAATAAAAATTTAGTAAAAGTAATTTTAGAAATGAATTGGGCATTAAATAAATGAAATTATAAATAAATATAAAGTACCTTAGCAACACGGGTTTTTCGATGTTTTGGCAAAGTATCAGTGTTGACACTGGCCTTAATCGAGTCGTGCTGAACTTGAACGCTCTTTGAAAATTCTGTAGGATTAGTATTAGTGGAACTGGGTGAAAATAATGCAGACTGATGATCTACGGTGGGCGATTTGTCGGTATTTATTTCTCGGCACTTGTTGTCAGCACCTTCCAAAGGATTTATGTACAAATTGCTGTCGGCCTCGTTGGGGGCATCACCGTCCAGTAATTCTTGGGAATTGAATGGATGAGTTTGACAGGTCGCGTACGTCTCAGAACTATCAACGCTCCCGCGTTCATTGTACGATTTCGAGGGATAACTCGTCGCCGGAGTGGTCGCTGGTTCTGTCGGCGGTGCTGCAATAGCTGGAACTGATATTGGGGCTGATGATGCCGCTATTGCTGTTATTTGTCTCAATGGTGATGAGTATGAGAATAAATCACCGAACGCACTGGTATCAACACTGTTCTCCCGCAGCGAGCGCATTTCTTGGCATACTGGATTACGGAAATCACTTGTCGCCAGTGGCATTATGTCTTCAGCGTCTCTGTAATCTTTGTATTCCTGTGTAACATACAAAACAAACGAGAACCAACGACAATCAAACATATCATGATAATTTTTGCTCCGATACATTTCATAGTGGATCACTTTTACTTAAACTCTACAAAAAGTCAAAAAACTTTTTATGGCTCGCTTGAGTTTATTATCATCTGAAAGAATTATTTTAAAAAGAATCGTTATCATTCTGAAGAAATAACTTTTTAAAGTTTTTGTTGTTTCAACAAAGTTTGTAAGATAAATATTTATCCGTAGAAAAATATTCTTCTTTATAAATAAATTCAAATTTTAATTTAAAAAAAAGGAAGAAAACGCAACAAATACTAAAATCTTTTCTTCAGCATGAATTTAAAAATAATTTAACTCTTTTTCTTCTGTGTGATCCTTTTAGAAAATTTCTTCTCACAGATTGAAAAAAATTTTACTTTTCTTCAAATGATATATCTGTTAAATATTAAACAAGTTTTTAAAGAATAATAATTAAAAAAAAAAAAAAAAAAAAAAAAAAAAAACAAACATTTTTTCTAAATACACATGCAATAAATCTGATGAATTCTTAAAAAAGAAGAATAAAGTAAAAACATTAGAAAGATTATTTTACTCGCTACTGAAATAAAATTTCCAATAGGTTTTAAAATCAACAGGATGCGAGATAAAAATAAAGATATATAATAATAATAATAATCAAAGGGTAAAATAGTTGTTTTGGCTCTAAAATATTGTTATTGATAGTAAATACCTTAGTTGTACAAAAGCAACACTCAAATTCACTAGGGATTTCATCGAATTTCTCGGATTTTTTGCTGTCTTTTTTATCTTCATCCTAAACACCACACACAAAATACAACAAAAAAATTATACTCTCCTGTTTTATTTGTCTATTCATTTAGTCAAGACCTCCCATCGTAAACTATTGAACCTTTTGACGACCTTCTATTTATTGACGTTGTGTCATAAGTTTATTTTTTGACTTATATAAATATTAATATTACAAATATAAATACAAATACAATTAGTGCGAATAGATGAAACAGCATTTTTTATTATTAGAAATGGTTCAAGTGTTTCCAATGAGATGAATGCATTCAAATTAACAGACAGACAAAGTATAATAAAATCAAACAAATTGTATGGTATAAATGTTTGAGTGAATAAACAAATACCAATGAATACAAATACAAATACAAATAAACTTGTAAGCTTTGTATGAATAAATGTACTATGTGAAGTATGAATAATGAATTATGAATTATGAATTACGATGGCATTTTATTTTAATTATCTTCGGAGCCTGAGAGACATTTTAACTTAATTAAAAATATCTTTATATCTTTACACTCTACAATATAATAAATCATTTTATAATTTACATCAAAACTGTTATTAATATCCATCAAATTAAATGCATTTTTTAATAAAAAAATTCTCGGAAGAAATGATAAATGTTTTAATTAAAAAAAAAAAAAAAAAAAGGAAAAAAAATTTTTAATCAATGAAGTGCCACTTTGAGATGCGAATTTACTTACCCGTTGTTCAAAAAAATCATAATAAATGATGATACAGGATAAAATAATTAAAAATAAAATATTAATGATAATATACATATAGACAATGAAAAATAAATAAACAATGTCAATGAACAAAAAAATTATTTATTGATGATAATGATTTTACAAATTTGCCTGGCCCTCATATGTCTTTATTGCTATTTGTTTAAACTCAGTTCCAATGAAAATTTATTGATTTATTATTATCTACATCTACAACTATGTATTCACTATAAATATAAATTTATGTAATTGTGAATGTCTGAGTATGATTATGAACTATTTTTAAAAATAATATTGACAAAATTATAAAATTATTTTAAAATAATCAGCTTCTCATCGATACTCTGGAATGTCGTCTCCAAATCTCCAGTTCCATTTCACATTTGTACATTGCGTATATCAGGCGCCATTGTCTGAAAAATAGCGACAAATACTATTGATATATTTAAATCCTTAATTATAATCCGGTGATTGATGTTTAATTTAAAGATTTAACAGCAGTAACTTAAATTATTTGCTCTAATTATTATTCTCATTCTTAATCAAGATAAGTATCATTTCTTCATTAACATAATTAATTTTGAATTATCGTATTACGTGATTGCAAATGCTAATGGTAATGAGAAAAATAATTTAAAACTATGTTTCAATTTGTCGAAGAATTATAACATGATAACATTGTAAAAAATAATAACGATAAATCATTATTGATAGTTATAATACTTGGACGTTAATTCTACTTATTATATTGATTGTCTTTACTCTATTATATTTTACCAGCGAATCTAAATTGCTTGTTTTTATTGGCATTGTTTCAATGTAATATATTTTTTAATCTTTTCTTTTTAGATAACTATATATATATATATATATATTTGTAACTATAACATTATATTGTATATCTGTATGTACCAAAACATATAAAAGCATACTTAATTTATTGCACTCACGTATTTATAAAATAAACAGAATAAATAACATTTGTGATAAATAATAAATAATACTATTAACGATTATGACAAATAATTAAATATTAAGCAAAGCTTATTATTTATTACATTTTATTTTATAATAATAATAATAATATGTATGAAAAAATTTTAATAATAAAATTACAATAAAATCGTACTATTGTATTTTGTATTGTACTACCGAGATAAATATATTTCTGTCATTGGCTTAGTCACGATGAAAGTCTGAGTGATTGTATAAAAATAACTATGGGCAGTAAGCCACAAAACGCTTCGACATTTGTCTCTTATGACAATTGATATTATACAATTCCGTATAATAAGTATACAAAAAAAAAAAAAAAAAAGAAGAAGAAATGAAAAAATTTTTAAAAACGTAATCGATAAATTTGATAAAAGCACAAATAAAATAAAAACTCTTACGCAAACAGTAAATATTCAATAAGAGTAATATAAAAAATAAATTTATAAAATGCTATTTACAATTTTTAGTCTATATAAACTTAACATACTTAAATATTTTACACACAACATAACAGATTTTAACTTGTCAAGTGGGCTCTTTGTTTATATAAAATTCAAAATAAAAACAACGCAGACAAAGTGGCACATTCTTAAAATTACACATGAAAAATTAAACTGCTAAGCGATCCCTTGTTTTTTTTTTTTTTTTTTTTTTTTTAAATAGTTAAGTTAAATTAATAAAAATGTAAAAAAATGATCATACATTATTAATTGATCATTCTTGTTATCAGAATTAGATTACAAAAAATATATATTATTTATTAGTGTCAAGCCTTTCAGTATTAATCTTATTAATAATTAACTCAGAACCTTGCTATGGCTGGTTATATTAGAAACTATACCTTACACAATGCCGAAGGATGATTACTTAATAACGTCTTAGCAGTAGCTCGAAAATATCAAGAATTTATTAAAAATTAAATAAAAAAAGTTTATAAACAAAGTTATTTTTAACTTTGTTATTTTTAAAGTGTTTTATTAAAAGTAATTTTGATAATTAA
Source organism: Cotesia typhae (assembly GCF_013202065.1). Taxonomy (NCBI): domain Eukaryota; kingdom Metazoa; phylum Arthropoda; class Insecta; order Hymenoptera; family Braconidae; genus Cotesia; species Cotesia typhae. Next base: position 7,565,638 of record NW_027423757.1, on the reverse strand, counting down.
CATATAATTAAATTCTGTGTATTATACTCAACAAATATAATTATTTAAATAAGCGCTAAAAATACATTCAACAATAGTTTATTAAAATTGACGTGTTTGAATATTTCAGTGCTTAAATTTGAGATAAAGAGAGCATGAAAACGCCGTATTGATTTTATATATTTTTAGATTTTCTATAAATGCACATATTAATTCGTAAACTTTTATTTTCCGGTTTGTTTAAAATTCAATTGAAATTTTTGACTTATGCTTTTTGTTTTATTAATAAAAAGTCTATAACAATAATAATAATAAAAAATAATGATAATATTATTGTAAATAAAATATTTTCAATTGAAATAATTCAATAACTTAATACGATAAAAATTTAGTGACAAAAATTACAACGCAATAAGCAGATATTAGTCTCAGGCTCCTTATATATAATGACTAATGACATTTTAATAATGATTAATGACAATAATGACAATGATTTCATGGGCTATTACAATAGAAAGCTCTTGTTACTATTATGTTAATAATAATAATAATATAAATGACATGATAACGTTTGAATTGTGTTGCTTTGATAAAAGCTTTCAAATAAATAATTCAAAAATAAATTATCCTTCTGTAGCATCAATAAAATTTTCTTCCAAATAGATTTAACATTAAATAAAATTTTTTTTACAATGCTCAAACGTTACCGGGTGTGGCTCTGTTCTTATTTACTCAACACTCGAATTATAAAACTCGATAAATTTCACCCAGGAACGTTCATTTAAACAGTAATTATTTAATTAGCAATTCAAATAATATTTAAACGATTGTAGAAAATTAATTACCCATAAATGGATGAAAATAATCACGAGTAAAATAACGAGAGAGTTCCATCTTTCTCTTTTTTTTTTTTTTTTTTTTTTTATATATATTTTTTGATCAATATGAATAATAGATTTATTATTGTAATATTTTCCAATAACAAGGAGCCGTAGCACTTTAATTATTCCTATCCGTCTCAGTGAGTCTTGATAAATAACTTTATTATTAAAGTACTTTTCTGCAAGTAATGTCGGGAAATCTATAACCGTTTATCAGCTAAGATATTCAAGATTAAAAAAAAAAATTATGATAATAATTTTAATATAATATGGTGTATAATTTATACTTTCAATTCGTTTTAATACTTATATATTTGGCGACGTACCATGGCAATTCGTTGTATGTTATTGGTATTATTATTCCTTATTTAAAATAGTGCAATTAAAATTTAAATCTCTCTACAAGCTTAGTGTCTTTTACAAGCTAAAATTATTAAAACGTGTAGATAATTTTAAAAAATTATTCAAATTGGACGGTGGTCAGTGAAGTGTATCGTGTAATGTGATTAATCAATTAATTTGTAATTTAAATTTAAATTTAAATTAGTCCACTTATTAAAACACACTCAATATTAGTATTATTAAGTAATATCTTCAGTACACTATTTACACATAACACTATCAGCAGCAAGAATTACACTTGAACCTGAAAAAAATGAATATAAAAACTAGCTGGGTTGCTTAGTGATATATCTACCTTGGTACACATTTTAAAAAATAATAAATTTAATACTTTTTAGTTTTCTAAAACTGCAGTTGGCAAAACCTAAAAAACTATTACCTATTCTCATAATATCGATAGCTAATTATAATTAAAATAAATATCATAATTATTACTATTATTAATTACTTCAACAGAGCCACATAAATGTTGTTAGATAACAAATAATCAATAATTAATTAACAAGAGGGTGTCATCAAACATTATCATATCTTTGATTAACATAAATATTATTAGACAGACATTTCCATTCTACCGATGTTACGTGAATAGACTTGTGTTAATGAAGCTGCGATTAAAAAAAAAAAAAAAAAAAATTAAATTATTATAAATTGTTTAAAATAATAGTTGATAAAATAAAATTAAACAAAGAATAATATTAAAGTAAAGGAAGAATATAGTAGCGAGTAAATAATGATAAGTAACTTACGCTAGGTGTTGTATTGCCTTGGTTAGAGTGTTGAGCGAGCATCTCATCCTGGTAGTAATCCTCGTTCTGGGAACCCGGTAAATTTTGCGCAAAGTCGAGCAGCCGACGGTTAGGACTGTCTGGAGAAGTAGGCATATCATTAGAAACTTGGGGGAATGATGAAGAGGCACTTCTACGTCGTCGTGATATATTACTGTAATGCTCGTAATTCCGATAGCAACCGGCTCCAGTTTGCGCTGGTCCACGTCCGCAAGCCGATTCGCCCTCGGTACTGTTACCATCTGCACCTGACATGTTGTGACCTACAAAAGTTTGAGATAAAGACAAAAAAAAAATAAAAATAATTAGGACATGAACAACATAAGGGGACAGGATTGAAGTTATGATTCAATTTTATTTATTTTTTTTTTTTTTTATCTAATCTAATGTCAGAAAAAGGAAATTGAAGAGGAAATGAGCTGTGGCGAGGAACTTATTCGATTGAACAAATGTTTTAATTGAAGAAATGAATCGATGGAAGAGAATATAAATAGTCATAAATTTTGATTAATAAGTTGCATGATGAAGTCGATATAGAAGAACAAGAAGATATAATTGCAGAATAAGTTCCTCGCTTATATTATCTTACCAGTGTCGACGATGACGTCAATGAGATCCATACTCTTGGCAAAGGCATCCCTCAAATTGATATGATGGAATGATACAATACTGCCCTCACGCTTGGCACGCTCCAAGGCCTCACGACGTTTTAACGCTTTTTCACGTCTCATCTGATTTTTGTAAAACTCAGCAAAATTATTGACAATAATGGGAATAGGCAACGCAATTACCAGGACACCACATATACAACATACACTGCCAATCACTTTGCCAAGAGGAGTCGTAGGATAAATGTCTCCGTAACCTACGGTCGTCATGGTGATTCCAGCCCACCAAAACGTCTCCGGAATGCTTATAAATTTGGTCCCGGGCTCTTCTTTCTCCGCGAAGTATGCAAGGCTCGAGAATATCAGAACACCCATCGCGAGAAAGAGCATAAGCAGCCCGAGTTCTTTGTACGAATTTCTCAGTGTAAAACCGAGACTCTGGAGTCCCGTTGAGTGACGCGCTAATTTCAGGATCCTCAGGATTCGCATTATACGAAATATCTGAACTACCCGTCTTACGTCTTGAAACTGGTCATTTGCGTTCTTGTTTGTCTCTACGAGAAACAGGGACACAAAATACGGCAATATTGCTAGTAAGTCTATTATATTCAAGCCGCCTTTGAAGAACTTCCACTTGTCTGGCGAAGCACTAAATCTAAGCAAGTACTCCAGGGTAAACCAAGTTATGCAGACCGCTTCGACCATTGCTAGTTGAGGATTGTCTTGAAAGTTTCCCTTCTCATCGTTAACTTGCATACTGGGAATGGTGTTGAGTGTCAGTGCAATCGTCGATAGCACAATAAACAATATTGATATCACAGCTATCACCTGAAAATTTATTTATTATCTTCAACATTATCATCATCATCATCATCATCATCATCATCTCCAGTTTGATCTTTATTAATATATATTATCTCGTCTTCTTTTGATATTTATCTTCCAAAGTCAGAATTCATCGACTGGAAACCCTCAACTTAAACTCCTATTAAATTATTACATTTGATTTATCGCCTTGACATAACTTCGCGGAATATATTTCCATCAAGTACACTCGTCCCAGGTACTAATTTATAAGTTTTTAGTAAATAGACTTATTTACTTATTTTTATTATATATTTTTTATATTTTTTTTTGTTTTGCAGCAGAACGTAGTATTTTTTCTACGACCACCTCCCACTTTCTTCACTTTTTTGTCCTAACATAGCTTCGTGGAGCGTTTAACGTCACTGCATATTACCTCAACGTTTATTTCTAATTTATTCTCATTATAATTATCATTAATATTAATCTTAACTTTGTTGTATTATTAGATACAATAATAAATATATAAACACAAGACAAAATGCCAAGCGTTTAAGCAATAGACAGCCGACCAAAATTATTCATTCAGTTTTTTATGAAAATAACGACTTTTATTTTTATTTTTAATTTTTAATTTTTTTTTTACATTATTTTTAATCAAAAGACGTGACGTAAAATAACAAACTAAAAGCGCACGATGCACATATGGATATTAAATTATCAATCGGATATTCTATGCATAAATCCATTATTCATAGAGTAAATTCTTTCTATTTCTATGCATCGATTTGAGAATGAAAATTTTTTTTATCAACCAGTTTATTAATAAACAAATACTGAAAGCAAGAAAAAGCCATTACACAATATTATTTATAAACAAAATAAATAATAAATTTAAATGTAAAATAAATTTAAAAGCAAGGCTTTTATCTGGATTTTGTATTTATATAATATAAATGAATAATCTTGGAAGAAACGAAAACGACTCTCATCGAAGCTTTGTTTAAAAAAAAAAAAAAAAAATATAAATAATTTAAATAAAGTTTTGATACAATGAACCTTCAACAGGCACACTAACCCAGTCTTGACCGTTCATTCACATTCAGCGATCCATATTCTACAAGTAACCGGCACAATTAAACGTTATTTGTCAGCACACGTGTATTCTCGATGACACTTGCTCTGACATTCGCCAGCGTGCCTAGCAGTCGTTGATAATAATCACGTGTGAGAAAAGTTTATCGTTTATTTTAGTGCTTTTAATTGTAGAATATTTGCTTTCATTTATTTACAGCAGGCTCTTGCATTGATTATTAATTTTGAAAAAATTTTTTTAAGAACAATATATTAAATTTTGTTCAGAATTTTCATTAAATTGATCTGCAGCATTATGAATAATCTAACGCAAATCAATTTAAATTTTTTTTACAGTCAACATATCAATTAACTTATTTTTTTTTTTTTCAGCTGGATTTTATAAAAAATTGTCTCGAGGCCGGATTGACGAGCCAATACAAACACATCGTTACTGTCCCTTCAAGATACCGTTCCTTGTACCTACAAGTAATCATGCGCTCATCGTATTGATTTTATTTAATGAAGAGATCTCAATAAAATAATTAATAATAGAAAATAAGGTAAAGTATGATATAATTGATAATTATTAATGAGATTATATCATTTCATTAGATAACTTAAGCACCTGCAGGGATCCTATTGATAGAAAAGCAGAGGAAATCAGATAAATAAATAGATACGCGTGATTACTTTCCACAGGGAGCGGGAACGAGAAAGGACTTACGTGATACCTGGTAATCGCGTATGAACCCTCCCATCATTATCACCGCGACATTTACGTTGGTTTTATTTGTTTTGTAGAACCAATTTGTCCTTTAAATATTTGCCGAAATAAAGGGAAAAAAGCTGTTGGAAAATACAATTATACATTTATAACCAAGGTGGAATATTATTGAACAGCACCTAGAAATTAAAGTACACATTACAGTAAACGAACAATATTTATATTTACAGTTGTAAGCACCTGGATTACATTTACGATTATAATTCAATTTTTTAAGCATTAAATTGATTAATAACGATCAAGTTTATGATTACGATTATGATTTATGATTATCTGTAAGTGTGTATTAATATTATAGTAGAGAGTTGAGATAGTAATAATTATGTTCGCTATAAACTTTTTATTAACTAAGCTCAGTCACTACTTTCTTCTTTTATACAATAATAATAATAATGATAAAGAGAAGAAATATTGAAATAAAATGAAGTACTGGACTTTATCGGTTTAGAGATCATGAAGATTATCGTGAGCGTAAAATAAAGACGTTGTAAAAAAAAGATAGTAAACTGAATTGTTATACTCTATAAATTTAAAATATAAAAATATTTGCGTTTGAAATTAATGGGTGATTTTACAGTGATATTTTTATTATTGCTACAATTTATGAGTTATAAGTAAACATACCTTATATTTTATATTTTATAAGGATAATTTTGGGCAAGGCAACTGACTATTAATCTCAAACGATCCTCCCGGTGGCTACAATACTTCTAACTGATGTGCTCAAAGAATTTATAATCCCTATAAAGTTATTTTATGCTAAGATTCATTAATCCCCTCTCTTGAAACAGGGAAACAAAAATATTAACCGCCCAAATATCTATATTTGGAAGGGGAAGAAAAGTTAAGAAGAAAAAAAAAATATATATATATATATATATATATATATATATATATATATATATATATATATATATATATATACGTCTGAATGAAAAAATGTTAATAAATTAATACGAAGGCGGTCAGGTTATAAACCTTTACTTGGAAACAAAGTTTTAAAGTAGCCTAGAAACGTCGTGTTGAAGCAAAACTTTGGCGTTTAATTATTCGAAAATTAGATTTATAAATAACTCGCTTATAAAAGTTGTATTACGTGGCGATTGATATTGCTTGTTAACTTTAACGTAAATATTAATGCCCTTTTTTTACGTAACGTCTTTATATTTGTTGTCAGATATTGATCTCAGTAGATGATCTAAACTGATAAAGTTTCCTTCTGTTATAATTCACTTATATTAATTGTTTTTTGATTAATTATCATTATTATTATTATTATTAATATTGTAAAAGCCGTGGATTATGTAATTTATTAAAATTACAAAAAAGGAAAAAAAAAAAAAATGCAGCGTGAGTAAAATGTATGGCGATAAAAGCCTGGCCGGAACATAATTATTGTATACTACTGATGTGCTGAAAAATGTTGGGTAGCAATGTGTATGCAGCAATTATTCTGGCGAGCGTACTTGACATTATTGTTGCTGCAAAGTGTACAGCAAAAAATGAAAACAAGGAAGCGGTAAATGAAGTCAAAAGAATATTTAATTTAATATGGATCATAAAAGAGTGTGCAAGCAACAGAATGTTTTAATAAAGCAGAGAAAGACCTTTTGTTTTAGCATAGTTTTTCGTCATTAGCACTGAAGATATATACATGTATATGATATAAGAAATATATATCTTACTCTTGTTGAGTCATATTGTAACCACCATAGTGTAATTTTAGATTTTACAACAACCTTTGTGTAAATTTCTCTTTAATACGTTCACGCTGGTTGTCTGATTTCAGCCATTAACGTGAACTTGCATTGGTGATGTCAGTGGAGTGGGAATTTGTGAATCGCCAAATGGAATTTAATGCATGCGCGTTTTAATAACAATCGTTAAAAAACGTCTGTGTATTTACATACTCGTAAATTGTATCATATACTCGTATATTTGTTATATAGATATACTGTACATACACAAATTTATGCAGTTATCTATAAAGACATAAAATGCTACGTACTAATATTTTTTCTTTTTTTTTTTACATGTCTGCGTGATGGATAAAAACTTTGCGTGGAACTGGAGTGTTGATAATGTTGAAGATGTAAATACTTGTTATGTGCAATAAGTTTAATGTTAAATGTTATGGTTAATAGTTATTAATTAATTTTTATTATAAAATAAAATGGTGAAGATAAACTCACCCTGGCGGCAATTGATGTGGTAGGTTTTTCAAGTAAATCCCATAGCCACTTTTGGTATTGCGCACATTTACCGTCCCCGAATTCCTCCTCCTCCCTTTGCCGCAACGACTCAGCCTCCTTCCTCATCTCCTCGTGTACATGCTCTTTTCTCTGATGATATTTGTGCTGACAACAACTCTCTAAGTACAATTCATCGACTCCCCAATACTCAAGATCGTCGCTAAACGCCAATACACACATCTCGTCAACGAGATGGAGTTTTCCAGTACGATAAAAATTTAAAATTGAGCTAAAAGATTTCGGGTGACGATCAAAAAAATATTCATTGTCAATAAGCGAGTAGTCGTCGCATAATTCTGTTATTGCCTCATGAGTGTTACAGTCTCGAAGACGTCCGAGTCTCGTGTGCGGTAACCTCTCCAACGTTCGCCACAATACTTCGTGCTTAACGCCCCCGACGTTTATCGATACACGTCTATTCAAAGCCTTTGATCTCATTATCATGAAAGGCTCTGGGGGCAGTGAGGTCATGGATCGGGAGTAAGTCCGTTGCTGCATCTGAAGAGGAAGAGGAAGTGGTGGTGGCGGCGGTGCCGGTGCCGGTGCCGGTGGTAATGCCGATGGTAGCGCCGAGTTGACACTCGCAAACGGTGCGTAACGTACTTCTTTGCTCCACCCGACTCCTCCTGTACCGGCACCTCCAGCAGTTGTTCCCGTTCCTGCTCCTGCTCCTGCTCCTGTTCCCCGACCACCTTGTCCAGAGGATGCCATCGCGCTTGAAGTAATTGTCCTGTCACTTTCAAAGTTAAACCCCTCGAGCCCTGATGCCTGGTGGTATGGGAGATAGCCATTGCCATTGCGATCCGCATCCACTCCCGCGTCTTCCTCGTATCTTCGCTCGTTCAGCATCAGATGAACCTTTTGTATTTGTTTTCTATTGTTATTGCGGCTCAGGATAACCACACAGATCGACTAGCGGCTAGCCTGATTAGCACCTGGCTCTCATCCGTCGGCGCAGCACCTCTCCGCCACCGTCAACAGTGTAGCTCTGAGCCACCTCATAATCTGTAATAAAACAACAATATTTCAGCATTAATCATTTTTTTTTTAAACTACTTTAAGATTTTTTATTTAAGTTCAATCGAAAGAATTTTATTTCAGTTTTAAAAACCTTTTCATTAATTTTTTTTTTTTTAATTATAATTATTGTATGTATAAATTAATTAAAGAAGAAAAAAATAATTTTGCTTTTTTTTTATCTTGAAAATTATCTTTAATTTATTAATTATTATTTTAATACCTAGACTTTATAATTAAAAATTGATTTAAAAGTTATCCTATCATTTATCTCTGAGTATTCTTTACACGTTATGAAAAATTTAATCTCATTGAAAGTGTAGTTGATTAGTTATAAAGAACAAAGATAAAAAACTAAAGAGGTTTATATATTAGTATATAAATACCCACTAACAAGTCTGTTCATCTAACCAAATGTTATTCAATTTAATTTTATTACTCTTTACTTAAAGTTTCCCGAAAGTACGAAGCTACCGGAAGAATATCAAATACACTCTTAAGAATTAAAACATGTATATAAATGTTAACGATTATTATTTAATAGTGACGTTAGTCTATACTTAAATTTAGTTGGTCAATGCAATAGCATTTAGAACGATCAATATCCTCTACAACTCTGTTTACAACCTTCAAATATCCCTTGTTATATTACTGGGAAATGTTACAAGTTTATACACCACCACTCCCTGTTATCTGATTGCTCGTGAACAAGCTTTGTTATAAATTATAGCTACCATCTTTGAGCCTACCGTACTGTATACTGTATATTGCATACTCAATTACAACTGCTCTACTATTATAATAATTATATATGCTTTTTATTGTGAACTAGACAGCTTTTTTTTTCTTAACACCACGAACTTGGTTTCCTAGCCACGTACTCTCGATCTAACAGAGCGTACCCTTGAACTAGTTACCTCTAAATCACGTCATCAGATTTGAATTTGAAAAATTATTTTATAACAATCTTGTAATCTGTTAGATCAAACTCTTGAAGAAAATTATTATTTTCTTGAGTACATAACATAACAGGTATAATTTAAAGATCCTTTAATCGCAGATTAGTCACGAATGACCTTGTCGAATTACACTAAACCCGGATGTTATTTTAAATCTTCATCTTCATGTTTATTAATCACGCTCCGGGTAACTTAACCGTCTCTAAAATTAAAAAGAAATAACTAATAAAATAAACAACCAAATAAAATTTATCGCTACAGTTAACATGGAAATATCAGTGATGTAAGATATAAAAATCAATTATAAAAACCGCTCCAAATATTAATGTTTTTTCCAGTTGACTCGCAATTTGTTCTACTCTCATCGGTAATTTTTTTTATAGCGCATGGATTTTGGCGTTGCATCAAATACCGACTGCTAGGTTTTCGGGTCGTAAATTTCTTAGCTTGACATTACGCTACGTAGCTACTATTATACTACTTTATACTACTGCAAGCTGGTATTGCTAAAATGCATATACCGAAGATAAGAAAAAACTTTTTTGTTTGACAGTTCATTGCCAGTTAAGTTGAGGGAATAACTTGCATATAGGACTCAATTCCGGTCCAATTGGCATTTGTAGCTACGGAAATCAGCCCTCGAAAAATTCGAGATAGATATTTAGCCAATGTAACATATTATTGACGTTTCTTAAAATTACACACAATGTTATTTGTACATACTCAAGGCTATATAGCACTCTGATGACCGTATGATAATTTTATCCCAACGGTTTTATTTTTATTTTTAGAATCTTAGATGTGCTCTTGAATTTTCATTGATCAATAACAATAAATGAATAGCTGTTAAGTGACTTTATGACACTACTAAACGTTTGACTTCGTACTCTTTTTATTTTTTCTTCTTCTTCTTCTTCTTCTTGGTCTTATTCTTACTCCATTCGTCTTCTACTTCTTCCCCGTGCTCTTCCCCGCCACTCAAAGGGGATTAGCATAAATAAAACGATACACGTAACGGCTTCCATTCACCAACACATTACACACGAACCAGCGTGTCGTCTAGATAAAAGCAAAAAATGAGATGAACGGTGAACAATAGGAGTTGATAGTAAAGTCATAACGACTGCTGTGATATTATTCTACAGCTTTTACTCCAACACTTAAGAGGAAATTTCCTCTTATCTATTTACCCTTATTATATACGTGTCATACATACCTACAGATCTATCTATATGTCTCATCTATACGTATAAGTTTAACTGTATATAGAAACATAGACAGACACAGAGACACTGTAACAGAAAAAAAGATATAGACAGCCGCAGAAGATTAGGGGTGGTGCTCCACTGCCCTAAATAGAACAGTGAGTTTAACGATTCGACCCCCACAAGGCCAGAGATAGCTCGGTTTATACTTCCGAGGACTTTCCTGCCCTACATGCTCACAAATCAGAATCGTTATCTCGAGGGTAAATGCTACTGCTTGACACGGTCACAGTTTGAATGACAAATTGTTAAAAGTTTCGCTTAAATAAATGAAGAAAAAATCAACTCTGACGTAAAATTTTTTTTATAAAGATCGGGTGGCTTTGGGTAAACAAAAGTTTAGCACTAAAACTCTTTATCAAGTGATGAGAATGATCCATCTAGATATCTAGATATTTTAGGGGTGTATAGGCTGACCAAAGCGGATGTGTACATACCTGAAAGTTCACGACGACGCGATTGGTTCTCATAGCACAATCGATTTTCACCCTTATTCGAACGTTTACCCACGAGGGATACGATCCACATGATTCGGATGTAGAATTACTAACTAGTACTCGTTGTAAATAATAAATCAACTCAGTGTCAATACATCCACATAACTTTTCATCGATCGTATTGTTTTATGTGTATAACATTTGTATATACGTATACGTCTATTTATATATATTTTTTTTTATATTTTACATAAGTATCTATACTACACTATATACTCTACGATGATTTGGTAACAGAAAAAAAGCTTCGTGGTTACGTTTCTTTATGTGTTCGTTCAGTACTGCGCGATCGCCGTGACTTAAAATCCACTTAAACTTATACTCTTTTTTATTTATTTCAATATATTATTTTTTGTTTAAATCAACTATACGCTCTCGTAGATTAAACCGAAGCGAAGAAAAAACAAAAACTTCCAAAATAGAACGATGGGTTGCTTTTAAATTTTTCCTATAACCACATTAATATTGTCGTCTAAAATTAAAAAAAAAAAAAAAAAAATAAAAAAATAAAATAAGTATCAAGAAAATGAATAAATATAAATAGACATGAAAGTTTTATTTTTAACACTAAAAAATTAATTTTGTTTTTTATACTTTAGTTTTTATTTTTGACTTTCTTATTATAATTTTTTTTTTTTATTTAAAATATTTATTTATATATTTTTGGTTTGTTTTATTTTTTTAGTATTAAAAACTCGGATTATCCTGGGTCTCTCACCTTTTTAAGAAATACTAGTTGGTTTCTTCTTTAGAATCGCATTCAACATCACGTCACACACTCGTAAGCCCAACATTATTTCGTCACGAGTAAACTATCAACGCTCTAGTCGACGGAGCTTGCGAAACGTGCTTTACCACTTGTTTCATGGGCGCTGCGAGCAACGACGATTTGCTCCACTATCGATTGCCATGTGTGCCCCTTGAAACGGGTCGCGTCGCGCGCTTTCTTAAGCTCTCTCTCTCTCTTAAGCTCTCTACTTCAGTCTCTTTTTAGTTTTTATTTCTTCTTTCCGTACTATTATCTAAAATCTCTTTAAACTTGTTCTTCTTTAAACTTCGACTCTCTCTAATATGTTTTTTCCGTCCATCAGTTAAACACACGACGTTTTCAATTTAGTATACGAAGCACCCTGGATGACAGATCTGAGAAACGTCGAGAGTTAAATTAAAAAAAAGTTTTTCAAAAAAACAACTTATAAATTTATATATATAATACATTAATTTATATAGATATATAGATACATATCAGCCAAGCAAACACTTTTAATTTGGTCAAGGAAGCGGAGCTCGTAATCCCCGAGGACGGGACTACACGACTAAACCGCTCAGCTGGTTCTACTGTTGGCTTCATGTATGTTCATGACGAGGCGCTCACTTGGACAACTGCCAGCAATGCGCTTGCCTGGCCAATATAGTTTACTTTCTACACCCTACTCTTTGCATCTTTGATCACATCGGACATTTTTCTGAATGACAGTTGATTACCACGTCAACCAATTACATTTATATTACGTTAAATTAATTTAAACATCGATCAATCTTAATCTCAATTCTTACTTGACTTAACTTCATGAATTCGTTTTAACAAAAATTATACTTTATATAAATATTATTTATTCACGCCACGATACAAAAACATCATCAGTGCGATATCTTTGAACGCAGGTGGTCTCGCTCCAGGGAGTCGGTTTCCCCGTTTTGTATTGCAGCAATCCAGCTACTGCAATCATCACTCCATTGTCGATGCAAAATCGCTCGTCAGTTGCATATAATTTTCCATTCCGCTCTTTACACATGACGTCCATCATCTCTTGGAGTCTCTCGTTGCAGCCAACTCCACCTACGATCAGCACTTCTGAAGAACCTACATGAGCCATTGCTCTTTCTTAAAAAAAAAAAAAAAAAAAAAAAAAAAAAAAAAAAAAAAAATCACTATTAATTTAAAAAATTTATCATCAAAATAAACCATTTATCATTACCTGTTATTTCAATAAGCATGGCAAAAGTTGTTTCTTGCAATGAAAAGCATAAATCTTCTTTTGTATATTTTCCAGTACTGAGCCAATCATCCAATCGTTCTTCAATGTGAGATAAAATTCCCGAGAATGAAACATCCATTCCTTTTACAACATATGGCAAAGGCGCCAATTTTTTTCCTCTAGAAAATAAATTTAAAATGAACGTTTCAATATTTAATAATAGTTTACCATTAATATTAAAATAAAATTACTTTTTAGCCATTTGTTCAATGTTATACCCTGGACTAGGGTCATTGGAAAGCGTCAAAAGTCTGGCGAATCTGTCTAGGCAATTTCCGACAGCAATGTCAATTGTTTCCCCAAAAATTCTGTATCTCTGCCGTGAGTAAGCAATAATCTGAGTATTACCCCCCGAAACATACAAAATAGTTGGATCCTTGCTTCCGGTGATTAATCTTCCCATTTCAATATGCCCTACGCAGTGGTTAACCGCCACCATGGGTTTGTTATACATCTGTGCAACTGTTCGCGCGACAAGTGCTAAAACTGTCAGCGGGCCTCCCATTCCAGGTCCTTTGGTGTAACAAATTACATCAACATCCTTCATGGTTAACTTAGCATCACTTAGCGCTTGCTTGAGAACTTCCAGCACGTGGGTACGATGATGGATTGCTGTTTCTTTCGGTAAAAATCCTTAAAAAATAAAAATAAAAACTAGCAATTAAAAAATGATATAACAGTTAGCAGTCACTTGAAAATTTTTAAATTTTATTTAATAAATAAAATTACATTTTTAATTTTTTAAAATTCCCACTTGTCAATTTTTTTGTGCCATAATTTATTTGTTAAAAAAATTCTCAAAATTAATAATACTGAAGTTAGCGGTCAGCTGTCAATTAAAAAAATTTTTAACAAATTAATTACAATGAAAAAATGCTTCTAAAAATTTTCACTTGTAATTTTTATTAATTTTCACATGTGAAACTTTTTAATAAATTTTTTTTTTAATAATTTAATTGCTATAAAATTCTAAAAAAATTTTTATAAAATTATTTTAGAATTAAAAAAAAAATTAAATATTAAGATAAATTACCTTCACCGGGTGGTGTAATGTAAGTACGTCTGACATTTGAAAGTACTTCATTGTCACAAATTATTCCAACAGCCAATTTATTGGCGCTTCCTTCAAACCCAATTGCAATCACCATTTTTAAAAAATAATTTCTTCAATTATATTACAACTATTAAAATTTTTATAACCTGTCAAACGTATTCAATTTGAAGGCAATAATATCAACAATAACACTATCACATGATTGTAATAACAACAATAATAAGCAGTATGGCGGATGACAACAGAATGAGACTTGAGCGCCACGAAGAAACTGTCAACAATTTAAAAACCCAGGAATAAAAATTTACCGATCGTAGTTAAGACTTTTAAGGTTCTATTTTGAAGGTTTAAATCAAAAGTAAAAGCTGATTGTCATCTACAGTAACAATATTATCCTTGACGTTGGACGACAAGAGTTGACGTAAAAAATCCTGGTGATCCTTGATTGTCATTGTTTAATTGATCTCGCGGTATACTGGTCAGTATAAATAATACGCGAAGTTTATGTCTATAAACAGCATTGTCTAATGCTACTCAGATTGTTGCTGTAGCCGGAGTGATAAGTAATTAAAACGTGAGTGCAGTAACCAACAAAAAAAATATTAACACTTGGCCCCTTATGTGGCTCGTCGCGAAGCTATATATAATGCACATATATATACATATCTAAGTATAAATATATATATTTGATAAAATGAAATCAAATATATATTAATATATGTATTTATATTCATATTCATTTTTATATTTATATTTATATATATGTATATACATGTCATTTTTACATCTCGGGCGTCATTAATTTGCGCGTCACGGGTCTTTGTGCAAAATTCACAAAAATATGTAATTTAAAAAAAGTTGAAAAAAAAAATTTTTTTTCTGAGCACACATCACTCTGGACAATTCATTTAGTTGCATGCAAGTTTATTTAATGTATAATATTGTTTACGATATTAACAATATGTATTATAAATATGTAAACTGTTTCTGGTGACAATAATTAACGTTAAGCTTCACGCGAACAATGTTGTGTTTACGGTTAATTACTTATAAATTAAAAATTATCATTTCTCTACACTATCCTACATTTTTTATTACTTTTAATTAAATGTTTATGTATATATGGATAATTGAGTTGCTTGACATGCCTTAGTTGCTGATACATGATGTACAAGAGATAAGAGACACTGTAATATCATTGATTGGAAAAAAAAAAAAAAAAAAAAAAAAAAAAAGTCAATTTCTTCGGAAAGAAAAATAATTTTCTTTAAAATTGACAAATTAATTGATTTAAATTATGTTTTTGCTGTTATCAATGTCATCGTCGGCGTGAAAATGGTGAGATTGTGTCAGTACCTCGGAACCATGATAACATACGGGACTTGACCGCGGTAAGAAAGAGCGAGCAGGTCAAAAAAAATTTTTTTGACTTGTTCTGACGAAACAAAATAAAATAAAAAAGTTGTGCTTTCTTCACAATTTTTTTTTTTTTTTAAATTGACAAGTTTGGTGCCAATGAGATATTTTGGTACGCTCGTGCTATTTCCGGATCAACGGGGTGATGAGAGTCGTTTTGTTCGCGAGCACATTATCCGGATAATGTTTCAGTCGTTAAGTTAATTGTAATTAAAATTACTAATTAATTATGACCGCGTTTACCGCTAAACTCTCGTCGAATCGCCGGTAGCCGGTCAGCCGGTAATAATTTGTATTAAAAGCATGGAATTTCATGGATCGCTGATAGACAGGCTATGTCAGGCGACCGGAGGTGTTGCATACTCGTAACAGTTAATAAATTAAGATAAGGATTTATACATATATAATAATATTGCTTCAGTAAGATAGAATCTAGAATCTTTAGTCGCGTTTAAAAATCAAAAATAAAAATATATAAACTAATGTATCTATGGAGGTAAAAAAAACCTCTACTCTGGAATGAATGATGATTCTGTTCTATGAATTATAAAGCAACAATATTATCGTTTTGGATGGTCAATCGTGTAATGAGAACTAACGTCTACTTCACTACTCTCGCAGGCGTTTTGAAGAAGGCTGATTATCTACGCTACATCTTCGATTCCTTCTATTCATCTCATCAAAGGTAATTTTTTAATTAATATTCATTAGTACTAGAAAATAAAAAAAAAAAATTTGATTTATTCAAGAGAAAAATTCTTAAACCAAGAAAATTATTTTGAAGAGTTTCATATTTTTCAATCAAAAAAAAAAAATTTTGAAATTAAATGAAATTTAACGCAAGAAAAATTATAAACCTAAAATCAGCAGACTTTTTTTATTTTTGTTTAAAAATAAATTAGTTCTAAAAAATGATTTTCTTGGTCGAATAATTTTTTTTTTTTTTTTTTTTTTTTTTAATTGCAATAAAATTTTTTTTTAATAGAAAAAAAAAATTTTTTAAAAATTATGAATGTAAATTCACAGAAATATTTTCTTACTACTAAATTTCAATATTATGCTTAATTAATAAAGGTATAATGATAATGAATTTAAAAATTAATATAATAAAAATAATTACAGAAGATGTCACGAGATTACGACAGTAGGAGACGCGGCAACACCAGTGGATCCAGTAAACTACGAATGGACGCGAGTATGTCTGGGTCACGACCTCACATAGAACCATCTTCAAGTAAACGTAAGGAACTGAACAACGTGATGCGGAAAGCCCGTGAATCGCAGTCGACGAGCTATTGGAACAAAAAATTACTCGAAGTGGAAGAACGTGATCCGAATCGTTGGCGCCACAGCGGTTACAAAGAATTATATGTCGGTGGTAGCGCACCAAGTGGCGAGACTAGCAGCAGTCGTAACCATCCTCGAAGTCCTCGGAGTCCTCGACCAAGAAGCCCACACAGTCCTCGAGGCGGAGGTGGAGGAGGAGGAGGAGGAGGAGGTGGAGGTGGAGCACGAAGTCCAAGATCACCGCGAGAACGGACTCACAACAGCAAGCAACGTCCGGCGCGTAGTCCGAGCACCGGTAGCACCTGCTCAGATCGCTCGTGTTCGGTCTGTTCACCGAGGCAACGTCGTCGCGTTGTGCCGCAGTCACGATCACGATCGAGGTCGATAACACCGGTACGACAGCGAGCACACCCGAAGGAAATACCCGCGTCGAGTTCGCGGGCCGCTGTCCCGTCACGTGCCACAAGACCGGCGACAAGGCCGCCGCCTCCGATGCCGCGACCGCGTACTCCACCGCCTGAACCCCAGCCGCCTTCCTCCAGACACCACAAAGAGTACAAGGCCCTCAAGGAGAAGGAAGCCAAGGAAGCCAGGGCACGCCGCAAAGAGAAACATCACAATAGTAGGGTGCCTGAAGATCCACGGGTACCTGATCCTATTCCTTTGGTAATCATCACTTGGTTCCATGACCAAGGGGATGTTCAGAATTAAAACTTTATTTTTCAATTGATTTTTTATAAATCATTTCGTTTGAAATTTTTTATATTTAATTATATTTTTATTCTTGATTTATAGATGCGGAGACCTGTTAAAGTTGAAAAAACACATTCAGCACATCCAGTGTCTTCAGTTCTTGTCCATCCACCGCCAGCAGAATCTTCTGGTAGTGAAGATAGTGATAGTTCATCAAATGCCTCACAGACTGGTCCTCCACGAATGACTTTGTCAGAACGGTAATTATTAGTTACATTGCTTTTCTAACAAAAAAAAAAAAAAAAAAAAAAATTGTCAGATGTCTGTTAACTTCAATGTCATAAAATATTTGACAAATATAAATTATCAAACGATTGAAGTACTAATAAAATTTATTTTGCAACAGATTTGGTAAAATGGCACAATGGAGCGTAGACAGAAGAGAAATGGAGAATATGCGTATCACCAAAGACGGTGAAAACGCGATGAAAGTTGTCATAGAAGGTGAAGAAAGAATTGCCAGATTAGGATATGATTCACCGCCACCTGGACATTACCCAGAAACTTTACTCGCACAAGGCCCACGTGGACTAGACTGTTGGGACGACGTACGCGTCCGATATGACTACTATAAAGCCCGCGGATACTTGAGAGACCTGACTCTCGATGACTACGTAAAGTGGGAAGAATGGTGGTACAAGTATCAAGAATGGTTGGAGGCTGAGCGTTTCTATGAGCAATGGGCTACAAGCGGCGGACGTACCAATGACGTACCTGGTCGTGCTGGAGGTCATCGTCACGGCAATCGAGGCGGTCTACGTAGTCACCTAGGCCGCGGAGCCCCTGGTGGACCCTCAGATGGCCTAGGAATCCCGATCTCAGAACGTATTGGTACTACTGAACGCGGCGGTATAATTACTGGCGGAATGAGGCTGCAAAAACGTCGCGGAAGACGTTTGAATGTTGTCCACTAATTAAATTGCTTTATTTTATTATTAATTTTTGTTCCGTTTTTATTAATTAACGAATTGATAAATATTTAGCTCGCGATGTCATGTCATTTAATGACTACAGCTCAAATTTCATCATGAGACCCCTGTTCTTATAAAATGCTTTGAAAAAAAGAAATTAAATAAAATTATATCATTATACATAATGAAAATACAGATGTAAACATTATATTATAAATATATGTAATAAATATAACATGTCTTATAATTATTCTTTATCTTAATTTTCATTGAAATTTATAATTAAAAAATTATATTTATTAATTTATTAGAGTTGATTTTTTTTTTTTTTTAATTAAAATAAAATTGCAAGTGTCAATAACTGGGTCTTTTACCTTTTCAATATTAATAAAAAATTTTAACAGTAGTAAATATTTAGCGTTGAAGACGATAGAGTCGCCACCGTGTGGCGAAGATGATCATTACTATCAAAAATAAAATGGTGATGGTTGATAAAATAACTTGGTGAGTTTATATACTCATTCACATATAGTTGGTGCCTGGACCCTTTAATGCAAACTGCATGAGAATGAGATAGAGAAGCAAGATGAGGATACAAAAGTACACAGAAAAAGAGAAAAGAGGAGGTAGCTTTATATTGTTAATGGTTGCGTCGGGTCCATCGTATTGATGCTGCATCTTGACAAATAATCTCAGTACAGATGAAACTTGAATCATCGCAACTCCAAAAAAATGAATAATTACTTGTAAAAATTCATTATTTAATGTATTGGTGAGTTACTATAAATATTTTTTAATATTTATTAAGCGATAATTGTGGATTATTTTTTATTAATACGGTGTAAATTATATTTCAGAGACAATGAAAATATACTTACATCGCGTTTAACGGGAGTGGAGATTAACAACTGAACTTGTTTTATTGTTCAGTTGATTGTTTGCAGAAAGCGCGATTGTTTAAATTGAATTAAAATAAAATTTAAGTTCCTGACATTTGGCTGAAATTTTTATTGATTTAGTAATTAACTAAAGTTTATTTTCGAGTTTGTTTATTTGATAATTGGAAAAGTTTTTGTAGCGTTAAAATGTCGGCTGCTGAGACAACTGTAATTTTTGCAAAACTTGAAGCTCTCAAGGATATCAGGTAATTGTTTTTAGTTTTTATCATATTATATGACATTGTTTTTATTTTAAATCTTTAAATTGAAATTGAATTTACAAGGAGAAGGGGAAATATGCCCCTCCCTTTTGTCATTAATTTTATCTCGAAAATAAGTCACCATCTGTTGAGAAAATCTTTAGGATTTTAAATCAGTATAAATTAAAATTTATTTTTTATTTTAAAAATCTGAAAATTTATTAATATTCAAATAAATCAGATGGATTTAGATTTTTTTTATTTTTTTTTTTATGTTTGTTCATAAAGTAAACTGGATTATGAAATAGTTATACAAAACATAAGGCCGTAAAATAAAATTTTTTAATTATAGATCGAAAACAGTACAGCTGGAGAAGATGAAGCAAAGAATTATACAAGAAGTTGAGCAAACAGAGCAAGAAGATAAGTGTTTAATGGAGTATAAACAAGAAATGGATTTACTTATGCAAGAAAAAATGGCTCATGTTGAAGAATTGCGTCAAATACATGCTGACATTAATGCGGTAAATATTTTATAGATTGACATAAAACTGTCAGTAAATAAAAATGAGAATAAAACTGAATTTTTATAATAAAATGTCTATCTGTAGATGGAATCCGTAATAAAACAAGCAGAAGAAGCTCGAAACCGCGCACGAGAACATGCCAAATTAATTCACAACAATGAGTACCAGCCGCTTAAACATGACATTGATCGTATGCGACGAGAATACTTAGGTTTAGAGAGACTGCCGGAATTATATGAGACTGAAACAGATTTAATTGCTCCAGAGTATGTATAATTACTCGTTAATTATTAGTTGTAATTAAATTTAAGTACACTATCATCAGATTCATTATAATTTAACTTTCGATACTTATTTGACGAAATTTTTTTTTGAATTTTAAAATTAAAATTTAATTATTAAAAAAAAAAAAATATTTAATAAAATTTTTTTATTAATAGTTATTTTGACAGACCGATGCAAAAAGCTGAATGGCGAGTGGAGGTCCGTGGAGAAGACTTAATGCAACCGTTAGGTTTACATGGTCATCCTGGACATCCTGGTGGTTCGACGCCATTTTTGGCACCTCAGCCACTCCAGGGGCCTAGTAAACCTGAGCCAAGACCATTGCCTCCAGCCACTGGTCCACCCGCTCCAACATTCAGGTACCACTGGTATAACTCAATTTTTTATATAATTTATTTTCACTCTAATATCCGCAAGCTTAGGCATAATTATTCTCCACTTTTATACTTATATTTATTATTATTTTTCAATTATAAATAATAATGCCTGACAGCGGATAATTACTAAACAATCAATTAATTTGATAATTAAATTATTTCCTCCAGGCAACAACCGCCACCTATGAAGTCTTGCCTGTCTTGTCATCAGCAGATACATCGGAACGCGCCAATTTGTCCATTATGCAAAGCTAAATCACGTTCGCGTAATCCCAAGAAACCAAAGAAGAAGGATTAATTAGAAATTCATAATTGAATTTCACTTTTTTTTTTTATTTTATTGTATTTAATTTAATTCTATCTCCATTTTTATTTCGAGTTTATTTTTTAAATATTCTCTGACTTTTTAAATCAAAGCAATCGCGCTAAGTACTATAATTTTTTTATTTTTTTGATACTTTTTTCTCGGTATAATTACTTATCAAGTATTACTTTTTTTGATAATATTTTTGACTACTTAATTAATCTCACGATCTCACTGACAGTTGTGAGTAATAATAACCGATAAATTAATTTTAACGTCAATTAAATTAGTTAAATTAATTAAAAGTTATGTCTTCTAGTTACTCGAAGATTGATATATCAATGTATATATATATATATATCTAATTATATATAGATATGCATTTATACAGAAATAATAATAATTATTATAAAAATAATTAGTAAGATAAAAATGTTAGTGAAAATTTTTAGAAATCCGTAGCTTTTATATAATTTTTTATGTCTATTAAATCAAACAATTACTGACAACAGTAAATAAGAGTAAATTTCTTTTTTTTTTTATTTATTTTTAATTACATTAAAATCAATAACAAACAAAAGCAATGTAAATGTACATTATAAATGACTAATGTTTATTTATTAGCGTGATAAATTACTTTAAACGTATAACACTCATCTAATTGTTTCAATTGTTTCATTTTCAATTGAATAATACATAATACATAAGTATTCAATAACTGTAAAACACTTATCATAAATCTGTTTTGTACTAAAATAAATAAATAATAAAAAAAAAAAAAAAAAAGATAACTCAAAGAATGTAAAACTAGTCTAATAAATCAATTGCTTTTTAATAGATCATTAAATCGCGTTCATGCTCCTTTACTAAGCTCGAGCTTTAACAAAGAATATAAAATTCTTTTATTTTTATGAATAAATTTGTGTTTAGTAGTTTACAGTGTATGTATGAATTTTCTCAATACTACAGTAATTTAGGTATCTCACTTGCATATCACGCGATGTACTTGCACGTAACAAACGCCGATAGCGTTGCACCCGGTTTTTAAGGCTCGATATCGAATTACTTATTATATATTATATATTCTATATATGGTATATTCCGTGTTAGCTTGAGCGGGTGTGGGGTAATAATTAACGTTTGAATTGGTGTAAGGCGAATTAGGTCTGGCAAAGACGTTAAGGGTGAAAACTTGAGGGATAGACCCTTAGAAACTCTAGTAGTATACCTGCAGCGAGTGTGAGTAAAGAGTTATCGAGAGAATAATAATGGAACAAATAAGTACTCGGGTTTATTTCTTCAGATGAGGTCAAGGACGTTTCTTCTTTTATTGTATTATACTTTGTATTCTTCTTTTCTCGTATATTTTATATTCTGTTAGTATTATTATATACAATATCACTTTCATGCCTTCAACCGTGCAAGCGCACTGTATACACTGCAGTTAATTTGTTAGATCTAGATTAGGTATAAAATGGCACGCAAGATTGTCGCCTTGCTGCAAGTACTCTATATATCAAAACACTGATGGTTACGGTTTAGTTATTTTCGCGACAGTTTGTCGTGAGCACTCCTTCTGGGTAGACTTGTATGGAGATTTATATTAATATGTTAATTATTGTATTAGAGATATCAGTATATTGCGTTAACTAACACTGGCGCTAATTATAATTACCTTAAACGGGAAAAGCGGCGTAAAATAACTAAAATATTAATTTTATTTAGTGTTACAATTAAAAATTAATCATCAAAAGAAGAAGAAGAAAATTTAGTTAACATTAATTAATTAAAAAAAAAAAAAAAAAAAAAAACAATTTTAAATAAAATTTTTTTTGTTAATTAAAACCAAACTCCCGACAATCAGCGAGTAAATGATCAAAAGCTTTTGTTATCGTAAACTAATTTTAATTTATTTTTTAACGCGGGTGTGTTGAAACTATTCGTGTAAATAACGCATGTGGAAAATCAAAGGTCGCGATAATGAAAATAAGCTAAATGAATCGTGAAGCTGAAATTTAAGAGAGTGTAATTAATATGCTAATAACAAACAAAGTGCATTGATTGTAAAGCGAAAACCTCTACTAGGTGTTGTTGTGGCCAGCGGCAACTAAAATGACGAAAAATATTATACAAAATGACGTTGATTTATTCGCTTATAAATATGCTCGTTGCGGATATATTAAGTGTGGATAACTTGGTAATGTGTGTAATATAAACAACGCAGCTCGTCAGTCACCCGATTAAATTCTCGCCTCTTATATGGTAATTCACCGGCGATTAAATAAAAACTGAAAAATCGTAAGGTAAGTTTACTTTATTTAATTAAGCTGGTTGTTTCTTTTTTTTTTTATTTTCTCTTCAGTCATTATACGTTGAATAATGTAGTTTAAGAGGTATTAAAGTTTTTTTCATCTGATAATTGAGTATCAATAAATTTATCGGATAAGCGGGGAGTTCATTCAAGTGAATAGAATCTTTAGGAAAATACCAATTGAAATTATATAAAAGAAGAATACTCTAGTATTATGGATAGAAAAGAAGAAATAAAAGATTTAGCTTGCAAAAGATCCGTCCATCCATTAGATTTAATAGTGGATTGTGATTATTAAACTTATTGAATGTGTTCATTTCAATAGAATACACTGAAAAAAAAATTATTTGACTAAAAAAAAAAATTCTCTTCAAAATTTCACTTTTTTCCAGGAAATATTTTCTTTTAATTCAAGAAATTAATGAGTTTGAATCAAGAAGGTAAAACTCTAAGATGAAGAAAAGAAAATTCTACTTTTAAGAATTTTACTTTTAAACGAAATACTTTTAAACTTCTATTTTCAAGTAAGATGCACCGAGAGAAAGAAAAGTTACTGGATAGACAAAGGTTTTTTGGCTCAAGAATTTCTTCAAATGAAACATTTTAATTTATTACTTCATTTATTCAAGAATGTTAATATCTGTCTTCATTAGATTAAGTCAACATATGAAAAGCTTTATTTCAATTAAGTAAGAATTGTTTTGATCTATTCAACCAATTTTTCGGACAAGAAAATATATTTTTTAATAATTATGAAAAGTACAGAGGAGTTTTTTTATGAGTCCTATTAATGTCTCCCTCATATTAATGCGAGTCTGGTTAAAAAAAAAGATAACAAATAGAACTCATAACGGGACTTGACTTATATGTTTTTTTGTTGAGGAATTTTTTTTTTTATCAAAATAACTAATTTTTTTTTTTGCTTTTTTTAATGAAGACACTTTTTTTCAACCAAAAATGTGAAATTCTTAAATAAAAACAAAATTATTATTAGTTTTTAAGAATTTTCCAATTTCAAATTTTATTGGAGTGATCAAAGATGCACTAAAAAAAATAACTTGATTAAAAAAAAAAATTCTTGAAACAAAAAAATCGCTCTAAAGAATTTTATTATTTTTAAGTAGAAAAATTTTTTAACTGAGAAATTTTTCTTGATTTAAATGAATTTTACTTGACTTAAAACAATAAAACTCTTAAAAGCTATTTTCTTGGTTCAGGAATTTTTCTCTTGAATCAAATAATTCTTTTTCAGTATAAAAATAACTGAATAGTGAAATAGAGATAAATTTGCTAATTGTTTGAATCCATATATCCATTGTATCATCAATTCGGTTTCAATCGTATCACTCGGATATGATTACGGCACATACGTAGGTGGTTACCTATGTAGGTAATTTATCAAGTGCGTCAGTAACATAACGGTATTGATACGTTTCGAATGGGATGTCTAAATGTTTTGCTGAAGCAATATGTCGTATTAGATGTTGATGTTGAATCAACTCTCTCCCTCTTCGTTTTCCTCTAGCTTGCTCTCTCGGTTACAGAGGTATGTTTTCTTCGGTTGTGTGTATTAGGAAGGATAAATGTGATATGCTGTATATACGTAGGTATATATTGTTGATGATAGAACATAACATGATGGGTTTAAGGGTGTGCAGTTATAAGGAGAACAGAGTGAGCAATAAGAGGAGCACTGATGATGAGGATCAGATGAGAAGTGCCATACGAGTTGAGTAAGTACATAAACTAGTTGTTTGTCCGCGGTTAATTCACTTTACGTCCATTCACGTATAACAAGCCTCTGAAATTCTCAATAATCGATTTAAATGCTCGCTCATCCTTTACTGTTTATCAAAAATCAGCCTTCAGCTTTCAGCTTTTATTCAATCGATTCACCAACCACTTTTGTGTTTGTGCCAATAAATAAGTGTTAATAAATAAATACAACAAAAAATATATAAAACAAAAGTTAAAAGTAAGTGAGGATGCATCTATCGTTTAAATCACCGAAATTTATTTTCTTTTAAAATAATAAAAATATAAACGCGCGCTATTAAAGTATATACATATTTATGTCTGTGGATAGTTATAATAATAATAATGATGGTAATAAAAAAAGGAAATAAATATTGTAGAAGTGTTATGAATAAATTCACAGAGATTCATCGACCCGTTATTTATTCAATCATGCGCGACATCGATCGCCTATGTTGAATATTATTTAATAAAAAAAAAAAAAAATATGTATATATTTAGATTTCAAAAACAATAAAGTACACCGTGTTGTCAAAAAAATTGGTGAAAACATATATAAATAAAATATATAATAATGTATTTGAATAATAATAAAACCCGAGGGAAATTTTTGGTCACAGTAACTGAAACATTTTTAGATTTAGTTTTTTTTTTTTTGGTATTGTTGAAAATTTTATTAATTTAAATACACAATTTTGTGTTGTTTTTTCTTTACGATTTTTTTTTGTCAATTTATAATTTTTTAATTATAAAAAAAAATTTTTATTAGTATGAAGATTAAACTTTTTATTATTTACAAGGAAAATTTGAAGCAATCTAAAAAATTTCAGTAACTGTATCTCGAAATAAATTCAATCGAACAGTATTGAATTAAACTTTGATAATTTATTACTCACTGAAAATTCAAAAAATGAGTTTATTGTCAAATTCTTATTGATTCAATGATTACATTACAATAATTTATATTAAATTCCATCCAACCATAAAAAAGTGGTACAGCTATGTCAATTATTGAATTGAAAATTAGGCTTATAATTAATTTAAAAATTTCATTAAAAATTAAAAACCGATCTTGATAATAAAAAATAATTGTAAAGAATGTGTTTTGAGTTGAAACGAAAAAAATGTGTATTAAGTTTTAATGAAATGCAGATACACTACAAAGACGATTGCTATGTAGTTATATTCTTGATAAATTACACGACAGACAATACGGCATCCAATTGAGAGATCAAAATAAGCGAGGCAGAAACTGAGATTACTTGTCTCTCTACTCAGCATCACATTGTTTGCATCGAAACAATGGTTTCTCTAGTATAGAGCCTCAACTACATATTTATACACATATATATTTAGAATAAATATTCTTGTTTTTCTCGCAATATGATGCAATTCAACGAAATACAATCCATTTTAAATGACAGGATAAAGAAGATCCAATGTAGTGCATTGGCCGAGCTACTTTTGTGGAGTAGAGGGACCGAGAGTTATATTACTATACGAGCATACTACTATATTACTACATCACGAGTGAGGAAAATGGAAAAAATAGGTTTTGTACCCGGTATGCCAGCACACCAAAGCCACTATTATATTATAGGTATAGACTAGATAGAGAATAGAAGGGTATAGTAGTCTAGTCTGGTGCAGTATTGTATGAATATACCTATACTATATTATATATCATATACAGAGAGTCCGCTGCTGAGTGAGTTATATCACCATCGACGAGGATATGGCATCTACCAGCCACTCGATTTTATATTTTATATTTTATACTTTATATATGTACCTTACTCCTATCCACTGTACTCAGTATACTACACTCCACAACACTCTATAGATATATATGGATAAAAAATAAATCGTATTTTATTCTTCAACATTTTTACCTCTGCTTTTACCTCAACTCTGCACTTTTGACCTCTGATCCTCTTTGTTTCATCCCGGCAACATTACCTAATAATATAAATCTAATAAAATAATGATAAATTCAATCTAATAAAAAAAATTGTATGGCTCAACTCGAGATCAAATAAAACTATTTCGTAAGGAAAATTTTTTATTTGCAAGGGAAGGCAAAAACTTATAATTCATTTCTGGTACTGACTGTGCAAGTTAACGACCGGATTATTAATGAATTACCCTTTTCCGAAGGAAGATAAAGCTCACTGTAATAAGACAGTGTTCATTAATTTATCAAAATTTTAAATGGAATTTAATCAATTTTAAGCTTTATAAAATTATAAAACTTTATTCCATATTGATTAATATAAATTTTACACCATTCTGGTAAATCCAATTAATTTTTACAAGCTTTATTTTTTATTCAAAGTTTCATAAAAAATATTTTGCGTCTATTTTAAAATTTTTAAAAAACTTACTTTAGATAAATATCTTTTTTATAAAACTATGAAAAAGTTTCAAACATTATCATACGATAATTTTATATCGATTTCTTGGGATGTACAATGAGAGAAAGAAAAATTATTTTTCAAAAAATAATTTCTTGGCTCAATTTACATTTTGTGTCAACTATTTTTACATAAATCCAAACTTGAAGTTTGTCAATTAAATTTTTCTAAACAAAATAATAATTCAAATTAAGTATCAATGTCGATTTGAATTTGAAAATATTTATTAGCATAAAAATAATTAAAAATAAAATTTGAACTTGCTTTTTTTTCGATATATAATATCAGCAAATATAATTTAATAACGGAACTGTAACAAGAATTTTTATATAAATATTATCTCAATATATACTGAAAAGAGTAAATATATAGAGGATGTAGAACATAGAACGTAAAATGTAGGATGTAGGATGTTGGATGGAGATTCGAAAGACCAAACGTCCATATTATGGATGTTTGTTTTATTTAAAGCCGCCCACACGAAATCCCGGAACGCTTTTGTATGAAATTGCTTTTTTCTTTTCTCATCTCTCTGGTATTATTTTAAAACACTCATATATCACTAAATGTTCAGTGCAGTGCAGACCGTTTTTCCGTTTTAGTAATCTGTATCAATCGCTCTTTGCTTCAACCCAATGACCTATCTGTTGTATTCATAATAATGATAATGACAACAACAATAATAATAATAGTCATGACCTTTTCCCATCCAATAGCGCGTACTGTGTCGTTTTTTGTCTCTCCTTTATTCTTATTTTCCGAGCGCTATGTAGTATAGCAGTTTTTCCGACTTCAACAGGTGTTACCGTATATAGCCGCGTATACAAATGAATATAAAAGAGAAAGAGAACAAGAGAAAGAAAGAAGTCAAGTGGTGTAGGTAGGTATTACAAATACGTGAGTAAAATGGAGATGCAAATGCAAATCCAAATATTAATAGTGATTAAGTGAAATTTATGAGATTAACGATAAAGTTTTAGTTTCGATGATACTCACGCCAATCTTCATCAGTTCCTCGGTATTGTTCCTTTGTCTACTGGCTTACCACTTGATCTTCGTTTGCTTCGATTGAATGAGCATTGCGAAAGGATGGATGATATTGATAATGGTGATGATGGTGATGATGATTACGAAACGTTATATGAATTCAATACTCACAGAGGTTCTTTGCGCTAATCTCCGGGCAAATGTAGAAAAGGATTTACTGATCTGGATAATTTCTAAGTGTATTCAAATATTCATTATATCGGAGAATAAGAGATAACTTGATTGTATGTATTGGAGATAAAAAGCAGTGGAGAATGGAGCTGAAAGGCAAATAGGCCACTTCAAAAATTCAATAGACGTTCTTATCCAATTAATATAATAGATGATTGGTATTTTCATAAAATTTCAAGTTTGTGACTTATTATTTTTTTTTTTTTACACGAATGAAAAAATTGACTTCTCAGGAGGAAAAATTTTGAGTCAAGTAGAAGAGTTCTTGAATTGAGAAATTTTTCTTCGCTTGAATAAATTTAGCATTATTTATCAATTTTACCTTTTTATTTGAGATAAATTTTCAAAATGATTTTTTTTAATTTTAAAAAGTTTGATTCTAAATAGTTGAGTTTTTCACAATGATTTTTTAATTAATATAAAATTTCAATCAAATTTAAAAAGTGAATTTTGTACTCAACTCAAAATAAATTTTTATTAAAGATATCCCCCATAGATTCATTTTACTTATATATTAAAGCTCACACGCATCTTACGCTTGAGCTTTCGCATCGCTTTTTAAGCCACTTATCTCTCATATTTGTTGATTGAAGAACCCAGAAAACTCAGGATCCTCGATTAAATTAACCCACACCTAGTTCAACAAACCAATACAAAAAGAATCTTCTTTATCTCCCAGAACCAAAAGCCAAAAAAGGAAATTCATCGGCATTGGAATAAAAAAGTTTATTATTTTTTTAGTATCCTCGTTTTCCCAAGATCCAACCCTATGTGCCTGTATATATTATATATAAAAAGAAGAGTAAGAGTGTAAAGGTGAAAAGTAAAGAAAGTAGTAGAAATGGTCGGTGGTATAAGCGGTGGATTTGAATTAATTTAATTCAAAAAGAGTTTTCAACATTCAACCTCACTCAGTTTTTTTTTTACCCTTTTTTTTCTGCCCTCCTCCTCTCCTTTGCAACTCTTTATTTATTCTCTACCGACAATCGTGATATTATTCTCTCTAACAATGTTTATGGGATTTAATTCATCTTACGAGGGTTCAAGAGCTAATTGGCATAATTAAATGAAATATAATAGAGAGATGAAACGACAGCGGTAGAGATAACGAGTTGAAAAAAAAAATTTTAATTTTTATCTTGTTATAGCTTAGCTGTATTGTTATAAATTATAATACATAATATTGTACATTATATTACGTTATACATTATGTTATGTAGTTGACAAAGAACGAGCTATAACACAGCGCGGTGGGTCGCCGTATGTAGATGGAGATGTAGATGTTGTACTGATGATATTATTCATCGAGGCAAAAATATGACGGGAGTTTATCGCCAATGAATCTACGGGCTACGTGACTTAACAAAGCACAAAATTTCAACAAAAGCTCAACAATAGACTCAGTTGCGATTCAATCGTTCCTTTTTTGTTTTTTCTTCTTTTTAACTTTTAGTTATTTTTTATTTATTTTATTTTTCTGATTTTTTATACCTTTTTCGTTCGATTCCGCGTGCATTGAAACACCGAGTTTACATCTATTGACATTCGTGTGCTCTATTCACACATAACGCAGATCCGTATGTGCTGTGTGAGTTGTGTATTATGCGGCTGTGCTACTGCAAATGGATTTGCGGTTGCGAGGTCGTTGCGATGACGATTCACCGGGATTAACAAACGGATTGTCAACGAGAAATTATTGAAAGTGAAGAAATAAAACTCTATTTAAGAGCTTTTATAATCTATCCAAATTTTATTTTCATTCATTATTTTTGTTGACATTGAATTGTAATTACTTTTGTTTACTATTAATTGCAATTGGAATTTTTTTCATTATTTTCTTTGGAAAAATTATAATGAAAAAGGAAACGGCCGATTATTTATACAGAGAAAAATAATTTTTAGTTGCAAGTAAATGAATCATTAGCTGGAAATTTCTTGAATCAAGCAAAAGCTTGCTTGAAAGAAATACATACCTATTGCATTTGTGAGATTATTTACTTTTTGACGGAATTTTACACTTTGTAAAATGTTTACTGGAATGATGAAGTATTTACTTGTAACTGCGTACTATTTCTAGTGCGAATAATTGCTTACTGCAGTATTAATTTCGTTCCCTGTGAATTTTTTAATTGAATTTAATCAGAGCATGAATCACAATAACAGAATTTTCATGTTATTCTATTGTAACTCGCTTGCGTAAAGAAAGATAAAATGATTTGATTTTCCATCAAATTGTAATTTTTTAAAGACTTAAAGGTATTGAAAACAATATTCGTATTGGATTAAATTTACACGATTGTGCGAATATTTGGAATATTTTTCAACAGTAATGGAAAATATTTTGTAATTAAATTTATATTTGAATGTTAATTTTTTTTTTATTAAAAATAATGAATAGTATTATTTGTTTTTTAAATTAAAAAAATTATTTGAGTTGAAATTCTTTACAATTATTTAAAATTTTATTGGAATTGTTGTAATAAAGTTGAAATTCAAAATTAAAATAAAAATTGATGAATCCATACACGAAATGAACATCATGTACATCTAAAATCTAAAATGGGATTCTTTTTTCCTCAGAATAAAAAAAAATAGTGTACCGTGCCTCTAAAAAGTTTAATAAGTAAGCAGATAAGGTAGTTTGAAAAAAAAAAAAAATAAATTTTTATATACATCGGATTGAAAGACACAAGTAAGTTTGTAGTTTGAATTTGCAACGTCATCAGGTCACTACCGACACCGTCACCGTCGACCGTCACCGCTGCGCCGTCGACCGTCAAGATACACGATTGGATGGAGTTCAGTAGTTGAGTTTGGTTGTTCTAAAATTGAGGGTGCTTAACACGCGAGTTCGTATCGTGTGGTGTGTTCTGTTCGTGAGTAAAGAGCAAAAGATTGAGAGCAGAGTTGAGCGAGGAAGACAGAAATTCAGAAACCGAATGGAAGAAGAGCAATACAAGCAAAGAGAGTATAGTGGGTTGTATGTTCTACGTGTAGCTTGTATCCATCCGAGACGTTAGGAGTATAGTAGTCAAGTCGGATGGAAAAGCCATTTCATAAGCTATTAATTTTCTCGCTCGATGCTGTCAGACGACCTTGCACACACTACTTATACTGATAAACAAAACTCTTCATGTCTACTTTCTATTGACCCTCTTGCCAATCGGTTTTATGTAAATTGCCAATATTATTATACCGTCGCAATATAAACCAAATCAATTGATTTAATTCAATGCTAATACTAATACTTTGCTAATTTTATTTTATTGATTTTAGTATCGTGTTGCACATACATATTTTTAAACTCGTGTTTGGATTTTTAAAATATGTTGACATGTATTAATACAGAAAAATAAATTATTGATATAATATTTCTATAACTTTATGAATTAATATCACTATCAGAATCATCTGTTACTTATTGTTTTATCTAATATAATAATATTGGAATAACTCTCATTTGAATAAATTCTAATACAAAAGCGAAGTATAATAATTAAGAAAATACATTGCGAACAATGCTCTCAAAATTACAATGAAATTACAAATAAAAGATTTCAAAGTTTTTGACACGATATTTAAATTGCTTAATTGAATAAATTAAATGTATTGCTTGAGTTGACATGTGATATTTTATCTACTTGTTTAAGTTTTTTCTTTAAATTTCACATGGTCAATAATAGAAATTTTTTTTAATTTAAAAAGATTCATTTGAAAGAAAAAAATTCTAAACCGTGGATAATTTTGATAAATTTTAAAGTCTTCTATTAATCAGGAAAAATTTATTCCCAGTTAAAAAATTGAAGTAAAATTTATTTAAATCACAAACTTTTCCGGGTGTGATTTTTTTTTAATCAATTTACTTTTATCAGTATAAATAAATAAATCAACAAATTATTAATGTCGTTGTTATGTTTAACTAAGTAATAAAAATACTACTCTAAACATTATTAAAATAAAAAAATGTGATTTTATTACAAATTTTTTTTTTCTTCCCAATATTGACAAATTTTTCCTGGTAAATAAATTAAAATAATTAAAATACAAGCCAAATTGAGTTGATAATTTAAATTCTCTAATTGCTACTGTAACTCTAGTTAAATAAAAAATGAAACTCTCAATCCATGATATTGCCAGCGGTACAACCTCTTGGTCATTACTTTATATACTTCACCATTTAAATTCACTAGTTTATGTTAAGGAATAAATAATAAATGAGGAATGAGGTATATAAAATAAATATATATATATATATATATATATATATATATATATATATATATATATATATATATATATCGAGGATTGTACGGCGCAGCGAATAACGATGTATATTTAAAATATATGGATAAGAAATTTTCTCTAAAGACATAAATCAGCTGTCTTTTTATCCAGTAGATCTTTAGAGAAAGAAAGATAAGGATAGAGATTAAGAAATGCAGGATGAGGCGCATGCCATTATCGATATATACCGATACACCCTACCCTACCCCACCCTATCCTATCCTTTACCCAACCCGGAAAAAACGCACGAACGACATGCCCTTCCTTCTTCCCTCTTTTTTTCTTACTCGTTCTTGTGCTTCATACTCTAGTGAATAGTAACTAGTGTGGTGTGTATTCCTATATAATATAAATTTATCATTTTTTAGTGTGCCTCGAGCAACATCACCATTTACCCGTGAGTTATGTACTCATAGTAAAGGTTTCACCGGTGGGGTTTTTATCAACCTCTTACCTCTTACTTATACTCCTTATTCCGACTTTTATACTACTGTAGTCTTTATCTAACGTTCGTACTACTTCAATTTCTCTCATTTCCCTATACATATACGTCAAATCGGTTATTTTTATTTTATGCTTGCGATTATTTATTTTTTTTTTTTTCTTTCAATCAACTGACTGAATAAGATTCGCTTTGAAAGCTTTTTCATAAATTTTAGTATATATATATATATATAAATTGTAAAAAAATATAAAAGAAGAAGAAGAAGAAGAAGAAGTTGGAAAAGAGAAAAAAATGCAGCATAATGTAAGACAGAAGTAAGTGAATAAAGTAGTACAGAAAGGTACATTGTTGATAGTTATTTGAATCAAATATTCAATAAGTCTTACCAAACAACTTGTCTCGGCAGCTTTTGTCATTGATGAATATCATTGATCGGGGTAACAATGCAACCAATTTGATTTATATGGATTTTATTTCCCTTATTTACTATTTATTATTTTTTTACATACAAGAGTAAAATCCAAATACGTGTATCATGTACTAAAATATTCCGCTCGAGGATATAATACATAAAAGGAAACATTGAAGCCGAAGAAAGTTATGATACGGAATTATGTTATATAATACGTCTGTCTCAGTCGCAATCTTAGAAGTGCAACTGGAAACTGGATATACTGGACCCGGTTTTTATGTTTTCAGTTCACGATGAAATCTGTCACGGCGAAGGAAAACTCAGCTGAGCTTTAAACGTGATCGGACTTCAATTAAGTGCCCTTACGTGACATTGTTTTGAATTGTATGGGAACAGGAAAAGGTTTAATAATTATACTTATACTTATAATTGTAACTATAATAATAACAGTAACGATGGAAGTTCAAAATAAGGGTTGATTGCGTTATTTCATGTTCTGTTTTCAAAAGTTTAAAAGGCATCACTTATCGGAGACAATGAGTGTGGGTTTTTTAAAAAATTAGGAAAATTCTTTGTAGAAGGTGTAATTACTTATTTTTAAATTTATTGATAAAAAAAAATAATTTTGAGTGAAGAAAAAAACTTTTGAACAAAGAGAATTATTTTGAAGAGTTAGGTACCCTTGAATCGAGCAGAAAATTCCTTTAATTAAAAAACTTCTTTTGTTTCGAGTAAATTTTACTTAGTTAAAGAAATTTTTCTCATGATTGAAAATGATAAAAATATTTTCTTGGTTCAAAAATTTTGACTTCTTTATGAAAAAACAATAATTTAAATAACAATAATTTTGAACAGCTTAGAAAATGTATTTCTCAATAGACGTTTGAGTTTTTTTTTATACTCGTTCAATTTTTGAGCTCGAAAATAACTGAAATGTTAGGGGATGTCCTACATAGCCCACAGTTTTACAGACTTTATTTTCTTAAATTTATTTAATTTTTTTTTATCAGCGTTGTAGTAAAAATATTTCTGGTAAAAAAAAATATCTAGAACAATGGAACTTTTAAGAAACTAACTCACAGATTTTTCATAATAGTTATTGTATTCATGAGTATGCAGAGAGTTTCAAGAAAAAAACTCAATAAATTTTCGATACTTCTACCTGAAAAATCCGCAAAAAGTTTTAAGAAATATTATTTGTTTTCAAACTCTCCAAGTATACATAAAAGATAGATATATTGAAATATATTTCTTTGGATTTCATAAAAACAATATTGTATTTCATCTTAATTCATCTCTTTTTCTTTTTGTCCTTAGTTATTAGAATACTTTGTTCATTTATAATAATTAAATATAGAAATTTTAGTTTATATATTAGAGTTATATTTTTACGT
Organism: Cotesia typhae; assembly: GCF_013202065.1. NCBI lineage: Eukaryota > Metazoa > Arthropoda > Insecta > Hymenoptera > Braconidae > Cotesia > Cotesia typhae. The sequence continues at coordinate 7,530,001 of NW_027423757.1, read as the reverse complement.
AAGTTTTTCACTCGGTCCAAATTTTCAACTTTGTAAAATTGAGTAATCCTGTTATTGGCCCTTTGGGCTGTTGGATTTAAGTAAAGACAAATAAATAAATAAATTTTAGATTTTTCGTCGATTCCAAGATCGTATTAATATTTATGCAGTTAAACTTTTTTCGAAATTTCTCATTAAAAAAAAAAAAAAAAAACTTTAAAACTTAATTAAAAGATAAAATATCATTTTTACGCGCAGAAGTTAAGAAAATATCATTCTAAATAAAAATATCACGCGTTCCGTTAATATTCAAGTAGTTTTAAGGTTAAACAAACAACTTTCCTATTGTTTTTTGACTCAGTTGTTAAATTAAGATAAATAAAGTTAGGCGGTTTATACTCCGAGAACGTCGATACGTAAAATATGGTAATTTTGATGTAAATATTTATGTAGTTAGAAAAACAAATCCTCAAATGTTTTTGAGCGATGGTACTTTTCAAAATACAGTAAGTGCCATTTCGTAAATTTTTCTCAAGTTTTCGTCATGACAAAAAAGTTTACAATTTAATTGATTTATAAATAAAAAAATATAACACTGGAAAAAAAATTAAAAATTTTGCAAATATTGTGTTTTGGAATAGAACAACCAATTTTATGCAAATATTGGTTCAGTAATCTTAAAAATTTTTGCTCAAAAATTGATGGTATTGTTCTTCGTCTATTAATTCGAAAGTTTATCTGCGATTTCTGGAATTTTGCGATTTAAAAAATCACTAATAACATCGCTCTAATAAAATTCAATTAACTATAAAATAAAGTAATAATGATGATACTCTTGTATATAGTTTAAATTTAGAGGCAATTGGTCTTCTAGTACGGTCTACTTATAAATCTCGTCCAGATTGCCGACGAGAGGAAATTGAAGATCGTGATATCGAGTCATCCACTAGATTACTCTGCCAATCGAAGAATTCCTTGGATTTACTCCCAACATTTTTTCTTCTCTCCTTTTATTTTATTTTTTATATATCCTTCTTGCTCTTAGGAATTCGTGCAATCCCGATCCACAGCTCTTACATACATACCTATACCTATATCTACAACTACTCCTACATACTTACAGAAAAATCACGATTAGTATAATACCATCCTTTTATTATCTTTGTCCTTTTTATCCTCTTTCTCTCAGCAGCATATACATAGCATTTTTCTGCATTAAGATTTATCTTAAATCCACATTTTATGTCGAACACGAGTCGTGAAATTCTTTAAGTTCTTCATTTTCATCATTATTATAATTTACAACATATTTTTAAAAAATTTTTTTTTTTGTTATTCACTTACGCCTCGTGCTCAGCGGATCGTGAGTAATGGAATAAACGTCTCTTATCACAATAACGCCGTAACGTTATTCGCTAATGAGTCACATGCATTCATTTGATTAACGTATAATATAATTGTTTATCAATGAGGAACAATGAAAAGTCGGTTTACTCGATTATTAAACCGCAAACTTGTCAATTTAGTCTCGTTATGCACTGCTTTGGTAAATTATCTATTAAAATTGTTTGATGATGAGCACCATTATCATTATCATTATCTTCATCGCTATATTTATCGCTATAACGATTATTTTGTAGACGCTAAAGTTCAACGACAAAGTCGAACTAGGTTTCACATTAACCATTAAAACAAACACCCAAGCTTTTCTTGTAATCTTTAACCGGTATATATAATGTCATTATTAATCACATGTACGCCATCATACGTACCAGCATCAGTTTCACCATACAAATACACATTTTCGAGGGTTTAGCACTAGACATGTCTATGTAATGTAACGCGTTAATTCCGGAGGCTTCAGTCTGTACCCACCTTTTGTTCTACAGGTGCATTATCATCATACTGATTTTCTCCCGTTTATTATTATTATCATTATCATCATCAATATCAACATCACCCACTCTACGAGCGACATTATACGTTATCATCATTATTTCTATCACGGTCACTGTTATCTCTGTGAGGATCACAATTGTCAGCTGGACGATTATAAATACTGGATGTTAAAGTAAAATCCGTATAACTACCAGGTGGCAATTATAATCAGGGGATTTTGAGCAGCAGATAAAAAAAAAAGAAAAGAGAGTTTTGTTCAGGATGATCGAGCAAGAGGGCGAGTTTACCGGAAAATAAAGGAAAAAAAAATAAATAAAAGGAAAGAACTGCTCTTTACTCAGTGCCTTTTATTTTTTCCTTTTTCTTATTTTTTTCTTGTATATTGTGGATGTATGTGGATTGCGTGGGTGAGGGTGCGAGTATATGTGGGAATAGACGAGAATAAAAGTGATCTTGTGTAACATCGGTGCACTATCTATTCTCCTCAGAAAAGTCCTTCTCTCTCTCCTCTTTCCTCCTCCATAATATATCCAGTAATTTTATTCTCCTCAGGCAGAATTTTATTTTTATTTTACACTTTATATTTTTTCTTCCATTATTATTCTTATTCAGCTCAAAGTCGAAATTTTATTCCACAGGCATACCGTAGATCTCGAGGCAACGGGCCAGGGGTTACCTGTCATCGAGAGTGCACACCAGTGTGACATTTCAGTGCGAAAAGCAATTCGTCACGTCGCACGTCGAGCGGTTTTTTTCTAACTTCCTCTATCGTTTCTTCTTCTCCGTCTTATTTTTCGTTTGCACCTTCTACCTGCGATTTCTTTTTCTCGCGTTATATATTATCCGACTTCTCCGTGTTTTTTATTCAGCTTCTCTTTTTCTCTTTTTTCTTAAACTTTTAGTTTGCACAGCCGCGGATTCTTTGGTGCATTTATCTATACGTCATTCCAGGAAATGGAAAAAAGATTTTTAAAACTCTATGACTCACGTTAAAGGTTAATCGATAAAACTACCATTCATAGAAAGTATGCGATTATTGTGATTCAAGAACATGGATTTTAAATCAAAAAAATTATTTTTAAAAATTAGATTATTTTGAGTTAAGCGGAAAATTTTTTGGATTGAAAAATTTTTTTTTGTTCGAGTAAATTTCAACTGATTCAAGAATTTTTTCTATCCACTTTGCTCGTTATACTTTTTATTATAATTTTTTATTCTGTTATTTTTACAGATTAGATCATGTAAAAACTGCATACTCTATCTGTAATTTTAGATTAGTTTTTTCTGTGCAATTAATCACAAAAGTGTTTCAAAACAGCAACATAATTAACAATAGTTCCCGATTCGAATTCCTAGATCAAATCAGTTAAATATCACGGTGACTATTGAGCTTAACTGTAGATGTATATGTACTATCAGTAGACGAGATGGTGGTTGATCATACGCCGAGCCGAACTACTGGCAGTCTCTCTGATGGGAATTGACTCAATGCAGTACATGCTGGTAGCAACATCATGAATCATATCTATTTCACTTGACGCTTTACTTGCTGTAGTATTATGTGTATAGTGTATATATATATATATATATATATATATATATATATATATATATATATATATATATATATATATATATATATATAAATATAATCGCTTCTCGCATTTCCCTATCATTATCTGTGCATATATGCTCTATGCCCACGGCTTCTACTTCTCTAATTAGCCTTGTATAGTTTATGTCCTCACTCTTCAGCCCTCAGAAACTCAAAATTGACAGAGACATTCGCACGGTTACGACTGATCATTGTGCGTATGGAGATGTCTGTATTGATATGTATCGCTAAGTAGTGACTTCACTTATTGAAAACGTCACAAGTGATGATATAGTACCTTGTTGATATGCAAGGAGACTCTGTCTAAACTATAAACGATCGACGTGTCAACCAAGAAGGGACAAATAATTCAGTTGGATGTTTGACTTGGATGTTTCACGCCAAATTTGAATTTGATTGTTGGTTCGCTTAATATGTTAATTGACTTTACATTCTACCTATATTTTATTCGTAAAATTGAAACATTAAATATTTTTAGTTTTTGATAGAAATGATTAAATACTTTTATTTGAAAATCTTTTACTTATATAATTTTGAAATAAAGTATAGCTAAAATTTTTTAATTTTTACAAAATTGTAAGAATAATTTTTTACAGACAATTTAATTTGATTTGTAAAAATTTGAATAAAATTTGAAAGATATGCCAAAATAATTGTTTTTATAATCTAATTTCAAAAAGATATTTTTGAAACAATTCAACTAAACAAAAAAAAAAAAAAACCAACGGATCAAAACTAGAAATTGTCTAAATAAAATCTCTGTCCAAAATACCACGTCCCATACATATCTGTCTACTTAAATAAAACACCTAAAGAGCAATGAAGTGTCGAGGGTCAAGAAGTAATTGATAAAAATTAAACAGTGTCTTAACTTTTGTTGGCAGAGGCTTTTGAGCTGAGAAAGGCGAAATATATGGGCACAATACAGACATACTTTATATACATATATAAGAGAACAACTGGCAAAGTGGTGAATGAGTGTGTGAAGCGCGAGTGCCACGAAAGGACTACTCGTCTAAACGACTGGAACTTTTATCCTGGTTCACCGCCCATCGTGTACTTTTCAGCATTTCAATTTTCTTCCCTCTATATTTACCTCCTTTCTCGCTATCTCCCTTTCCCTTTGGCTTTAAATTTTCACTTTTTATTCTTCTTCAATGACAAAAGCCATTCTCTTTGCTTTACTCTCTTCACTTTTCAGTCACTTGATCTCATTTTCCCATCTCTTTTATCGCTATTCTTCCAACCCTACTTTTTTACTATACTTTAGAATTCACCTCTCAATTATTGTATCATTTGTATACATGTATGTGTTTAGACATAATAGAGAAGAAAGGTAAATCATAATATCTCTAAAAACGAAGTAGAGGTATAATAAAAAAAAAAATTTATATAAAAAGCTCTCATACACATTTATTATTCAGTATTGTTGTTGAATTTGTCTTTGAATTGATCGGATGATGGCACTAGGATAAATAAAACTTTTCGTTGTTGTTATATATTATATTATGTAAAGTATAAAGTATAAAATATATAATGTATAATCTATATGTTTATGTTCTTTGTGAGTTATGTGCAAAAATGAAATAATATTTTTTTATCTAAAACTCACTGCTGCAGTTATCGTTAAATATACATTGCTTGCAGTATAAGGTATATGCACCCATATGTAAGATTGATGTTATATGTTTACCATAAATATATATATGCCTGCATATAAACTGAAGGAGAAAGAGGTGTGTGTGTGTGTGAGTGTGTGTATAAATGACTATGTAATATCAATTTTCTTGGCTATTTCTTTGACGATAAAGTGTGTCGCTTTAAAAAGTACATAAGCTACTTACGTGTAGGTTGTCACGAGTCTGTACAGTATTGAAGCTTCCGTTCTATCGTTCGTTCGCTCATTGCTTCATTTTTTCCATCTACTCTTCCAATGATAACTTTTTTCCTCGTCAACTACGGCACTCGTTACACAAATACTCTCATGGAGTATGACTGTAATAAATTGACAACAGTAAACGTGACATAAAAATAGGAAAAAAAATTATTATCAAATAAATGAATAAAAAACTTATGAAAAAAAAATATAAAAAAAATACGAGCAATAAACTCGCGTAACAGTTGGGACATTGATGGTTGTTAGTTGGTAACTGACAAGTTTAACGCCAGCGGTAATCCAACAAGTTAATTGATAGATCGATTTTTATTGAATTTTATTATGTTCCTTTAATTATTTGTGACATTGATCTTGTTTCTACCGGCAATTGTACTTGTATTTACATATTATCTTAAAAAAAAAAAAAATTTATTCAAAAAATTATGACGGAAAAATGTAAGGAAGTATTTAATATTTTGATGAGAATTATATATACATTTTGATACTTATTTTAGAATACTTATGAAGACAATAATTTGACGATTAAACGAACTTACCTAAGTGAAGTTCTATCGTAATTGTATTACGCGCCTCCTCCTCAAGATCACCAAACGTAGATGTTTAAAGACAAGTATCGGGAGAAGTAGAAAATAAAAAATTTTTTTTTTTTTTTTTTTTAAAAAGAAAAGAAATTAACATTTTATTAACAGAAATACGAAGATATGAAAAACATAAATTATATATATAATTAATTTGCTTTTGTACTTAAAATAGTTTTAGCGAAAATAGTACGGTCTTCAACAACTTTGCAGTTATAAAATTTTGCAAAAACTTTTGAAGATTTTATCCAACCTGCAGTTTTTTGAATTAAATCAATGGAAACTCCTTTCTTGTTAGCAGTAGACGTTGAAGAATGTCTTGTACTATAAGCAGAAAATTTTGATGTATCTAAACCACCTAAATGGAGTACTTCTTTAATCCATCTACTTAAAGACTGTTCTGAAACTGCTTTATGAGGTTTTTTCCAAGAAATAAATAATGATGTTTCATTTCCTCTGATAATTTCTGTGCGGTTAACATACTCAGAGAGTGCTGAAGCTACGCAGATGGAAAAATCTTCATTGAAGAAAGGAAGGACTAAATTGGATTGGACTCTATTAGGCCCAGAAGTTTTTAAAATTTTAGGGATTTTTATATCAATACGATCAATTAAATTTTCAATATTAGACACATTAATTGCTGCCAAAGTTTGCATTCTTTGACCAGTTGTGAGTGCCAATAATGTCACAACTTTGAGGGTTAAATTTTTTAGAGAAATTTCACTATTTGGAAACCATTTTGAAATGAAGTCCAGGACGATTTTTGGATTCCAAGTACTGTCATATTTAGGACGAGGTGGTCGAGTTTTTGAGACACCTTTGCAAAAACGTTTAACATCTAAATTTTCACCTAACCCCGAACCCAAAATTAATGAAATAGCTGATCTGAGAGAATTTATAGAACCGTAAGATGCACCTTTGTCCACTTCACCTGTCAGAAACCTTAGAATATCTGGAATTTTGGCTGTAAAAACTGATGTTTCTGTAAGATGACAAAAATTCCACCATTTCTTGAGAGCTGAGTCGTATTGACGTATGCTTGAATCAGATAAAGAAGCTAAACTTATATCACTAGTATCAGAAGAAAGTCCTCTTGCAGCTAATGATTGTTTGATAAGAGCCCTCCCACCAGGGAAAGTTGGGAGTGAAGAGGATGAGGCTTTCTATCGGAAGAAGAAAGGAGATTTAAACTTGGCTTAAAAATTATCGGTGACGTTTCAAACATCAACATACACCGAGGGAACCAAGGTTGTGATGGCCAATATGGAACTATTAATAATCCTCTAGCGTTATCATTTTCAATTTTCTTTAGTACTTTTGGGATTAATGAAAAAGGAGGGAAAGCATAAAAGAAAAATTTTTTCCAATCTAAGGTAAAAGCATCAATAGCAAAAGAACCGGGATCTTTTTTCCATGAAAAATAACTATCGCATTTAGCGTTAATGCGACTAGCAAACAAATCAACTTCCGGGTAACCAAATTTATTACATAACTGATTAAAAGCATAATTAGGTAAACTATACTCAGTTTCTGGTTCTAATCGACGCGATTCATAATCGGCGATTTCATTTTCTTTTGAACTGATGTAAGAGGCATAAATAAAAATGTTTCTTTCCTCGCACCACTGCCAAATCAATTTTGAAGTATAGCTAAGATTTTTAAATTGAATTCCACCCATCCGATTGATATAAGCTATAGCTGTAGTATTATCAATACGCAAAAGTATATCACAATTTTTTAAATTACTGGCAAAACATTTTAAACCAAAAAATGTAGCCTGTAATTCCAGTAAGTTAATTGGATTATGACGTTCATTTTTATCCCAAAAACCATGAGCTCTACTAGTGCCACAACATGCACCCCAACCGGTCAGTGAAGCATCTGAGAAAATTTCCGATACAAATTTAAGACTTCTAATTGGCATAAAAATTTTGTAAATTCTGTTTTGGACCAACATGGTTCCTTTGGTATAAATGATTGTTTGGGTGTCTCACTAAAAGGGATTTCATAACCATTTATCCAGGATAAAATGCTAATATCCGGAAATAATTTATTCCAAACAGGCAAAAAATATTTTAACCTTCCTGCGACCGCACTTACCGGTTCGACTATCGGCGTTTCCTGGAGGATACTGACCCCCCTTGTTTTTTCATCGGCTGACGGTAACTTGAGCTTTTCGGAAGCTGACTGTACGGTTTGCGTTGCCCCGACGTCGAAGGCGGTTAATTGTAAGGTTGACGACGGGGACCCTTCAAGTTTTTTGAATTTCGTGGGATAAAATTCGAAGTTGATTTTGATGGAGGTTTAAGATCTTTAGAAGAACGTTCGAGAGACTTGGCGGTCTTCAGAGTTTCACCAAGATCTTTTCCAAATAACCACTCATCAGCAGTAGTAGCATTTAATGTTTCTTTCATAGATGTATTGAGATTTGAACAAATAATCAAACGTCTTGTTACGGTTTCATCCCGTTGAAGGTCTACAAGAATGCATCCCATATCACTCAAATTAGAAATTAAAGTGAGTGAATCTAAAGTTACACCTTTAAGGAGGTTAGACAGCATAGAACCCAATGTGGATAAACAAACGGAAATTTTACGTTGTTTATCCATTATTTTGTTATCTCTTGTAATAATTGGTTCTAAAACCGAAGCTTTAATTTCAGCATTCAATTTTGGAGGTTCAAAAATAACACAATTTTCTGGAGTGAGATGTTTTTTGAAGAGATTTTTTCTCTCTTCTTCTGGTAAACCTTTCTTGATAATATCTTCCCAGCGAACAACAATGTCATTATGAAGAGCAGGAGCACGTTGATTATCTGAATCTAGACGTTTCCCCATAGCCTCCAAAATTTCTGGAACAAGAGGTGGCTCACTTGATTCTTTTTGAGTAACAGCAGAATTATCAGTTGCTGAATTAGCGACAGGCGGAGTGGTTGATTGAGCATTAGAAGATGATTCATTGAGTGGAACTCCCGAATCACCAGTTATTTGGGCACTAGATGAGGTAGGCTGTTGAACAGTTGTTTGGGAAATCGTAGTTGGAACAGCTGATGAATTATTATTTGACGGATTAATCAATGGATTGTTTACAATAGGAATTGACTTGGAATTTTTTGATAATTGAGAAGACAAAGTTGAAGAAATATCAATAACAGGAGTTCTTTTAGGTCTATTTCTTGATGAAGACCTAGAACGGCGACGATTTCGAAGAGAAGAGTCATCACGATTGCGATTAGAATGATGGTGAGAACGGTGATGAGAGCGGCGGTGAGAACGATGATGAGAGCGGTGGTGGGAACGGACAGTTGAGGTGGACCTGTTTCTATTGGATCTTGAACTCATTTTTGAGCGAGATCGGGTTCTCGATTTACCTGTAATACCAAGTAAATACTATAGGAAATTTATTCCAAACCAAACTTATTGGTTAAAATTAATTGAGTGTACTTGACACTAGTTAACTTTGTGAAAGAAAATATTTAGTGACTTGCACAATATTTTAATGAAAACTTGTTCATTAGAAGCAATTAAATATATTAATATGCGTTACTTGAACGTAAAAGACCTTATTTGAAGGATATAGAAAAGCAAAATTTATTTGCTAAACTAAAATGACGTAAAACATAACCAGCCTGTCACTTTTATTGAACTTACGTTGCTTTCTTCGTAGATAATTAATTTCATCATCTTGTTTTTCTAATTTCCTTTTTAATCTTCGTAATTCTATAGCAAAATCTGAATCTTGATAATTATTATTAATACTCATTATATTAATAAATAATTAGCAGATGTAAAAAATACGTAGCTTTCTTTGAGCACAAAGAAAAGGAATGAAGATCGAGACATCTGAATACCGTAACAGAGTTAAGTAAGTAACTTCAATATTTTAAGTTTCTTACTTTAAATATTGTGGCATTCTGGGCTAAAGTCAGGGTACTACGTTTGGTGATCTTGAGGAGGAGGCGCGTAATACAATTACCTTGAATGAAATCAAATATTCATAAACGAAGAAAAATTTCTTCATCAAGATAAATTTTAATTGTACTAAGACAATTTTAACCTTCCTTGTAAATATTTTTGGTTCAAGTAAACCCAAAAAGTTTTTTTATAAAAAATTGGATTTAAAAAAATAATGATATATATATAAAGATAATAAAGTAAATTTTTTAATAAATTTTTCAATTTTTCATCCTCAAAAATCTTTGACTATTCTTTACGTTCTAGATCTATGACTTAACAATTCTTATTTAGCACTCCTCACGATTCAATAAAAAAAAAACCTATTCACCTCCAATAAATCTCTCTGTAAAAATAAACCATTTATTGCTCTAACTCCCCAGCAATGCTATGAAAAATTAATTTTGTATCCACTCTAAATTCGGTAACAATCAATCAAGAGTGTATCAAAAGATGTTAAACATTCATAGAAAAAAGCGACAGTGATCTCATGAGCGCTTCGTAACCACAAAAAATGAATAGATAACTAGGTTGATAAGAAATATAATAAATTAGGGGACTTAAAAGGATACTTTGCATCAAATCTTTCCATCAAATATCACGTACAATATGCATTATAATATTATACGTCAATTTATTATTTTTAAACGCGAATCATAGCTTATTAAATCAGTTCAAAACTCTCTTCTTGAAAACAAACAATGAATTAATTAAAAATTTTTGAAATAATTCAACAGCAAAGCATTTGTATACTAAAAAATATCTTAACTATGTGGATTGTTCCACTTTGTAATGGTTTAATTAGTCGAGTAATTAAAGTAGAGGTTTTAATGAATGTATATTTAGAATATGAACTTTGCTGAAGGCGTTCCATCACCTGAAGAACAATTAAAGAAGATTAATTTTTCATTAAACTTAGTTAAAAAAATAATAAAGTAAAAATATTAAACGTATATATATATATATATATATATATATATATATATATATATATATATATATATATATATACGCACACTTATAAGAATTAAATTATTAAATCATTTAATCAATGACAAGTTCCGCTATCGTTCAAAAGTTTGGACAGATTTATACTGCGGTAGCGTTTACAAATGTCCAGAGATCACTATAACAATATATCGGTCACCACAGCACAAGTCGGAGTGTGAGTGTGTATTAAGTAATAAATCCAGCGACAACGAAAATAACTTTTATACATATATGTTTATAGATCTGTATTTATATACCGATTATTTTATTTATATTGTAGGTACTATTTTATATTTTATTCTGTAGAGTTTAGCAATAATGATGAAGCTATTAACTCACTTTGATAAACGTTATTTAAATTTTAAATGTAAAATTTGAAAATGAAAAATAATTACAATAATGAAAACAATTTCATAATAATAAATAAAATAACTTCATTTGCTAGACAGTTGAGTTGGCTTTTGATTAATTTATTTCGTATTCAAATTAGTCGCGTTATATAAAGTCAGAGTTTATATAACAAGTCTATAAATATTCAGCATAAAAAATCTCAGCAGGTATTAAATTAATATTTAAGAATAATTATTATTAGATGATAAATAAATTTAGTCGGTATTGAAACGGTATCTTCATTAAATATTAAATAATGTCAATTAAAATAAATGTTTATCTTTCTATGTTAGTATGATTTAATCATGTCAATTTAGGTGATAATTTTATTGCGTATTTTATACTTCGTTATATATTATACTTTTGCGGTGCGGTTTGTAGTGTTATTTGTTGTATTGTATTTTATTATCATCATCTTTGGCATTAGGAGGTCAGGAGAGGGAGATCATTTATATTCTGGTTGACTGGCATGAAACGGCCACTCTGCGGTGCAGATGACAATAAAAAAAATTATTTATGTCTTGGGTTACTCATCGTTGAGATTTTCTGGTTTTTCTTCTATAAATGGATCGTGTTGATATTAAGAAGGGAATTCGTCATTTTTTTCACACGATATTTGTCTAGGTTGTATAGTCGAGGGGCCGCTTCTAGTTCTAGTTATTATGTTTTATTTGTGGTGTAATAAAGTTGAAGATAAAAAATAAAGAATAAAGAATGTAAGAGTATCAGAATAAAAGCAGAAGAGAATATAGGGAGCAAAAGATGAAATAGAGTGAACGAGTAACGAAAATGATACGAAAAAAAAAAAAAAAAAAAAAAAAGGTTGAATGAGAGTGCCGTCGAATGTTGGTGAGGGTAAATCTATAAACGTTAATGTATCGATTTACCGAGTAAGCGGTCACTGTTTGAGAAATATAAATAGCTACTGAGACTGAGGTTAGTAATACTGGTGACAACATCAAGTCAACTGGATCGTCCAATTTTCTTTATTTATTTTTATTTTTACTAAATTAAAATATACAGTATTGTTGAACAAAAATTCGTCCTGAAAAAGTTTTTAATACGTCATTTAAGAAAATCAAAATTTTTCTTAATAATCCAACTTTTGGAGTTGGATTTTTATTTTATAATTCATTGAAAAGAGAATTTGATTAGACAATTTAATTTATTTTATAAGAATAAAAATTTTGATTTACTTTTTTTAACGACGTTGAGACTTGAACTCTTGTCCTTTGTCTTATGCAAATATAACATATTCTTTTTTTAATTTTACTTATTTAAAAGGATAATTGAATATTCAAATTTTCAAGTCACATAATTTTTTATTTTTTGATAAACTTTATGGAAAGAAATTCACAAAGATATTTTTAGCACTTTCTTATATTGCAAATACCTGGGACACTATTTGTCGGAAAAAATTGATTTATTATAAAAAAGATTTTATGATTCTGTTCCATATCCAGATTTATTCTTATAAAAGGATATTACTTAGAGTTAATACGACCGCATCATTAAATTTTAACCCAGGCAGTGATATATATTGCCACGGCTTTACAGTTTTTGGTGATAAAAGCCAAAAAAATGATAAAGTTTTAAATTTTTATCCCACACGGTTCATAGTGCCAGTTTTGTATATATGAATTTACAACAGTAATGAAAAAATAATATTTTACATCCTTATATATTCTTGGATCTAAATAAAAATAAATGTTTCATGAATGAATTTATCAAAATTTTTCGAGGTATTCTCACATTTTTCCATCGGCCAAATCAATTCAAATTTAGAAAAAAGTACCAAGTTTCTTTACATTAACCGTCGAAAAATATACCTCAAGAAATTTTTTTTTAAAACTAAAAATTGTCTTTAAAAAATAAAAATTTTAAAGTCTCATCTATTGCACTTTTACTTTTTCCTCTATCTCTTGAGTATATATAACGTGATATTGTGTTTATCATGCAGAATTTTATCTATCTCTACGATCACATTTAAACGGGACAGACAAGCGTGAAAGTGACCTATGTACTTAGATTTGTGTTAGATAAATTAAGCATGCTTCGAAAGACACCGATGATGATTACGATAATAATAATAACAACAACAATAACACTGCATCCACGTATTTACATTTTTAGTTATATCAATATAATATGTACTTTTAAGCTCATAATATACCAACGCGCGATGAAATCTCCAGTTACATCTAATTGTAAATGACACTCGTGAAAAAAAAAAAAAAAACTTGCAGTACTTAAATATTAATATTATTATCCTGAGTCATAATAATTACTTAACTTTCCATAAAAAATAAAATAAAACTCAAGTGCTCACGTAAATTCGATATAAGTTCAATTACATAAAGAATTATTATTTTTTGTCGGTTTTTTTTTACCGATTATTTTTTTTGTCAGCGCTGGAGCTTTTTACATTAGCAAAAAAAATAATTATACTCGAGATGGAAGACAGAAAAAAGAGTAAAGTAACTCGTAAAAAAATTTTAATTACACTTTACTGTCACTGTTGAAAATATTTCTCTTGCATTAAATGTAATGCACAACGCGTTTTAATATTAATATTTATAATTATAATGAAAATGATATTTGTTGAGTTATCGAATAATTAAATATGTTAATGGTTTATATATATATTGTAATTAAACGGAAGAAATAGGAATTCACACAATACAACAATATAAATTTTGTTTAAACGAAATTAATTTGACAAGAGCAGTTGATTATTTGTAATTGAATACTAGTATCGCAAATTTACAAACTGTGATTGAGCTTTATTTAATATTCATATTTCTGTGCTGTACTATGTACGTGGGCGTTTGCGTGGAAAGGACTCACTTTGTGGGCATCAAGTTATGCATATAAACATGTACGTTTTCGACAGGATTTCAAACATTTCATAAAAATATAAATAATGAATATGAAATGTTACGGTTTGAAAATTTATAAAACTTACGCTTAATATTTCAACTTGACATTTAACTCGCTTTTTATTTTTATCATTATTTTCATGTTATCGTACTAATAAAATAATATTGGTTGTTTCTCATTTTTCTTTCTATATCAAGTATTTCTGAAAATGATATGATGTGCTCCCACTTGCCGTTATTTAATTAATAACGATCCCTTTTCATCATACAATGAGAAAGGTTGAACATGTTATAACTACAAACGGGCTCTAATTGTATCGTAAATAAAAACAAAATTGTAATAATCAAATGCACGAAGAAAAGTTGAAACAAATATATACGGGTGTTGTGTTTAATTATTCAAGCCATTACATCCCCAATAAATTTAGTATTAGTACTTGGGTTGGTATATAAAGAGAATACTTAAGCAAAAGATAAAAAATCAAGTTTATGCAGCGGTGTAATGCTGATAATGGATGAAATAAAGGTAAAAAATAAATAAACTGAGTGAAGGCGTGAAGTAAAAATATTAGTTTGCCTGGAAACTCGAAACTAAAGCTCAGTAGACCAGTGGTAAGCTTTTTCACACGCCTTGGCATTAATTATACTAATGCACTGTCTTCCTTTCTCTCCATTCTATGTATCACATTCACCGAGTCCATCCAACCGCAAAAATTCTTTTTTGCTTCAACTTTTCCTTTTTTTCTAGTTTATTTTTACTATTCGTATTCCTTATGCTTTTTTCTCCTATTATATATACATATAGATGGCTTTTTATCCTTTTCAGCAAACACTCGAGGATATTTCGGTACGGTTTCAATGAAAGCATTCAACTTTTATTTATCAATAAAAATTATCATACTCTGAATCTGCTTGTTTGTTTTTATTTTTAATTTTTATGATTGAAAAGCTTTTTAGTTTTTCGTATTTTTATACTGTTAATTCAATGAAATTTGTCATAAAACTCAAGTTCTGATTTTGCGATAACTGATTATTTGTAAGTGATAAAAGGATTTGTTTGGAAGTAATAAACTAGATTTATTAAAATTTTTTTTTCTTTTTTAGCAGAGAAACATTTATTACAACTTAATTAATTCCTGTTTTATTTTGAATATAAATTTCAGTTAAAAAAAAATTTTTTTTTTCAGTCAAGATGATTAAATAATTTTATTAAATATTTTCTTGGACCTAAAAAATTTATTTCACAAAATTTAGATATTTTTTGTTTCCGTAATTTTTCTTCATAAAAATTGTATAATTGTTAAAAATAATTTTTATGTAAATCACAAAGTAAAAATAATTAATTTAAATCTTTAATTCACATTAAAACTAAAAAAAAGATCCCCTAAATATTAAATTAAAAAACAATGCAGTTCAGATCTTGGCTAAAACTTCCCTCGACATTAGTATAATAATATATATAAAAAAAAAAAAAAAAAAAAAAATAGTTTATATCTGTCCGAAGGGCACATCATTCACAAATAATGAATATGTATATGGATATTATCACGGTGACAAAAACCCCAGCGGAGATATTATTACAAATGAAATCAGATGTTGTTGAATGTTTTGTCCGTGAGACAATGAGTGGTAAGGACGAGGACGGCGGAGTAAATTTTCTACACACATTATTCTAGGTACCTCCGTATATATATATATATATATATATATATATATATATATATATATATATATATATATATATATATATATATATATATATATGTATGTATATAATGTACACATAATATGCATAGAGTGTCTGGTGGAAATAGAAGACTGAAAAGCAGATAATCACAGTCGCTTTTATGGTATGTCATATGTAGGCAGGCGTGTAAAGGAAGCTAAATCTAACGCGTATTCGTCCACATTTAATTTTCCAACTACCATTTTGTATATAATATACAATCCTAGTATTCATATAAATGTTTGCATCAAGTTTGTATGTATAATGCTCAAAGTCTATCCAGAATACGACTTGGCCACTGGTACGGAAATGAAATTCACATAATTGGATGGTGTGAGAATGAGTAGTTTTACCTCACTGATCTTTGCTACTCTGGTGCTTCTCTTCTTCTGCTCGTCATTGTCTCACAGAATATTGTCATCTTTTATATATACATTTATACACTAGTCACAAAAATTAAGGGATATAAAAAAAATTCCAAATTTTTTGGTGATTTTCAGCGAGCTGTAACTCCGAGGAAAATGATCGCACAGAAAAAAAAAAAAAAAGCAAATTGTAGCTCCAAGTGTCTAGTTTTTAGATATGACCATGAAGATTTTTGTCATCGTCAGGTCTGGAGAAATCCTAAGAAAACTACTGAAAAAAATTTTTCGAAATTTTTTTCGTCTTAAAAAGGGTCTACGGGCTTCAAAAATTTTTTCGATTGTTTCGTTTTTAAGCTCTTTTAGTAAATTTAATACCCTTTAATTTGACGTAATCAAAAAGCCTGTATGATAATTTGCCGCGGAGTTATCGTCAATCAAAGCAAAAAGTTTTTTTGACTTTGGAAATCAATAACTCTGGAAATAATGACCGTATAGGAAATCGAAGGAGGGTTTTGAAAACTACTTAATATTCTCTATAAGAAAACGTAAACCGCTTTTGAAGAAAAAATTTTTTTGAATTGAAAACTCGGACTGAAAAAAGACAAAAATTCGCATAATTAAGGATATTTGGATAACTTGGTATAACTTTGGATAAAATGGTTGAACGAAGGATATCATTGGTAATTTTTAACTTCAAAGTGTCCCCTAAAATCCCTAAGAAATTCAAAGCGCTGCGATTTTTTGTTCATAGTGCCCAGAAGCTTCAAATTCTGTGTTTTCGCAAAAATCACCATTATGAGCAACTTTGTGATTTTTATTCATTTTTCCATTGAAAAAATTTTTTTCAAAATTCTTTATTTTTTCGATCAAAGAGATTGATTTTTCAAGAAATTTGAAAAAAAAATTTCAATTTTTTCGAAAATTTTTTCGAAATTTTTTTATCAAAAATTTTTTTAATTTTTTTTTTTATCGTCTTCAGAATGCTTCACTATTGTCAAAAAAATTAACTCAATTTTTTCTGTCCGCTACAACTGCCTTAGTTTTAAATCTCATTTTAAAAATTCAATAAAAACAAATTGATATACCCCCGCAGAGTTCGGCTTTTCCTCACACAAAACTTGAATTTTACGTTTTCTTTTTAGCCTAAATTCCTTACGTGAATTTTATGTAAGCTTTTCTTTGATAAGCACCTTTTGATATGCCTCGTCGACATTTAGCTGCCACAGATGTGGCTCGCATTGTTACCCTCCTTCAAGAGGGCTACAGTCAGGTGGAAGTAGCAGCTTCTATGGGAGTGAGCCAGTCCGTTATCAGTCGGGCCTATGCCCCGATTTAACGCGACTCAAAGTTACGATCGTCGTCCGGGTCAAGGTAGACTACGAATCACTACCGAGCGTGATGATCGAGCTATCATTCGAGAAGCTCGTCGAAACCCTACTGCGCATGCCCACACGATCGCTCATCAATTTCGCAATCGTCGACAACGTCCTCCCCAACAACACATATCGGCATCGACGGTTCGAAATCGCTTTCGAGAGCAAGGACTACGCGCTAGACGCGCAAATCGCGTGCCTATGCTCACTCCACGACATCGCCGAGCCCGATTGGCCTATGCTCATGATCATCACCATTGGGGTCGTAGACAGTGGACCAGTGTATTATGGACTGACGAATCTCGATTTTGTCTTCATGGCAGCGATAGATGATCTCTCATTTGGCGCCGTCGTGGAGAACGAGATCGGGATGGTTTTACGAGACCAGTTACAGCTTTCAATGGTGGATCAGTCATGGTGTGGGCAGGCGTGTCCTTCAATACCAGAACCCCGTTAGTTATCGTTCGTGGGACGTTGACTGCCGATAGGTACGTCGACGAAATTCTGGAGCCACACGTCCTGCCTATGCGCACACGCATGGGGGCAAGACGGTTCATTTTGATGCAGGATAATGCTCGTCCTCACACTGCAGTTCGTACGCGAACTTTTCTCCGCGCCAACAACGTAACAACGCTTAATCATCCAGCGATGAGTCCTGATTTGAACCCAATTGAGCATGTTTGGGACATGCTTGGGCGTCGATTGCGGCGAGACTATCCGCAACTGCACAATCTTCATCAGTTGACTCAAGCGTTGTTACGTTGTTGGCAAGGAATTTCGCAACGTGATATTCGACGATGCATCAACATGCAAGAGCGTTTACGAGCTGTGATACGGAACAGAGGTGGCAATACACGGTACTGAGCAGTTACTGCCGTGCGTACAGAGGTCATTCGGCAGCTGCAAACAGACAAACACGCAGACAAAGACACACACACACACACACGCGCGCGCGCGCGTGTGTGTGTGTGAAAGCGTAAATCCGACCGAGCAACCTCCACGTGGTACGCTTTGGGTAACGCTAATGCCGGCGGTAAAACAACAGTCGAAAAAAATTGAGAAAATTTCGAAAAAATTTTCGAAAAAATTGAAATTTTTTTTTCAAATTTCTTGAAAAATCAATCTCTTTGATCGAAAAAATAAAGAATTTTGAAAAAAAAATTTTTTTCAATGGAAAAATGAATAAAAATCACAAAGTTGCTCATAATGGTGATTTTTGCGAAAACACAGAATTTGAAGCTTCTGGGCACTATGAACAAAAAATCGCAGCGCTTTGAATTTCTTAGGGATTTTAGGGGACACTTTGAAGTTAAAAATTACCAATGATATCCTTCGTTCAACCATTTTATCCAAAGTTATACCAAGTTATCCAAATATCCTTAATTATGCGAATTTTTGTCTTTTTTTCAGTCCGAGTTTTCAATTCAAAAAAAATTTTTTCTTCAAAAGCGGTTTACGTTTTCTTATAGAGAATATTAAGTAGTTTTCAAAACCCTCCTTCGATTTCCTATACGGTCATTATTTCCAGAGTTATTGATTTCCAAAGTCAAAAAAACCTTTTTTGCTTTGATTGACGATAACTCCGCGGCAAATTATCATACAGGCTTTTTGATTACGTCAAATTAAAGGGTATTAAATTTACTAAAAGAGCTTTTAAACGAAACAATCGAAAAAATTTTTTGAAGCCCGTAGACCCTTTTTAAGACGAAAAAAAATTTCGAAAAATTTTTTTTCAGTAGTTTTCTTAGGATTTCTCCAGACCTGACGATGACAAAAAATCTTCATGGTCATATCTAAAAACTAGACACTTGGAGCTACAATTTGCTTTTTTTTTTTTTTTTCTGTGCGATCATTTTCCTCGGAGTTACAGCTCGCTGAAAATCACCAAAAAATTTGGAATTTTTTTTATATCCCTTAATTTTTGTGACTAGTGTATATACAAATAAATAGTGATTATTAAGGATACACAGTGTGTATTGAGAACTGTATAAATGAACTCAGACCCACAAATTAATAGTATTTGGTATTTAATCATCTCTTACTCTCGTCGGTGTATACATATATGTATCTTTGACGTCTGATTTGTATTTGAATGCCTCAAGGCCTTTATTCAACGACAAACTATTTGCCGTCGTCAGATTGCGTACTAAGTCAACGTGAGAAATTGTGAAAGTATTTTTGTTTGTTTAATATCACCGGGTTATTCCCTCAACTCGTCAACTTGATAAATATACGTGTACTACACAGTACATTGCAGTAGTGCAGTCACATCAGTAATAAACACGTGCGTCAATTCTCGCTCGCAAACTTATCATTTATTTTTTTAATGCTTCTTTAATTTTTTTTTTGTACCACTATCAGTAAATTTAATATTAAAAAAAAAAATTGCTTTGTTCACCTTTTATAATCAATCAGGCCGAACGACTCACGAGGAAATCGAAATAGCTTTTACTCTTTTTTCATCCTCATTTTCTCTCTTTTTTTTTTTAATATATATTTTATTGCATATATACTCGATTTCGTCGTAAGAAGTATAAGGTGGGTCGGCTTAATCAATCGCCCGGGATTGTTCAATTTTCCACTTGACAGTATATGCTATTTCCTCAGTCCTTTTTGCGAAGATCCGCAATTTTCTTTATATTGTATTATTGTCCTCAGTATCGAGTCCTCAGAATATAAGTTGAGGTAAATATCTATTTATATAAATATACATATAGATTTTTAAGGATATATATGTACATACATATATGATAAAATGCCGACTAGTGAATTTTTATTCGCGAAACAAAGCCGAATTTGAAACTAAACGATAAGTACTGATATTTGATTTGTCAGAGTCAAAATAAAAAAAGGTACAGTTTGATTTCCAAGATTGTTTTACTGAAAGCACACACGTCTGAAAAAACTATGACATTTATAAATAATTCAATCTGCGGCCCTTTGGTTGCTAAACACAATCAATACATTGAAATAAAAGCGTAATATGCAGTGTTTATTTTAGAATATTCTGACCATCTTTCTCAAGCCACATTGAATATGTTTATAAAAATATTTTTATAAATATGTATATAAAGGTAAGAAAAGGAGTAACGAGTAAGGAGTATATAGGTGTTAGCATTGATTCTTGATTTACTGATAAAATTCAAGTCAGTTGAGTTTTACTCCTTCCTTATTTAGAGTCGCTCTGGTTTTATTACTTGTACTCGTTCTTATGTAATAATAATAACAACAATAAAAATAATGATAATTTTCATTATTAATACAAATTTATTATTTTTATTAATTATCATGTTATTAAAAAATTTTACTTCATTAAAAATAATTTGGTTTTTCTTAAAATTTTTTTAAATCAATAATTTAGTAAATTAAACAAATAAATGATAATGATACTAATAATGATAATATGGACCAAAAAATTCTACTTTGTTCAAAATAATTTTAATTTTTAGCATTTACTTTCTTTTTATCAAAAATGTATTTTTGCGCTTTAAAAATTTGGTAAATTAAAAAAAAAAATAAATAATAATAACATACATCGATGAAACTTCTTTTTATATTAAAACAGTTATATCTCAAATTTAGTTGAGATTTCTCAAAGTTGGACCGTGCAATTAAATCTTATACACCTCAACTTTTGATCTACATAGGATCTATATCTTTAACTACATCTCCATCTAAATCTCAATCTCTCCGTATCCTTATAATATCTTTCCCTATCTCTATCTATAACTATAACTATATTTGCAGGATATATAAAGAAGATATAAAGTCATTCGGCTTAGAATATCGCATATAGTTTAATACCTGTTCGCCCGTAATGTTCTTCCGCGCATCCGTAATCGTGTAGTGCTTCACTCGGTGTTACCTCCACTTTACTGTGCGCGCGTCACTCTCTGAAAGCTCTCTTACTCTCTCCCTCTCGCTCCTTATTCGCTCAGTCCTTCCTCTCTTTTACCCTTCTATTCCCGGGATCGCGTAGTACAGCTCATGTCGGTAACTTACAACCCGGCGTGTTGCTGCCAGATGCCAGTTGATCAACCTATCAACGTTCGTGCATTACAAACCATGACTTGAGCCCAGCTTTATTTCAAATCTTAAATAATCTCTATCCTTATTTTTAACTTTTCTATTAAAATAAAATAAAATCTCTTACTTTAATTACTAAACTTAACTATCCACTTCTTCATTTTATAATCACTAGAGTTTATCACACCATTCCTTCTATCCGTTTGCTGTTACATTACCACCGCTTGTCCCTTAAAACCTGCCTTGTCTTTTCACATTACGCCCAAGCTTTTACCCTCCGGACTATATTTAGCAACTTGTATACTGTGATTATCACATTGTGAAAATAACAATAAAAATAAATAAATAAATAATAAAAAAATACAACTAAAAATCTCCAGAGCCCTACCCTTCACTTTTACTTCTACCCGAACAAAATCCAACAGCAGCAGCCAACCAACATAACAACTTGTTCTATATGTACGACACAACGGTCTACTTTTCCCGCTACTCGATGAATGACTACCCCAACATCGTGTCTTACTTCTATCCTCCGGGCTTTTCCAAAACTCCATTCTGCTCTATATACCTATAATGTATAATAATACTATATCTACATCTACTCCTCTCTAAAAACTTATCTCTCAACATTATTTTTTCACCATTTTATCTTAACCATTTTTTACGCTCTTTAGTTTTATTTAGGGTTACATGTTAATTTTAAAGCATCTGCATCTATATCTTCAATCTCGAATCTTCAAGGCCAGAAGCTAATCACTAAAAATTTATTACTCTTTGTTATCACATTTATTTATTTCAATTTTTATCTTAATTTTTTTTTTTTTCAAATTACCATCTCATTGTCTCCTAATCAGTATAAAAAATTTCAAATAATAAAATCTCACACACCGATAAAAAAATTAAGTTGATTCCTTAAATCAATTATAAAAATTATTGAGTCAAATAAAATTTATTATTTCAAGAGTTTCCTAGATTGATTCAAGAAAAGAAATCTTCAAAATGATATTCTTGGTTCAATTTTTTTTCTCTTTAATTTTTTGCCAGTATGGACCTCATTATTAAATAAATAAATGATTGCCACATTTATAAATAATTCTATGGTAAATGTGTATAATGTAAATAATTATCGCAAACCTTAACCTAAGACATGTAATTTCGATAACAAGATCTGATTATCGGGTGACGGGGTGTGTTAATTGAAATAGAAATGCCAGTGACTAAAAGCAGATAAATAATGTATTCAAGCCAACCGACAGTGTAACGGTATCAGTTGTATTGATAAGAAACGAACCGGAATGAAAGGGGATGAAATAGATGAATCCCAGCCCGGCTGGTCAATGAAACTGACGTCCAGAGTGAGAGTAGATACGCGATATATAGAACATGTAGTACATTATCTGTCGCTAAAAGGATAGTTGGTTATAGAAAGAAGGAAGAAGAAAGGGCGCGGGACAGGAAGTGAGAGGTGGAAAACCGATGACGACGAGGAAGGTGGAAGTAGCGTTCTCTGATGATATTTGCGGCCAGGGAGACTAGATTCAACCACTCTCCTCTCTCTCATTTTCCCTCTACTCACTACTCTCTACTCGGAGTAGAGAACGCGATAGGACTGCTTTTGCTAACAAACGCGCGAGTCAACGAGGACGTCTACTGATGCGCATGCGAATACACCGTTCACTACCGACTCACTCACTCACGTTTATTCTCTTTGACTGTCTTGCTCCGTTCGTTCATCTACACGTATATATGTATGTATACATATATATATATATATATATATATATATATATATATATATATATATATATATATATATATATATATTGTAATATATATATATATATATATATATATATATATATATATATATATATATATATATATATATATATATATATATATATATATATATATATATATATATGTATACATGACTATAGATATATATTTTTTTTCTTTCTCTCTTTTTTCCGAACGCCCGGATCTTGTCAGTGCGCTCAGCATCGTTGCCGCGACGACACTTACGACAATCACCCAGGTCATTTAAATCCGATCAGTGGTTCTTTTGCCTGGGCATGACTAAGAGTGACGACAATTTTTATTTACAATTGTTTTGTTAAATTTTTATTTTCAAAAATAAATTTATGTGAATTTTAATAACAAAGTTTGCTTATTTAACTTTCAGTGGTAAAATTAAATTTGTGCTTTAAAATTATGCTACTGGTAGGTGTCACGATTTATTTCATTAAATTCACTTGGAATTTGTTGTTGTTATTGTTATTGTTGTTGTTGTTGTTGTTGTTGTTGTTGTTGTTGTTGTTGTTGTTGTTGTTGTTGTTGTTGTTGTTGTTGTTGTTGTTGTTGTTGTTGTTGTTGTTGTTGTTGTTGTTGTTCATGTTATTGTTTTTTAAAAACTCAATAATGGAATTCAATTTAATTGATATAATAAATAAAAATTTGATTGTAAAGCGAACGCGGGAAAATGAAAACAAAAAAGCTCGAAGATTGAAATGAAACGAAACGAAAGGTAACACAATAAAAACTGAAAAAAAAAATATACGATAAAGAGATAAAAGTAAACGTAGGAAAAGCAGCTTTGTAAGTCATTTAAAAGTGACCAGTTAAAAGAGGCAGGAGGCGAAAGCAGAAATAAAAAAGGTTGAAAATTTTTAATCTAAATTTGTGATATCTGTAACAAGAAATACGAATAAGGGAAAATGTATTGTATCTAAAAATAACAATAGATCGAGGACAGGCTTTAGAAGAGACTGGGCCAGAACAGTATAAAGAATCTCTCTCATTCAATAAGTTAACTTTTTTTGTATTCTATTGACTAGAGAGTTGAGAATAAAAAAAAAATAATAATAAAATAAAAAATAAAGTTTAAGAAGTGAAAGAAATAAATGAGAGTACAAAAAGTTTGGTTGCCCGGAGCGTTTTCAAGTAGGAAATTCAAGTTACCAAGAATTTCGCATGCCGATGGTTACCGCCGAGCTTACTCTTATTACTCTTTTCCTATTGTATAGTATTGTATATTGTATATTCTATACAGTACAGAAAAGTATTGTATTTTTATTCCTTTCCTCAGCTCCTATCCGCCCTTTTAACATTCTTCTCATTTTAGTTCCTGTCATGGTGTAGTAGGCTGTAGGCGGAAGAGCCGGCTCTGCTCCCGATTTTTTCATTCCTCTTATTCACGCTCGAAAAATTTACGCAAAGTATTATTGCGACTATCATGCCAACAGATAATATAAATAAAACAAAAATAAAGAAAGGAAAAAAGTAAAACAATGTAACTACCCTGAATACATTGTCGGAGTAAATCCGAGGGTAAAATGCGCAGAATCATTTGACTTTTGAGATAACGTGGGCACAAATTAATAAGTTACTATAGACATACAATTCTCAAGCTCTTCGCGAAGAGGAGTTTCAGCTGCAGCATAAGTATAAGTATAAGTATATGTACTAGGGTGTGCCAAAATGTAATTTACAGGGATTTACAAGGTTTTAGATAAGTGAATGAGGGAGTATGAAAGAAACTGTCGAAAGTTTATACAGGAACAAAATTTTATTACCGTCAACTAATTCACTCGAATACTCGGCAACTTTCTTTCTGACATATAAATACATAAATTTTTATATATATTTATAATTATTAATGAAATATAGAACCAGAACACGGATGATATTAATCGATTGAAGCTTCTGTCTTCGGCTGGTAGTTAATAAAATTATCAATTCTGAGATTATTTAGAGCCACACAACACACAACACACTATACTCATCTACATGCAACACGCTCGGGGATGATAACCACCGTGAAACACAATTGGCTCGTTAGAGTCATTGATGCAAAGTTGTCTCATTCGTCACAAGCCTAACTCATCAGTATCAGCCAGCTATGAGAAGAGAAAGAGATACAGACACAGACTGGATTGAATACGAAAACCAAGAAATTACGTATGTATATCCCACGGATCCAGTGCAGAGGTTGCGTTCTGAATAATCTCAGAATCTTTTCAACATCTAAGTCAGGGTTGAGAACTGAGAATGCTGGTGGGTGCTTTTCATTTCATCCCCCTTTTGTATAACTGTATATTTAAAACGATAAGGGGATCAAGTTTACTCTGACTCAGATATTGGTGATCGGGATAACTTATTACCCAGGACTATATAACTACATCGTCGGAAACGGTTAGGCACAGGGCAAAGGGCATGGAGGTGATAAAGCGATAAGTTTTAGACCTCGGCTATTGAGGAAGATATATAATATATAAATGGAGGGCTGAAAGGGATGACAGGATATATAAGCCCAGATTTTCGATACTCAACGGTCAACACAGGACAGGGTGGAATATCTTTTGGGTGAGAATGGAATGGAAGGATTGAATTTAATTCGTCGGTCCTGATGTTGATGTCCATTTATGGGATAATCGGCAACCTGTAGGATTAACGATCAATTTTGATTCTTTGTATGTTACTGATGGTTTCTCGTTTCTGGTTTCTAGTAATTGACAGTTTATTTTTTCTATTTTGAGATAAATACTTTTATGTGTTGATGTGTAATATATATGTATGACCGGTACGCTATTGAAGTTGTCGACTCTTTACTTTGGAATAGACTTTTTAGACTGATAAAGGATTTTTAAAAGAGGTCGCTTTAGAAAATTTTTCCAATGAAAATTCATACGAACTCTCTTCTTTTACACTAGGCATCAAATATCCTCGAGCTCATTTGGAAGCTCTCACTCTTCTTGTTTTCTCTATTTTATGACTCGTCTGTCTTTTTTCATTGATTATTTTCGTTCTATTTTTTTTTCCACGCAAACATTTTTTTGTTGGTTGTTTTTTATTCACTCTTTTGCTTTCAACTTTATCATTAAGATGATGATGAACTTTTAACTTTTTCAGTAGATTAATTATGTGAAAAATAAAAATAATAATAATAATAATAAATGAGCGAAATATTAAAAAAAAAAAATATTAAATATGATGTATTATTACTATTTTCAGAAAATGGAAAGCCGAGATTTGCAAGGAGAATACTCATGAGGCGACAGTTATTAAAATATTATTTTAATAAATCAACTGGAAAGTGGAAGATTTCTGTTGCGTCTTGGTGATAGTATTGTCGTTGTAATGACGATATTAATAAACGATGTTAAATCACATAGACTTTCAAAGAGTATCTTAAATATAAAAATATATTTATCTATTTATTCATTTATTATTCACAAGTTTTCATGCTAAAAAATAGCCGAAAGTTCAGCATCAACCAATTACCTCGGCAGCTGCGGTAAAAGTGCCAGAAAAACAAAACAAAATAATAATAATAATAATAAAAATAATAAATAAAATAAAATATGCGGTATTTAACCGAACAAAAATAACCGGGGAAAAATCAGAAACGTTCATATAACACACGTGAGTGACAATGTGTAATGACAAGCGTGTTAAGAGAGTGAATAGGCGGCTTGGAATGCCGGTAAGACACCACCGACGATATCGAAAGTACCGGAAGATCCTCTGATTTATTTATTCTCCCGTGTAATTAATTTATCTTAATTATACTTAGATTTATTATCATTATTATTATTATTATTATAATTATTACTAGATCAAAAGAAACGTGATTTTTAATCATTTACAAGTTAGATTACTTTGTGATATTTTAAAAAGTTAAGTAAATAAGTAAAACAAGAAAATATATATATATATATATATATATATTAATTAATAATTAACCTGACGCTCAAGCGAATAATTCAATAATAATTATAATTACCGTACCTACCAAAGGCTGATTAATCTACGTATATATATATATATATATATATATATATATATATATATATATATATATATTTACCTCGTTTTTATTAAAAAAAAAATATAAGTAAAGATGATTTAGTGGGCTGTTAAATTAGCCAATTGATTAAAAATAAAAATAATAGAGCAAGTGCAAAGTGTGAAAGTGCGTAAAAAAAATAATCGATAAATAAAAGTTACATGTATAAAGTGATAGATGTAAAATGAAAGGATGGGAGAGAAGACACGGTGGTCAAAGCCGTCGGTGTTCATCGGTCGTCGACGTGCAGACAAACGGACACTGGGAGGTCCGACGATAAGCGTCGTCGTTAACGATGCGGGATCTAAACGCATACAACTGCAACAAATTGTACGAGGACGTCGAGTGGTCAGGACCGGGTATCGTTGGTACCCTCGTCGTCCTCGCATTTGTCGACATAATGGTAATTCTTGGCAATGTACTTGTCATACTCGCCGTTTACCACACTACTAAACTCCGCAACGTCACCAACATGTTCATCGTTAGTCTCGCGGTTGCTGATCTCTTGGTCGGGGTGGCTGTGCTTCCCTTCAGCGCTACCTGGGAGGTCTTCAAGGTGAATACAACCATCTAATAATATATTTAATTAATTTTTATATTAAAAAAAAATGAGAAAAAAAATAGGTTCAATTTAAGTACCGGTGTCTTGACGTCATTTCTTATCTCGAGACACCCCTTAGCTTCCATTGTATAATTAATCTACCGTTAATCGATGTCGCAAGGTCTGGATATTTGGGGACCTGTGGTGCTCGGTGTGGCTGGCGGTGGATGTGTGGATGTGCACCGCGTCAATATTGAATCTATGCGCGATAAGTCTCGACAGGTACTTGGCTGTTACCAGGCCAGTCAGCTATCCTCAGGTAAAAAAAATTTTTTTTTCACGTAAAAGTTTTTTTTTTACTTCGCTTGTGGGTATCTTACATATGCGATGCATAAAAAAATATTGACCAAGTTAAATTGAGGCACGACAGCTCTTTTCGATACTTTTTTAGATAACTAATTTACGTACAAAATCAATATATGAAGGGTGTACGACCGTCTATTGCTTAGTTAATAATATAAAATTATCAAGTCACTACTTAGTTGAAAAAAATTTTTAAATATAAAGTCAATAATTTAATTATACATTTTATTATTGAGAGTATAAAATATCTAAATGAAAAATAATTCAGTTGTAATAAAAAATAATCAGTTCTTAACTTTAAGATCTTGTGAGATCAGTTGAAATGATTTACTTTTTAATGCGTATTTTTAATTAAAATGTCAACTATTGACATAAAAAAATTTTTATAGTTCGTTGTTAATGTATAATTAAGTAACTACCACTAAACTTGTGATTTTTTATTGATTAAAACATAAAATATTGTCAAATATAGGTGTTGTAATTTATTGCACGATAATATTGATTATTTAAACTAAAATTGTCAAATAGAGCCAATGAAAAGGATATTTAGTTTGTATAAACTGTTTCTATTGACTTTCGAAATTTTTATCGATAAAGTTATTTCGATTCAATCTAGATTAAAATTTTTGCTGATCATGATTTATACAAGCGTCATTGTGTTATTGATTTTTAAATTATTAAAAAAAAATTTTTTTTAATTCTGATACTCTCCTTTTAAAAAGATTTTTTTAAGTCAGAACAATTTTTTTTTCTTTAAGAATTACTTACATAGTGAAAATTCGTCATGTGGGAATGAAATTAACATATGTAGAATAATTAAAATAAACAAGAATAAATTATGAAATAAAACATGAACATATTTACTCTAATAAAGAAAAAGTCGTCGTGCATGAAAATTTTCTTGAAAAATCACGTCAAATATAAAATTATGAAAATTACATTTTCAAACATAAATCTAAAAATTCATACTTTTTAATATTTTTTTTTTTTTTATTTACTTCATAATAAATTATTCAAACAAAATGAGAAAAATTTTTTGAATTTCTGACTACGCGATAAATTACCGAAAGAAGCGTAGTTTCCGAGTAAACCGTATATTTACACCTATAATTAATTAACATATAGATATGTAAGATACACATTAACGTTAGTTCATGAATTTCCATGGGAGGTATCTCTTGCTTGACTGCTCGAAGCTGATTGCTTGCAGATAATGTCACCAAAGAGAGCCAAGCTGCTGGTTGCAGCTGTGTGGGTGCTGAGTTTCGTCATCTGCTTTCCACCTCTTGTCGGCTGGAAAGATCAAAGGGTATGGAGCTACCTATTGTTCATAGAACATGTAATTCAATAATTACATATGTCATTGTCGCGATGTCTCTTTTATAAGGATTATCCATCCGTCCACGCTCGTTTTAAAAACTGCGTCACATATATACGCGGTAATTGTTTATGAAAAACTTGAAACAACAAAACAACAAAACTGTTTTTCAAACGTTTGCTAAGTAAATAAATAATTGCATAAAATCCACTTATTAATTGGCTTCAATTATAATTACAAAAGTTTAGTTAGCGAATAAACATGAACAATTAAATAACGAATTTAATTGTGATGAAACTTTTAATTGCAACGTCGAGTAAACAATAGATATTTCATAAAAAAAAACTTTTAGTTTTAGTCTGAATAAATATCTATGAAGTATAAAGTGATATTGATCAATTTTGCGTGTAAATACTATTTTCGGTTCACTTTTAAAAATAAAGCAATTTGCTAAATAAATAATAGAGTGTGTGGATGTGCCCGTTTTTTTTTTTTTCTGTTTGACAGTCAAATCCTCAACGAAATGACGTATCGACGCTGGATGATAGTGGGCCGTACAATGAAACGCGAATTATAGTACAGCCAAAACCGTGCCCCTGGATATGCGAGCTTACCAATGACGCTGGGTACGTCGTCTACAGCGCATTGGGTTCATTCTACATACCAACACTAGTCATGTTATTTTTCTACTGGAGGATATACAACGCGGCTGTATCGACGACCAAAGCTATTAATCAGGGTTTCCGGACGACCAAGGGCTCAAAAATGCTCGGATCAAGGTATCTATGATCTATAATACAATACATTTATATATTTACGTTCACGGCATGTTATGTTTTTATTTGGACAAATAAAATGAAAATTACTACCAAACAACTCACTAAAATCACAAAGTCAAAAACTGTACTTGGTATTTATTTTTTTTAAATTGATGATAAATTCAACAAAAGGCTCAACTTTGTGATTTTATTTCACTACTAGAATTCATGACTAGCAATCTGTAGACACTATGTGGCTAACGAAAATTTAAAACCGCTATTCATAAAATTTTGGTTCAATAACTTTTGGACATTTTTAATTAGGTATAGGTAAATTTTTTCTGTGCATAACTATACGTTCAAAAATAAATCTTTAAATTAGATTGCTAAGATCGATGACCAATAATTTGATGGAAAATGTGATGTAACCGTTATATTCAATTAAAGTCATACTCTTTAATCATTACGAAAACAGATAGAATAGTCAAAAAGATCTACGAAGTTACGTCAGAGTATCCTCGATAACTTTTATAATTTATTTACTGGAATAATTGGAAATAAATAAAAGAAAATTCATTAGTTTTGTTTTTTCCAAAAAATCCGTTATTGTGAAATCTCTTCAAAGTTTTACGAGTTATCTTTTTTGCTCTTGTTAATGACTTTTAAATTATTAAAATATATAACTATGGAACTTTATACAGATTTAACTGTACCAAATATTATTTTTTTCTTCACTTCGTTCTGTTATTTTTTTTACAATAATTTAATTTTCA
Source organism: Cotesia typhae (assembly GCF_013202065.1). Taxonomy (NCBI): domain Eukaryota; kingdom Metazoa; phylum Arthropoda; class Insecta; order Hymenoptera; family Braconidae; genus Cotesia; species Cotesia typhae. The sequence goes on along the minus strand of NW_027423757.1, from coordinate 7,498,730 downwards.
AAAATTGTTCTCATCTTTTCCAAAAACTCATCAAGCTTGGCGTAAGAAATGAACTAAAACTCGATTTTCCAAAAATCTCAAATTTCATTACAAAATTTTTCTTATCTTCTTAAATTTGTAGATGATAATTTTTACGATCTTAGTTTTGACTCTCGACAAATTAGAACCATACCGACGACATATTTACACTTTAATAAATATCTCCATGTATGCATCCATAAGGTAGTATTATTAAAAATTACTGTTAATTAAGCGTTAAAGTTGTTGTAGACTGCAAAATATTAAGTACAGAGTACAGAGTGTGTATGTACAATGATAGCGAGCAATTATTTATTTGTTTGTCTTGCACGCGGTCTTGAAGAAGATAATTGTTAGTTGATTGCCTTACCAAGGTAGGCAAACGAGCTTACATTTTCAGATAATGGCATTTAACCATTTAAAGTATATTAAATTTATGAAGCGCCTACAGCATAGTTCAACAGGACGAGACAAATTAATGATAAAAAAACGGGAAATGGTGAAAAGCTCGAGCTACTTGTATTGATAAGCATGTATGTTCAGGCATCACCATGACGCCCACGAAAGAACAACAACAAGAACCAAGAACCAACAACAGCAACACCGCCTCGTTCATCGTTACCGGAGTTATATATTTCTCTTAGCGATACAGGCAATTTATAGCGCGAGTATTTGTCTCTACTACCACGACTTTAAATGCCTCCGGTAATTGCTTTAAGTCCGCCGTAACTTGTCATACTACGCGTGTAGTCATATGCGGTTTTTAGAATTGTTATGATTTGTATGTATGTAAGTTTATAGTTTAATTTTGTACTTAAACTGCTATATTTATTGTAGTTATAAATACAACGTTTAATGCCAAGTTTATATTTCAAGGGATGTGTTTGCCGGAATGATTAATGGACTAAGTATTTTTATTATTTTTTTTTTTTAACTAACCGCAGAAGAAAATTCGGAGTTTCGTAGATTAACAAAGTTATTAGAGACATCCGGAACTCGTAATTTATCAGCTAAATATTCTGCGAAATATTTTATGCATTCAAAAACTTGAAGAATTTTAGGGTTTTGATGATAAATTATTGGCTAAAGTTTATTAGATTTTATTTTTTTAATTAATTTTACTTAGTTAATTTATTGACTGAAAAAAATCATTTTTTTTTGTTGGTGAGATTTGTACAAATATTTCATACTTGTATAATGAAAGAGAACAGTTTTTTATTTCTATAATTCTCAAGAAACTTTCTGTTACATTTTCAGTTAATTTTAGTCTGAAACTTTCGTAAGTTATTGTAATTTAAATGTAAGTAAATTAAATTTATGAAAGTTTTTCAAGTTAACATAACTTTAGTACAAGCTTGTTATTTCGACTCGGTCCAATTTTTTCGATTAAAAAAAAAAAAATTAAAGAGTTATTGCTGTTTTTGAATTTAATATTTTCAGTAGTTGTCATATTTATCTAAAATTACATCCAGATTATTCTATTATTTTAGAGCAATCTTAAAAAATAGTCTTCAGGCGTCGATATTTCGAGATCCTGAAGAGGTTTTACGAACTTGTGTGTAACTTTTTATAGCTCGTAAACGACTTGACCGATTTAAGATTAATCAGTGAAGTAGTTCAAGCTTCTTGTTATTTTTCAATGCCTCAAGAACTATTAAGGCAGTCAATTCCTAGATCTTATCATCTCTAGAACTTATGTGAAGCTCTCGATAATGACTTTGCCAAGTAAATTCTAGTTTAAATCTAAAATTTTTCTACATTGATAAAAATATTTCATTTATTTAATATAAAAATCTTTAATCAAGAAAAATTATTTTGAATCAAAGAGAAAAAATTCTTAAATGCAGTAAAATTTATTTGAAAAAAACAATTTCTTAGTTCATGATTTTTTCTGCTTGATTCAAGATGATCAAACTTTTCAAAATTATTTTCTCCCGTCAATATATTTTCTCTTTTATCAAGTTATTTTTTTATCAGTATGAATTTAACGTAATCATTACATTTTTTCATGTCTATCATATTCAATTATTTTTTTTTCTACAGATTTGATGAACAACGACTGACACTAAGGATACACCGCGGACGTGGGAGTGTTTATAATGGTGGGGCAAATCATAGTAGCACGAGCCCAAAAAGCCCAGAATCAAACCGTAGTGCGTCAGTACGTAAAGACAAAATAAAAATATCTGTTTCTTATCCAAGTACTGAGACTCTTAATACAAAGTGTAATACTCTTGAACGTACACCGTCAAAGTGTTCCCAAATTTCTGTGCACTACAATAGCAATGGACAGACACTGAGTCATCTTTGTCCGTCTACGAGAGGTTCTCATCTCAAGGTAATTGTTTTCTATCAAATCATTTTAATTATTATTATTTAATATGTTTTTGTGATGTTCTATTTTAAGGTAAAGGTACAGAAGAGGCCACACGAATGTAGTCGACTGTTAGTTGGGAGAATGACGAGTGAACAGAATATAATAACATTCGGGATATTGGACAGTCCAACTGACGGGTAGTTCATGAAAATGACATTTATTTTGTCTATGGTTTTGTTGTATCTATGTACTATGTACACTGTATGTATGAAAGAGTTGATCAACTTGTGTGGTTATTGCTGTTGTTGTATCGAGTGAGATGAAAGAAAGAGAGACAGTAATAGAGACAAAGAGAGCAATGCAGCGGCAGGATTCATTCGTGTGGCTTAATTACCAATGTCTATATATGACTGAATAAACCGGTCAATTATTATGTTCTATCCATCCACCCAACACACAGGAAGTGTACTTGCCAGCGTTATAATTCTGTCAATAACAATTATTTATAATTTATTTGCATTATTTTTTTTTTATATTCTCACTTGTATAATTACACTATTTTCACTCAAACTACTCGTTACAATATTCATTTTTTGTATTTTAATCTCTGATGCATGATTGCGCTTATGGTGGATCTCGATATGCTAAAATAATAGGCATCGAGATCTCGTGTTAATTATAACTTTTACATATTCGTTTTGCATATTCATCAATGAAATTACTCAATTATCCATTTTTAGATATTGTATACAAAAAATTTAATTTGATTAGATTTAAAAAAATTTTTTATGTACTGCTTTGAAATTTTTTTACTAATTAATTTATTGGAGCAATGAAAATAATTTTAATAGGGAATTTAGTGAATAATTCTTTGAAATTGATTAATTTTACATTTTTGGGTTCAAAAAAATAGTATGAACTACTTTGAGATTTTTTTCACTAATTAATTTATCAGAGCGTTTAAAAAAATTTTTAAAAGGATTTAGTCAAGTAGAAAATAAACTCTAAATAAGTGTAAATAATTTTAATGGCATAAAAAATACTTCAATTTTTGCATATTTAGTTTTTCGGTTCGTTCCACCTAAAAAAAAAAAAAAAATCTCTAAAAATAAATATCCAAAATAGTAAAAAAGTGCTCAAGATCTCTCTAGAAATGATTTGGTATTTGAAACAGCAATTTTTGTGGTTCGTTAAAGCGATTGGTACTTCACAAGCACATTTATTAAATGAAGTATCGATTTTTCTAACAAAAATATTTTTTTTAATGAACTAACTATTTAATTCAATCTCAAAGTAATTCTGTTCATAAAATAATTTCTTGTAATTTAATGATTCTACATTATTTATTTTAAAGTTCAAATTTTATATAGTTTTATCTGAATTTATTAGTAACTTTAAGACGCTTCTTTCACCAATAATAATTACCCAAGTTGTAAAAAAAAACTAAATAAATGAGCACAATAGCGATCACGTATTACACTTAGTTTGGTATAGAACAAGATTCAAAGCTTCAAACACTGTGTACAAGAGTAATATAATTTTGAGCTTTATTACCCAATAAATTTCAATAAACAACTTGGGACATGTTTCCTTTAAACTTAAATGTCATTAAAATTAAAAGTAAACTTGTATACTGTTGAAGTAACTTACTTTCAAACAGTTTAAATTAAATTAAAGAAATAATTCAATGTCGTTGCGTTCGCCTGATATTGTTGATTGAAAATACTAATCTAAAAACTATGCTCCTTTAAATTTGAATGGCTATTATTCTTGAATGGTAATAAGATCGAGATCTTTTGATAGCGCCACCCAATAACCAGAAAAGTGTTGATTCCACCAGAGTTTAAATTTTTAATTGAAAATTCAAACTCCTAATACGAAATTCCCAGCAGGCTCTACTTTCTGATAAGTTAATTCAATTAAATTGATTGTTCGATTTAATTGTTTAAATTAGTGGTTACTCTAATTGTGAACTCTTATAATTTCAATCTGACTAAGTCTTTTTGGTTAATTTGTTTCAATATGTCTTCATTTATATTACTCAATCGAATCAAGTACAAGTATGTTGGGGTTTTATTTTATTCAGCAACTAAATCACTCGAAAGTCGTTTTCATTTGTTGAAAGATTTAACGTCGAAATAATCCCTCTGTATTAATTCAGCATACGGGCTTTTATTTTAATTGGAAATTTAATACGGTTTTTATTTTTTCATTACTTCATTTAAAGTCTGATTTTAACAACTTATTTTTTTAATACAAAAGTTAGTTTTTTGACTCACCTAAATTTTGAAAGATCAATTTATTATATCTTTCAATATAAAAAATACTTCATTTTTTGTCATATTTATCATTCTTTAAACAGAATTTTAATTCAAACTTTAGACAAAGAGTCATTTTTAAAAACATTTAGTACCGTAGGTAAAATTTACTTCCAAATAAAATTAATTATTATCATGAATTCTAACAAAAATTATAATGATCCACAACTGAGCACAAAATCTGAAGATGATAATAACCCCTTTACAACGATAGATGGTAGTAATTATTTATCATAAGTTAACTAACAAAAACAGTATTTTAAGGCTGTCCAGTACAATTAAAAGTTTTAATTAATAATAACAACAACAATGATGATCACGATCAGTAATAATTATATATTGTTGATACAATTTGCCGAGAACAGGTCGGAGGTATTAATCGAGTAGGAAGCTCCAGAAGACCAAGCCGTAGAAGCAGTTGTGAGAGTCAAGTAACCGGAGACGAAGTTTCACTCCGCGAATTGACTCCTGGCGGCGAAGAGAAGCCTCGGGTGATGAGAATGGGCAAGAGGAACATTAAAGCTCAGGTATATTACTAATCTTACACGATGGAACTTTGCCAGATTGTTTAACTCCTTTTTGGTATTTTTGTTGTTTTTATATTTATTTATACTCCAAGACATTGTTTTTTGTTGGCAAACTAAAACTTTTTTTTTTTTTTTTTTTTTCATCTGCTAATAGCGCTCGGTTGTGTTTATGGCAAGACATTATAGTCATTGAGATAATCACGAAAAAAAAGTAGAGGAGATAATACTCATTCTGGATGTACTACTAATACCGTACACTTTATAAGAGCGAATATAACCAACATTAACGTTTTTTAAGTTATAAGTTAAGTTATAAATACAACCGATAAATTTTTTAGGTAAAGAGATTTCGAATGGAGACAAAAGCTGCTAAAACATTGGGAATAATAGTTGGTGGTTTTATACTTTGCTGGCTACCATTCTTCACAATGTACTTGGTACGTGCATTTTGCCCGAAGTGTATACATCCAACAGTATTCAGTGTTCTGTTTTGGCTTGGATACTGCAATTCAGCGATAAATCCATGTATCTACGCTCTCTTCAGTAAAGACTTTAGATTCGCATTCAAGCGGATTATATGCAATTGCTTCTGCAAACGAAAGAAAAATTCATTGCGACGTGGGAGCGACGGCAGCCAATTGGCAACGAGGTTGTTTATCGATGATAAAAATAATAAAAAATACATAGTACTACCAAAAATGAAATCCATTGATATTAAATGATTAAAACAACACACATTACATGCTATTATTATTATTGCTATTACTACTACTACTATTATTATTATTATTATATTTATTATTATTTATTATTATTTATTATTTATTATTATTAAAAGAAAACATTTTTTTGTCGTAAAAACTGCTCAATGACTGTCTTATTATTTTTTAGTTTCTTAAAAAACTAATTTAATATAAATATTTTTTTTTTGTTTTTTTTTTGTTTTTCTCATTTTTAATCTGCAGGAGCGACAGAAGTCCCAACTATTCTAACCGGACACAGCACCACGGTGTGTCAATAGAAGATTCTGACCCTGAGCACATCGTCCACTCGGGAAGCGACTCGAGATGACTCTAGCGAACACGGGGCACCCACCGCGTCGTCTTCGATTCATGATACATGATACTAATGAATTAATCAATACCAGCTGTATTATGACCTATGATGTATGATGTGTGAGGAGTTCACACATCATCAACAACGAATTACCAGTGTCGATGATGAAAATAAGTATTTGTTGTATTAAAATATAATGTGTAATTGTAATCTGGACAGTTTGCAAAACCTTTGATGCCATTGATTTGATTACGATCATTATCATCAGTTATCATCAACATCACCATCTTATCTACCTCTGTGAATCTTTCGGCTGTTGTGTGTCTCGTTCTGCATTTTATTCCATTTCTGGACTTATCTGCAAAAGAACTGAACGCTTATCAAGAAATTTGATCATTCATCAAACCAGAGACGAGTAGAATCTCTCTAGTCAAACCGCAATCGCGACTACTCAGTAATCATTTTCAACACGAGTATCGAATCGTGCTGTGGTGTCGAATTTCAATGTGTGTCATAAATGTTACTTTAATTGATGAACGATTTAATTATTAATGATTAAATAACACTAATAATAACTATATAAATATTGAAAAAAATAAATAATAATAATAAATTTATCAATAAATTTAAATGAAGTATAACAATTATAAAAATAAATTATGATTTAAATATAAAGGGTGATATCAAAAGTATCGATGTGTATTCAAACGATGTGTAATTACACGTGTATATAATAATATTAATAATTAATAATGATAATGATATTGATATTGATATTGATATTAATAACAATAACAACATATATGTAATATTTAAGTCGGTGTTTAAAGATATTATCGAAGACTACACTGTGTGTGTAGATCTTATTAAAGCGATTCGATGTGAGCAACAAGCTAAACCAAATGTAGAAATAAGACAACAAAGTTATAATAAATAAAATGTTTAAAATACGAAAATTAATCTATTTTTAAACTTTATTTTTCTTGTTTGAAATAGTAATGAGTTAAAGTTAAAAAAAAAATGTTTTTCAATTTAAGAGTCAAAGTTCAAAAATTTGCCGTAAAAATAAACAAAGTAAATAAAAATTAAATTTTTCCATTTTCTAAGGTTAAAAATGAAGTGGAGCTGGAAAATTATTAATATTTTATTTTTAAAAATCATGTAGATAATTTAATGTTTAAATGATGATATTGTTGGTAATAATAATAATTATTAATAAATGAAGTTATCGGATGAAAATATCTACAATGTTTGAAGTATTAATACAGTGTATCTGTTTTATTATTTAGCAGTATGCAAATGTTCCCTTTTGATCAAGTGCTTTTGAAATATTTGAATGAAGTGATGATGATTTACGGTACGAGTGATAATAAAATAATAATGATTCTGTTGAGACTCATTTGAGTCCTAGCACCGCCACTAAACTATCAACATGTGTGTATCATAAAATGATAATTAGATTAAGCAACAGTAATTTGCATATCCCTCTGCGTTTACCTCTCATCATTATCCATTTGCATACAAGTTAATAATTTAATAATAATAATAATAATTTAATAATAATAATAATAATAATAATAATAATAATAATAATAATAATAATAATAATAATAATAATAATAATAATAATAATAAATAAATAACTATCAGCGAATAATGCATAACTGTATCAAAAGGGAAAAATTACGGAATCAAAACACACATATACAACTATAATCGTATGAAGTTTAATGATTTATTTAAATCGCATGTAATATGCGCTTAATACAGAAATACTAAATGTGAATGCCAGTCAAGTGTATGGCATGCTCGCTCAAACGAGAGATTATCTCTATTGAACCCACTCAAAAGGTATTCAATCATTAAGTCCCACTACCTTTAAAAAACCTCCACACGATATTTTTTTTATTACGATGATAATCATAATTATGATGGTGATAATAATGATGATGAAGAAGATGATACTGACAGTGATGTAATCCTCAGAGTCTGTTAATCTGACGGGTTTAATTATAAAGGTAAAAAATTTAAAGATAAATGGATGTCGGTTTGAGACGGTGACAAGATAAGAGGTTTTTAAAAAATTTTAGTAATTAGATTTCTTGAAAGTTTTAATCAAGCTTCTGGTAGATTCGTTGCGAGAACTCGGAACCCATTATGGTCTGCGATGTAGTGAACTTGCTGAAGCAGCCCGTTTGCGTCGATATAGCTGTAAGCTCCGCGAGTTGTGCCGTCTAATGATCTGGACTCACTTTTAGCGCTGGTGTCACCCGTGTAGCTGTAGTCGTACTGACCCAAGGAGTCTTGAGTGTGTCTTAGTGATGAGTGGACAGGTCGCTGGGAAATCACCACCGAGTTTGGTGACGGTATTGCTGACGAAGATCGTATTGCTTCTGGTGGAACGGGCACTGGATAAGATCCTACACCAATAGCTACTGGAAATTCGTTGTAATACGACGGGAATAATGGAGAAGATGATGGTCTTTTATTTAGGTAAAATTGGTCGAACGCTGGCTTGGGAATTTCAATACGTGATGCTTCGTCCTTTGATAAAACGAAAGGATTTTTGGAGGATGATTGCTCGAATTGATCAATGGCATTTGAAGTTTGCGAGATTCCAAGTGAATTTGCTATTCTCGTATACTCTGCCAAGTGATTCCGACGTGCTTCTGCCACTTCAGGAGTTTCGTTTAATGCTACCAAAGAGTTATCTGGCTGTTGCGGTAAATTACTCGCTCTAACTCGAAATCCATTCACCGGGTCTGCAGTATAAGCTACATTCTGTAGAATACCATTTGCGTCTACGTAAGAGTATCCTAAAATCATTAATCAAATTATTGGATTTACACAGAAAATCTTATTGTTATGGAAAATTGTTTTCCTTTCAATGTAAAGTGTTCCTTATACTGAAAAAAAAAATTAACTTGATTCAAGAGATAAATTTTAGAATCAAGAAAATTATTTTAAAGAGCTTCATCGTCTTGATTTATGTTGAAAAATTCTTCAGTGGATAAATTTTATTTGATAAATATTTCAGTAAGCTGTTTTTAAAACTCAAAATCGATCGACCGATTAGATTTTTTGTAAAAAAATTTTCAAATATTTTTTAATCAACACCGAATAAAAATTTTTTTAATTCAAAAAATTATCTTGATTGATCTTGACAAAATATAAAATCTCAACATTGTAAAAAATTTTTCCTATAAAATTTGCTCTAAATTCATTGAGCACTTGAATGTTTATTTATTTTCGCTGTTATTACTTTTTTAAAAATAGTCACGCAAACACATCATTAGTCCTTCTGAGGGGCATATATTTTCGTGACTTCAGGGGAGAAAATAAAATATTGTGAGTAGTATAGATATATATTTAAAGGGAAGCTACCTCCTTGAGTAATGCCGTTCGATCTAGATTCCATTTTTGCATGATGAGGCCCTTGATAACCGTAACTATATGAGCCAGAACCATCTTGATTGTGGAATTGTAAACCAGGCCAAAGTGGAGTACACGCTGTAAAGCCTACGAAGCTCACGAAAAAGCTCAACTATTTAAACAGACAATTTTATAGTTATTTTAGTATTTACACAAAATACTCTATCTTCTAACTCTTTCCATTTAATTAAAAGCTAAATCTTTTAATGTACTCGTTGGGTAACCCGCTTGAGACTACGTATTAATAATGATTAAATATCAAGTATTTATAAAGCAAAATTTATCTTTTAGAGATTGGGATGAAAAAAGTGTGTGCATAGTTTTTTTTAAATTGGATGTTAAATTGATAACGGAGCTGAGTAACGATCAAATAAGTATTTTTACAATGTTAAATATACTCTGCGTATTTTTAAGAAAAAAAAAAATAAAAAGACTTTATTACGGAGTTTAAACTCAAGTTTAAATGCAAATATACAATAATGAGTTAAAGCTCTCTGTGACTTTTCCATCAACCAACTACATTTAAAATCTACGGGAGCATAAATTAAATGCCATTTATGAAAGACTAAGAAGATTAATTATAACATGGAGCCGACAGTTGTACAAATCAATTAGTGAATGAAAGTTAATTAAAAAAAAGCAAACAGAAACGCTATTAATTATTATTGTTTATAAATTGTTTTAATTTTTTATTTTACTTTTGTTTATTATTTTTTCGTAATAGAGATGAAAGGAAAATTATAAACACATTGTTTTAATTAAATTGATTGTAAAAAGAATATTTTTGATAAAATTTCAATTTTTGAAAAATTATTAAATGTAAAATTAAACAAATTGTAACATTCAAATAATTTAATCTAAACTTCAAATATTAAACTATAATTTTTAGGCATTTTCAAAAATATTTTATATGAAGAGCTTATTTGTCTTGGAGTTTTTTATTGATGACTTTTTAATTAGCTTTCATGAAAATAGTAATAAAATAAAATAAAAACTTTTTGAATTTAAAATTTTTCTATTAGATTAAAGAAAATTAAAATTTTATTTTTAAATACTTAAGTGAAAAACTATAAAAAATCAAAGGTCTAAATTTTTTAAATATTTTTTTATGATCATTCTTTAATAAATAAAAATCATCAATTTCGTTATTTTAAAAAATTTTCAAGAAAAGCCTACACTGCACAAAAATTAACTTGATTCAAGAAATTTTGGAGAGTTTCACCATTTAAATCAAAAAAAATTTCTCAGTTCAATAACTTTTCTGCTTAATTCATAAAAATGAATTTCTTCAAAATGACTTTCTTGGTTTGAAAATTTTTTCTTGAATCAACTCAACATTTATTCAGTAAATTGATCTAATAATAAAAAATAATAAACAAAATAAAAAATACGCTCAAAAATTGGATTAGCATAAATCCCAAACATCATCGACATTACAATAAAAATTAAAAAAAAATGGTAGCACAAATTACTCACACGAAACATGATAAATAACAAATAACACAGTAATAGAGATATTTAAATAAACAATCACTTAGCAGGTTCAAATATAATAAAGTCAACGTAGGTTATATGAGAGAGCGAAGAAGTTGAAACCGGCGCGTCACATCTTCTTATATAGGATTGCCCGGATGCGCGGGCTCGTGCGCGGGCCATAACAGTGTATGGATACATGCAGGATGTACCATGCATGCATACATCGACAAGTACCAATCCGAATGTGCAGACCGAGATAGAGAGAGCAAAGGGAGATTATTTTGCCTTTTGCTTGTTTTACCCAACTGTCCTCAGGACAGCAGTTTTACTGATAGGATACCACCGGCGGGCCCTATGGAATCCTCCCTACTGCCAACTCCGTGACTACAAATCACCCGGGATTCGATTTTCACCTCGATAAATCATAGTTTATTGCTTTCAGCACGAGCTGCCGCATCGTCATCATCCTTGTCGTCCTCTTCGTCCTCATCCTCATCCTCATCTTTTTCCTCGGCGTCGCAGTTCCCAGTTCCAGTCATAACATATACAACCGCAATCTACTATGCAAGAACGCGTTTCTTCCTTCGCTATTGCTATTTTTATACTACACCAATAATTTTTATTTTAACGCGCATACATTTCATATTTTAAATCCTTTTTAACGTCCATCCTTTATCTTTTTATTACATTTGTCACACCGTATTCGATTAGTAAAGCTTTACTCTCTCTTACTCTTCTACTTCAGGCCACAGCTAGTGGTATTTCAAATTTTTTTGATGTCGTTATTTTTCCGCTGAATAATCTCTCAATAAATTTCGCCGCTAATACATTTATTTATTTGTTAACAGCGTATTAAATTATATTATATTGAAATATTAAAGTAACTTCCAACAATAATTCTAAATTTAGCAATAAATTTACGGCTGTAATCAAATCACAAATATCGTAAATGTAAACTAAACGTGCGCGCCATCGCACTCAGTAGGCACGTATACCAGTAATTCCATTGACATTACTCATGTCAGGCAATCCATGATGGAACAATAGATCACGTAGGTGCCCTGCGTTGGATTTGACATTGGCACTAAAATGTACTTGAAACCTTCGGAGAGATATTATGCATGTCAAATACAGAAGATAGCCCACATATGATCAATTATTCTCATCCTAGCTCTCTAAATATTACTATCTCAACTACCTATAGCGTTGTATTACCGGATTATCTAATATTGTTAACATTTAAAGATTTATTTACACTTTATATACCTACGCACAATGTGTATCATATTTTTTATATTATTTTTAAGGAATTTTCAAATTTTATGAGGACTTGGGTCAAAAACTTGGTGTTAAATATTTAACACTTGCGTGTGTAAATTTGACATTTAATGTGTTAAATCAACACAAAAAAATTTGAATTTTATCTTGGTTCAAGACATAGAGATTGTTTAAAATGGTCTGGTTCCAAAATTTATTTTATTGGTGAGAATTAATTTTTTATCAACCTAGAAAATAGTAAAATTTTTGTTCAAGTAAAAATCTTCTCTCTGCTCTAAAAAATTTCATAAAAATTTCCTTGATTCAAGAAAATTTTACTTTCTACTCAAAAATTTATTTTTTCTAAGTGAATATTTGAATTTGATTTTATGGCAGTTGATTGTAATAAAAAAAAAAAAAAAAAAAAAAAAAAAAAAATTGATGGTTAAATTAAAAAAATATCGGTTTTATAAAAGTTATTTTCTCTCTAAATACATTTGAGTCCCTCTTATTATTCACAGGAATAATAACTCACTTATAAGTTCGTTATATTAATTAACAAAATTCATCAGCATATTTAACAGAATCGTTAATGGTTGTTATTGAATTTTGATAACCAGCAATTTATTTCAAATTATCCCATTCAAATTTAGTACGAGCTATGAATAAATATGCGTATGAGAGTAGATTGTAGATTGCTTTTAAAATTCAATTGACTGATAAATTTTTCTACGCAAGTTAAATTCAAAGTAAAAATAAAAAGAGAAAATGAAGACGAGGAAGCGCGATAAATTAAAACGAGAGCTTTTACTGTAAATAATAATAGACGAAAACATTAATAAATAAAATAATAATGATAATAGTTGAACACATATTATCGGAGGGTACAGTACGCAATAAATAGATAGATAAATAGATAGTTATAAGAAGGAGAGACCTTGTAAATGAAACAGTTCCAAGTCGAATGGTATCGGTGTAACCCTTTTGGGCGTCCTTTTCTACAACGGGGCATCTGTTCCGCCCACGCATTACTCGCGCAAGAGCCACGTAACTTCTATTGCTATTCCCCGGGATGAAATGGTAAAAATAATAAAAAGAGAATAAAAGGGAACGAGTTTTGCTGGAGCTGGAACAAGAGTGCACGCCAAGTCGTTTTATGCAAGGTATCCGCGTCGAGTATTTATATGGAGCTATGAAGATCGCGCGTGAGAGCGTGAACATTCTTTCTTAGCGTTAACATATACATACCTTTTGGGAACCTTTAGCTAGTTCCCGACAACAAGCTACTATAAACCTAGTCGATCTAATCTTTACTCACCGCAAACCAGAGTTCATTGCCACCTCATGGAATTTATATTCTTTTTCAATTATTTATTTTTGCAATATCTTTTCAATATATATATTATTTAAGTTATTATATCACAGAATCGCTGAAAAATACCCTAATTTTATTTTTGTTTTTATGAAAATTTATTTGGTTAAAAAATTTTTGAAAAAAAAAAAAAAATTAAAATTTTTTTTTGTTGTTAATAATTTTACTGACATAATTAAAAAAAAATCTTATTTTTTTTTTTGATTTTGAATATTCATAAAATTTTTTTAGTACGAGACAACTGAGTAATAATTTTAATTTTTACACCATGTATTGTGTTCATTATTATTTGATTTTATGTATTTACAGTAATTATCGCCGGTATTATTTTTACAATTAAAATTGAACTTTGATGAGAATAGCTGTGTTGTATTGGGTTTCATGCTCGATAACTCTGTTCCCTCATCATGTGCTTGATTTGCGATGTAATAAAATAAACAAAATTATGCTGTGAAAATATTGGCTCGAAACCGAACTGCTCGATCACCCGTGTTTCCACCGTAGCATCTGAACCCCAGCTGAAAAATGTCAACGGTCAACTGGGACAAAGATAACTAAACTTGTATATTAACCACATAAACTGATCAATAGTCGAAATAACAGAAAAACAGTGCAGCGATTTTTATGTCTACCGGTACGGGGGTTGATAGCAAAAAAAAAAATTCTCCGTGCGCTAATACCTATGTGTATCAGTTAGGAATGTGTGCACACTGTAAATGTATAGGAAATTTATCGACGTCCATTCATTTCAGTAATTTTCATTTGGTTTGTTTGTTGCGTCATTTATTTGTGAGTATCCGATAAAGTTTAATGAATTGATCGATGATACTGGTGTAATAGTGGCTCTGCAAAAGTTGTTCAAGTGAATATAACATCCGGAGATTTTCATTCATGTGGATATTAAATTCATGGTGAAATACGAAGCATTTAATGTATAGGTTCAGTTGTACTTGTCTATTTTTCGTCGGAGTGGTAGTGAAAATGAAAAATAAAAATAAAAAACAAAAAAAGAGATTAGAGATAAAAAATAAAAAAAGTAAAATTAATATTTTTCAAAATATGCAATGAAATTTCCGTATGAATGGCTCAAATATATTGTTCAAATAGTACGTTCCCACGTATGTAAATATTAACTACTAACGAAGGGTTTGTTGGTGTGTGTCGTAAAACCTCGTATCGCCAACACTACAAATATGCGAACAAAAGAGTGCATACACATATGTATATAGTTAATATTGAGACCACACCCACTGTATTTACTACCCTCAATCCACTAGTACATTTATCGTCTTTCCGGTTATATTTGCCAAAAAAAAAAATAAATAAATAAATAAATAAAAAAGTTGTGTACGTAGGAAAACTCTATCTTTATCACTATCTCTATCTCAGTCTTAGTCTCAGTTTCAGTCTACGTCTATGTCTCTGTAAAAATAAATATAGACATTCATATGATTTTTACGTTTTATTACAAACATTTTTAATGACTCCTTCTTGAC
Source organism: Cotesia typhae (assembly GCF_013202065.1). NCBI lineage: Eukaryota > Metazoa > Arthropoda > Insecta > Hymenoptera > Braconidae > Cotesia > Cotesia typhae. Next base: position 7,483,461 of record NW_027423757.1, on the reverse strand, counting down.
ATAGCGTGTCTCGATATATATAAAATATAAAATACGCTAGGTAATAATTTAAACATCCTCGGGCTCGACTAGCAACTTGAGTGTCTCGCCATTTCTCAAAACGGTCATGATCAAGGCGCCGGGTTTTTCAATAGCTTTGTAGACGTTTGCGACTCCAACCACTGGCTCGTCGTTTACGTGTGTTATAATGTCTCCAGTGCGTAGACCTCCTCTGTAAATTTATCTGATGTCAGACATTTTTTTTTTTTTGTTAAAAGGTATATAAAAAAATAAAAATCAAATTGATATTTCTCAATAACGATGAAATATTTCGATTAACTCAAAAAATTCAATTTATCGGTTATTATTAAATAATTTATTGATTAAAGCATTGAAGCCAATTAAAGTACTTTGATTTTCAATTTAATATAATATTTGTTTTGATATTTTTATTTAAAAACAGAATCGCGAGCTAACGGTTATTGGAAAATTTAATATTGCGTTGAATCGTGTATGGATTCTCATGTAATTCGAAACTTCTCATTTATGTTGAAATACCGTATACTATGGTATATTAATAATACTATCCTGTAACTTTAAAAATAAAAAAAATTTACAAGATGCTTTTTTCGTTTTCATTGACAATTTCTATGTAATATCAATTTTCAGTTAAATATTATTAAAAAAAAAAAGTTTTACAAATGAAAATTCAGAACTGGCGTTTTACGCTTGTATTAAAGCGCAAATAAAGCAACTTTTATTAGAATAAATAATTGCAGTAGTCAAATAATATTTCGCAAAAATTTTCCTAGCTGGGTAATTACTATAAAATCATTTGTTGTTTAAAAAAATTTTGAATGTATAAAAATATTATTTTTGATAGTTACGTATGTGCAGGTGACCCCAAAGTTACTTTCCATACAAGAACGCCATGTCTTATATTAATTGGTATATTACTATTGCGTTGTTGTAACTCAGAGAGAATATCAGGCGTAAGAGAGAGCATCGTGATGCCCACATAACGCCGTTTGTCGTGTTCAGTATTATTTTCAGCTCCAGCATTGTCTGTAAACGATACCATTAATAGTCAATAATTAATTATTATTACTCAACATATTGTTTGTGTAATATTATAACATAAAACGATAAAAATAAATTTACAAATACAAATTTATGTAATAAAATAATTAATTATAAATAGAATTACCCTTGTTGTGTAGTTGAACTTTTCTTAAAAACTCTTTAGCATAATCGATCGGTATTGCAAATGAAATCCCAGGCGTGACTTTCATCGCATTTATACCAATTGCTTCGCCATTCAAATTTACTAGTGGACCACCAGAATTCCCAAACTATTTAAATTAGATTTTTTTTTAATCCAATATATTTTTCTAGTTTTATTTTAGATTTTTCCGTGCACAATTTACACGATTGTTAACCTTTTCTCCAACAGTAAATTTCTGTCGCAATACTCACAGTAATTGGTGCATCGGTTTGAATGTATCTCATGTGTTTATGATCCAAACCCAGTTCTTCGCTCTGTCTATTTCCGCTAACAATTCCACTAGTGATGGTATTGCTAAGCGCTAGCGGTGAACCTATAGCGACGACAAATTCACCGAGTCGTATGTCTGATGAACTTCCGAGTTTCATCACTGGCAAGTTTTTCTAAAGTTTTTTTTTTATGTATTTATTATTAATTGTTTTGTTGTTAAAAAATTTATATATACAGAATAATTTATTTAATATTTCACCAAAGTTGAGAGAAATTAATTTCATTTTAAAGATTTCTATTATTCTATAATTTTTTAATTTTAAAAACAAATTTTCTGTGATAAATATTAAAATTTTTATAACAGTGATTAATATTAATTATAAAAATAGGAAAAAAAAATAATAGTATTTAGTATAAAAATACCTTATTAATTCGCACAGTTGCTAAATCAGTGTGCAGATCAACGTTTTCAACTTTTCCCGTATAAGTTGACCCATCTTGAAGTCTGACCTAAAAAAAAAAAAAAAAAAAAAAAAAAAAACTATTCACTGTATTTAATAAAAATAAAAATGAAAAAGTTAATTGTACCCGAGAGTCAGCTCTTGAGATTTAACCTGTTAAATTTTTTACCAGCTTTTAAATTAACAATAGACTTGATAAAAAAATTCCATTATTAAATTAATTAACCCATATTAATAATTAAAACTCATGGAATCAAGTATGACAGAGTATTTAAGCTAGTATCAAATAATGCACAAGTGTATAATAAAAATTTATTCTGAGTCGTTTAAAGTATTGATTTGAATTTTGAGTAACCGAAAAAAATCGCACAAATTATTAATTAAAGAGTACAATAGACACGAATCATTGAAGATTAAAATAGATCAATTTTTAGAGCAAGGTCAATTCAAAACAAGGACTTATTTTCAATTATTAAGCTTTTATGCATATATCTATTTTTGATATTTTAATTACTTAAAATAAGCCAATGTCAAATATTTAAATTGATTCATTAAACTTTTATGTTTTTTAATTATTTCACCGTATTTTAATATTCAAACTTTAATAATAAATATTAGCCATTCTATTATTTATTTTATTTCTTAATATTTATCATTCATTTTTAATTATCATTATTATAAACTCATAAATTGGGTCACTTTGAAATATTCTTAATTGTGACTTTGAACTAATAAGTTTCCTAATTAATTTATAGCTACAAACGCCTGCTGTTCTCAGCTAATATTTAATTAATAATAAACAAATACTTATAATAATAAGATAATAATTTATGAATATTAATAACTTTAAAAGGATTGTATGTTTATAATTACTTTGACAAGAACACCTGGTTTTTTTACTAAAACAACATGAGCGTTGGTAAGTATCAGTCCATCCTCACTAACAATAAATCCTGATCCATTGCTGGTCGTCGCTGGGTATCCTTTAAAAAAATCATGTCTATTTTTTCAATTAATTATCATTCTCAGCAATTACTTTCTTACGTTATATGCTCAAAATATATTTAATAAAAATGATACCGAAGTCAGCAAAAATCTGATAATTTTTTGATACATAAATTATTAAAAAAAAAAAAAAAAAAAAAAAAAAATTCTTAAAAACTCTCATGTAAAAATTTTGAAAAATTATAAATTCAATTTTAGAAAAATATTTTCTCAGTACTATTTCATTTTTTAAAGAAAATTAAAACGAACAATTTTTTTGATTTTGTTTAGAGAACTGAAAAAAATTTTTTTTTAATTTTACATTCATTTTTTTAAGTATTACTGTGTTAAATAATAAAAAAAAAAAAAAAAAAAAACTTTTATATATTTCCAGATGTTTGTTAATTTCAGTATCATTGAAAAATAAATTTATATTAATCAATTCCTCAGTAAATTAATTATAAAACGTCTCAATGAAACATTTTCATTTAAAATCTGTACAGCAGTTTGATTAAATAAATAATTAATGTAAATAATTTAGTATGACGTTAATAAATATTTGAAATTACCTCGTTTGATCTTTGATTTCAATATATACGACTGAGGGCAATGATGTTTGCACAACATCAGCAATGAAATTGTATTTACTCCGGTTATCGCTTATGTCTGACGAGTCGGATTTGGCGAAAACTTTTGGTATTAGTAAATTGTAGTATTTGTCAAAATTTTTCTTTGCATTTTTGACACTATCACTGTCACTGTCACTGCACTTGTAAATACCGTAGGCAAGACCGAAAAGCCCGAGTGATACCGCATAGGTTAAATTAAATTTCCTTATTAGCTTTGATGTTTCGCAATGATTATTGTCATGGTGGTAATGTTTTTTTATTAAGTGAGTTAATGAATAATTTTGGGAGATTACGGAAATGGGTCTTATGAATTTATTTTTACTTATGGTAAATAATAATTTACATAAGAAGGAAGCCATGCTTTTACTTGCATGATACCGCACACTTGTACTGTACTTTTGTTATTACGCTCAGGTTTTTGTTTAACCGCTTGTTGGCAGGTAGTAAATTTCGATTATCAACTCACTGATGATAATGCAGTAAATTATAAAAGCTGATAAATAAAAATTATCTGATACTATATTTACCAAAATGACATTTGACATTTTTAAAAAAAATTAATTATTGATCAACAGATTCGGTAGAATCTGGCGCCAAGTTCCGTTCTCAAGCCAGACTACCGAGTGTGTATATACCGTAAGCAGAATCGTTTTTTGAGGTTACAAGTTTTTTTTCAAATTTAATTTGATTTTTTTTTTATATGATATTTTATAATAGTAGTTCATGCTTTTTATTACGCGTATTACTTGATTATTATCAATTATCTTTATAATTTCTATTTAAAATTATTAAAAATAATCAGCACAAACTATAGCGACCCAGATTTTTAGATTTTAACTTTTTCTTATGTAAAAAGCGGACGGCCAGAGACTAAATAATATAACGATGCATGCTAATCTTATAATAGATGGGAAACTACAGTGAAAAAAAGATATTTGACAGCTTGCAATTACACACGCCAGGCGGCGCAAGAATAACTTTTACATGAACTATAGCTTAAAGGGGATAGTTTGCCACCAGAAATGTATTAAATTAAAATTGTCAATTTTTATTATAATTACAAAAAAACTGAAATCTGAACAAAAACAGTTTCACTGTAAAAAAATCGTGCCAAGTCCACGTTCATAAGACTATTAAGAAAAAAATTTTATTTCTTTACAAAAAGATATAAAATAAAAAATTAAAAAATCCAAGTAACCGATATGGTTGTATATGATTTTCGAAAATTAAAAAAATTTTTGTAAATTTAAAAATTAAAAGAAACAATTTTGGAACGTACTTGGTGTGCGTTATTGTGTACTTCAATTTTTTTAAGTGTCCTAGTAGATACAATTTAGGAATTTCATAAAAAGTGAAATATTTCGTAACTACGCACACTAAATACGTTCCAAAATTGTTTCTTTTAATTTTTAAATTTACAAAAATTTTTTTTTAATTTTCGAAAATCATATATAACCATATCGGTTACTTGGATTTTTTAATTTTTTATTTTATATCTTTTTGTAAAGAAATAAAATTTTTTTTTCTTAATAGTCTTATGAACGTGGACTTGGCACGATTTTTTTACAGTGAAACTGTTTTTGTTCGGATAAAAAAAAATTACTAGAAAAATTGGAATCAAATTTTTACATCTGAATTTTTTTATTCATAATTTATTTGATAAAAAAATTGTCAAATGTCTGTTAATTTCAGTTTTATAAAAAAATATAAATTCTTTCCACATGTGCACAATATTTTATCATTTCTCCAATAATTTAATCATTTAATTTTGTAATAAATATTAATAAATATAAATAATTAGGAAACAGTAAAATTGTTTCTTCAAATGCAGTATAAAAACTATCTGATGTGTATCAAATATTAATTTCGAAATAAAAATTATCAATATTTGATTGGCATAAAACTTTTTTATATCTATTCAACTTCCCCATCGATATTTATAATAAATTTTCATAAAACAATATGTATAAAAAATATAAATAATTAATATAACTAACCTCGGCGAAGAAATAATATGCAGAAGGGTCCTCCAGAACAATTACGGAAGTCTCCATGATACTGAAATTGGCAGACATCTGATAATTTTTGTAGTTTTTTAAAGCAAGAAGTAATTATAAAAAAAATTATACGACAGCATACGAAACAAATTATATACACTTGTGAAATTTTTTTAAATTTTTGTCATGATATTGTATGTAATATTATTATTATTATAAAAAAAAATAAAAAAATTTTTTCAAAAACCATTCAATTTTGTAAGTAAAACAAATCTGCTAATTCCAGTATCATGAATTTCCAATTGTTGACAGCTAAACATCATCACTTAACTGCTATTTCTTCACCGTGCGATGCCAGATGATAGAAACCGCTACTTCTGGTGACAATGAAAATGGCAGGTGTCTATCTCTTTTGATAAATGTTCTTCAATTATATTCACTTTGAACTTCACTAATCACTGACACTTAAATTCACAAATATTGTTAATTATATCTTGCACAGAATGAATTTTGCTTTAAATTTGTTTGTATAAACTGAACTAACTGTTGATACAACTTGAAACAAAGGAGAGAGAAAGATTACAACGACGCGTCCGACATTTCTACGTACTCGAGCGGCAACTGAGTCGGTGAAGCAGGGCTTTGCTATTGGTCGTACGTTCAAACTATTTCCCATTCTCCGATTGGTTGAGAAAAAAACATGGCGTCTATGGCGCCAAACTCCTATTAATTTAAAAATAAATATAATTGTAATTTTTATAGAATATTTTAAAAATAAAACAATGAAACTATCAAGTCTAATTTTAAAAAAATTTCAATGTTAATAATTATTAGTTATTCAGGAAAATAAAAAATTTTCCGTCAAATTTTTAAAATAGCTTTCAGCCAGCATGCACTATACTTTTTATAAAACTACTAAAAATAATAAAATTACTCTTGAAAAATTTTTAGAATTTTTTGTGTTAAAAAAATTATTACAAAAAAAAAATTTGAAAAACTGTAAGTGTAATTTTTTTATTCTAATTTAATTAACGAAAAAAAATTAAAAATGTCGGCTAACTTAGTATTATCTAAAATAATTATTTTTTCTCTATTATTATTATTCATTTCAATAATTCAAAATGTTTGTAAACACGTTTCTGTAATAACAAATAAATATAGGTATACCTTAACCAATCATTCAATATTGATAATTCATCTCGCAGCTGACTCAATGTAGTTAGACAAAATTGTCAGAAAAGATAGTAGGTAGATTGTTGTGAGCTGACTTTATTAATACGGATAGTATAACAAACTGTACTGAGTAGTTTAGTTACGTGCCGCTACTAGACACAGCGACGAGCTGGTGTCGTAGCCGCCGCTGCGCTCGGCTAGACCGAGTCGAGTCGCGACGCAGAAGGCCACAGAAGCCTTCTCGTTCATAACAAGATGGCCACATCCGACTCAAAGGCTCCTATAAGGACTGTTAAAAGGGTTCAATTTGGAATACTTTCTCCAGATGAAATCGTAAGTTGTTTCAGTTAACACTGATCACTCACTTGAGATAATAATTTTTATTTATTTTTATTGTTTTCGGGTTAAAATCAGTGACTCATTTACCAACCTTCTCGCACCGCGCCATTGTACATTCTGATATAGTTTCCAAGTATTTACTCTCTCAAAAAAAAAATTACGTTGAGAAAATAAATACCAAATTAGTGAAAAAAAAAAAATGTGTTAAAAAATATATATCAGATTTTTAATTAAATAGTATTTAACTTTTAAGTTTTTTTTTTTTTTTTTTTTTTTTTTTTAATTAGTGAAAAATTAATTCTGTCTATAAAAAATTTTGTAATTAAATTTTTTTAATTATATTTGTGAAAAACAACTGTGATATTTATATGAATTTCCTAAAAATAATTCTATGCAAGTGAAAAGTGAATTAATAAATTGCGTAATTTAGTGAAAATGAAAAATTACTTGAAAAATTTATTTAAAATGAATAAATGTACTTATTTGTTAAATTATTATTTTAGCGCCGTATGTCTGTCACCGAAGGTGGCATTAAATTTCCGGAAACTATGGAAGGAGGCCGCCCAAAACTTGGCGGTCTCATGGATCCTCGCCAGGGTGTTATCGACAGGAATTCACGATGTCAAACCTGTGCTGGCAACATGACCGAGTGCTCTGGTCATTTTGGACACATTGATTTAGCTAAGCCAGTATTTCACGTTGGATTTATCACTAAAACAATTAAAATATTACGGTGTGTATGTTTTTTCTGTTCAAAATTACTTATCAGCCCTCAAAATCCTAAAATTAAAGAAGTAGTAATGAAAACAAAAGGTCAACCTCGTAAGAGACTCGCATTTATCTACGACCTGTGCAAAACTAGAAAAATTTGTGAAGGAGGAGATGAAATGGACATTAATAAAGAAGGTGCAGAAATTCCACCAACTGGAGGCAAACAACCACACGGTGGATGTGGTAGGTGGCAACCACAGTTGCGTAGGACAGGATTAGACATATCTGCTGAGTGGAAGCAAGTAAACGAAGATTCACAGGACAAAAAAATAGTACTGACTGCTGAACGTGCTTGGGAAATTCTTAAACACATTACTGATGAAGAGTCATTTATACTCGGAATGGATCCCAAATTTGCCAGACCTGATTGGATGATTGTCACCGTCTTGCCAGTACCACCTTTGTCAGTAAGACCTGCAGTTATTATGTATGGATCTGCTAAAAATCAGGACGATTTGACTCACAAGTTAGCCGATATTATTAAATCAAACAATGAATTGCAGCGTAACGAGCAAGCCGGGGCTGCAACTCACATTGTTGCTGTGAACATTAAAATGCTGCAATTTCACGTGGCGACACTTGTTGACAACGACATGCCGGGAATGCCCAAAGCCATGCAGAAATCCGGTAAGCCTTTAAAAGCCATCAAAGCAAGACTGAAAGGAAAGGAAGGTCGTATACGTGGTAACCTTATGGGTAAGCGTGTCGACTTTTCAGCTCGTACTGTCATCACGCCAGATCCAAATCTGCGTATTGACCAAGTCGGTGTGCCTCGTAGTATTGCTCAGAATTTGACATTCCCAGAAATAGTTACTCCATTTAATATTGACAAAATGCAAGAGCTGGTTCAACGAGGTAACTCCCAGTATCCTGGAGCCAAGTACATCGTACGAGACAACGGTGAGCGTATTGACTTGAGGTACCATCCCAAGCCATCAGACTTGCATCTGCAGTGTGGATACCGTGTTGAAAGACACATTCGCGACGGCGACTTAGTTATCTTCAATCGACAGCCCACGTTACACAAAATGAGTATGATGGGTCATCGTGTTAAAGTTTTACCCTGGAGTACATTCCGTATGAATTTAAGTTGTACCTCACCTTACAATGCCGATTTTGACGGTGATGAAATGAACTTGCACGTTCCACAGTCTATGGAAACGCGAGCTGAGGTTGAGAATATTCACGTTACACCACGTCAGATTATTACTCCTCAAGCAAACAAACCTGTCATGGGTATTGTACAGGACACGTTGACGGCTGTAAGAAAAATGACCAAACGTGATGTTTTCATCGAGAAAGAACAGATGATGAATATCCTCATGTTTTTACCGAGCTGGGATGGTAAAATGCCGCAGCCTTGCATTTTAAAACCAAAACCTCTGTGGACTGGTAAGCAAATATTCTCGCTGATTATTCCCGGTAATGTCAACATGATCCGTACACACAGTACTCACCCGGATGAGGAGGACGACGGTCCTTACAAGTGGATTTCTCCGGGAGACACCAAAGTAATGGTAGAGCACGGTGAGCTGGTGATGGGTATCCTTTGTAAAAAGACTCTGGGTACGTCTGCAGGTTCTTTGCTTCATATTTGTATGTTGGAGCTGGGTCACGACGTTTGCGGTAAATTTTACGGTAACATTCAGACTGTAATTAACACGTGGTTATTGCTAGAGGGTCACTCAATCGGTATTGGTGACACTATTGCTGATCCGCAAACTTACATAGATATCCAAAAAGCTATTAAGAAAGCTAAAGCGGATGTAATAGAAATTATCCAGAAAGCCCACAACATGGAGTTGGAGCCTACTCCTGGTAATACACTGCGACAGACTTTTGAAAATCAGGTAAACAGAATTCTTAACGACGCTCGTGACAAAACTGGAAGTTCTGCCAAGACATCTTTGACTGAGTACAACAACTTGAAGGCTATGGTGGTATCAGGATCCAAGGGGTCTAACATTAATATTTCTCAGGTTATTGCTTGTGTAGGTCAACAAAACGTTGAAGGTAAACGTATTCCATTTGGTTTCCGTAAACGTACTTTACCACATTTTATAAAAGATGATTACGGTCCCGAGTCTAAAGGGTTCGTCGAGAATTCATATCTTGCTGGTCTTACTCCGTCCGAATTTTACTTCCACGCCATGGGAGGTCGTGAGGGTCTTATTGATACTGCTGTAAAAACTGCTGAGACTGGATATATTCAACGTCGTTTGATAAAGGCTATGGAGTCTGTAATGGTACATTACGACGGTACTGTTAGAAATTCTGTTGGTCAGTTGATCCAGTTGCGTTACGGTGAAGACGGTTTGTGCGGAGAGACTGTAGAGTTCCAGAACTTGCCGACAATCAAGCTGAGCCACAAAGCATTTGAGAAGAAGTTCAAGTTTGATCCTAGCAATGAAAGATATCTCAGGAGAATTTTCACCGAGGACATTGTCAGAGAAATGATGGGATCTGGAGAAGTTATCTCAGAGCTTGAGCGTGAGTGGGAACAACTGTCCAGAGACCGGGCTATTTTGCGTGAAATTTTCCCCAGCGGTGAGTCCAAAGTGGTATTGCCTTGTAATTTACAAAGAATGATTTGGAATGTACAAAAAATTTTCCACATCAACAAACGAGCTCCCACTGATCTCAGCCCAATGAAAGTTATCCAAGGTGTTAAGCACTTGCTGGAGAGATGTATCATTGTAGCCGGTGACGACCGTTTGAGTAAACAAGCCAATGAAAACGCTACGCTGCTTTTCCGCTGTCTCGTACGGTCAACTTTATGCACAAAGTGTGTGTCCGAAGAATTCCGACTCTCGAGCGAAGCCTTTGAGTGGTTGATTGGAGAAATAGAAACCCGATTCCAGCAGGCTCAAGTTTGTCCTGGTGAAATGGTTGGTGCGTTGGCTGCCCAGTCACTTGGTGAACCTGCTACTCAGATGACACTCAACACTTTCCATTTTGCCGGAGTATCGTCCAAGAACGTAACTCTCGGAGTACCACGTCTTAAGGAAATTATTAACATCAGTAAAAAGCCCAAAGCTCCTTCGCTAACAGTATTTTTAACTGGTGTTGCTGCGAGAGATGCAGAGAAAGCCAAAAATGTGCTCTGTCGTCTCGAGCACACAACTTTGAGAAAAGTTACAGCCAACACAGCCATTTATTATGACCCAGATCCACAAAATACTGTCATCGCAGAGGATCAGGAGTTTGTAAATGTTTACTACGAGATGCCTGACTTTGATCCGACTAAAATATCACCATGGCTGTTGCGTATTGAATTGGACCGCAAGAGGATGACTGACAAAAAATTGACTATGGAACAAATCGCTGAAAAAATCAACGCTGGTTTTGGTGACGATCTCAATTGTATATTCAATGACGACAATGCTGAGAAATTAGTTTTACGAATAAGAATAATGAACAGCGAGGACAATAAATTCCATGAATGTGACGAAGAGATCGCTGATAAAATGGAAGATGATATGTTCCTACGTTGTATTGAAGCCAATATGCTCAGTGACATGACACTCCAGGGTATTGAGACTATTGGCAAAGTGTACATGCATTTACCTCAAACGGATGCCAAGAAACGTATTATAATAACAGACACAGGTGAATTCAAAGCCATTGCCGAATGGCTGCTGGAAACTGACGGTACCAGTTTGATGAAAGTACTCAGTGAACGTGACGTCGATCCAGTGAGGACCTTCTCGAACGATATTTGTGAGATATTCCAAGTGCTGGGTATCGAAGCTGTCCGTAAGTCTGTCGAGAAAGAAATGAACGCTGTATTGCAATTCTACGGTCTGTATGTAAACTACCGTCACTTGGCGTTGCTTTGTGATGTGATGACTGCCAAGGGACACTTGATGGCTATCACGCGTCACGGTATCAACAGACAGGACACTGGTGCTCTCATGAGATGTTCATTCGAGGAAACAGTTGATGTGCTGCTCGACGCTGCTTCTCACGCTGAGGTTGATCCTATGAGAGGAGTGTCGGAGAATATTATCATGGGACAATTGCCAAGGATTGGTACTGGATGCTTCGACTTACTGCTGGACGCTGAAAAATGTAAGCAAGGTATCGAGATTCCTTCAGTTATCGGTGCGAGTATCATGAGTGGAGCTGGTATGTTCTTTGGAAGCGCTGCTACACCGAGTATGAGTCCTCAGATGACTCCTTGGAACCAAATGGGAGCTACTCCTGGCTACGGTGCATCTGCTATGTCTCCTGGTAAGAATCAATCATTTATATTTTATTTTAAATTATTTTTTTTTTTCATTCTACCTTGTAGTCTATTTATATTCATAATTAACTAATTTAACTTATTTACAGCTCTAGGAAGTGGTATGACTCCAGGAGGAGCTTGCTTCTCACCATCTGGTGCCTCAGACGCGTCAGGACTGTCACCAGCGTACTCAGCGTACTCACCACAACCTGGCAGTCCTGGAAGTCCAGGCCCAAGTATGAGTCCTTACCCAATGTCACCAGCAGGTGGTGCCTCACCAAGTTACTCACCGACTTCTCCGGCATACTTACCAACGTCGCCGAGCATGACTCCGTCGAGTCCTAATTATTCTCCAACAAGCCCGACATACTCACCAACCAGTCCTAATTACTCACCAACATCTCCGAGTTATTCTCCAACAAGTCCCGGTTACTCTCCGGCGAGCCCGAGCTACTCTCCAACTAGCCCCAGTTACTCGCCAACATCTCCAAGCTATTCACCCACCAGTCCGAGTTATTCTCCGACGAGTCCTAGCTACTCACCAACATCTCCCAGCTACTCTCCTACCTCACCAAGCTATTCACCTACAAGCCATAGTTATTCTCCAACCAGCCCCAGCTATTCACCAACCAGTCCTGGGTATTCTCCCACGAGTCCGAGTTACTCACCAACCAGCCCAGGCTACTCTCCAGCTGGACCGAGTTACTCTCCAACAAGTCCATCATATTCACCAAGCTCGCCCAATTACACTCCTCAATCTCGGTCTTATTCACCAACAAGTCCCAGCTACTCTCCAAGCTCGCCTCAATATTCTCCAGCGAGTCCAAGCTACTCACCGAGCAGTCCAAAGTATTCTCCAACAAGTCCTAGCTACTCTCCAACTTCGCCATCATTCGCTGGCACCTCACCTCAGTACACACCAACAAGTCCAACTTACTCGCCTACCAGTCCAACTTACTCACCAACCAGTCCTTCCTACTCTCCCAGCTCACCTCAACACACCACTGGCGGCAGCAGCACGAGATACTCCCCCAGCAGTCCTAATTATTCGCCCACCAGTCCAACTTACTCGCCTTCAAGTCCACAATATTCTCCGTCGAGTACAAAATATTCACCTACGAGTCCTACTTACACACCAACTTCTCCAAGCTACTCACCAACTAGCCCAACTTATTCTCCTCCTGTGCCTGGCTATTCGCCGACAAGCCCAACCTATTCACCAGCTTCGCCGACCTACGAGAGCGAGGACTAAATACGATACCATTGAAGTTAAATAATATATTTCAAGTACTTTGTTACACTATTTCTTCATTTCAATTATTTCATGCTCTCATTAATTTTTATTTTTAATGTAAAATACCTGTTTATTTAGTTTTGTTTATTATTAATTGTTTTATTTACTACATCTTATGATTTTTTTATTAATTAATGAGTTTGAGTATTGTCTTATAATTATATAAGTCAATAATATAAATTATTATCTAATATTAATATTAATGTTAATAATAATATTACTACTTTAATATATTGATAAATTTAAGTAGTTAAACTTTTATGACTATGGAAAAAAAAAAAAAAAAAAAAAAAAAAACATCTTTACAATTTTGAATAATGGCTTAGATGTATTTCTTATGGCATATATTTTTTTGTAAATAAAGATAAAAATAAAAAAAAATTGTTGTTTACATCTATTTTAAATTAAGTAATCTGTCTTTAAGTATTGACAAAAAAGTAGCAGTTGTTTTAAGTTAAAAAGTATCCGAAGAATATCTTGTAGGTCTTCTTGAGCTCCCACTATGCTGATCAGTGTCCATGTCCATGAGCAGAGGGTTATTCACTCTACTCGTTTCAATCACATATCGGATTTCACGATGAGCCGCAATGAGAGAAAAACCGGTCGTTGGTAGTTTTAAGTCTGCCAGTTAAGACTTCTTTCATTACGCTGCACCTAGGACAATAAATAGTATTCACAATGAATACTGAAAGAACCTCATTACTCAACAGTGATCTTAATTCTGGGCTTAGTATTTTTTTCGCAACTCTCTGTATCATCGATATCTTTGGTGTCTTTCCTATCATTGCTTTACCTCACGCTATCATACATTGTGGTAAGTTGATATTTTTTATTTTTAAATTTAAATTTTACAATTTTTTTAATATAAAAATTGACTTTATATAATTACAGGATTACTGGGGATTCCTCTGGTAATTGTCGTATTTTTTTTACAAATTTATACAGCTTCATTGCTTGGAAAATCATGGACTATCGCTACTACATTGGATCCTCAGATTTTGAGAAAAAATCGGTAAATTTTTAAAATAAATATTTATAAGCAAGTATTTAATTTAAAATAATATTTTTTATCAGACATCCATTGGCAGCTGTTACGGAAATGACTTTAGGAAAAGAAATGCGAACTTTTGTAACATTGCTTCTAAATCTTACAATATTTGGCTGTGGAATTCCTAATTTATTAGTCGGTAAGTCTAAAAATTTAATAAAACCTAAAAAATAAAAATATTAAACTAATTAATTACTTATTAAAGCGTCGCAAAATTTACAATTATTTGGGCTCAAAGTATCAGAAAATCAATTCGATTTGTCATTTTGTTACTGGCTCCTTGTGGTGGGAATTTTTTTGTGTCCATTGATGTGGTTGGGAAGTCCTCGAGACATGAAGTAAGTTCCACCAAACTGTAAATAATATAAAAAATAATTGATAATTTTACTTCAGACCTCTGGCAATTTTTTCAACAATCGCAGTGACGATGACTACTGTACTAGTATGGTGGTGCATAATCGCTGATGACCGAGCACTGGAACCAGCTCCGATACCCACATCTCCAACGTGGGATAAATTTATATCAGGATACGGCATGCTCGCGTTTCAATTCGATGTTCATCCGACCTTGATGACTATTCAAGTGGATATGCGGCATCCCCAGCACATCAATAAAGCCGTCGTTTTATCATTTCTCAGTTAATAAACTTAAATATTTATTTAATGCATCAATTAACGTAGAGAAGATAAATTTGTATCTATTTCTTCAGATTGTAAATATTTGTGTTTTAGTCAGCGGTTTATTATTTGGAGTGACGGCTGGTTTAGCGGCATGGAAGTACGCCGGTAGTACCACGGCAAATATTTTACAAATAGCCCCAGCAGGACATGTCAGTCGCGCTGCGATACTTTTATCAGGACTGCAGTTGATATTTTCAAGTGTCATAGGCCATGCAGCACTTTTTTTGCATCTTGAAGATGAACTTCGCGTCCGACGAAGTCAGTTAATTTTTTTTTTTTTTTTTTTTGATAAATAGTCTTGATACTGAAATTAATACACTTCTGATAATTTTTTAGATTTTTGTAACAGTTAAAATATTTAGTAAAAATATTTTAAGTTTGGAAATTAAAAAAAATTGTGATAAATATTTACAAGTAACCATTTAATTTTCATTTTTTTTTTAAAGAAATTTCTATTTTATTTTATTAATAAATTTTTTTTGGAAAAATGCATGAAAAAATAAACAATTAAAAAAAAAAGTTAATTATACGAAAAGAACAAGATGACACTAGGTATCATCCCAGATTATACTCAGTGATATCTGTAGTGAAAAAAATTTATAGATAATAGCTAGAAAAATCCAGATTATACTGCGTGATATCTGGATTATACTCATTATAATCTAGATTATACTCATTGTAATCTGGATTATACTAGCTACTATGTATAAATGTTTTAGAAAATTTTGATATTCAACTTTTTTTTTTTTTTTTTTTTTTAATTGTTCGTTTTTTTATATACTTTTCAAAAAATATTGTAAGTTAGAATTTATAAAAATATTTTTTTTATTATAAAATTTTGAAAAATTGTCAGAGGTCTGCTGATTTAAGTGAAGTATTATTAATTAGTCTAGAGTAACGATAATTTTTTTAAATTACAGCATTCGGGTGGAAACGATGCGCATTGAGATCAGCAGTAGTATTTCTAGGAGTTGCTGTCGGTGAATCAGTTCCACGTTTTGATATCGTAATGTCTTTAATCGGTGGGACTTTAACTGGACCACTGGTATTTATTTTGCCGCCGATAATGTACGCACGTGCAAAAACTATGAAAAATGAGTTTGATAAATACAGCTTGACTCCAAAAGTTTTTTCAGCTACCGAACGACAGTCTGACGATGAAGTGATCTCTGATGAAACTCGTGCGCATTCAAAGTCAACTTACTTTGGCATTCCTGAAAATAAAAAAAATCGTCAGCGATATACGTATGTTTATTACAGTGACAATGATGTCAATGACAACGATGATGATTCGGAAGGACTCCTTTCTGATGTTGACGATCAACGTTCAAAGAAAAAACTCCAGCCTCATACAATAATGACAGAGCGCAACAAGTCTGCAAGTGGGTTTATTGATGCGACTAAGCCGGAAAAATTTCGCTTGAAAACAAGGTTGCAGCCGCTAATTATTAATAGTAAAACAAACGATAAAAGATATAAAATTATTTTTAAGCGATTAACTAACTTGTTCAGCTACTTTGTTGTTGTTATGGGAGTTGTTATCACAATCTCAGCGACTTACATTAATGTTAAAAATACTATCCGGTTTGTCAAGTTTACACCGCCGTGTATTATCAATGCTTCCATTTCAGCGTCATAATTATATAATTTATGTAATAAATAAATTAAGATATAAATAAATTTTCATTGATTTTTGACGAACTATTATTTTATTTAATTTAATTAATTCAAATTGTACAGTTTTTTAACTATTCTACATTAACTTAGCATGACATTAAAGTTAGCAGTCATTTGATAATTTTTTAATTTTATTTAACAAAAAAATTTGTTCCAAAAAATTATTTTAAAAAAATTGCATTTTTAATTTATTAAAATTTCTACATATCAATTTTTTTTATATTTTTTTTTTTGACATAATTTATTTGTTAAAAAAAAATTAAAAAATTAAAAAAAAAAACGACAAAACTGCCATCTGGTGACAGTTATTGTAATGAGAAGTAATTACACTTGACTTGATCACGTGACAGAGTAACAACATCTTTCCCGCGCAAAAGTACCGCTAGGCCATAATAAGTGGTGTTGAAACGTGTATTGAATTGTTTAGAGTTTATTTATTTTAAAACTAATGATAACTGTGAAGTTTTAAATATTTTTGCAAGTAATTTTTATTTTGTTTATAATTTTTTAATAATTTACAGCGATTTTTTCGTTAACAGTGCAAAAAAACTTAAAAATTATAATAAACACTGTGACTAACGCTACTTGGTCATACATAAAATAATAATTACTTTTTGTTTAATTGAACTGTGCCAAAAAAATAGCAAAAATGGATGTAGATCAAAGGATAAAAGATATGGAACGAGAGTATCTCGATTTTCTAGACGATTCTGTAAGTTAATGTATCCGTATTTATAGTAATGACCATGGAGCTCATAACAAAAATATAACCCTATTTTTATTTGACTTTTCAGGAAGATCAGGGAACTTATGCAAATTTAGTCAAAAACATGATCGAAGAAAATAAATACCGACTTTTTGTCAATATCAATGACTTGAGACGGAAAAATCCTCAACGAGCTATCAAGTAATTATTTTGACGATGCAACAAGTGGTCGCTTGACCTTGAATGCTACGGCTCTGTATTTGATACAATTTTATCAAATCAATTTTATTTTTTGTTTTAGCTTGCTTGAAAATTCCTTTGAAGAACAGATGGCTTTTCAAAATGCATTGAAGCAATTTGTTTTTACCCTTGACACTGATTACGCTAAAGGAAATGTTGATTTTTTTATTGGGTTTGAAGGAAGTTTTGGTAACCGTCATGTTACCCCAAGAACACTGACCTCTAGATTCTTATCCAACCTCGTCTGTGTTGAAGGAATCGTCACTAAATGTAAAATACTTTTAAAATTGTCAAAATTTACCAGTTAAATTTATATTTGTAATATTAATCATTGATTATTATGTTATAGGTTCATTAGTAAGACCAAAAATAGTTAGGAGCGTACACTACTGTAATGCTACAAAAAGTGTCATGGAACGAGCTTACACGGATTTGACGTCTTACGATGCTTTTCCAGGATCAGCAGTTTATCCCACCGCGGACGCTGATGGCAATCCATTGGAAACAGAGTTTGGATTGTCGACGTACAAAGACCACCAAACTCTTTCAATTCAAGAGATGCCTGAAAAAGCACCGGCTGGACAATTGCCACGAAGTGTCGATATTGTTTGTGATAACGACTTGGTTGATTTATGCAAGCCAGGAGACCGAGTGCAGGTTGTCGGAAACTTTCGTTGTCTTCCAGGAAAGCAAAACGGCTATACCAACGGGACTTTTAGGTAAAAATAAAAAATAACAATTATCTTAATAATGATTTGTTAAATTGCACTGTACTTTTTTAACTCTTGACTTTGTTAAAGATATGAGCTCATCCCGATGTTACACCCATCAAGAGCTTTCATTTGAGTACCCACATGCATTTTTATATATTTTTCATATATACATATATATAATATATATAAATATATGAAAAATTGATGTGGGTACTCAAATGAAAGGTCTTGATGAGTGTAACACCGGGATGAGCTTATATCTTTAAAAATGTCAATAGTTCTCAAGATACAAGGTCATTTCTTAATTATGTATCTAGAGATGGAAAATTTTCAAATGCAGCCTAAAAACTTATAATAAATTAGCTATCGGTGAGAATGATATGAAATTTGAAAATGTACCAATTCAAATCAAGATCTTTGTAATGACACTATATTTCACTAAAAAAACCGATTTTATCTTGTGAATATCCTGGACACAAAATTTTTCTTATTTTTTTTATTTTCTTACCTTAATAATATAGATAATAATTTTCATTTCAGAACTATTTTGATCGCCAGTAACATAACTCAGTTGAGTAAAGAGGCCACCTTGACGATATCACACGAGGATGTAGCGCTGTGTAAAAAATTAGCAAAGCACAATCCACGCAAAGATATCTTCGAATTACTTAGTAGATCATTAGCTCCCTCAATTCACGGCCACGCGTACATAAAAAAAGCAATTCTCTGCCTGCTTCTTGGGGGTATTGAAAAGATACTTCCAAACGGAACGAGGCTCAGAGGAGATATAAATATTCTGCTAATTGGAGATCCTTCAGTAGCTAAATCTCAATTGTTGCGGTACGTTCTCTGTACAGCACCACGAGCTATTCCAACAACAGGTCGTGGATCATCAGGTGTCGGTTTGACAGCTGCAGTTACTTCTGACCAAGAAACCGGTGAAAGAAGACTTGAAGCTGGTGCCATGGTTCTCGCTGACCGAGGAGTCATTTGTATCGACGAATTTGACAAAATGTCTGACATTGACAGAACTGCTATCCACGAAGTCATGGAGCAGGGAAGAGTTACCATTGCCAAAGCTGGTATTCACGCGAGTTTGAACGCTCGTTGCTCCGTTTTGGCCGCTGCTAATCCGGTGTACGGTCGCTACGATCAGTACAAAACACCCATGGAAAATATTGGACTTCAGGATTCCTTGTTATCACGTTTTGATTTGCTGTTTGTTATTTTAGATCTCGTTGATCCCGAGCAGGATCGTATTATCAGTGACCATGTCGTCAGAATGCACAGATATCGCAATGCGAATGAACAAGACGGTGAAGCTTTGCCGCTTAACAGTAACCTTGATATTCTGAGTACCAAAAATCCAGACGCTGTTGAAGTGGAAGACGAGAACGAGAGCCCGATCTACGAGAAATATGACCCGCTGTTACACGGAAAATCGCGGTCTAAAACAGATCAAATACTCAGTATTAAATTTATGCGAAAGTATATTCATATTGCTAAGTGCATGAAGCCAAAGCTGACCGAGGAAGCCAGTAAAACGATTGCCGATGAGTACTCGCGTCTCAGATCAGAGGACATGGTCGAGTCTGATGTAGCAAGGACCCAACCGATAACTGCGCGTACTCTTGAAACGTTGATTCGTTTGTCGACGGCCCATGCTAAAGCCCGTTTATCCAAAACTGTCACTGTCGACGATGCAAATGCTGCTATTGAGCTTGTCCAGTTTGCGTACTTCAAACGAGTACTCGAGAAAGAAAAGAAGAAACGCAGGAGACGAGAAAGTGAGATGAGCACTGATGGTGAAACTGAAGAACCTAGGAAGACCAAGCGCAGCAGAAAAGATCGCGACGCGACTGGTGAAGATGCTCATGATCCCTATGAATATGACAGCGATGATGATTCCCATGTTGACGAGGCTGTGAGGAAAGTAACGCGCTCTCAAACTGCTACTCTGGAAACTCCGATTGAAGAAGAAGATGAATCAGCTGTCGCCATGGCTGAAGAGGAAACACCGGCTGTTATTACTGATAGCAGATTACAGACGTTCCAGAGCTTGCTGCATAAATTGTTCCAACAACAACGTTCCCAAGCTCTTCCTCTGGAAAAAGTCAAAGAGTTTGTTAATAAAAATCACAGCCCTGAATTCACGGGTGGAGAAATTAAAGCTGCTTTGAACAAGATGACTGAAAATAATCAAATTATGCTTGCTGATGATCAAGTCTTTCTTATTTAAATTATATTCAATACTCTTTTAATAATCAAATTTGTGTTTGCTCGCTCTCATTTAATGTTATAAATAATATGTATTGTAATATTAATTCCAACGTAGTTGTAAACAATTTTTTATACTGTTTTTAATAAACAACTATTCCATTTGTTTATCAAATTTATATTTCTTAACTTTGATGTTCTGGAGTTTTAAATTGATTACCAACAAATAATCAATTGGTCGCTCGTAAATGTAAAATTATTTATTTTTATAAATTACATGAGTTGTACTTATATTTTTTAACGGACTGGATTTCATCCAAGTTTCGTTGCATGATTCAGTAATAAATATCGTGTATAAAATTAATCACATTGAAAATTGTACAAATTTATATCCATGGGCTCCAACCAGCGTATGTTCGACCAAGGATATTTAAATCTGTTGCTTGATTCAACAAGCATTTCACCTGAAACAATAAATAAAATAAGACATTTTAAACATTAAAATTTAAATAAAAAAAATAAAAAAATCATTACCTGTTCTTCCGGTGTTAAATTGCTGTCTCTTATTCTTATCCTCATCGATGACTGATCACCATCTTCACCTTTTAAAATTGCAGAATATCGTGAGTAATATTTTTCATCAGAGTGCTGATTCTCTAACTCTTTCAAAGTAATCTCTGATGGTTTCTCTCCATTCAATTTTCTCGATATATAATTAAATTTATTTTTCGGAAGCCAGTTGACATTTGTAGCTGAAAAAAAAATTTTTAATTAATTAATTATTAGTGAACTTGTAGTCGCTAAGTGACTACTGTGACTTGTGAACGGTAAATAAGTAAAATTTTGCTTTATTAAATGATGACTTTTGTTTAATTGCACTATACTTTCTTAATTATTGACGATTTTAAAGATATAAGCTCATCCTGATGTTACACTCATCAAGAGCTTTCATTTGAGTACCCACATGCATTTTGATATATTTTTCATATATACATATATATAAATATATGAAAAATTGATGTGGGTACTCAAATGAAAGGTCTTGATGAGTGTAACACCGGGATGAGCTTATATCTTTAAAAATGTCAATAGTTTTCAAGATACAAGGTCATTTCTATGCTGGACACAAAATTTTTCTTATTCTCTTAATAATATAGATAATTCATTAACGTTAAAAGCAGTTTAATTTATAAAAAATTCTTACTATGATAATCATGCTGAATTTTTTCCATTAGCTGCTGAGCATGTTCACTCCAATTAAGATTTTCACTGGCAACAACTCCCAAGTACGCAAGAAGCGGCTCTTTGCAATTTCTCAAAGCCGTCAGAACAAGAGTCATGATAGTTTTAAACTCATCATTTTCATCAAACGGCTTCATCAGTCCCTTAATCTGACTCGTCAATCTGAACGGCATGCATTCTGGTAAAACTTGATCAATTCCACCCCCGAAAGACGATTCAAAATCTATTCCCGTGCATTTTCCGGACTCGACTTTAATCAAAGTGTTCTCAAGATGACGGTCACCAATTCCCAATATCCAGTGCGCAACACACATTGTAGCGTAAGTAACAACAAAGTTCCTTCGTGAGGTGATGAAGCTTTCCAAAGAAGGATTAAGTTTCATAAAAGTACGTCTTAACAAGTCCCACTCTGTCTTGGCAATTAATTCATTCATTTTAGCAACAACTTCTGTAGAGTTGTATTTAATCAAAGCTTCTTTGTACTGAACAATTGGATTAGCATTAGGACTTGCTCTTCCCATCCAACTGACATATTCTTCCCTAATACGACCATGTCTTTTCTTCTGTTCTTCATTCATATCGAAATTAATATACTCATTAAGGCTTCTGGTGTTGTCAATCCACTGAATGAGACCCAACGATCCTGACAGAGCAATTATTTGGTACGTATTTACAGTCAAATTTCGTTGCGAGCAAGCGATGTCCGCTCTCAAAATTTCATTCATGATACCAAACGCCCGTTCAACTCTCTCGTCAAGCCGTAAGTCTTCGCCAAACTTGACCAAAAAATTATAATTCTTCGCATCATTGCCAATAATTGTTATCTTTACAGGTTTACTTTTGGACTTCATTACGTGGACCTTTGGCTCAATTTTCATAATCTTTGCGTGATACTTTGGAAAGGGTTCACTGTCACCAGAGTACTGCCCAGGAATTTCAATGTCCGTACCACTCAAATTACTCAACCAAGGACTGTAATCCCTCAAAGAATTACTATCCTTAAATTTCTCCACCTGAAGCATCAATTCCCGCATTATTTTATTCAAATTATTCAAAAATTCTTCTTGAGAAACAGCCTTAAAGCGCTTTATTTCTTCATGATATTTACTGATTTTTTTGTACAGATTTCCTTGCAAACTCTTAACATCTGGATAAATTTTCTGCAGCATAATATCAAATGACTCTGCATTGAACACAGAATTTCCTTTGAGTTTTTTCAGATAATACTGCAAGTACAATTCAGGTTTCACTAAATATTCCATCGCTTCAATGAAGTTTTCCAGCTCGACTTGGTTGCTAAGCAACTGCATCTGTTCCTGGATCACCGGGTGATTCTTAACATGAGTATTAGTGTCCATCGCCAAACGCAAACTGTAAATAAGCGCATCGGGATACTTTTGAAACAAATTTTTGATAATTGGTGCTACTACATCCTCTAAAGGAGTCGACAAGTTGTACAATAACTGTGCTTGCCACTTCAGAAAACGCCAAAGCGGTATTTTTTGAGTCAGCTCTTTGAAAATTCGTTTGGTTTCTTGATCTTGCAGGTAATCAACATTCAATAGACAAGGAAAATAATTAGCTGCTTCCTGAGAGTTGTGTAACATCGCTCTTAGCGTGGAATTTACAAACTCCTTTATCAAATCGCTGCTAACTTCACCAGTAAGTATTTTTCCGTGACAATATTTCAACAATTTTAAATAACAATCTCTAATTTTGTCTTCTTCCAAAGAATGGCGAGAAGCTTCTATACAACATGCTTTGAGATTACTGACGCTGCATAAGTTCAAGCCATTGATCACATCATTGGAATCTTTCATGTATTCGACAATATTCTGTTCTATTTTATTAACAATCTGTTGAAACAATTCTTGATCACTATTACCGATATCAATTAAATTAGCCGCCATTTCGCTGATGAATTGCCGAGTGTTGATTCGCGTGTTGATATCAGTTTCTTCATCAATTACAATTTTTTGTGCCCTATTCCAGCACAAAGTATACTGCTTGAGTTTGTCTTGAGCAGAGCCCAATTGCGCTGATAAAATATTATATCTCCCACGCTGCAATGAGAATTCAGGAGTCGATTTGTCAGAAGAATTATTAATAGAAAATAAATATCTACGCATCAAAGATTTGTTTCGTTGCTGAAAAGCTGCTTCAATCATATGATACTTGAGTTTAGTCAAAATTCCTTCAATCTCAATGCCCAATCCTTCGATCGATGAATCTTCATCCATAAAATTTTCTTTCAAAGCTTTGGAAAAATTTTCCCGACAAGCGATGTGCATATCCCAAGGCAGCAAATCATCTCGCTGATGAGGGTAACTAGTTGACCAGTAATTCTTTAAAAGTAACAAATTTTTACTTCGATTATTTACTGTAGCTTTGTAGTAAACATCAATATTGCTTATCCCGCGTAATTTTGTAATTTGACGTGATCTGAGAGCCGTTGAAAGTGGACTCAGTTGAAACCATTGTTCTCTCACTTGGTCTAATGCAGTGTCGATTAAATCTTTAGATCGTTCTTCATTGCTAGCCGCACAAACAGCCGCTATATCTTCTGCAAATAATTCCTTCAGTAATTTAACTTTAGCTTCTATTTTCAAAAATACTGCAAGATCTTCACTGAACTTGTGAGTACGCTCAAACTCAGCAATGTTGCTGCTGTCTACCGTGAAGTACTGGTAAATAAAAGCTTTGAAGTACCAGGGTGCAAACCACCCGCCAGGAGATTTAGCAACTTCTATAAAATTTTCCAAACTACTATTTTCGACTTTTAATTCAATTTCTCCGATGATTTGCTCCCAATTGGAGAGCCGCGCAAGACATTCAAAGACTGATTGTTGACAGTGTCGCTGAATAACATCCGCTTCAGAGATATTAAGATTATAATGATCTAGCGCAGCTTCATAAGATTGCAATGCGTTTTCCCATTTATTGTTTGCTCTAGCAGCAGAAGCTTGGCTCAATTCTGGAAGATTACTAACGTGATTTTGAAAAATACTCAGCACAACATCAACTTCATTTGTTGACTCATAAAGATCTGCTAATTGCACCCACTCATCAGTAAAATCTCGTTCACTGGGCTCACTAAGACGCATTTTTTTTGCCGGAGGTTCATCGGTGCCAGTTATCAAATTTCTCTCCAGCAAAAGCGCTCTAAGACAGTTAAAGTCTGTCGCTTTGGAAACTCGAGCTACTGTAGTGGAGTCAAATTTAATATTTTCTACTCGGAACATCATTTCCAATATCATAGCAATTATATGACCGCTTTCTCGATGATTTTCTAGAATAGTATTTAACTTAAGCTCGAATTTTTTTATAAAATCACTGTAATTAGTGTCTCCTTTTATTCTGGATTGGTTACGCACTTGGTCTACCAAGCAGTGAATCATAGAAACAGTCAAGTCTTTGCAAATCAGATTATCCTTTTTCAAAAGCTCTTGCAGCGGAGTCAGAACTGCTTCAGGAGTTATCGATATGTCAGGAAAGTCACCAATTCTGTAAGTTCTATTCAATCTAACATCATTACGTTGTTTATTTAATTTTTGGCGTAATATTTCTTCTCGCTTATGATAGTGTTCCAATTTTTTGTTGATATTTGTTGTTCTGCTGTCGGGAAATTCTTTGGGAAAACGTCTTGAAACTACGTTGAGAGACGGAGTTTTTGGAATAACAAAAACATCATCTACACGCAAAGTACTCGTTGATGGTCCAGCGACGAAAGATTCATTTGTTGAAGACGTATCCATCCAAGATGTTGCTGTATTCATGGTTGCTCGCAGCATCAAATCTGAATCATTTTCTGGTATATTATCTACATTTAAACTGGACAGTGAGTGTCTCTGGCTGTAGTGATTCGCGTACGAAGATGTAAACAGTGGAATTTTGTAACTAAGATTTTTCATTCTCCACGAAATGGCAACAGCGTAATCGCGGTAATTACAAGACTGATTAAGCGGTTCAAACATTACTTGGTTGTAACTCGGAGATTTGTTGGTCATGTGCAAAAATATTATGGCAAAAATTGTCAAGAAATCTTTTTCAGCTTCTGGTGAGTAAATGTCAAGTATATCAAGTATTCTATCAGTACATTTTTCACGTAAACCTACTTCTTCAGTCCAAAAGGTCATTAATTTTAATTGCAGCTCTTCATAAGGATCAAGTAAACCGCGTAGAAGAATTTTTTTACTCATATCAATTAGCTTCTGAATATCTGCAAGATCCGTGATATCTACTAAATACTTTTTGTATATATTTATAAAAATACTGTACATCAATTTACGATAAGCTAGTGATTCATGTTGAGCGTAAGATTCTACAGTTTCAGCAATTGAAACCAATCTTGCAGGATCAATAATTGCAACGAGATTTTCGACTATTTCAAGACACACTTTTTCGCATGATATCACTTTATTGGACAGTAATTCATAGAATTTTATATAATTCAAATCACGAATTATATTTTCTGGACTCATGTGTGGCATTCTTTGTAAAAACACTTCCAAACATTTCGCCATACTTGGTGGCGCGACTTTGGAAAAGTTGTCAATTATATGATTAAAAAATTCTCCTGCTAGCAAAGGATAAGCTTTAACCATCACATGAATACACTTGACAACCCTGTCTGAATTCTTGTGCTGCAGCGACCGTAAAACAGGATGAATTTTCTCTGTAATATCATTTTCAACTTCAAAATTTTCTTCTGTACGAGAAAACTTTATGAAAAGTCCAATAGCTTCGCAAGTGTGAAGAACAACTTCTTCTCTGGCATTCCATGCTTCTTTTAATGAGTCTATTAAATAATCGAGAATATCAGGGCGAGAAATCAAATCCGTGGCCATATTATTAGCCAATAAAATGAGAATAACTCTGACAGCTCTGTCGCGTGTACACTTCATTCTAAGTTCAAGTCCTTTTGGAAGAGTAAGAATCTTGTGCCATACTTGAATAAGTACTTCAATAATCCGGAAATTATATCTTATAATATACTCACTAGGTGGTCCTTCATCAACTTTATCAACCAGCAAAGAAAATAATTGATTAGCTGGTTGCCGTAATTTCTCATCAGGTATCGCTAATTCTGCCCAATCCACCAACATCAGCAGCCCATCGGTAATTATATAATTCAACGGACCATCATCAAGCAATAGAATAATAATATCAATTATTTGGGCCAAAAATAGTTTAGCGTACGGCCTAAAAATCTTTTGATTGTTGAGAATTACTTTCAGCATAAACAATTTTGCGTTTTTGTGAACATAGCCCATCGATCCCGCGAACAAAGTCAGTCCTCTTGGCGGATTGTTGGGATCTGGAATAAGAAATCCCGGTCCAGTTTCACTTATTATTTCCAAAATCGCGCATATCGGAGCCATGCATTCATGATTATTGAAGTCATCAACTTCCAACGTGACTGTGACTGACTTTTCGGCAGACGGCTCTCGCAAAGAAACTTCATTGAAGTCATGCGCATAGACATTTTCATTAAGCGTTGAAGTCGCTAAATCATAACTCTTGATGTACGTATAAACTGACGGATCATTCTGCCGATCTCTTACCGTCTGTCTAATATTAACGAGCTTTTTCCGCTGCTTTGGGTACTCTTTAAATGTCTGCGATAATTCGTAGACTTTTTTGCAGTCAACTATATTCTCCCAAATCAACTGGCCATTGCTTCGGTTCTCAGCGAACAAAGACAAATAATACTTCGAGTCTTTAGTTTCACTGGCGATCGTTATAGCGCAGTTGTACGCTGCACAGTGAAGAAGTCTAACTATTTCTTGGAAATCTAGTACGGAAGATTTAAAACTACGAATTTGATACGTACACTTGAAAATTCGCTGAGTTACTAATTCATTTGATGAATCTCTTAAAATGCACTTCGCTATTACTCCTTCATTATTGTTTATTTTTTCCAAACTTAAATTAGCGAACATCAATTCGATAAAATTGTAGCAGCCAATTTGTGACACAATCAATCTTTTGTCATCTGCTAAGTTATTTGTGGTAGTACGAATAATTGTTGCAAATATATTTTTCATATATTTATTAAAAAACTGTTCTCTTATGAAAGAATTACAAGCTCGAAGACCAGGAAGAAGAAAATGCTTCAGTACGTCTAGTCTTTCTCTCACGACCGTCTTTGTCATGAATAAGTCATACGCCACCTCAATATGTTTCAAGGCGTCATGAACAACGTGACTGAAGAAATTATCTATGCACGTAGAAGTCGCTTCGTTGAATAAATAATCTCCAGCACCTATTGAGAAATTGATCGTCGCGTAAAACACGTCCGTAGATTTTGTTATTGGCAGTAAAACTATCAATTTTTGTAAGCATTCTTTTATTATAGAATTCATGAGAGTTTTTCCTGTGATCCCGCCAAAGCATTCAGCTTCACGCGCTTGCTTTAAACCGTCCAGCATAACTCTTATTTCGGGTGAGTGACTGTTTTCTCCAGTTAAGCAAATTAGAAAATCATTTAACACATTCATTTTTTTCAATAGGTCGTTTGTTTCATTCAACTCCTTCAAAATCCAAGCATACATTGGTCCTCGAGTGAATGATATTTCCAAAGGATTATTTTTAAAACGCACAACAGTACGGAAAATATTTCTAAATAATTTTTTTCGCTTTTCCAAATTATTCAGTACACGCCTGTAATCTTCGAACCTCTCGATTAACTCATCAGATAGCTGCTCTAGAATTTCTTGGTAATTATTCTTGTGCTTTAGAACCCATATCACCATTTCTTCAGTAATGAAAAGAGAAACATCTGCATTTCTCTGCAGTAAATTGGTTAGTTCTTTCATCGTATCATCAATGTCATTCAACAAACATGGAATCAATACATCTTTAAAAGTGTTGAAGAAATATTCACCATGTGTGATTTTTGATTGTGGTGCTCCCTCCAAATTTTTGTCCGCCATCAATCTTTCGATAATTTTACTCGCCGCTTTAGATTGATAACTGAGTAACAATTTTAACAAAACCCCAAAATATT
The DNA here is from genome assembly GCF_013202065.1 of Cotesia typhae. NCBI lineage: Eukaryota > Metazoa > Arthropoda > Insecta > Hymenoptera > Braconidae > Cotesia > Cotesia typhae. The sequence goes on along the minus strand of NW_027423757.1, from coordinate 7,454,578 downwards.
TTTTCTTATCGGAGCTCAATTCAATGTACCATTGATCAGATTCTCCCGATTTTAAACTGTTGAATATTTGATCAATTGCTTCTGATGTGTTGGAAGACAAGTCTGCCACTTTTAATTTATACAAAATTTGACATTTATTTAATAACAATAATCCTTTTACTGAATTTACTTGTAATTTATAATTTTGATCTTCTTTAAAATTGAATAAAAACGGACACAAATTTTTAACAGCACTCTTTAATTCATTTTCTATACAATTCAAATACTCTCCAGGGAGTTTTGTTTTAAGAGTAATCAAAAGTTCCTCGAGTTTTAACGGCAGCGATTCCGTGGCCAATAGATTCTTTACATCGAATCCAATTTTGTGAGGTTCTATCACACATCTAGAAATTAATGAGTACAAATTTTGGTTAAATAATTCTTGAAGCGCCCAATTTTTTTCCGAAAATTCCGTCGTCAAAATCACGACAATAAAATCAAACAAAGTAAGTATTGCTTCGCAAACTAAATTATTTATTTTTGCAAGACATTGAATGAAATTATTTTCTTTATCTTGCATATTTAACACAGACACAATGAAACATTTAATGCAATTAAAAATTCTTCTTCGTTCCAGGTTGACGGGCTCGAACAAAAGATTGTCCCCGTCGATCAAATCGGCTCGAAGAATCCAAATGTAACAATCTAGCATACGCAAAATGATTTTCAAAAATTTCTCTGCTTTTTTCGAGTTCAAATTGATTTCAAACATTACATCAGCCGAGTCTTTTAAAATAATTGTATTGAGCCCTTGTATCCCATCGTTCTCCAAGAAAGCCATCATAAAATTTTTGGGTGACTTATGAGTTTCTACTTTTGACGACAGCGCGACGAATAGCTCCATTGATTTTTTTCTAACATTAGTGTCCAACGATTCGCATTGGTAAAGCAACCAATTGACTGTGTCTTCAAGTGTTCCACCTTCAAATTCAATCGGCACTTTTCTGCGTGGTTCGATTTGGTTAAAAATCTGTGATCTGTTCGTCAAAACTTTCTTAACATTCTCTAAAGATATCTGAATACTGGTGTCATTACAGCCATTGTGACTTTTAATAAAAGCATACAGTAATTCAAGCCAGAAAACACTTACTATTTCTTGATGAGTAGCTAAGGTATTGTATAAATAATTGAAAGCGATTGCCGCAGCAATACGCCGATTTTTCGATGGATGAAGCGCGAAGTTTGTAATATTTTCTACAATCGTGTTAATGTTTATCGGAGCGCGCAGTAAATCTTGATCTGTAGACTGTTTTATCGTCCACTTAGCAAACTCGGCAAGACAAACTCCAGAAAAATCTCTCAACGTCGAATTTGTTTCGTCACTGAGTCCGTCAAAAAGAGCGTCTACCAGGAAACAAACTGACGGCGAGTATAACATTAATTTTGAACTTAACCAGTGAGTTAATTGCAGCACCAACGGACTGAAGATCTGACGTATCACATCATCTGCATCACAGCCAAGTCTCAAAAGTACAGGACAAAGAGTTTTATAGATCGGAGCAAAACGATCTGCGTCTGCAGATAAATATTGCACTGTTTTGCCCAAAACTATCGAGACCAATGAATGGAGAACTTCACTGGCCGCGACTTTCGTTCGCCGATCGCTGGAATTTTGTGCCAATTCCACTATTCGAGGCAGCATTGTATCCAAGTAGATATCTAATGTGTAGTCGGGAAAATGTAAGGAATATTTCAGAAGATCCTTCTTATCCCAAGACGCTCCGGTGTTTAGAGACTGAGTATACAAAAATTCTAGCACTGTTGACTGTTCAAAGCGTCCGAACAGTAGCAGAATTCTCTTTTGAAGCTTTTCTAAGCCTTCGTCGTTGTTAAACACTGACTTTTCATTTGCATCAAATGTTTCGTTGTATATTTGAATACTCTCTTTACTTCGCAAGTACATTTCTAAGTTAGGTAGCAGTTCTCTTACAAATTCATTCAATTTTTCACTGTCGATAGTGCAGACATAGTTTTCCAGCGCAGTCAAGGCACTATTCGCTAAATCGTAGTGGCTAAGACCTATCGTCAAAGCTATTTTAAATATCGGTATGGACTGATCTATCAAATAGGACAGAAAAACTACTGGAGTATGTAGAACGAGGTGAATGCAAGAAACTTGAAGTTCTTGGGGGAATTTACCGACAGAGTCTATCGTATTTTGTAAATACTGGACGACCATTTTGTTGAGTTCTTTGTCTTCTATGTAGTCTTCAATAAAGTACTTAGCATTCAAAATACGATCAGCTAGTCGATAAAATCCTGCTATCAGAGGATACTGGTAGGAAGCACGAATCACTTGGTACAAAAAGCGAGTAAATTTATCCTTCGGATCTTGAGGAATTATGTCATCAAATATTTCGTCGTACAGGTCGACCATGTTGTGAAAGATGCGGAAATCAGTTTCGTTTTCTGCGATTTTAGAAGCCGCTATGTCGGAGAATATATTATCTTCACGGGTTTTTATCTTCAAATTGAGAGTTTTTATCAATTCAATACACACTTCTATTATTTCATTGATCACTTGTTGTTGTACCGATAATTCGTAGTCTGTTGAGTTGAGTAAACCTTTCCACAAAGGTACGTAATCTTTGTAGCAAAGTGGGCGCTTTGGTAAATTTTCAATATCCCGTTGGTGCTCAGCGTCTATCAGAAGACTGTGAGAACAACTCCATACAACACTTTCAAAGACTAAAATAATTTAAAAAGTTAAATTAGTTTTTAGAGATTGATAAAAATTTTGAAAACTTACCTAGATTTTTTATATACTCCTGAGAAATACGTAGTTTAAATTTACTAATATTTGAAAAAGTTCGTTTTAATGAGTCAATTGCATTACGTTGACTTAAAGGAGATAACTCAGGATATCTTTTAATTAAAAGTATGCTGAGTTTTAATATTGCTTTAATTTGGTCGTGTGATATATTTGATATATTTACAAGAATCCGCGACAAAGATTCTTGGTAGTCTGAAATGTCGTCGAAATATTCATGCGCTTCTTCCTCACTGAACATAAAAATAAAAAATTATAATAAATTATTTTTGATAGTGCAATTTTCGAGCCAAAATTTCAGAATTAAAAAATTTATAATTTGTATCTTATAATTTAAAGAATTTACTAATTGCTGTATAATGCCGATTGGCGTTCAAAGGAATAAATAAATAAATAAATAAATAAATAAATAAATAAATAAATAATACCTGAAATAAAGAGGCATTACATGACTTGCTACCAAGGAATAAACTTCTTCAACTACTATATCACTGTATGCTTTTTTAATCGGCTCGGCAAACTGACTCAGTCCGTTGATATTCATACGTAAATCTTTGAGCATCAGGTCTTCTGTTAGATTCCTTACGAACATACCTTTCAAGTTCTGTATTTATATTTATTTAATAATAGGAAATGAAGTTGATAAAAAATGACTAATAAAAGTATATGATGGTTAATAAATAATTATTCAAAGATAAACGTACATGAAGTACTGCTTTGATGTTCTGGTTATTCTCATGAGCTCGTTCATTCAAAACTTTGGCTATTACTTCATAGTAAACTTGTAAAGCTGGTGTTGCAAGGTCACTATACTGTTTGTCATCACGATAAAGTTTTAATTTGTTTTGCCAAAACTCGTGATCTCGGAATACTAAATTTTTGAAGGTAAACATCTGCTGGGTCATCAGTTTTATCAGAGCTCTTATGATACCGCTTTTTGGGGCTTCTCTTGCACCTTCTACTACTTCTTTAACTCGCTCATAAAATTTTATTATTTCTGGATCATTTTCATCCGGGGGAAAATTGTAAAGTAAGTCCATAAGTGACTCGATATTAGTTTGTAGAATATTAGGTTTTTCGTATCGCATTGTATAGTACTGGAATTAAAAAATTTGTAGATAAATTTTTTATTGAAAAAATAGGTATCAAAATTATTGTGATACATATTAAAGTTTTGTCTGTGGTGGTGATTCAAAATGTACCATTTTATCAAATAATTTCATGGCACAATTCTTGATTAAATCTTTTTGTTCATTTATGATTTCTATGCCGGGATAATAACGCGCGATTACTCCTAGTACTCGTAGGATTGGATTCAATTCTGAAAATATAAAATTATTTGATTATTCTTTAGTGATTTAAATATTGTTGTATTTTATTCAACAAATAAATTAATCCTAAAGCATTATTCAATAAAAATTGCATTTATAATTTTTTACAATTTTAATGTGAAAATTTTATTGTGAATTTTTTATTTTTTCATAATTTAGTTGTTAAAAACAAACTTTAAAATGATTAAATATTTCTCAATTTATTTCATAAATTTAATAAAAATATTATCAAAAAATGTTAATACTGAAGATAGCCGTCAGTTGTCAATTTTAAAAATTTTTATAACAAAAAAATGCTTCTAAAAATTTTCACTTGCAATTTTTATCAATTTTCACATGTAAAATTTTTTAATTAAATTTTTTTTTGTAATAATTTAATTTTCATCAAATTCTAAGAATATTTTTTATATTTGTCAACTTCAGTGTCATAAAAAATGTCATCTAATACTTTCGTGTCAATATTGATATAAAAATAATTTAAAATAAATATTTTTGTATGAAGCGTAATTTGATATTTAATATTCAAAGTTAAAAAAAAAAAAAATGATAATCATACCTTTATCACTAAATAAATTAAATTTAGTCAACCAATAACGTAAAGTTTCATCAAGTTGTAAGTCCATTGTATGAAACTTTTCTATCAACATTATAAGTGTCATACAAGAAATACGATGTAAATAAGCGGCTGTTTTTAAAGTTGCTATAAAAGTACATAATTTCTGTAATGAAAAATACAATAAATAATTATCCGAGAAATTGATTAAGAAAATGAAAACCCAAAATACCAACTTTGATTAATATAACATGGGGTAGAAGTACATCTGAATACTCAGTGATAAAGAATTGTATTAAATGAAACGCAGTATGAAACGACAGCTGAAGATCTTTGTCTATTACCGGTCGATCGATTTCCGTGGTTAAAAATACTGTTAGACCGTTTTTCTTGTCGAAGACTGTGATAAGAGCAAGAGCTAAAAAAGGTGATGCACTTATTAGTACATTCGATAATCATATCAGCATAAAATAACGGTTATAAATAATTTATTAAAAACCTTTGCAGCTCTGCGGTACATCCTGAAAATATTGTGGTCCATCTCTAAATAATCTTTCTAACTCTGCACCTCGTCTCTCTTTCCAACATCGTAAAAAAATATTCATGAACTCTTTTACAGAGTCCATGGTTATTTTAGTAATTAGTTGCTCGATTGAGCCTCAATTATTGATGATAATAAATACATATATAAACATCACCAACTTCCATTTGAGGTTCTATTCTATATGATTTTAAGGTTATATTATGACATTGCAATAGCGGCAATTAACGTTCAAGAACAGTCGGTAATTTAACAGTTTTTAGAAAATAATTTGGACATTTACATACAGATGTCAGAACCAATGTAATGATTTAGTTTAATAATTTTCTATTGATGACTATGTAGATAAAAAAGTTAAATAACAAATCAATTACGATAAAAAAATGATTATAAAAATTTTCACTTATAATTTTTATTAATTTTCACATGTGGAATTTTTTAATTAAATTTTTTTTTATAATAATTTAGTTTGTTTAAAAAAATTATTATAAGAAAATTCAAAGAAAAAATTCACATTTAGAAAATTTTTAAAATTATCCATCCAATGTTTTTAAAGTATTTTTTTACTTGTAATTTAATTGTCGGAAAAAATTAAAAAATATTTAACATCGGCTAATTTTATTATCATTTTTGGATAGTGTTCAATCAGAAATTTGTTTTTTCGATCCATTACAAATAAAAAAAAAAATTTTTTTCGGACTATCACAATCTGAAAATTTCAAAGAATCACTTCCTAAAAAATATGTAGTTAAATTAATTTATTAGAACATCAATATATTATTCATAAAATAATAAATTCGTCATTAATCATTAAGATTAACTAAATAATTTTATTAAAAATTAATTATCCACAATAAGACAACGTACAATATTGATTCGAGAGTGTACATACATGACGGCAGTCCGACAAAATATATTTTTAACAATTGTTATTCGTACAATAATTATTAATATAATAATTTTATTAATTATCTTTTTAATTTAGTATTAAATAATATAATAATTATATAATTTAAGAATTACAAGTTACACGTCCGATATAAATTATTGAATTAGACTTATATTAATATATACGTGTATGAAGTATTTGTTAGTAAAAAAATTAAATTTCAGTTATTTATATCATAAATAATAAATTACATTATAACGCAAGGAAGAGCACAACAGAGAGGAAGACACACAGGAACAACAGCTTTTCCACTTGATTGTTTTGTTTTAGTTTTGCTTGATGCCTCATACTCATACTGGCCTCTCGCCCTCGCCCATTCGCCCTGCAAAGTAAACACACGTACCGTAAATTATATGTTTTCTTTATTCTTCAATTTTTCTTCTCTTTTTTTTTTTTTTTTTTTTTTTTTTTTTCAACCTCCTCTATACTACTTCTATCCTATCCGGCTTATAAAATTCCCGTGTAAATATACAAAGTAAACTTACACTTGCTTGCATCATAGCTCCTTCCTCTTTCTTGGTAAACTCCGCGGAGCCAGGCGGATAGTAAACAGGAGGACCCGCGACGTTTTTACTCTGCACTTTCGGAGGTGTATGACTGATAAAATCAACTCCCTTCTTGGGGACCCCGTTTTCTTGTGTTTTATTTTTTCGTTGCATCTGCTCTTCACGCTTTATGTCAACCAACACTTCACGCTGAAAAAACAATTTTTTTCTCTTATTATTTCACTTATACATATTAACATTACATTTTTACTTATAAATTTTTTTTTTTTCCAATCATACAAAAATAAACAATTTTTTCAACCATTACAGTACATAAATTTTAATTTACACTGACTGATAAAAGTATTGTATCTGGTATCTACTGACCTAATAAAATTGATAGACCGACCTATTAGAAAAAACATAAGAAAAAAAAACTAATACATGATTTCTTGGATATCCTATCACATTAATTTATGGCTCTTATTATTTTTTATTCATACGATTAAATCCAAAATACTATTTTACTACTAAAGAGATCTAATCGCTGCGCATGAGTTCGATGAAAGCTAATTTTCAAAATTTCAATAAAATATCAAAATTAATTATTTTTTTTTACATTCACAAAATTTAAAATTATTTTCATATTATTGATAACATAATTTTTTTTTATATTATTGAAAAGGAAATTCTAAAAATTTCCCACGGTTAAACCATCCAAAGTGGATCGAAAACAGAATAAAATCCTAAATTCTCCTTATTATCTAATTTCAGTTACATAACATATTACACCCAGCGATTGGATCTCCTTAATATAATATTTTTCTTAGAATAAATAAACCGAAAATAAGCAGTTAAATAAATATATGTATAGATAGCTATAATTTAACATAATATAATATAATAACATAATAAAAACATAACAAACCTCTGATTCTGAGAAGGAAGCCATAAGATCATCAAGTTTAGCGGGTGGTCCCTGGCCGTTGCTGGGCCCTTTTCCGTTTACGGGATAGAGTTGCGTGCCTGTGGGAAAGGGTTTCGGTAAAAGTACTTCGCGGTCGCTGGCATGGTGATTGCTGTAGGACTCCTTGGAGTATTTATAAACACTGGCCGACTGAGGCGTGATTGGAGGCGTTGCTGTGTAGTAGCTGCGTGACGGAGAAGCCGGCTTGTCTGGAAAATGTTCCTCGATCCTGTCAATCATCGTCGTCGTTGTGGTTTCGGTGTACGGCGGATGGGGGTGGCTCTGATACCCGGGATAATCTGTCCTGTCGACAGGCAGGTATCCGTTTTCATAACGATCGTCTCTGATGTAGAAGTTCTCCTTCCGGGTGGTCGTCGTCTCCAGGTTCATTGGAGTAGGAGACGGTCCCGCTGAGTAAGGCGAGCTGGGCTTCCTGTAAGTCGGAGACCCGCGCAGATCTTCCTGGTAGAATTTGGACTCTTTGTGCAGGATCGAGGACTTTTGATTTATCTCGGGCGTGCTCGTGTACCTGATTGGGCTCGCAGATCGCTCCAGGGTTTTATCCAGCTTGTAGGTCACCGTCTGGTCGGTGCCTGAGTGTCCGGGTGGTAAGTAAATTTCTGGAGCTCCTGGCAGTTCGTAGGTGTACGTTTTTATCGTCGTGGTGACCTTGGTGTTTGGACCTGGGGCTAAATTCAAGGGAATTGTTGGTGTTGGAGATGGCACTGGTACTTGCTCAATTCCGTACTCTTGGATACGTTCTCGGGTGTTAAAGGTTGTTGATACTGTCTTCGGTTCTTGGTAGCCTAGATTTATTAAAATTTTTTTATTAGCATTAAATATCATTATTTAATTCTCAACATTCAATAACACTGAAACCAGCAGACATCTGACTATTTTTTCAACAAATAGATTTGTACTGGAAAAATATAAAAAAAAAGTATTCACAATTTTTTTTTTTTTTTTTTTCATTTTTAGAAGTTGAATTTTTTTTGGTGAAAATTTAGTTGAAAGAAATTAAAAAAAATGTCAGATATCTCTTCATTTTAGCTTCGTAATATTTTTAATTCTGATCAATCAATAGAGTCGATAACATAAGATCTATTAATAAAGCCTTACTAGTAGCTTCGCGAATTATTTTAACGTCCCGCGTTTGTGCTCCCGGAAGTGGTGATGCCTGTTTTGAGCGAGATGACGAATAAGTGTCGCCATACACCAGCTCTCTGTTAACCGCCGATGTCTTAGTGATTTTCTCGGCATTCTTTTGCTTCCTATGGATTTCTTCATAGCTCGCTTCATGTATGTCATCTCTAAAAAAGTATTAATAGATTAATAAACAAAAAATAATTTTTTAAAAACTATATTTTAAAAAAAAATTAATTATTTTATCAAAATTTAATACTAATACAGAAAATTTTTTAATTGTTTAAAATTAAATTTTTTCAGAATTTTCATTTTCTTTCTCCATTAAATTATTTATTATCTAAAATAATTATTTGTTTGAAAACTTAACTTTTATGAAAATTATTATTTACATTGATGAGCTATTAATACTCTCATGAAAAAACAAAAAGTTAAATGCAATAAGCAATGATGAATCCTGAATTATTTTGCTACCTCCTACGCGTGGATGGTTACACAATGACGTACTTTTTGGCCTCTAGCCAGCATATTTTTATATTTTACGACAAAATTTGTAATACTCACGAGAAGGGTGAGGTGTTGGTTGTGAAGGCTCTGTCCGTTGTTCCATATGAGTCTGAAACAAATAATTAATATTTAATACTTTAATAATAATTAAAGATATTTTTTTTCAATGAGGAATTTAAAATGTTAACACAGTAAATTGGCTGGTTGACAATTGACACATAATATATAAGATATATAAATATTTTAAATTGCAAACTAGTGACCCTACAATCAAGATTAAGCGACAAATATGTCCAGTTAATTTTTTTTTATCGCTTTCAATCATCATCCTCTTTCTCTTTCCCTTGATCGGACTTGTCTCTCTGCACTCATACTCTCTTATGTCTTACATTATGTACTATATACTGTACAGTACTACAATCAACCCATAACAATTTTTCCCACCGTCAGAGAAATCAGGTCATGCCTCTTCAATTACAATCAACCCTAATATGGTCTATACAAGTTATATCTTATATCTTATATCTTCGATATAATTATTTGCCAATTGTACTTGACTCGAACCATATAAAAACAATAACAATAACAAACACAATATGATACTTTTTAATAGATTACATAAGCGACTGACGTAGAAAATTTTGTGACGGATAAATCGGTGATCTTAAACACAACGTAAGCCAGCTAGCCCCTCTTTTCTATTATATTACACATCCATAAATATTTTATTTTAAAATAAAATTTTTTTTTTCCCAAGGCGAGCAGAGATTTTATAGTAATTTATTAAATATTTTTATTTTTTTCTTGACATTCGATCTCACGGCGACAATTCGACAAGGTCGTAAACTTTATAAGGAGTGTAGTGAGCCATTCGATCGTTTTCATCAGTATAAATTTATCTTACACTGTATTATACATCGTCGCTTGTTATTATGGTCCTTTCTCTTATTCACACACATCGCAGATTTGCTGGAAAATTATTATATTGTATAAAAATATTATACGAGTGATGGTCAATTCCCCGCTCTATACTCACTCTGAAGATGTTAAAGTTATTAATTTTTTATTTATTACTCTAGTGTATATTTATAAAAGATAAAAATAACTTCTCTTACCTACTGGCTTGCCGTCCTGGCTCTTGTTGAACTGATAAGAGACCTGTTTGTATGCCACAGTCTTGCTCTGTCCCGGCTGAACCTGAAAGATTTTAAATTACGATAGAGTACTCGTGTCGATGCGAAATTATTAGCTACATAAAAATTACTGATATTTTTTTTTTTTTTTAATTAATTTGTTAAGATAAATTATAACATGTTGTGTGGGTACATAATTACTGGGTTGCTTTGAAAAAATTTAGACTTTTTATTCCAAAGTTATATTACTTGTTTAAGAGTAAATTCATTAAGTTTTGTTGATTTTAGAAATCTAATGTTAGAATTGATCTTTCAATTCAAAATCATTGAAAATTCAATTTTAATTAAAAATATAACTTTTTGAAAACTTAATCAAATCAAATATTTTTTTTTATTAAAAAAAAAAAATTCAAAGTTGATTTAAAAAATTATAAAGTTATCTTCAATATAAATTTACCATTTTTTCTTGTAAAGTTCACAATTGTTTTAATTGTTTTTTAACAAATAAATTATAGCAAAAAAAAATTATTAAAAAAATGGACTTAATAAATTAAAAATACAATTTTTTAAAAATAATTTTTTAGAACAAATTTTTTTGTTAAAAAACAATTAAATAATTGTCAAGTGACAGCTAACTTTAATTTCATGGTGTCACAAGCTTGATCACAAAGAAATTTTCTATTTTTATTGAATTTTATAAACAGAAAAAAAAGCTTAAGAGATTTATATATTAAATTTTTAATTCCAAGCAATACATGCAACGTTTTTTTTTTTTTTTTTTTTTTTTTTTTTTTTTATTATTGACAAACGTCGTGCGCGATCGAAGGATTATAATTATCGTAAATTAGCATGACTGGATGCTGGGGCAAGACTAGTGCATATCGGTGAAGAAGAAGCAAGAAGTAAGAAGTCTTGGAAAAAATAAAAGGTAAATAAGAGTGAGAAAGCCCAAGGAGAATAGAGATAAAAAGAGTCGCGCGGGAGATAAAGTAAGTGCAAAACATTTAGATAAAAAGGAAGTTGGGTTTAACCGGCTTGCCTTATAAGAGCATAGAAACAGCCTGATGTTGTGTAGATTTATACTTGTATATAAATATATAGATATAGATATACATAAATGACCACAACAGCAACAACATCACACAACGTATAATCATTCCGCGTAAGCACGCGTTGGCGGATCGGTAGCACATTTAAATTCTTCGGAATTCCAGGCCTCTAGGGGCCACCCGAGTGAATGCTTAATCATGGCATTGTATCGGTTTCGTGAGAGACCACAGAAACGTGATGTACGTGGGAGGTAAAATGTCCAATTGATGGCTACGAATGGAGATTGTCAATCGACAGATTGACACAGAATAGTATATTGTCAATGCATCACTAAACAACGGTTACTCTCTGTTGTTTTTATTTATTTCATATTTTATTTATTTATTTTACAACTTTATCCTCTTTCATGTTTTATTCAACCTTTTAATAAATTTTTCAATGTCATAATACCAATTAATTTTTTATTTAACTTATTCATTAATTGTTATTTGCTTACATATTTAATATAAAAAAAAAATATTAATGTTTGTTTCAGTAGTGGGTTGATAAAAATAAAGATGACTTAATAGACGAGAATATAAAGTTTAGTTTCAATCTAAGTAAAAGCAATGAATCAAATAAATTTCTAATGAATAATGAAAATGAAATTATCTACAAAAGTAAATTTACTTATCGTTAATTGCGGTACTGCAATATTGTATATTCTACTGTACGCTGTTTATTGGATAATACCGAGTATGAGAATTAATACCGAGTAGATAATTGTTAATCTCGGCCAACGACGGCTTAGCCTCGTTGGCTCATTGAGAAATCTTGGGTTTAGTTGTGTTGTATTGAGTATACAAGAAAATAAAAAATCTTAATGTAAAACGTAATGCTGAAGCGACATTACTAGACTACGAATAGTGTAGAGAATGGAGGATAGAATGAGGATGGGTTCTGAGTAAAGCTTTTTATCTGGGTAATTCTATGTATTAAAACCTTCTCTATGTCTCTCTATACTTCTCTTTTAATACTCATACTTATGTATCATATTTTATACTAATATTGTACATAAAGAAGTAACTGTACTTCTCTGAATGCAGAGTAATCCCTAAATTCATCTTGGATTTTGATGCGATGCTAGAACTAGGCTTTTGTAATCACAATTTTGTAATTTAAAGTTCAAAAGTTTAGTTGATTATACGTTAGAAGATTTGAATTGCTCAGCTGGGAGTGAATTTACGATGTGAAATTTTTTTTTTTTAAGTATAAATTATGGACTCGGATTATCAAACTGTCTGTATTAGTAATACGTCCTGAGTCAAATATAAATTTTAAAAAGTAAATATAAAAGACTATTTGGTCGTCGTCAATAGAATAAATTTTTGTTTTCAGTATTTAAAAGCTTAACTTTTAATCATTTCTAATACTTCTAATACTCTTTACTAAAAAATATATGTTTGTTCAAGAAAAATTTATCCGTAATTTACTATAACAAAGCGGTGTAAAATTTTGTACTTGGACAAAATATATATCTCAAAAAAATAAACACTTTATTATTTAGTGTGACTTTTACATCGTAAAAGTTATTGCTTTTACACCAAATTAGTGACATCTCAAGACAAACCATCATTTTTTATCGAGTAGTGTATACTTGTGCGAAGTGTTTACTGTTTACTCGAGGAAATTCTGTAATAAAGTATTGTAGAAGTACTTAAATTACATATTTTTCATTTTACAATACCACAAAGCGCACTTGTAATTTTACGACAGTATTTTTAAGCTTAACTCAACGCATTGAAGTTTTATAATGAGTACTTATAATGAAATGTTATTCATGACAAATATGTGTTTAAATTTCAATTGTTGTGGCTTTTTATACTATACAATATGAAGTAATAAAAATAAATATCGCTAATTTTTACACATTGATTTACTAATAGTGAATAATTTATGTAATATATACCAATCGAATCGTTTTTGCATCCTCTACAAAGTTATTAGGCCTAACAGTTGATTAGTTTATTATTTTTTTAGAAATTTAGAATTTCTCATTTAAAATAAGACATTTAAAAATTCTAAAGATTTTTTTTTATTATTCTAAAAAATATTTTTGATATTTAAATTATACAAGAAACTTTATTAAATTCTGCATTTCTTTTATATAAATATTAGATCTTTATCTCTCTTTTTAATGTCCAACAGAGGACTGACTATTTTTGATGACCGTTTGTTTTGATATCTTTCTACCATCGCTACAACATAATGTCTTGATGAAATCTTTTATATTTCTCTATATTTATTGCTCGAAGCATCCAACTTTTTTATATACATATTTCGAGTGATTCCATGCTGAGGTATAGAATAAAATCTTTTTTTTTTTTTTTTTTTTTTTTTTTTTTTTTTTTTTACCAATGTAATGCTAAATATTTTCAGATGGTCTGATATGTATAATCGTAAAATATGTTTGATATATGACTTGTATGTAACAATAATTTATTTCGAAAGTTTTTTAACTTCAAACTTTCGGATGCTGCATTAAAAATTTATATATCATGGATTTATTGAAATTGAAAATGAATTATGTATGATAATTTTATGACAAGAATTACAATTTTATCAAAAATCTATTGATTGATTGACAAAAAAAAATAAATAAATAATTATTACATTTAATTATTTGTGATAAAACAACTGGAGCCAGAGAAGATTACTTAGACACATTACAGCAGTCAGTATTTATGTACCGAGGGTTTTAATGGTCGATGGTTAATGTTTAACGGTCGACTTTAGATTTACAAAATGTGGAGGCTGATGGACAAGACGTTCCGTCAATACGTTAATGTCAGTGGCTATGAGGTTTGATCGTACTCAGTATATACAGACAGAGATTGGTAAGACGTTTTAATGTCGGAAGTTTAACCCTCGAGCGATCGGTATTAAAACCAGGAAGAAGTACCAGTGTACGTACATGAAGCGAAGAGTCCGTAGATAGATAGGTAGACAGATAAATAGATAGGACTCGAGCAAGATGATGAGCTAAGGCTAATGCAGAACGTAGTTCACTGAATACAGGATGTTAAATCCAATGTAATGTAGCCTTTAAACTTACGTTTCGTAATTCAGCGTCCAGTGCCTCCAAGCCTGGTATTCCGCTTCCTACTCCACTGGGTCCTGTGCTCACGTACTTTTCCCTAGTGGTCGTACTCGTTCGTGTCGGGGAAATAGACCTGGGAGAGGAAAACACCTCGGGTTTACGCTCTGTATTTTTTATTAGATATTTAAACTCAAATTAAGGGGTTATACGCACTTTGAATCTTTAAAAAATCTATTTTTTTTTCTATTTCATTTTTGTAATATACGTTTATTTAATTATATACTCAGAAAATTTTATTTAAATTGGACAAGTATTTTTAAAGTTATAAGGATATTTGTAAAGCTTTCTCGAAGCATGTCGCGTAAAAATGAGATTCACGGAAAGAACAAGATAACACTGAGTATCATCCCAGATTGTACTCAGTGAAAAAAAATGTTAGATAGTAGTTAGTATAATCCAGATTACAATGAGTATAATTCAGATATCACACAGTATAATCCAGATATCACAGAGTATAATCTGCGATGATATCCAGTGTCATCTTGTTCTTTCCGTGTTGACCCAAAATTGTATCTTCAAAGTCGATGAGCAAATTTTTTGTAAAACAGCTAAACTGATAAGTTTCAAATTTTTACACAAGATTGATATTTTTATAATTACTACATATCTTATATTACCGGAATATTTAAAAATGTTTAAATTTCGATAATTCAAGCGAGATACCATGTTCACCGCAAGATAAATTTTTTAGAGGATCTTCCGGAGATCGTCTACAGAAGCTAGAAAAATTATTTGTAAAAAAAAAAATTTAACAATAAAGTTCAAAGTGACTTTTGCAAGTATATCTATTTTTATGTCAATAAATTAAAAAATCGCTTTATTCAAGCTTCCAAGTGCGCATAAACCCTTAATTAAAATTACCTGATTTCAGTGACTGTTTTTGTCGGATTAGCAGCAGTCCTGTATTCAACTTGAGGCGAGTAAGGCCTTCGGCCACTGGGTGTTGCGCTTCTGGATACGCTGGTTTGTAGATCTTCCAAAAGAGCGTCTAAAAAGTAAAATTGTAAGTAATAATCAGGAATGGAGATCAGAATGTCGATGATTTTTCTCAAGTGTGTTTCTTCTACCGGGACGGGACGCGGTTAATTTTTTTTCTCGGGAATGGTTTGCGGCGTCGGTATTGGCAAACAAGAGTGAATGAATGTAGATAAGAGTCTGTAGTATGCATGCATATGTATGTATCTATGCATGTAAGAGTATTGTATAGGCAATGTATGTTCGGTTGTTGGTTGTTGGTCGCCGTATGTATTGAGGGAGACCAGATACCAAGCAGCTGGATAAAGTTACACAAGCTTCTCATGCGACTTAAACTCTGCTCT
This sequence comes from Cotesia typhae, assembly GCF_013202065.1. Taxonomy (NCBI): domain Eukaryota; kingdom Metazoa; phylum Arthropoda; class Insecta; order Hymenoptera; family Braconidae; genus Cotesia; species Cotesia typhae. Next base: position 7,438,652 of record NW_027423757.1, on the reverse strand, counting down.
CTGGCAATAGCAAGGTTGTGTTGTGTTGCCGAGAGTAATGCTAATATAAGTAAAGTTAAGAGCTACGTATACTCTACGGTTTAGTCGGTGAGCTACGATGTAACTACAAGTACCAAGTATCCATACTCCAGAGTATGACTACAAAGAGGCGGGGGAGGGCACCGCAGATGAGAGTTAACTACACCAGTTCGAGGATTCAAGTACCAGTACATTCAGGGTTTAACTACTATACGATAGAAGAAAATAGCATTGTATGTTATGTGCTGGGCTGGATGTTGGATGCTTGTTGGTGGATGGTGGATAGTGCATGTACAAGTAAACTCTTTACCCAAATTGTTCTCGAGGCTATTGCTCGAGTTCGCAGAGTGGCCCTGTCCGGATATAGCGCCACCATGACTCACGTACTTTCTGCTCACGTGTGAGCTCTCTCTCAGTGTAGACATTGTCTCGTATATTATTTTTTTAGCTCTTCTCTGGGCTCTTGTTCCTCTTTTTTGGGTCTTGTTTTACCTCTCAGATCCTAAGAATGTAAAAAATTGGTTAATAAAAATATGTGTCGCTTCAATACTTATTTTGTGATCAAAATAGTTAATTACATTTTAAAAAATTAAAATTTTTTTTTGGATAATTGATTAGTTTGACTGAAAATTTTTTTTAATAACTATAAAGTTTATTTTTTTTAATTCATCAAAATTAGAATAATTGAAAAAAAAAAAAACTTAAAAAATTTGTTTAATAAAAAAAAATTGACATAGAAAATATTAGAAACATGAAAAAAAAATTTTTTTAAATATAACAAAATATTAGAAATTGAGAAAAAAGTAAATTTTTAACAAAGTAAAGAAAGACAAAATTAACTTCTGATTTTCAAATGTATCATTGTAATAATTTCATATTCTTAGACAAAAGTAAAGTTCAAGTATCTAAAGTATGCGAAATGAAATACGTTAAAGCAAGAAATGAAAATAAAAAAAAATAGTTTTATTTGAAAGTTAAACATGTCAGTCGTATATTTGAAACACTTATATTATATATTAGAAGATTTACTCTTTAAAATGTAAATCTATCCTGAGCGTTTTGCTGGATGGGTAACGTATGTGCTGCATACGTATTATTTTTATTGTCGGTCAAATGGGGTCAAGGCAAGCCTATATTATGAGTATGAGAATCAGCAAAATAAATTGTTTTGCGTTTTAGATCAGTCCAAAATCGTCATGGCTATTTAAGATACGTGTGTATGTAGTAAATTTCTATTGGTAGTTTAGTTACATTATATACGTGTGTAGTGTGCTAGCGTTTCATTTGTAAAGGTGATTTTTCCCAGAAAAATACTTAGCTTGTGCTACTTTTGTTAAACATTACTCGCTACGCCTATAAATTGTTTTGAATAATTTAAATTTGCTGGTTTAAGTAACTCATATATACAACTGTTTGTTTTGTAATTTTTATAATGAAAATATTTATAAAATAAAATAAAGTAAAATGAATGTGTAATTTTATATTACTCGTGATTGCTTTACTGTTCGTGCACTGACGTATAAAAAAATAATAAATCGAGTTCGAGTGAGAGTACGAGTTGGGGCTTAAATTAATATAGAAGTAAAAGAAATAAAATGAAATAAAAATTATAAAAGAAAATTTAAATGAAGATTAAATTACAAAGATCGAGATACTAATTCAAGGTCACATCTGATGTGGTTCAAGGGTAATCTGTTTGAATAACCAGACCCGTCAGGACCAATTCCACTCTTAAATGGATACATACTCTTGATCATGATTTACAGTTTCTTTTTATTTTGTGTTATTGTTCGTGAACAATCCCGGTGGAACCGCGAGTTGAGGCGTGTACAGTGATAGTATTTTTTTACCCACTACATATACGTATATAAGTCTATATAGAGAGATTGCGAGAGCAATGAAGGTCTCGCGGTAATAGCAAATGAAGCAATTTATTTTTTTGCTACTGCACTATTATTAAAAGGATAAATTAGCATAATACGTAGTATCGTAAAGTGTAATTTGCAGAATGTGCTACAGAAAAATTTAATAGAATTGTTTCATTTTATTTTATTAACATGTGTATTGTATATTGTGTTTATGATGCATGTTATTAATATTAACTATTAAATCTATCATATTGACTGGTAATAAAGTTATACATTATCGCGGAATGAGTATTGATTAAATTAAATGGAAACGAGCTTCCTTCTGGCACGATCGGGTTTGCGCGATCGCGATACGAATAATTACATTGCGTAGATGCTAGGTCGTGTAGATCAAAGTGACAGGATGCCAATTGATGTCTGAGTTTCGTTTATAATTATTATGTAATACTAATAATAATTTAAAAAATAAAAAATTTTTTTTATAAAATATGAAATACTTAAATTTTAACACCAACTCAACTAAAAGTTAAATTTACATAATTACGAAAAATTTTAAGTGGGTCTCTTGACACTTTTTTCTGTATTTAAAGATAGATGCTGCATCTTGTCAAAGTTGAATAATGTTTAGCTCGTAAACCCAACTATCATTATATTACTATGTTCCAAGTTTAATATTCAACTATGAAAATTTTAAACTCAACATAATTTTAAAATCACATTTTATGAATTAAATACGTATCCATATTATTTTTAACATCATAAATAATTCTTGTGAAACGTTTGACCGTGGTAAGTTAAGAGTTTCCGCCTAATAAAATATTATAAGCCCACATTTAAATAAAACATCTATGTATACATGGATAGGATCCAATCCGAACTAGAAATTTTTATTGTAATTTTATTCTTTAGATTTTTTTTTAAGTTTCATCTACACTCAAAAGATCGGTATTGATTAATTAAGAAAGAATCAACGAAATTAAGCCCAAGATTCAAATGAAAAAAAAAAAATTTGATTAAATTTCTTGAAAGTAAAAACTGTTGTTTTTTTTTTTTTTTCTTGTATATTATAAATATTATAAATATAATATTTTTTTCGATTTAGAGGCCAAGCCTCAGCTGTTTCAACAGCGACGAATTGACCGAGATACCGATATAGATCCCTCGTAATCCTCTTCTGCACGATTGGTCGTACAAGTAATAGCGGGCGTGGAAGCTTTAATACGTGGGTGGATATCGAACCATCGATAATATCAATGAATCTACGTATATATAAACACATTTGAATTTCAAATTAATGACGATGAGAGAAAACAGAGTAAAAAAAAAAAAATAAAGAATTAAATTAAACAAAATGACAACACGAATAATGTCGATATAAATCACCGTTTTTGGCATCGCTCTAGTAACACGTGATAATTGTTATGTATGTTTATATTAAAAACGAACAAATCGATACAGATATACGGATACACTGTGTGTAGGTTTACAGCCACGCGACAATTTGAATATGATAGTTTAGGTATAACAGCTTGAGTTTTTCAAGACACCTGTTGCGTAATTTAGCAATTAATCTTAGACAGTAACTCAACATAAGTGACACTGTACTTCTACAAACATTTATTCTCAATTGCTTATAACACTCTATAAGAAAATTTACTACCTATATTTTATTATTATTCTTTTATATACATTCATATGTCTGTATAAAGTATATACCATACCCTTGTCAACGCCCCAGACTCATACGTTCTATCTAATTAGTCTAGATTTCTGACATTAACGCAAAGTCGCCACGAGAGACAAAAGTCTTATACGTAAACCAACACTCATAATTATCTCCCCGAAGTTATTTTTACTTTTTCAATTATATTTATATTAATATCAGCATCATCATCATCATCGTCGCTTTTCAAACACACCGCTTATTAATTTTAATAAATTTTTGTACTGTGGACATGCGGGCTTGCTGAAAAAACTTTTCTAAGACCAATTAGGATTATCAATTCACTTGAATTTTAAAATTCAACCGAATTTTTAATAATTACAAGTATAAAAAATCTTAAATTAAAAAAAATCAATTTGATTTAAGAAAGAAAATTTTGAACAAAGTAAAACTTACTTAAAGCAAGAAAAATTTTTTAAATCAAAAAGTGTTTTGCTTCTTTCAAGACTATGAAATTCTTCAAAATATTCTTAAGATTCAAGAATTTTTTTTTTTTAGTGTAGTTACTAATAATTATTAAAAATTATACAGTATTAATTAATATTTTAGTATGCATATAAAACTGTACTTATGGAACATATTAATAATAATAATAATAAATATTAATGACTTATAATTTTTTGTTTTTAATAATGAGTAAAATGAATAAGTCAAAAAACTGGTTCGCTGCAAATATTTATTTTTAAAAATTTTATGCTAATTAATGGTTGGAATTTAGGCCTCAGTTTGCGGATCCACTGCCGTCTTTTGGTGATAAAAATAAAAGAGCACTGGCTAAACGAAGCTTACCAAATCGCGAAAATATTTATAATTAAAAGAAAAAAAAAACTATTGAACCCATGGACTATGGCATGTTATGGCATGGAGTGATCTCGAAGTAAAGTATTTTGTTTAGTTTTGAAGATAAGGTTACTTATACTTATACTGAGTAAGTTTGAAGGAGAGGACCGGTTCCGACAAGGCTCGAGAGTCGAGAGAGAGTAGAGGAGTCTCATGGCGAAATACCTAAAAGGAAAGGCGCCTATATGAGATATACGCTTACGGGTTGACCAGAAGTTAAGAGAGGACATCGCACGTGCGTAAGTCGTCTGGGCTGATCTGACCGCGTGAACACACGTACTTGGTCCAGGTTACGTGCGTTCGCCACCCACGCATCTATTATACATATATACGGACTCGCACTGCCCGCTGGATGCTGGCTGTGGTATGGTACATTACATTCGTTAGCAAGGTGAAAGAATCTGACGCTTTTCACTGCGCTGTTTGCTTTCATATGTATTTTTATTAATATTATTTTTATTTTGTACACTCGGAAAAAAATTAGTTGAATTAACTATTTAATCATAGCTTAAATTTATGAGTTATAACTTACTATTATGAACTTTATTTCTTTTTAATTTGACATTTGTATTTATATTTCAAAAGAATATTTAAATAGGCATTACTTTTGTATCTTCATTATCATCATTAAATTTTGATTTATAGATTTTTATTAGAAAATTGAATTATAAAATATTATTTTAATAATGAGTTTAAAATATGACTCCGATTAACAAAAAAAAAGTAAAGTTATAATTTTTGCCAATTTGAAAAATTAAAAAAAAAAATGTATTTTTAATTTTTATTTATTAGCAATCAAATAATAGTGTATTAATAAATTTTAAGATGATAATTTTTTTGAATTGCAATAATAAATAAATTGATAAAAATTTTTTACAAATTTACTTTTATCAGTTGACCTTTTTATAGTTAATTTTATAAATGACTATTACTTCTTTCCATGTGTATTATAATACATACTATAAATATTATTATCATTATAATTGTATACTAAATATTATTCCATTGATGGATTAGCTTAACGGTATTATCCTGGACATTGTCAAACACAAAGTAATTATTATTTATTGTATGTTTGTAATAGATCTATGATCTATTTGTTTGTTAACAAAGTGTCCTACTTTTTAGCAATTTATTAAAATTGATTTGTCATGTTAACACTCGTTACTCATTATCTCATTGATCAAGTTGATTGCCATTTCAACGCTCTACTAACCATGAAAATTTAATAATGAAACATGACATCAGTCTTGATTGTCAGTGGATCCATGTTAAAATGAAATGAAACTTTACCTTGAGGCTCACGACTTACAACTGCAGATCATCTTTCATTTCTTTATGGATATTTTTACTTTTATTTTTACCATTTATTTAAGGCTACGACAATAATTAACAGCCGGCTACTAAACTTTTCTTGGCACAATTATTTTTATTTTATACAACAAAATTAATTAACTTAAAATTTTACTCAAGAAATCTCTTGACAGAAAATATTAATCTTTTCACGGTCTCGCTAAAATTAAATTTAATGTAATTTATTTTAATTGTTCAAAAGTTTGGTCATTGTTTACAAGCGCGCCTACGCTTTTTTTGAGTCGTAAACAATTTAGAGGGTATATTTTTTAAAATATATCGAATACTCTATTTATATTCTCCATAAATTTAGAAATAAAAAATATTATAATAACTCAAGGATGCAGTTTTAAAAATATAAACAGAAACTCGAAAAAAATATTGAAAGGTGTAATTTTTAGATGTTTAATCAATTAAAATAAATAAAAAAACTCATAAATTTAAGATTTAAAATTTAATTAATTCAATTAATTTTAATATAAATTATAAATAAAAAAAAGTTCCTAATTCTGTCGATAAATTTCTAGAAAAAAAAATTTATCTAAATAAAAAAAAGGAATTGTTTTTTTTTTTTTTTTTTTTTTTTTAATCAGGAACTGATATAATTTTTGTATTAATGTAATGTAAGATTTGTTATTCACTTGTAGTGCCAAAATAGACAGCATCCAGACTTATCTCGTTTACACCCACGCAAGCAAGCTAAACCACGAGACGTGAATTATGGACTGCAATTTTATTCTTTCATTGTTATTTAATAGCCGATGATTAATTTTGAAAACATTAATTAATTTATTTATACTGATATACTTATACCGATGCAGAGAAAGAGGCTAATGATAATAAAGATAAAGCGAAAAATTAATAATTAATGTGTACACAGGTTTACTGGTATCAAGAGAGATTAATCTCGATAATAGAGCAGTAATTTTGAGGCGTGATTTCCATTTCGATTTCACTAGATATTCTCTAGAGGCTTTCGAGACTAGATACCAGATCGTTAGTAGGCTAATAGAGATTAAAAATGGTTTTTAACCGGGCACTGAGGTAATAATTACAAGTAACTACTTGTAAATTCATCGAAGGCCTTGTTATTACAGCGTGTATGTTGATGTGAACGGTGTAAAGACGATGACTAAACCGACAAACCAGACTATATTCAGCATCTCAAGCCGACTGACGACTGCTATGCGCTATAAACCTTAAACTGCTTTTTGGCATTGTGCCTATTTAGATTTTTATTTTATTCGAAACATTTTTACTCTACTTGACTTTAAAGTCTACGTGTACGATAAATTGCCACTTCATGATTTTATAATAAATTTAATTTACATTTAAAATATTATTCGCTGATCTTTTAAATTTTTAAACCCGAGTTTTAAGTTCAAGTTGTCAATTGTGTAAACGTCAAAGTAAATAATAAGTCACTCACCTCTTTTAAAACTCCAGTTAATTAATCCAAGTAATTGATCACAGTTATTCAAATAATAACTTACGCAAAAAATTATTTAAAAATTTTTTAAAATCCGAGAGATTTAAAAATAAAACTCGCGGTTAAGAGAAATATTCAGAGCGCGTGTGCTCGCCGAAGCGTCTGGCCAGGACTGGCCTGGTCTACTGGCAGCGCTCTCGTCGTTTCTTCTGTTCGTGTCGTCGTGGTATCGCCGCGTACAAGAGCTGAGCTAAGCTAAATCGCGGGGATCTAGCCGTCGAGCTAAGTAGAGTCCCACTGCATATTATACACACATACCTACAAACATTAATATTATTATTCCAATATATTACCATTTTATTAAAAAATACATCATAAATAAATTATAATAAAAAAATTTCGACTTACCTAATTATAATTATAATTGAATATAAAAGTTTAAGAATGCAGAGCCCACTCTTTTTCATTGATTCTGAGTCTTAAGTTGTATACTCCAAAAGACCGTGTAGTAGTATTATTATTATATATAGTAATAATACAACAAATATAATAATAAATGTATGTTGGTGTATAGTACTGGGACCAGGTTGTCATAACCGTGGAGCTTACAGCCTCCTACGCGATCTAAACACCGAGGACCTTTCTCAAGGAAGAAACGAGTTTCTTACAGTCACGATGTCATGTCGATTGTACTTAACGACACGATATATTAATACTTAAACAATTCACATGACTGAACGTGCATTTGTTCCGTTGGTTTATGTTTTTTATTATTTTATTTCATGTTGTGTTATTTTTTAGCTGCATTATATCAGGTATCGGCCTTTTTTTAAGGCTCAAATTACTCCAACATATTTATTTTCTTCTTTCTTCTTCTCTTATTCATTTTTGCGGTCCAGCGAAAAATAATTAACTTTACCGGTAATTAATTTATTGTGCTGAAAAGCAAAGAGTAAAGTACACATTACACATAAGTATAATACGGCTGGATGTTTGAATAAGCATAGATAGCATTATGTCATGAGAAGATTGTTGATAAAATTTTTTATCAGCACTTGAAACAATTAGACGATTGTTGAGAACAACTATATACGGTTTAGTTTAAATGTAAGAGTAGTTAAGTGCTTTTGTAGATATAATGTGTGTGCGTGAACAGCAGAGGATTACGTAGTCTTTTTTATTTGTATTTTTATGTATGCCGTACCGTGTTGATAATAATGATGATGACGATGATGATGATGAGAGTCATATATGCGCAGGCGTTTGTTGTGGGGACCGCGAAACGGATGTGGAACGTTTGTGGATACCATCCAGCTGAGAGGCGTCGTAAAAGGAATTGGTAAACTGGTGATGATCTACTCACTCCGTTCGTCATTGAATATGAAACGCCGATTCACTTGCTGCTGGTGTCCATTTGTAGGTGCACAACTTCGATCAATGAAACCTTGAATTTTATAAGTAGGGTTTTTTATGATATCATTTCATTCACGCATTTTTAATTTTTTTAATAAAATACTTACTCAATAACACTGAAGTTGACTGATATTAAATTTTTTTTTGGAATTTTATAGTTAAAAAATTTAATTAAAAAGTTTCACATGTAAAAATTAATAAAAATTACAAGTGAAAATTTTTAGAAGCATTTTTTTATTGTAATTAATTTGTTAAAAAAAAATCGACAGCAGACCGCTAACTTCAGTATTAACTTACCCAGCATTCCATGTATTCATATTAAAATTCATTAAGAGTTTTTTGTATTTTTAATAAATAAATTATTTTGTTAAATTATTGAATACAGATAGAATTATCTCATCAGGTATTTTGTTGACAAAAAATATTTGATCACGTTGTATTGATAATTGATATAAAAAGTAAATATTTCAAATACAAATAATCCAAAAAATATCCTTTCATTAACCGCCGACTGATGACTCTGCCATCTTGTATTGAAATCATGTTTATAAGTTTATAACCTGATAAAAATGTTAAGTTTGGTGGAATATAAATTGTACGAATAACACAAATAATTTTAAATTTTTATTTATAAAAAAAAAAAAAAAATGTCAACTACCTCGATAATAACAAATCGCGATCGTGACTGTTTGGCATGTCGAATTGTCAGTGGCACGGGATTAATTGGAGCAGGGCTGTACGTCGCGTACCATTCGAAAAAATTCAATAAAACTCCTGGGAAATTCGTCATGTCTGTAATAGCTGGCGGTAATTAATTTTTAATAGTTAATTAATTAACAAATTTATAAAATATTAATTTTTCTAATGACATTTACTTACAGGGTTTATATTTCTTGGAACAAGTCGCATATTCGACTTACCACCATTTAGAGGAAAATTTTCTCATTAAAGTTACAACAAAAATGTATCATTGTTTTCTTTTTAATTATTTCTTTCGAAATAAATTTATAGTTTGAGGATTTTAACATTATTGGCTTTTGATTTGTTTAAGTGCTACGGTCATATGAGCACATGGATCACATATACGTCAAGCTCACGTGTGTGAGTGTAAGCCAGGAAGATGTCGCTAGAGTACGGTACGCCATTCACGCCATGACAAAACATTTCTGTTACATATTCCTTTATACCTTACTTTACTCCTGCAAAAATTTCCTTATATTATCAATATTAATATAAGCTAAAGCTTCCCTAGGTTTAGTTCATTTGACGCAGCACCTTCTTGTGAATAACCACGTTGTTAAAGGCAATTGGGCTGTTGGTGATATGACTTGACGAATTTTATTCATTATTTACATCATACGTGTACTGTGATATACATTTATATACAATCATTTGATTATTAGTCATTGTGTCAGTTTGGTATCTGTTGTTGCAATTGCACTTATTGTCGTAAGTTTTTATTAATTATTTATTTATCATTTTATTTTTAATAAGAAATTTCTTTGTTTTAGGTACAAAAAGTTATTTTTAATTTTTATGAAAAGAATGTTTCATTTAACTCTAGTCTTGAAATTTAATGTCAGTTTGATTATTAGAGTTTATAATGATAGTTATTTATAATAAAAATTTATTAATAGTTTTTAATTATAATATGTATATCAGGAATGTGGACTAGATAGGATCATAATAACAAATTACATTATTATTTCTGCGACATTGTGTTTGACGAGGTAAAAATTTTAGATAAAGAAAAAAATTGGTGGAAACACAACGTTAGCGAAATGATTTTTATTAAAATAAACGATCCTGTGAATAAAAGAACTGACACTAACAATCTAAGTATTTTATATAATGATATATTAAAGGATTATAAATCAACTAGGAGAAAATAATTTATATTGTATTAGAGACTTAACGGAGTAATTTAACTTTAAGTTTTTGTTTATATAGTATGCTGACCTTCGAGAGTAATTTATTTGAGGTATTTGGAATTATATTTTATATATGGAATTTGAATCGAATATTTCACGCAAATAGCGCTAGTTTGTATGACGAATGCTTTGTGGTATAGTACATAAAGTTTAGATTCGAGTTAACTGTTGCCACGCAATAACAATTTTATAAGTGTCGTGTGTACTTTATTTCTGAGTTAATAGTAAGAATAATTAATGAATCTATCAATTTTGTTAATTTTGTGATGATTTATATGACTAAGGTAACTGTGCAATGTAAGATAGTAATTGTTAGAATTCGTATTATGGTAAATATTGGAATTGTATCAATTGTTATGTTATTTTGTTAGTTATTAATTTGTGTAATTTTCAGATGCCTGATGAAGGTCTAATAAATGACCGAAACGTCGCAGAAATAATAATGTAATTTGTTATTATGATCCTATCTAGTCCACATTCCTGATATACATATTATAATTAAGAATTATGGATGATAATGAAAATAATATAGTTTTTAATTATGAAATTTATCTTCTACTGACATTAAAAAGTTATATTATTGATTTTTATATTAAATTGAAATTATTGTAATTTGTTTAATAATTTTTACTGAGTTCATAATTTCTACATATGTTTAATGTTTTTTTCAAAAAAAAATTTATATTTAATTTATGTATAAAAAAATGACACTGAAGTTAGCAGACGTCTGAAAATTTTTTATTTTTTTTTATTAATTAAATTACAACTAAAAAGACATTTCTAAAAAATTACACTTACAATTTTTTAAGTTTTTTACAGGTGAAATTTTTTTTTAAATTATTTAATTGCAATTTTTTCAATAAAAAATTTTGAAATGTCGGCTAACTTCATTTTCATGTAAAAAATTGTTATTGATTTTAAAAAAAAATATTTATTTTATAAAATTTAAAACTAATATTTTTATATTTTTTTTAGATTACACAAAAAAATGGAATTACCACACATTGGAAAACATTGTTCAGAAAAAACCTGTAACCGACTGGATTTTTTACCAATGAAATGTGATGCCTGTGAGGAATCGTTCTGCAGTGATCACATAACATATTTAAGTCACTCATGTCCAAGTGCGTATAAAAAAGATGTCCAAGTACCAGTCTGTCCATTATGCCACGTTCCAATACCAATAAAACGCGGTGATACACCAGACATTGCCGTTGGATTGCACATTGACAATCAATGCGAGTCGGATTTAAGTAACGCCAAGAAAAAAGTCTTCGTTAATAAATGCTCAAGTAAGGGTTGTAAAATAAAAGAAATAATTCGCGTAGATTGCAAGGACTGTGGAATGAATTTCTGTCTGAAACACCGGCATCCCGTTGACCATAACTGCATCGGCCATGAAGAGGCTGTGAGATTGAAGCGGTTGGAGGCTTTGAAGAGGAAAGCCAAGCAGCAGAGTAGTTCTGGGAGCGGTAGTAATAGTAATAGACAAGTGACAAATGGACAAGCATTCCGTAATATCCAGGGAGGTATGAGCGAAGACGAAGCTCTGGCAAGAGCTCTCCAAGCTTCCTTGCAAGATGAAGACAATAGTCGTCGGCAACAGCCATTACATACTGTGCCTTCCGGAAATCGCAATTTATGCAGGCTAGCATAATTGTTAGTTTATATTTTTTAAAACATAATCACAATGATTTATATATATTGTTTTTAATTAAAATACCACGGTGTCTTCACAATGAATTAAGTTTTATTCTTGTTATTTTTAAACGACAATCGCATCTTTGTCACTCTGATGCTGTTAAATTTTATAAGTTTTTAAATCTATATTCAAATTATATTAGCCCATTGTCAAATGTTGCTCCATTTAATGTGAGGTCAATTTTAAAAAAATATTATAACTTGGAAAGTTAATTATAAATCTAAACAAAAGTAGCGACTTTTATACTCTATCTGCAATTTTTAAAAAATAAATATTTATATTCTCTCGTCGCTTGTTTACATTGCAATTTATTTTTCTTCTCAATTATTTTCATGTATTTTTAAAATTGCCAAATATTATAAGTACAATTGTCTGAAATTCCATGCGATCACTCAATCAACATCTGTAATTTTACATTTAATAAATATTTATTATCAAAGTACTACGTTACAATTTTAATTCTGATTCCATTTTTTCCGTACTAAAAGTTTGACTTTTCGTAACTGACTAGTCTATTTTAATTAGAATGAAATTTAAATGAATTTTATTTAGAGTATTCAAATCTAAGCAGTGCTTTATAAAAATTATTGATTTTAATTGTATGGTAAGTTTGATTAATATTAATTATGAGCACGTTTTTTATTTTTCTATAAAGATTTAACTTGGAAAATAATTAAACTAAGCAGTGATGTTGGCAGCTGGATGAAGAGTACCTATGAAAAAATCTATCTTCCAACCCTTCCAGCTCTGGTGTCAGTCTTAGGATCCGCGGTTATATTTTGTACGGCGACGATTGCTTCATTGATTCCCGTTTGGAGATTCCTCAGATCTTGGATGTACAACAAACTAAGCGCTTTTGCAGTGTTATTCAGTACTTTGTCACCCATGTTGAAACCCATCTCAGTCTCCATTATTGGGAATGGTTTCCCTTTTATCACAACACTCGACGGATTTTTTAACGCATTGGAATTTAATCTCTGAGTTACATACTTACTACAAGCTTCAAGTGTCACACGGTGATCTGGATGTTGCGCAACTTTGAGTAATTTTGCTATCGCGTTGACTCGGTCCTTAAACTCGTTGCTTTCAACTGAAAAAACATTTTTGGAATTTTTTTTATTAATAAAATTATTACAAAAAAATTTTTTTAAAAATTTCACATGTTAAAAATTTAAAAAACTATATGTGCAATTTTTTAAAAATATTTTTTTATTGCTAATTCAATTAATTTAAAAAAAAAATAAATATTTTTCGTTGTCGGCTAATTTTAGTTTCATATAAAAATCTTGTTTAATAAAAAAAAAAATAATAATAAATTGAAAATTAAAAATTCATAATCCAGAAAGACTTACAATCTAAATTATCCAAAGGATTTATTGACTTTATACTAGGCACCGCGGCATCTGCTTCCTTATTTTTCGTTACCTTCTGATATTTATTTACTAGAAATAAAAACCCAAAATTAGCAAAGTATTAACACCATATAAATCATTATAAATTGCAAATAATTAAACATACAATTATCTTCATATTCAAGTCTTACAGCCAGACCAATCAACCATTCAAGTTTATCCAAATTAGAAGTAGTAACTGGACATCCCACATCCAGAATGAATTTATCAAAGCTTTTATCCCAGTCAGGCTTACTGATTTCTCTCAATCCAGCTCGATCTTCAATTGTATAATGTCTTATTTTTTGATCCTCTAACCAACTGACCAATTTTCGAAAATGCTCGGTATCTAAAATTTATTTTTAATTTATTAAAAATTCAATTTCATTTACATAAATAAATTTTTATTATTTTTAAATACAACTTACCATTAGCATTAACCTTATCCCAAAACATATAATCTAAAGATTTTAATTTTTGTTTAAACATTCCGGATGATGTTTTTAATAATTTATCTCGTTAAAAAAAATTTTTTTTAATAATATGTAATATTTTTTATACCAGCATATGTTTTTCTTTCATTTATTTTCACACTTGTAAAAATAACAATAATAGTAATTACAAATTAGTACCTATTTTTGTCGCGCGACTTTCATGGCGTTAGTGTATGTGCCAACAATAACGCGCAGTAACGTTGTCGTCATTCCCGCTCGATTAGTAACAAGTCATGGTTGACGCTCCGTAATTTTACAAAAATATAATATCAATAAGTTATTATCAATTAAAATTTTATTGTAATTTTGTTCTCTACTGAACATAGATCGCGAAGAGTAATAAATAATAGTAAATTATCGCTTAAATAATTTAAAAATACGTCGGTATAAATTCGCGCGTAGGAATTCAGCGTCGGATTAGAAAAACAAAAAAAAAGTTGAATTAAGCTATTACTTTTGCATAATTATTTAATATTTAATTATTTCAGTTGGTCTGAAATTAATAAATCGTAAATAATTTATTGTCATGTCGTAAAGTTTATTTCTACTTTTTGCTAATTTTTTTTTCTCTGACAATCATCATGGCGCCGAAAAATTAAAACGCGGGAAAGTAACGCCATCTAGTTCAAATTTAAAACTGGAAGTACTTTATTGTGATTAAAGATGTCAGATCACTTCAGTTCAGTCAGCTGACACTGTTATGCGTGTGTATAAGTAAAAATGATAATAAACGTGTTGTTTCAATTGGTGTTGTGGTGTATGTTTTGATTTAAGTGATATCGTAAATAAATTAAATGCTCTGAAAAGTAGTGACCCGAGTAGTTTAATAAGATTACGCGATCGCGAGTGTGTTTTTAGTGTTTAAACAATCGAGCTGTCAAATGTTGAAGATTTATTGTTGCTGAGGGATAATTTGTTGTTTGAACGTCATTCAGGAAATTATATTAATTTAAATCAATAATCAGGTGTTTCCGGTGAGTTTATTTTATCTCTTATTATTAATAGAATTCGACCATATTTGACATTTTTAGCCCGCATGCAAATTATATTTTATTTATTATGAAATTACAATCTAGGTTATAATTCCCTCCATTTTAAATATTCAATAATTTATTTTTATTATATATTTATATTCACTTCACTTTGCGTGACTTTATCTAATATTTTAATGGCAAAATATTTTTTATCACTGCGAATAATCCACGATAAATTTTTTGCTTAATGCACTTTATTATTGATATTTATATTATAATTTATCATTACATCTTTTCTGTTTTATCACTGCTGAGATTAGAAAATATTAACAATTATTCTGCTTTACGAAGGTAAATTGATGTTGATTAATTTTAGTTAAAAATGATATAAAATTGCAGTATAATAAAAAAATTACTGCATTATTTTGAATGACAACTGTTGAAATAATCATATTCAATAAAGCGGGACTGCGCTTAAAAAAAAAACAATGAAAGGGTGAAAAAAATCCATTGATTCAATTGGTTGATTAATGATAAGTTGTCAAAGATGATATTTATAAGGTAGGCGTAAAATTTGATGTCAGTTAGCTTCATCGATCATAAAAAGTACAAAAAAAACTGAATCATCATCTCCCTTCGGTAGCTCAGTTGGTAGAGCGGTGGACTGTAGTTGTATGTTCTGAAAGAAGTAATCCATAGGTCGCTGGTTCAAATCCGGCCCGAAGGAATTTTTTTTTAACAATTTTAACCATCTAACCAAAATTAATGAATCAATTCTTTTGACATTAAAACCCCTGGAAATGGGCAATAATTGAAATAATTAATAGCTCTAGATAATCAGTTAATTTGGGGCGAAC
This sequence comes from Cotesia typhae, assembly GCF_013202065.1. NCBI lineage: Eukaryota > Metazoa > Arthropoda > Insecta > Hymenoptera > Braconidae > Cotesia > Cotesia typhae. The sequence goes on along the minus strand of NW_027423757.1, from coordinate 7,422,659 downwards.
TGTAGAAATGTGTAAATTATTTGGAGTGAAGAGAATGCGCATTGTGATATTCAAATACCCCGTTAGATACTAATTACACCGAAGTGAAAATGCGATGTATGATACTGGAGCTATCTGGTGAAAATGTAGAGCATCGAAGGGGGAAGGGACCGGGACTGGGAAAGGGAGTTAGTTCATAGATGGGAATCATGTATCCCGAAGGGAAATTGCCAATCGTGCGACAAGTGCCTCTATTATCTTCGCTATCACTGTTATTAGCATTTAATGATAAACAAATGAACATGTTATACGATATGAGTCTCCTCGTTTATGAATTTTCTTCTCTCTTCATCTCTTATATTTACATTAAATCTCCTCAGACTCATAAAATACAAAATGTACTACAAAACACTGAGATTCTGGCGCGCGGATAATTATTCCGCGTGATAACGTACCGGGGTATTTATTTAGTTAGGAAAACTCTATATTTGACATGATAACAAATAAACAAATACACCTAGACAAAAAAAAAAAAAATTTCATTTTTGATTTTATTTACTATTACTGGGATCCATGAGCGTAAAATTTGTTTTATTTTTACTTCTCGATTAACAAAAAGTACGCAATGAAAAACAAATAAATGTGTTTACTTAAATTCCACACGAGATCAAAAAAATGTGGAGTTTTTTAAAGTCAATCCATCGTTGTTTGTTTATTTTTGAATCCGGCGAAAAAAATTAAATAATAAAATGAAACATCGATATGAAATAAAATAAAATAATATCCGTTAAATAATTTAGGTTGATAAATACGCGTGTTGTTCAACACTAAATAAATAAAAGCAAAAAAAAAAGGAGGTGTAGAAAAAATGAATACATGAGTTATTTTTCACATCCATATGCTGGTCTCTAAAAATTTTCACCTGCAGCTAAACCCTTGTCACATGCATGCTGCTCTATTAATGCACTACTGTTATGTTATGTTATGTTTTTCGTGTAATAATTTTCATGGGTTATTCGCGTGTCGCGTGACATCGTTTCATAAAGTTGTTTTGCGTGAATTGTTTGCATTCTTTAAATAATCACTGACAAATGCATGCCAGGGCTAATTAATAAATAAAACCATCTTGGTATACATATACTGAACTGAAATCATAATCACCATAATCATTTACGACGGAATCTCAAGTAAAGCGGTCGAAGTACTTACGGTCTGTGATAGTATATCTTGTAGGTATATTAACATGTACATGTAATAAGTGTTATTAGTTATTATATTATATTATATTGTATTATATTATAACACACACTACATGTATAATGGATAATGGATACAATAACGGGGTTGGGTGTTATCATTTTCGAGACGGAGAGGGAAACAATGCTGTGAAAATCGAAACTGAATGGGGGCTTCTTAGGTGTTTCATTCTACATTGGTAGTAACTAGGGACAGGGCCAGGGGGAGTGAGAATAAGGAGGACGAATACAAGGAGGAGGACTGGAACCCAACCAGTTTGAAATTGGACTTTACGATAAGCCCCGCGTCACCCTCGTAATATCGTCGAGAGCTTACTGCTGCGATAAAGGGTGTGAGCGAGCGTCGCTAGAAGTGTAAAGGAGGTTGTAGAGAGAGCCCTGAGTCCTGGAGTAAGGCACTTGGTTATTCTCGAGTAAATTCCACCATCCGTGGTAAACGGCATAACGTTAAATCCATGAGTTGAATCCCTGCACGTACGTTTCTATGCTTTCCACAGTCAAAAGGGTCTGTCTATGTCTACCTACACATGGATACCAAACATATCCAACAGAATATGTCCTTTATATCTATATCTATGTGTACCAGTGGATTCAGCAGAAGAACCCACTCGCTATAGAGAAATTTTCGACTAAGAACGTTTTGGTGAAGCCACATTAATTCACTTGTTCCCTACAAGTCCCCCTCTGATAAATAATACACTTGATTGAAATAGATTTTCTCAAAAAAATGCTCTGTGACAGACTGGAGCTCTGATTGTGTTACACCAATGATGTGTGTTACATGTTATATGCTTTGTATGCAGTGAAATGTAACGTAGGGCCAGAGCCATTTAATCGAATAAATGATTTGGGTGGAAAAATTAAAGGCGTGAAAGAGGTAAAAATATTGGATGGAAGAAATAAAAGAATTAAAGTTGAGATAGCATCCCAGATAGGAGAGACCAGAGGGAAGTGTAAGTTGAAAGAAAAAAAGTAATCTGGGCTTTCACGGTCGAGCTAAAGAGCTTTTGCACACTTTCTACATTCTTTGTTTTTTCTTTGCTATCCGCTCTCCTCTATCCTTCAGTATTCTATATATTTTTTTTTCTTGTTATTTCTTCTAGTGTAGTGTGGCTACAAGATTTACGATCATGCCGCTTACAGTGTTGAAAGATATTATTTACCTCAAGATCCAAAGTCACATTCGGGTGAGTCGTAAATGAATTATAGGCATCCTCTATGTCTGATGTGTTATACTGTTGTGCAAACACTCACCAGAAACTTGTGCTTCGTCCAAAGTTATTCCTTTTCCTTATACTTTGTTTTTGGGTTAAAACCCACCCGGAGGATCGGAATCAGAGATAAAAGTACCTAAGCTGCAGTTTGGCTGTAAAAACGATAATAATGTCAAATTTTAAATATATCTAGTGTTTAATATTTAATATGTAGGTATAATAATGTAATATTATCATCATCTTAAATTTTTGAAATTGTTGTTAGTATTTATTTTGATATTACTGCTCCGTTAGCTTCAACACGATATTAAATTGTCGAATCATAAATATTGGACGTTGCGCACGACTTTGATATATGTAATTTAAAATACAATTCGTGTTTTCTCATCTATATGGATGTATGTAGATGTATACATACTCGTGTTCAAATTCCACTTTTTTTAATTTTTTATCTCCACTCGTGTTCAATCCTTCTGTAATAAAGAAATATTGCAAACAGAAAACGCAAATATTTTCTTTCTTTTTTTTTTCTGTTTTCACTTTATTTATTTATTTTTTTCTTTGTTATTTTTTATTTTCTATATTATTTCTAAGCGAGGGCTGAACGAACCCTATCACAGATCGTAATTGCCAATTCCGGAAGCGATTTTTTTTTTATTTCTACCATATGTTTTTTCTTTTTACTCGCAAAGTGCCATTTGCGTGGTCCGAAATGAGGACGCTCACGCAACCTTACATTTAACTTTACTATTATTTATTTTTTTCATCCATTTTTTTCAACTTACTCAACAATGTTTAATCAGATCTCATTATTTATAAACGCAGGTTATTCAATAACCGGCCTTTCAATTCCTAAATATTCAATATTGCTATCGAAAATTGAATATATAACACAGTGGAAACTAATTTGTTTCCTGCTTCGCCAGAAATATTGTACTAAATTATACCTATTACGCCCTTCAAAAAAAAAAAAAAAAAAAAAAAAGTATTAGAGCTAGCACAAGTGTCCAAAGTAAATATCAATAAAAGTCGATCCGTATGTTTCTTCGAACAATATAACGCCGGCTCCAAGTGTTGCTTACTCACTAGCAGCATTTATACCGGAACATTTCTTCTTTATTCTTGAGCTTTCTTCTTCCATTTCTGATTGTATTCCCTCGGAACTTGAAATAGAGCGACATTGACTATCAGACTGTTGTGTTTTCTGTTTAACTCCGTTCCTCGGTGAATGTAGTCGTTCTCCGTTACCTTTTCATCGTACCCTTTTTATGGAAGAATTCAGTCGCAAACAAATATATCCCTTTGGCTTTCAATATTGATTCTTGCCGTCACCTCCCGTCGTCTTTTAAGCTCTTGGGCTTGGTCTTCCTTGTCGTTGTTCTCGCCCATCTATAGTCTATGGTCTATACTCTGCTTCTGTAAGCCAATGTATACAATTCAATGTGTTGCTTATTCCCTTTCATCGGAAAACTCTTTCATTTTATATTTTTACATAAATACATACTTTTTTTCCTTATAAAACATTTATATTCTTTTTTTCTTTTCTTTGTCTAACAAACACATAGCCCCACCAGCAGTTTTTCATCATCTATTTATAGAATTTTTTTTTCCCGGTAGAGTATATTGCAATGACGCTTTCTATCGTGGTCTGTGTACGATTACCCACTGGAAACAATAGCGTCGCAACCACCAGCTACACATCCCCCTTTGTCGTATTGCTAAGCGAAGTTAGTGAGAAGGACAGAAAATACTTGAGGACAAAAGCTTGCCTTACTCTTGGGCGACCCTCCTTATCCAAAAGCTCATCTTGTCCTATCTTACGTTTTCCTTCGAAAAGCGATTTCTATTCTTTGAACGCACTTTTGTGTATATCAAGACTTTGGATAATCGGAAAAACTCGAGAGATGCGACTGAAATAAAAGAAATTTTTCAAGCATCGAAATAACTTGAAAAAGAAACACGATTCGTTTTTGTTTGAAATATATAATCTATACACTGGTATAGAAAAGATTTTATATAACTTCTAACAAGACTTTTGATAAATCTGGTTTACGACTTCCAAACAATTTTCTTGAGACATGAACATATATTTAAAAAAAACTTAACTTGATTCAAGAAAAAAATGTTTAATTAAAAAAAAAATTTTTTTTAATTTCATTTTACTAAATCAAACATTTCTTTTTTAATTTCTATTACTACAATGATGTAATTGATGACTGATGTTAATATTTTTCCGTCAAAAAATTAATAACAAACAGATTTTTTCAAATAATAAATAAATTTACGAGCCAAGCAATTCTTGTCTGAACAATAATTCATCTTTTTCACTGTGTAATTTTTAAACTGTATGATTTTTTTATTAAGGTTGTTATTAGAAATTTAAAAAAATGTTATCAACTCGGTAGCAAATATATTTTTTATTTACCTCTTAATTGCGCAATGTATTACCAAGTAAGTGTGTAATAAAGTTGTATAAACTCATAAATAACATTAGATTACATTGCTCGGCAGTATTGTGAATAAATAAGAAAAGCCTTGTTTAAAAAGATTTATTGTCGTATGAATTATTTGTTCATTTTCTATGCGATAAATATTGTAGTGAATAAACGGGCATTTGTAAGAACTTAAACAAAGTATAAATAAAATAAATATAAACATAAATATAAGCTTGAAAAGTCAAAGTACAAAATAAGGATGAAAGTAAAGTCTGTTGGGGCTTTGCTGGATTATTACAAGAGTTCCCTGGGGCTATAGTAAAACGTTGACGTCGCAATCTTGGCTGTCTGACAGTAGGTATATACCGACTACCAGCTACCAGATACCCAGTCGGATTGTACTGGGGTCTAGTTATTGGAAGATACGAGCTCACAATTAAAAGTTAATGATCCAGAGCTACCGCTTCCCATTAAAAGGATAAAAGTACCCTCGACACCTCTAATACTCTTCAACGTTTCAATTTTATTCTGATTATGAAAATTAAACTCGGAGCTTCTATTCTAAATTTCAAGCTCAATCTCTTTTTGTTCCTTCTCATATTGTTCATCACCCGAGGTATCCGTACGAATCACAACAATTACAACTATTAAATTATCCACTTAAACGTCACTTTCTTACAATTATCTGCTAATTCTGAAGGAACTTTAAAAGGCTTTATTTTATCTATCTGTCTGTCTTAATCTTCACTTACTGCTATTCCTCTGTTTTATAATTTAAAAGCTAACTTTCATTAACTTTGTTGCGAGAGATTTTATTTGATAAAACTAAAAGTTTATAATCTATAACGACAATTAACTATTTATTATATTAACTCTTTTAATTATATTTGTATTGGCAAGACAAACTTTCAATTTAAACTTTTTAATTAAATCTCCTCGGCTTGGCTAATTTATCTTACGATAAGAGTTATTGTCATATTTGTGATAGAATAACTAAACGGGAATATCGAGTAATGTAGATTGTTGAATTAAATAGGATTTATAATCAATAATTGATAACTGATAATTGATTTTATTTTTAAAATAGATACTGATACTGTTGGAAATTGCAAAGTCGATTAATTTGGAATTGGAAAATTGCATTCAGTTTCCTGCTCAAATACTTTAATGCTTCTAATGCTCTTCATTTCTATTACTTTCTCATTTCCTTCCTATTCCTTCTCTTTCTTTTTTTTCTTCCGAAAAGATTTCTTTTATATATTACACAGATACAGATATAGATTTAGATATAAATGTAGGTTGATGTTATACAGGATCGGTGGTCCTCGGTAGTGATCTGTAAAGTATAAGAAAGTAGATTCGGAAGAGGCAAGTCATTGAAGACGTTTAATTCGTAAATTCTGGTTTCCGACTTGTTCGAGAAGGGGTACAAGAGAAAAGATTGTAGCGAGGATTTAGCAATGGCAAATTCGTACTAAAGCATCATAAAACTCAATGATTGTAGTTGCGTTTTACCCCACACTACCACTGTTTTTTTAAGCTTTAGTTTTAGCTTTACCTTTTTATTTAAATTTTTTTTATTTTCCCTCTTTCGCCGACTCCTGACGCTGATGCTGTCTCGCACTCATACTTCTCTTTTCGCGTTTTCTCATTCTTCGTTGCTCACACTTATTTGCATTTTATTGCCATTTTATGCGCTCAACGTATTTTTCCATTCTTTCCCTTTACTGCTTGTAACGAGCCGGAAGGCTACTCGAATTCAACAAATCCCCTTCTATATAAATGACACACACACACACACACACACACACACACACACACACACACACACACACACACACACACACACACACACACACACACACACACACACACACACACACACACACACACACACACACACACACACACACACACACAACCTAATAAGTGAAATAAAATTATATAATAGAAAATTTAAAATACATTTATTTTAATTGATTTTATAATTTACTTACGACTAAATATTGAAAATTTTAATGAAAATATGCAAATGCTTTTTTCATTTTTAAAATAAATTTCAACAGAATAAGAGTCCTGATAAAATAATGCAAATAAATTCCACATTTTTTTTTATTCATTTCATTTCATTTAAAAAAAAAATAATACTATCGTGCAACAGTTTTATTTTTAAGGTTGAGATAAAAAAACAAATATCCATAAAATTTTCTAAACAGCGGTTCACCCTGCGGGCCACCTTGAAAACTTTCCACTACATCTCAGCGTAATCATTACTGGACCGTAAGTTTTCGAGTGTGAATGCCGCGTTCTATTCAGACTAGTTTAGACTCTTAAATGAGGAAAGTATCTGTGAATAGCAGTAATTTTGAGAGTAGGTGTAAAAAATTTATCAATAAATATTCTTCAAAGGAAAAAAGTTATTGTTACTATTATTTTGAAGTCTGATGAGATAAATTAAAATTTCCATCGTTTTGAAAATCTTTTTTATATTTTGAAGTTTTTACTAAATAGCGTTTCCTCTAAAAAGATTGTTTTTTAATTGTATAAAATTTTGATAGTAATACTTTGACTATTGGCGTTAATTGTTCCTATCTTGTAGTAGCAGTGTGTACAATGCTGACGTGGTCATTTTTTTTTTGCTCACAAAGATAGCACAAGTTATTATCCCAGTAGAGAAAATTACCATATAAAAAAAAATATTTCGTAAATTAACATCGTTAAAAACATATTGATTTAAAAGTAGTTTTCCTGCTACCGTAGTAAATGCCATAATTTCATCAAAAGACCTTAAAAAATAAAAATAAAAATAATGAGAAATAAATAAAAAAATTCATACAGCCGAAAACTTCGCTTGATAATGAAATCGATGTATGCTTGAAAAAATAAATAAATTCACGAAGCTTTCATTAGATTAATATTAAAAAAATGTTTTCGCCCATTCAACCGAATATAATTTCACTCTAAATTCAATAACAAAAAAGAAAAAAAAAAAAAAAAAAGTATGAAGTTTTAATAAATATTAATAAAAAAATTATCTCTAATTTAAAATTTATATTTATGCTTATATTATCAAAATGGGTGTTTGGTATACCGAAAAATGAATCGAGGAAACTATCGGAAATTTTTGCATTAAAATATTTGAATCACTTAAATGGCTTCCTCTCCATAGATCCATAGACAAGATATATATAAACGTGAAACGTATATAAGAAATATCTATCTACCCCTATCCATAGGACAACTGAAAACCGAGAGAATAAACTACAAGACCGGAATCGATAGACCGTAGTAAGACGTACAAATTGCCGGTATTTTGTACATCTTTCCTGCCACTATCTTGTACATCGCGCATTATTCTTTTTACATTTTTTACTTATTCCAGCTAAAAAAATTTACCTCAATCATGGTTCTCTCTCCCTCTTTTTTTTTTTATTTTTTTTTAACAGCTCAAATATATTTTATCCCTTCGCTATTATATATAATTTACACTTTCGTTTATTGTTCTTTTGTTCAGAGCAAAGGGCCATCCGCCTTTTTTTATTTAGTTTTCTTTTTTGAGACTGAACGGCACAAAGCGAGCACGGACTACAATAAAAGAGATATTAAACTTAATATAATAACTGTAGCAGAAATAACATAATATGAAGGAAATGTAAGTAAAGAGTATTTTGTAGACACACGATAAAAAAGGCTTCTCATTCCCGAAGAGAGTGAAAGTGAGAGTGAGAATATCATAGCTGAAATTTTTTTCACGCCAATTTCGTCTGCTGAGCTGGCAATATCGATGCTGTGTAAACGAAAACACAAGTGAGCTTCTTGAAGTGGAGAAAAAGCAAAGTCGCGAAATTTCAACCGAATAGAGCTCCGAAGACGATTTAATGAAAAGAAATAAAATGAATGGAGAAAAAAAATGATATTAAATGTTAATGTCAAGGTGGCCTGAAAAATGTTAAAAAATATGTTACCCTTCTTCAGATGCTTCTTACTATTTCCGCTCTAACATGTACACACTTTTCTACGTTGTTTTGTTTTTCTTTTTCAAGGCAGTAAATATGCCAGCCACGTTTTCGTTGCTACAGAAGCATACGCTTTTGTTTCGCCACTTCAATTTTTCCTACCTATTTTGCATTATTCTTTTTCTCATTCCGCCGGTTTTTGTTTCTTTTTTTTTTTTTTTTCTATTACAGTCAAAAAGAAACAAATAAAAAACATGACTATGTGGTTTGTTGTCGCGCAAACTCATGCCAGAAAAATTCGATACGATTGGTGGAAGTTGAATAAGTTTTGCGGATTTCGTTGATTTTTTATTTCTTTCCAATTTCTCTTTCTCTCAGCTTTGGATTATTTTATTTAGTTTATTCATTTATTTATTGGTTTTTTTTTATTTTTTTTTTAAATCTCTATTACTCCATTATTCATCACATTTCGATCAGTACCGAAAAATTATTGTCGAGCCAGAAGTATAGTTCTATAAGAAGCGAGCTTTCGTTCCTGATTATGAATTTGAGCGGTAATGAGCACGCTTTTCTGTACTGATCGACCATTGCATTATGAACGGCTGACGCTGCAGAAATCTTTGTTGAAGGATTTCAAGAGAGCGCAAAAAAACAACCAACAAAAATCGACGACTGAGAATAGAAATAGGGTTTAAAAAATGAAAAACCAAAGAAATGATACGGGAAAAAAAAGCACAAGAGTACAGTAGATTGAGAAAGTTTATTGCATCGTTCAATGCACATCTCAAGAGTCTATTCTTCCTGAAATTTATCGATTCGAAATATTTATTTCCGTCACACCGTGATATATATTTTTTTCATTGGTTATTTAACTCAACTCGATCGACATAAATATAGAAAAATCGATCAGCATTTGTTATTCCATGCTATGAAATATTGTTTTTTAAGTTGCTGTATTTGTAAAAAAATAAATTCACCCAAGTCAATATATTTAAAAAAAATTTTACTAATAAAAATAATACTAGAGTATAGTGCTCTATAAAAGTATTGTTTAAATCAGTTTATTAAACGATAAAAATTCCTCAATTCCTAGATATTCGTATTGTTTTATTGTTTGGACAAATAAAGAAAGTCCTCATCAAAGATCTTTGTTTTATTGAATCCGTTTGATTTTCATCTATTCATATTTTATTCACCGTTATTCGATTCGTATTTTATTTATTTATTATTTTTAGTTTATATTCATGATCATGATAGTGGAAATTCTTCTCAGGTGTAATATATAGCCCGTACAGCGCCGCAAGAACAATATAATTCAAATGAAAGGTATTTGAGTTGTGTGGACATTAAGCATAAAAAGAGTAAAATACTTCCCCTAAAGCATCCTCAATAAATACATCAATTTAACCCTCGATTGTCGTCACCCTGAGGCTACCATCACACATGAATTCATATATCTATACACACAGACACGCAGATAATAATTCCCGTGTGAATGCGTGTATACGCACTCGATCACTCCGATAAATCATACCTTGTTCTCTAACCTCATACCAGCTCTCATGACATACCAAACACCCTCAGTGAATATTAAATTAATTGCTATTTCTACTCACTGGTGCCTCGTGCAATTTATATCCACCGCTCGGCAAATGAACCTTCCTTTTTCATTTCTCTCATTCAGGTACCGTATATCCTACACCCCACACTCTCGTATTATATATCTATACATCTACATAGTAATCGATTAGATATCAATTGAAATGAAAATTGAAATCTGCTGACTTTTCTCGTTAGATTGTGAATGTCAACGCTGTCACTGTTTTTTATTTTACAAAACAGATTCAGCTATTTTAACGGAACATCATCGACGTCATTTAATTACCTTAGTGTCTATCAAGTTCACTCGTTATGTTATGCCTGATCTTTTTATTTATATTTCGGGCTTTTCGGTAGTTTAATTAATATTGACGCGATTTGCTAATTTTTCACAGTATAATAAAGTTTAATAAATTGATAAACTCGATGTGTTAATTTAAATTTTGAACATTGATGTTTGAATTCAAAGCGTTTAATTGAAACTTGTGAAGTGAATTTTCCAAGCAGAAAGAAATTTCCATCCCTTGAAAACTTCCATCTCTTTATTTCATTGAACAGGAATTCGGATCACATTAGATTTTTTTATTTTGCAAACTTTTAAAATAAAAAAAGACAACTCGGAAAAGCTTGATCTTTTGAAAAGAAGCAAGAATGAAGTCTATTTCAACTATTTTTGAGGTACACTATTGACGTCATTGATTGAATTCAGTCTCTATGAAGTTCAGTTTTTATTTTTTTTTTAATTATTTTTATTATCTAAAAGGCCAGTCTAAACTAAGCGAAAAAAACTTTTAGTCTAAGCATTGTTTCTTCATCCTTTGATTTATTGACAATGATTAACATTTATTTTCGCTCCAAAAAGCTTAAAATCTTTGAAAAACTTTCGTTTTTCTTTTAGCAATATTAAATTTTTAATGGAATTAATGAATATATTCATTAAAATTTTTGAAATAATTGAAGAAATTTAATTTTGAACCCTCGAAAATGATTTGATTAGTATTGACATTATCTCATGGATAATTAATAATATTTTAATTAATTGATAAACTTTATCATATTTCAGTCATTACATATCCACTAATTATGCAAATATAATACTTATTGCTAGTCAATTAAATTAATGTTATTTGCATTGTGCCGGTTTTAATGAACGAGATATAATTAATGAGATTTTACATTTAATGAATGCCTTAGAATAAAAATCAAACAAAAGTGACATCAATTTGCAAATTAGTTCAAATAGTTCAACAGCACTGAATGTCGAAATGAATTTAAGGGATTCAGAGTTGTCTCAAGTGTTAAATGAAAGTTTTTTAACAGTTTCACCTACTTTATTGAATCGACGTACACAATACAGTATGCAGGTGCTATTCATCAATATCTTCACTCAGCAAACAACAATCCACTCATCGGTATGGTCGTAAGCCATTTGCAAATTGAATTCGATGTTGACGTAGAAACAAAGCCGCTATTGTTTTATATAATACTTTTCATTTTTACTTTATTTATCAAACTGACAGGATTAATATTTAACATTTTCTTCAATGGATTGCCTGTTTTTGGTTTTACTTTTATTTTTTGTTTGTATCAACTCGAATACTGCGTATGGGAATTATTTACGCAAAATATCGTTCGGGTCTACTGTTATGTCGAATCACATGGCTTCAGTGTAGATATTATTAAAATATTACCAACAATATTAATATAGGATTACCCAGCGTCCTTTGAAAACGGTAATTAACAATTATTACCTGTCCATTAAACAAACGAGTCAAAAATAAAAATTATTCCGCGCCATACTATAATTCAATAATGCTTTTGTTTTCTCGTCACCGGTATCCTGATGATAATTAAATAGATGCGCTCTGGTAATTCTCAAAAAATAGATCCGCATATTCGAGTTTATCCACGATATTACAATTAGTATTCTATATAATTAAAAAATCATATTAATAATTATTTTTTTTTAACGAAACCAAAACTTGCTTTGAAAATGTCAACACTGATTAAAGGATTTTTTGACACTAAATGAATTTAAAAACTGAATAAATAATTTTTTCACGATGGAAAAATTTTGTTGGACTTAATTTTCAATCTCATGACACATTAGAAAATAAATTTAACCAAGGTTTTTCAGTTCAATATTATCGTGGCCTCATTAAATATGTACTTTTGCCATTCGACCTTTGCCTTGGCATTAAAATTAAATACATAAATAAAATTAAACAGTGTGCATGTCTTTGATGTGAAACTGATTTACAGCTAAAATAATTAAATTCTTTTCTTATCAATTTTTTATTTCAATAACAATGTTTTAAACTTCAGGGGAATGTTAATAAATATACTTCTTCGTTAAACAAAATTTCTATCAAAATTAAAAAAAAAGTTATTCTTATCTACTAAATAATTCAATTGTTTCTCATTAAATAAATTAATTAATAGCTAATTAATTCTTCTACGAGTGAGGTAATTTTTTTCATTTTTCTAACTCTTGATCTCTCTGATATGGACACCCTTGTAAAATCAATCAGATTATATTCCTCGGACATCAAAACTTGTCCCAATATTTTTTTAATTTTTATTCATCCCCGTAGGAATTTGCAAACAATGATAATAATTGAAGCAACAAAGCCACAAAATTTATTTATTCTACGCAGAGAATATTGTTCGGCCGGAATTAATATACAAAAAAAGGAGTTGTTTTTTTTTTATTTCTAATATTTTTCCCAGGTTGTGCGGAGAATAATTTAAAACCTCACCCTAGAATTTATTTTTATTTTCTCCCAACCGAGTGATTCTTTTTGGTTGCATTGTATTGGGGAAAACTTGTCGGTGGTAAATTAGCACGTTTGCATCACCAGGAACATGGGAATGTCGACTAGACCAGAGGGCAAGGTTGAGAGTTGAGAGGGTATTCGAACTACTACCCCAACCAGCATCCAGTCAGCCAACCAGCCAACCAACCATCCAGGCATCCTCCACAAAACCTCACCCTTTACCCTGGTACTCGCAACTCCGCTTGGTTGTCGTCGATGCTTCGTTATGTGAGCCAGCTTTGTTATTAGCCTGTTCACCCATTCCTTGTCGTCTCGACTCCGCTCTACCCGAAGAAATAAAACGAGTAACTGGTATCGACAGCTACTCGCCGGTGCTCTTTTCTCTTTACTTTTTTCAGCTCTCTGCTCTCTGTTCTCTGCTCTGCTACTGAAATTTCTCTACGTGTTCTTATACGTATGAGCAAAAAAATGTACACTTTGTAAGCGTAAGGTATATTTATTTATTTATTAGCTCCAGTACAGCGAAACCTACCAATACACCTGCAATAAAGTACTGCCGTCAATGTAGCCTGTAGAAAAATAACAGTGAAATGACTGAGTTGTATAATTTTCAATAGCGACAGCCGACAAATCGAAAACACTGACGTCTCTTATAAATTATTCGTTTATGAAAAAAAGAATTCCCTTTCTTCATTTAAAATACCGCTTTCAAAGGATTATTTTCTTTAATAACAGACTTTAAGTTGTTAAAAAGATGTTACCTCACCAAGAAAATATATTCAATTTCTCCGGGCAATAAAACAAACGTTTCAAAACCACTAAAATTGGCCATTAAATATATTACGCTGTTAGAAATCGCCTTTCATGTTTTTAAATTATCATTCACATATCGACGTTTCGTTTAAGAAAAAAATGAAATTTAACGCTTGGTTTAATTACTCGTCCAGAAATAATCGAGTGAAGGATATAGCGATAGTATTATACACACATTCTTTACAGCGATACGACGTGAACGTTTATTTAATAAGCATCAACTTTGATGTTAATTAAACGCTCTTTGATGTAACGAAAGATTTAAAACTAATTTCTAGCTATAGAATAAATATTGGTATGAGGGAGGGTTTATTTTTTAGATTTAATATTGTATGGTACCTACGCTTACGTTAAGTAATAAAGTACCCAGATTTAAGTCTACGTAAAGCAATTAGACTTCAATTATTGGCTAATCTTGGATAATCCATTTAGGGCAGGGACGCTTCAAGTCGAGATAGAGAGATGAGATTGTCTGAGCACTTTAATCGAGGCAGCTCAATACTACGGTTATTCCTACAAGCTTAAAGGACATTCATTTACCAAACGATAATTCTATAAGCATTTATCTTTAATATATACCCTTATAATAACCTGTCTATATTCTGCTGAGGGCTGTACTTGATGCAATATTAATATTAATATGTTACAGATACCGATTAGAGGTTAGACTCGTTTGAAACCAGAAAATAACTAGTACAGGATAATTATTTTTTTCTTATTTTCCTTATAAAGGAATTTTAAGATTTTTTAATATAAACTTTTTATGTAAAATTCAAATGATTGTTTTTTTGACTAGTGATGATAGTTTAAAAAAGAGTTAAAAAAAAATTTTGGAAAATCTTTTAAAGTATACCGTCAAATATATATTTATAATACTGACGCGACAATCTTAAATTAACTTCAAATACCATTTTCTTATCGTAAATTAATTATTTGTTTCCGGCGGATAAATAATTGAAGTCAAATAATAATTTGATCAATGTAAACTGTCGTATTTAGTCGCAGCAAACATAATTACCCGTTGTGCAAAGATATTTGTGAAATCAAATTGGTTTATCTGAATCAAATATTTTATTTTTACCGTTAAAAGAAAATTTCAGAGTAAACATTACTGTCTTCTACTGTTTTAGATAATATAGGTCACGTTAGAGTATTCTTTTGTTTTCAAATATCGTTCTACAATAAAGCTCGATTAAAAGTTGACTTTTCACAAAAAAGTGAAGATAATTATTGAAGAATGTAAATATTTGATTAGCAAAATGAAGCTCACTCGTTAAATTTGCCGTATAAAATAGCCCGCCGCGGTGAATAATGTACCACTACTAGTCAAGGCTAAAAAGAAAAATTAGTAAAAATATAAATATTAGCTCCAAAACGATCTACAGATCAATTAAAATTAATTGAGTTACAGAGAAGCGGGTTTGGTGGTTTCCCACATAGATGTGTTCTATTTCCTCTTCATACTCCTGTATACCATATAGTATACAGTACACACTGAGAAGACCAGTATGCTTCCCATACCAAACAACCACTGTCACCGTTACCATCATTGTGGTAACCAGTGTACAAACAAGAGTACTCCAATCTACAGACTAGCGTCTAGTGTTGAGTCTAGAGTCTATTCTATAGCCTATCTTCTACATAACAGTCTAAAGTTGCATAAAAGGGAAAGGGTTGTACGAGCATAGTGGTCCTATCAGTTCTCTATCAAAACTCTGTATTACAAAGCTGTGAAAGCAAACCTGCCGAAGGATAAACTCCGTTAAATCTATTACATCTCCATCTTCCATTTACACTTTAATTGGCACACCAATTAGTATTCATATCAATTTCAAGCGATTTTGGTTAGTTATTAAAACATACTTCGCTCAATTTACAAATTATCTTACAAAATCATTACAAAGAATCATTTAGAAAAAGATAATTTTGTTTTAGTTTTTTCGTTTATGTAGAATTTATTTTTATTTTTATTACATTTTTCATTTTTTTAACCCATTATTTTAATAAACACGCAAAAATAAATCACAGGGATTTGAATATAACTCTTGTGTTCGTGAATCGGCGTTAATTTATTTCGTAATTCCATTTGAGTTTTACATATTAACACTGTCCATTTTTAATGTATGTCTGCGCTCTACATGATTATAAATCAACAAAATAATTAATCTGGAAGCGGGAAGTTGTCGGTGATGGATATTTTTACGTTTATAATAATATCTGTGATTATGCTATTACAGAACAGAGGGAGCGAATTTTGTAAAATATCAATATATATATATATATATAGATGGTGTAGAAGAGAGTGAGAGTTTGGAGGTGAATTTTAGCAAAGGGGGCTTATTTTGTAGATGTGAATTATTAGATCCATTTAATTACGTTGGAAATCTCTAGAGTCACCAAAGTGTTGGGTTCATGTGTACAGTATACGGAAACCGCACACTAGCCACTAGAGTGGTGTGTCTCGCTATTGACGACGGCGACGACGAGAATGTCATTAGCGGTGATGTTTGTATACTGAAAGCTCGGAGATTGCGCATTTACCCATTTACCTGTACACACTTATTCAGTACACCTCATTTTCACAAAATACCCCAGCTTTAGTCCGTAAAGTTTAATTCAGGATCTTAATTAACAAAGTTACAACGTAATTGTTACCAAGTAATTGATTGTTTATTACTTAATATATAATATGATAGAACATAAATTTAATAAACACATATAATAACATTTAGGGAATGATGAAAAAAATTTTTTTGTTAAAAAATTTGTATTCCCTTAATAATTGAAATTAAAAAACTCAATGTTTGTTTTAATTTTTCGAGTTATTCTCAACATTCATTCAACATTCATCGAATTGGTGTTTGCACGTAAAAGTTATTCACATATTTCAATAAAACAAACAATTGAGGTAAATTAAAATCAAAATCAAATTCCGAGTTAAAATAGTATGAATACTCGCCTCTCAACAATCACAGAAAAGAATTCCTTTAAAGTTTCCCTCATCGAAACTCAATTTGTTTGCTGGTTAAAATTTTCAAACATTTATTTAATATCATTTCCTCGTTCATTATCATTATCGGTAAATACATTCATTAAAATCCAAGATTATATTCGCATTAAAATGACTATCAACGCGAAAAAAAAAAAAAAAAACTTTTTAATTATCAAAATCACCTCAAAAAATAAAATGATTTACGAGAAAACTTGTAGGACGGAAATAAAGTTTCCTATAAAAAAAATAAACATAGCAGTTAGTCCATATAATTACCTCAAAACTGGTACACGTTTTTTGTTTTAAATAATCCCTTTCCTGAGACAGCGAGTCACATTACACGAAAAGTTGTGGCTAAAGATTGTAGAAGCAGTGATGACATTGGAATACGCATTAAGTTGAGCCAGAGCTAAACGTGGAAAAGTTGCCGGAGGCTCGAAGCCTGGACGATCCTTTCTGAGGAAAACAAAATGAAGATGCTCCAGCAGGATCACAAGTAGGACGGACTGATAGAATAGAATAAGAAGTATGAAATGAATTAGGAGCAGAACGAGTTTTAAAGCAAGTTTAACAGAGCTGGAGTTGGAACTGAAGTTAAAGCTATACCCAGAGTCAACTAGTGTGATGAGGAGTCCAGTAGACTAGAGAAGAGTATTCTATGGCTTTGTTGTGGATTAACTTGGAATCCTTCTCTTATTCGTTGTTCTCGTTCTTACCTTTCTTCATCTCGAGTATTTCTGGAGCCCACAATGTTCAACATCTAGCCTGAGGCGTTTTGACTACTATCTGTCGACTAGTTCTTTGTCCTACTTGGTCCACATCCGTCCCTTTCTCTATTTACTTGTGTACACGTCCATATTATGGTCCTATCTCCTTTTCTCGTCCTTGTCTCTTCAGCAGAGAAGTTGGTTGGTACGTTTGCACGGCAGTCTGAGAAGGGTCGCCGTTTTGCTGGGCAAGCGACTTTAACTTGACAGACAGGCGTGTGTACACACACGACTGTCGACTACTGTCTGGACGGTTGCTAACAGAAACACACGTGAGATCTGTAGTTGGTTGTAATGTGCCTCACGTTAGGGGAATTATTTCAACAGATTTAATGTTGTCTGGGAGGTTATTTTCCGACAAGAACCACTTAAAGTTGCCTCAAGTCATTATTAAAGCTCATTAATCACTACTAAGAGATTCTCTGGTGGCTGTGTCTGTGTATTTTAAATAATGTTTAGTTTCTATTTAGCAAACTGTCAGCTTTGCTGTTTAATATCTTGGTTGGAGGCGTGCTCCCAGAACGGTAGTGAGAGTAGGATAATATCATGTTATAAAAGTTTGTCCTTTCTGTTCATGTTCACTTGAACGACTATAATCCCCTTTTAAACTCGAGTAAGGCAGCCTCTACTCTGCTCTGCTTGCTTGGCTCGTTGGTAGGAAACGTTTGCTGGCTGAGGCGGAAGCTAAGTTCACAGACCAATTAGAGAACATAAAGTGTGAGACGAAGTGTAAGTTAGAACTAACGACGGACGAACAGAAAACTTTTTCCAAAGTCCATCAACGAGGATCTCCAGTTGATACGTGCTGATTTAAAAGTTGTCTATATATTTCCCGTAGATCTTTCCTTGGCTTTTATACCCGACAGATTTCGTTGTTTTTTTTTTTCTTTATTGTACAGAGTGTAGTACACTGATAGTGGATTCAGACTTTGTTCGGAGAAGTAAAAAACTGTAACTAAACTTTCTAATACAGAGCTTTCTTGCAATAACAAACAATGAGTTTTCCAAAAAAAAAAAAAAACTTGCTCCTTTGTATTTGCAATTAGTTATAGAGTTTTAGCTTGCTGATCAGTAATCTTTAGTCTCATCTCAAAGCTTAAATTATGTAGAGCTTTATTGGTTTGCTTTTGAATCCACATTGATCAATAGTTTCGTTGTGTTATTTCTATTTCGGTTTCTGCTCGGTTTCATTCCGGTGGAATTCCTTTTGTAAAGTTTTTCCTAGAGAAGTTGTATAAAATGTCGTTCGATGAATCTGCTATGACAGAGAATACAAAGAGGTGTGTATTTTATAGGTACGAGTATTGAGGTAATTTTTAGCAGTGTCTCTGTTCAGCAGAGACGGAAGCAAAAGACCACCTGGAGCGAACCCGGATGAGTCTAGTAGTAAAGGGATGGGTTTGACAGACGGCCGAGAACTGAAGGTACTCCTACGGCGACACCATCGAGACATAACATGGATATATAAACGTATCATCATCGTGGTAGTCGTCGTCGTCAGAAACCGAGGTAATTTTCCTTCAGGCCACCCGCTGTGTAAGCTCGGATCACTTGATTCAAGTCAACTGCTTTACTTCGATCAAGACTGGATCAGCTCGTTTATATTATATACATTGATATTCCAAAGGCTTTATAAATACTCAGTATACTGTGTACCTGCATTGATTAGTTCCGAATTCAATATTGTTGCTGTACTATACACATAATACAGATTTATATATTAAATGAATCCTCAAAGAGTATTTTTTGTCTATTGAAAAATAACTTTATATTAAATTGAAATTTTTTGTCGTAAAAATAATATTTTTTATATTATATTGAACATTCATTTAATTACGTAAATATCTTCAAAGACAGTTGACGGGTTTCTTTTCAAATTTAATTAATTTTGTACAACTTCACTTTATTTTCTGCTAACTTGAAATTTTTGTCATATTTATTATATTATATTATATTATGTAGTGGATCAAGTAAAACTTTGTGCATTATATAGTATATCATATTTATTAATATTAAACGAATTTATCATATAAACATGAAACGAATAAACTTTTAAAATAAACAATACCGAAACTCAACTCCTATATAAACAGTAGTAAACATAATCAAAATCAGAATTTGACTTCGAAAACCACTTTAACCCAAGTTTTAATTAACAATTTATCTAGATCTACTATGTACAAATATTCTCAAAGAGAATTTCCAATCGTCAACTCAAACCGTGAAAATTGATTTAACTTTCCCCTCCCCCTTCCCCTGTCATTCTCTTCCTCTCAATATATCTCTGTATTTCTGTATATTTGTATCTATTATATATCCGTCTTGAAACTCAACCCAGATTCAAAGACAGATTCGCTTTGAAATATATTATTTTATACACAAAACAGGACTCGTAGATCTCGATCGAAGGTAGTAAATAAATCTCAAAGCAGTGGTGAATGTCGATGAATAATTCATAGATTTGTCTCGTGACAAAAGCCCATCGTACTAACAGACTCGCATTAGTCTGGTCATAGTATCTGACCAATAAAATCAACCCTTCTTTTGCCTCTTTTGTCTTACAATTTTATTTCAGTCATTAATTCCCTGAATTCAATTTATTCAAGTATTCAGTCAGTTGGGATTAAATCTTGACATCTACGTAGTCGTCTACGTAGACGGTTTAAAATTTGACTTATTCCGTAAAAGCCGATTTAGACCGAGAGTTAACTTGTCATTAATGCGACTCAAAGCAGCCCGGTCATGTGGTTTAATTTGGTAAAGTGAGGGCACTGATGACAACTTTACAATCGTAACCGCAGGATCTTTGAGGAAAATAGACATCGAAGATACCTGAACCATTATAATCAAAAGCTTAATCACTCTTTACTGGGATGAGTGAGTACCTCAGTACAACCATACTTAAGCTGAATCAAACCAGCATTTCCTCGTCATTAACTATCATCTGTATTTAAATTGGTGGTACTTACTCAAACGAATACCAATCTATGCTAGTAGCCACAACCATACCACCACTAACCACTTTTGATGATATTATAAAGCACTGCTATTCTATTTTAGTTGCAAATATTCACCCTCTTCATCTAACTGCTTCAGGCTTAAGTCCAAAGACGGCCAAAGGAGACGGACAAAAAGAAGCTAATAGCATGCAAATACTGCGCCACATGCATAAAGCTCCACTAATACCCCATCTCTATGTATATGTAGATAATATAGTCTCATGCTTCTCTTCTTATTCTTCTTCTTCTATCGCTTCTTCTCCTCTTTTGACCAAGTACACCAGCTTTGCATTAGCCTACCGATTTGGAAGCACTGTAGCGACGCGTTACGAGATGCAATCATCTCTTTTTGCCTACGGCATACTTGGACATCCTCATTTCTTCTCGAAGACTATACCCACTGACATCTGGAGGTAGGTATATCTGTTAGAGTCTACCCCGAAGATCCAAGGGTTTCTCTCGAGGGAATCCTTTCTATTGTCTCTATTCAGTTGCCAAGTGCTTCAAGTATTTTCCAATTTTCTGATACAATTTTTTGTCAGATGTCTTTCTTTTTATTTTATCTTCGTACTTCCAGCCACCTGATTTACGTTTTATTGAATGTCTCAACGCTTTCAACGCTTCGCTTCAGACGCATTAAGTTCGAGCTTTTAAAGAAGACTTTTTTCGGAAGTCTTAATGCACCACTTAATTTTTAATAACCTATTATCCCCGATACCGATGGCCAGCTCTAATTGAAATAATGTCAGTAAGATTAAAATAATTAATATAAAGAATCTGTAACATTGGAGCAATTAAGATAATTATTGTCATTTTCTTTGTTCTGAGTTCTTTATTGTCTTGCTATCTCTTATCTTTTGTCTGATGCATTTTTACCGTTTCCCGGCGAAACGGCTTTACGGAGTGTATTTAATGAACCTCAGCTCGAGTCCGAGAGCCCGGGGGATAAATCAGACTTCGGATGTCCTCAAGTAGGTTTTAAAATTACCTACTCGAGTGTTCATTCATTCTTAAACTTTTTTCGTAGCTAAATTGAGCGAGACTCGTGCAATATAAATGTCGTTAATGGTTGTCCTGACGGTTCTGCTAAAAGTGTCATTTTTTTCGTGTAGAGCGTTTCAGTTTCTTTTATTTCAGCGGTATTCTCACTCTCGCATCACTAAGTAGACTCTTTTCAGCTGGAGGAGTGAATAAATATCCCTGGGGTGTTGTTGGTATGAGTCTCTGAGATAGTTATGGTGAATAAGTATGGCATAGCATTGCATAACTTAGCACTGCACTGAGAAGATGAAGAGACCCTAGTTGGATAGCTAAGTAAGAGTGAAGCACTTGTGTCTGGAAGGATGTTAATTCATTCAGGTGTACTTACTAATAGTAGGTATATATGTATAAATATACACATATATACGCGTTTTCATTTCTCCTGTTTAGTCTTGCACTACGTTACATACTTCTTTGTGCTCTTATGATATTAATATCTATATACAAATATGTACAGATTTGGTTCCCTTGCCAAGGACATGCCACGATTTTATGTGGTAAATTTTGGTGTTATGTATATTGTACATGTTCATGTATATATTATAGTTTTGTCGAGTTTTGTACCGCGTACGAGTGTTGATATCTACTCTTCTCGCTGTTCAAGAGAGTTGGAAGTAAATTTACAGCGTTATGATGTACATACTTTTGCATATAATATAATATGGATAGATGTATGTGTTTATGACGTTAAATTCATCCAAGTTAATTCGTTTTTAGTGACGCCGGGTGATAAATTCGGTGTATAAGTAGACTTTTGTTGAAAATATTTGCTGTGTGCTGGCTGAACTTAATATGAAATAAAAGTATTTTAATTAAATTTTGTTCGTTGAAAATTTTTAATTCTTTATTTATATTTTTTCGCTTACGTTTAATTTGAACTTTTAGCACCACAGAAGGTATAATAAAAAATTAAAAATATGTCAAATTGAACACTCCAAAACATAAAATTTGTTGAAGATTTAGGTGTACTTAACGTTACAATTTTCATTGATAAAAGTTTCAGTGTTTTATGGCATTCTTTAATAATTAATGTTAAATTTATGCTCTGGAAATAAGTCATCTGCTAATGGGTTCACGTTGATACTTAAATTATTACAATAGAACAAAGTAAATTTGGAGTAATACATTCATTATAGGTAAGTGGTTCGGCTGAATAATTCCAAATTTAATCAAGGATCGATGTTATGTCAGGAATAGGTGTACTCGTATAAATTAGAATTTCTAAAACTTTATCATTGGTGGTTTTTATTATTTGACAATACAATTCAATACAAATACAATACAAGTGATAATTGTAAATTACATGAAGTTTTGAGTTAATGGTAGTTAATTAGCAATGAAAATTTCAGGAGTTCATTGAATATTCAAGGTGAAAAACACTTGCATTAAAAAATTCATCACCTATTGAGTTACATTAAACGAATTATATTACGAGAAAGATAACCGCACGTAGCAAAAGTTTCGAACCTTTTGGGACTGCAGTTTCAAACTAACCCTCATGATAGCAACATCGCAGTGAATTAAAGGTATCACTAAACTATTCTGAAACTAAATTCACAAATTACCGGATTAAATTGCGACACGCAAGAATATCTGATATTGGTAGCCAATTTTGTATACATTTTTCAAGCTCCATCGATTTCGATTACTGCATACATATTTGTTTAAATTGTCTGCTTTTATATTATTACTATAGTTTTGATTTGATGGTTTCGATACTGAGTCGTCTCTGAATTCTTTAGTAAAAAAAAAAAAGTGTTTGTTTTATTTTATATAAAATTTATATTCATTGTTGATAATAAAAGAAGATTTAAATTGCATAGCGAGTAAGATTGAATCGAAATAATGAGAGCGAACGAAACGAGGATGCAAGAACGAGAAAATATAAAAGTATAATTCAACTAACGGAAATGAAAAATATCAGCAAGAATGGACCATGAATACTATTGTTGTAAATATGATAACCAATTCCGTAAAGAATTAGAATTACACTGTTTAATAATTGAATTTCTATAAAAATTTCATGAAAATTTATTTAATACAATCGTATACTAAGTTAAAAAAAAAAGAAGCTTCAATCTAAATAACAGATAATTAAATTTCTCTTCAATTCATTTATATTGCGGCAAATTAGAAGCGTTAGATAAAGACAATTGATCACAACAAACGGAAATATTTCTTGTGAAATATGTTATTTAACCTCGATTAACTTCTTCTATTGTGATTTGTGTTTGATGAAATATGTGCCAGCGACAATAAACAACGCCTGATTAAAACGGAAGCCATAAAAATTGTTTTACAACTTTAATGAATAAAGTTTACGCTGCGATGTGATGTTATTGTATATTTAAATTATCTACTTCGGATGGAAAAGAAAAGTATACTCGGACTCAGCTACAAGAATAAATAAAGTTAATAAAAAATTAGTGTAATTGTGAATGAGGTTTTATTTTACGATTTGTTTTTTTTTTTGTTTTGTTGGAAAACTTTTTCTTTTAAACGTCACTGTGTTTTGTATACTTGCGTCTATAAAAATTCTCTTGGAAAATCCAATTAACGGAGCGATAATTGAAACTGAGCAGCATGAACAAGTTGGAGTGAGAAGCCACATTATGATGATTACGGATGTTCTCTTATTTCCTTACACTTAAAACTTTAAAAAGAAAAGTTTGTCTATTAATTATCAGATTATTAAATTTGTTTCTCATTCTTTTTCTTGCTCTTCTTGTTCGTGTTCTAATTCTTGCAGATTTGGTTATATAAAAACATTTAATCATCAAATTATCAACGCTAATTGTGCTTTAATATCTTTATTTACGATTCAGTCTTGCTTTGGGGTGTGCTCGTGCACGTAAATAGTTAGTGTCTTTTAAATGAATCACCAGAAAGTAGACGAGAAAATGGTTACGTGTGCAGTTGCCGTATAATTCGTTTCCTCGTAATACGCCCACCACTGAAACGAAGATGCTTCGCAGACCCGTGATTACAGCACGAATTACAGTACAACGCTCTGCTAGAGAGTTCATCCAAGCTTAAGTCGAGAGCGTCAGAAGTAAAGGTGTCGGATGACTTTTGCTAATCTACACGATTTAACACCACCCGAAGAAAGAAATTAATGTAAGAGCATCGATTTTTCCGAAGTCAAATAACAACGCAATAAATTACTAAATAAATCTCAGAGAAATAATATATATTGCCGAAGAAATATCGCTTGGAAAAACAAATATTTATCTCAAATTTAACTATTTTTTATTCGAAATTGTTTTTTTTTTGTTTATAAAATTGCACAATTTATATTGTTTAATAAAATATAATAATATACAGAATACAGTAAAGTATCTCTAAAAATCCCTACACATTATTTAACGTTATTATAAAATTGGTCACATTAAACATTTTTATAACTATCTACAAGTTAATTTTCATTATTCCTGACCTTTTTAGCGGCTATAAAATTTAATACGATATAATAAAAACTGTAATTGGTTTTTTTTTTTTTGCTTTAAGCGCTCAATCTAAAAACCCTAGTATAAATTCGGGCCTTTATAGAACTAGTGGTTACATTTAATAGATCTAACCGCTCCTATATTAGCTCAAATTTCGCTCATAAAAAAACTTAAATATTGCATTGAAAAAAGCAAATTGAAGTTAACAAACAGCTTTAAATTTTTTTTTCCATTTCAATTGTTATCCATTTTTCCATTTCCGAATATCCAATCTCGTTGTATGGAATAAATCTTAACAGATTCAAATAAAGCTTTTTTAGCAGAGCTTAGTTATAAAAATTCCTCCTTGAGCTTTAGATTACAAAATAAATTAGTGATTCATGAGACAAATATACACGCGTTTTAATTACGGCCGTGTATGAAAACGACAAAAGACACAGCAGGGTGGATTTCATATTATTCCGAATAGCTTTTGTTTGTTGTACCACCACCGCAATGATGAAATACCTTATCCGCTTTGCTATTAGCTGTTTGAGCATTTTGCCTCTCTAGCTTTTCTATATTTTACCTTTCTCTCATTT
Source organism: Cotesia typhae (assembly GCF_013202065.1). Classification (NCBI taxonomy): domain Eukaryota; kingdom Metazoa; phylum Arthropoda; class Insecta; order Hymenoptera; family Braconidae; genus Cotesia; species Cotesia typhae. Next base: position 7,396,804 of record NW_027423757.1, on the reverse strand, counting down.
ACTGTTAAACACTGTCGGTCTGTTTTCGTCACACCAGTATTAACCGTTATTATTATATGCACTGTGCTGTATACTATATACTATGTACTGGTATAACCAACCCTACTGGTCGGGTCTTTATCCGTATATTTGAGTGTAATTCTAGTAATGAAAACCTCCAGCGCGAGAAATACAACAAGCTAAACTAAACTTTTACCGGAAACTACTGCACAAAACCGCGATTCCACGATTATTGCAATCGCGCCCCGTCACCACCAACACCAACACTCTATGTGCCAGATAGCTATGTACACTATCCATTTCACCAGAGAGGCTTTTAAAAATTCACAGTGTATGAGCCGAGATATACAACACGCTAAAGTTTCCGTAGTCATTGCATGAGAGGGTTAATGTTTTCCTGGTTTTCTATTTTTATTTCAATATTTTTTTAAGCACTTGTTAATCTTACTTAATACGCTACACTAAAAAAAAAAAAAAAAATTGACCCGAAAGGATGTATACATTTAAGGAAAATTATATTTTTAGTCTTGACCACTAGTGCCAAGTTCCTACCCCAAATTTATTACTTTTATCAAAAATAATTTAAAACTAGTTTTTGGTAAGAATAGTCCTCCAACTAATGATAGCCCATTAAATTAAATATAAAAAAAAGTTGGCTAATCAAATCACAATATCATAATTATTTTTAATTTAATTGAATAGTTAGATAATTGTAACTTCATCATATTTTGTAATATTATTTCGTTCATTACTGAGAATAGCACTATCTACATTTATGGATTATTATATTTTACGAAGTTTAAAATTATTTATTCCGAATACCCCTGATTCTATTTATCGACAAATAATTATTTTTGCTTGAACTACTCTTCATTAAATATCCACTTTTGTTCAGAAAATACATAAAAAATTTTTTATTTAAACTCTTACAGTAGGAGTATTGTTTATTAATTATTTTTCTCGTTATATTACGGTAAATAATAATTACATTATTTGGCCGCTATTTTGCCTGATGTAATTCAGTCCTGCCTATTTATTGTTCATTTTCGTGGGACGTCTTTTCACTGCAGAGTTGAGTAGAAAACCAGGGAATGAGAAACAGAAAAATATGAAGCCCAAATAAAAGTACAGTAAAGAAGATTTATGCTTTACAAAAGTCCCTGTGGGCATTCTCACAAAATGACATAACGAAATAATGAAAATAAAAATAAAAATAAATATGTAACTATATAAATAAATAAAAACAAAAAAAAAATTGTAATGGAGTTTTACCGTTTTTTCAACTGTTCTTCTTTTCATAAGCCGATGAAAGCTTAGCTTTCAATATTGGTAATGCTCTCCCTCTTTTAACGCAGAATTTTTGTTTCGCGGCACGCTGCACCCGCAAGAGCACGCATTTTGTGCAAATATAATACATAACATTGTTAAAAATAAAACGATTGTATTTTAGCTCGGGTAAAAATATAAAACTTTTAGTTTTTTTTTTATTTATTTATAAATTTTTTATTCTTTTCAATATGTTTCAGGTAAACTGTTTAGATTCTTGGTATTTATTCAATCCGGTGATTTATCGATGCCATCCAGAGTTCAGAGTCCATAGTTACAGTGTCTATAATAAATATTCGAATGACAACTGCATCCATGTGTTGTTTGCTCTGCTTTTGCAAAAGTAAAAGCAAAAATAAATTAAAAAATAATGTCAACAAATTTCAATCATCTATAATCTAAAGTGGTTAAATGGGTACAAATGAGCCGGAGATACTGAGGTCTATTGAAGATCGACACAAAGCATTTATACGGTTCATCAATACAACATCATATCCGATTGAAGTTCTATGGATTAATTACCACGGACAGGCTGTGCGTTATAGTATCCTGCAGCCTCTGGGTACATTAGATATCAATACATTTGCTACTCACCCATGGATATTTGTCGAACATGAAACAAGGGACAGGTAAATAAATCAAATTAATTTTCCTTAAATTATTATACTGTTACACATAGCAATAAAACAGATATATTTTTCTTGTATGAAAAATACCTCATTTTCCTTTTACGATGAATGAAATGGAAGAAACAAAAAATTTTTATTCATTTTTTATGTTTAAATAACAAATCAATTTGATGACCATAATAAATATAGTGTCTTAAATTATTATTATTTTTGTTTTTTGGCCATAAACCTCGTAGTGTGAGTACTGAGCATTGATATGTATTTTTTTTATTTATTTTTTTTTCAGATTTATAGCTGCGGGTAAGGACGTTTTCTTCCCGCAGCCTTGGTTCACTCGGTACTTAGGTATGTCACGAGATCAGTTGCCTGAACACATTTCAAGGGTTGAAGTTCATATCACACTACCCATCTATTCGCTACGCGATATTTCCCTCAGAGCGATAAAACGACTTTTGCGTCACGACTTACACGCTTTTAGTCTGGATATACCCAAGAGTTTGCAGTGCGAGTTGGCTTCAATGCTACCTAGGAAAGGTACTTCTGGAGATACCTGACACATCAAGTAATATAATCACGTGCTCATTGCGGTTATACACCTCTGTTATTTTAGAGCACTCATATAAATGTATAGAGGATTACATACACGTAACATTTAATCTTCAAACTATTCCTATGTTGTTAATTATTCATGTGGACTAAATAATTTGTCATCTGGCGAGACGATCCAGTTTGGTGAGTCCATAAATACATTTTTATAATTTATATTGCTTCTTATTCATTGATAATACATTGAAGATGGACGTAAATGCATTATTTTTTTATTTTTCGATATTTTTATATGGTGAATAGTATGGACAGGACAAATAGAAAGTTTTTGTATTTGAATTTTCTATATTTTAACGATTTAAAATTATACACATGGAAAAATGAATTTTTTATCAATTTCAAATTTATTCTTCACGGTTTTTCGGGTTTTGAATATTTTTTGCTGGGATGCCTCGAGCCAAGTCATAGTTAATATTTAAAAATTTTTAGAATATTTTTAAAAACAGCAGAAAGCAAACTATATTAATGTCAAGTAGTTTGTAATTCGCCAGACGTTAGTGTCCGAGGATGTCAATTAAATAGTTTTAATATTGAACGATTAGCCAAGTATCAATAGATATTCAGACATGTACATAAATTGGTCTATTTGTCTTGAATAGAAATCAATTTTTTATGATTTCAATTCAAGAAGCTTCTAAACATGAAAATAAAACGACCCTAGGATAGTTTAATAAAAAATGTCTAAATGGATAAATTAAAGTCTTTAAATTCAGTAGCTATTCATAGTACAGGGAGCAAGAAAAAAGTAAATACGTATCGAGTAAATAAATGAAAGGAAAAAGGCAGGAGAACTTTGGCGTTACTTTTAAAAAACTGGTCACGGTAGCTCGATCATTCGCCTGGAGAGTTTCCGAGGCGCGAATCGAATAAAATTCACCAGTCTTGGTCTCGGCCCCGGTCTCACGTCCTCGTCCTTGTCCTCTTCTGTTCTTTACTTCTCATCGCAGCAGTTCTTGTGGCATTCGCCCGGGTTGCTGTCCAGTCACGGACAGCCAGACCCGCGACGCGAATGAGAAATTTCGAATCCACATAACATCAAGTCTGCAGGCGGTTCGTCCATCAAATTCGAGATACGCGTATGTTCATGAGACGAAACTCGACTATTTTCAGCACGTCGATCCCAACAAAACAAACGCCTAAGTATCTGAAGTTGAATAAAATAAAAAACAGCTTCGAGTAGAGAGAGACGTATTCTGCATAATTAAATAAATTTCGCTTGTCTAAGCAAGGTGTTAAATTAAGATATTATGCTGAGTTACAGTTCTGGCGATTGTGTGACTCATTTCTCCATAATAAATTTATGAAGTTAAATGTCGGAATAAATCTTTATGTTTTTTCTTTTCTATCTTTATTTTTTTTTAATTTTGCTTTGTTTTGTAAAATTTATATTTATTTTAACTAATGGATACCTTTATCTTCTCATGCCTGTCAAAAATTAAAAGTATGATTAAATACTTAAAGTTCTTTTCAAGTTTTATTCTCAAACATTTCATTCATAAAACTTTTTTTTACTGAGAATTCTTTTCTCCAAGATATTCCTCGAATTTTTCATAAGCGAAAATAATTTTATCTAATTACCAATAATAATTTAACTTTACAACGTAACATTTGTGTCGGAATATAAATATTCTTCGTAGTAAACATTGCTTGAAAAATTTTCTAGCAGTTATTTCAACTATTTTTTATCGCCCAAGTGTTTCAGCTCCCTGAAATACGGCAGCGAAAAAAGCATAAGATAAAAATTTCAAAAAGAGGTTACCAGGAATAAAAAAAAAACTATGAATACGTATGTGTATGTATGTAAATATGTGTACGTTGTATATATGTATAGTACACAAGTTGTATATATTTTAGACAACATTCTCGACGTACTTGCAGGAGCTTGGCGACGTACGCTCGGGAATTTGAGAAATTGAGAATAATGTAGTTTGCGACTTGTTCACGCGAATCTCAACTCAATGAAGTAGATACATGTGTGCTACTCACGAAAACAGTCAAATACTAATGTGAAAAAGTGAATTCATTCTAGCGTACATCTAGACACTCTCGTTTCTCTCTGCAAACATTATACAAGAGGAATTTTGATAATAAACTTTCAATAAATTTTCCTCACTGCGATAATTAACTTGCCATTTTTGCACTAAATTTTTTTTTTTTAATTTCATTTCATTCCGTTTATTATTTTCTGTCTTTTTAAGAACAAAAAAACGGATTTATCTGCTTGCGAAACTAATAAATCTAATTATTTAAAATATTATACGACCAAACTTAGCGGTTTTTATTTATAGTTGGTGTATTTCATAACAATGAATCCAATCAGAATTAATTTGTCAGTTATTCAGTGATGGGATTGATAATTTATCCACGAATAGGAGATTGGTTATTGGCCAATGATTCTGTACATTTATATTTTACTTGGTTGTCTATAGTAGACAACTAGTAAAGTTGACTATTAAACTACTAGTCTAGTAGTAGTAGTAGTAGTAGTAGTAGTAGTAACAGTAGGAGTAGTAGTAGTATAGCATCAGTGTATTAAAAATGAATTCCCCGTATTGCGATGGATATACTCATGTTAAATGCGCGCTGCTATAAAAGATCCAATGCATTATTAACAGCGCACGTTAAACAATAATGTGTCTCGTAAATATCATGCATGATCCTCCAGTAGAGGTATAAAGTTCTGGTTCCATCCTGGTTATGACCTTTTAAGTAATATTTACATTCTGAAACGAGTCTTACGTAATATTTATCTTGTCATCATCGCATCGATGATATTTTCACTCACGGTCAATTTTCTAAATAAAAGGTTAGACATTATACAGAATACATGTTTGACCTTATGCAAAAATTTCTCTTATATTAAAAAAATAACTAATAATAATAATAATTTATAAAATGATTATTTTACCGATTTATATGGTCTTTACATTAATTATTATCAAGTTCAAGCACAATTTCTATGTAGACAATTTAATTTTTTGTTCTTTATATAGCTTCATAATTTCAATACATATGAGGTCAATAAATTGTTAATATATAAAAATTTTAGAAAATTATTAAGCTGTACATTTCAATTTCTGTTTGAAAATTAAAAACTTTTGAATAATAATAATAATATTAATTATAATTTATACGAGACTGCATTGAGTAATAATACGGAATTAGAGTAGTCTAATTGCCTAACTTTTAAAAATGTAATTAAATGTCGGCAAGTTATTCTTATCAGAGTGTAGTCAGATGGTAGATAACAAAAACTAGGATTGAAAATTCAACTTTTTATTTTATCATTCTCTAGTACAGTGCACCAAGAACAGCATAAAAGCGAGCGACAACTGAGCTAAATTCAGCGAGCGTGAAAATTAAACAGTCCAGTACTGCGGCGATGCATCCTCTGCTTAACGAGTAGAATGTGAATGGAGTTTTCGGTTGTTGGGCCTGTATTTGTAGTTGAACTTGTTGTTGTGGACTTCTGAGAGAATTCTAAGGTGGCAAGAAGGCGCGACAGAGCTGCAGAAATCAGACAGTGTATAGATAGAGCAGAGTAGAGACGGATAAAGAGGATGAGAAAATCTAATTAGAGGATACCGAGTAGTCAGTAGTCAGTAGTCAGTGGATTCCGTAGGTGTCAGAGAAGGCGACGGGACTTTACGAAGGCTATTCCTTATCTCAGAACTATCTCTGTCAATCGATAATTAGGAATTATCCGATGGAGTTAAGATCACCCGGATAGCTGAGAAAAGTAACCCGGGTATTGCTCCCTCTTTTTACATTACTTTGAAATTCTTACTTTTAAATGTTGATTAATTTAATTAATGATTTTCCACCAACAAATCAAACTCTTGCTCTAAAAATTTGTAAGAATAAATATTTATTAACATTATCTTGAGTCAAGTGGAAAAATTTTCAAACCAAGAAATTGTTCTTGGTTCAAGAGTTTTTCTCGTGAATCAAAGTAATTTTTTTTTCCATTGTATATTCTCCAAAACTTTGTTTTTTTTTTTTTTTTTTTATTTCAATGCATTTGTCACTTAAACATTTAATTTTCTTGCTCGATTTCCCTCCGGCTTTATCATCCACAAATTGAAAATATATTTCCTTTCTAAAGAATAAAATAACAAATATAATAAAATAAAAATGTTTATGTTGTGGGAGACAAATTGATGACGATTCAAAAGAACATTTTTTAGCTTCACCCATAGTATGTTTTCTTCAGTTTAGTTTCTGGATGGAGTGTGTATTATATACTATAGTTATGAGTTGTGAGCTATGAGTTATGAGTTATGATTTATGATGTCCCGTCGTTGAGGTTTATCGTTTGAGGAAGAGATAAGGGTATTTTTGAAAATACCTACCAGTTTAGAGCGAGCTTTGTGTATCATTAGAGAACAAAGCATTAAGTGCGGACGTAGGAGAGTAAAACGACAACAGAAGCCCAGTTAGTGGGTGGGTGGAGGCCAGATGGGTTTAGTATATACTACAGGTAGTATAGTACGGCGTAGGGCGTATGACGACGGACGTTTTGATCCCGCGGGTCATGAGTCGAGCCGTAAAATCGGTGGAAGGCTGTATAGTACTACACTGCAGAGCAAGAGCCAACTGATGTCCAGTCCAGAGGCGAGAGCATCAACGGTCTTGCCTATATATACTTTGGCAGCGGATACAACCATACAGCAGAGAGAATAGATGCAACGGTAATGGCTAACGGGTAACTGGATGCTAGTTCGAGTGCAGGTACAGAGAGAAAGAGAGAGAGAGAGAGAGAGAGAGAGAGAGAGAGAGAGAGAGGGAGAGTGTTGGATGTATATGTACTCTCTAAACTCTGTACTCTGGACTCTACTCTGGAAAAGCCCTCCACTCGCTTTGGCTCAATATCGTTTATTCGTGGCTGCCTAAACGGCAGGACACGCTATCGGCTCGTAGGATACATTATTCATGCACGATAAAGTATTCCCCCGACGCAGCGTTGAGGGTGAGCCTCGCGCGTTTGGTCAGGAATGAGCATGCATGCTGGTATGTGTTCTCTATATCTAGGCTTATGTGTTATGTATATATTCTCGCTGTTAGAAGACGAGGAAAAACTCGTTTCATATATATATATATGGATCTATGCTCTATGTTGTACGTATGTGTATTTTACGGTATATGCTAAATTGGAGTCGACGGTATCAACCATGTGATATCACGGACGAGCGTGATCAGCAAAATGTTAACGAACCGACAAAGATGCCTGTGAGTTTGTGTGTTTTATAATTGAACGATTGCGTGTTCTGGTTCTCACCGTTAAAGTACTTTTTTTTGTTGCTCCTACACTGACAAAGGAATTGGTTGATTCAAGAAATTTTTAGTCGAAGTATTAATAATATTAATAATTTTTTAAATTTTCATAAGCAAGGAATTATTGTAAAGAAAATTAAAGAAAAAATTGAAATTCGACATTTTAAGAAATTAATGATGCAACTTTTTAGAAATATTTTTTTGGTTAGAATTCATATTATTCTTCCCTATATATAGGATTATTTTTTACGTGAGTCAATGAGTTAAAACTCTTGAATGAAATTTACAATTACACGCAAAAACTTTATTCGTCAATGAATTATTCTGTTGTTATCAAAAACTATATATTCATATAATATTTGTCCTAAAGAATAAAATACATATCTGTTCTTGGATTAAAAGTCACTAATGTTAGTTCAAAATTATGCATACTATGTTCTAAAGTATACCGCGTTGCAAAGTTTTTAATATTTTTCATCTAGAATTCAGCGGGTCGTTAAGAAAATTTGTTGGGGCAAGGATTTGTTTTTAAAGTGGCAATAAATAAATGTAAATAAGAGAATGCAGCTGGGATATAAAACAATAAAGTAATTGCAGATACTTGAAATTGAAATTTTTTCTATAGAAGCTTGAAGACTAAGACGTTAACAGTAACTTTAAATCAAATTCAACTTTTATAATTAAAACTTGTAAAAATACTTTTGTATTGTTGCGTATATATTTTTGCTGAGCAGAATGAAGCACTCTTGATTTAATGGAAACAAAATAAATGACTCTTAACCTCACGACTATTTTTCGATTAAATTTGTCACAGTACAGTGTTAGAAATAAAAAAAAAATAAATAAAATAGAGCACAGTATTCCGCCAAGCTTCTTTCTAAAGCCTTCTCTCTGCTCTGACATTTCTCATAAAGCCCGCAATATTTTCACGAGCTCGTCTAGTGTCGCGTATTTTCCATACCGATATTCCGAAAACTACGCGAATAGGAATTGTGAAGACCAAAATGTTGAATAGTACGTCAAAATAAAAAGAACCGGCTTTGCTCTGCTAAAAATTTTTACAGAGGGAAATAAAAGATAAAGAATCTAAAAATAATAATAGTCTGATGATGACAATAATAATAATAATAGCAGTTGTAATGGTAATAATAAAACAAGACAATATACGTTCGATTCAGATTGCAACGTTATCATTGTCTTTTTGTCCTCATATCGCAGTTTAGTTTTCGCGAAGTTGCATACACTCATCGTCATCGTATGTGTAACTCTCGTGAGTACCATTATTCCGGGTTGCTTTTCGCGCAAAATAAAATTTTTAAAAATAAAACAAAGAATTTAAACTAAAACGACTTGCTCGGACCGAACAACTCTAATAGGATTTCCCATGTCCAAATAATACCTTTACTACTTTTTCAACTTTGTAACTGGACATTTGGGGTGCATATATATTTATTTTTTTTTCTTTGCATATATACTTTTTTCTTCTCTTCTGTTTACTTTGTCACATTTTTTCATATTTTTAAATACGTCTATTTCAAGTTTTGTTTATTAAAAAAGAGTTCTTTAGCTTTGGAGTCGTCTAAAAATAAAATTCTGTCAAATAGTTAGATTTAATACTCCCTATAATCAATAATTTAAATTTTAACGTGAAAATAATTTCTCAATAACTTATATAAAAAAAATAATTAAATGGTTGGTTATTTTAAGGGTTATAAACATCTGTCAGATTATTTTATTTGTCTCGATTTTTCAACATATTATATAAATTTCAACAAAAGTAAAACACCTATTCATTCTTCGCCATGCATTTGAATGGATGGATGGAACTTTGTAGTGTTCATTGACACAGAGAATGCGGTTGCTTTTAGTGACAACTCGGCTTATAACCAAACTCTAAAACTCGACAGGTATTTTCTTGAGCTGAGAAGGAAAATATATAGACGTGTTGGATCTTTACACGTGCAAATTTCATTACTTACATAGTCCTTTTGCGATGTGAAAACACCTCTGGAGCCGGGATGGCTCAAGAGAACAACTATACACAACCCAGGAATAAATCTCTCTTCTGCTAACGAGGTAAAGAGAAGCGCGAGCTGTAAGCCAGAGTAGTATGGTATAGGTATTGCGATGAGACACATCTAGCAACGGTAACACAAGACAGGCCAACAAGTCTTCTCTTCCGACTTGTACTCGGTGTATGACTTTTCGTTTGACTCTCGCGTACAAAGTCAAAGCCCCGTGACACAGACGACGTGTTGGGAACTCACAAGTGAGCCAACATAAACATATATCTGGAAAAAATAAAATGTATATATATATATATATATATATATATATATATATATATATATATATATATATATATATATATATATATATCTTGAAGATAGACGATGATAGAAATTTCTTTTGATCAATACGCTTTTTCACATATTATAAAATATTTTATTATTATTTTACTATATTCAACACTGGATCAGATACATCAGCAATGTTCGAAAGTCTGGAAACTTTCATAATTATACAGAATAGAAATAATAGAGAATTATGTAAACCTGAGAATTTAATAACTGGGGTTGTGAATCGTAAACATCTGCATCATGATTCAATCTCAACAACTTTTATGTTTTATGTACTATTATTATTAAATATATAATAATAATAATAATAATAATAATAATAATAATAATAATAATAATAATAATATGGTTATTATATTATGTTGTTGTGATGAAACACTGTTTGTAAGATCGGTCAGTTTCAAATATATTTTAATAATATTTCAAATTTATTGAAATATTATTAAAATATATCTTCAAATAATGGAAAATTCGAAAATATTGAATAAACACACAATCAAAATGTGTATATTAACTTTGTGGTGAAAAAAAATTAGTATAAAAAAGAAATTTTGTTAATTCAATGAATCGAAAAGTAACTAAGACATTCAGAACTGTAATTGTAATACCAAAACCTCCAAACAGTTTTGATCTTCGCGAAATCCCGGGATACATCTTAGAGACTCGAGAACTGCCAGGAATGTTAGATTTCAGACCTATATCCATTGTAATAGCAAATAGATCCTTCTCTGAGACTCAGGCGGTTTCAGTTTCATAAAATCTCCGGCTACATTTTAGAATTCAGGATCTATTGCATGGGAAACCGACCAACTTCCCGACCATCCCTTTCTATTACTGGTCAATAATGGATTTCTATCAGAAAAAACCAAATTTATTCGGTAGTATCGTTTACATCACGGTTAAATAAAGAAGTAATTACTTTTACAATGAAATACAAAAAAGAAACGAAATTATTTTTCTCAAATTTTAATTTGTTTAATCAAATATCTTGTTTCATTCAATCGCAAAAATTTCAATTTATCAATACTGGATAACTTCTTCTGTATTTCAATGAAAAGACTGAAATTGAAAACTTTTCACATTACTTTCACTTAAAATTTATATTTATTTACTAATTTCATTTTCACGGTGATAAATTACCTTTCCTTTCTCGAATTCTCAATAATATTTTTTGTACGCCTCAAAACGACTAAACTCCCGCAAAATGAGAAACGTAAATTACCTATCATAAATCATTTTTATTTCTGCAATTATTAATGAAACTCTTACGTAAATGTTATTTAATTAAACAAAGATGATAAGAAATTTATTTTGAAACCTCCAAATCAGAATCTAAAGTAGCTATCACTCTAGTATAGACGTTGTATATATTATATGCATATTATATATATCGAATCCCTGTTCTGACACGAAAGGAACTATCTGTGCCATTCATCTATTCAAGCTGACTAATTCCTCAGTTCGGAATCTTGTCCGGAGAAACCGGTGGATAATGTATTATATGGTAATTCCTCAGCAGGATATGAACTCCTCGGGCGAATTCAAGCGCCCTGGCTATACGTCTTTACTACACGCTCTTCTCTGTTTTGACGTTGTTATCTCTTTGTTTTGTTTTGTTCCCTCCTCTCCCTTTCTTCTTCCCATTCAGTCATCTGTAGGCTTCTGCTGTTATATACTTCCATCCTATCCCTAGTTTATACCATTACAGAACAAAGTGTAGACACGTTTCACTATATTTCCGGCTTGCCGAAGAAAACACTTGTGGCAACACCAGTGGCCTCAAGAGGCGTCAGAAGCCTTACAAGATTAAAGATAACACATCAATCGGCTTTCGGTTTTCGGTTTTTGTTTTTTATCCTCTCGGACAACCAAGGAAATCATTACATTACATTATAAAAATACTATATCCAGTCCATACCTTTTTTTCTTAACAGTTCATTAGTGAATAATTATTGTTAGAATTGTAATTAAATTAGAAATTTCGAAATATCCCAAAATTACTGTCATTTTAAGGTAATTAAAAAAAAAAGTTTTTTTCGTTTCATGTTATATAAAAAAATTTTTTTTATTTAGAATCCTTGGAAACAAAATTTATTTTTTCACTGGTGAGAATATTGTAAGTCTTGATCATTGTCATCACTATTATTATTATTTTTCATTTTTGCAATTTGTCAAAAACTTTATTCATTTTTATTCTTCCGCTTGCATTTCCACGATCACGAAGACCATTTTTTTTCTTCGCTAAAACTTTATCTCTGTCTTTCTCTTTCTTCGATTCTCTCCTCGTGCTTTAGCAATCAGAGCTTGGACCCGTGCCAGTCAATTCCACAGGCCAGTAGCACCAGTCGTGTCGCCTCGAAACGCATTTACCTTTCTCGTGGTTATTTTTTATCATTTTTATTTTTTTATTTCCCACTTTATTTACCTTTTTTCTTGTCTATCCTCGATAAATTTATCCACGATAAATTGCGTGCATCAAATCAACGAGAGCTAACACTTATAAAATTATTCAAAGCCAACTGCCAGCTGTTATTTAATAAAAAAGTTATTTAATAAATTTCCCTCAATTTTCAACTATTTCAAAAATAATCTAATTAACTTTATAGTCATTTATAAAAGACGTGGATAACATTGATTTCATATTTATCGTTGTATATCATTGCGTTATATATTACTGTCAGGAAAATTTTATATTTTATTTATTACTTTTTTATTATTAAGTATCCATCACACCCTCCTCCCTCCTATCAGATTTCTCTGAAACTTACATAAGGTAAAAGTAAAGGTGTGAGTAGTAAAAAATAAGTTAATAAATATTAAAACGAAGTAAAAAGTAATTTATCACACGGCAGCACACACCCGAAAAAGGCTCTTTTAAATTTCCGTGGTTAGCCACAAAATTAAAGGGAAAACCGACGAATCCTTGGCTGATTACTTTCCCCGTCCTTCTTTCTCGGTTTACAAATCAGAACCTGTACACGGGATTCTCAAAGGGCTGGTGATGGAACTAGACTAGCTGAAAAACCAAAATAGTACAAAACCTCACGAAAAAAAATCTGTTGAGGTATTTATTTTTCCTGTGTGCTGTGTGCCCATGACGTTTTCTCGTTAGCTCCAATTAACTTGCTCGCTCCCTCACTTCTTCCTAATTTTTTGTCTTCGACATCAAAAGCGTAATAGAAAAACCGCTTAATGAAATCTCGCTCGAATATTTTGTCCCGAGATTTCATCAATTCGGTAATGGCTTTTTTTGGTTAAAAAAAATCCTCAAAAGCATTAAATTTGTCTGTGCAAAAAAAAACTCAATAATTATGTTTAATTTATCAAAAAATGGATGAATCTTTATTTTCATAGAAAAAAAAAATTACAACTCATCACTTATTACAACATAAGTTAAAACTTTATTAGCTTCGTAGTGAGAGTGAATTGTAGGTTAACAGGCCTCTTCTATTCTTGGTAATAAAAAAATTCATTAAGAAATGATGCATCTGGTTTAACCATATTTGACTCCTCTTGATCATTTTTTTTTTTTTTTTTTTTTTTTTTTTTTTTAATGAAAAATTTCAACGATTTATGTAAATATATAATTTACGCTTTTAATTTAATGTAATGTAATTTAGTATGCAGTTAATTTATATTGCCGACGGGTTAACTTGTATTTAATATAAATATCCATAATATTCATTTCACCTTATAAATGTTCAATGTTTATCAAACCAAAATATCAATAACAGAACAGCTGTTAGTGAACTCTGCTATAGGTGATGTTAATAAATAATATCAAGTAGTCGTGTAAAGCATGTTTATAATTTACATATTTCCTGTTATTATTATTGAAAAAGGAAAATACAGAATTTTAAATTCACGTTCGGTGAATCTGAAAATAGCTAACGTCAAAACCACTGACACATTATTGACAATTTAGCTTTATTACTCTGAGCAATAATGTTATCCAGCAGTAGAAATAAAAAATCAAATTACCAAAAATAAAAATAAATTATGTCGGAGATAAATCTTTTCAATTCGAAATGATTCCGAAGATTGGAATTCCTTCTCGAAAGTAGATGTTTTTTGATGCCCATTCCGGTAGGATTTGGTTAATATTTCCTATTCGGGTACTTTATCTTCAATCCAGCTTAACAACCGGTACTCGAGATACAGACATAGACTCAAATATAAATAGAAACACAAAGATACAAAGTAGTGCACGATGTCTCTCAAAGTGACAAATCACACGAATATTGACAGTCGTATTCGTCGCTCGGTGAATGCACACACAAAACCACATGACTAACAAGGAAGAGGTCACGATGAGACGCAACGCACGAATGGCAAATCTAGGACGTGCTTCAAATGACAGTAGTAATAGTTATAGCAGTATAAAGCACTGGCAGTAAAGCCACGACTGTTAACCCACCGTATATGTAGTATTCTGGTCGTGCACTGCAGAATCATTCGAGCTTTCAACGTTCCAGCGTGGTCAGTCTCATTAGTTCTCTCGTTGCCGCTTCTGCTACTTCTGGTCCACTTGCTACTCCCTCTCCCTCTCTCATTTTCTCTTTATATATATATATATATATATATATATATATATATATATATATATATATATATATATATATATATATATATATATCATCCACTTCTCATTGACAGAGCTTAGGAATTCCCATTTGTATCGAATCAGCGGTTTTCATATGTATTAGCACAAATGTACACTACACATACATCTACCACACGTTAAATCACCTTAATCAGCTAATTTTCTAACATGTTGAACTTCGTTTCGATGATTATCACTGATCATTGGGACGATAATCACTGAAAAAATTATTAAATTCTTTTCTTTGAATCTAAGTCGAAATTTTGAACTTTAATTCATATTTTCTTGCAAGAGAAAATTATCTTGATTTAAGTAAATTTTAGTTAATTCAAGACTATGGAACTTTTCAAAATAATTTTCTTGGTACAACTTAAAGTTTAAAATGACTATTCAACATATCCTCAAATAACGTTTCCTTAAAATAACGATCCGGATTTCTGATTTAAGGATTCATTTGTTTGACTTCAGTATACAGAGAATAGCTCGTGTAAATATATATGTAGTTTCGCTAAAACAGGCAACTGTTTTGTTAACGTGAGGATCTGTATAGTTGAATTAACTAAATGTCAGAATAACGGTTCGTATCCTTACTCTAACGATATTTTTCCCTCCGTGTACTTTTAATGTCATCAAATTTTGTTAAATTTTCTTTTTTTTTTTTTTACAGAAAAGGAAATTTTCTGGGAATAGATTTGTTAATTGTTTAAAATAAATTTTTTTTTCACTTTTAATCATAAATCACTCCTTAAATATTACCCAAAATGTGAATTTTCTCGCCCTACTTTATTAAAAAATGAACAAGCTTAACAGGTCACCTAGAAAATTTATCCATCAAATGATCCCTATTATATTACCTGTCCTCCAATTCATTTTCATTCCAGAGGAACTCAGCTTAAAATATGTGAAGGGGAAAAAACATTTTCTTGTTATCGAGATTATTTTTTCTTTCCACAGATTTTAAGTTTCCTTAATGAAAATAAATTCAAGATATTTAGTCGCTTATGAAACTTTTCTTAAAACCCGTCATATTATATAAGACTAATTAATCATCGACAAACATTAGCTCACGAATGATATTATTAAGTTCCATCAGACGCAATCTAAAGTTTCGCTTGAGCTGGGATTAATATAATATAAATATTTCTATCTGACGAGCAATCAAACGGAATAATTTATGAGAGAATTCTAGTGCGTCTTAATTCGCAGATGAAAAATTAAATAAAGTTAGAGGTTAATTCTAATGAGTCGTTTATTTGAATAAAAAATGAATTAATTAGGTTACTGAACTGGGTGTTACTGCGAGAGGTAGATTGATCGATGGTTGACGTTGCGAGAGGGTTTACTGAATACGGTAATCGAATACATTCAAGCTGCATCTGATTACAAGTGGGAATACTGAATACAAGAGCGATAGCACGTGGATTCACCACGCGCACACAACACTTCTGTTTATCTGTTTACTCTAACCTGAGGGCACTCGGAGAAAACCTCAATACAATTCTACAGCATCCCTCGCTCTGCACTATTCTCTCATTCTATAGACACACATCTGTGTAGTTACTGTTGTATATAAACTTCACTAACACCTTAACTTGCAGGTTTCAGTATTCGAAGCTTTACTCGATTGACCTGTTTTCTTTCAGTTTATTTCCGGGATTTTACTTCGTATTTACACGTTTCACCTCCAACGTTTATTATTTTTTTTTTTTATAATTAATATATATTCTACTCACGATAATAAATAGCGATAATAACAATTCAGCAAAATTACTATTCAAAAGTAACTCAATTAATATCTCATTAGCGGTGGATAGAGAGATTTATTTGAAATTAATAAATCAGTTTAATTTAAAATTGTAGTGAAAAGCTTATTTGAAACAAATAAGTATTTAATAATATGAGTAAATAAATTGCGGTTTGTGCTAACTAAGTATTTGTATTTTTAAGACCATTTTATTAACTCCCCGCTAAAAAAAAAAAATTGAAAATTCTAAAAGATTCGGAAAGTTATTGGTTTTACCCCATTAACGGTTAAATGTTTATTTTTTAAGTAAGCTAATAAACCATCTCTTAAAAATTAATAAATCTATTTAAACCCAAATAAATCCTTCTATCAGTTGAGATTGTACAAACAAAAATTTATTTTCCCTTTCAACGCCACCACAGATATTTATCACCGCTATTTCGTGGGAATTCCGCCGCGGTACTAATAAATTTCATGAATTTCAATACAATTACCAATGAAATTTTGTAATAATTGATTGCATCTATTTTACAATTTGGACCAGAACCTACTGCGATAATTACCTCTAAACGTATATAACCACTGTTTATGTAAATAGCCAGTAACTGTTACTTGATACGCAGCATTGATTACTATTTTCAACACCTTCCAACATACCCACATTTATTGAGGTTACTCTGTGGATATTTTCACTGTCCCATTAGTTTAAAACTTTTTGCAAAAAAAGAAACAATAAATAAAATAATGTTGAAGTTACTTTTACAATATCCAAAGTACTTTTTTAAAAAAATATTATTTTTCGTAAGCGTAAACTACTACCGCAATTACTGACAACTGTGCAGCTATTCAAATACATTAAAAACACGTGGAGATAGTAATCTGCAATAAAAGATTTTTCGTACAGTTGATCTATGAAGTAATCACTTTTCTTTATTATACATCGCTATTTATGGATGCACCTACTACAATATACGGATTAAAAAAATTACCTTCTCAAATTAAAAAATCTTATATAAAAGTTCTTAAACCAATAAAAATTTTCTAGTTAAAAAATTTTTCAATTTAATTGAAGACAATTAAAATTTTCATAATGATTTTTTGAGTCTAAAAATTTTTCTCTTGATATGCAATCAATTTAATTTCATTATTAATGTACATATACAATATTTGAATGTAATATCCACATAATTAAATAATGAAAAAATATATTCACATCATGTAGTGTCCCTGGGGCTGATTTCTTCAATGGTAATTCACCACCGGCTGCTGTCGTTCGTTTGGGCAGTGATAAATACCGACGATTCATCGTTACGTTGGCAGTAGTCGTGGCGTAGCCGGACGTCCCGTTCATCACGGAAGGAAAACGGATGCGTCTGTAGTGTACGCAGAGAACAACGGGGATCGCGGTATATATTGTTTAGGTGCTCTATGCTACTGTAGAATGCTATTGCTATTACTATTACTATTACTATGGAAACGATGAAACAACAACAAGAGCAAAAGCACAACCAAGAACAAGAACTATTGCAGCAACAATAACACCAGTACAATTGTTAAAACTCTCTCCCTCTATACCCTCACACGCTTATAGAAGATGTATGTGTATGGTAAGAACACACTATAATTAACACTGAATGCATTCAACCAACGAACCAATGGCTATTTCATGGAGTGCAGAGACCAAGGGATCTTGTATCAAGTTCTGACTTTGTTTAACAACTTCTCTCTATTTAGTTAGTGCTTCTTGATTGTTATTTTATTATTACTATGAACGTAACTATTATTATTAATTCTAACTTTATTATTATTCATACTCGGTTTTTAATTATCGAATTTAAGTTAAATTTACTTTTTTGTTTAAACTTACTCTTACTTTGATTACTGGTGGATTGTTTTTGTCAGACAATCGCGTGGGCGAGGCCAGTCTTCCGTACTCTGTCCAGTTCCTGATTCGCGCGAACGTTTTTCCCTGCGGCGCTTCGAGAACGAAAGTTTTATTGAACCCATCCGCTGTATAGTATGTAGATGCTGTCCTGAAATTAAATTTGCTCCTCCTCACCCCACTACAAATACCAATTATTCTTTATTATCATTATTGATATTGTTTTTTTATTGATATGCTTATTAAGATTCTAATGGATTAAAAATGATAATTAAAAAAAAACACTACTAATTAAAATGATACTACAATAATAACAAAAGTAAGAAAAGTATGATGGGGTGTATTGTTAAAGCTTCGGTGGATTTTAGCTCTTGGTACAACCATGAAATATTTTTTCTTTCCAAATCTCTGTACCGTATACAGTAGTTCTATGTCTACTACTGTACACAAAAAAAATATATATACATATATAAACGTGTGTGTATGTGTATATACACAAAATGATACGAGTACTCCCTTTTCCTTCCGTGATTAACGCCCGACCGCGTGCTATCGTCGCGAGTAAATCCCGTGCTTTTCCGGAAATGAAGTGCGTCCGCGCGCGCACCCTCTTTTTTTTATTTTCATGAACGCCGCCGCGGGTACACACAAGAACGCTATTCTGAGCTGTCACGAGAAGAGAGACTCTCTAATGTCGAACCTGAGCATTCTAGGGTGTTGAGAGCTTTCACAATACGCGCTAGTACCTCCTTTGGCTTTACCAAGTTGTTTCTCTCTTTATAAACAACTCTTGTGCTTTTTTACTAATAAGTATGAGTAGATATAGTACTACTTTATATGTATATAAAAATGTTCATTAATTTAATTAAATCAATGCAACTCGAATATTTAACGTGATATTTAGTCATGATCTTTTTGGTTTTTTCAATGATATTTTATCGAGTAAAATTATATTTAAATTGAATTTTAATAGATTGAATTTACTCATCGATCGTGAAGGAAAATAATTTAGTTATTTTTAAATTTTTCGAAGCATGAAAATTTAAAGTACATAATAATTCAATTTAAAAGCTGTCGAGTTTAATTTATGATATAAATTAATTTTATTTTATTTTGATGAATTACCAAAACAAACATATTTTCTGAGCAATTTAATTAAAAAAGAAAAAAAAACAATTGAATTAAATTTTTTTCGGGATATGTAATTTATAAAAAAAGGATAGGTTGGTCATATGATAATTAACAAAAATTATGAAGCTTTACATTTGAAATTCAACTCACAAATTAAAAAAATTTTAATAATTTTTAAAGTAAAAATAACTCCCAATAAAAAAATTTATTGTTATGATTTTTTCGTACCTTAATTTAGAGCCAAGATTTAAAACCACACAAACAGCTTTAATTTTGAAGCTTTAAAAGATTTCATGTTTTGTATTTGATCTTGTTTACTCAATAATGATAATAATAATACAACAATCATAATAATAATTATTATTTAAAAAGTCATGTCTATTCATTTTAGTGGAACATTTAGCCTCTCATCTCCAGTGTGCTCATAATAATTTTTTGTCTTCTTACTCCCAGAACTGCTCAGGAGTTTTCTCAGTGATGTCTTCTTACTGGCAGCATAATACCGCAATTAATGAGCAGCCGTCTTGAAGGCTCTTTGAAAAAAAATTCTCTTTTAATTTAGCCATAACAATGTCCTCTAAATTACTTTTATATAAAACTCTAATCCTCACATAGTTATCTATACATTATCTCAAAATTATATTTACCATCATTATCATCAAAATGAAAAAAATAATGATTGAATAAAATAAAACAATAAATTGCAACTTTATTGACAAATAAATCGTTATAAATATTTTTTTAACAATTGTTAGAAACAATTTTATAACCCGAAAGATAAATTTCATGTGCAAAATCCATATTGTCTTTATTTATAGTACCATTAAAGTTGCTCCAATAAAATATACAATCAAGTTAGTTATTTAGTGAGCGCGAGCAATATTTTAAAAAACTTCAAAGAAATTTTATAAATGGATTTTTTTTTGCCCACACCTACACATGCACCACAACTTTGGAAGATAAAATCAACAGTGTCCGAGCGCGAAAAAAGACCGAGTAATCCATACTTGGAAATTGCGTTCTTCTCTTCATCTATTTTCTATCCTTCGTCACCTATATTTACAAAATATACACACAGGCAATATGGCAATTTATTTATTGCATATTTTTAACAATGCCTCGGCAACAACACGCTTTATTGGCTACTAGCAATTTTATATCGGCAATGGACATACACACGATGCGAAACGGGGTGAGTTGTATACCTATACCACACACAACACTTCCAGAATATAAAGGACACACAAGGGGATGATGTTAGCCCCAACGGCGCCAGAATCCGCATCACAGACAGCGTTGCAGCTAATCCCGCGTCAGTTTCATCATCCCTCGGGCAATTTACCACCTCTTACCCCCTTGTCCTTCTCCTCTTCTACTGGTCTACCAATAATATCTGCTATAGCTACTTCAAAGAAATTTTCTTTAAAATATGATAATCATATTTCATTGATAACAATATGTCCAATAATAATTCTATTTCATGTGTTTGGTAAGCTGCATTATAATTTTTTTTTATTTTACGTGAAAGTCCGGTTGGTCTATCCAAGCAGCACTTTAGCGTTTCACAATTATAATTCAATCCGGTAATATTTATTATGAATTCAACAGTAAATTAAAAAAAAATTTTTTTCTGTGTATAATGCTATTGCTGTATAGTAATACAATGCCAACACTATCTCCTTCTTACCAATTCATTGTTTATGAGCAAGCCGCTTTCATCTTGACGGTAAACTAAACATAAGAGGTGTCTTTTGCGGGCCGCCCTCCAGTCAGAGTTTCTCAAAGGTCCGCGTTAAGTATGGCGTTCACTATTCGGTAGTGAAGTACAAAAAGCATCACTACGGTATGAGGTATGAGGTACGAGGTATAAGGTATAAGCTAAGCACTTTCTCTCAAGGGGCCGAAAAGCTCAACACGAACCTTGCAGGCTCTTATGTACTTCTACTTGGGCATAAAAGAAAATAAAAAAAAACTAAAAGGGTAGAGAGGTAAGAAGAAAGAGGAAGGATAAGGGCAAGGGTGAAGGGTAGAGGGTGTATATAAGGAATATAAGCAAGGGAGGAAAGTCAACGCGTAGCGCGTCGGACTTATCGAGCTGCGAAAAAAACGATAAAACTTTCCGACCGGGCGAACTTGTTCTTCTTGGTATTCTTCTTAACGCAAACCCAGACTGTGACGTTTTATTTTTTATTTTTTATTTTATTTATTTTTTCTGTTTCAGTTTTGTTTTCGTTTCTGTTTTAGTTTTAGTTCCCTTTTTTTATTTATTTATGGATTTCTCCCAGTGGAGGACTCTAGACGAACCAAAAGAGGAAGACTGTCGATGTCTTTTGTACAGAGACACTTTCTTTAACAACTTGTCAATTTTTATTTTATCCATGTATACTAGTATGTCAGTTTTCCTATATAAAAGACAGATACTTTGTATGTACGGACAATGTCGAGGGGAACATTTATAAAAGTTTTGTATTGAAAACAAAAATATGGACAAAGTTTGCTTTGCAACCGGGGTAGTATAGTGTTTTTTTTTCATCGTTGTATGAGTATCCATTAAAAAAAAAAATTACTTTATCCGCGAAATTTTACTTCTAATTCTAAAAATTCGTTGACATTTTTTTTAGTTAAAAAAATTTTAATCTTGGCTCAAGCATAAAAAGTTATTCATTTAAATTGAAAATTTGAAGTTAAATATCAGACTTACTAAATTTTTATCAGATTTTTTTTTACAACTACTAATTTTAATGTAGCTTCACTAATTTAATTTTAGAGAGTGCAGCATGACCTTGAATAAAATTTTCTTTGGTCAAAGATTAATTTTCCTTTTACGGTAGTTTTGATTTTAACAATACACCAGAATGAAATAATGTGAGTTCAGCATATCACGGTTACGGTTACGGTAATAGTAACAGTGGGCATGTAGGTTATGACGAGGGTGAAAAAATGCCGGGCATTGAATTTGTGATTTGAAATTTAAGCAAGAGTGTGGCTTAGAATGGCATGAAGATCCTAGGATGGAGAGTGATGGCAGTCGAGGTTAAAGGAGAGAATAAATTCTGGCATGCTTTTCCTTGAGCCCTGCGAGGATATGAAAATACATATACCGGATAGTCCGTACTATATATAGTATATAGTATATATTCCATAGTATATAGAGAGAATTTAGTTGTGAGTCTGTCCTCTCTATGTATATGTATTATATGTACGATAGTATGGCTTGCGAAAATGACGATGGGTCCAAAGACGCTAAGAGAAGTTCTGAGGGGAGTAAAGGGATGGTGAAGTTGAGTCCAAACTGTGGGATTGGATATGGAGGAAAGCTCTGCAGAATTCATCTCTCTTTCATTCTCTGTCTCGCGTCAATGACAGCTCGAATCAATTTCAACTGTCGTCGAGTAGTATCCCGAATGGCAAAGTGTACTGTACATACATATCCATGTATAGAGCGGTGTCATTCTTTTCGAGATTCACTGCATTTTGAATTTTATTATGTGAGATCTGACATGATGTATAACCTCTCGCGAGACACTCGTTTTTATTATTCGTTTCACCTTATGCAAATTTTATCTTTTTATAGTTTCTGCTTTTTTTTATCATTTTCAAACTTTACAGTAGTTTAACTTTACTACCGAGTTGTTCGCCGAATTTTTTTAACCATTTATAACATTTTTTCTATTGTAATGTTAATTATTTTCTTTTGTTCAGAGAAATATTGCTCTTAATTTTTAATTATACTGACAATTATATACACACTTTTTATAATACCCTGAATTCATTAACATTCTGGCGGGTATTTGGGTCGATAGTTAATTGAATGTATGCCTCAGTAGTCAGGTAAGAAACCATTGATATTAATTATTTATTTATTATTAATTAATCAACGTAATTACAGCACATTAAGTTTACTGATTTTACATCATGCGAAAACGCATGCGGGCTAATTATCATATTTTTACTTGCATAGAGAAATTTAACATTGTTCCTTGTCAGAGTTTGACGTATCGACAGTTTAATTATTTCATGGCTGTGTTCAGGGAAAATATTCCACCGTTCGTGTTTCCTAAAAAATTTTATATCGGTAAAAAAATTCACTGGAGACGAGAATTGTTGTTTGTTTAGAGTATTTCTATTTTTTTTTGTGAGATGAAGAGAGTTTTTCATTTTTTGAAAAGATGTTTTTTACATGTGTTTACTTTATGTCCAACGATCATAACCCAAATGAAATTAAAACCTGCGAACATTTGAATACGGCTTTTACTATTAATTGGTTATTCGTAGATGTTGACCTATTACAACAAAGACAATTATTGATATTCTTTGATTGAAAAATCGAATAATTAAATGGTCCATATTAATAAATTTTTTAGTCACGAAACCTTTGTTTAGACAGTATTAATTTTTTTCTCAGTGTGTTATTTTACAAAGTGTAAAATCTTTTTCAAATTCAATGTTTATTTGAACTACTGTTTTTTTTTAATTTATTCGTTGTAATATACGATAGTTTTGAATTATATCATCAATATTTTATTAGTTTCGAGACAAATATTGTATCGAGTGTTTGTCAAAACTTAAAATCAACATCAAATAAATCGTGCAAGTTCTTGTTTAAAATACACAAGCTTCTGGAATACTACCAGTAAGTAAATATAAGTAAATAAATGTACTCACTTGTAGTTTACAACAATAATATCGAAAAGTTTATACAAAATATTTTAAACACAAAAAAAAATTGTTAAAACAAGAAGTATCAATTTTACGAGAGATCGTAACTTCGAGTATATTTTATGAACGATTAATTCCCAGTTTGGTTATAAGAATGTTATCATTTCCCATTTCCCGAAGCGCATAAAATATGAAATTCACAATTTTATGATCATTAATGCGCGTTCGATTAAAACAGCTTTTACATTTTATATTTATATTATGTACAACACATTGGATTTGAATATTTTAATAAAAATTCTCTTGGGGCATTAATTAAATAAAAAAAAACAGTCAATAAATTTTCAAAGCTTCTTAAAAACATTAAGAGGGGAGGTATGCGCGATTATAATACCCACGCATCCGGCTATCACGACGTACAGCGTGCAATGCTAGTTTAGTTGTAGCACCAGCATTTAGCATCAGAGTAGCAGCGTGCCAGCGCGCATCACCACACTCTACTCCTCCGTGTTGCCGTTGTATCACCAGGGGGGTCCGCGCGTCTTCCACAGCTCTCAGTCTGCCGCGAAACGTCGTGGCGTGTTCAGTGAAGACCCTGTGTCGGTTTTGCACCCAAAGCTTACATCTCGTGCGCGCTACATCAGCTGTCAAACAGTACATACGTTTTTCTATCATTCCCTTCTATTACAATATATTACAATTACAATCATTATTATTCACGAGTAACCCTCAATTTTCATTAAAATATCTTATAAAAAAAAAAAAAAATATTTATATAAATCAAAAAAATCAGTGACACAGTTTTCGGCAAGTGAATTTATAAATTTATACAAAGTGATTAATTACTTTTGGACTTTTCCAAAATCTTCGGTAAGTCCACGAAAATTCACATTTATTAATTTTCATTCTTTCATGTAATTATTGAAAAAGAAATTAATTTTTAAAAACGGAGTAAAAATTAAAATTTTATTTTTAACTTTTTTGTTTCTTAATTAATAAAAGAATTTCCCGCGAAAATTAATTAAGGAAAATTGTTAATTCAAATTATGAAGCAAAAAGTGAAAAAACGAGCGCTTAATAGAGTTTGTTTGATCCCTACGTGGTACTAGTAGTATGAACGCGTATGAACGTATGAAACTAAAACTGGTGTCCGTAGTGCGTCTGGCAGGCGTGATGCGGTCCTCAGAGGCATTACGTCACGATAAAGAAACGTGGCAGCCCGTAGCCGGTTTGCTGTGTGGTACTGTGCTACACTGGAAGACTATATAGTAGTAGAGTGGCGCAAAGTAAAGTAAATGAAAGAGCATAGTAGCAATACAGATGAGATGAGTGAAGTATGCTATATACGTACGGCAGAAAGAGTACTTTACTCTTTGCTTGTTACTTATATTACTTATTATTCATTATACATTAGTATTTTCTCTTCACTTGCAAAATTGGTAGAAGTAATAATAATAATAATAATAATAATAATAATAATAATAATAATAATAATAATAATAATAATAATAAGGATTCTTACACTCACGCGGGAGTTGATGTGATGCGATTTGTGCGAGTAAAGTCAATTGATGTAATGCAATTAATCGTGAAGACCTAGACTCTTCTTGTTTCTCCTGAATCGCGTGGTTGTGTGACTTGTGAGAGAGTTATTCTATTTCCTCTAGTCGTTAGACCTACTTACTCACTTGTGTTGCAGTAGAGCACTGACATTTCAAATATTTACCGGTTGCACTTTGTATTAAACAACCACTGATTTTATTTATATTGTCAGGTTGTACTTTGGGGTCGATCGTGCATCGATCCAGGAATCCTAACATTTAAAATCTTTTTTTTTTTTATCTCATGGTTATTTAAGATGAGCGAGTACTAATAATGCATCTCGTAACACCCACGTGACGCCGCGAGGACGATGAACTTTATTAATGCCATCATAATTTATCTTGATAAATGTGAAATTGATTTAATTATTACTATTTTCGTTTTGTCGTTTTTTATTTTATTGTTGAAATTTTATCGTTTTTACTCGAGAGACTAGAGATTTATTTCTGTTCTTTGATGTGAATTTTTTCTGATTTGAATATACATTTATGTACATATCTATGGATTCATGTATTAAATATTTTATATATGGTTGAGGCGACATGTCAATCTGGTATTCTTTATCTTCATATTTTGTTGACATTAAAGAAATTTTTTAAATTTAAAGTTACAATAATAATAATAATAACAATATTAATGTTGTTAAAACTTTTAAATATAATTCAAAATGCGATATTTCATAAATTAAAAAAAAATGTATTATTTCACCTACTTGATATTGACATTGAATTTTATTAATTCTTATCAAATTCAATTTTAACGCAATATTTACGTTGATATTAAAATTTTTTTTTTTTAATCATATCATTTTATAGTTTTAATGACTTCAAAATATTAAAATCATTCATATAACTCGTCAAATAAGTTACTATACAAATTCTCAAAATTCATTTACACATTCTGATAATTTTATTGACTCGTATCGAATAGTAATCGAATAATCCACTATTAATTATTTCATCAATACAACGTCATTAAAGGTAATATCATGTTTAATTACAGTGAATTGCCGTACTAATAATAGGTATAGATTAGAAGATGAAATGTAATAATTTAGTGAAGGGTTATTAAATAATGATCATTTCGGTTGTCAATAAATTCAAAAACAACTGAATGTCCAATGAATTATTAATACCTATTGACTATTATCATTTCCATGGATATGTTATTGTTATGATAATATCAGAAAAAAGAAACATTCTTTTTCTTGTTATTCGGATGAATATCATATTTGGATGTAGTTCCATACATATAATAACAGTCATAGTCAAGTTTGCAGTACTCCACAGTATAGTACGGTGACACCACCACGTGGCCGGCACGTCGACCTCGATACACTAATACAAACACGAATACCAATACTTATATCATTTACATTGTATGATTACATAAATATATAAATACATAAATATATAATATAAAGATACAGTGTGATGATAGTCTGTGTAGGAGTATATTATATGTACGGGTATAAGTGTACGGGTCGACAGCAAACGATGATCTCTTGACACACGAGATAAAACGACCGAGAGAAAGGGGGAGCAGAAAAGAGTCATGAGGAAGAAATAATAACAATGTAAATATAAAAATAATAAAAAATGTTTTGTGACTCCTCGGATTTCCGGAATAGATGAATGTTACGTTTTTTATCGCTTTATCATTCATATTATGAGAAAATTTACACTTTCAGCACTATTTTTATTTTTCATTTCGCATAATTTCTACTCAAAATCATAATATAATAATAAGAATAGTATAACAATTTTATTAAATTAATTGCATCCTATTACATTGTCAATTTTTGCACGCATCCTGTCCAGTCTACAAACATTATCATTCAATTGAAATTTTATTTTCACAGCTTATTTTATTATTATTGTTATTAATTACTAATTACGTATCGAATAATAAAATAAATAATCACCAAAGTGGCTTTCATTTGAAATTTTTCACGCTTCAGAGAACTTGAAACTCACTCATCGGTCATTAATCATTCAAGGAGCATCATCAAATTTTTAGTCATATGGGTATCGAATAACATTTCCATACAATAACTATTGTTACAAATTAAAAAACCTCTTGGTTACTCATTAATTAAATATCATTTAAAGGGTTTTATTAAATTAGATAAAAAATTTTTATTATCAAAATTGTTATGAGTAAAATGATTCGTTCATTTGTACAAATTGTTACATACCAAACATATCTAGCAATACCTCAAACAAATGAAATAATTACGAAGGTAAATTAATATTTTCGGTATTTCACGAGTAATCGAACCTAGAAAAATTTTATCAAACCACAATGAAATTCAGAATGAAATAAGATCTCTGAGTGGAAAAAATAATTGGAACAAAATTCCTATTTAATTGATTATTTCCTTTACAAAAAAAAAAAATCTTTTGCTGCTTATTATTTCTAAATTGGAATGAAAACTTTTGCGGCCACAATAATTATTTGTCAAACAAGAATATATGTTTTCAATGATTATCAAAAAATTATACTTTTGCGAAAATATTCTTCATAAATGAATTTTTGTTCTGAATTCAATGATCAAATTTTCACTCAACATTTTAAAAAAGTCAAATTTATCAATAGACTATTTTTCAAAGATTCTAAAACACTAAGTTCTAGCTTTTTGCCCCAAAAAAAGTATATTTGATCCGAAAAATCCTCTTATTTAAAATACTCTCTTAGCGGGAGGATTTTCTAAACGCTTCCCGCATCACTTGGGATGCATTTCAAAAGCTCTTAAGACCCATCACATCACATGCACTCTGCTGGTGAAGATTTGTCGACTCACAACGAGGTGTATTGTCTTACAGAGTTCACATGTACACACACATATCATCGTAGCATGCATCCCTTCGTATATTCGTGTATATACCTATCGCACGAACATCATCGCCGGAATCGCCAGAACACGAACAATGTTCCTTTTTACCACCCGCTGTACTGTGATTATCGGGCGTATATTCCATACCATACATCACATATCCATCGTAATAGGTTTAGCACAATATATTACATTTGTGTCCATACATTATGATTATAATTGTACAATATACATCACATATTATATCAACTATCATACACAATCCATAACTACTCAAGTTGAATGCAAAGACTACAAGTACGACGACATTTCAGCACAAATACGTCGCGAGCATGATGCTTTAACTTCCGCCTCGAGGAATGACGCTACACCAGGAATTCTGGAATTCGTAGCATCCGCTGGTCTCTTACACGAAGAGCAAAGGTGTTTCCTTCAAGCAGAAGTGATACGGATGCATGCATACAGAGAAAGGCCAAGTACATGCCGAGAGAAGAGAAAATAGTTGAAGGGGATGTGAGAGATAACGTTCGGTGATGTATACATGAGCGAGAATGGTGGAGGCGGAAATGGTGGCAGACGATACGAGTAAGAAGAGCTCAACTATAGACATGTATCTGGAGAATATTCGATGGTGTTCTATTGAAAATTGTTTACGTTCAGTTGTATATAATATATAACTTATAAGTATAAGTATGATAGAGCCCGATAGAGCGAGAGGTCGTGCTCTGAGAGTGAGAGGTTACTTTGTTTAGAAACAAACTTACCAATTATTCTACATATATAATATATAATATATAACACTGTCTGTCCTCTTCGGAAACTAGATATTATATTATATGCAAATAAATATATATTATCTGTCTTGCGGGGCAAGTTCCCCAAGAATCTAGTCGTAAGAAAGGTTAAGTTAACTTTCCCCACAAAAACTAAAACGGTATTTGGTATACTACAGTCTTGGTCTTTGTTATATTACTGGCATACCACGGTATGATAGTTTGAGAAATGTTGACGTGAATAGTTTTAGATTAAACTTTTAATGTTGCGTTATTTTGTTTCTTTTCAACAACAATACCAGACATGTCTCGCGAATTTAATACTGCGGAATGATTAATTTTAAATTATTCAAAAGAAATCGTTTGAGACAACTTTTATGTCCTGCAGAAAAGCTGTGCCGTTTGAATGAATGAAAAAGAGTGGAATAGAAATTCAAGTAAATGGGCTTTTTTATGTGAAAATTAAATTTTTTTTTCTCTTGATTCGAAATTTATTGTCCGATTATTTATTTTTGGGGTTTAAAATTTAAATTAAAGTCAATGATGTTTACAGTGTTTTTATAGCCATTAAAATTACAAAATTCAAATTAACTATTAATCTATAAAGTTGTTCTTTTTTTGCTTTTGGTAGAGAGTGATGATGAGTTATATATTTATAAATAAAAACGGTCAGCTTTCAAATAAATTTGATAGCGAGCGTTTAAATAAAAAATGACTGCAAAAAGGTAAAGCTAATCGACAATTTATTTGACAAAATATGTCTATAAAAACGCGCCAATAGAGAAGTTTGTTGATTTTGAAATCGGGCTTTGGAAAAAGCTCCATTGAGAGCTACTCTGATAGAGTGATTTTATATGTTATTTGTTTTATTTTATTTTATTTCATTCAACTTGAACTGGAGTGAATAAAAACTAATAGCAAATGCGCAATAATATATTTTTAAAGCAATTACCATAAAAGATCAGGATCGACAAATGAATATTCGATGCTTGCATCGGGGCCATAAAATTTCTCCATCAGACATCTCAGAGATTAGTAGAAAAAAGGAAAAAGAAAAAAATAAACTGAGTAGAAAAACATGCAACTAGATGTATCGAATTCTATTTCTTTTTTGCCCATCAGCAATCGTTCGCGGATTATTTGTGACATTGTGTCATGCGGATCAAACATTCTGGACAATAGTTAATAGTTACACGTGGATCTTATGTAAATATGGATGAATACACGCGTGGTTTGCTTGGGTCATAAATGTATGCAATAAATATGTAAATGTAAATAGTATAGAGTATAGAGACCTACAACAGAAATGATCTGCGAGGAATATCGGATTGCACATATATAGGACAGGGCGCCCTGGGAGAAATGCCGCCGCGACGCGGCTCACCGTCGCGTCGTCAGCTATACAGTCTATATATGTATATGTATATAAATAGAGTTTGTGTATGTGTGTGTGTATATGGAGCTTGCATCCCCGTAAACCATTTATCACACTTGCGGCCACAGCTGCGCCAGTGCCATGTCGCCCATTAGAGGGACGGACTTGGTTTCCGCGTATGTCCGATCCACCAACTACTTTGATTTCTTTTTATTCCATCTTAATGCACTTTTCTTCACGGTGTCAATTATACCTACATTTTACTTGTCACTTACCAGCTCTATTTATCGTTGGAAAAAGTTTATTTATTGTTTGGTTATTCGGGTTTTAGCTTCGGATGTAGGGAGGTGGGGTGAGAAAAATTTTTTTGTAATTGTGTAGAGCTGCAGACTGAATGTTTTTCATTTTTATGCAAATTTTTTTTCTACATTACATTTATAAGAATTAAATTTGTTAAAGAGAAGAATTGTTAAGAAAGGGTATCATTTTGAGAAACTTTAAAACATTGAACCCTTTATTGTTTCTGACGCAATGACGAAAAATATTTTTAATGTGTAATTAATTATTTAGTACACTTTAATATAATTGACTTGTTGTCAAAATTTTAATTCAATCATATAACCGCTATATAACTTCCATCATAAATTTCCACAAAGAATTTTTAACTATTCCCGATCGATCGGCAAAAATGTTCTATTTTCTGAAAAGTTTACTAACAACATTATTTATTTCATAGAATACTATGAGTTCTATAAATTATTTATTGCACAAAATATGTTGCGGTATTATACTATAAATAACTAATAACTAATGACAAACTAAAAAGTTCCATTAATCAATAATAAATGTATGAATTTTTCCAATATCAGGATAGTGTATTTCGAGATAAAACCGTACACACCCGTATACTTATAGATATTTATAAAAAAAATATGATATTGATAAAATCTGGTAAACCTGTAAATGATTGACAAGGATTGAGGTCACATTTACACAAGCTTACTGGCAGATGTCACTCCGGAGGGATTCAGCCGGACAGTCGGTGGTAGATTTGCTCGTACCCGAACTCACGCCCAGCACAGAGAAATTACAATTTCTTGTCTCTCGGGAGGACTTTCCTACTCTGAAAAAAACATCTCTCAAAATAGTGAACTCTCTTTCTATCACTTGGGTGACTGTACTCGTGCTCTACCGGGTCTCATTGAATATTCAATACTGGGAAACACGTCCATATGCTGCTGCGGGAGGTATACATGATATTGCGTATAAGTCTCCGGAGAGACCCAACAAAATGAGAGACACATACATCTATATGCATCCATACATTATAAACATAAATATATATCTATATGTCTTTATTCATATACTTATAGATGAGTCCGGCAAAAACAAGCTTCGTATTAAATAAAGAAAGATATGAGACTTTTTTTAAAAATTCAATGAAGCTTTATGAAAGCCTCTGAAGTTATTTGATGAATTTAGTCTCTACTCGGAATTTTTTAACTCGGAAAAAGTAAACAACAATTACAATCAAGCTCTATTCTGTCCAAACACATTCGTCAAATAGAAGTAATAATAATATCATACTTTTAATATACTTTTGTCGGAAATACGGCTAATGAAATTTTTTCCAGGCACGTCTCACTGAAAATGAACAAAGTGATTTCGTGAAATGTATGTGTCAAAAAAATAAAAAAGCTTTACTTGGCAATAGTAAATACGTAATGCCCGCATACGTGGAATAGAGCCGAAGAGGAAAACAGAAACATTTATCCAGCGGACAATAAAAATATAATCTCTTTGTTGTGTTATGGGTTTTAAAATACTGTTCGGGAATTTCGCCAGGGACTTACTCGACTGACACTCAAAGATAAATTATTCCGATTGCGTGTGTGGTTGAAAAAGATGGAAAGTAATAATCATGGCAGTAGTGATAGTAAAATAACATTATATACCAGGTGCATAAAAATTTATTTTGAGTTTATTTCCAGTTGTTTGAATTTTGCATTAAAAAATGTATATCATTGTCATTGTTGTTGTTCATTGATCTTTTCTCTAAACTAGAATTTAAATTTGCGCGCGCCTCATATTTGTTGTCATGATATATTTATGTGTCGTTTATGTATATTATATTCACTTTCAACCAATCATAATGAGAATAGTTATTTTCAACCAATCATATCACGAATAAATTGGTTTCACATACATTTCATCTCTATTTTAATATTAAAGATTTCATGCGTAGAATGCTTTGATAAATTTCAATTCTTTTACGAGATATTTTAATCTAGAGCTGGTCAAAAATAGCTATTATTTAAACAATTGAATTTTCTAGAATTTTTTTCAACAAATGATTTAATTATTTTTTTAAGTATTTCAAAAAAAAAATTTCAAAAGTCATCCCATTTTCATCTGATGTCGTAAATAAACCGTAGAATATTTCCCTGCCGCCTGGACTATGGCATCACATTTAAAGAGAAGAATATTAAAATATGTTTTCTCTAAAGTGTAAGAGAAAGGGAACTAAAAAAGCACAGGATGCTATACCGAGCAGAAAGGCGAGTTCTAGAGCGAAAAAGATAATAAAGTTAAGTTAACTATTTCTGAGTACAGTACTCTATGTGAGTACAATCATACACTTGGAGTGATAGTAATGGTAATAGCAATAGTAATAGAGACTGTAATAGTCATTGGATTTTGTCTACATAAGCAGTATATAAATGCCTGGAGGATATATGGAGTTCCTGAGCACTTGAAATTCCAGCGATTCGTCGAGCCAGTCGTTAGCCAGGGCAACCGGCTAGTACAGGATCCGCTGGCCAGCCAGTGTACACTGAAATCTCCATAATTCTCGCAATTTGTAGCACACTACCACACCAGACCCCAGTAGAGGCCTCTCCTCCACTTCCACTATCTGCTCTCTTATTTCCTACCGCTCCACGGTCTCGCCAATATCGCCCTACGATTCGCAGGGAAATGCAAATGAGAGGTATTGTGCACAGGAGAAATATCGGAACGATGCATAATCTACCTACGTTGTTTTCTCGGAATATATCTGTGTATAGTTCTTTAAACTTTTAACAGATATGCCGTTGTTGTTTGGTAGGAAGACAGAAAGGAAAAGGGGTGGTTTATGGATGCACAACAGAGGGGTAGAAATAATAATTATTTTTTTTCTTTAATTACTCTAGAAATATTGTTGAGGATAAAAAAAAATTCTGCTTTTAATATTGATCTTAAAACATAGGTTTTTTTTTTTTTTTGGTTTTTACTGCTTATTTTAATCACAAGAAAAATTTGTTTGTGTATTTATTCAATAAAATTCAAAGGTTTAAATATAAGTTTTTCTATTTCGTAAAAAGGGCAATCGAAAATTGAGATTTTTGTTCAAATGGATTAATTTATTGACCTTTAACAAATTTTTTATGTCATCTGTACTCTAATTAGAGAAAATAAAATCCATTTCTTCAGGCCACTCTTATATATATTTTTTTTCGTTGGCTGTAGGTGTAGACAAATAAAGGGGAGCCTCGGTCTACAGTCTAGATTCACCATGTATGTTATTTTCTTCCTCTTCTGTTTGGTTCCTCGAGTTTAACCCTCGACTCTCTGGTCCATTATGTCTTCCGTTCGCGTTCTCGTCGGACGTTTTCCTTTCATTCGTTCCCTTGTCTATCTTTCAGTCTGTCTCGCAACCCCGGCGTGATCCTTTTTAGGCTTCGCACCCTACTCAGCTATTCTACTGGTTGTAACCCGTAGATTTTGCACTGTACTTTATACTTTACACACACACCCACACAGACAGTGGATAGTAGGTTGCGTCGCCTAAGACTGCTATGGTTTCAGTGATGGCGATTGTAACGGCGCCGATGATGAGGGTGCATAAGTATAAAGTATATAGCGAATCCACGGGGGGAGCAGAAACATGTTACATTTGGAGCATTCGCGCTTTAACATTCGCTGAATAACCCTGGGGTTTGAAATTTTATGGGGGATGGGACGCACGTTGATTTTCTGACAATCATCCAAACGTGGCGAATACTGTTGGGGTGAAATTATTGCGATGTCCTTTAGACTGAAACAATCAATTGATGCATAACTTATTTAGTTCTTTCATTTCGTAATTTTTAATTAAATTTTTTTGTGGTTTGAGGACATGCACGGGAAAAAATATTAATTTAAAAATTACACCATAAGTGATACAAAAATTGTATCAACGTGTCTCCACATCTGTACTGCTTATCACAACCGATACTATGTATAGAAGCCGCAATGTTACTTTCATTTGAAAATACATTAAATCCAGATTTTCTATCACTCTGTGATGCAAATTTTAAATTAACTCAGTTGACATGACAGGTAATACAGTTCTTGTGTCACCTAATGTAATTTTTACACCACGACTTTTCGTGTTATTTAAAAGTTCTTCTCTTAAATTGAATTAATTTTTTTATCCGTATATAAAATTCAAAATAATTAACTTGCTAATAAAAATTATTTACGGGACGTTTGCTTTAAAAGTTATTGCTGTTAACGTTTTATAGATAATATCCAACACAATTTATAATAAAAGTGGCTATTTAAAGCAAGAGTATAATTAACTTTTATCCAATAACACCGCGGGAGAATCAATACTGGATAATCTCGTTTTATTTGATTAATCTATTTTCACCACTTAAAATGTTAGCGTTAAGTAAGTCACACTGAAAGGTAAACTTGCAATAATATTATTAAATTAGATTTATTTAATGATAGAGAAACTGACGTTAGTTTTGAATACTAGATATAAAATTCAAATTCTATATATACATATAATTTTAAGAGGATTAAGACACTTGACAAGTACAATGTTGAATATTGAAGGATGAGATTTAAGTATATACATTCCATTATCACCTTCCATTATTAATCTGAATATTTTTATTTTCAATAATTCCACTTATAGGTAAAAGCAATGAAAATCCTTATTACTTACAATTATTTCAGTGATTGTCATAATTTGAATTGCAAAATTTAATAACAATATCTCGATGCATTAACGTTGAAAATAGGTAACGTGCAATAGAAGTTTTTAATAATAGATTTAGTGGTATGTATTGATTTTGAGAGGTACATTTAATATCGTTTTGATAGATAATCCTATAGAATGTTCACTATCGAATTAAATAAAGACATTAAAAATTGATAACGCGTGTTGAAAAATCAACGTGATTAAACATTTATTGGAAATACAATTTATAAATTATAAGTTTCAAAGATTGAATGAAAAATGTTCACAATAATAACGTTGAAAATCAGGGTGAAATCTGTAATACTTCAGAATGTCAGAAAACTTCAGCTCGAATTACGACAGCTGAAGTAACTGACTTCTGTTGGGTTACTCAATTTTTACTTCATGTTTATATTTATATACCTTCCATTCTATTAAATTTATTTACTTCCATATTTTTATGATATTTTAAAATCTAGATTTTTATATGAAAATAATAAAATATATTTGATTCAAATAATGTGAATGAACTTCGTATGCATAAAATGTGGAAAAAATTTCATCAATGATTAAGACTATCCGTATCAATTTAGTTTAAGGTGAAAGAATCTAATTATTTGGAAACAACGTAAATTATTAATTTAAATTCAACTTATTTAAATTTATTATACATGGATAATTTCATTCACATTTTTTAATAAGAAGGAAATTATATTTTTGAATACTTGAATGTAGTTCAGTGAAATTCAAGTACTTTAAAGTAATATATGCTAAGCTTAAAAATGAAAAAAAAAAATCTCCCAAATCAAAAAGAGTTTATGTCTAAAACTGTACGCCCTTTTAGACTTAGAAGTCTGGAATTTTTTTGATAGTTTTTTGAGCTTTGAATTATTTCAATATTAATAAAGAAAAAAATTTGTGTGTACACCCTTTTGGCCCAAACTCTTATCTGGTTGCTGTAATCTGTAATACGTTTTTTTGGCAGTTGGTATGTGACATATGATCACTATAATGTTCTAATAAAAATAAGTATTATAATAAAAATCCAAAATCTTAAAGCATACAGCAAAAAGCTGTATAATTGGGGAGTATTTATGTCCCTACTGATCCTCGAAAATATGATTGTCTTTCTAAAAGCTTAACGTAATTCACAACGAATTATCTCACCCGGCTCTTCCTAGGATTGCGATAAACCCTCGACCGTCTGGCGTATAATCGTCTGCGACAGATGGAGAAAATGAAAGTAAACATAACAACAATAATAATGATATTAATGATAATAACATTAACAAAAAACGTAATGTAATACATTTTATAGGAAGAGGAAAAATCTCGACATTCGTAGACGCGAACAGTGTTACTATGACTATTACAGTAATATGAAGAAAATCTGGAGGGAAAGACATTAAACCGCGGTCGAAAAGTTTAAACTTTATCTCGATAGAATTGCCCACTTGTTCAATCTCGTTAATGCGATTATTATGGGTACCTCTTCTCGTTGTATTGTATAATCCATACCGACGAATCATATGCTCCATTATGCGTGCTCGGTTCTTTTTTATTTTTCATTTTCATTTTTATATTTTTTATGGGGAGCAGAATAGACCGTTTTCAGCGAAACAGTCCAGGTATAAAGCCACGTAGAATACCTGTAACCATTTTCGTTCTCTTTCGCTCTCACACCGACTCTTGCTCCAGCTCCTGGTAGATATATAAACGCGTTAAAAGCTCATTCACGGTCTTAACCACCCGAGCAACGAGATTTCCATTTCAGATTAGATTAATATTTACCACCGAGTAATTTAAGCAATTGAGCGTTTGACTAATCAGCTAGAATTTTATATTTTTTATTACACGGCGTACTTTCATTTGTTTAATAAAACATACCAATTAAATTTCTCATTCGCTGAATTTTCAACTTACTAAACTGTTATACCTAATAATAAATTCATAGTTCTTCTTCATAAATATCTTAGTTATAAATCAGTGAAACATGTATCTACGTGTTGTCAAAATTAATCTCATCAAAGAGATTTTCTGTCTATATTAATTGGACATTATTAAAAATCAAATTTCATCATCCATAAATACTCTCATCAAAGAAATTTTCTGCATAATTATATTATTTTTTTTTTATAAAAATTCAATCCAATTATTTCATGAAATCACTCGAAATAATGGATTTAATTTAACGGTTATAATAAATGCTCGGTGAATTTAATTTTGATTAAACATAAAATCCACTTAGCGAATCTTAAGTGTCGTTGAATTATAAATTTTCCCTCAAGTCGAAAGTAACTTGCATTAATAACTTGTGTAATTTTTACTAATCAAGCATGGAAAAAATACATTGAAGAAAATTGATTTGTTCTGAATGATTTAATTATTAATTTCTACAATAAAGAGAATAAGAAAAATTTTATTTCCGGTAAAATTATATGATAAAATGGAATTTTTTTTTTTTTTTTTTTTTTTTAACCAGACTTGTGTTAATATGAGAGAGACCCTAATAGGACTCATAACGAGACTCCACTGTAGTACCACTGGAAAAGTCTTGACTCGAATTTTTATGTTTTTTTTTTTGGTTAGTGAATTTTTCATCTTAAGTTTTTAGGAAGCAATTTTGAAAAGTTTTTTAGTTCTACAATTTTTTTCCAAGACATTTTCTATGAAATCATTATTAATTTGTCTTGTAATAGCAATGCTATTATTTCAATTTATTTCAAAAGCACCCAAATTATGTATATTGTAATTTAAAATATCTAAAAATTATCAAGCGAAAGTTTCTTTATCCATAATTGGGATTTCTCGGTAGAATAGTGACTGTAGGTTGCTATTATACACAAAATGTCGTGTTAAAAAACAATATAATACGGAATAGTGATCAATTAGAAGGAGGATTTTGGTCGAATACTTTTACTTTGGAACATAGGTGAGCGTAAAATTAACTTCTACAATGGTAACCGAACGCAGCCCGGCCAAACATGGTATAGGGATGAGTACGGCAACACACACCGTAGCTAACGTTTAACCACGACCGCAACATGTTGTATAATAAATAGATCCGTGAGTACACACGTGTCTACTGTTTTGCATAAGTGTGGAGCGCATTTTCTATACACTGTATTCTGCAAACCAAAGACTCTTCTCCCTACACTGTTAGCTAGAAGCTGGAATGGAAAAGTCTGGTGTGTGTAATGTATGTATACAAACAGGGATGCAGCAGTCGAGGGATTTATATTGCGGAGAGAAGTGGAGAGAAAACGAATAGAACGAAAGACACTTGGTGGTATATACCAAAGTGTACACCGAGTAAAGGTTAAGCTGAGAGTGGCTCTCCAATTGACATGTGAATAATGTAGTGCGGATGCATGTCGTTCATTTGGTACATACCTAAATCGCTTCTTCTTTCCTTTCTCGTCTTCTTATTTTTTTATAAGCTGCTAAAAGCTCAGCCCGGCGAATCTCGAAAACCTCAACTACAATTGTCATTTTACATGAGCTCTTTTTCTTTATTTTTTACTAAAAAGGACATATGTGTTTTATGTTGGTTTATTCAGCTGAGCTGGAGCTACAGATGAGAGTATAGACGTTAGATAAATATTCGTGTTTCTTTCCGGGCGATAAAAACTGTAGAAGTTGTCGGTAAAAAATATAATAAAACCCGGAAAAAATGGAGGAGATAAAGACGGTGATGAAGATAAAGGAAGACGAGGAGCATTCCAGTCGGTATAAAAACCCCTAACAACAGAATGAACTTCACACGTGGAGTCTTTCGGACCCTAGTCGCACGTCCGAGTCTCGTAAATCTTGCAGAGGGTCTACGGGTAGAGTGTTGCCACCACCGACACCCCGGCCCCTAAAAGGGAAGCCTTCTCTACTTTCGAGTGGCTGCTAACGAGAGTACCAGCATGTGCATCACTCCCACTACACAGATATAGTGCAGAGTGCGGCTATCGCTATCCTACGGGTGGTCATCTCATATTTTTCAATTTATTCGAGATATTCATACTAACATGGCACACCAGTTTTAAATTCTCTTGCTCTACTTCACTCCACTCTGTCCAGTATCAGTTTGTCGCGTATTATATACGATGTGTATGTGTGTGGAAAAGAAAAAGAAAAAATATTGGCGAGCAGGACAGAGAGTGCATATCTCCTCGTGCTGTTTGTCACAGCTTCTGCTGAAAATTACACTTTATCTTTATTCGGCACACGAGTTCAAACTTTGAATACACTTGTTTTATTTTAAACTGTGGTATTATTATGTAAACTGGCTTGAAAAAGAAACAAAATGAATAAATATTTGCAAAAATATACTTAAGCAATTAAATTAAATATTTACCGCCGTCACACTATGAATTTTTAATTACAATTAGCTCGCTGAAACAAACACAAGGAAAAAAAAAGTTTATTTTGATAATTAATTTGAATACATAATAATTTTAATCACGGTGAATTACATTTTTAAAATATTTGTTGAATAAATAATAGTAGCAGCGCAAATAGACCTGGGAGAGATTATTTTTGTGAAATATTTAGCAATAAAATTTTCTCGATTTAATAATTTTATTTACCGAGTAATATAATCTAAATTTAACTTTCATTAATTTTAGAAGATTTTTTTTCTACAAAAAATTCGAACTTGTCACAATCAATGGTCCATGTTTAGTTTTCCTAAGACAAAATTACTATTCTAAAATCTGCTTATTTTCCCTTGATTCCAATGGACCACAAATACTTATCACGGTTTATCCAGGACATTGTGCGGTCCCGCTAAATCTAATGAATTCCAATACAATTACAACCACGTCGGAAATTTTGTAATAATTGATTGCATTGATTTTACAACAGCGAGTACAAAGCAGCGATAGTAATTACTCCTAAGTGTGTACAAACAATGTTTACGTAAATAATTGAGAATAACTGATATGACCACGTAGTAGTGACCATTGATCCCCCAGCGAGTTGGAAACGTATCTAGGAAATGCATCGCTAAGCACAGCATCATATCCATGTACACCTACACCTACCATCATATATTAAATCCAGAAACAGCGTAACTGACTAATGAGCACCCTTGCTCCACTGTGTCCAAGTTTCGCTTTAGCATCATCCGTGCTGTTCAATCACTCACCCTCCCCTTCAACCTCACTGTCGCCATCACTATTCACTTTCCACAATTATCAGTAGACGCGCGGTTCTGACCGAGTGGTTGTATCGGTTGTTTGGACTACTGCCCATTAAAATCTACCTACTATGCTGTACTCTATACTATTATACACCATTTCGATTCACTCGCTCTCGGGCATTGCTTTCTCCAGTCTGTATCTCACTGGACTGTGACCATTTTCATTTCGCTTTCTCTGGATTCTCCACTATCTCTATTCACCTTACTACCCCCATCCATATATACATACATATATATATACATACATATATATACATACATACATACATACATACATACATACATACATACTGTAGGCCTTGTTTGTATCAGAGAATCGTAAACCCGAACTAGGGTTTTGATAACAACCGATAGTGATGTATGAACGCCAAAACTTCGACCAATGCAACAAATGCAGTCTAACATATACAATACATCTGTATTCCTGTTACATATCGATGATATGTCGCATGACAGATACCAAAAGGGCGTATTACAACAGTTGAATAGGGTTTTGTGCCAAAAGGGTGTATAAATTTTTTTTTATTCAACTCAAAATCGTTCAGAATGTCAAAATCAGTAGAGCAAAATATTTTAAATTACTAACACCAAAAAAAACCTATCTCAATATATATTCGCTTTTGGCTTTAAGAAAATTTTTTTTAATTATGCACCCTTTTGGCATTAGCCATGCGATGTATTCTAGCATTTTATGTTGTCCTTGACTGAATGGACAATCATTATACCAACCATTGGCGCCATATTTTAATCGAGTTTGTTCAAACACCCGGCACAGTCGTTCCACACACGAGATTGTGTGCTGAAACCACTCTTCGTTGTTCCTACATACCACTCGTTAGTGTTTCCAAACTGATATAAATAAATGCAATATATGTTCTATAACATATAACATACTTGGACGATATAAGTATATCGATAGAAGAGTCCAGTAATGAATATTTTTGCAGGTGTGTAATAGATAAATACATACGTGGTATGACTATCGGTATTGTGGAGATAAAAGGAGGCGTGGATTAAATAGTGGCATATGAGGGTGATTGAGAGTAGTACTACCTATTGGATCCAATAGATAGACAGAGACGAGAACCATGTGTGTAGACCGCACGTTGCCCATATAACAAAACTTTTCCGATACCCTGGTAACCTTTTTTTATCTCGTTACCCGGCGCCGGGATATATCGACTGCGAATGTTCGAATTCAAACGAATTTATTATTTCAGGCTCTCGATAACCTTTAAGAAGTTCAAGCGCTGCTGTGGTGAATCAGAATGATTTGGTGATGATAGAAATTTATTTTCTAGTTGAATTTTTCTAACAATAAGGCTTTAGGTTTTGGAATAAATAATTCTGGTGTTATAGGTTTTATAAAAAATAATGAATTTGATTTTATTTGTTTAGAGAAAAGAAGTTCAATTTTTTTTTTAAGTACAAACATAAAGATTTTGATTGTTGAAAGTTGTTCGTAAAAAAATTTTTGATATCTATCAGAAAAAAAGTAAATTTAAATAAATGAAATATTTTTAATTTTTTAGAATATGTGTACGTCTATTATTTTTTACAATAGATTATTGGGATTTTTTACATCATTATTTTGTTTATTAAAAACAAAAATTAATGATTTTATGATCAATTGCCAACAATATTTAATATTTAAACTGTAATTATATGAATTTTTAATTAGATTTTTTAAAAACAGAAAGTGTAAATTTAAAATGAGAAATTTAATTTTATTTTTATTAAAAATTTACATTTTCGTAGGTATTTACCACAATTTATGCTTATTGTGTTAAAGTGTATAAGGTAAATTTTTGGTTGGTAAAAGTTTAATTAATTTTGGTTTATTAAATTTTAAAGCTCATTTTTGAGGGCATGGTAGAGAAACCGAGTCTGTACAGGACAGGGCTTATAGTTAGCGAGTAAGCAAAAGTTTAGTTATATCAACTAGGCCCATACAATTATAACAATATCTGTTATGTTCTGAGTAGTAAGTAGAATTAGACCTGCCTGTACAGTTACGGCTACAAATACGATACTATTTTGTTTAGTTATTGTATAGTAGAACTGCGTAATTTAAACGGTATAAAGTATGTAATATTCTTATGTGGGTACACTATAATTTTAACGAGCTTGATAGCTTTTGTGTGTAGGTGAGCGTACTGTAGATTAATATAACGAGTAGCACAGGGAGGGATACTCTGGATTGTGGATCCTGGACACGAGATAAATGAGAAAATGTAACGTACGAATGAGAAGATACTTTGTGAAAATATAATAGTGTTGAGGGTGTGTTTTTTTAGTTAAATTCATCACATTTTCCATGATAGATTAAAGCTCTCACTTGTTTATTCCATTATCTTTGTTTTCGTTTTTAGGTCTTTTATTATGAATGATAGTTATTATTTCAGATAAATATTTTATTTAATCAAGGGAATAAAAGCGGATGCTCGAGTGGGTTGAGTGATTAATTACTTTTTGTTGAGAGTTTCAGAATTTATAATTGGAGAGATTTTATGTATAAAATATTGTTTTTTATACTAAATTGAAAAAAAAAATTATCATTGACGTTGTCAATGTAATTACAGAAAGTTTGATAATTTATCAAATTTATGCCTATCATAAAGAAATTTTTATAACTTTAAATTACAAAAAGTCTACAAAAAATTTCAATATTTAATTATATAACTTTGAATTAATTAAAAAACAAGCCTTTACTGCTAAAAAAGTACTTCTATGAATAAAATTTTCTTAACTCAAGAAATAATTATTAAAAATACATTTTCTTGTCTAAAAAATTGGTTGAATTGATCGAAATAGTTTTTACATATAGTTCACATGAAAATATTTTTTCGTTAAGAAATTAATAAGTTTTGATGGTTAATTTAACAAATATCTCAAGCCAAGAAATCTTTGTCTAATGTATAGTAATTTATTTTTTCTCAGATTAAAATTAAAAAAAAAATACAATTGTAATAGGAAATTAATCTCGACGGAAAATTTTCCAGCTTTTGTGAATTATATGAATACAAATACCAGTACGAATATGAAATCCGACGTATGCTAATAATGTTAATGAGATAAGGGAAGATTTGATGTATTTTAGTGGAAAAATAATTCCATATAATATATAATATGACGTAATTAGTAAATAGCACAGCAAAATCACGTCAGATAGAATTTAATCCCAGTAATGGAAGAACTATAAGTAGAGGATAAAATAAAAGAGCGGTGCATAGCAATACATTTATTTAAGGAACGTTATGACGTTAGAAAAATCATGTATAAAAATAATAATAAAGTTGAGTGTATATGTTGGTTGTAGCGTATAACAAACGTTTAAAGACTCCGGGGAATGTATATCGAGAGTCATAAAATTACGAGTCAACGAGAGCAAACAAGTCGAACAGAAAGGTCGTAAAGGTCATGAAGGTTGAGTAG
This sequence comes from Cotesia typhae, assembly GCF_013202065.1. Lineage (NCBI taxonomy): Eukaryota > Metazoa > Arthropoda > Insecta > Hymenoptera > Braconidae > Cotesia > Cotesia typhae. The sequence goes on along the minus strand of NW_027423757.1, from coordinate 7,352,388 downwards.
CTAGACAGGAAAAAAGGGAAGAGTGAGACGAGAATGTGAGACTTACTAAGTACGCGATAGAGAAAAGAAAGATTACGAGTGTGTACAGTTATCAAGCCCCGCAGTACCGTACAGCTTTAAGAATTTTCCATGGGATTCCTCTGTACTCTATACCTTATTCTACTATACACACAGCTCGTAAGCCAGAGCTTTAACATTCGTGAAACTCTTGCGGATTGTCTATCACAAACTTTATATTTAAGTTTCAATATCCTTTTTTTACTTTATTTTATTCTCCTTTTTTACCACGGTGTACTTGAGATCAGCTTTATGAATTTTATAACGGCGTTAAAGAAGCTCATAATTCGCCACCGACCTGGAGAAAATTTAGCTATACTTGAATACATCATTTTAAAGTTAATATTACGCTATACTCTCTACTATATTATAATTAATTTATTGCATGCCTTGAGCGTAAAAATCGGTTTTGTCAATTTAAGGATCAACTTATGAAAAAAAAATGTTATTGATAAAAAAATCTTGAACCAAAAAGATCAACTGGAAAAATTTGATTTTATTGAATCAAGTAAAAAATTCTTTAATCAATAATTTTTCCTGGCTCAAGTAAAGTTCACTTGGTTTAAAAATTATTTTGCTTAATTTTAGAGAAAGAAATACTTTTTTTTTATTGTTAATAATTTTTTAGTTTTTTACAATGATTAAATTATTATGAAAAAAATTTTCCCATGTTAAAATTAAAAAAAAATAATCATTACTAATTTTTGAATATATATATATATATATATATATATATATATATATATATATATATATATATATATATATATATTTTTATAATTCGTGTGCTATAAAAATTCCAAATAAATGTATCATTTGATCTATTCAACTGATCATGTTTATCACAAATCGGATGTTAAAAATAGACATTAAGATTTTAAAAACTTTTCTCTCCTCTCTTATATTATATTTATAAATATACAGTCGTCTATTTTTATAATTTCAAGTTTTATTCCTTTTCGTTTACTTGAGTAGACGTCGGTCCTCGACGTGCCGGAAGTCACGTAGGCCAGACAGAACGCACGCGCTGACGCTGCCGTTGCAATAGTCCAACCTCGTGTTTCGGTGGGAGGACATCGAATTATCGTAAAGTCGTAGTTTCACTCGTGAATACGAATGAATCTCAAGTACAAGAGCGTGAAAATTTTATCCTGCAATGCAAATACCTCAAGAGTTACGGGCCCAGTACATATACACATAAACGATATTGTTAAAAATAATAGAATACATTCATATAATATCAATACACCGTGATAAATTTCACGTTGTATAAAATATAAAATATACAATACATTATCGGAGACCGGGAAAAATTACTAAGTGATAAAGAATAAAATAACTATTTATATGTGTTATTATTTAAATTTGATTTATAATTGAAAGCTCGAGTATAAAATCTGAAAAATCTGAAATAACCAAATGACAGACAAGTTTCGTATATTTTAGTATGCTTCTATCGAATCCCATTTTTTAGCACTTGCAATTCAGTATTCGACGAGTTGTATGTGGATTTCTGTCTGTGTATGGAATATATATATATATATATATATATATATATATATATATATATATATATATATATATATATATATATATATATATATATATCGGAAAACTAAAACGAAGAAAAACGAGCAGAGCATGAGGCATGAGGAGAAGAAGATGGGGATGCAGAAAAAGAGAAGAGAGAGCTTGAAAAATTGATGCGGTCGGGCGTTTTGGGGACGGATTTTCAAGAGGTCGATCGAGTTCACTCCTCTTCGTATGGGTGTACATTTGTGTGAACCAAAGGTATAATCTTTGGTGAATTCTGAGGGTTACCAAAGGGCTCAACGGAGTACGAGTTCTGTTGAGTTGAGTGCTGATGCTAAAATGAGACCCGAATAATCGCAAGGAAATTCGCCGAGGCGATCTATATATTACCAACCCTTCTTTTTTAACTTTTGGGGATTAAAAAATTTAATTTTGTATGATATTTTGTTTAAATATAAATAATTCAAAATTTCACCTTTAATAACGCTTATTTAATTTTTACAGTATTAATAAATTGTGTTGCTGACTGATGGTATTTTTCTTTAAATCCATTTACTCATATGATTATATAAATTTTAATATGAATATAAAAAAGGCATTTGAAGTTAGAAAAATTGCTCGACTTTCATTATTTGAGAGTAAAGAATTAATTCATCCGTTTCGCGTTATGAGGTGTGCAAAAAAGTACTGAGATTAAATTAAACGTATTATGTCGAATCCATTTCACCCTTTTGGAATTTACCATCGTACGACGCATTTTTTTTATTTAAATATTTTTAATTATAAAAGTCATCGGGCATTGACCTTATAAAAATTGTTTTCAATAGAGTTTGACACGTTATTTTTTATTGCATCTGTCAATTCCAGAGCTCATTGTACATTGCACTGTAATGAAAAAAAAAAAAAAAAAAAAAAAAAATTCACATAATTGTTTTATAAAAGCAATTGGGAAATTTAAACGGCAATTTCTGCACCAGTTCAATTTATAATCAAGGACTGATCACTAGTAAATGTATAAAAGAACGCAACTGTTTTTGTGGAGAATTTTAATCAAGAAAATGAATGAAAAAAAAAAAGTAGTTGATTAAAAAATTAAAATGCTAATGATAATAATGGTAAAAGAAAAATATTTGCAGATAATTTAGCAGTGCATAAAAGAGAACCGGTGAAATTAGAATAATACGGGTCTTAGCATTGAAAGATTTTGTTTTTTTCTGGTCGTCTTCTTTTTCTTCTGTTCATCTGGTCTCTTCCTGGTGGTTGTAGGAAACGATTGCCAAAGACGAGAAAGTAGATATCCGCAATCTTCTTTTCGGTTTTACAATCTCGCAACGAGTGAGTAGAAGAATATCAGGGCGTTTAGCTTTCTCCTCATTGCCACACCTCGTCCCCAACCCGAACCCCTACTCCAGCTCGTGTCGCACTAAATCCGTTAAAGCTTTTCACGTCCCCTTTCCAAATCCCATTCTACAGTATAAAATTATAAAATCTACTGTGAATTTTTAACTATTTTCATTTGCATAACAATTTCATTGAAATTACTGCGCTACAGTAGCCAACCCTAAATATAATTCTTAACAATAAACATTTCCATGTTGTTACAGTATAAAACCAAATAATAATAAAAATAACAATATTAGTCAATTCATTTATTTGTGAAATATTTTTTTAAAAAATAAAACTAAAAATTTTTTATATCACATTTTATTTCCGAGTATCAAGTATGAAGCTAAAATTTATAACTGAGTTGTAATAAATTACGACTCAATAAAATAGTTATTTTAGTACAATATTTTCAGTTTTAAGATTTCATAAAAATTATTAAACGAATACATAAAATCAACTTATTACATTTTTTTATCAGAGTAAACTTTATGCGGTTTCAAAAATAAATTGCCAATCTTTTTTTTTTTAACTTTAAATTTGCATTAGATTTTTACGTTTTGTAGTCCTAAGAAAAATTTTCAAAAAAGTGTGTTTTTGAAATACCATTCAAATTTATTGAAAAATTACTCAACACAAATTATAGTAAAATATTTCGTTTTCTAAAAATATAATTTGGAAAATTTTTTTATGAATTAATAATGGAGATAATAATATTTTTCCAATATTCAATCCAAGTTACCGAAGCCTATCAGGGTAACATTTTTCGACTATAAAAAATAATATTAGAACGTGACTCGAAAAACTTTCTTGATCTATATAAAATCAGCAGACATAACAATTTAGAATTCAAAGATACTGAGTAGAATAGTATAATAAAAAAAAGTCTAAACACTCTTTTAGGGGAGAAATGAAATTACCGATAAGGGTAAAGTTACCTTGATTGACTGCAGTTTTACGGCGTTTTAATTCACCCCAGAAACCTAAAAAAATCATTTTGTCTCATTTTACCCGAACAGAATACTCTACTATGCCTCAGGCAATCCTACAGAAGGACGAATTTATATAAAAACTTTTTAGTGATACCAAATTTAATCAAATCGGGCAATTTATCGTACACTAACAAGTTAGAGGTCCCCAGTGAGGTGTAAATGATTTGGTGTAAAAATTTCAAACGCTAATGGTTTGTTTAAGAGACTAATTTGATTCATCAAAAAATACAAATTCATTTCTTAGCGAACCCTTTTGTCTAAATAAAAAATGTTTTCATGTCCACAGTTTATATTTTCTATTTACAATAGCTTTCATCATAAATCATAAATAAAATTGTAGTACATCATAAAAAGCATCCAGCCCCCGGGGGTTAGATCCAAAAGTATCTTTATTATTTAAATAACAAAACTTGCGATGACACTTTTCACATTAGCACAATCTCGGCGATCGATTAACCAGACAATAAATCATCCAAGTGTAGTAGCATAATAGCTTGGCACATTATTCCTAGATTTGATTGATAGCTCATGAAAATGATCCCGAGCAGTTATATTATAGGACCTATAATATCCAACCGCTGCAAAAAGAGCAAAGAAGAATAAACTGCTGAGTCATAAAAAATAATGAAAATAATAAATTACTCAATCTGCTCACCGCGTAATGTAATTTTTAATTTTTAATTTCATCATTTATACATAACACATAATTTAATTATTAAATTCAATTATTTTACCTTTCATATTTTATCGCAAAAATAAGCCAAAAATATAATTAAAACAAAGCTCGAACTCATCATTATTAAATTGTACAAAGAAAAAATTATATTAACATTAATATTATTGGGTTTTATGTGTACAACATTTACGTAAAATTTATAATAACATTAAATCGTTATTGAGCGCTCATGTGAATTCTCACTGATTTATTTTAAGTGTTTTTTTTTCTATAATAAAAAAAAATTCTCGAATGACGAAAATTTATTTTTTATACAGATTTCACATTTTTTTTTTTTTATGTATTATTTATATGTTTTGATGATGAAGTTAGCTGACAACTGTTTCCGTAAGAACTGATTTTTATATTCAAAGTAATTCCAATACTTGTAATTTTTCAACACGTGTTTTATACCAGAGAAGTTAGAAAATTATATTCGTTTATAAATATACATATGTGTGTGTGTGATTTTAAGTTATATTAAATTTACTGCTTCAAAATAGTGAATTTAGTTAATCTCTGCAAATATTTACATGAAACACTATTATATTAATAACACCACAATGTAATAATAATCTAATACGATTGCATTTGAAGATTAAAATATAATTAATATTTCTCCAAAACAAGACAAAAATAAAAACAAATGTAAAACAAAAGCTAAAAATAAAAAAAATAAAAACAGAGAACATACAGAGAGACAAGAAAGCAGTGAAACAATTGCGTTTGCCAGAAACTCTAATCCGCGCATAAGGATTTCCCAAGCGAACTGTTTCGTGCCCGAAGCGGCAGTTTAGAGCGTCCGGGCGAGTCGGAGGGTAGGTAATACGAGTCGTGTGCCAGAGAGGATCTGCTCTTCCCAGCCAGTTAGAGTTGGATATTATCCACATTTCTACGAGTATACTGTGCTCGTGCTAGGTAACGGGTCGTGGGACTATCCTCTTAGCTTCTTCACTCAGCTCCTCCAAACCAGTAGTAGTAATCGTTGTGACAGCGACTTTAACTAATACAAGGAATATCCACTGTATGAGCAGCATTCACTACATATTCAAACAAAACCATAACTCCGTCCTACTCCGACACACATCAAATTATATCATATCATATCATTTAATCTCTTTATTCTTTTTCTTCTCTTCTTGTTTCTCAAGTTGGCATGAGCATGCTTACTTGTACCATCGTCTGTCATATTATATAGCGATGTAGTATTGTAGGTACCACATTCACTCGAGAACTTCATATAAACGCACTTCCTGCGCTATATTTGCTCCCGTCCGCGCTAGAATCCGATTCAATTTTAACGAAACTGGTGCCAAAATCCCGAGAATCCTTTACCCCAACTCAAGAACTAAAAAAAAAAAAAAAAAAAAGAAGATTATTGAGAGAAAAAGAAGACAAACTTTTAAATAAGTAATTTTTATTTTTTTGTATCCATTTTATTTTATGCCATAAAAAGCTTTTCGACAGTTTCCTGAGGCAACGGCGTGGAGATAAATTTTAAAAATAGGCAAAGATAAGTAATCGGTTTAAATTCCAATTTAACGTTACAGCCCGTAAAAAAGTTAACGAGATTTTTTTATCTTTTTTGTTAGTATTATTATTATTGTTATTTTTATTTTTATTCGCTGTGTCATTTAAAAAATTTTTTATCTTTACGAGTTGGTTAATCCATATGTAAGGATTTCCCAAGTGAACTATTTCAGTGGGTGTAGAGCATGGGTAGTAAATCTAGACACATACTGGCAATAGTAAAGAGCATCGGGATGATGATGCCGAGCATATGAAGGTAGGAGTAAAAGCTTTCATAATGCGAGTCGGGTGCATTCTCGGTCGACTAGTTAGCCCGGCATTTCTCATTTCTCATAGTCTGCTACTCCTCTCTTTATAAATATATATATATATATATATATATATATATATATATATATATATATATATATATATATATATATATATATATATATAAAATGTGCAGGCCGCAGTACATAACATATGTAGTGCATATACGCTACATGTGCCACTACATTTTTTTATTTAATTTCTTTCAGTACACGTAAAACCAGACATATATATATATATATATATATATATATATATATATATATATATATATATATATATATATATATATATATATATATATATATATATATATATATATATATATATATATATATGCTTATGTATGTATGTGTACACTTGTTCCCCCAATTGATATATCCCTGTACAATTTTACGCACGAATAATTCGGAAAATCAACAGGCAATTTCTGTCAGCCATTATCATGAAATCAAGTTTTTAATTTTTTGTTATTTTCATTTGCACTTCTATAACTTTATTGTTAAAAATTAACGGTGTGGTTAATTGGCATAAACATTATAACCATTTGTATTATTAAAATATAATCAGGTAAATTATAAGAAACATTTTTTTTGTGGATTAAAAAAAAAAATATTGATAACTTCGTGACTACATATTTGAAGAGTAACTATAAATATTTATGCATTTACAAAAAGTATGTTTGTGAAATTTGTGAACTAGTCAAACGTTTGAAGCTTTTGAAAAAATCTCAGTCCACTTCGGTCTAGTCTAGCGAACTAATAGCTGGAAACTTGGATGTTGAGTAGTCAATAATTTTCCTGTTTCCGAATTTAAACCCGATTTCGATTTATTCAATTAAAAGTTTCTTTGAAGAATAAAAGATACAGTCTAACGGTAAATTGATGAATAGCTTGCTAAATTTTTATATAAATTGGCGATTGAATTTATTGGTTTAAATAAAATCTGTTCAATTACAATCGAATTTTCGGGCAGTCAGTATAAATAAAATCGGTCCTGGAAAAATCAAAGTGCCCTTTGTAATATATACTTTACCCTTGTTGGATGTTCTGTACTTGCTAAAAAAAAAACTCCAAATTACATCGACATGAATTTTAAAATAATATAACTTTGCGTTCGATATGAACGATTGGGAGCTACACAGATGGATATATTATTTTACAATTTATTTCAATTAAATTTTTAAAGGTAAATCTGTTTTGTCGGTCTATGATTCGATGGATTTTTTTAGATTTATTTTTTTATTTAATAATGTTATCGAAAAATAACTACAAATAGAAAGTAGAAAATGTATTCAGTTAGATTTACATAGAACTCGTTGATCTCGGAAACATAGAGTAATTAAAAATCTGGTCGGATAGCAATAGTGAGTATTGTTACGATAAATAAATATAGGTGTGTTATTTTTTTTTAATCGTTAAATTTTTTAAATTGATAAAGAATTTCAAGTTTTTATTTAATAATTGATTAAACCTAAAAATTTTTTACAGTCAAAATTCTAAGAAAAATTTTCAAAATGAGAAGTTATAATTCGTTGTTTTTTTCTCATAAGCATATAAAAGATATGAAATATTAAAATGCTGCAATACGTTTCGAACCAAAAGAGTAATAACCATATTTTTCAACCCTGTTACTATACATTACAATTACAGTTTCATCAACACTCGAAAAATTTACACTCCCCAAAACAAATAACCAGTAGTCACACACAAATTACAACATTGCATCCATAAATTCTTTTTAATTGATCACAAAATGATACTCTGTTGATTCAAATATTTTTTTAAAACTTATTACTCAACAATTGAAATCTGATTACTATTTCTAATAACTAGTAACTAATGACCCTTCTAGGCTATCTTGTCTTAGAACCCCTTACATTACTCTTCAATCCCTTCGACGCGGCTTGTCTTGAGTAACCCTTTAATTCCCCTTAACTTTGACAACTAATGATTAAACTAAAACTTTTTACCTCAACCCAAAGATCGTCCTAAAAGTTTTATAAATTAAAATCACAATGTATTTGCTGATTCAGTGCCCGCTCGTGTGACTGAACTATCAAAAGGTTTTTGTTGCAAGTTCGACAGCTTTTTTTTGGTTAATACAGTTCCCGAGGGCTTAACACGCTTGAATTATCACGCACTTGCACAGTGAAATTTCCGCAGTGTTAAATATTGAACCATTACATTGAATTATTAAAAGGTTTGCTAGGGTGCTTTGCGAGTGAAGGGTATAATTATACATTCTCCTATGACTATTATAATTCAACATAATTATATGAAAAATGTAAATATGAAATTTGTTATTTCGACTCCAAAAAAAAATCTAATTTTTTTTTCAGTGTAATTTACTCTCAGTGTAAATATTTGAACAGAATTTTTCTCGGCTTTTATTTGATTAGTAATTTAAAGAGTATTTATTCAATGTAATGAAGAATTTTGGGTTGTTTGCATTATTATATATTCCGATATTTAAAAAAAAAATTGCGTTAACTAGTGTAGTTTCATTTTTCGAAAAATAGTTGAGTCGCCAAGAATTCGTAAATTAAGAATGATAGTTTACAAAGTTATGGCTCGTTGATTTTTTGATATTTTTTACATTACAAAAATTAAAAAAATTGTAAAGGTAAAGAAATGCGAATTATTTTCCTCGACTTTAATTTAAATGTTAATTTTTTTTTTTTTTTTTTTTTTGCAATATTAATATCCAACATCTCGGATAAATTCATTCAACTCAACTTTTATTAAAACTAGTAAAAAAATTTATTTCATTAATGAGGTAATCACTTACTCCATTTTCCATTTTCTGACATTTTATTTCTTATTACTTTCGTTATTAAAATAATTTTAGCCGTGATTTGTATCGTTGTTTTTTGTTGTTGTTATCCATTTAAACGTTAAAGATTTCCCAGGTGAATTGCGGCGTTTGTTTCGTATCCTATCCAATCTAATAGACTACAGAATTTTCAACCCGAACCAACGGGAGTCGCAAGTTAAACTTTTTCTGAGCTAGTTAGTGAAGCATCTCTTATCTTTCTCAGTCACAAGCGTTTTACAGTTTTTTACAATACTTTAAAAGTAGGATATTTTTATTTTTAGTTTTCTTACTCGCAACAACTACTAATACTTTTATTTTTGCTTCGTCGAGCAACACTTCATTTTTTTATCCGTTTTGGTGCTTTATATTTTTACAGCAACTCTAGTTCTGTTTCGTTCGACGTCTCGAACTGGCTGAAGCTGAGGACAGATCCTCTCTCTATTCTTTCCCGGTGTGGTTGTTTCTATTCCCAACTCCACCGCATTTTTTTTTATACCCCAGGTCTGATACGATCCCGCTCGACCTGCACGAACTTTGTCTCGACTTGGTTCAACGTTACCGAGCAAAGGAAGAATTCTAAGAAAACAAAGTATGAGAAAGAATACAACAAAGAAATAAATAAACAAGAAAAGAATTTAAAATATAAAGTTTCAAGTAAGAGAATTCTACGGAAGCTTATTCTTCAGCCAGTATGTTTGATTTAAGACCTACTCTGTTGATATTTTAAATATAAATTTTCCTTTTTATTTATTCTTACTTTCATTTATAATATGAATGACCTAAATTTTTTCTTTAATAACTTTTTAAGATCACGGTAATCAAAGATTGTTTTTCTGATAATGAAATTTTATTTTAATTATTTTTGGTTCAATGTTTATTGAGTACTTTTTTTTTCTTCATAACATTTCAGTCTCCATAAGGTATTTTCGACGGGAAAAAAAAATATTTATCTGAACAATTATTCAGCGTATAAAAAAATCTATATCAACAAATATATCTATTTTTACCAAAAATGTAGATGAAAAATTTTTTCCACACATTCATACAACAAATTAATTTTGTAATTTTTTAAAAATCGGTAAAAGGTAAATGATATATTCAAGCTGTCAACTCGCTAGTATTAGTCAACTTTTGATAACAATGATGCATTCTTTTTTCATATGGATTAATTATGTGAGGCACTAACAGCTTTACCAACATTTTTTTCGAAATTTTGTTAGTAGCACTTTCAGGTTCAGGAATGTTTTTTTGATGAAAGTATATATATATGAAAAAACAAATACAAAAGTGCACTAAGTCTTAGTAGATTATTTTTTAATTTTTAAATAAAATTGTTAATAATAATAATAATAATTATAAAAATGTGCAATTTTGTGAAAAATGTCTCTGGATTTCATATGATATCTTATCTGACTATTTTATAATTATTCACTCATTATATCGCCTTGAGATAAGTTAAAATATGTACAAAACGTTGTAACAAGTTATAATTTCAGATCCCAATGTAAAAACTTTGTACATACTTCTATCTAGAGACTCTCCTATTGGCCTTAATGGCTGTTGAGTTTCTTGTAAAGAAAATAAACTGGATATCTTTGCATCGCAATCATTTTATAAAATAATTGCTTTTTTTACAATAGCGTTGTTTCGTTTAAAAAAAAAAAAATTATCAAAAATTTATCAGTATCAAAATCCAGTAAGACTTTTTTTCTCATTATCCATAAAATTAATAAAATATCAAAGTCAAAATAAATAATCAAAAGTTTTCTAACAACGTCGGTGCAGAAAAAAATGTCAAAATGAAATTGAAAATGAGGATAAAAACAAAAATTATTTATTCATTTTATTTAGTTTATATATACGTACGCTTCTCTTTTAATCTCTCAATGTCATTTCATATTTATCTGTGTGTACATTTTTTCATCCAGTGGAACTGGCATATCCACTGGAGCAGTAGTAGTGGTACTGTTTTTTCTTTTATATTTTTACCTTTACTTCTATTCCGCATCCCGGTGGAAAACGAAATTACTTTTTTATGAGCGCAGTCTGGTCTGCACTTTTTCTTAGCAACTGATCTCAGCGTTGGCAGCGGGCTTGCTCCCTCAGGAGTAGAGAGCAAGAGCACCGTTCCGGGCACCCGCCAAGTGTACTAAGGATCTAAGGATAGGATGTAGTTGAGACCAAGACAGATCTCGAGCTCAAGTGAAGAGAGTAGAAAATAAGTCTAATGAAAAAAATAAATAAAAACAAATTCTGACTCTATTTTATATAGAATTTAACTGGTATATAGTAATCATTAGAAATAAATTTATCGAAACTTTTAAAGTCTATAATCCCCTATCATTTGTTATGATCTCTTATTAGTTATTATAGTTATTATATTTACAGTTATTATGTATTGTGATGAAAAATATCGAAAAATCATCAAGCCAAAATTATTTGACTCATAATTCATTATTCTCGGCAGTCACATAGTAACTGCAGGCTGTTAGTATAATATAATACATTATATTATAAAGTAACTCTGTAATTCCGGGGCTGTGCAGTACACAAAATTCCTGTATAGCAGGAAAGACAAAATTCATTTGAAAAATCCAGTAGTAAAGGTCGCTCGCACGTGTCGGCAGACGTGCATGCAAACGAGCATCGGCCTCGCTTACACTTACACTTACTCTGCCCTCGCTTCCCCTCTAATCTCTCGGGGAATGATGACAGTGGTGCCTACTCCTTGTTGCGTGTCGTTGCCTGTGAAAGCCGACCCGAGACTTGACGTACCTCGAGGGTAATAACGAGTAGAGGGTTCTGCGAAAATGAAAATAAAAACAAAAAAAAATGTAAATAAATACGCTAATAACAACAATAAAAATAATAATAATAATAATAATAATAATAAATATAAAGGGTCACACTTTTTCTTGGAAGAAGTACTGACGCATTTGGGCTTTGTCGTCAACTATCACTACTTTTCCTTCTTTCTATTCATTTTGTGTGATTCCTCAGATCTCTATCTCCGATTTTCTGTTCACACTCTGCCGAATCGACGCCTTATGATATCGTATTGTCGTGTGCTCACCCATGCGATTTTATCAGCTCGCATTCAAGAAAACCTAAAATTTTGACTAGACGTCCGGATTTTTATTTTATTGTATTTATTTATTTAGTTCCGGTACTGGAGGTGTGGTATAATCATACAGAGATTTTTCTATTGAACATTTGAAGTGAAAATTTTTTCCACGACACTGCTTCATACCTACCAATAGTGGTATTTTTTAATAAAGTTGGGAATTAATTTAAGAAAAATTTATCGGTATTCAATGGACTTCTTTATTACAAAATAAAAGATTTAAAAGAGTAGAGATTTATACAATACGCTTGTATTTTTATTATTTTTCAGTATTTTATAGATTGAAGTTAAAATCAACGACAAGTGGATTTTTTTTTATCAAATGAATTACGAAAAAAAATACTTGAAAGCTATTCCTGAAACTTCTTTTAACAACTTAATTTTTATAAGAAAAAAACTTTGAAAATTTCCATTTATGAATCTTAATATTGTTATGTACTGAACATTTTTTTTTATTCACATATAAATGTAGAATAAAATGTTAAATAAAAATTTTAAGAAAGCATCTCCTTTAATATATCAAAAATTTAGTAAGTACAATAAAAGTAGACGGAAGAAAATTTATTCTAAAATTATTATAAAAGTTTTCATACATAAACAGTTACCGAAAAATTTTATCGTATACATTATAAAAGTTTCTTAGCGTTACATATTATTGGACAAATATTTACATTGTGTACGCCAAATATTTTATATTATTTCTGCATAACTACACTTTCTAAGAATAATTCTTCAAATTTTTTATCTCCTCCGGTCTAAACATAAAAAAAAAAATAAAAAAGATTTCAATAAAAAAATTTTCAATTATTAATTCAATCAGTTCGATCAATTAAATATTTTCAGCAAAATGTAATTTTAACGTTTCATTTTTTATATCAAAAATTTCACAAAAAAAAATAAATCTTTTGGTCCTAATATAGTGCGATAAAATAATAAAATTCATTCAGAATAACATTGACTACAGTTACTATGAAAATATAAATGTGGTAACAAAGTAGCATTCATGTCTCTTAGTAAGGGCAATTTCCCTCGGACGTCAGTGTAACATCATCGCATGAGATAAATTCCGAGCTCGTTTGAGGTAACACATCTTCTTTCTCGAGTAGAAGCGGTGAATATCCAAGTGGGGAGGTGTAACGAGTGCAAATGATAGAAACGTGAAATCCATTCACTGTGGCTTGCTTTAAATTTATTATATACATTATGATTATGATTATTATTATAAAACAGACGGGGTGAAGGATCGTGTGAATACCGCATCAGCACTGATGCATCTCCCGTATCATAAAGAAAAAGCGCCGTTATTTTACTGTACGTATGAATAAGGATTGAGGAGCCAAGTCTCGCTCTTCATATTTCGATAACTTTGGGTTTTAGTTTAAAGAAGGTTGGAGGCGAGTCGCCGAGAAAAATGAAATTTATCGCCATATCTCGAGGTAACTTGAGTGACGACAACTTTTCAAGACTCTCTGCTCAGCAACTCAAATATTTTTTACACTTTTTTTCTTGAACATTTTTCAAGATCTACAATTTCATCTAACTCTTTTTCTTTTTAGTTCTTGCTGATAAATTTCTTTATTCAATCCATCACTGTGAAAATATAAATTAACTGACGAACTATTTTTAGTTTAAAAAAAAAATCTTTATCACTATGATTATGAAAAAAAAAAAATGTATTTCTTAATCAAAAATTTATGGACTATAAAAATTTTTTTTAGTGATAAACTTTTATTTTACTCGTACTTTCAAAATTATTCATGATTTAAGTGGAATTAATGCTAATCTTGTGCATTTTTCTCTATTTCCAGGTATTCTGAAAATTTCATCGATCATTTTTCATTTTTATATCGAGAAATCCCGATAAAGGTATGACAAAAAATTTTCTTAGTATAAATTTTTTCTTAAATATAATAAATACGATAAATTCTCATAACTCCGATTTGATATAAAAATTGTGTTTGTAATGCAAAAAATACAGAAAAATTGAAGGGAATGTTATTCATAGACAATTCAATTTTCTACAAAAAAGCTCACCTATGTTTTTTCCATATTTTCAATATTTCACCCAGAAATTCAAACTTTCATAAACACAAATAACTTTAATATTCACACCATAGGTGTCTCAGAATTTTTCACCGCATATTAATACAATTACACCTCATGGAAAAGTTTTTTAATCATATTACTATAACTTGACTACCAATTAAACTTCTCTATACCAAGTTACACCGTAAAAACCTAACAATTAAAAAACATAAACCAGAAAAGTCGCGTTAATGCTCTTAAAACAAATGAAGACCGAATCTTTGAAGTAACACAACTTTAGCGTCTTTAAAAAGTAAAAATAAAAACCAAACAGCCTTGAATCATGAAATAAACGAGCGCAATATCCGATTAATTTCCCTGTAAGCAAAACTTGAAAACTTACCTTCGGTGTCGGGAAATTTGTCAAACGAGTAAAGAGACTGTAAGTCGTTTCTTTGTATTCGGTACTTGATAAAATTTTCCCTCCGGTTAGGTTGTCGTTCAAATCAAAAGGTACCTCTCTCTACTCGAACGATTCATTATAATGATTCGGACCCGTCGAAACGAGGAAAAATCAAATCGCATGCCGGGGAAGGCGCTAATTGGATCCTCGAACGACGTGAGAAGCAGTCTGCCAGTGCCAGCAAAGTGAAGCTAAAAGAGAAAGAGAAAAAGCGAACTAGAGCGGGAGAAAACAAGGAAAGAGCAAAATAGAGACCGATATAACCACCAGGCTTTCAACCTGTACTGTTCTTGCTCTTTCTATTCCATTTGGGCATTATTACTCCCTCCCTCTTCCCCTTTCTATACTCACATACTCACTCTCACCCTTATTCGCACTTACCAACACACATATAAATTTGCATATAACGAAAGCACGAAACAGTTTCAGTTGGCATCTATTAACGCCGGAAATTGAAACGCATCTCCGGAGGGAATATGAAAGACAAATAGATAAAGAGAATAGGAACAAAGTGTGAATTTAATTTTCGTGTGTGTATGACATGAATATATGTACACATACACACACACACGCAGATTTGGTCCTGTCCATTGTCCATACTCGTACTCACATTCGTCTGTAATTAATATTTTTTTATTTAAAACAATTTTTTATTTTATTTTAGTTTTTAATTTATTCTCGTTAGCCACGCGAATGCGCTCACCAGACGAGATTAACTTTCCTAGTGGTCGAGCTCAATTTTCTGTCAGCCGTGTTCTACTTCGTCAGCCTGTGTGCGCAACCACCATCACTCTCGGCATGTATACAACTCACCACACACATAGTGTGAAAGTCCTACCGCACTCATTTGCTCTCTTCTCACTACACTAAATATCCCATACACCCCAACTTTCACTAGATTCACCGGCACAGTCCTTTGTATGTTTTCTCATCACCGTGCATTACCACGTAAATACGTATATTTTTTATCCACCTCGTTTCCTTTTTATTTAATATTTAACTTTTATTTTTATACACACTCCACTTCTCTCACTCTCCAGAAATCGACTCGACATCTCATGTTGTATAATACACTTCATATTCTTTATCTTTGTAAATTATCTAATTTCAGCTATCATTAATTGCCATTATTTTCCTTTAACATGGCTGCGAGCTGATAAAGGAGAGTGTGCTCGAGCGAAAGATAGATAGATATTTTTAATTAAAAAAAGTCTGCTTTAAATCGGTATTTTAAACAAAAAATTCATTTTAAAAGTTATGATGAGTGGAACAAAACTATATAACTTTATACCTTTCATTTTAATCGTACGAGTGTTGACTTTGATCTAGAGTGAGGAGGAAAAAATTATTTCAATATTCTCGTTCCGCTGGAATTAAAAATTCACGTCACATAATTGGACTCGACGGACGGTAGTCGAAAAATCATAAAAAGATCCAGATGTAGGTTAGGATATTAATGTTTGATTCTAGAAACAGTCTACATGAAGAAAAAAAAATACTCATTTTACCCACTAAATAGCGCTTTTTCATTTTTATTTTTGTTTCTTTTAAACTAACGGGCTAGATTTTTTTTAAAATAATTTGTTCCAATAATTTTTTTTTTGTTTTCATTAAATTATCATCTGTCACCGGTTTCCAATAATTTATTTTTTAAATAAAATCGAGAAATGATTTTAATATAATAAATTTTTATGATTTTATGAATTCTAAAATTTTTTTTTGTTAAAAAAAATTAATTTTTAGTCTTACAAAATAACTTTTTGGATATTAAAAAAATATTCAAACTTTCTACTTTTAGTTCTAGCTGCTGAATAATTTCCCAGCGATCAATCTTAACTTAAACATTAACTTATTTTCAGTTAACCTTTTGACACCCTCGACATTTTTCCGAGTTAAAAAGTTGTGATATTTATAGAAGTTGAAATTTAACCACATTGATCTATTGAAATTTAAATTCTCAGTTTGACTTTTCAGTAGCTTAAAATAATCTTTGAACGTGATTCTATTCGAACAATAAAATCAACTATTCTATCAACTGTTACGTAAAACGGACGGATTCGATATAGATTTACGTTAACTACGACATTCCTAAATTCTATATTTAACGAATTCACTTCGCGCATTGAGTTATACCTGCTCTACCGATCGTTTCTCCTACAGTATAACCCCGTTGATTTTCACTTGGTCGCAACAATTTTTATCTTTTAGCTTTTTATTTGAACTTTTGTCCTCTTATACTAACTCCCGATCTTTTATTCTCATCATCTCGTCGAGATAAGCCATTACTGGTTCAGCGTTTCGTTTGCCTCGGAGAAAAAAAAAGAAGTAAAACTCACGTATTTTTACATTGAGGTGCAGAGATATGCCAGCGCATAGTCATACAAATGAATGAGTGTTTTAACTCTCTAGCACTTTATCGACTACACCATGAATATGCACTCGTTAGCCTGCACCATTATTATTTATGTGCTTCTAGATAGATTTTAGTGAAAAAAAAATCATTTACTTCTATGTCCTCAATAAAAATGGCACTTGATATCGGTACGTCGATTACTATATTTTAAAATGTTCATGATGAAATTTAGAGTTCATAGTATGGATTTTAGTGGAATTTTCATTTAATGTTAAATTTTTTTTGTGACAAAAATTTTTAAATTGATAAAAAAATCAATTAATTTATTTAAATAAGAGAAAAAATGCATCGCATTCAAATTCATCAAAATTGATTTTTGCACAATTGTTTTTCTCACATTTCGGTGTAAATTTTTTTTAATATCAAAATGTTATACATTTTATTAATTTTTATTTTTAAAATTCGAATTAATTTTTTTTCAAATGAATTTTTGGTATATCTTTAAAAATCGAATGGCAATTCAATAAATAATTCAATAAACTCTAATAAAATTTGTATCCAATTTTGAAAAAATGTGAAGAATTTTTTTAACTAAAACCTTTTGATCATAAAATGAAATTCATATAACCACCATCGAAAAATTCCTTTCAATTAAATTATATTTCTATAAAAAAAAGAGTTATTATTGAATTATCTTTTTCATTTCAAAATTAAACCAATAATTACAAAAATAAACAGCTCCATAAAATACACAAATTGATTTGAGACTTAACTTAATTATTTTATTACTATATAATTATATTTGCCCAAACTAAATTTATATGTCGATACCAATTACATCATTACCTCTCTTCAGTGGATATATCCATTAGAAATACACGGTCTATTTCGGGTAATAATATTACATTGAATTTAAATAATTTATAACAATCGCAACTATGAATATTTGAATTAAAAGTATCACTTTATACGATAATTATGAAATGCAAATTCATCAAAAGTTGTAAATGAATAAAAAAAAATATCGACATAATTTTGTTAATTAATTTACCTTTGACGTTCGTATCAAAATCGATCAGTTGAACGAGCTACGTTCAATTTTTAGCCACTTATAAATTTGATATTACATTTCGAAAATTTCAAGCATCAATTCATGGAATATTTCTTTCTATTTCCTACTGAATAATTTATCGCTACTAAAATAATAAAACATTAAAAAATTGATGAAAATAAAACAAAAATTCCTCATTCCTCTTCGACAAATATTTGAACAAAACTAAGTTTGGAATTCATTAAATTAAATAGAAAAAAGATTCATTCCCCTTTACAATTTTTCCGAACTTATATACATATATTCATTATGTATCTTATTTCTCAAAGGTGTTTTTTTACGGCTCGATCTCTTTCAATTTTTTATTAATTATAAAAACTCAAATATTGTGTTAAATCTTATTTTTGATAAATTATTATTTTCTTTGCTTCAAGGTTATTCCTACATTATAATATGGTTGTTCATAATTTTATCACGAGATTGTGTGAAATATTTGCACAGGTCGGTAATAACACGAATAATAGCGATTCTAAAAAAACTATTCTCTCTAGCAAGAATGACAGTTCTAGTCGTAAATTTTCTTAACTTTTCCACAAATTGTCGACACCCGCACGAGCGCTTCGGCGATCAAGGTTCATTACCGATTTCCACAAACCAATGTGCAATCAACTCCGTCCTCACCCTCCAATTTATCTCCCGTCTCTTTCTATCCACAGCACTAGGGTGCAACTAACCCAAACCGTGTCGGTGGAATCGTTTAACTCGTGAATGAGAATATTTTTTAGCAGAGAGCAAGCTGCGGGGCTCGTGAAATACCTGCCGAGAGCCGGTTAGAGGTAAAGAGTGATAAAAAAAAAAAAAAAAAAAAAAAAAAAGTAAATAATGAAAGGGTGCAAAGAGTAAAAAGCTAAATATAAAATAAAATAAAATAAACCGTTAAATTTTATGAAGCATTGCGAACGATGTTTCACTAACGATCAATTTTGACGATCCAACGAGTGCCCTCTTGATGACAAATCCAATCAACTTTATTTCACAATAACCTTTCTCCCCTTAATCATTGTTTAAATTATTAAATCATCCGTTTTATTTTTTGACATTATTAATGACTAAAGAAAAAAAAATTCAGCAGTTAATTGTAAAAAATGTTTATTTAACTTCCTCTAGTTTTAATTTTTTTTTTTTGTCGTACTTAAAGTTTAATGTAACGAATACATTTTCATAACGCATTTCGTTATTTATACTTTTTTCTTCAGACATTATATTGCTCCTTTATTTTCTCAGTCTTTTTTCTCTCATTCCTTTTTACATCCTGTATCTCTTAGCATTATATTTCATTTTCCATAACATCCCGGTGCATAATAGTCTCAGGTGTGTATGCGCATAAAGAAAACGAAAAATAGTAACCCGTATGTTCTCAATTTTTTTTGTTCTCGTCTATTTCTGATAACTCGTCATCTTCGTGTCAATAACTGCGAGGTGAGAACAGAAGATGGAAAACTTTTAATATTTCATTTTCATTTTCACCCTTATTTTATGTATACCTTACGTGTTTTTTTATCATTATTATCAATCCATTAATACTGAATTTATAGTGATACATCAGCGAGGATAAAGATTGAAAACGATATTCAATACCGTTGCTGTTCAACTAAAAAGTATTGTAAAAAAGAAACAAAGAATAAGAGCTTGAGTAAAAAACGTAAAACTTGAATGACACATGGCCGAAGAAGTAAGCCAAAGGGGTTAACGTGAGTTGGAGGCGATAGGATAACTTTTTCGCCGTTTCTCTTCAACGGGATCCTCTTCACGAATTCGAGACTCGATAAGTGAGTTTTTGCCCTGGATACATAAAAAAATGAGATGAAGACGAAAGAAGAAAAGTGTAGTAGGGTCTGGGTTCTGGGCAAAAATGAGTAAAAAAATGAAAACTGAAGAAAAAAAAATAGGAAAAATAAAAAGACAACCCGAGTCGTGTTGGAGGTAAAGTAGGTCATTTTATCTGAAAAGTTTGACAGAAAGACAAATTGGTGGATTATATCTTTTTACTTAGAAGTGGACTGTCCACTTTTCTTATCAACTCACTTTCATTATTAATCCCGACACGACTTTATTAAGTTCAATGGTTATTAAAAGAAAGAAATAAAAAAAAAAAAGGAAAAGGTTTATCGAAAAAAGCCTTCGGGGTTCCGGTATTATACATAATTGATGTATCATGTCTTTTTGTGGTGGAGGTAGAGGTATAGGTATAGAATAAAACAGTATTACACCGGTACTGGGTATAAGTTTGCGAAAAATCGACTCAGATTCTATTGAAGTCAATATAAAGACTTGTAAAAAAGTAAAACGAGTAGGAGGAAGCGAAATAAAGAAAGGAAAGCTTAAAGAGAAAAAATAAAGTACTCGCAAGTAGTAAATTGAATCTTGCTCGACTTTGTACCGAACGAATCGGATCGCTTCGCCTTCTCCCGCCCCTACTCGCCGGCACTGACGTTCAATTAAAATTTCCAGAGACGAAAAAAAGCTTGGAGCAATTCTCGGATCAGTTCGCTCACGCTCACCACCACTTCAAAACTTCCACGCTCAAGAATGTTGAGCTTTCCTCCTCTCCTTTTTGTTTCATTATTTCTATTTTTATCGTCTGCACCCTTTGTCTCTGCCTCTGTCTTTTTTTTTCTCTGTCCGCTCTCACCGCAGAGTGTTAGACTCAAGACGACTAAATGCCGGTCTAGAAAATGTGAGACAGCTCGTGTTAAACTTTAAAAAAACCTGCCGTGCTCTTACTCTCCGAGATTAAAAATTTGCGGTTTGGTTCTGGAGAGGACTGAGAGAGAAAAAAATCAAGTTGATTGGAAAGTTGACGAGCTCGCTCATTTTTTCTAATTTTTCACCTAGATTTTTAGTTTTTTTTTTGTTCATAGACAAATTGAAAAAATTTTTGAATCTTATATATTCTGATATATTAACTTCACGTATTTAAATTATAGTAAAAGTGTATTTTACTATAATAGTTTTAAATTTACAGGATATTTCAGGAGCTTATAACTTGTGTAAGCCTCTTTACATTGCCCAGATCTTGAGAATACATCAACCGTGTAATCTACTTTATGCACTGGACTTTGCTGGTCTAACTATCAATTTATAATGTCATTACTTTTTTTTTCTTTAAAAGCTCACCTGTTATTTTTCATTTTATTGCTCGATAAATTTATTATTAATTTTTGTAATAATAATTTAAAAATGACAGAACAGTACAAAATCTTTAGTGTTGCAATTCCTTATCAACATTAAAGATAAAAAATTTTGTAAATTTTTTTTCTTAAACTTTATCACAAATAGAAATTAAAAAAAAATTGTAATTAAATATTAACAAATCCCTTGATATTTGACAGTTATCATTTTCAATTTTATTAATAACTCATAATTTTAAATAATTAACCATATCTGTTTTTTAATACCAGGCTTACATTTTTATGATTCGAAATTACATGTTATTCGGTAAAATAATACCCGGTAATGGTTATTTCAAAAACTTTATCTCTCGAATTCGCTGTAGTGTATTTTTTAAAAATTAAATCCAAACACTAAAAACTCCTAAAGAGGTACATTCTGAAGCAACTAAAATATAAAGATTACCATGAGCACGATCACGATCTCCAACATCCTGTCTTTGGATACTTAAAAAAAAACAGAGCAAGAGTTAGGAAAAAGAATGAGAGCGTATCGAAATTGAAAAACTTGGCAATCGGTAGCAGTGATAGAAGATAGAACTGAACTTACTTGTAAACTCGAACAATGTAACTTTATAGTAAAACAAACATGGCGCGAGGAACTTTACCGAAGAATGTTTCTCATAATAACAGGTTTAAATCAATTGAAAAGTCATAAACTTTCATCAGAGTCCCAACAATTGCCCATAAAATTAAGTTATTTGTTTTTGTTCTTTATGCTTGGTATTATCTACACACCGACGATTATTGGCATCTACATCGAGTATCGAACAAGTCACCAGGCAGACTATCATCAAACAAGTTTATATTTTTCCAAAGTAAACTACTATACACTTAACTTAAATCTAATTTTTTTTATTTCAACCGAATCCTCCTTCTTTCCGATACTTGTCTGTTCCCGGTTCTCGATCGGTAAAATCAACCAACCAACTGTGCTCCTGCTTTAAAAGAACCTTCGTGAATTGCCTCGTTCACGTTACGCTAATGCATTCCAAACTTTTCGATCTTCATCCGGCTTTTTTACCTTTTTATTTCTTTTCTATCGTGTTCCTTCCCTCCGAAGTAGAGTTCAAACTCTCTTACTCTTGCTCTTACTGTTGCTCTTGCTCTTACTCTTACTCTTTCCACCATTTCCTCCCTAGTATAAGTATTTCGAGTCCTTTTTCTTAAGATCCTCAACTTAAATTAACATGTCATGCTCGACGAGTGTTTTTACTCCGCATCCTGCACCAGACTTCCGAATATCGAGGACTTTTGACTCGATTAAATTTCATGAAATGTTGTACGTGAGAGTAGTTAAACAATTTTGTTTCAATGTTTATTTAATATTTATCTTTGAGCTGACATGGAAAAAAAATATTAATTTTTTTTTCTAGAGAATCTCATTAAATTCATATTAAAATTTATTTGCACTCTAAAGTTTGAAATGTCGTTTTTCAAGTATTAATTAAATTCATGAAATGAAAAATATATGTTACGAAAAATATGAATAATTCAGGATAGCATATATGTAAACATAACACATGTTTGCAATATAAGAAAACTTTACTTTTTTTTTATTTCGAATAATTTCTTCTTTTAAAAATTTATATATATATATATATATATATATATATATATATATATATATATATATATATATAAATATATAATAATTTCTGTGTATATTTAGCTAGAGCTTTCGAAGTCACCTTATATGTAAATTTATATGTAAAGTTCACGGGAAGTTTTTTTTATCTAAAATATTTGTTGCTAAGAAAATTAAATTTTGTTTAATTAAATTTATCTTGAATTTTTTAGCATAGATAAATTAATATTTTTTCTTAAGCTTGAGTGAAAAAAATTAAATAATGACCATAATTTTTAAAATGTTTAATTAAAATTAACGGAGATAAAAATCAACATTTGCGATAATAAAATAATGTCGGAGAATAATCGATGGAGAAGAATCTGAAAAAAATGGTGGAATAAAAGATGATGATAAGGAAAGAAAAGCAGAGAATAAGACAGATATTAAAGTCGGCAAATGAAAATACGTGATCACGCAAGCTAAATATCATTACCTATGTCTCATAGAGAGAATAGAGGAGAGGAGAAGAATCGACGTGTGCATTGAGTCAAGTCACTGGAGAGAAACAAAATGACACCGAGAGCCCTGCTATACATACAATATTTGCCTATGGACTGTATTTTGAGGCCGTTCAGAGCCATGTCACCTGCCAATTTCACGTCCTATCTTCCAAAAGCATAGCACTGAGTAGTGAGTACAGTCGTGCACATCAGCGGCAGCTCCATACCTTCAGAAGTAGGAGGAGAAGTGCCTCAGGATTGCAGTGACAACGAGCACGAGAAATTCTCGAGAGCCGGATGCTGGGTTGTGGATCCTGGATGTTGGATGGCTACGAGACTACTGCACATTATGTCGACTCTCTTCAGTATATTACCTCCCGAATGACTGACTGACTGAATGTCGAGTGTAAGCAGAGCAGAGGAGCAGACTGCACGCGGAATAGTAGTTGAGCCGGAAGTAAAGAGACGACTAGACGAGCAGAGAAGAGAATAGAAGAGGAAGAAAGAAGGTAGAAGACGAGACCCATCCGCATTCCAATACGTGACGTTTTACACCCCAGTCTTGGCAGGAGGTTTTATTCTCCAGGAAACTGCCGTGTTCTGCTCAGTGAGAAATTGGAAAGACTTGGCTGTCTCCAGCACCTACATGTTTTCTCAGCTCTCGGTTGGGCTCTGGGGTTTTTCCGCGAGACACTCAAAACACCGACGATTTGTTTGACTTGATGTATTGCTCCAGAAAAATAAAATTAAGTTTTGTTCATTTTAGTTCTGTTGAGTCGCGTTGATTTAAGGATTTTTTTTCTGAATAAATCATGGACACTTTTAGAATATAGTAAATTTTTAATTTTTGAATAGAATAACAAATTTTGAAGTATTAAAATTCATATCAGTGATTTCTGTGCTTACAAAGACTTCATGTGATATTTTTTTCACTCAAATTTATTTCATACATTATAATATTTTTTATATCGTTTACTAAATTGTGTTATATTTTCTTACATGTATTTCTTACATATTTTTGATACAATTCAATTACGTTAAAAATATATATCTTATACATATTTTGTATATCATTAATTCATTTTTAATGTAAATATTTTACATGAAAGATACAATATTTCAACAAAAATAAACTTAAAAAAAAAAAAAAAAAAAAAGTACTTGCCATTCTGTAGAATTTACAGAGTACAAAACGATTTAAAACTTTTAGCCATCCTCGAGCATCAAGAGCGCTGTGTCTATTTACCAACTAAAAATCTGTTTGGACAATACTAATCCTTCATTAACATGATTCCCACCCTTAATTTATCCGAGTTCTTACATCAGTATAAAGCAGTTCCACATTTTAGCTCTCTGTTTCCGAATTAAATAGAATCTCTCTTGAATATCCTTCCCGAGAGCCAGCAGAGACCAAAAATAAAAATAAACCCCATCTCAGTGCATCTCCGAACCAAATATTTATTTTCTCTCTAACTAAGTACACAGGAAACACAGCCAACAGATATACAGTTACTAAAATCCAATACTACTCTCCATTAGGAAAAAAGCATTTTATCAAGTGAATAGTGTCCAAAACCGATAACAACCCAACAAACTATCAGAGGCTAACATACAACATACATTACATTAAAGCTCTACCCACTTTGGCATTACAACATTGATCTTTTATTTAACGACGAGAAACTGGAGATGGTGGAGCAGGAGTTAGGGGTTAATTGGGTTAGTTGGCTCTAGTTACCTCTCCGACCTCGTTTCCTCGGCATTATCGTGAACAGGCATCCTCGTATCTTGTTCCTAGTCCTGACTCTTCTTCTCCTCTGTCCTTTCGCTCGCCGCAATAATTCTCTTACTCACTCTTCACTCTTAACTCTTAACTGGTGGTCGTGAGTACATCCACCATCCAGCATCCACAAGTTTACCAGCTCAACTCGACTAAACTCTCTACCTCGGGGCAGCTCTCTCAGCATGTGCCATGCCACAACGAAGGTCACGTTTGACGGCAAGTGTGCCTTTGCTTCCCTGCTCCATCCACAGATCTTCGAGGTGTGGATTTAGCTTCGGGATAAACCTCTGCTTGAGAAGAGGAACTACAAGTAGAACTAGAGCAACACTTTGCGGATGCGCATATAATACACAGACTTAGTCTTAGTCTTATTTTTCTTCTTTCTCTTCTCAAAGCTCACCTTTGTCTTCTTATTCGGAGTCTGCTCCCTGCTGCTATAGATATTAATGTACCACGTGGTACATGTACTGAAAATTAATTACATTTACCCATCCCCAAGCCTCTCCTCTGATTTTCATTTCCTCTTACAGAAGCATCAGCATAGCTCCATCTTTTGCGTAGCTTCGCTCTATTCTGTATCGCAATAAATCCACCGGGAATTCATTCTCGCCCATTCAAAGATATCAATTCCCTGATGGATTAACTTGTTTCTGTGCTCTGTAATTTAATATGCCAAACTTTTCTCACCTGCATAACAAACCGGGACAGAGATATAAATATATATGTATATATTCGTCCTTACTTCTTAATTCATTACATACAAACACGTACCTACAAGCTAGAAGCTTCTTCAACAGTTCTCGTCGCAGTCTTAATTACTAGAATCGACAACTAGATTCTCACTCCCATCAAAACTTATTCAAAATAAAATAAATTTATGTACTTTACTAATTTAATTAATTAAAATATTTAAAGTTAAGCTCGAGTTATTTTAAGCTATCTATAGACTTAATCAATACGTCGCGAAACAACCAATCTGCATTTGAGTTAGAAGCAGACCAGTTAACCAGTTGGCTTAATTAAAGATGCTAGTAAAATAAAAGTAAAACACTGGTAGAATTACGGCATTTACTTAACGCGAAGCTTATTAAAATATATAAGCATAAGCTTTTGAATTTTTTAATTAGCAGGAAATAGTGAGTCCAGATACGGTAAAGCAAGAACAGATGAGCAGAACTTAGAATTACGATGTATTGAAATTAATTGCTTTAATACGTACTCGGGATAATTATTTCACTTTCTATGACTAATGAGTCTCCATTAATATACAAATGGGTTTGCGAACAAGAGTTAAGCCTCATTTTGATGGACTTAGAAGCACGTACTAGAGAATTAGAGACTTAGCAAGCTAAGTCAATATTGAGAGGATATGTGTTAAAGCTATTCAATATTTATGCATATATATGTAGGGGTGTATTATAATACATTATATTATCTACCATCTACTACCGTTTACATATAGGTGTATGCTGAATATAACATATAGTCTAAACATAATCGCTTCTGATTTGAAGTTTTGAACTTGGAACTACATTATATTTCGGTCTCAGTTAGCTGCAACGCCATCACCCTCGCCTCGCTCATTCAATTTCAATAATATCTCGAACTTGTAAATCCCTAGGATTTCATAGACTACCATTCGACATTGTGGGATCTATCATGGTAAACCTCATTCCACAAATGAATACCTAAATTACCAACTTCCATCCACTATTTTAATAAATCCATTTATTTCATCTATGGCTATATTGCTTTATTCAATTCCTATTCGATTTATGTACGATGATGTATGACATATTATGTGTATTGTTCGGAACTCATAATTCATAACTCAATTCAAATAAAAAAAAATATAAACACTTACTATTGTACGCTTAGAGTTGAGTTGCTACGAAGCAACTGGTTAATTTCAGGAATTTTAACTTTTCAAACTTGACCGCAGTATGTCGAAGTTAGTAACCAGAATTATTAGACTTAATGATTCAAAATTATTAGTTTACTATTGTGAGTTTGAAGTTTAACTAGTGATTTTAGCTTTTGTGGTTTGTATGAATACATCTGTCTTACTGAAAAGCATGAATTTGAAATTTGGTATGTGTGAAAAAGGAAAAAGGTAATTTGATTTCCAAAAAATCGAATTTAAAAAAATATCTCAGTAGTGTAAAATCTTAGTATAATGAATATTCATCTCAAATACAAATTCTCAACTTTTGCTTAACTTTTGATCACTTCCAATTCCAATATATTTTATGATGTATCGAACATACATACATACATTCCATAACTTTCCGATAAATCTGAATCATCTAGCACTTAAATAATAATTTCCTTTCCTTTTCCAACAACCAATAACTCAATAAGATATTCTTCTATAAAATATTCAAAAGTTAATACTTGAGCAATTAATAAATTCTCAAGCCAATAAGTCTCGAATTAAAATGTTGCGAGAATATAAATCACTTTTATTTCTGGAACGTCATCGTAATTCATGTCTCGAAAATATAAGTTATTTTATTTACTCACAATTACTAACTCGACTCGACTTGACTTCATTCAATGAAATATATTTATTTATTTATTTACTTTATACTCTTTGCTTTTATTTAGGTCGAGATCTATATCTCTCGTCTCTTTTATTTAAAGTTTCATCGGTTAGGTACAGGTAGCAGCCTCAGTCCCAGGACCGCGATCGCGATTTTCTCGTTTTCTTTCACTCACTATTTCTTCAGCGCAAGTATAAGTCGTTATTATTGCCAGTCCAAGCTTTTCACCCGGTGTACCACCCAACACCACGCGATTCGGCATAATGTATCGCTCCTTGCAACCGTAAAATACATTATTCATCGATACCGTCCGCTTCTTACCGCCTTGCTCGTTTTCAACGAGCCTCGCGTCCTGCTGCAACGCTTCTTATTTCTTCTTCTTCTTCTTACTATTTCTTTTACTGCCACTGCCACTACATTTACTCATACTATTGCAATAACTACTACCACTCCTACTACTCTATTTCCTGACTCTTTACTCTTACTACACTTACATCGCAAACTTCTCCA
This sequence comes from Cotesia typhae, assembly GCF_013202065.1. NCBI lineage: Eukaryota > Metazoa > Arthropoda > Insecta > Hymenoptera > Braconidae > Cotesia > Cotesia typhae. Next base: position 7,323,900 of record NW_027423757.1, on the reverse strand, counting down.
ACGACTTGTGACTCCTCTTCTGCATTTATGCATTTCCGCAATCTTTATATCCCTTTCTTTTCTTTTTTGTTTTTAATATTTATTTTTATTTCTTCTCTTGTATTTGACTCTTGACGTTTTGATTTCATCAAAATCCGAAGAGGTAAAAAAAATAAAGATGTAAATAAATTTAGTCATTCGAAATAGAAAAGTATAACACTTAAAAAAATTTTTAAAATAATGGTAATTTCGTGAAATTTTGAAGAGTAATAAAAATTTTTTTGGTACATTTAAAATTTTTTATAATTCTGAAAATATTTGACGTCTGAAAATTTATAGAATTTTTTAAATGAATCAATTATTTAATAATCATTCACAAAGTTAATGAAAAATAAATTTTTTCTTCCCTTCAATCTTTTTTGCTTCCACCAGTTGATTTCAATCGAAAATACGCATGCGTTAACATACATGAACTACATTACCAAAGTTTTCAATTACAACAACTTTCTATTTCATATACGAATTAAATGATTAAACTATAATATACATGAGAAATTTTCATAGATAAAAAAAATCACAATTTAAATTTCCAAAAAAATAACTAAGAAAAAAGAATGAAAGAAAAACTTCCTTTGTAAGAGTTTAGTACTATAGAAATAACATTAAAGAAATCAACCAATAGATAAACTTCCTAAACTGATAGTGTATCGTGTAACATGCTAAAAAGGAACAAACATTGTTTTTATCTTTATCATCACCTATACTGGCAAAACATACGGGATTTTACGAACAAACATTAGAGTAGCATCGCGATACTAGAATATGATGAATCTTTGAGCAAAAGTCTATCACCATAAATATAGTGGACGCTTTTATCGAGAATTTATGACAGCAAAATACACGGCCAAGGTACGCCGTAGAAACACATATGTGCCCTTATATGTATTACAGTCTACACTTTGTACCATAAATATATATCCAGACTAGATAGATACACATAGATCTATATATATGAATTTATAGAATATATAGGCATAGACTGCGTAGAGCTAATCCGGAATACCAGGATGCTTTAGCTCCGACTCATCTCCTCCACCTTCTCTCGTTTTCTCCAATGGATAAAGATGTTATCGTTAGGAACGACTTCCGGCAGCCTGAACGCGCCCGCCGCCGGTACCGATATCCAATCCCCCTGCATCATCTAATCGATAGCTTTCTTATACCTTTACTTTACTCGGCTACAACCTCTCTTATCTTCATTTCTATCCTACAGCCAGCCACCCTACCACTTGCTTTTTTTTCCGCCCTTGTGCGCCGACATAAAAAGAGCATACGGTAATTTTTACTTATTTTTTTTTTCATCCTTTTTCATCCATGCCAGCTAGATATCGAATTACGCCAATAAATTAAAATAAAATCTAATAAAATGTTATTCGCGCTATTAAATTCCGTGAAATTAAACAGATGTGGACTATTTTTTTTTTTTTTTAATATTTTAACTACTACAAGTAAATTTAATGAAAGTGTTAAAAATACCAATTGTGTGTAAAGATAGAAATTTTTTTTTTTAGCAATTAAATATGCATTATATTAAATGATTGAATTCATCAATATTTATTCCACTTACACATACATTATTAAATAAAAAGAAGCTCAATCATTAAGCATGAAATTATTATAAATAAAAAACTTTTTTAATTAAAAACAAAAATATTAATATTTCAACATTTTTATCAATTTTCCTGACTAATTACTTTCATTAAGTACAGAGTACTGAAAAAAAAAACATATTTTTCCACATTTTTTTCATCAAATATTGAACGAACAGGCATTCCGGTACAACTGTTTGCATATGAAAATTTTCACAGCAATATTTGATATCGGGTAATTATTTTTTGGTAAAATAATCGGTTAAAATTCCAGTGGTTTGCAAGCTCAATTCCAGATTAAATATTAATCTATTATTGGATATTCAGCAAATGATTCTCGGGCGGGATCGGGACTTTAGCGGATGGAGCGCGGACCCGAGACCGCAATATATATACCGGGATCGCATGCGATATCGCAATTATGACACGGGCGAATAAATTATCCTGCGTCACGTTATGGCAACGTGTGCCACCCGGCGGCATTGCTGCAACAATCGCGTAATACACTGTACGCTACATAGTATATACCATGCATCGCAATAAAAAGAGGAGGAGTAGATCGAGACGGAGATAGCAAATACAGTAGTAAGTAAACGAGAGTTGCAAGAGAGAGAAAGTTCCAGTGGTAGAAAGCCGCATGGATACGCTTACGCACCCCTTGCGGATAATTCATCAGTTGAGAGTACGACAAGGCATAGTTACTATACTATTCTATGTAACTATGATAGTAATATAGTAATATAGTGTAGTAGTACAATATAGTAATACAATAGTATAAGGGCCGCGGGAAAATTGATGCGCACCGCTGCGTGTGTTTGAGTGCGCGTACGCGTGCCAAATTGCCCGCTATTGCAAATTGTACGAATGAAGGATTCATTTCCGATATATGATAATAACCACATTTAAATTATATATATTGTCGCTTCGAACTTTTATTTATTGTCAATTAATAATCCAATATAATTTAATATATATCATATCGTATATGTTCTATGTTCTATTTCGTGTAGAAATTTCGGTAAATAAGGATATTAATAGTTAATAGTGAAATATAATTAGTATGATACCAAATCAACCGAGAAATAGATAATCCGCTAGTGTGGGTAGATTATTCTACGATCAATAGATGCTAATTACACGGGATAATTAAAATCTTAATAAATTATCGACTGTTGATGATTTCTAACATATAAACCCGTGATAAAATTTTCTGATATAGTGGAATATATTTATATATGCACCGAAAAAATTGACTTGTAAAATTCACTCAGGTTCTGGTTATTTTTGAGAAATTACTGTAGCAATTTATTAACTTTTCATGATATTTCTTACACATCATACAATATTCTTTTACGTGGAAAATGGTAAACATTCAAGTTGGAATTATTAATCATTATACTTTTATATAATTATTATTATTTATTATTTCCGTTCTAATATGAAGATAAAAACATATATGGCCATATTAGGACATATCACAAAACTTTTTTACGAAAAGTACTTTAAATTTGCTGATATTGAAGTTTCTTTTATAAAAAGATTTGAAAATTTTATCGAGAATTATATAAGTTGGTCTTTTTAAAGAATCAAATATAAATCTCTACGTAAATTTATACATGTATAGTATAATATAGGGGAAGTATTGAAGATATTGACAGAGGCTTTTGATCATTCGACGGTACATCGCTCAAAGGCTCTAGGCTATTTATCATAGTTTATTTATACATTTGATTACTTTTTATTTACTTTCGTAGCAGGAAACTGGAAAGAGTACAGGTATTTTTTAAGAATAAAGGGAGGTTTTATTTCAAAGCTTTTTATCTCAGAGTTCAAAAATTTTATGGGCTTACAATCCATCTCGTAAGCCTACAAACAATCTTTTATCTCTTGCACAGGTTTCTCGTAAATGTTTCATGCCAAAACGAAATTTCGGTGACAAATAATTTAGCAAACGGTAAAAGGTTTATTTTAATATTAAATGTAAGTTTAAATATGCATGTACAAGAAGTTTCGAACGTTAACTATAACAAGAATTAAAAACAATAAAAAAAAATAAAAAACGACACGGGCTGACTTGGAAATGGTTGACATAAATTGAATACGATACTTAGTGACATAAAAAAAAATTTTCCCCCTATTTTGTCACCCCCCCCTGACTCACCCCTATACTGAAACATCATTATGCACTCTGTTAGCAGTTGTAAAAAAATCTGAAAAAATTCAAAACACCTTCCCTTATCTCTACCAACGCGTTCTACTAATTTTCATTTATCGGACTCACCCCCATGACCCACCCCTATACTGAAACATCACTGTACACCCTGTTAGCAGTTGTAAAAAAATCTGAAAAAATTCCAGAGACCTTCCCTTATCTCTAGCCCTTCCCTTATCCCTTCTCTTAAAGGGAAGGTCTTTTGAATTTTTTCAGATTTTTTTACAACTGCTAACAGGGTGCACAGTGATGTTTCAGTATAGGGGTGGGTCATGGGGGTGAGTCCGATAAATGAAAATTAGTAGAACGCGTTGGTAGAGATAAGGGAAGGTGTTTTGAATTTTTTCAGATTTTTTTACAACTGCTAACAGAGTGCATAATGATGTTTCAGTATAGGGGTGGGTCAGGGGGGTGACAAAATAGGGGGAAAATTTTTTTTTATGTCACTAAGTATCGTATTCAATTTATGTCAACCATTTCCAAGTCAGCCCGTGTCGTTTTTTATTTTTTTTTATTATTTTTAATTTTTGTTATAGTTAACGTTCGAAACTTCTTGTACATAAATATGCGATTAAGGCGGGTTATTTAGTGACAGAAACAATTCTAAAGACAAATTGTCGAGATTGTTACATGACAAAGTAGTACAGCTCGTATCTAGTTTGTCAATATGTAAATTATTCGTAGTTTCATCACGTTTCAATATTGTGTTTTGATGTTAAGTGTTTTGTTGAAATAAGATAGAATCAAAATAAAATCTAATTAAATTTAATGACTCATTAATTTTGATAATTTTTACGGTTTATGTATTAAAATAAACAGATTCAAGAAAAAAATTAAAAAATTTTTTTTAGAGATTTTGTCTTCAAGAATTTACTTTTTCTATTCTTAGTTTCAGTAGCTAATAGTCGCATAGTTTTATAGACATAAACAAAATATAAACTCTCCTAATTAGATCTAAAATGTAGCGCAAAAAAATAAAAATTTTTGAATGCCCACAGAACACTGAGTACTGAAAAGTTTATGGATCTCGTAGGCGTACAAAATTTTAACAAAACAAAATAGCTGAAACTAATATTTTGAAAGTAAATACCGTCGTAAAATGAAATATATTAAATTTAACGAAGAAGTAACATTGTCCGTAGAACAAAGGAGTGACAATAAAAAAGTTGGAAGAAGAATGAAAGGTATAAAAGTAACATTATATTTTAATAATTAGATATCAAAAAGCTGAATAGTTTTCAGAAGCACATAATATCAGTGCTTACCTGTAATATACCCTTAACTTCCTTCTTCGTAGAGCCTCATATATAAAGCTAAAGCCGAGCCAAGCCGGGGTGTATTTCACGAAATCAGCAAAAAAGAGACAGGCATTTTGACGTGGGTTATCGGTGAGGATTCAACAAGAAGGCATTTTACGTCGTCCGAAAAGCCAATAGCTGAGTTGCGATAAATCCCATCCATAGAGGAAATCTAGTGAAGCGATCTTCTCGAGTATAGCTCGCTTCGATAGAACCCCCGACCCCCGGCATATAACACCTAACCGGGTGAAGAGAAAACGAGTAGAAAACTAAATCCATCAGCAAACACTTGACGCTTTTTTAGTTGTATATATTCTATGTTATTTCATTTACTTTCTGCTTCGCTTAAACCCATTATATTACTTTATATTATATTATATTATATTATATTATATTATATTATATTATATTATATTATATTAGCTGACTGACGATAAAATTTACGCGATTCAAAATTTAACTTGTCACTGGCAGACAACCAACGACAGGCGAGTGTGACGGTGAAGGGCTCTACCCAAAACAAAAAGAAGACAAGCAAAGCGCGAAATGAATGAAGAATGTTATGCTTGATAACAGATAGAATAACCGGGTGTTTAAACAAAGAGGAGTTTAACAACGTGGTTAAGCCGTTCACCGTGCTCGATAATTTGTTCGACAGTCGCGTCCTCCATGTTTACAAACGTGATTCCATCGGACAAATAAAACATGCGGCATTTTGCACCAGCGTACCTGCAGATAAAGAGTAGTTGTGGAGAAGTAGCAATAGCTGTTAGCTGATGCAACAATACAACCAGTAGTGAAGCAGAACTAGTGCAGTATCAAACCCAGAAGCAGCAGTAGACAACACACGACAAATGAACGCATTCGTGCTTGTAAACGATCACTGCGAAGACGAATTCACGAGCGAGTTTACTTTCACAATAAAACATTTGTGTTTCATCTATCAGTCACTCTGTTTTATTACCTGTCTCTCTATCTGTGTTTGCTTTTTTGGTTTGTTATTTATTTATTTTTTTTTTTTTTTCGATTTTGTTTTTTATTTTTTTATCCGTCCACCTTCTACATACTTGGTTTTATTTTTATTTTTATTTTATTTCCACTGCGACAGCGCTTTGTCTGATAAAGAGGAGGTGAAAATATTGTTTGGGAATGTGCTGGATACAAATGAATGCAAAATGTGAGTACTCGAATGCGGCATCCCCCAAAGAAAAAGTGGGGATGACTCTCGCGAGAAGGGTTGAAGGGTAAGGGGTGGCCCAATGGATATGGATAACAGTGACAGACGATAGAAACTCGGAAAATCCTCAGAGGACCGTGAGCGTGTTCCCAAATTTGAATGGATACATGAGAGTGTGTCCAAAACAGAACCGGACACCCGATGCTGCGGATTCTCTCGAGGCCTCGCCGGGACAAAGGGGCCTGCGGTTACATACATTCACTGTTTCTCCACACGACCCTATTCTATCCTCCATCCTTTAGTATGTTATGTTCTGCTGTCCTATATTGCACTTTATCACCATGCTCGTCTATATATCTAGTTTAGTATCTAGTATCTCCTTGTTCTCTCGGATGCCTGGGCAGAGACTCCAACTCGTACTCGGTTCGACTGTTTGGCCCCTTCTATTTATCAGAAACACCCCTGCTGTGTACAGCAACTTGGCAACAGGACGCGTTCTATCCTACCAGTAAACGCATTGTCCTGATTATTATTCTGTATTTGAGTTTGGACAATCGAATTTTCCGATCCTCACGTAACCATCTAACCATAATCATTCGCTACTATGTCAATGGTTAATTTAATGATTTCATCTGTAGATGTATATATTGTTGTTATTATTATTATTTTAATATTCTGTATTACATTCTAGAATATTTGATCTTATCGGTAAGAAAAATAAAATAGTAATTAAAAAAAAATGTTTTTTTTGTAAAAAGTCAGTTTTAAGCCTTATTGAACGTTATTATCATTATCCTTATAACAATAACTTACAATTATCAATAGCGTCTACAGAACACACCTAACATCACTCACTGGGCAATTACCACCTAACTGTTTACCTTTAATAAATTATCAACCCGTAGTTAAAAAGTTTCAAACGATTCCCGCCTTTTATTTTCCTTAACCACTTAACAAATTGATCTATTGTAATTAAACTTTACTAATTAAGTGGTAAAGTTGCTAAATTAATAGAAGAAGAAGAAATAATCTGAATTTAAAATATAAAGGAAAGTTTAATAGTTCTTTTAACTTTAATTGAAGGCGTTGAATAAAACGGTGGCTACACACAGTTGATTTAATTTCAGTGTCCTTTCCTTCTTCTACTCTGTCACATTTTATTCAAAAGACTTTTTAACATTAATTTCAATCATTTGTTCGTTATTTCATTGAGACCGGCTTTTTCCGGTATTTTTTTTTTTTTTATTAAATTCACAATTTTCCCAATTAAAAACATTTCCTTCATTTAAATCATAACCTCTTCCTTTTCCTCTTACCAAGTAAAAACAACCCTTTCCTTTCCCAAATGATATAAAAAAAAAAAAGGAAACTTCCATGTATGGTATTGTATAAACCCACACATTTCCTAGAGCATTTTCCTAATTATTAAAAACTTAAACTACTTGCATTAGCAAATTTAAGTCACGAGTTAACGAGAAAGCGATCCTCCATTTCGCCGTAGCTTTTTCTCGTCGCGAGCGTCCTCAGGCTGAGTCTCAGCTTTATGACCCGTATCCCTTGGATGAAAAACGAGCGTGTTCAGCAAGATGATCGTCAAAGAGCACACCAGGAGCATTTAACCCGGGTAGCGCCCACACTAAAGAAGAGTACATAACTCCTCCCCCTAAGTAGATGCGGGATATGTATGCAAGGCATAAATAGGGGTAGTAGCAGTTACAGCTTACAGTGAGTCGAGGAGCTTCCACTGGTGGTGGGCATCACAATTTCCTCTTTTATCCAACCACTGTATAATACGCGGCCTTACAACCACCAACCAACCATCTACATCCTTTTTCTTTCGCAACCACCACGCGGTCCTGCAGTTCTTTGCCGAGCCACCCTTTACAAGCACCCGGTAATCGCGTTCCCAGACTTTTCCTCCCCTTTTCCTTTTCCTCTTCCTCCACGGGCTCCAAACGGAGGGAAACCTATTCTTTAAGGTGCCGCTTAATTAACGCCACTCTTAAGAGTTTCTAAGAGCCAGTTCCATACCACCAGTAAGACAGTCTCTAACGTCTCTTTTCATCCCCCAGTTTTCACCCTTTCTCCCCTTGAACCTCCTCTTGCCTTAAGCTGCTGCTGCTGCTGCTGCACTTATCAGAGCCATTTTTTTCTCCTTCAACTTACTTGCTCGAGATATCCTTTGACTTATCCAACTACAAGCTGCACATCATACATAACTTCAGTTTCCCTTTTTCTAGCGCTGAAAAGTACTAACGTCAATAGTGCTCTCAAAAACCTACGAAATAACAGAAAGTAAATCGTCGATCCTTCTATCTAACTATACTCTTTCTTTCATATAAATTCCTTCTCCTTTAAGTACCAAGAAAATTTAAAACTTTCTCGTTAAGTAGAAAAATAGTAGATAGTTCCAGCCCCTTAGTATTTATGCCCCTAAGGTTAAAGAGTAAAACAAAACGTCCGTTTAAAAGAAGAATAATGAATTTATCGGTTATTACTCAGCTCCTCGGAGCTTGGTTATCAATCACCAAACTTTACCGGGCTGTTTTATTTCACCAGACTGACAAATTGAGGCATTAATGTACCGATAAAAATGTCCTACCGAGATAACCAGATAAAAATAATTAATTAGCCGGGTAATTCGCTGGGAGTTATCCTGGTGCGTAAAAAGGGGGATAATAATAGTTAATAATGATTATTTTATTATTATTATTATTATTATTATTTAAAAACAACGCCTACATTAAGGTTACTTTAACAACAGTAGTAAAAATGATGGTATAGTTGGCAATAAGCCGGAGGCTATTAAAAATATAAATAAGTAATTTGTGGTATTTGCACGCCCGAGTGGATAAAACTAATCAATAGTGTTTATTTGAATAAATCTGAAAAGCAAACGCATGTTGATCTAGTACTGTTTCAAATATATATGTATATACTTGTATTAGCGCGCAATTGTATTTGTACATGAATTAATAAATACATTAAATGATTACGGGGGTTTAAGTGAAGAGATGACTACCGATTTCGGTTTGGTTTATATTATTGTATTTGCATAAATACAAATATATACTTCCGTTTATTTACAATCAGTTAGACAACTTGTACTAAAATTACATTACAAACTACCATTAAATTTATCCTGTTATTATGTATCAATTACTGCTTGGCTTAAAGTGTATTAATGAAAAAAAAAAAAAAAAATATAAAATAAAAATAAACAAATAAGAAAGGGAAACTTTGATTTTAAATAATTCACAAGCACTATTAGCGATAATGATAATTATGAAGTCGGCTTATGTTAAATTTTAAACCACTCAAATGAATAATAAAATGCCTTTGATAATCTGAAAATAATTCTTCATCCTTTTATGGAAATGAATTATACGCAAATGTTCAATAATAAAGTGACTTTAAATGCTACACGAGAAAGTGAAGCTTTTGAGAGGATACCGACAATGAAATAAACCGGATTGAGTGTATAAATGAAGAGAGAGAACATTAAAGCCAAGAGAATGAAACCAATGACCAGAGCACAAAAGTACAGTCCCGGTACTTTTGGATGCTAGGGACAGGATAAATCAAGAGATGAGCGTGGGAGGGGCTTTTAATTAGTTGGTTCACTCGGGTCATCGTCCGGCCGTGGATGTGGATGAGGACTTTAATCCCACCAAAAGTTTCCATCTGCAGTGCCTCGGGCACCAGTCTCTCGGTACACTTCTTCTCCACTTACACTGAGGATGAGAATGTGGAATCATCCGCTGTATACTGTACTAGGTATATACTCACCCTTGACTCAGTCCATGATGAGTTTCATCCACGGTCCAGTCTGCCAGGTGTAAATTCAGCAGTGGCGCCTCGACTTTCCAAACACGATTACGGGATTTTTTCTTAATTTGCAACTAAGCAGTTCCCTTTAAAAGAAACGGCTTAAGAACTTTTAGCGTCCACCCCTTTTAACATTCTTCACTTCCACTCTTTCTTCTGTAGCTACCGGTTCCCGCTCCTTCTTTCTACAAGCACTTCTTTAGCTCTTTGATAACAAGGGCGGTGCGTTCCTCTTTCCTCTGTCCTCAGCTTCAGTCTTGTACAGGATGTTCCTCGCAACATTTTAGCCACTCTTGGTTTGGCTCTTGTTCTTATACTTCTTAACAGAAACTTTGGTTAGCAAGTAAGAGCAAGGGGTTCCTTTTCCTCTTGCTCTTTTTCACTCATCTCACACACTGCTTCTTTCCTTCTTATTTCCCTATTCCAGTTCTTGGTTGTTGGTACTTTACTCCTGCATCAGCGGACTCGAGACTTGGCTCTCGCTGGTACACGCGCCTCGTCATGTTAAACTTTAGGCCGGGATTCACGGAAGGAAGTACACGTAAATTATACAAGGACAGTTATAGTCGAGAATTGGGATGGAAAGATAGAGGAGTAGAGTACATAGCCAAGCAACAACACCAGCCGTGACATATACTGATATCATAGAAGAAACTCACTTAATTCAGAAGTTATTAACAAAATTTATCAAAACTTTTTTGATGACTTTTCATAATCAAAGCTTGTAAATTAATAATCAATTTTGGCTACAACACGCCCGTTGGTTACAGCCTTTGTGCTCTTCACACCCTATTTATTGTAAAATTAATTAATTACTCATGCTTGTGAGAAACAATGTCTAGTAATTAAGCTTAACAATAGCGCGTATTAACTGGTGAATAAAAGTCTAATTGAAGATATCTATTGTGTGTTTTCAGAACTCAAACAATTTATAAAATAGATAAGACAAGGAGAGCCCGAAAATGTCGCCATTTCCGGTACTTGTGACAGTGGTGACACTAGTCCTGGTATCTTTCGTTTCCATCGGAAATGGCGAACTTTACACTGCACTTGCTGATATGGAAGAACTCCTGGAAACTGAGTCCGTGCTCATTGACACTCTCCATGGATACATAAAAGTTCAGGAACAGCGACTCGCTATATTGAGAAGGTAATTTTAATAATTGAATATGATTTTTTGCCTAGGGTATCTTTTGAGCTGAAGCCGCGATAGGCTTTTCGTAGTTTTTTATTAATTAGTACTATCACATGTTTTAAATTCAAAGTTTTAATTATGCAAAATTTCAATATTTTTTTTTTTTAATTTAGTCAAGTTATTATCTTGTCATAATTTACTCGGCTGTCATTTCAAACATATATAAATTGACATTTCTCAGATTTTGTCAAAATTGTCTTCTATAAAAAAAAAAAAAAAAAAAAAAGGCACTATAAATTGATAGAAAATTTATTTTCAATACATGAGATATTGACAAGAATATTTATAAGGAAATAACAAAGTTTGTAAAATTTCAATTTTCAAACTACATTTTCTACTTTTTTCCACAAAGTATTCATTTTCTATAAATTATAATTAAAACAGTAATTTTTCAACTGTTCTTTCTAAATTTGGGCTTTTAACATTTAACATTCGATAATGATGAATCATTCCACAGAGTAATAACCAAAATACCAATTCGAAAACATCATACCCCACAAAAATAATGAGTCAATTCAATTTCACTCGTCCGAAATGAGCTACTCACCCCTTTATGCCCAGAGCTTTCCAGTAATTAATTACTTCTCTAATCATTAATCATTAATGACTAATCTGAAAATGATAAATCAACAATAACGCAGGAATGATATTCGGCTAAAATCTAAATGCATATGTTGATTGATTGAACAGCCGTCACCACGAAAGCCCTTTCAAATAGAAAAGTTTCTCTATCGTAGCTAAGTATGTATACATAGTATAGAAACATATATAATTCAGGAGGTCTGGATGTGGGCGAGAGTGAGATTGAAAAACCGCACAGCTGAGAGGTATTGAATGAAAGACAGGAAAAGTTTCTTCGTTACACGTCGGTCTATTGATTCGATCGTTAAGCAATATTCTCTCTCCACCTCTCCGGGGAGTAGCACCAAAACCATCAAAGCTTTGGCTGTTTCCACACTACTTTGTGTCCCAACATAGCCTGTTCTAATACTAGTTCTAGCACTAATACCAATAGCAATTGGAGCATCAGCAGTAATAGCAGCTCTACTTGAGCATTGAAAGTTGCTGAATAGGGTCCGGCGATCGGCGAAATCAGGTGGACAGTCTTATACAATAATAATACCAAAATGGTTGTGGTAGTCGATGAATCCGATTCGGAAGTTCTCATTGGGTTGTGCTAGTGTACCAGCTCGAAACGACATTTAATGCATAATCATGGGTGTTCTGGGGTCCTCGATTGCTTACATTCCTCATATTCGTTCAATTCCCTGAGTGTTGATAGGACACGTTGAAAAGGGTAAAGACGTGGAGCGGACATGCTCAAATATCGAATCTACCAGAAAGAGAAGAAATTATCGAAAATACAGTTTGGAATGTTATAATTTAAACTTTCACTCAGTTCCTCATCCTCGTTTTATACTTTACTCGTTACCCTCGTCTTTAAATCACTTTCAAAACTACGATAATTCCCCTCTGGTCTACCTGATCAATTCTGCATTGACATCAGTTTTATTCAAGACATATTTCCTTTCCGGTTCACGATTCTTCCGTTAAATTCACAAACTCCCTTTACTTCACAGCTCACTCTACTGGCTGGTAGTCCTTCGAGAGTTATTCGAGACTAAGGAATAGAAGGGACTGTTTTATTCTTGAATAATAATGATAAAATGAGTTTAAGAATATAGAAAATCAGAGACTCTTATTACATAAGTCGTCAAAAGTTTTATTAGCATAGGAGCTAAGTCAATTGGATACAATAAAATTTATTGGTAATTTCGCGCCGTTCAATTTATGTTGTCGGAGTGTAAGCAGCAGTGCCAGAGGAATCGTTGACTGTGACACCATAAACCACTGACGAGTCAGGATCGAGAATGTATAGGCGCTCCTTATACAGGCTACAAGAGATTTTACTTTTTATTCGTAATGTAATGTAAGTATGGAACACCTATACCACGACTTGTTCTTCTTCTCTCTTACGCCCCCAGAAATCTAACTTAATACATACTTCTCTTAGCTACCTTCTGGTGTAGCAGACTCTGATATTCGTTTGGAAACTATCTTAAGGCATTTGCTGGGCTGCGATTTATCGGCGACCCATGCGCTTCAGCCCATCAGGACATAATTTCTCCAAGTTTCTACGTAGAGTGTGTAAAGTTTGATCACAAGATTCACTATCCACCGTCTTACTTTCGCAACCTACTGTAGTGTTCTACTTTATCTTTATCTTTTTCTCTCCTTATTTTATTATTCTCGCTTGCTTTGAATTCTATTACACATCACTTTACTCATACCATTGCCATCATATTCTCTTCATCATTTATTTTTCTTTTTACTTTTCAGACTTCTTCTTCTTCTTCTTCTTCTTCTTTTACTTCAACTTCTTCTTTGTCATCTTTCTCGCCAGCATACCTTGACAGTTGTGTGTTTAGAACCACAAGAGATGTAGAGTACATTTGCATTCTAAGCGTATGCAGACTCGAGAACTCATTTTTCACAACTTTCATTCCTACTACACATGTGGTTACATCTTCTTCGCCGCTTTACTTTACGCTCACTTCTCTATTTATCTATATCTCTTCGCGAGAAATAAAATAAATAAACTTTAAAAAAAAGCTTGAAAAAACATTTGACTCTGGGATCTAAATTTTAGGTAAAATAAACTTTAAAACTCCGATATAAGAGAAGTGAAAAAAAAAATTTTTTTAACGAACTTAAAATTTCATTGAAAAATAAAATATAAAAAATCCTGTGAAAATTAGGATCCTTGATATAGAAATTTTCTATTCAAATAAGATGAGAAAAAATATTTTTAAACTTTTGAATTTTATATCTTGCCTCACAAGCAAGATATCAACTATAGCGCCATAAAAATTTTTTATATAAAAGTGAACGCTCCGCAAAGAAGGGCTCTTATGATTTTTTGGAAAAATGTATTTTTTAAAAATTATTCGAGGTTAAAGTTGACCGTAGCCTAATTGGCAGATTTTCTTGCATTTTTAACGAAATGATTTTTATTTAAACGAAAATTCATTTATTTTTAAGAACGTCTATCTACTAATAAAAAATATATATCGCGCCAATTGGTAAGTTGCTTGTAAGACGAAGCTTAAAAATATTTTTAGTTAAAAAATAAGGGCTCAAACTTCGACATAATCTTCATTTTGATATTCTCTGACGTAATTCCAAGATTATTTGAAAAAAAAATTTTTTTTTCGCCTTTTTGAACCCACCTCAACGTATGTATATTTTTAATAACTTATTACTCGACTATTTCTACCGTCATTATTTCCGGCTTAATTTTTACGTAAACAGCGAACAATAACATTGACGAATGGTAGTCAGAAAATCACAGATAATCTTTCGTATCCCAGGCGCCGATGATGTGAAATAATGAAAGATAATGACACAACGAACAACGAACGGGAATTAGTAGTCGAGCGTCAATTACCGCATGCGTGTGTCTCTGACAATGCGGATAAACAGATGACTAATTAGTAACGTGGACAGTAGCTAGATCGGTTATGCTATGGTAGTACAGTAGAGATTAGTAATTTATCGATAATCCACAGTGAAATACTACAGTCACCATCTCTATACCTATGTACCTATATAAATATACCGAGACAGAATAGGAATAGATATAGAGTATAGAAATAAAAAATAAAGTATAAAGCTTGGAACCGGATAATGGAAGCCAGGATTATTGGTTAGCGTATTTGCTTTTGTTGAGCTCAACCAGCGTATCTTTGTGGATGCAGTGATGGTCACTACAGGATGCCATTGGATCCATCGGGTGCAGTCTACTCTGCTAGCTGCACTAACATACAATGTCATCCGACCAATGTCCACCAGAAACACCAACAGCTTATCTGTTAGTGACGCAATAGGGACGTAACTATCTATCTATTCATCTATCCATCACTCCTTTCCCTAAATATATAACTATATATATATATATATATATATATATATATATATATATATATATATATATATATATATATATATATATATATATATATATATATATATATATATATATATATATATATATATATATAATATGTACACATATATACATATTTCCATCGATATACAATTAAACCAGCTGCATTCGCGTCACAGAGAGTAAACCGGGCATTCATCCACCGACAGACAATTACGACCCTATGCGCAATATATTTTTAATATATATATATATATTTAAATATCCTCTCTTTCCGTCGCATCGCCATTGACGTAACACATTTTTAGACATAAAACCAACCTACCCACTACTGCATAAAGGAGAATAATCGAGAATTTTTATGGACTGAGTGTAATTTTAGACACAAAAAGAGCTACTCATCGCCTCTTCTATTCTACGTTAGTACTTGCACAAATACTATACTGAGCGTTATTGGAAACCGTACTGTACTGGTAAAATAAAAAAAATAGATACGTGTGTGGGTTTATAAAGAACGCCTGAGAAAAGAGCACCGACCACCACACAGACAGCCCAGTTTTGATGGTAGACCGCATTGGTTAACTCGCCCGTCCGCATATTGAACGCTTTGCTCGTATCCGCGTTTCAAAAGTTGCTTTTTTCTTTAAAATTGAAAATTGTTAAATTTCACGAGCTTACTTTTTTTCAGGCTTAACACCCCGGCATAGGGATTAGCCAAAGCTTGTACATCTTTTCAAGAGCTTTTACCGTAGTTATCTGTACTCGGTTTTAAATGAAGTTTTTTATTTAACTATTGGTTACAAGCAGGTAGTTAAAATAAAAAAAAACCAGATTCTGATAATGATAAATATATAATAAAACTTTTAATGGTAATTAATTAAATTTATAGTATTATATATTTATCATTAATCTTATCAATTTTAGTATTTTTGTTTTAAATTTTTTTATTATTATATTTACTATATTTATTCACTTATAAAAATTATACAGATGCATTATTACAATATTAACCATGCTTTATAAATCTATTGGCCAACTTGATAGTCATTATTGTTGTTGTAATTATAATTATTTGTTTATTATCATAATCGGCATATTCAATATATTCTTATTAAATCTTACATTGTACAATAATAATACATATATAATATATATATTTTGGTAATAATATATAATATATTTTATTTATATAATAATAATCCGGTATAATTTATTTATACTTGGTAATTAAAAAATAATCAATTAGATTCTAGCCTATAAAAAAGAAAATCTCAAAATATACTTATAAAATAAAATTAATTAAAATGAGATATATCCGTTGATATAAACTTAAATTATAACTACTTACACTTTTCGCGGTACAAACTCACGCGCAAGTGGATTAAGAGGTGCGCCAAGCGGTACCGGGGGCGCTAGGCTGTGCATCATGTGTTCTTTGAGTTGTAGATAAGGAATTCCCCAGACTTTAGCCTTTTGAAAGTATTTACCCCACAGAGAACGACACGGCCCGGTAGTTAGCAACGCCACGGGGTCACCGACGACCGCTACTAGCGCCTTGGCGCGAGTTATCGCGGTATTTAACAATCTAGGATTGGTCAAAAATCCATAATCACTCACACTGTTCTCCGCTGAGTATCGACAACAATTGCGCGTTCGCACCGTACTTATAAACACCGCGGTGAACTGTTTACCCTGGACATTAAGCACTCGCTCGACTGACACTGAAAATAATTTACGCTTACGCAACTCGTTTCGTATTCTTGCTACTTGCTCGGAGTAGTGGGCCAGTACTCCGATCGAGTCCTCGGAAAATGGACCCCATTCTTCGACCGGCCATCGGGACTTGAGAAATGCAATCTGCTTCGCTAGTTCTACTGCCTCTTCGTCGTTGTAGAAACCCGTCGAGAATTCTCCCTGAAAGAATTTAAAAAAAAAAAAAAAAAAAAACCATTAAGTAAATAAATAAATAAAATTATCATGATATGGTTTTAATAATTAATCGAGTAAAAAGTTAAATATTAAATTTAATGGTGTTGTTGACGTAAAAAAGTGTAATATATGGAATACATTAAAGTGTAATGCATCATTTCATAAACATGAAATAATAAAATACGTTTTGGCATTCATAGCTCGCTAGCTAGTAGCTAGCTAGATATTTAAATCATTCATTAATTCATGGCTCATATATTCAAAGATGAATTGAGATAAAAAATATTTAACGAGAGCAACGAGATAAGAACTAAAGATCGATGTAGTAAATAATAATAATTATTATTATTAAATACAGTACCTGAATTTCAGTTCCCGCGACGGCGTAAAAAATAAGCGGCTTGAAATTAGGCGCCTCAGGTAGCAGCGGGCCACTCGATTCAATTTCATTCCCATAGAACAAATTAGAGGTCAATTGCACAATAGCTGCGTGGGAGCGATAATTCTGACACAGGTTGATACGGCAGGGGTGCCGAGGTGGATATAGATTATGCAGTCTTTCTAGCAAGCTCATCCCCAATCCTCGTTCCTTTGACAGATCACTGTATACCTCGGGTGCTAGTTGCATCTGATCTCCGGACAAAATTAAACGCGTTCGGGCTCCGACCAGCGCCAAAGGCGTTATTGCCTCGCACTCTAATGCTTGTGCGGCTTCGTCAATAACAATATGCGTTGGCTCGTAATCCAATGCAATCAGACAGCTGGATGTTGCTAGAGTTGTGACGATCAGTCCACAGTTCTCGATGTCCTGCTTTGTCGGGTCGCAGAAGTAACCGTTCGGGTCTGTCAGACAGTACTTTCTCACTGTCGCGTGGACCTGAAAATTAAATCATTGAATATTAGATAAATTATTCATTAAATAATTGAGTTTTTTTTTTTTTTTTATTAAAAAATTTGTATATAAATAAACTTTAAATTGTGATTACAAAAGTTTAGTAAATCGCGAAAAAAAAGAAAGTTTAGCTGTAAAACTCGTACTTAAAATTTATTCATGAATCCTATCTAAATATTTCAATTTTTAAGCTTTTCTTTGTAACGAGATAAAAAATTTCAGTCGCTTAAATCTTAAATGTATATAAAATGTAAATTAAATAGCATACCGTATTTCTCAAGCGTCTCTTGTAGTAAATCCTCATAGGTTTAAGCCTTTCTTTTTTCGATCTTATGTACCACTCATCGAAGAACTCCTTGACATAAAGATCAGCGGCACTGTTGCTTTGCGTGCACAGCAGGACTTTGTTCAAAGGATTCTGATGCAAAATAATAAGCAACGCCTGAGCAATCGTAAAAGTCTTTCCGGTTCCGTAGGGTCCCAGGAGGAGAATTGGCGGCAGGTAGATGTGATTCGGAGCAATCATCAGCGTGAGTGCCTCGCGCTGTTTGTCATTCAGCCGGTTGTCCAGCAAATCATACCAGTCCTCATTTGACTCAGGAATCGGCGGTAACCGCATCGTCAGCTGGAAATTGGGGTCCGGAAAGACCAGTCTCTCGTCCGGCAGACAGTCGACAGCCCGATGCCACTCGCAAAATGGCATCCGGCTCAAGACAAATTGCACGTGCATCTTGACTTCAGTGTCCGGCTTGAGATTCAATCTTTCCACGCAGTGTTTTGACAGTCGCGCGTAAATCATGTAATTGCATTTATCCTCGACATGGGCTTCGAATATTTCTGATGATATTTCTGAATTATCGTCCGGGTTGTACATTTTAATCAGGATATTGTTGCAGCCTCTTAATAATAAGCGACCGCTTTTCATGTCTTCTGATATTCCACGACCTAGAGAGAGCTATTTAAAAAATAAACAAATATCCACTCTTATAATTTCTAATTTAATTTTCAAAAAAATAATAAAAAAAAAAAAAAAAAAAATTCTCACTGTTTTGATTTAAGAAAAAAATTTAACTCCAAATAATTTTTATTGATCAAAATAATTTTTTTTTTAAATGAAAGTCATTTTTATCAATATAATAATAAAGTTTAAACAAACCTGAGCAAACAATTCTCCAAGAGGCGCGTATTTAGCAGTTGTAGAACCATCAGTGTGTGAAGACAAAACATAACAAGAAGCGAGATGAAAGGAAACAATAGAATTGTACCTAGCAACTTGTTCATGTCTGGCCAACTCCTCGACAGCAATAAGCTCGTGCATCCTCCCGCGGTAATTTTTTCTCGTAAGACAGTTTTCTGTCAACGTTGCGTGCGACAGCATAAACAGTTCACCGAGATAAGGGTACGCTTTGCTGAGATTTTTCTCCCAGGTATCCTTTCCGGGTACGAAAGGCGACTCGAACGGATGAAAGTCCCCGGTGGTGTTCTTCAGGGACCAGACATGGGCCGTTTGGTTCAAAAAGTACCGGGTTGCCTCGTCGAGACGCGTCAGGTCGTTGAATGGCACAAAGTCCGCGCAAATTTTCCGTCTGACCACAGGGTAGCCCTCGAACCCGAAGAGGACGTTCTGGCGGAAGGTCCCGTGCTCGCCGGCCTCGAAGATGATGGTCACGAGGTACGAAATAACTGTTTCACCGATTAAATCTCGACGCGAGTCTCTGGTCACCGGGTCATACCACTCCTGGCCACCGTCGCAGTACCCGATATTTTTTCCGTCACGCTGGACGGTTTTTATGCTGAAGTTGTCGCGGTGCGCCTCCAGCGAGAGTGATAGGTTTCTCAGCTGGCGGCCCATTGTTCTGATCTCGAAGTGCCATGTCCATGCACAGCTAGACTTCTGGGTGCCGATACGCAAACTTAAGTCAGTATTGACGCCAATGGAGATGCTGGCTGGGTCGTTGTCTGTTATTATGGACTGCGGATCCCGGGATTTTATCCAGTCCCGGTGAACTCGCCGTGAAAATTCTCCAGATTGGTAATGGGTGTATTCGAGAGCGTCAACAGCGGACTCTGACTCCAAGTTGTCGTCGCCCAGCCGAACGTCGGCCATTGTTGCCTGCCTTCTATTCTACAACACTACTCCCAGCAATCCCAAGTTCGTGTCTCCTGAAACGTTTTATAACTTAATTACTTTTCTATTAGTAACACACTCACTCACTCAAGTTAGTTTTCGGTCGAACTTTTTATTTAACAACTGATTTTAATGTTTACATCGCTTTTTTATGGTTACTTCCACTTTTAATTACTAATATTAATGCAGGAGTTACCATCCACTATATCATGTGTTGTTCGCGGCTGCTGCGCCGATGGGATATTATTTTGCCGCGACCACATCGCGGGGCGTCGGCGCGGAGAAACATCACTCTCCTTAGATCTGCGCATGCTCCGATACCTACCGCAGTGATCTCGGTGCTGACATCTTTTGTACTGGATGGATTATGGATTTTCGGTGATAGATACAGTAGAAACTTTTTACTTTTTTCGTTTTGCGGGAAATTTAAATTTGTTGTTGAGTTAATAAATTTTTTTAAATTACAACAATACCATATATATATTTTTTTAATTAAAATTCATAAATTACAATTTAGTTTGTGATAATTTTTCAATAAATAATAAATAAAAAAAAATTTTTTTAATTTTTTTTTTTTTCTGCTTGCGGAATTTTTTTAATGACATCTATATTTTTTAAATTGAATTATAATGCAAAAAATTCCTCATGCAGAAATTAAAAAAAAATTATAATTGCCAATTTTTCAATATTTTTTTTATTGTAATTGGTTTTCTATAAAAATCTCAAAAATTGTAAGAACTATTTTTTTTTTTTATTTTATTTAATTTATTATTTAAACATTGCATTCCTAGTTTTTTGAATTTTTACATGAATAATTAATTTTTCAAATACTTTCATTTAAAAAAAAAATCCTGAAGATTAGATTCAGTATCAAAATTAAAAAAACAAAAATGTACACTTAATCGAATTATTTTTGAGTTAGAATATTGAATATCCATACGAACTTTATCCGAATATCGAAGTTAAGCGAAATTGAAGTACTATCCGCCTGTATCGAACTTTGCCGAATAGAATAAATCTAATTAAAGCTAGAGTGAATTCACCGAAAGGAGTTCTTGAATACAATTATCACACAGATAACTTCTGAACACACCATGAATATATAATACCTCGATGAGGATCAAATAAAAAATTATGACATTTTCATATAAATTATTATTATTACAAGAGTTTTGATCCCTATATGTAAATTCTTTTTCTTTTTTAATTAAGTTGTCAAGTTTCTTAACTTTTGAAATCTTTCTAGTTCTCAACTAGAATTTTCATTTCCGGGTGCACCGTTCACCACTACAAAAAATCATTATTATTATTATTATCAGCGGATATTACTTTTCCGGCGACTGTGGAAGAGTTTATTTTTATATTATAATTGCCACCAACGTATTAATCTTGATTGACAAAAGTAAACTAATATAAATTAACAGTTACTTTTCACAAATATTACGTTAAAACAGTCGTATAATTTTTATATAACTATTTTTGTAATTATTATCATTGCTGATGTAAATTCAGCATGAATATAAAATGAAACTCTGACATTAAAATCGATTTTATGCTATAAATTGAGACGGAGAATAAATTCGATGGTAGCAGAGTTTCTGGAAAATGTAATCAACGAGAAGCAATACCGGTTGATGGAAATTAATACAGAATACAATACACTTCTCTTATTAAAGCCTCATTACAACTTCCAAAATATATATAATACTGTTCCATTAATTATAAATGAAAATAGCTTATTCGGTTGAGATAATAAGCTCTGAGTAGCTAATTCTTATCAGAGATATTCAAATCAAATCGACATTGCGGGGTGTCGAGCTCTCCCGTCCCGTCCTAGTAAGTTAGCTTGATCCTAGTTATGATAAGAGGTACCGAACAAAAGGGAACAGTGAAACCACCAGCACCTTTCCTTACAGTGACTGCGTTTGTAATCAAAGTGTATCTCATTGGTTAGTTCCATTCATTCAGTCGCTCGTATCTTGTTACCTCACAGAGAGAACGTGCAGACCGAAATCGGATATTATCATGATCGCTACCCGCTACCTATATAATCATCGTTCCAAGGATACCTCCTGCTGTTCAGTTCTACTGTTCTATTCCTTTACTCATGGCTCTGATGGTGTTGAATGTCTTGGTGCTTTTTACTTCTTGCTACTTGCTACTGCTACGCCAGGACTAGTTACTGATAACAGATAACTGAGAGCGCAGAACTGATAGGGATTTCATGACTATATGGTGTTTCATTGCTTGTTAGCACACTCCTGTACTTGGGAGTAATATTGCCAGCCAAAATATACCTTATCAAATGTCACGTCCTATTCAATCAGCTTCTTTTCTTCATCTTCCTTTTCTAAAAATTTTTTTCATTTGATATAATTATTTTTAAATTTTTCATTCGTTTTTATTTATACCTAAATATACAATGATAGATTTACAAATTTTAAAATAATATGAAAAACTTTAATATTAATTGAAACAAAGGGTAAAATTTTTTATTGTCTGTTACAAAAGTAGATCTTAAAAAATAGTTGTATAGTAATATTTTTTTTAGAATTTTTATAACAAATACATTTTTATAAAAAAAAATTATTCATACAGAAATTGAACAAATTTTTTTTGAACTTATTTTTAAAACAATATCTATAGATAAAAAGATATTTTCTTTTTGTTAATACCAAATGATCAAATGGCAAATAAAAAAAATTATAATAAAGAAAAATAACAACAACTGTGAATAGAATACTTTAATAATAAAATTGACTCAACTAGAAGTATAAATTTTTCTATTATTTTTTCCTGAATATGTACTTCTGACACTTAAAATTTAGCTTGTTAGAAGTTTGACAGCAAATCAGAATACTTTACTAATAACAACGTACAACAAATAATTTTTTTATGTATTTGATTTAAGTATTATATCAAATAAAACCCTAAAAAAAAATTTCTGAAATAATAAATTGAAGCTAGTTCATTCAACTGCTTAAATATATTTGTATAGATGATCAAATCAACTCAGTGATATTATATTTTTGAAAAAAAAAAATAGCTCATAAATTCGTACTTGAAAACTTTTTTACGATAAAACTTATTTGTTATAGGTTGAGTATTTACTATCAGAGATTGCCGGATAAATGTGTAAAAAATTAAAAATGGGTATTTATTTAGCATGATTGCCTGTAATAAAAGTATAATCTTAATTATAAGTTTGTTGAATATAAAGTCAAATTAAACTCATTATCTGTCTTCCTTCCGGTTGGTTAACTCCGCTATCTTGTTCGCGTCAACTTTTCTTATTTTATTAAACCTTTTTCTATCTCTTTCTGTTATTTAATTCGGCGAATCTCCACTACTTCTCCGAATACAAATGAAATAAGAGGACTATTTACGCTCTTTTATGTATTATAAAAGTTACTATCTAGCTGCTGTGCATTGAGAATGCTTTACAGAAGAAATAAAAGATCTACCGTTGTGTAATTAATGTAAGAATATTGTGTCAATATTCTCTCAAGTCTTTTGTTTCCAACAGTTACAAGTAATTTAACTACCCCTTTATTATTATTATTATTATTATTATTATTATTATTATTATTATTATTATTATTATTATTATTATTATTATTATTATTATTATTATTATTATTATTATTATTATTATTTTGTTATTAAATGCTCAGGGGGGTTATCCCCGGAGTCCGATTCTCCGAGGGCCCAGCCTGAGCTCCGTCCGTTACTGCTGGACCACTCCGCACAACAAGGCGGTTAGTGATCACAGCAGGCCAAAGTCATTTCCCTTAAGAGACGGAGAGAACCAAGTAAAACAGCCTTCTGCATCCTAACTGCCAAGAACTCAGCTTTTGATGAGCAAGCTGGAACTTTGGCAAGTGAGGATACAAAAGACTGCTTCATCCCTCCTAGGACGCCAACAATCAGGACGACAAGCTTGACACGGTAACCTGGGTAAAGTTTACCAATTTCAAACAGGAGATCCTGATATATTTGTCTTTTGTGCTCTTCTTTGGCTGAGATGTTGTATTCAGCCGGGGCCGAGAACTCAATGACATAAATGTCATGAGTGGCCTTGTCGAAGAGCACAATATCAGGTTTGTTGTGATCTATCCGCCGGGTTGTTGCAAATGGCATGTTCCAATAAATTTTGTAACTGTCATTCTCAACAACCTGGGGAATATCTCCTGGCAAATAAGGCAGCACTGGTGTCACGTCAATACCGTAGCAATGACGAAGATAGTAGTACAGTACTCTCAGGGCAGCATTGTGACGCTGGATATATGCACCTCTCGCCAGCACTGGACATGCCGACAAAAGGTGCATAAGCGTCTCCGGATGTTGTCTACACCTCCTACAGGACGTGTCCGGAAGCTGCACCTGGAGCACCTTGCTACGGTACTCAAGAGTGTTAATGACACCATCTTGGCAGGCAAATATGAACCCTTATTATTATTATTATTATTATTATTATTATTATTATTATTATTATTATTATTATTATTATTATTATTATTATTATTATTATTATTATTATTATTATTATTATTATTATTATTATTATTATTATTATTATTATTATTATTATTATTATTATTATTATTATTATTATTATTATGTCAATATGATTGTGTATAATATTCATAGATATATGTTTAATAGAATGAATAGTCTTTAGTCGACTGAAGACTACTGAGCTTCTATATTTGCGAAATGAAATTCGTTATCGTCGGCAGACAGACACTGGTGAGCTTATTCACTTGCAAAAGCAAAAGTAACTCTCGGGCTGCGAAGAATAAACAAAAAAAGAAAGAGCAAAAACAGAAAATAATAACAAAATAGTAGAAGTAGAGAGTAAAAACTAAAAAAGTAAGATAATAAAAAAAGCAGTTGGTTATTTCGCTTGAACGATCGCTTACGTTAGGAATCTTTTATTTTTATTGTTTATTTTATATTTTTTTTTTTTATTCAATCTGGTTCTTTATTTTGTATACGTGAACTAAAATCCGAGGTCGTCATAGCTTTCAAGCATCGAAATCCAATTTTCTTTCCCTCTTTTATACTCCACTCAATCTCATCTCAATTTCGTTTGCATCCAGTCTCGAGACTCGTTGTTATAACGTCACACCTCGATGATCTAAATCCTTTCAGGTTAAAACAATAACATATTTTTTAGGGTTATTTTTATTTTTAATCTTATTTTCAATAATATACCCCACTAATTTTATTTTCGATAATTAATAAATCGATACCTGGCATAGTCATCATGCGATTTAAATATCGAAAAACGATTACTCACATCTAAACTCATTTTGTAATAATTATCACCATTTTTTTAATTTATTTCATCATTATTTTTCTATTAATAATAGTAATTGTATTAGACTCTCATATTTGTGACTATAATTGGGATAATTTTATTTTAAATAAAAAATAATTGGATGGTGTTATGTAATGATGGATGATGAAATTAAAAAAAGCTGTTTCTTGCAATCAAGTTGATTTTTTTTTACCGTGTAACTATCAAAATTACTTATTTAAAAAATACTTTTTTTATAGTAAATTTAGATATTTTTCAATTCAATTTTTAGTCGAAATAAAAAAAATATCGAATCATTGAATTATTTAAAAATAATTAATCAAATAATTTTTAACATAAATATTTTAAAAATATGAATAAAAAAACAAAAGTTCTAATTAAAAAAATTTACAGAAACGTGGAAAATTACTCTCGCGAGCACGAAGAGGCATCACGTAACATCCAACAGTACCTTTCGAATCCAATAAACGCTTACCTACTCGTAAAGCGATTGACGACGGATTGGAAGCGCGTAGAGGAACTGATAACAGAGGACGTGGGGAAGGCATTTGTAGCAAACATCACAATCTCCCGTAGCGACCTGAAATTTCCGACGGACGAGGATCTAAACGGCGCTGCGGTGGCCCTCATGAGACTGCAGGACACGTACAAGCTCGATACATCCCAGGTCGCCAGGGGTGTCCTCAACGGTGTCCAGTACAGCACCGGCTTAAGTGGTCAGTATCCCAAGCCCCGAATCCCGATTACGATGTCACCCGCTGGTTGTACTCAACTACTACAACTAAATCTACTCCATACCCCTGTTACTCCAGAATTACTCGATATTTGCCATTACATTAATCCATTGCTCTTTCGACATCGACAATCCACTTAACTCAACAACTTTATACACAAAACCCATAAACCTCTTTACTCTACACTCTACACTTTCCATACTATCCTCTTCTCTTCTCTTCTCTTCTCTCCTTTACCATGTACTTGCTCCGTAATACCCATACATACCTGTTTACTAGTTAGTCCAACCACTTTGCCTATCTATCAACATACGTACGTACATACTGCATATTACAAACGTGTACATCGATTTTATCAACACGATATCCCAAAGACATTGTCAAACACTCAAAAGTCTGTTTACTGACACATAACCCGTGTGCATCTAAATAAACATTTATATTTTATATTTCATCTGTAACCAGACATAGACGTGTATCATTGTCAATCATCGCTTTACTGGTATCAATGTAAATAGACGGAGTTGCCACTCTAGAGTAACAGCTTGGCAAATAACATCCTATTAAACTATCAGACACTATTATTATTACTCAATATTTACTCAACAATCCAAATGTATTTAAATACTTTTCAATCTCTATTTATTTGCAACCACCTTCTACATCTACATATAGGTCTGACGAAAATAATCAATCAGAATTTTCCTGTTAAATAAAAAGTTTAAATTACTTTTATAAGTTATTCTTTTAAATTTAACAACCGATATTATTAATTTATAATTTTTTTATAACAACAATCGTTAAATTTTAATGGAGCGCACTGAGAAAAAAAAATTATTTCCAAAAATAGAAAGGATTTATTCTCGCAAACCATTTGAATTAATTAATTTTTTGACGAAATAATATTAACATTTGTTTTTATTATGAAAACGAAAAAACAAACCAATATTTTAAATTTTAATAAAATCTTATTATTTTATTATTAACTTACATAAAATTCCAACGTTTTATTTTAATATTAATTTTGAAAAGAACAAAAATTTCTCCAAAATATTTAACCGTAACAAGTACCAATTCAATAGTTATTAGCGACACAACTAGCCAGTTAACAGGCAGTAACTAGAAGTTCAATAGCATCAAAACGTCACGGATACAAAGCACCAAGAGAGTGAGAAAAGCTACGGATGAATTCCTAACCACAGGTCGTTGGTGTTCCCGGGCTTTCTCTTGGTATCACAGTTCCATAAAGCTAGCTATTACTCTTGAGCAATAACTGCCTCCACGGTGTTCAATGTTCGGTGTTCAGTATATATTCTCCGCCGAGAGCAGTTGCTCGTCCACCGTCAAGCATTCACTACTACGAACCGTGCTTAACGGCCTCCAGGCAATCTGGGCTCCCCAGTGACCGCGTCTAACCCGAAATTCTCTCTCAGAAGCAAACCCCTTGAACGCCGACCACAACACAATTCTAACTACTCGATTGCCTTCCAGCATTTTACTTTTATTTTTCATTCTCTTCTATTTGTTAATTCAATAAAGCAAAACCTCATCTTCATTTTAATTATTATTATTATTATTATTATTATTGCTATGAAAATTTTTAAATATATTTACACATTCAGCCTAAATAAATACAATCTAATCAAATATGTACTCAAAAAACAAAATTAAAAAAAAGAAGGGAAAGTGGAAGTGGGTGTAACTTCTCCTCTTCCTTTCATCTGGCTTTAATTTTATTTATTACAAGTTCAACGGTATGAATAATCCAAACGTTAATTAACAAACAAACCGACTTTTTACAAATAGAGTAAATTTCTTGTGTGTTTTGTATCAAGGTTGGAATTCATAATATAAATAAAAAGAGAACAGCACAAAATAGTTGTAGCGAATGATGGAAAATGTGATAGATATATCATGTGATATATCTACGCGTACGTCTATCTCTGATAAAAGAAATAGAAGCTTGATGTAAAGCGAGGTAGGTATAGAAGAGTAGAGTAGATATTATTTATAACTATAATAATAACTCATGCAGTCGCGATTGTTAATTCGTATGTAGTAGAATGTAGAATGTAGTATAGAATGCATTCACCTAAATGTCATTCCACCCTCATCTTCACTCTCACCCCCGATACACCTCTCTGTATAACAATGAATGCGTAGCATTTGATAGAGCGGCAATATAATGGGTTTATCTCTTTGCTTTTCCAGCCGGCGACTGCTTCGAGCTTGGACGCCAGTCATACAATAATGGCGACTATTATCACACTGTGTTGTGGATGCAGGAGGCCATGAACCGGCTGCAGGATGAACAAAATAGAACTACATCAAACAAGCCAGATATACTTGAGTATCTTGCCTTCTCAACTTATATGCAAGGTATCTATCTCTTTTTGATATCGCTAATAACTTCTTTTTTTTAAGCAATAAAATAGACGCGACTGTGACAGAAGGGATGACAAGACATGGAATTGGATTCACATTTTTTTGTTGTGAGAAATAATTTATTTTTTTTTTTGTCAAAAATTCATTTACATTAGACAGATTAAAAAAATTAATTTTTTTTTTTCCTTTAAAAAAATAATTTTTTTTATCGTTTATTGATATACAAATAGGTCTTTAGTAATTTTTTGATAAGTTTACTTCTTTAAAAGTTATTTAATGTCAAAGTTTAATTTTGGAGTTTTTTTAACTTTTTAGCGAATCTATCCACTTCATTATAAAATTTTGTTTCAAATATTTTTTGAAAATTTTCTCGAGCTTCTAAATAATTTCACTTATATTAATTTGATCAAAAAACGTTCTTTAGACATTTTTTATAAATTTAAAAATTTTCTAAAATTATTATGGGATTTTGAAAAATAAAAGTCTTTATTTTTAAACCAGTCTAATGTACCAGAAAAATTGTTGAGAAATTTTGAAATAAGAAAATAGTTGTAGAATTGGAGCAGCTTTTTATTTTCTGAGCAACCCATTTCCCCAGAGAATTGTTTAAAAAAAAAATATCAGGAGTTTTTGTGCAAAGGGTAGAAATTTAAACATAACAGCGCTACTCCACGATCGTGTATAAAATAAGTTCTTGGAGTGAGACGGAATTGCTTACTAAAATGCATTATAAATAGGTCGATTAATTTTTAATCTATATGTACGCTTTACTTTTCAGTATTTATTTATTGTGCTGTAACTTTAATGCTCGGTGTTTTACTTTGGCAAGTTTCGGGCATTAAATATTTATCGGTTGCGATGCAGTGGAATGGTACACAGTAATACAAACTACAGACAGTACAGTAGACGTAAAACTCTGCATGTGGAACTCGGTGAAGAAGACGGATAATAAAATTTAAATAAAAATAGACCCAAGTGGAAATATTAAATCGGAATGTAGATGTTCCGATGAATAAAAAAGTTGGGCAGAGTCTCTTTGGGAAAGAAGAAATAGAAATAGAAGCTAGGAGCCAGGAGACACATATTACTCGTGGGAAGGTATTTGGTATTCACGAGACGCCGCTGCTGGGAATAAATAGCCCAGTTGTAACTCAATTTATTTGTTGATCGATCCCAAGTCAAATGTAGACGCCGTTTACAGTTCGCGCGAGTTTGCTTACCGCTCAGTAAATAAATGGTTTATTGGTTTACAGGTAACGTTGCGCGTGCCTTGAGTATGACAAATGAGCTACTTGAACTTGTACCTAGCCATCAAAGAGCCTTGGGCAACCGGGCGTACTATCAGGAGGAGATACAAAAGAGCCAGGGCAAGAGGAAGCGCGGTGAAGACGGAAAAAATGATCTTACTCTTGCTAGCCAAGTAAGTATTTTATTTGATATCAAGTATACACTGGTAGAAAAATTTGTTTGATTTGAAAAACGAAATCTTGAATCTAAAAAAGTATTTTTTTAACATATCTTCGTTAGGAAACTTAGTAGTTTTTTAGATATGAAACTTTACCTTTTTTTGACCATAAAAAATTCAATTTGTTTCTATTTGTTGAATTTTTGAAGAAAATTTATAATTTTATGTCGATTTAAAATATATTTCTTTTATTATTTAATTGCAAAAAAGAATTGAAATTTTTTAACTTTTAATTAATGATTTAGAAAAACAAGATAAAAAAAATTTTTTTTTTCGATTTTCTATGCCTAAAAAATAATGAAGAGCTACATCTAAAAAATTATCAAAATTTTTTCTGCTAAATTTAAGGTGATCTAACTTTTAAAATAATTTTTTTTCTCTTAAGTTTTTCACCAGTTTCAATAAACTATTAATGAAAATTGTCACTCAATATTATACAACTTATTAATATAAAATAATTTTATTACAGCAATTTACAGTCGCTGAAAAGAAAGTAAAACCAATAGAGGAAATGACAGAACGTGAGCGTTACGAAATGCTTTGTCGCGGCGAAGTTCCAATGTCACCTCAAATCCAAAAAGACTTAAAGTGTCGTTATGTCGATCGTGGAATTCCATTTCTAAAGATCGCGCCGTTCAAGGAGGAAGAAGCTTATCTCGATCCACGTATCGTTATATATCACGATGTAATAAGCGACGCTGAAATTGACACGATAAAAAGATTAGCGCAGCCTAGGGTGGGTATTCTATTTCTCCACATATATAGAACTAAAACTGTTACTTTTATTATTGTTATCTTACGTGATATATTAAATGAAATACTATATTTTTTATTTTTATTTGTTTTGCTTTATTAAATTAAACTTTAACTGTTATTTTTATGTTTATGCTTATTGTTGAATATCGAGCATGTGTGTACTTGTAGGAGGTTGTTTATCGATTATATTACACCGTGTATCGAGGAGGCATTTACCTAAATGTTGTGATTACAGTTTAAACGTGCTACCGTGCAAAATTACAAGACTGGTGAACTGGAAATAGCCAACTACCGAATCAGCAAGAGTGCATGGCTCCAAGAGTACGAGCACAAATACGTACAAGCTGTGAGCCAGAGAGTAGAACATATGACCAATATGACTGTCGAGACTGCGGAGGAGTTGCAGGTGGTCAATTACGGTATTGGAGGGCATTACGAGCCGCACTTTGACTTTGCAAGGGTAAGCAATTTTATACAATTATCGAGTCTGGAAATAGCTCGTTTCTCAAATTTATCGATTTAATTGCCCGTATCTTGATTTCAGAGAGAAGAAACTAATGCATTTAAGAGCCTTGGAACTGGTAATCGCATCGCTACTGTTTTATACTACGTAAGTTTTTGTTATCTTTATTGTTATTGTTTAAATTTTTAAACAATTCGTTCATTTTTTTTTTTTTTTTTTTTTTTAAATAAAAAAAACATTATTGTTTCTTACTCTCAGGAGCTTTAATTTTATATTTTTTTTATTACTCATTAAAATTTTATTTTTTCCATCAACTACATAATAATAATAATATGCACATATTTCAACACTGAATTTTCGTAATAAAATACATATAAAATGAAACAAGAATACATAAAAAAATTGAATTTACAATAAAATGGATCGTAGATTTTTATTTTATTTTTATTCTAAAAATATGTCAATTTGTGACGGAAAAATTTTTTTTATATTTCACTGAAGTTTGCTAAAACTATAATTGGCGTAAAAAAAATTTTTATGGATAATGAAAAGTAGAATTTTTTTTTTAACTTGAATAATTTTACAATTAACAGCAAGACCTGTAAAAAAAATAAAAGAACAATAGTCCTATTTTTATTTCACAGTTATAAAAAATTTTTAATATTTTTTTTTTTTTTTTTTTTTTTTATTGAAGTGTATTTTGATGTATTATACAAGTTTGAGATAGTTTAATATTATTTGATTTATTATTAATGAATTTTTTTAATTATTCACAGATGAGCGATGTTGAACAAGGAGGTGGTACAGTATTCACCGCAATAAATATATCTTTGTGGCCAAAAAAGGGCAGCGCTGCATTTTGGTATAATTTAAAACCTAATGGAGAAGGAGATTACAAAACGCGACATGCTGCTTGTCCAGTTTTAACAGGCTCTAAATGGGGTAAATATTTATATTATATATATATATATATATATATATATATATATATATATATATATATATATATATATATATATATATATATATATATATATATATATATATATATATATATATATATATATATATATATGTGTGTGTGTGTGTGTGTGTGTGTGTGTGTGTGTGTGTGTGTGTGTGTGTGTGTGTGTGTGTGTGTGTGTGTGTGTGTGTGTGTGTGTGTGTACAGTTAATAAAATTTTTATCGTTTTGTTATAAATAAATATTAAATATTTTATTAAATAAATAGTTGCGAATAAATGGCTGCACGAGAGAGGCCAAGAATTCCTGAGGCCGTGTACGTTAGAAAACCAGCCGCCAGACGACGATGTAGGAAGATATTAAAAGATTTAGCTGATCAGTGAACTGGTCATCCCCTCGGGATCTTCAGCATCCTCTACGTGACTTTTGTGGCGAAACGATTGGACAAGAATCTTAATGAGATTACTATACAATACCGAGATCAGAATTAAGATTAATAAAGTGGATAGTTTTTTCTAGAAAATGATAAAAGAGAAAACAAAGATTAAATACTGCTAGAACGGAGTCTCAGTCACCAATTTATATTGTAATTAGTTTATCTTTTGGCAGTGAGTGTTTATAAAAATTATTATTACAACATATCTCCATTTGTCTAGTGGTTTTTAATAATACGGCTTTTATTAATATTTTAAATTTACTCACTTTTACAGGCATTCATTTTATTATTTTTACTTAAAATTACTGAGAAAAATTTTTAATAAGCTTTGCCATGAAAAGTATGTTTTTTTTTGTTGCAATAATTTTCATAAATAAAAAATAAATTCATCAATTAAACAACTTTTCATGGCCATTTTTATTTTGTACTGTAAAAATATTATTGTATTTGTAATAGACAATATATATATAAGTTAATTGTTATTTACTAGATCACCGATCGTGAATAACAATAAAAAAGTCTGCAAGTTTACTCGTTAATCATTAAAAACCTCCAGTAGCCAGTAAAGATAGTCCTATCCAAAAACTAAAAAAAAAAATAGTTATCACTTGATAATAAATAAAATAATTAAAAACACTGTAAATTTTCAACAAACCAATCCAACGGATAGTTTTTACAATTAGTATACTAATTAAGATACCTATTAAGTTTGCAACGGTACAACCATGACAATGAAAAATTTATAATTATTTATTAGTTATATTAATATTACCTGCAAATATTGTATTTACAAACACAAAATTTTATTTGCTAATTTGAATAAGACCAAATATAACAATTACATTTAATTATATAATTTAAAGCAATGAACAAAAAAAAAATTGAATTTGTTTTTATTAATAATTATAGGCAAACCATTGTAATTATAAAAAAAAATTTATTAAGTTTATCGCTAACAATAATTAATAATATTAATTAAATATAAATATAACAACGTAATGAATTATAAAATTATTATAATATATGTTTATATTTGTGCATATATTATTAAATATTATATTTAATTTTATAATAAATAATAATACAATACACTTATTGTTAAAAAATTATTAAATAATAATATTAATAATACCTTATTCATTTTAGTTTCAAGTATAAAATCGGCCGCGAAATGAGCAACTTGACTCGCGATTAAAAAAGGTTGATTGAGGGCCTTATTCATAACTGTGTATTTGGGAAAAGTGAATGAGCCATTGTGAGAAATAACGAGTGGTAATATCGAAGCAAAAGCCGTGCAATCATATAAATTTGAGTATTCATCATATATGTATAAATTTATATATATCACATCACACCATCAGCTTCCATCATTCGTGCTGGGTTCTTTGGCGTCAATCGAGTGCATGGGTACGTGAATGAATGCAAAGTGGACGCCAGAATATGAGTATCAGTGTGTGAGTATGTGAGTGGGTGCCCCAACTATTCAAACGTAAAACCACACTCTCTTAAACGCCGACACGGTGAAATTCTAACTAGATCGATCGATGGGTCAGACCCATTACTACCAGAGGGATGATCCTCATAATCACTATCATCATCTAGGAATATAATAAGGTATATAATGTGGTGCTGCCAACATCGGCGTCAGCAGTAACGTTTCTTTGATCAAACTATTATTATTATTATTATTATTATTATTATTATTATTATTATTATTATTATTTATACTATTAAGAGAATAAGCAAAATTTTGTGCCTTTTCAAGATTTCACATCATTCTCACCAAAAGTCAATTTATTATAATAAGAATTTCGGCTGCATTTGAAAATGCTCTATCTTGAGATACATAATTAAGAAATGACCTTGTATCTCGTGAACTATTGACATTTTTAAAGATATAAGCTCATCCCGATGTTACACTCATCGAGACCTTTCATTTGAGTACCCACATCAATTTTTCATATATTTATATATATTATATATATGTATATATGAAAAATATATAAAAATGCATGTGGGTACTCAAATGAAAGCTCTTGATGAGTGTAACATCGGAATGAGTTTGTATCTTTAAAAACTTCAATATTTAAGAAAGTACAGCGCAATTTAACAAAAGTAATTATTTAATAAAGCAAAATTTTATTTATTTATATTTCACAAGTCACGGCAGTCACATAGTGACTGTAAGGTTGCTAGTTGATATTATTTTTATTATCATTATCACCACACATAGAATAATCCCTAGGACTATACTGCAGAGTTTAGGCTCTGGGAAATGAGAGACAACGGAGATTAACCCAAGGATGAAGTATAAGGTAAAGCAGCAACGGAGATGCTAAAATTACTACCACGTGGATGCATTAATGAAACGACAGCATAAGCGAGCGAAAACTCAACCAAGCGTTACGACTTTAGCTCTTAATTGAAACTCACGACGAGCTACCGGGTGCTGGGTCGTTTGACAGCATGTCACGTTCATAAGCCCCAGATGGTATGCTCTTGCTCCAACTACAGGTACTTTATCAATTTAAATTTAGACTGAACCAATCCAAATCCACGTCAATTAAAACTAATACACCTACTCAAAGTTATCTGGATACTCATATATTCGTGTTACTTACATATTATTCCCTCAGTACATAACAAGAAACTCAATACAACATAATATAATACAATACAAAATAACTAGGTTTTTTTTATCGACATTCTTGTCAAGGACAGAATAAGGAGTAAAGAGTAAAGAGTGTAGAAGGAAAAGGAACGTCTTTCACATCACATCATGGATTTATAAATATCCTTGTGCGAGCATAATAGTCTTGTTCTGTGGATACTAAGAATAGTGTCTCATATTCTGATACTGAATCGGAATCCTCAACTGAACTCAACTCTGCAGAGGAGCTTACGGTGCAGTTTTCCTTTGAACTCCAAAGACCCAAAGAGTAACTCATCCCATCCGCTTTGCAGTTTTGTGCAAACACCGCACAGACTCTTTTGTAGTTAGTGAGCTCGCATTACACACTTGAGGATCTTTTTATTCTTCTATGTCCGTATTCACACATTTATATTAATTTTTCACGGTTTTTCATCAAATTAAAGCTCCTTTGATGGATACTTTTTTTTATTTTATCTCAAAATGTTAATCTAGGTCAGTTTTAATTATAAAGTCATTAAAAAACGTTAGTGATGATTGATTTTTTAAAGATAAAAAATTTTATAACTGCACTGAAAATTTGAAAGGCTTAAATTAATAATTAATGTTACAGGTTTTGGGATTTTTTTAATGAATAAATTATGATTAAAAGTTATTACAGAAAAATTAAAAAAATTTTTTACGAAAATTAAATTGTTAAACATTTAACAATTTTTAGGAATTTTTTTTTTTTCAAGAAAAATTTTTTTTAGATAGTAGCTAGTATAATCCAGATCACAATAAGTATAATCTAGATTATAATGAATATAATCCAGATATCACTGAGTATAATCTGGGATAATATCCAGTGTCATTTTGTTCTTTCCGTGTAGAATTAAAAAAAAATTTGTCCTAATTTAATTAATAAATATATAAAGTTAAAAAAAATTATTATAATTTATTTTTCTTTAGATCAGGATCTAAAATTTTCACAAGAAATCTTTCTTCTCAAGATCGTAAGATAAAAAATTTGATGGAGGATGAAATAAGGAGTTTTTATTGTGGGTGTAACATAAAAAATTTAATAGACTCAAATAAAGCTCTAGCAAAGCTTTATTGTGTTGAATGATGGGTGATAGGATAGCGAAGGCGAAAGCAAAGAGAAGTAGTAAATGTGATAGTAGGTCAGACGTGGAGTTGCTTTCTGGTCGGCTGGCGATTTTACCTAACAAATATCAAGAGAAAAACATAAAATAAAATAATAAAGGGAAGCCTCACTTTGGCTTTTCGATATCGAGCGATGCTTCGCGGTTGAATAACATTTTGATGCTCCACCAAACGTTTGAGCAACCTTACTTATACTGGTGCTAGTATCAGTCACCTCACATTCTGCACTCTCGTATTTTCTCTCAGCATATTTATAATACTAGGTAGCAAAATGGCTAGTAGCTGCCAGCTGTAGACATTCTCAATTTTTTATTTTTCATTTTATGTTTTTCATATCTGTGTAGTTATTACTATTACTAGTCTAGATCTATGGAATGAGCATAAAAGATTCCAATTTCAGCGAGTCGACTTTGTTGAATGCCTTTGACGGGCTTCACCATCTCAACATTCAACAGAGGAATACTCGTGACCTTACTAGATGTATCAACGTCTACTTGGAAATCTCTGCCCTACTTTTTATTCGCTAAATAAAGTATTTGTTTATACTTCATGTTTAATTATTTATATTGACTTTAAAAAATTTTTCTTTGTTTTATTAAATGATGAATCTTTCGGAGAGTATCCGACCTAATGAACTTTAGCAAAATGAATTATAAATTTTTATTATTAATTCATGGATATTTAACTATTTTTTTTTTTTTATTATAATTTATTTTTTTAATTATATGAAATGTCTGCTATTTATTAATTTTCCAAATATTTACTTATTACTTATGTTTTTTCAATGAAAATTGTAATTTTAAATATGATTATTATCATGTCCGAAAGACTCGGATGCAGAATTTAAAAATTTTTTTGGACAAAAATAATAAAAAATTTTTAAATTATGTCATTAATAATATAATATTATTAAAAAAAAAATTAATTTGATTTACTACGACTTAATATTACAAATTTATATAAATTTTCAATCCAAAAAAAAACCGACAAGATAGTTTTTTGATATTTTTAGATAGCAATAGTCCAGATTTATATATTATTTTAGTGACATAAAATATTACACATTTAATTAATTTTTAGTTGGAAAAATATTTGTTTAATTCACTAATTGTTTACATAAATGGAAGATTTTCTGAAATAAAGTTAGTAAATTTTCTAACGTGAAATTTTACAATTATAAATTTAAATAAATTTTTTTTTACCTAAAATAAAATATATTTTTTAAAATTATTAACAACTAAGTTGAAAACCTTCTGTAATATAAAAATTAATTTTTTTTTGTAGAATCTAGATCATTTTTTAAATTCTCCCACAAATTGAATGCTGACTTAAATCGTCGTAATAACATTACCTTCAGAAATAATGAAAAAAGTTTGAATCCTTATTAACAAATGATTTCGATAGAAAAACCTTTTCCCTCAAAAGAAAGTCCATACTTGACAGATTTCTTATCAATTTAATTCTCACTATTCACGTAAAAGTTCTCACAATATTCCCGGTTAATTTTAATAAAATTTAAATTCAATATAAATCTACCCTATTAATATAATTTAAATATATCTCCAGTTTATTTATAATTAAAATAAACAATGAAAAAATCTAATATTATTATAAATTAAATGAAAATCAATCTAATAATTAAAAATTTTTAACACAACATCATAATTAACTTTCCTAATTATCTTTGACATTGATCAATAAAAAACTCATCATAATCATCAATTGCGAATTAACCTTGCAAGGCCAGACAGAATAATTTAAAAATAAAAATTTGCCCTCTAAATACTCAATGATAATTTCTAATAAAAGGTCACTGAAATTCCGGTCACGTAAATATTAATCTGCATTGGGCGGGGAGTTGTTGTAAAATTCAGTGAAAGCTTTTAAATAAATAAAGCTGTCTATTGGCTTGCATGTATAAAAGGTACTTGTAAAGGATTATTATATAAATATACATGTATAGAAGACTGTTTGACAATAGATTGGTCAGCAGAGAGCCATGAATGTCCTACCGAGCACAAAACAATCACTTGTCCCAATTTCCAATCAGTAAGCAACAGGCTGGAGACACAAACGGGCAGACCGCCAGTTCAGGTTATCATGGAAATTCGCACGTAATGGATCGCTTTTCTCTTTCACTCATTCTATTGTTAAATCGTTGGATGAATTCCGCACCCGGCGCTTAATCAATATCTATTATAGAAAAAAAGTCGATCATTGTTTACCGAGGAACAAATTTTTTCACCGTCTAAAACTACACAAGCGATCATCTGGAATCTATAAATAAATAAAAACACACACACATGTATGTATGTGGACATGGATGAGGTATTTATTAATACATGTGTGATGTGTGGGTTTAATTTGTCTAGACTAGCAGTTCAGTCGTAAAAATAAAAACTAATTGAAAGATATTATTTAAACACATTTATTATTGATTTTCAATATTTTTTTTAGTCACTTTTTTTTTTTTTTTATTTAACAAATACACATTCTGTGATGTCAAGCGCATCACTGAGTAATATCTGGATCGCGGACAATATTGTTTTCTGGGTGAAGATATTACGCCGTTGTGACCAAGATGACAAAGAGCGAGAGGGCGAGAGAAAGAGGGAAAGAGTCGATAAATAATAACTCAAAAAAAAATTAATAGTTAAGTTTTACTATTAAAATAAAAAATGATAAGATGAGAAAATTATTTGATTAAAATATTTTTAATTTACCCCCGGTAATAATCGGTTTAACTGTCGATAATTGCTCAACGGTGGTAACTCCATCCCTTCTTCCTCTTACACTTTTTTTCTAATCATTATTCCGCCGCTTAACGAGGGATTTGTTCTCTGACAAATGATAGAGACGGTATAGGGGAAATCCGATGGAAAAAAATTAATTTATTCTTTTCCTTCTGCTCTTTTTATTGTGATTACTTTTTTCATCATTATTATTTTTATTATTATTTGATTCAATAATCCGCTCAATTTTTCTCGTTTCATTATCTTCAAGGTTATCTCTCACTTTCTTGCATTAACTTTTTGTAGCCACTTTCATTTTCCGGCTTAGCAATATCTCTTATCATGTGTGCCTTGTGTTTATTTATTTATTTATTTTTTTCATATATGTATCATGTAAGTATTATATATTGTTGTCATTTTTCTAGAAAAATACATTTATATATATATATATATATATATATAGGTAGAAGATGAAATATATATTTGGAGGGATTGATAGACTCTGTAGTATTTATTTATTTTTTTTTTTTTTTGTACTTGAAATAAAAAGCTTAAATTTCTCAAAAAATTTGTAATCTAACGCATATTAATGTAAATACAATTATAAATAGTTAAATTAATTAAAGATATGTATTTTTATTTTGTGTAGGACTTTTGAACTCCAAACCCGCTTTAAGTATTCAAAATACGAGGTAATAAATAAACTTTATCATGGTTACTTTGTGAGGAACGACCGCCAATTTGTCTTTTAAATTTTTGATTTTTCATTTAATATAATCTTGCATAAAGTCAAAATTTTTGATAAATTTAATAATATTAAAAACAAAAAATTAATACATTTTTTATTAAAAATATGCAGTCAAAAATTGAAAATTTTTTTTAATTGCTCGATTTATTTAAAAAAAAATATTAATTAAAGAAGAAAAATTTTTTTTTTTCAAAAAAATTCCTCACTCACAAAGTAACCAGTTTAAGATTAAGTTCGATTGAAGAAAAACAAAATCCATGAGTATTTAATTACAAGATTACGTTTTCAATATCATATCGTAACATTATTTCCTGTTGATGGGAATAAAATGTTTTCATCATATTATAATATAGTATGTATATACCTTTACAACGAACAATGTATAATAATTTGATCACGAATATTGATCGCATTATAATGTAGTGAAAGACATGACGAGCCGTAATATAAGTAATTCATGATCGTGAATAAAGTCCTTTATATCATAGTTGATGGTTCCGTATACATCTCATACTTTTTATTGGATAAACTAAACAATTGTCTTTTAATAGACGTGTATATCCACGTAAATATACATATATAGAAGAAAAAAGTCTGTGTATATGAATATTACCATGCTCGAGTATATAAATAATCTTCAATTTGATAAAAGGATTTGCTTCAATAGACAGCTAACTCATACATTTTAGATAAATATAAATATAAATATAAATAGAGTTGTATATATACAGATTTTATTTAATTCTTTGAAATTCACATCTCGCAAAATATACTTGAATCTGATCAAAAAGAGCGTAAAACTTTTGAAACTGGTTCAAGCTTTAAATCATTTGAATCTCGATACTACAAAGTCCGGTATTCAATCAATCGGTAGCTAATTCATTAATTAAAAAAAAAAAAATTTTATTTTCCGGTTGGCAAGATTAAGAGTAATTGATATCATTGAAAAATATATATGTTTTTTTTTTTTAATTAATTATCCTTCATCGGTAATTTACTTTTAATTAATAAACTATCAAACAATTAACAGCAAATTGAACGTTAAATTAAATAACTAGAATAAAATAAAAAGTACATTAATATTGTTATGATTATTATGAAGTAAAGTAAAAAAATAACCGTTTATGTTAGGTCGAAGGCAAGAATTTTTTTAAAGCCCATTCTGTCAATCTCTTGAGAAGAAATACGAGGTCATGCAGTCGCTGTGAAGGAAAAAATAAAAATAATAAAAGATGAAAGATGATGATTAAATTGACGACGTCGGATTGAAAAAACTAAACGGACACATTTAACATTACTTGAAACAATAAATAATCTAGCATTATATATCTCGTAATTTGTTATACAATTAATAAACTCTGGTATTATTGCGCGAGTATTTAAACTGTCGCGTAACAAGACTCGAACTCGATTTATATCGCGAGTATCCATAAATACAATGTAACGTCATTTTTCATTATTATTATTATTATTATTATTATTATTACCGCTTAATTTTCACCAGTTCACATTACATATAATATATTTTGTTTATATTAATATATACGCAACTCTCAGATAAAACTCTCAATAGAATATATCGCTAATAGACATCGTGTCCTAACAAACGTTGATTAAATTCATTTTATTGATCCTTTGAACTCCGCCGGGGGTCTATCAAAGGACCTGATTACTTTACCCGAGAATTTACGCTTCTTTATTTATATATATATATATATATATATATAATTGATTTTATTGTGTTTTTATATGATACTGAAAGTAACAGACGTCCAATAATATTTTATAGCAATTTCTCGATTAAATAGTTTAATGTATATTTTATATTGAAAATAAAAATTTCAAAAATACTTCGATATTTAATTTCTCAATTTTTTTCTATTGACATATTTTAAAATTGTACGCCTAGTATTTTCACTGTCATATTATTCTTATATGTTTTTTTTAGTATTGCAAAAAAACAATCAATTAATTAAAAATTGGTAATAAGTATTTTATAATCATGAAATAAATTTGAAGGTCAAAATTTTTAATAATAATAAATCTTGAAAAAATTTTCAAGATACATTTAATTTTAGTGCAAAAAAAATTCAAATAGTGCGCGCTTTTACTTTTTTGAAACGTCTTGTCACACTTCACAAAAGTAATGAAAGTTCTTTACTTAATTTTAACAGTAATTTCCAGAAATTCCTTGAGAATTGAAGTAAAATTTTTTTAAGTTATATCTGATTTTATTAAAAAACAAAATTCAAGTAGCGCGCGCTTTTACTTTCTCGTAACGCCTTTACATTTCACGGAATTAATTCCATAAAATGTATAAATTACACAAAAAATATAAATTTGTATCCATTTAAGAACCGATTTTTTCACTTGATTGTTAAAAATTGCAGCACCAATAAAATTTATCTTCAATAAAATGTTATTTGTTTTCTATATAGTCCATGTGTATGTGTACAAGGCGATTGTGTAAAACCTTAAGGTTAATAATATATTAATTAATTTAAATAAGTAACGATGGTCCAGAGCATCGTAAACGGCTTTAGAACAATTACGTCAATCATCTTAATGAATATAAGAGTTGTCATCAGTATTTTAGTCATCAATAAATTTTATCAATAATGTATGTATATATCAATATATCACGATGTTTAGGTCTGATGTGGGAAACAATTAAATCGCTCGCCTTTACTTGTTACTCCCCTGTGTATAGTTATAGTTGTTGTCTTGTTTGTAGTTGCTGTTGTTGTTGCTGTAGTTTTAGCCGCTATCTCTTTAAATCTCGTAGTTACGGAACTTGTTAACAACTTCGCTGGACGCCTGGGAGTCCCAGTTGAGATCGCGACGAGCCCCGTAGTGAATATTAGCACCCCCTTCGGAGGCCCGTCTGTGTGCGTTCGCTGGCTGTCCTCTTACGTGTCCTGGAGATCCGCCGGCGCCGCTTCCGTCGGGCAGCATTCGGTCTTTCGTCTTTGGTGTGCTCCAGTGCATTGACTAAACAGATTAATTGATTGTCCGGATTAAATTACATTGAAATTTAATTTTAAGCTTCGCTTAAAAAATTTTTTCACTCGAATTTTTATTCAATTATAAATTATAAAAAACATCAACAAATTAATTTTTTTTATGATTGATTAAAATTTCTTATAATTTAATTATTTAAATACATTTAAAAAAAATAAAATATTGTTTGAAAATTTATGAATTTAATTTTAATGACCTGTTTAAAATTCACTGAAAAATAATGCAATTGGGTGAACGAGTAAGGACTAGAAAGCTTTTAAAATAACAGAGTTAGAGAAGGCGAGAAAATTGACGTGCAATAACAAAGTAAAATGTCACGTGATGAAATTTAAAAACCGAGTATTATTTTTAAATATTAAAAGAACTTTTAAGCGCGTCTTGTATAAACTCCGAGCTCCATAGTTGTATAAGCTGGATAAACTTTTCTAATGATGGTTAAAAATAACTCGCATTATTTATCAGGAATTACATAACGCAGAAATGAAAACTATGATCTAAGAATTCACGAGGAAAATCAAATTTCCTTACACTGACTTGTGTTTTATATCCAAGGGAATTAAACTGATTTAAATAAGTAGGTAAATTTATGCATTCCTTTCTTGTTATTAAATAACTTTTAACTTATAAGTTAACAAACTTGGGGTAAATTATTTTAGAGTAATTATAATAAGTTTTTGCTAAATAAATTATGATTATAAATTGTAAAAATTTTTATTTTTAATGCATTCAGTAAAAAAAATAATTAATGGCTTTTTATAAAATTCACTGTTAGATAAATTAGTATTTTATTATTTAAAATAACGAATTCATAGGTGTTATTTTTTCTATAAATCCAAAAAAGGACAAATTAAAAATAAAATTTTTTTTTAATGTAACTTGTTAAAAAAATTTCAATGTAAATTATTTTTGATAAAAAATTAATTACAAAAGAATCTTTTTTTTATAAATTATTCAAGATAAAAAAAAATATTAAAAAGTAGAAATTACAAAAAAAATTTTTTTTAATTAAAAAAATTATCATATTTTTAAATTTATAATATAAAATTTCCAAACATCAACTACTTTGCTGTGTTGATATAAATATAAAAAAAAAAAAATAAATAAAAATTTAATAAAGTTCAATCAATTAAAAGTTTATTACATAAAGTAAAATTACCCGTTCTCATATTTACA
The DNA here is from genome assembly GCF_013202065.1 of Cotesia typhae. Taxonomy (NCBI): domain Eukaryota; kingdom Metazoa; phylum Arthropoda; class Insecta; order Hymenoptera; family Braconidae; genus Cotesia; species Cotesia typhae. The sequence continues at coordinate 7,279,672 of NW_027423757.1, read as the reverse complement.
CTCCCGTTTAGAGTATCATTAAATTAAATTTAATATAAAGTATAAAATACCTGGTGAACATGCTCTTTCATCCCAACCCACTGCTTATAGCTGACCTGGACTCCGCTGTGTCGCCATTTATCGTAGTTGCTTCTTTTCTCTTGGTCGCAAAGTATCTCTTTGGCATTCTGAATAAAAATTATATTAAATTATTGATCATTTGGCAGATATGCGCAGAAGATAAATATCATGTAATCAACTATTTATTCGTTATATTTCATCAGTCATGTATTTACTCACAAAACATAAAACACAAAACAAATACATTTATAGCTGACATGTATAGTTGCACAGTTACACTTAAAAATATTATATTTAAATAAAGTTGATGGTCGGTACATTATAATTATAATAATAATAATTAATAACACCGACAACAATAATAAATTTTTACCTTGAGCTGCTGAAACTTTTCCTCAGCTTCCTTGTTGCCCTCGTTCTTATCTGGATGGTACTGAAGTGCAAGTACTTTATACTCAGCTGTTATTTGTTCGACCTTAAAAATAAATTAATTAAAACAGAATTCATTAATTTTAATTTTTTTTAATTTTGTTTAAATATTAAAAATATTTAAAATAATTTTTTTTTTAATAAAATTAAAACACTTTTAATGAAATAACTTAATTAAAAAAATTTGCATTCAATTATTAACAATTAAATTAAATTGAATTACCGTCGCAGACTCGTCACACCCAAGAAGGGCGTAAAAATCTTCATCGTCGCTCCGCTTATAATTGATAACATCCTCGACGCTCATGTTTACTTGACGGTAATTTCTGTAAAACTGAAACGAAAAAAAAAGTAAATGATATTGTCACACGTATAGCAAGAGACGATAAAAATAAAAAATAGCTAAACAATTTATAGACTATCGAATAAAGTTATTTGTACCGAGCGGCAAGTGATAAAAGCAAGTTTTAAATGAGAAACTTTTTATCGAATAAAAAATATACTCGAATAACCGAGTATGTCAATGTTTCTCACCTGTTGCCGTTACTGTTGGACACCCAGGCAGTAAGGTTGCGTTATGGCGAATGATGATGAAAAAGCCGTTTTGTAGCCCGGAAAGTCCCGATTCCCCGGGAAATCCAAGATGCGCGAGCGCACTCCTGACAAGTCGTTAAATCCTGTAGTTGCGCAGTTTACTCTACTTACAATAATAATAATATTCCTTAGTGTCTATTGTATTATTTCATCATTATATTACTCTATTTTATGTTTTATTTTTAAAATATATCATACTTTTTATATTAATTGATTTCATTCAATTTTTAAATTTTTTCCAAGAGAAAATTATTGGATAAAAATATTTTAAAAATTTTTTCACACAATTTTTCATTCATGTACATACTCTATATTTTCTATCAAGTGAATATGAATGAAAACGTTTTTTCTTTGATTCGCACTATTAATGGCATTTAATTTGTACAAATCAATATTTTTTTTTCTCAAATAATTTATTGGAAAAAAAATTAAAATTTTTCCAATTTTTTGTCTTTGAAAATAATAAAAATTTTAATTTTTGTTAACAAACAATACTTAAAATAAAAAAAAAAAAAAATTTGTCCTTGTAAAAAATTATTAAAATGACAACTTAAATTTTTAATATATTTTTTTAATTTAATTCTTAAAAAAATTTTTATTAAATTATTATTTGGAGTATTTTAAGCTGTTTCTTATTTTTTTATTAAATAAATTATTGAAAAACATTAAACGATTATAAAATGACTTCTTACTCACTTGCCAAGTCATAGATATTGATAATAATATTAAATGAATATGGATATAGAACAGTCGCAATAAACAGTACAAATCTATTTATTGGAGCACAAGAAACGAGGCACTTGGTAAACTTTCAGAGTAAGACTGCTATTGAATGGAAATCCCTATTCACAAATAATTACTGAGTGTGTACAGAAAAATAAAGGGAAAATATTTTTCGTCACTGGGTCACGAATATGGGTCGATACTAGAGAGCTAGTGAACCTCTGGTTTACCAGAGGAACATTGTTTATGATACTGAATTGGTATTTGATGAAAAACTGTTGAGGCGGCCGCCACGTGACTTTCACTTTAGTTACGTTCATTGGGAAAGACCTTGGGAGCATTCTCACTCTCAGCGACTTTGCTTGTTATCTCCCTACTATTTATTCCTCGAGTATTTATTTCTATTTCATTCGTATTTTATGGCTGAATTGATGATACGGAAAATGAGAGGGGATCTGAACTGAACAAGATTTATTCGAATAAATCACTGTTAAGCCGAAGTTTTTTGGCTCAATTTAACCGAGAGAACATCGATAGTGATCAAAACGTACGAATTTGACAATAAAAAAGACTGATTAACTTATTGTGAAAATAAAAATTCAACTGTATTAAATTTTGATATAATAAAAAAAATAAAATTATAACTTCTCCCCTTATATAGTATCAATGACTGTTGACTTTACTTAATCTTAAGAGTCATTCCCTGGTATTGCAGTTTTATTAATTTTTTCTAAACAAATAAAATATTTTATTTAATAATGATAAATTTGATTTTCAAGTTTCTATTTACCTTATAAGTGCAATTTAAATAGTAAAGTTTCTCTTAATAGGAGCGAATCAAACTCAAATCAAACTTTAATCGAGAAAATCAAGTAAGAACAGTGCTTAATATTAGGATTACTGATCCAAAATTTGTTCATCTTCCTCCAAGAAAATTTTTAGGAAGACCAAAGTTAATTTAAAACGAGAAAAAAATTTCTTGACCCAAGAAAATTTGATTTCATTCGAGAAAGTTTTATTTTTTTTTCTTGAGTCAAGAAAATGTACCCTTGAGCCAAGAATTTTTTTTCTGTGCAGAAAATTTCTTAAATTTGACAAGAAAATCATGAAGTTTTTTCTTAATTTGCTGGTACACAGATTAAAAAATTCCTCAAAGAAATCATTCAATATTTTCTCAATAAATGAATATAGTATAAAATTCAAGGAAAAATTTCTTGCATCACCCATGAGAGATTCAAAAGAAAAAGTATAAAATTTGAGGAAAATCATACAAAAATTTAGTAGTTCATTGGTCGAACAGTAGATTATGCATGTTGGCTATTGATTTTCAGGATTAGGATCCACTTACTGCAAATCTGTTTTAAATCCAGTGTACAGCAGTGCGATCGTGGGGTGTCTTCACCATTCCGACATGATACAACTCCAGGCAGCTTCACTTAACTCGGGTCTACATTCCGAGTAGAACATAGGAGAGACCCGTATGCATGCATACCAGCATCTACATACACCCGACCCGGCATACATTATACAGTGGGATTTTCTCCACTCAAGAATCAAGACCATATGCTTGCAGACACACGTGTTCAACATCCGATAGATTTAATGGGCATTCTCGGACAATAGAGGATGAAAAATTCAGTGATTTTTTTTACTTAGATCCAATAGTTTTTTTCCAGAGTGACCCACATTTTTTTCACTCTAGCTTTTTATTTTCGCTGAAAATATCGAGATACGCGACGCACGATGGCTGGTGAGATTAGTTTACCAGTTTAGCAACTAATAAAATAAAATGCCAGAATTTGATAACAACTGTTAATTAATGAGATGGAAGTGATAAGAATATTTGAAACGGATTCGGTTTATGATAATGAATATGTATTATACGTGTTCGCTTTACATTGTACGGATGCACACGTTAACCATCGACACGCACGCATGATTTTGCAACCCTCGACCTTCCCAGTCTTTTTCAAGGATAATTTTGTCTACATTTGTCTTTGCTATATATTTTAGTGTTCTGTCTAAGGTTGCATTAGCTAATGGGGCTAAAAAGAAATTTATAACGTTGAAGGATAGACTATTTTTAACAATTTTGAACTTATTTTAATCTTAGGGGCTGGAGAAGATAAAAAGAGTGAATGAACTTGAAAAAATATTTGGAAATCTCTAATCTCAAAGCGCAACGTCGATATGCTAAAAGATCTATAAGAAAGAAAGTTTCATGTTTACTGATAAGAATCAAAAGTATGACCAATTTGATTTTTAATTATTATTTTTTTTGGGTTTCTTGCTGCGTTCGGGATTTTGATTTTCGGGATTGAGATAATATTTGTCAGATATTTTGGAATTTACAGATAATTCCACTTATGAGCGCGTTAATAGTTAATGTTTAAAATATATGTTTTTTGAGGAAAAAATAAAATGAAGTACATAGTAAACCTAGATTAATTTTAAACAAAATTCAAGTTCCAAAGAGGGTGTTTCAACGATTTTCAAGATAAGATGGATGTGTGGTCTATGGGTCTTGAAAGATTATCTCAGTGATTTACTTCGATTTTCCCCAAGAATTTCACGGAGGATTTTAAAGATTTTGTTGAATGATTAATACAGTTTGTTGTTTCTTAAAAAGAAAATTATGAAAGTAGAAAAAATAGCGAAAATTTTCAGAAATTACATTTAGACAACTGTTTTAAAGTTTCTTTATTTTTATTAATTTAAATTTTGGTTTAATTTTAGACTTCATTAGAAATCCGATGCCTGTACTTAATCTGATGACTAAATTTCCCAAATTTTGCAATATTACGTTCTAAGTAATTTATACGTTCAGAAAATAGCATTACTTCAAAATAAAGAAATATATCTTCTTCTTAAATGCGACATGCTATTTTTTGTCAGTTAAAAAATAATGTCGATTGTACGATTCAATTTCAATATTAAATTATTCTTTAAAAAAATAACATTAAAAATTAAATAGATTTTTTTTTCCATTTTCCATTTTATGTTTGAAATCAAACAAAAATGAAAACCCTAAAACCCCAAACCTCATATATTTATTTAGAAGTTCAAAGGCCTTAAAAACAAACAGATTTTTTCTCAGGTATCAGAAATCTCCACATAACGTAAATATGTCTATCTTCTGGGTCATAAAATCAAATACAAAGTTTTAGAAACATTTGAAAGTTTTACAAAAAGCTCTTGAAAGCTCAAATGTTTTTATTATTAAACCCACATCAAAACTTTCAGTGTAAAATAATTTAAAAAAATGTATCTTTGTATTATTCAATATATTTAAAAAAATTCCACGAATAAACCATTTCATAATAAACAAAGTTTGCAAATTTCTGAGGCAGACTCCACAATCAAATCTCAAAGAAATAAAAATAAAATCGACAACAGAAGCCAGTGGGCGGTTCGCCTGGCAAACTCAAAATGCCAGATGCGTGGGTGAATGGGTGGGCACTCTGCACCCTGCAAAACTACTTTGACTTTTCATACACCGACTCGCATCTCATCAGACAAGGACACAACCTGGAGGTCTGCTCTCGACAAGGTACTAAACATATATAATAATAATAAAGTCCAGAGGTTCAATCCAGACAGGGGTGACTCTACTCCAACTTGACACATTTTTACACATGTATTATATTATATTATATTGTACACTAGAAGCTACAAGGCGCAAAAATAGTAAAGAAGAACAAGAAGCTAGATGCAGAACTAACACGCTCTTATTTAACTCCTCACTACTTCTTCGCCATCTCCTCTACTTCTGTTCTCTCTTTCTCTCCTTCTATTTAGCATCAACGTATGTATACGCATAGTACGTCGCACCGCGTTAACTCAGCTTATGTTGATGTTGTATACAGTAACATACAGTTTAAGTTTGAGTCTATACAGCTCAGAGCTCACATGTCCAAGTTCTTCTTGGCTCCCTTTAGCTTCCCTTCCTCTTCCGTCTGTCAGTTCGTTGGTATACTGTGCCGAGTGAACGTGTGTGCCCGCGTATTCTCTCCTCGTTTACCCACGCGAGACGCACTTTTTATTTACTCCGGTACTGGTATTATAGTTTTGTATTGTATGTATAGTGCTACTCATTATTTTACTATCATACACCGAAATGCGATGATTTGCTTCTAAAATCAATTCAAATTTGTCTATTTGAGTCTAAACTCAAAATATTCAAAGAAAAATTACCGTTTTTTAGGTATTTTTATTGAGACATTAACTTGCACTTGTCTAAAAAAAAAAACGTCTGTCCCAAAAAACTAGACTTGATTCCTTTAGAATGTTACGTAGTTCAAAGTACACTGTGTCAGACAGTAGTCAATAGATAGACATGACAAGCTTGTCACCAACTATTTAAATACTCGCCAAACTCGACAGCAAACAAGGAGACTTGTTAATTTTAAATAAATAAATTGGAGATGAAATAAAGGAAGTTACCTTTATATTTTTACTCTAAAAACTCCAAATGGTAAGTCATTTATTTTTTAATTTTAAATTAAAACTTTCTGAGGAATTATTTGAATTTAATAAGATTTTGTAACTCGATACAGAAAATTTTGAACTTTATAATTTTTAGTAAAATGAATTGTTTACAGTAAATAGGCTTGGGGAGTTAATAATAAATAATTTATGTAAACTTTGATAGTCAACGGTTTATAGTAAATTATATAGAAATTGTGTGTATATAAATTAAGTAAAGCGCGGCTTTATTTACACGCAAGAGTATTTGTGCGTAGACAGCTTCTGAAAAGTACACACGGTATAAATAGACCAAATCTGACAGCCGAACACTGCCAGATGGGTTGCCAATGCATAAAGGCCGAGAAAAAATTCAGGCTCTATAAAATTGTCGCGGTGAAATATAATTAACATTCAAGTTTGGCTTGCAAAATTAACCGAGGTTAAATCTCATTTTTGATCTTAGTATTAAATCAAATTAAGGGTAATTACAAAATATTTGATAATTTTTATCATATTTAACTTGATGTTATTTACCAAAATATATATTTTGAATTAAATATTTTTTTTTATTAATATTATTATTATAAAATAGAATTTTATTTGCTGAAGGACTCAAAAAAAAAAAAAATTTGAAACTATAATAATATAAGGCTAAATAGATAATAGTACATATTCTTGATCGATTGTTGTATTTTTCAAAGCTTGATAAAGTATCAATAAATGAAGACAAATCTTAACTTTATTAAACAATAGTAGATATATTTTAATTTATTATTGCTATGAAATTTTGAAAAGTAAATACATGCGTTGGATTATGCTGTATCGTATATTAACTATTGTGCATAATATGTCAATCCTATTTGTCAGAATTTGTGTTTAGATGACATGACCGTTTAATATATTATAATAATATTTACAATGTGCAATGATTGAAACGAGACAATCATGTCGGGCAGAAGGGAATACGGTTGTTATCGTAGTCATTGTAGTGAATAAAATAAAGGGGATTGAAGACATCAATTTTCTTTACTTGTACCTACAGTCATTGTTCGTTTTTATAACTGTATACGAATATAATGGGTGAGTAAATAAATGAAAATAATAATCATAATAAAACATAAAAATTTATACTTTTATTCTTCAAAATTTATTATCGAGATCTGATTTAATTAATTTACGAGCTAATTATCAAATTTTAAAAAAAGTTATTCTGATAAACTATAAGATCAGTGTCAAGATAAAAAATTAATGAGAAGTTATAAGTTTTGAAAAAGTGAATGGTAAAATAGTGAACTTTGATTGGGTTTAAAATAAAAATTCACGGTAATCACGATTCAAGAGAAGCTACGGAGGCATGACGCGTGCGCGAATAAAGTTAATAAGGGCACGCGTTACACCGGAAGCTTCTTGTAGTGGGAGGTTAAAAAAAAAATTTATATGCAGGTGCAAGGCTTTGTCTCACTTTATTTACTCCCTTTTAATTATACGAATACTTATATTTATTTATATATTTTTTTTTCTCGCTTGCTTATTTTCACGCGACCTCTGGTGGCAAGTGTATGTGTGCGTGTGTGTGTATATATGTATGTGTGTAGCCTTGGGTCCTGTGTCAATTACTCGACACCCTTGCGCTGGGGGTCCGGATGTCAGGAAATTCTTATACTTATACTTATTCTATTTTAGTTTTTTTTCCATTCTTTCTTTTCTTCCGACGAACGATGAGAGTCCCTTCATATCCGCTAAGGATTAATAGCGCGTGCTGAACATATTGCAACCATCCCTTAACAGTTTATCGGTTACACTAAAAATATTATTTCTTTTTTTAACAAAACAATTATCACGTTTTTATTATTTTATTTTAGGATTTTAATCAGTTGATAGATTATAATCATTATTTTTGTTATTATGTATGTACTCATTACGAATTGTAACTTGGTAAATTTTTTGTAAGCCATTCAAATAAATAGAAATTCAATTAATTCTTTTCGTTTCATTTTTTTTTTCTCATTCCACTAATTTTACTCATAATTAATCATTAATTTAAAAACGGATATAATAATTAATTTTGTTAATAAATGAATTTATTAATACATCGAGTGTAAACAATTATCAAAAAGAAATTTTGGATTAGATTAAAAATTATTTTCAATGAATTATGGTCATTTTCAAATTTCATTTTTCTATAAACAAACTTTCATAAAAATATTTCTATAACTTTTTGGCTCATATTTAAATTTCTATTTTGTTTTTCATGTAAGTGAAAAAAAGTTTGCTAGAAACAGAGCCTAAATTGCTTATAAAATTAAAATTTCTTCTAAAAATAGCAATAATTTCCCAGCCTAATTATAATTTCAAAAAATAATTAAAAAAAAAAAAACTAATTTGTTTGTTAAACATAAAATCCGTTACGAAAATAGTATCACCCATTAAACTCCCTCGTGATTTTATAATTTCCCGAGCGTTTATTTTGCTAATTCTACATAAACCGCATGAGTACAGTGTACCATATACCACGGTACTTACATTCTTTAACGCACTCGGAACTGAATTCGAGGAATTAAAAATACACCGTTCTCCATTTGCATGCTTGCGAACTTGGAGAATTTCGAATCGAACGAATTTAAACAAATAAAGCAACTTTTTTATTCATTCAATCCACAAACGGATTTTATATTGTTTGTGTCTAAAAATAAAAAAAAAACATCCATGTTCACCCGATACGAGCAAAATAAAAATATTTTTAAAAAAATACTAACTACATAACTTATGAAAGTGAATCGAGTTTCGTACATTTGTACTTGTTTTTGGTTTGCAGTGAATGAAAAGAGAATAAATAATGACAGTTAGCTCGTGCCAAACGTGAATGGGCTAGATCAAAATCTAACCGAGTAGAGCTGAGAAATCTGCGACACTTGCGTACCCATTCTAATTTTAATGTATAACTCTATTTTTGTACATGAATGAGATTCACGAATCCATGCATCCACCTTGCATCTTGCATACATCCACGTTCATCTATTTCGCTTAATTCCATTATTAAATTTCTCTATATGAATTATAAATCCACCTTTTTCGCCTCATAAAATTCTAATTATTCTAATAACTTTGCATATTGACCAATAAAAAATACTTTACTTCAATTAGTGTACGTATGTATTTTAATTTTTGTATGGAGATATTCAAATTTACTATACATATAAAATATATGAATTATGCATGTTGAAATAAATATTTGTTACTTTATGAATTTTATTTTTTCGTCTAGTTTTTTAGACCTATTTTTCTTGTAAACATTAATGATACATTCATGCTTGAGATCTTTGAATAATTTGAGAAATATATCAAAGGAAATATTTTAAATGCTCTTGAGGTATTGCTCTCATTTTTAGACATTTTTCATTGACCAGAAATGAAATTTAATTTCTAAGAAAGTTATTTTGTAAATTTTTATAAACTGAAATCTTAAGTATTGATTTTCGATTTTTGCATGTTTGGGTGTAATTTTACAATTTAAAAATATATTTTTGAAGACCAAAGTAATTATTTAAAAAAAAATACAATGTTCAGATGAATGGGTTTTGGCACAGGTTCCTCTAAAACAAATTTAAAGGACATTCATTGAATCTATTTTTGCTGAAAACGCTTAAGTTTGTGTTTTTTTTTTACAAATGAAAAAAAAATTACTAAGTGGTGAATAAATTATTTCAATAATTCAAATAAAGTTTCAAACATAAAAAAATATACTTTACATCAAATATATAAAATATGTTTATTTTGCTTAAAATAAAAGTGTGTAAAAGGCAGATAAAAATTTTTGATGTATAAACATTTATGCCCTGGGTGAAAATAGATAAATCTAATATAGATATACATCTGAATATATTTTTCTATCTGTCTATTGACATTTATATTTTGTCCACTGGGACAATTTGAGTATTGAAAATTTTATCTCAATATCTGCATTTCTCAGGAAAATTTTATTTTTATCAGTCTAATGATAACCCAACATCGAAAACTCAATATTTGTACAGAATAATCAAATTAACTTTACCTGAAAAAAAAAATTATTCATTTATGCACGGAAAATTTTAATATTTTTTTTTTTTTTCCAGGATATCGCCACCGTAAAATTTTATGAATAGAAAATTAAGAGGAACCATATACATATACCACAATGGCTCTCGGTAAGTACACACATATATCTATATAATACATAATTTCTATATTCTACGTAATTTAATTCTCACCCACGTTCCGAGTGGAGAAATCAGTTATATGCATGCTGATCACGCCTAAACGCATATAACCAACCGGTCACTATGAGAAGATCCCGCTTCTGTATTTTCCCATCGATTTACTGCCTCACTGTATACCTGTAACTATATATGAACACATATAGGTATATGTATAATACATCCATGTAATTCACAGTATCATACACAAAAAGACATAATATTACATCGAATCTCCTGTATGACGGACTCATACATCGCCGGCGCGACACTAGACACTTGAAACACGTATTATTATTAAATTATATTCTTTCTCTGTACCTTATTGTAATATATATGTGCAGAGATGATACCTGTCGGTATTTACTTTCTGATGGATGGCATATGCAATGCACATATCCACTATTACACGCATATATGTACATATATTCATTTTATTCATTTCTTTGTTTTATTTACTTGCTCGTCAGCAATTATTGGTAAATTTAAAATACTCGGAATCGACCACCGAAGCCTTGAATTAAAAATCAACAAGAGAAATTAAAATTAAAAGATAATGTTTGAGTAAAAAGAAGTGATAGCGACCTTTGTGGAACTTTTTAGTTGTTGGCACTCAGACAAATTGAAAATTTCAAATTACTTGTCAGATTACTTCTTTGAAGATCAACTTGATCAAAGTTCAGTGTTTTTTCATATTAAATTCTCTTTTGCATTTGCATTCACTTTTATTTTTTTTTTTTTATCATTTATTTAACTGCAACCAACGCTTACTTCTTTTATTCTTCTTTTATTCATTTTATTTTTTGAGATTCTTTGGAATCCTCGGGGAGCGGGATCGGGGATTAAATTTATTTTTACAGTGATTATTTCTGACAGACAAGTCTTTCGCTTCACTCCGGGCTAGATGTACTCAAGAAAAATAAATTAGAGGAACAAAAAATGCTCACAAATGATGCAGGCTTTTCCTTTTTTGCTGCATTAAAAACTGTCATAGCAAGTGTTTATAATCTTGTATGCTTCCGGTAGCTCTGTTATTGTGTTACGCGCTTGAACTCTTTGTCTATCTGGTCTTTATTTTCTCTTGCTCTGACAAATGGTTAGGTAGTTTATATTAGAGCAATAGTTACGGCAATAATAATAGAGCAAATAATTTGTCGCAGTATGCGCGGGTGGGAGAGAAATGCAGCGTCCGGTTTATCCCCACTTTTAAATTAAATCTTGTATTCGGTCCCATGTATATGGGTATGGGATGAGGGACCGAATATACAATTGGCCCTTGGATTATAATCCACAGTAGTTTTATCGTGGCCCTTTAGTATGGACTCACAATTCGACTTTTAATCCCGTGTCACTCAGTGTCAGTCTCTAAAATTAAACATATAAAATTAATATTTGTTTCTTTTGGGAGTTTCTTTATTGCTATTGTCTCCATATTGTGACTTTTTAATTCTGAAGTAATTATTATTGTATTGCATTTCTTCTTTGAAAAATTTGGATAGTTGGAAAATTCACTGGTTGAAAATTTATTTATGTATGTATGTGAGTATTTTTTATACACCTAAAATTTTCAATTAATGAATAATTTTGAACAAAAAATTTGATGATGAGCAAAGTAACGAAGGAGTTTACCAATATTTATCATTCAAATAATAAAATTCAATTTTCATATAATGAACAAAAATAAATACTATTAAAAAATTCTCTACGTTAATGTCAAAAAATTTAAGCATAACAATTCAAAGATAAAACTCAAATATTTATAATTTTATATTTTTGAGTTTATGTAACAAGTTAAAAAATGTTAAGGGTAAATAATAAAATTTCTAGTAAAAATTTTACTTCAAAACATTTTTCACGATTAATTTTCAAAATTTATAAGTTAACAAAATTAAATATATTACTTATAATTGTGGATGATAAAATTAATTCTCTGAAGTATTTAATATATAATTAAGTGACTTTTTTAAAACATTCTGATATAAATATCAAAGGAAGGACAAAAAAAATTTCTTAATTTAAGCACTTTTCTGTTTAATACTATCAAAATTTCAATATTCTTTAACAATAAAAACATAACCAATGATATTTCTGCAGATAATCCATCATACTTTTCACTGCTGGGGAATTCAATATCCCCAGAGCTATCAGAAGCTGTGGAATCGGGGTCAAGTGGACGAAGCTTCGTCACGTTTTTCAAAAAAAGGCCCGGGAGGATGGGAACCAACACATCGACGAGCACGTCAGGAGCAACGTGTGCATTATTGATGGCTGACAATAACAAAAACCTCGTGTCTGCAGAAGAATGTCAGCCAATGTTGTCCCGGTCAACACATTCCGCGAACATGAGCCTCAACGGAACAAGAAGGAGCTTCCGAAGTCTCTTCAGGTCCTTGAGCGCCAACACCGACAACGAGAAGACACTCCAGATTCTTAAGGGAGACCCAAGACCTGCAGACGTGGCTCCACCCTCGCCCTATTTGCCTCATCGGTCGCACTCCCACTCGGATCACGACCGCAAGTGCCGGCCTCATCGACGGAGAACCCTAAAGTCTGCCAGCGAGCTCCTGTCTAACGACATGATTTTTTGTGGGCTCCCTGGAGAGGACCCTGCAAATAATATCAGGAGGACTAATGCTAATGGTAATGGTAATGGCAATCGGGATCGTTACTACGAGGATAACGACGACGACGAGGATACTGATACTGGCGAGGTTTTTTTGGGTATCAGTGATGCGAGGTACTATAATTTATCGGCGACCTTACCAAAGCCTGACACATCTGCCACAAGAAGACACTCTATTGGGTGTAGCAGTAATTTTATTAGTAAGGACCAGAATTTAATTACTCGACGAGGCGCTGTTATTCAGACTGAAGGCTTTATTAGAGAACCCGATACCTTAGCACCGCCTATTCCTGTTGATCAAGTTGATTGTGGAAAGATTTCTAAGACTGGCAAATGTAAAAAACATAAAAGTAAAGGTTAGTTTATTTATTTATTTTTTAATTGTAATTTTTTAATTAATTTTGAAAATTTACTGTCCCATTTTAAAACGCCGTAACTTAAAAATTTTTATTAATTTATAATAGCATAAAAAAAATTTTTTTTTAATAATTCTAGAGGTAGAAATTTTAAAAAAATATTAATGCAATTTTCTAATGATAAAAATATTTTCTTAAAATTTATTTATACTCGAATAAAATAATAAAACAGTCAAATCCACGGATTTCAGTGTTATATATTTTCAAGGACGTTTTCTCATAGACAAGTTACGGAATTATAAAACTATAGATTAGTATTGTGTAGAAGTAGAAATAAATTTTATTTTTCTCGCATTAAAACATTGAATTTACGCAAACTCAATAAGCTTGCATAACATGATATTACATAATTCAATAAATAAACTTGTATAGTTTCACTAAGTACAAAGGTCGTAACTACTGTATAGAAGCTATCCCTTTTAAAGTTAGTGCCGATGTATTCGAATTCAATTATAATCCATCAATGGCAAATCATTGTTTGGTTTAATTAATTTTGTCAAACACAAATCACGTAACTGATCATTATTTGATTTTAAATCAAATGGAATATACAAACTTTTTTTAAAATTATTTTTAAAGACTAAATTAGTATTTAATTAATATTTTACTCATTTTATAAAATTTTCTTGGAAGTAGAACAAATTATTACAGCCTACATTAATCAAATTTAGAATCAGTTACAACTGATACATTTAATATTTCATTATTTTCAATTCTTACAACGCCTATGATATGTTGATGTGTGACAGTAAAAAAAAAAAAAGTGATAATGTAAATTATTTATGTAAAATTAAATAAAAAAAATTAGCGAGTAAAAGATGAAAACTATATGAATCAAAAAAGGTTAAAAAAAATGAAATTAATTGAATTGAAAAAAACTTCTTGTACAAAGTAAAAAAATGTTACTTTAATCCACATGCCACACATGTTTTTAAAGTTAACATAAGTTTGATGGATAACTTTGCTTCAATTCCAATATTTTTTTAAAAATTTATTAAAAAAATAAAAATAAAAAAAAAGAAACTAAACACATCAATAATCCTAGTTAAAAATAAAGTGAAGTTCAAAATTTATTTTCATTTCGATAAAAAACTAAACTTCCAGTAATAAAAACGTGATTGTAACATTTCAAAGAAACTCATATTTTACTAGTGTTAATTACTTTAAAAAAATATTCTTTGAACAAATGCCCTGTCAACTGTAATGACTAAACAGATGAGTATCGTCAGCAGTCTACTTCCACTTGATTATAGTTTAAGTTGGTGTTAAATTCAATAATAACCTTTATGGTATAAAGGATCGTCCCACATCGCACGCACACGAACTGGCACGCTTATTGCGACCTAGTCCACAGCTTCTATATTGTGCAACGCAATAGGCACTCAGAACATCATAATAATAATAATTATAATAACAACAACAATAATAATAGGAGTAATATACAGAACCCTTTAGCAGAGAAGAGCGTCTCTTTGTAGTTTAGCCCTGAAAGCTTCTATCCCCATGATTTGGGAAGCAACTACGATGACTTGGTGCCCGCATTGATCTAATTATAGCCAAAGATCCTTTTCATCAAGCAAAGGAGCCTCGGTTATAGTCGAATCTCAATCTGAAATCACTCGATCAAACGTTATAAATTAAATTAGGGACATTTAATTTGTTGTCTGTGAATGATTTTGTACTTAATTCGCTTATATTGACGCGAGATATGATTGTGACTCTTAAATTTATAAAATATATGTATAAATTTAGAAATGATCTGTCATGAGTCAGTACACTGGAAAAAAAAAAAACTAATTTGAGTCAAACGAAAAATTATTTTTTTAAGTAAATTTTATTTGATTTAATAATTTTTCACCTTGACTCAAGACAATGAAATTTTTAAAAATGATCTTCTTGATTTAAGATTTTTTTGTCTTGATTCCACTTTTTTTTTTTCAGTATAGCTTAACTGATAACCAAAGGTATAAGAAGTCATAAGATAGAGAAATTGTGATAAATTTATTTTAAATCTTTATCGAGAAGGTGTTGAAGAAAATGAAAGATAATTTATACAAATAGTATGAAAGATTATCATGGTACCAACGGAAGTCATGTAGTTAATATTCACGAAATGTTCTACACTACTCTCAGCCTCGATTGAATCTATCATCCACCAGCTCTTTTTCTTCTTGTTTCCCGTTTTAAAAATCGAATTGCATGAATTTTATTTTATAACTCCCGATAGATAAATGCTAGTACCCTTTGAATATTAAAGAGCAGCATACTCGACCGTTAGTTTATAAATTATTTTGCATCGATAATTATTTGCTGACATTGAATAAGTATTGTTTACTTTTAATTACTACGGCAATTCAAACAAGACGTGAATTTTATCTTTTATATTTTAAATTTTATGCTTATAAAAGATGTATGTATATAAATAATTTTTCGTTAATAGAAGTAATATTGTTGGGATCATTATTATTATAGTTACGCTGGAAAGGTTTCGAATAAAATTGTTTAAAATTCCAGCTAAAAGTAATAACGGAAGCTGTGCAGGTTCTGGTTATACACATCGCAGTAACACATGCGTATATAACGTACTGTGGATTTTATAAACCCTGACACTTCCGTTTGGAACGCAGGCACAAATTTTACGGGTAAAAAAAATACATGTAACATATATAACTATCGTCGGGAAAGTGTAAATGTTTACTTTATTTTATTTTATTAGATAAATATATTTAAAATTTATTTCATGTAAAATAATAAATAGTTTTTAATTTTTGGTGAAAAAATTTTATCACCACTTTAACTTTTTTTATTATTTTTTTTTTTTTTTTTTTTCATAGAAACGTTTTGTTACAAAAAATTTTTAAGAAAACAATTAAAAAAAATTGTGAAATAAAATCTAATTTTTCATTAATAAAACATGAAAATATTTGAAAAATTCTTTAGATTAAAAAAAGAAAACAATAAAATATTTTTCATAATTAAAACACATATTATGAAATAATTATGCAAAAAATTAATATTCAATCAATATTTTAACTGTTATGAAATGCATATCCTTAGATGGAAGTACACGCATAAAATGAACTTCCGGTGGTAAATCGGATCGGTTGGGCGCTATTGTCGACGTGACTCGTGTTGTAAAAACGATAACCAGAGTTTAGTTATGAATGTGCCGGTTTTATTATACCATAAAGTAATATTGGCGACTAGATATTAGACCTTCATTTTTACTCTTTACAACCCTGGGCAAATTCAACGACAAATCCTCGGAAAAATAACTAAAATTAATAGCACTTAATTTTTCTTTCCTTACGCGTTAAGTGTAATAAAAAATGAGAAAATAAAAAAAAAAAATCCAAACGATTTAAGCTGGAGGAGAAACACGTGTAAAGCTTCCTGATAGAAAGGTAATTTCCGGTCACATCTTTCAGGAGTTAAAGGAAGTCTCTCCATGGAATCTTTAATCTCCCCATATCAATACTTGATATAATATATAGAATATTATGTATATAAACACACAAATACTTATATATAATCGTTGGTCGTCTTAAACAAAACTGTTTACTATGTACAACTCATCTTGTGTAATAACATAAAAGACAGTTCTATTTAATAATAACAACCACTCGTGCCGTACAGTACAGTTAAGAGAAGTATCGCGTGATATCCGGAGATTACCCGGGAATGTGCGTGTGAATCTAACGCGTGGATATTAGGAAAGTTTTACGTGATAATCACACCAACTGATAAGTCATAGGATCGTAGACCCACAAACTGACTGACAGATCATACATAGGCATAGACAGGCTCTTCCTCATTCTCATTACAAATAAACTACCAAATTAATGTAGAGACCAAAATTATTCTCGACTCTGCCGAGGGTAATCTCGTCGAAAGTTATCTCTTGACACTTTGAGTTCGCAAATACATATAACACGGACTTAGTAATAACTTGATAGCTCAATCCACGATGTCCGGCACCGGAGATAGCTCGGCGAACCGGAAGCTAACTCTCCATCACTTATATATCCATGTAACATCCATTAATCTTCTATTCCGTGATAAATTCTTCCACTTTTTTCAATTATTTTATTTTCACTTTTATGTGGCTTTATTTTAACTTTTTTAATTTTTTTCTAATATCAATTATCAAGTCAAAAAATTTGATCATCTTGTTTCATTTTGAAACAATAAAGAAAGATAACTATCCGGAAGTGATTTTTGAGAAAAAAAGTATGATACTTTTTTTCTCAAATGGATATCTAAAAAATTTTAAAGGAAAATTTAACAGATTTATTTCATTTTAATTCACAAAATGTGAAAATAAAATTATGTGAATTTTTATTTAAGGATTAATAGATCAATCACGAAGATCGAAATGAAAAAAATGTTGTTTAACTTAATTTTTTGATTTTTTATGGCTAAAAATAAGTGAAGCTCCATTTTGGCGTAATTACGAAAAAAATTAAAGAGGAAATAAATCTATGTTGATCAACTATAGGCATACTATTATTAAAAAAAATTTTAATATTAATTAAAGATGGTAAGTAGCTGATACCGACGATAATTATCACATGATACTTTTTAATTTGTAGCGGAAGGAAATAAATAATTCTAACGTACAAGATTTATTTAGTTTCGTAGAATATTAATTTAAATGTGTAACAAATATTAATCATGATATTTCGGTGCAGCAGACCTTAACCGAGACTTTGACACACCCCTGACTAAATCAGCTTTTTTATAAGCTTTCTCATTATTTTTGTCGCGGCGATGTCGTATTTTTTTCCTGCATCACACGTAATGTTCTCTATTTTCTTCACTCTCTTCTTTATATATATATATATATATATATATATATATATATATATATATATATATATATATATATATATATATATTTCTACTGACTATTTACTATCGTACATATATATATATATATACATGCATTTAAATACATAAAATACAAGTATGCAGAACGATCGTTGCACTCTGCAAATCGTTACTCGTACATTAACAGTAATGGCTAAAATTCATCGTTCCCATTTATATTTTTTATTTTAATGCTCCACATATTTTTTATTTTATTTTTATGTTTTAGTTTAAACTTCTTTCAAGACTTAAATTTTAGCCACTCAGACAAATTTACTTTTTTAGAGTGTAGACGTGTTTGTTGTCCGACATTTACATCTCTAATTATTGGCATTGTTACAAAAGTTTACGGTGCAATATTGCAGTAAGGAGGGTAATCCAAGAGATATATCTTAATTTTCCATTGTTTTTATTTTTTTGTTGGTGTTATTATTTTTATACTGATCCGAGCTCATAATATTTTCGTGCTCTTTCGCTCTTATGGAGGATTTATTTTTTAATATTCGTCAGACGTTGGTAAAAACCACCCACGTCCCGACGTACATCTGCGGTACTAATATATATATATATATATATATATATATATATATATATATATATATATATATATATATATATATATATATATATATATATATATCTATATATACGTCATGCTTTATACTACTCCATACTTCATCTACTTATTTATGGTAGAAAAGTATGGTAGTATTACTTTCTGGGCTTTATACAAGAGTGTATGGTACGTCTCTTCTAAAGGGGATGTGGGATGTAGAAAGTTTGCTCGATCTACGAGACTAAAACCAGATTAACGTGTGATAAGGTGATAAGCTAAGTGGCGTCAAAATCGATAACACGGTAAATTTATATTTATTGTTTGTTAAATAAATGTGGATCTTTTCTTTTTTAATATCTAAATATCTTTTTGAAATATGAACAAAGGAGGAATATTTATAAGATAGAAATTTTTTAATATTATCGAGAGAAGCAAAAATAAAATATAAACATGTGATGAATTATGAATGTCAAAATTTTTTGATAAAAAAATTTTTTTAAGTATTTTTTGTATTGTATAAATACCAAAAAATTTTAAAGAATTTTTTATAATATAAATAGTATCGGTTAATAATTAAAAAAAAAAAAAAAAAAAAAAATTTTTTTAAATTATAACCAAGAATTTTTATTTACTCTTTAAATTATTTATTACTATATTTAATTTAAAGTTTATCCTTATTCATGATGAAATTAATTTTTTATTAATAGACAAATTAAATTTTTCAAAATTTAATTCAATTTTTTAATATCAAATAATATCCCCAAGATTAATTTAACATCAATAATCTTTCTCTTCTCATAAACTCATAAATTTTATATTCAAATTAATTGAATAAAATGAATATTGAATCAAACGACCTTCATAATATAATTGTCCTTATTGGTTGAATAAGATCGATTAGTAACAGCCAATTAACCGAGTTTTATAATAGCAACTCCACGATAAAATTCTTCAATTAAAAAAAAAGAAATAAAAAATAAATCAGTTAATGACAATGGGCTTAAATCAACTAAATATATATGCCACAGCATACAATAACCAAACCTAGACTTTCTTTTTATAACTGCGAGCTTTTCTCCTCGATGTAAAGAAAAAAATTCCGGAATTTTATTTTTAAAATTAAATCACTCGTCAATGTATAATGATTCAGACTAAGTATTCGTTGGATAGAGACAAGGAACGCATTAATACCGACATCCACAAGTATATCCATATCCATATCCATATATTTTTATTTATTATTATCATCATCACCATTATTATTATGTACATATATTTATTACATCTTATAAATTATCACTTACAAGCATTAACCCGAGTGTAAGCACTAGACAAAAAAATTTATTGAAATCAGAGTAGAGCAGATTGAGCGTGGACTCAAGCATCAAGTTAAAGTTAATATGCCTTTTTATTATATTCACCGCTTTATACTACTGTACTCATATTTAGCTACGTCGAGTGAATTATATTTATAGAAATAAAATCCAGATATGAATCGCGTCAGCACATGCCTAAGCTTACTATCAAAATCACTTGAAAATCCTTTATTATAATCAAAATATACTTTTATTATTTTCCTGAGGTTTATTATTACATCTATTGTTCGCGTTGCGCAATTGCAATCGCTAATTTAACTAATATTAAATCTCTGTGCACCACAATCCGTTATAATTATATAATCATAATAAAATAAAATGAATGAATTTTATTGTATTACATTTAATACTGCTCGATTTTAATTTGTAAAACTACATTCAGTGATTCACCGACTCTCGACCGGTCTAATTCTCTAATTGAACGTCAATTTTAGCGTTAAGCCAAAAGGGACCAACTACACACAGTATAGTATATAAAATAACAGCTTCATCTTATATATTATATGTATATCTACAAACATTACTAATGTACACAGCGTACTATTGACCCTTGTACCCAATTTTACGAAAGAACCGATATAATCACTAATTATTTATCCAACCAAAAATAAAGATCTGAGGAAAGATTTTTTTCCGTTTTCGAAACTCCAGACTCTAGACTGTATATTTTTCTTCCATACATTGACTATAACCTGAAGCAAGTTAATTTTATTTTATAAATTTTATTTTGCTTACATTATCTTAGCAGTGAACCGTATCATCAAACGCTCAGCCGTCGACGGAAATACGAGATGCTTGAGTATAAGCATCATCCGAAATTCAATTTCTAAGACGTTTGTTCCCTTTATTACCTACACAAACATACATTCATCCAGATAAACATGTACACCAATAACAATAACAATAATAGTAATAATGATAATGATAATGAAAAAGACAGGAAGCTGGTCGAATCCCACTGCGGTTAGCGGGTTACCATTTGGCTAACTTTTAGGGGGATTTAGGCAGTCAATGGACTTACTGTACTCTAGCCCATTAAATTTCTAACTAAAAATATTAATATTAATTTTTTAATTTTAATTACATTATTCATTCATATTTTTTACGCGAGCAGTTACTTTTTACGACCACTATTTAGTATAATATCTTCAAACGCAGACAAAAAATAAAAAAAAAAAAATTTAGTTGTAAGTTGTAGATTATTTTTTCGAGGTAAATAAACTTTATATTTCGAGATAGAATACTTGCGGTATCGAGTTTAAACAGTACTGAATAGAAAATAGAAAATTTCTATGGAAGTATTTTATCTCAACATACAGAGTGTTTATTGTCCTGTATTTGCTCTCGGTCAAGTTTCTCAATAGTTTGAGTTACCGGTCATGTCAAGACATTTTTAATCTAAATAGTGACGTTTTCTATGAATCAAAACTATGAGTTATGACTAATCTAATGTTGAATGGAATGATGAGATGAGCGTAGTATATTTTTTATTTTATCTGGAATAAAAGCGATTATAGAAAACGCTCTGACCGACGAGATGAATGATCTATTGCGCAGGATTGGGCGTGCGCACGCAACGGCGCGCTTATTTGCTCCCGCCCTTCCTCGACCCTTTGTTCCGCGTGTTTTCAGACGATTTATAGTTCATTCCGCGTGTAACATTCTCTTGGTATAGTCTACTGACCCACCGAAATAAAATACGGTATATAACGACACCATACCATAAAGGAACTATTATTATTTACATACTCCAAAAAAGGAGAGTAATAATAGTGATGATAATGATAATAATAATAATAATAATAATAATAATAATAATAAGAGCCTAATTATCGACCGCAGTTTTTTATTTTTTATTCAGTTGTAAAATTAAATTGTGAATAAATTAAAAATTTTTGTAATCAGTGGCATTGTTTTTTAATGAAAAATTAAGGAAGATAATACAAGAATAGATGTGTTGCGAAAATAAAGTTAAAAATAAGTAAGCTGATGAGTTAATTAATCGACGAGACGTTAATGAGTGGTATGGTTGCAAGAGAGAAAGCAACAGTTGTGTTGGTAACGTTAATTGGCTCGTTTCGTTCAAATTGAAGAGATGCAAGACGTTTGCAAAAGCTCTCTTACATTAGCTCTTTAACTCGACGGCTCTTAGCTCATTGACGTTCGGAGAAACTTGAGAAAGGGAGTGAGATATATATGATAATAGTACATATACATCCACACTACCCACCGGCTTCAGCAACAGTAGTATAACAGTCCTCAGTGCTTGTTACAAGGATCACAAGTTGGTAAAGATCATACGTCTATTTTGTGTTGTTATTGTGTCTTGTGTCACATGAGAAAATGCGAATAAGAGATGAAAATCGTTATGCTGAACGCAGCATCGCTTATTTTGGTAAATTTTATTTTTTTTACGCTATTTATTACTATCATTGTTAATTTAATTGAATTTCCTGTAATGTAATTAAGTATAAGACATATTTGTTTATTTTTATAAATTAATGTAGGTGTAGATTTTTGCAATTTATAAAGATAACTATGTCATGGATATAATAATTTTAAATTTAAACGACACGCGACCATTTTTATTTTTGTAATAATAATTTACATAATTATAAAAAAAATTAAAAAATTAATTTTTTTTTAATTTTTAATGATAATAATGATGACAAAACAATAAAAAATTTTTTAATAAAAATAATTATTAATATTAAGTGTCGGTAGACTATTTTTAAATTCTAATCATGTGTCACAGACAACTCAATTAATTATTATGGGCATCGCCCAATTCGTGGTATAGCCGGCATGTCTCGACCAATAAAAAAAAAAAAAAAAAAAAAAAAAAACAATTCAATATACAATACAATAGTATACGTCACGATTTGACGGTTTACCAGGAGGATAATTTTATCGAGCCCTCTAACTGTTAGACAGTTTGAAATCCGCATCCGGAGTTAGCACTTTTAGCTTTGAACTTGCACTATTCTTCCGTCACAACTCCTACTGTATAGACTTAACAGTGGTTATAAATTTTTTTTTTTTTACAACGTATACAAGCAATAAAAAATACGTAAAAATAGAACATCAATAGATTTGAGTAAAAAAAATGATTTCATCTACGGAAAGTATACCAACAAGTTTTAAATGTGAAACTCCGCGATCGCGAAGACGACGCAGGCCGGACTTCCTTGATCTGTCTGGCCTAGTGACACGTGAGTGATTTATTTCTTCTTTCATTCATAAAATCGTTTTATATGGAACAGAAAGTCTGATAGATAAATCTTAAATATTTTCGCTGATAAATATTTAATTTTTTTCATTCAGTTACAATTACATAAACCAGTAATGAAATAAAGCTATAAAATGCCTCTTTCATACGCACAAAAGATTCTTACTAACTCCGTGAATCATTTTTTTTTTTTTTTTTTTTTTTCAATTTTTTCCCCCATTACAATGAGTCTTTTGTTAATGTTATCGATATCTCAATCCCACTCTCGTCCAGACCCGCGAGTATCGTCCAAGTGATCCAACTTTATTACACACAATACTACGTACTTACACTTATACTTTATACGTTACATACAGCCAAATCGTGAAAGCCACCCAGTGCTATACAATATATACAGGAGAAATGCATTCACTCATAAAATGTATACATAAGTGTATAACATAAGGGAATAAAATAAATAACTAACTAACAGTACAACAGTTAGTACACCTCGAACTTCTACATATACACTAAAAATAACAATATTTTTTTTGTTCTCATGCCTGTTAAGAAATGAGTAAATAAACCCATCTACCGCTGTCCTAAGATATGAATGACAAGAAAAGCAAAGAGTCTGTTTAGTTCTCTTCACTACTAGGCTGCTTTCTTTACTTTATTTATCTTTACATTAAATTTCGAATTTTCTATTTTATATTTAATTCCATTATACGCTTCGTATCGATAAATAAACAAATAACCCTCCACAAAGCGAAAAAAAAAACGAATTAATAAATATTAAATGTAAATATTAATTCAACTAATATAATGTCAGGCATTAATGGTAATAATAGTGTGTAATACATAGTTCTGAGCAAACACGTTTCAATTATCATACGAGTTAAATGACCCGCGTGTTGATACACCAACAGTTCCTACCCGGTACAGACGGGAGTGGCACATCCGTCGGGAATTTATTTCACCCTCATAAACGATAGCAGTATAAAAATAAAAATTTTTTAATCAACTATTATGTATTATATCAGTATTTTTTCATTAAAAAATCTCTCCTCGGCATTGTAATAATGACAAAGCTCGCTGATAAAAATCTCCAGAGTCCTCGGCGTAATTAATCAGTAGATTTAAAAGGCATCTTGTATATTGTAGATTGGCATATCTCATTAATTATTTATCTTGTACCGCCAGATAATTATCTCGGTTCAATATAATAATAATAATAATTATTATTGTCATTGTAAAAATAAATTATAATTATAGGAATGCACTGTTTATTTTTTGTTTTTAATTATTTAATTGCAGGCTCGCGGAGCAGAAGCGGTGGCACTAAAATTGAGGGTACTAACGCTGCCAGTCTGATGGAAGAAAGAGAAGATGTTGTGTTCATTTCCAGTAAAGACAGCGAAGCATCCGCGCTGTGGGTCAATTACCTCACTGACTGCTTTGAGCAAATCAGCAGACAGCAGGGACGCCCGCCTTTCAAGTTAGTTTCATTTCATAAATCTACAATCATCCCTTTGAACTTTTTGTTGTAAACTTTGCGTGTTAACTCAAATAATTTGTTATTTCTCACAATCAAATAATAGAAACTCGGCTTTCTGTCTTTGAAAATTTACTATTTAATGATTGATTGTTCCTTGTTGACTTTATATCATCATTCTCATTTATTTCTGTAATTGATTGGAAATGTCGTTGAATTCAGGGTGAGACACGTGGCGATTGAGGACGCAACGGCAATTTCAACAACGGTGAAGGATAAAATTTCCAAAGCACGTCTGCAAATAATAGTCGTGTGTCCAATTTTATTGGAAAAGGCATCGAATAAACCGGAACAGGCGTCCGCTTTGGCCAAACAATTGGCGCCGGAACGGGTCCTTGCAATGATGCTGGGTGTCCATGACGGACATTTGACTGAAAGCCAAAAGACTGCGCTTATTACTTACTCACAGTGGAGAAAGTTTTTTGTCAAGGATCAGGATGAGACTTTTGTCGGAGAGTTTTTGGGTGCAGCGGTCGCTATTTTAGGATCCACTACGTCAGCTGCTTTGAAAAGCGATAAAACAACCTTCTCCGTTCATCCGAAAAAAGTTAAAATGGTTTGTAATTATCGAAATATTATTTAATTTTTGTTTTTAAAAATTTTGTCCCTCAATTTTCACTTTGAAATTTTTTTACAGGGCCAGAACAGAGTACTGGCAATTCTGAACGACCCTCTGAGACCTGAAGACACTTTCAACGTGATTGTAGATCGTTGTGGAGAGGGAAGAGAAATAACCCAAGTGAAAAAACGGAATCCTTATACGTTGCAGTTTTCTATTCCAGAAAAGTGTTTAGAGGTATCGATGCTTGTCGGCGTGAGAATCATCGTTAATGGAATACCTCAGGGAGTCCGTCAAGTCAAGTGCGAAAGCAGACTCAGAGAGTTGGATCAAATTCTAAGAGCACATGATAATCCCCTGGAGTTTATGTGTCAGGTAATTGTTTAATCTCATTAATTTAATTCAACATTTCACTCATCCTAGTACTCAGTGTTTGATCCCAATTAATTTTGCGGGCTTGATGTTAAACTTTAGATTAATTAATTAAATTAATTATTTTCGCAGACATTTGGATTTAGCTCAGGAGACAGAGAGCAGCTTGACAACTGGATGGTTCATGCATTCCAAAAAAACGTACCTCCACGTTTTAATCTTCTGGCAACGCCTAGTGGTTCCGCACCGTTGCAAAAAAACACTATAAGTAAGTACATTTTCTTCTTTTAGCTTTTGATATTTTTATGTTCTGATTTTAATCTAAAAAATTTGTATTTTTGTTTTATTCTAGGTCAAGAAGAATATCCAACATTGCTTCACTTCGCAGCCCGTTTTGGTCTAGAAAAACTTGCCTGGCAATTGCTCGATTGTCCTGGGGGCGAAGTGGCATGTGATTTGAAAAACGTATCCGAATTGACACCGGCGGAGCTCGCTGAGCAAGCTGGTCATGCTAAATTGGCTCATCAGCTTCGGGGTTACATGGTACTTAGAGCAATGTCCATAAATAAATAAATTAATGTATTAATTAATAAGCAAATTCAATTTTGATTGAGTTAATTATCACAAAATTAAGGTTAATCTAGTGAAATAATAACAATTATTATTTTTTTTTTATGTTGCATGTTCCGGATACTATTAATCAATACAGCAAATGAACGAGTTCACAAACATGTATAGCTATCTTAAAGTAATAAGCGAAAACACATCTGGCAGCGGAGCAAGTGAGTTAAAATAAAAAATAATCAATTTCTTATTAATACTTATAAAAGTTTTAATTGCTGTATACTGTACAGTTACTCTTGTATTATACAGTACAATCTATAATAGAATAATTAAAAACAATTTCCAGGTAATGAAAGTGCTCCGGTGCAATTAAACAGCTTGGACACCGAGCAAGATAAAGAGGACTACTGCCAACCGCGTCCGATCAGTGAAGCTTATTTAGTGCCGCCAGCAGCCCGGCCAGTGATTATCTCGGCTCCAATTTCGTGTGCACCACCGCAACTACCACCACCGAACCCACTGACCTCGCCGAACCCTTGCGAGATGAATTACTCGATTGTACCGCCACCAACACCTGTAGTTGGAGCATTATTTTCACCAATCACACCACCAGTAAACTTCGAAGCTAATGGTCTGAGTTTACCGCTTCAGGGATATTTGAAAATGCAACCCGCCGGTGAGATTTAAATCACGGCGGTTATAACAAGCTTTTAACACACATGCATGTATATTTATTAGACTGCTTTAAAATAAGTTACTTTTTTTTTGTATTCCAAAATCCTCTCTGAAATATTCCAAGAAGGTGATAAAATATTCTTCTTAATATTCAAAGGTTACTCATCGCAGATTTATATTTTTTATTTAAATAACAAAAGAAAATCTTTTTTTAAACTTTGAAATTTTAGATCCCTTCAACAGCTAATCAGAATAGTAAAACCCGATCATATATCATAATTTTCCAAAGCGAAAAAAAATCACTTTTTTTTAAGCAGTCTAATGTTTATGAATTAGGAATGCGTGTTTAATATTTATTTATTATTTATTTATAATAAATTAAATTGTGTTGTTTCATTTTTACAGGCCCGAAATTATCAAGCGCACCTATCACTGCTCCGCTGATGGCATTGAAACCAACAATGTCCCAGTCTCTGAGAAAAGATTTCCCAATAAATCGTGAAGACTTCATGAACACAAACCTGTCTAATTTGGGCGGAAGCTTGAATCGATCGACATCTTACCCAGGAACGAAATCTCGGGAGGCATCTGGACCTCAAGACGAGCTTCTTGAGATAATAACAGACTTTAAAAATAATGTATTTACTATTTCTGAGGTAGAGAGGCTGGTAGAGAACTGGCGAAATCGCAATGACGTCCAACAGAGTTTCAAGGATAAACAGAGACAGTTGGCCTCGATGCGAGACGAGTACGAGAGGATACAGAAAAAGATTAAAGAGGAGATGAAAGCTCCGACGCCCTTTGATAGGTTTAAGAAACTTTTTACCAAGAGCAAAAAAGAAGCGAAAGAATCTTCCAGCAGCCAGGATGACGATTCTGCGTCGACACACAGCAAGACTGATAATAAGTCTAATGGAACTCTGAGTGACCGTCGACCTATCAGCAGCCTCAGTCTGCACAGTGTATCCAGCTCTTCTTCTTCTGGCCGGATGAGTGTTATCAGCGGGTGTAGTGGAACTAGTCTTGGCGATAGTGGAACTCATTCAGACACTGAAGACCGTCGAGTACGCTTTTTACTTTACTGTTAATTATTTTGTTTTAGTTGTTTAAGATCTTGGAGTGTTTTTTTTTAATTGTGGTTTACTTTTAGCTTCGCAATTCTAGAGAAGATAAAGGCGGTATGATGACTTATGAAATTCCTCCGGCGCCTAAGCCGTTTACTGGTAGATATTCACCGTTACGATACACTCCGTCACCAAGATCATCGACTAATTGCATTGATGAACATCGTAGACATCCGACACCAGCTCCCGATCAGTATTACATCGCGTTCCCAGTATCAGGACTACCTGTTCATCGTAAGTTTGCATTAAATTAGCAATAAGTTATACTCTTGTTTCTAATTTTTTTTTTAATTGTATTTTTAATTAAAAATACTTCATTTATTAAAAAATTTCTATAACAAATGATTGTAAAAAAAACCTAAATTTTAACTTACATTGAAATTTTTTTTACTTATGTTTAAATTTTTTATTTATTCTGTTGATTTGTTTATTTGCTAAGCTTTCAATGCAGACGAAACATCAGTAGAACCAAAAACCCCGAGCTCTCCATGTGACCATTCATTCGGGCCTCCAATGAGCATTCCCGAAGAACAACAACCCTATCCCGAATTGAATGAAAACAACGATTGTCAAAAGCAAATAAAAGAGATGAATCAACTATCGATACCATCGCCGCCGCCATCACCACCGACCCACATACCACTTGATTACATGAACATAACACCAACAGCAAATTCAAATGATCTCAAAAATGTCCAGAGTGACGTCAATAATTCCTGTGATATAAAAAAAAATAATACAGACAATGATGCATCGCAAATGAGCTCCGAGCTCAACAAGGTAATAAATAAAGACTACAATAGCCCAGATGAGCCCGTAAATCTCCAAGACACTCATATTCAGTCAAATCACGTGGAAAATATACCCTTGGGTGTAGATGTTGTTGATGCACCCGTGCTACACGACTACATGAATATTCAACCGTGTGATCAAGACCCAAGAGTCGTCGGCGTTATCCCAAAAAAGCCACCGGCGCCTCCAGTTCCACCTCGAGGTATTAAATCAACATATTTACTTTCAACAGGAAATGGATCCTACTTTTTTTAGACACACCAATATTTACTAAACACTTTCGCGTTTCGTGTACTATATTTTTATTATTCTTTTACTTTGACTCATCTTTCTCTGTTGAGTACTAAAGCTATTATTTATTATTTTTAGTATCATTATTATAATAAAAAACTTTTAAACGCGCAAATATTTATTTAAATACCGTGAAAGCTGAAACTTAAAAAGATAATTTACACAAGAGTAAAACTTTTAAACTTTTAAAGAATTTTTACAAACAATAGCGTCATTTAAAACAGATGTAACGCAGACAATTGATTTCATTTACATACTTGTTTTTTAACTTGCTTCTCTACTTATTTATGACCTTCATAGTTCATGGAACTGACCGTTTTAAACTGACGTCACTTTTTAATTATTTATTTATTTACATTACTTATTATTATTATTATTATTATTATTATTATTATTATTGATAATTATAATTACTTGACGGGCCCAAGGCCAAATTTTTATTTCTTAAAGTTATTCAAATAAACACTAATAAATGTTTCAATAATTTTCTGTTTCAGCTCCTTCTAAAAAGTAGACGTGCCTTCTACTAACTTAGTCAATTAACCCGGCAATAAAATAACGCACAATAATAATAATAATAATAATAATAATAATAATAATAATAATAATAATAATAATAATAATAATAATAATAATAATAATAATAATAATAATAATAATAATAATAATAATAATAATAATAATAATAATAATATTATAATAATAATATTATTATTATTATTATTATTATTATTATTATTATTATTATTATTATTATTATTATTATTATTATTATTATTATTATTATTATTATTATTATTATTATTATTATTATTATTATTATTATTATTATTATTATTATTATTATTATCATAGTGTAATATACCAAATATATATGACCAACAGATAAAACTATTAATTTACAAGCCAAATTATTAAATCAAATTATGTAAAATGTTACAATTATTAACTATTAATATTTTATTATTATATTATAATCAATCAATTATACATATATGAATTGAACATTTATAAATTATTAGTTGTTATAGTTATGTACATGATTTTAAAAATGTAAAATATTTTTGCGTAACACTGGGGTTTCGTTAAAGACTGTTTTTAATTAAAAATACTTCCGCAATTAATCGAGGATCGAGGTCGCTGAAACGCACAATAATATATCATGTTTCTACTTCGGCTATATTTACTATATATAAATATATTTATCTAATAATTCCTGTAGAATATATCAAACTGCTCGAGTGATAAATCAATTAAGGATTTTTACCGATCAGATTACGTAGATTTTGTAATAATTATTATTATTATTATGATTAAATATAAATGATTTATGATTATACACGTTTGTAATTTTTTACGCAGTAAATGTGTACGTGTTTACTGTATACAATAAAATAATAAGTGTAATCTTAATGGTCTGTTAATTTATTTAAATAGTAATCCTGTAAATGCCAAATTATTTATACCGAGAAAAAAAAATTATGGTCCAGACAAATATTTCTTGAATTTTTTAAAATTAACTATTTAAATTTATTAATTTTTTGACTATAGAATATCTTTTTTCATTATACTGAATTATGATAGATAAACATATAATATCTTTATTTAAATAATAAAATAAATTTTTCTTTATATGATAATTATCAAAAATATATTTTCTTGTGTGAAGAAAACTTTCTTAACAAAAGCATTTTTTTTTTCTCAGTGTAATATTTACTTTTTTATTTTGAAAAATTGCATAAAGAATATTGTTTTTATAAAAATAAATAAGATGCAATAAACATAGAAAAATATTGACCGGAATAGCTATAAAAAAATTTATCATTGTTGCCCTAATTAGGTTGCCCTAATTATGAAAATAAATTGCTCTGAATGATGATTAAAAATTACTAGCAGTTGATTGAATGAAATACGAGAAGGGGAAAGATATTCATAAATAAAGTGTATATAAAGCGGGATTCTCAAGATGATTAAAAGTAGTTTGTGGTGAGTGGATGTCGAGTGAAGATGGGTAAAGTTGTTTATAAAGTATTACTAATGCTATCAATGATAGCCTGTGTTTATTCACAATTTAACTTTTACCAAGACAAACCCGGATCTTGTCCACCGCCATTACCTGTGCAAATTTGTTCTAAGCCGTGCTTGGTTGATGCACACTGTCAGGGAGCTGGTAAATGCTGCCCGACAACCTGCGGAGGATTAATTTGCTCCAGACCTGTTACCACAAGATCCGAGGAGACCGGTGAGTAATTTCAAATCCACTGCTGTTAATTTTAATTAATTTAACTATTTACATAAACTTTAATCTCTCTGTACTATAGTCTGCATGCTCTTTTTAACCCCAGGCATTTAAATTTTATTCATTTAGAAAAACCGGGATCATGTCCAGCAGTTCCTACCGGCCGTTGGGTTTGTTCGCCAACTTGTACTATTGACAACGACTGTCAAGGCTCTAAGAAGTGCTGCAAAAACCGCTGCGGCGCCTTAGCTTGCCAGAGACCGGACATTGATGCTATTGGATCGGTTGAACCAACAGTTGATCCGAAGCCTAATGATATTGATAGAGATTTGTCTGGATTCAATCCTAACAATCCATTTTTGTTTGATAGAAGTAACAATAATTAATTGATTATTATTGAAGTTTTTTTATTTTATAAGTTTTTAAGTTCAAACTAGTCTAATTTCAATAAAGTGCAAAATATTTTATATCTAAATGTTTTTTTTTTTGTACTCAGAATTCATAACAATCTCTTATAAGTTCGCTGATTATAAATTATTAGATGATGATCTGAAAATTTAGGATCAATCAAAACTCTCAGATA
This sequence comes from Cotesia typhae, assembly GCF_013202065.1. Classification (NCBI taxonomy): domain Eukaryota; kingdom Metazoa; phylum Arthropoda; class Insecta; order Hymenoptera; family Braconidae; genus Cotesia; species Cotesia typhae. The sequence goes on along the minus strand of NW_027423757.1, from coordinate 7,247,365 downwards.
AGTTTGAATTTAGCATAAAATGTCACGAATTGAAAGTCTTATTAGATCTTTCATAGAAAAAAAATTTCTTCGTTGAACTATTTTTTTTTGACACAAGAAATTATTCAGAAAAACGAAAATTCTTTTGACTGAGAAGTTTTGAGCCAAGAAAATTTCTTCTTGCTCCAAAAAAACTTCCCGCTTTGAAAATTACCAATTTTCAATAATAGAAAAGAATTGATATTGATCTGATTTTTTCTATGTAAATCCTTTAATTATCAGCAAACAATACTTAGAATTGTTGAAAAAAAATTGAATGTAAATACTAAGAATTGTTGAAAAAAAAAAAATAAATGTATGAAGTGTAAACTTATTTATTCAAGAAATTATATTTACAAGTGTATATGTAACATGAGTGGGAATGGAAACACTTAGGCAAAGTGTTAACATATCTAACAACTGTATTATATGGCCTAAGTAGTAATAATAATAACACAAATGCAAATAATAATCGTGTAATGATAGAATAAATCAACAGACATTTATAATAAAGTTGTTATCGCAGTTAAGAGCAAGATTTTATTTTTTCCGCTCATCATCAAGTCACACACCTTCACTTAACGTAATTTGTACGTAAATATATTTTTAGAATAATAATAATATATATAATTGTACTTGAAAAGTTTAATAAAATATAATTAATTCATTGTAAAGATTGTTTTAAGCAAAAACTTGTTTCTTTAATTTTAAACTTATTTTTGAATGATTTAAGGTAAGTATTTTTAACTTGTTAATAAATTCCATATTTTAAAATACGATTTGAAATTCAAAGATCAAATAACAACTAAAAATTTTAAAAATACTTTTTTCAACCAATATTAAAATTGAACTTTATCTCATATTACATGAAATGTGCAGTGGGCATTATATTGACAATATTTCTCATAAAAAAAAAATCAGTGATATGGAAATATAAATCCATCTAGAAATAGTGAACGAAATTTATTTACTTTCTATATATACTTCATGTTAACAAATTTATTTTTGTTTGTCGATTCCAGTTTATTTCATCACCGATTCACGCTGAAAAAATATGCTTTCGAAATATCACCTAGTTGGCGTATTTTGATAGGATTTCCCTGCGATCAATAACAGTAATCTAAAAAACTGGTCCAAGTTTCAACTTTAAATTCATTGAAAAAATTTATCTACAAAATTCGGAATTTTATCAGTAAACTTTTATTACAGAAAAGATAATAAATAAATAAAATTTTTAATTATTTAAATTCCATGCTACGTCACGTAAATGATAAAAGTGAATGCGTATAAAAAATATTCTCAGTATATTTAACGCTTTGAAAGATAAACCTATCGTCGAATAGTATAAGAACAGGATTATTGAGAATTATAGGTATTAAAAAATATTTTTATTGTGACGAGTCTCGTTATTGAATAAGTGAGTTGGAGATTAGACGGTACTGCAACAGGTTTCATTCGAATCTTAGCCATGGATACGGACAGTGAGTTTTATTATTTATAATGTTTATCATTTTTATTAAATAATTTCATGTGAAGCATAATAAAAATTTAATAAAAGTGAATTATTTTTTTTTTTTTTTTTTTTCAAATTGGCAATAATTTATTTTGATCAATCTACTTTCAGGAAAAATAATTGTTTTTGTTTGTTTGCTGATAAGCATCGCAGTAGTAAGCGGGCAAGGCTCATGTAAGTATGATTGAATAATTAAAAATTTTTATTGTTATGACTTGAAAAATAAAACGATCAATTGAAAATAGTTAAGCCAAGGTCTATCAGACGTTTGTTTCTTCACTCTAACGTAATATAATAAATCTATTAGTTTATACAAAGTTACTCTTTTTTCCATACTATTTCAATGTACAGATGGTACATTTTTATTTTCTCTATTGTTGGGTGATTTTTTGTAAAAGAATTTTTTTCATGCCTAATTATTTTAATTTAAATTAATATTTAAGTATTATTGATTGACCAAAAATTAGTACTTAAATTATAAATATATTTTTCAAGACCTACTATGTAGTAAACAGCCGTTAAGAATTTACTTGCTGTCACGGTATTTTCTTGTTTTTTTTTCTTTTATACTTATGTAACTTTGATATAACTATCTTGGAAAAATAAGAACAAACTAGAAAAAAATGATACTTTTGCAGGAAAAATTTAGATATATTATTTTATGCACAAAAAAATTCTCGACTAAAGTAAATTTTCTTGATTAAAAAAAATATTTATCTTAGCTGAAGTAAAAAATTATTATAACTCAAGGAAAATTTCTTCTTTCTCCGAAACAATTCTCTTCTTTTAACTTAAGTAAACTTTGTTTCTGTGTAAATATGACCGTATTTTTTGTACGAGTAAAAAAAAATAATTGGAATAAATAAATATCAAGCGATAGAATTTGTTCTAATTTAAAAAAATTGTTTTAGATAAAAGTGGATACTGTCCTCTCCAAAATACTGTTACGAGATGCATGCTGAGATGTCACAGCGACTATGAATGTTCGTTTAATGAAAAATGCTGCCCGAACAAATGCGGCTCCATGTCTTGCGTGTCACCGAATGCAGTCGCAACTGGTTACAACGGCGGTTATAAAGGTTCTGGAGATAATGGGGTCAGTTGTGGTGGAACAACTTGCAATAAATATCAAAAATGCGAATTTAATCGTAGTACCAAACGTTACGAATGCGTTCGTACATAGAATTGTTTTTTGAATGTTGTATTAAATTGAAATTATTCATCGATTTGATTTTTTTTCCTTTTTTTTTTTTTAATTTAGCTACTGTGGTGATTTGGAATTATAAAAATAATAATTTACTAGATAAATCATTTTAATCAAATATAGAAAAAATTTACATATTTGATTTTTTTATGAATACTTAAAATTTTTTAATTCCAAGAGCAAAGATTCAAAAGAGAGCAATTTTACGAATTGATAAATTTTTTCGTCGCATAAAAAATTATTTTGCGTTACAAACTTCGAATAATTAATGTAAAATAATTGATTCATCTAAAAGGGGACTAGAAATTCTAAAAATCAATAAAAAAAACTATTACATTATTTAAAAGTTCATTGGAAACATTTAAAGATAGTGTTATGTCGGACTCAACGTCCGACATTTTTATTTTATAACAAATAGAATTTAATTATTCATAAATAATTTTATGTTCTTACAACTAATTACATACATTTATTTTATTTTTAAAATTTTGTTATCTTCAAATTTATCAATAGCATTTTCAAAAGAAACTTATTTGAAAAATTTAGTTTTAGTTGGGCCTGACCATACTAAGGGATTTGAGCCTGAACAAATACCCTAATAGAATTTTAAACTTTGTCGAGATCCGAAATAGAAGTTTTCGATAACAAAATAAATGTATATATAAACAATAGTTTAAATAAAATAAAAGTAAATAATGATAAAAGAAAAAAATAAAAAGGAATGTTATGATAATTCTAGTATCAACAGAAAAAAAAAATATATATATATATGTTGATAATTTAAGGAACAAAATTTAATAACTATAATTTATGTTTAAACAAAAAAAAATAAATAAATGTTTTCTTTTATTTTCGAATAAAATAATGACTTAAATAAAAAGAAAAATTTAGATCTAAAAAACTAATGACAATTTGTAATCTATGCACAAATTAATTTTTATCTAACTAATTTAATATAAAAATTTGGTCACAGTAAATAATTTAATGTAAAATAGTACACATGTATGTCTTTGTCTATGCATAAATGCGCTTACGTATACACAAACACATAGATGTATAATAGAGCATAAGAGTAAAGGAGAAGCGATATTGTACTCTGACCCAAGTAGAGGGAACTCATGCAACATTATAGAAAAATCTAAGAGAGAGGGCAAGGGCTCAAGGAAATAGAAAAATAATTGGACATTATTTCTCCCATCTAGTAAAAATAAGTAACGCCCTAAAATTCGACACCTTTACGATTTTTCAACAAAAATATCTCTCGTTGTCCTGACGTCCTAGTGTTAACATCGAAAAAGTTTTTATAAGTTTTAATGAAACCACGCGTCAGATTCAAAAAAACAATTGTTAGTAAAGTAAATTTCAATTATGTAACGAAACGGTAACAATGACATTTAAGTAAGTTCTTAATTGAGATTTTTATGTTTGTTTTAATAATTCAAATCTTTGTATGATAATTTTATAATATATTTATTAAATTGAATTCATTTTCTTATATTATAACTTCAACCCCTTCCCATAAAGCTTCAGATCCTTATCTATTAGCCTAACGGCTAGGATAAAAATAATTAAATTTTAGTTGCGTTTTCGACGTTACAATAGATTGTAATACAGAAAAATATTTAATTATAAGAAAAATCAATATTATTAGTGCGTAATTATACTTACTGTACTTTTGAGTCATCAAAGTTTTATGAGTTTAGCGATTACTGTATTTAATTTAAGTCAAGATCAAATTGCACTTGAAAATTCAAAGCCAATGCATTGTTCAAAGTATGGGTTGAAGAAATTCTGTAACGGTGATAAAGAGCTCATAATTCCTATCGAAGTTTTATCGATGACACAACTGGTTTTACTTTCAGTAACTTAAGTGTTTGGTTTGATAAATAAATAATCAATGATAACAAAAACATAATAAATTCTTAAGAATAATAAATAACACCATTAAATTTTTGAGCATTATTTTCTTTATTTTACAAAGGGACATATTGTTATTATACTTAGTAATAAACTAATGTTAACATCAAAATTCTTAGAAATATATTTATTTGCTTATTTTAAAACAAAAAAAAATTAAAATTATACAGCCATATATTAGGTACACACTTATTAAGATTAGCGTGTAAATTATATTTGTACTGTAGGTAAGGATTAAACTTTAATACTCGCTTTTTTAAATACATATATTTCTAATGCTATGACATATAATTTAATAAAACAATATATTCTGACAAAAATTTCATATTTCTTTATATAAAAATATACTTACTAATTTTCTGATTCATGCAAATGCTTAAATATAAAAATTATACTATGATAAAAAATTAACTTGATTCATAAGAAAAATTTTTTAATTGAGTCCCATGTACTTAAATAAAAAACAATTTTATTTTTTAATCAAGATGATGATCGCTTTCAAAGTTAATTTCTTAATTTGAAATTTTTTATCTTAAATCAAGTTAATTTTTCTACCAGTGTACATAACATATTTTTATATATAGTAATATATGGTATTTTTCCCTGAGTTTAAAAAATATTATTTTTGTTTAATTTTAATTACCAAGAAAGCTTATCGTCAGAACCACAATTACCATTAAAATTCAAATGGTCCGTTTTTGTCCAATTGTAAATTCCACCACGAGTGGTGAATGATTGTTCATCAAAGTCAATTTGTTCCATCGCTTTAAGAACTCCAACTTCCAAAATAGACTTTGACTCCTTATAAACGTCACCTTTGTTCAAAAACCGCATATATTCGTCCAATATAATGTACGATTCTTTCATTAAAACGTTGGGTTCCGGAACGAAACTCGGCAAATGTCGGTGTCTTGAGCAAAAATCTTCGAATTGTTCATCGCTGATGACGAATTCTGAAGCTTTGCGAATCGCCTGTTCGCCAGCATTCTCAGTATCGACCAACAAACATTGAAAAACCTTCCATCGAAACGGATTTAAGTTCTCAATCTCTTCAACCATGTTTTCTTGCCAATTATAGATGCCGATAACGGAGTTAAGTTTGAATTTGACGTTGTATTTTTCGCACCAGTCACGGATATCAGATAGTTTCTCCAAATGTCTACCGCGACCTCGTCCAATTCTGATGTTTGTTTCTTCATCAAAAGAATCAACAGAAATTGCAAGAATGTCCAAATATTTTGCGTACTTTTGAAACCAAGATTCTTTTATTTGTGACCCGTTTGAAACAATCGACGTTGATTCGAGTTCCAGAGTTAATTTGCAGAATTTTATCAATTCTCCCAAGTATTTTGGATAAAGAAACGGTTCACCACCAGAAAAATTAATTTTTTTCATGCCTACTTCTTTGACCATACGAAGACCTCGTTTTGCCTCTTCCAGCTCGGTGTAGTGACTTGTTTTAGCAGTATGAAAACAAAATCCACATTCATAATTACATTTTCTAGTGAAATGAAAATTTACCGAAATTAAATTTTTATTAAATTTTTTGTTTTCATCGGACATTTTAAATTTTTGAGTATTGTTTTTGTTTTTATTGGTGAATTTTCGAAGAAAAAAAATAACAGCAATTGTCAGAATAAATACAATACACGTACACAAGCACATAATCGGCGATAAATTAAGATCGAGAAAATTGAACAAGTTCGAACGACTGAGGACTGAACGATTGTGGTATAAAATAAGTCGTAAAATTAGACTGTGGTATAAAAATTACTGACGGGAATACCATTTGTAAGTCTGTACATATATATGGGAATACTAAAATATTATGTAACGATATATCTCGCGGAAATAAAGCGCTCTTTACAAATTACGAATTTATATAGTACATTTGCCATCCGGTTACGCAGAAATTTTTGGGTATGTTCCGATATGCACTGCGACCACTGTACAGTGTGACGTCAATTTAGTATACTGTAAAGGCGTTCCTTTTTAGTCAGTTATACTGGCTGCTATTTAAAACGGAACGCAATCCGGTATAGTATGAGCAGTGCAGTCAGATCGTGGGTAGAACGACCCCCCACTTAAGGCAAAATAGCACGAAGTGTAATGGAAAGTGGGGGAACTTTTTACTCACGATCTGGCTGCACTGAGTATGAGTCGTATTTTTGACGCACCATTCAAATGAGTGAATTAAAATTTTGTAGTTTATTAAAAAAACTGTTGTTGGAGTACTGTTAAATTTAAAATATTTTAATTAATATTAACTGTACATTAATATTATAGTATAATAAAAGTAAGTAGTTTTTCCTTAAAAATAATTTTTTTTCTATTACTTAACTTAAGTTAACTTCGCGTATAGGTTAATGTACAGAGGTTATGGAGGATGAAATTTTGGAGTTTTATTTTACATTATTTTTGATTACTATCCACGAAAAAAAATTACAGGTAATGGAGTATGCAGTAGTAGGAATAGTACTTGTTGGTGCAGTTCGGAATTTATTGGAATCTTCAGACGAAGATGATTCTAGCGATGATGATCTTATTTATTGCTTTGGAAATCGTGCAGAACAAGGTATTATTCCAAGAACCCAAAATTATATCGAAAATACTGTTTTTCGAATGACAGATGAAACTTTTAAAAGTCATTTTCGGTAAGACATATATTTTTACTTTACAAGCTGATGATAATTATTTTTCTGAGCTTAATATCTTGAATTATTGTTCATTTTTAATATTGCATCCTTATTTCTAAATCAATTGTAGTATGAGACGCGATACTTTCGAGTTTCTTATAAATTTACTCGGACCCGGCTTACAAAAACAATCTGTTCATTTTGGCCGACATCCTATTGCTGTCGAAAAACAGCTTCTTCTGAGTATTTGGACCATGGCAACACCAGATTCTTACAGGTACATTATTCACATTCCTTTATTTCTATTATCGAAATCTTTAAAAAATTAAAAATTGATATTCAATAGAATAAGGTAAAAAACCCAATACCGGATCATGTACCAGTTCCGGAACACTCAATGTATTTGTATATCTATATTCACAAATATAGATATACAAATGCATGGAATGTTCCGGTACTGGTACGTGGTCCAGTATAGGGTCTTTTATCTTAGCTTACTATTTTATTAATTTCACAGATCGGTATGTGATCGTTTCGATGTCGAAAAAGCAACAGCTTGGAGAACTGTTTGGAAAGTAGTTAAATCAATATATAATTATCTACCTGTCTACATAAAATGGCCTACACGTGAAGAAGCCAGGATAACATCTAATCATATATTTCGAAAGTACGGATTTCCGAATGTATTGGGAGCGATTGATGGAACACACATAAGAATCGCTCAGCCCAAAGAGTACCATGCTAGCTATATTAACCGCAAAGGATTTCATTCTATTCAAACTCAGGTTTTTAAAACATTGAATTTTATATTGATGAACTTAATATTTATTAAATTCATTGAAACAAACTTTATGTTATAATTACAGCTAGTATGTGACCATAAATTAAAAATTATTCATGCGTACTGTGGTCAGGCAGGCTCAGTTCATGACGCTCGTGTTTTTCGACTGTCAAATTTACAAAATTATTGCACACCTGAAGTTTTTCCTGACGATACTCATTTGTTAGGAGACAAGGCTTACAGTATTCAACCTTGTATAATGGTACCTTACCGAAATAATGGAAACTTCCACGAAGATTTGTTGCAATACAACAAAAAACATTCAAGTGCTCGTATGATGATAGAACGAGCAAACGCATCATTGAAAGGAAGATTTCGTAGTTTGTTGGATAAACTGCCATTTACAAGAACGGATTTAATACCCTACTACGTAATTGCTTGTTGTATTTTGCACAACATTTGCATCATGAGAGATGATTTGATCGACATTCCAATACTTGTAAATCATGAAATTCCAGTGATGGATGTAGATATAGAACTAAACAATGACATGAAAGTTGCTGGAATGGAGAAAAGAGAAAGGTTAAAGAATTTTATAAACAATAATCTATAAATTTAAAACTTTACTCATACATGCATTCCAGTAAAATAAAAATAAAACTTTGCACATCGATGTAAAGAAGCAAAGTTTGAAATCGACTTATATGAAAAAAAAAATTGAACATTTTACAGCTAATTTGTTGTTTCTTTCAATATCTGCACAATACAGTGAATTCTGCTAATTTATTAAAAAAAAATAAATGAGGAAAAGTAATAATATCTTTTTAAATTTCATCAGGCTTATATTTTTTTATTTCAACTTACAATATATTTTAATATACTTTTTATAATATATGTAATGTTACTTTTTTAAGGGGGATAGCCACTGTAAAATTTCGGAAAAAAAATTTTTTTTTTTTTTTCATTAAACTGAAGTTTATATATTCAAAATTATGTATTTCAAATTTTATAGAAAAATTCCGAATAGTTTTCGAGTTATAGTCATTTTTATAAGAGCGCGTCGATTGACCGTTTTACGCGCGGCGCTTCGACGAAAACGTCGCCTGCTCGCTCCGTCTTTGATTCGTACGGGTTGGCGATTGTTTTCCTCACGATTGTCAACCGTTACAATTATTTGACTTTTAACGTATATTTTTTCTTATTGTTGAGATACTGTACCTCATAGTTTAGTTGTTTTGTATGAATACACACTCGTTCTTTAATTTATTGAGTTTCTTAGTGTACTCGTTATTGTTTACTTACTTATTTTTTTTAAATCTTCTGATCTTTTTTTTTTGTTTATTTAACAAAAAAATTTGTTAAATAATGGATCGTAAACAAAGTAAAGTTATTAAAAACGAAAGAAAACTGCCAAACGACAGGAAAAAATTTAATCGACCGCTCAACAGATATGAAACTGAAAAAAATACTGGCTCTCAACGACGTGATAGTGCTTCCAAGAGGAAATTATCACAAAAATCTGATTGTACAATTGATTCGAGTATTAGCTACAAAATTATAAATTTTTTTTCGATATTTAATTTACTAAGTGGCTGTGTATCGTGTAAAAAGTGTGGTGGTGATGTAAACTTTACTGAGACAAGTATTCGAGGATTAGGTTTTAAACTAGTTGTGAATTGCAAAAAATGTGATCCAGTTTTGATAAATTCATGTCCACTCATCAAGAATGCGTATGAAATTAATCGCCGTTTCATCTTTGCAATGCGGATAATTGGTATTGGGTTATCTGGACCTGAAAGATTTTGTGCTTTCATGGATTTACCACGACCAATGTTCCATAGCTTTTACGATCGTCTGGTCACACAAATCAGAAATGCAGCTAGAAACTGTGTGTTGAAAAAAGCTGCTAAAGAAGAAATCCAAGAAACCTGCAAGCATTTAAAATCCAATGACATTCCTGGAATTTCTGTCTCCGGTGACGGTAGTTGGAAGAAAAGAGGGTTTAAATCTTCATTTGGTATATCTTCTCTAATTGGTTACTTCACTGGCAAAATCGTAGATGTAAGTATGAAATCCAGTTATTGTAAGATGTGTGCGCTAATGAGCTCAAAAAAAGGAACAGCTGAATACGATCAATTTATGCAAGACCATGCTCTAGACTGTCCAATAAACCATGAAAATTCTTCTGGACAAATGGAGGTAGATGGAATAAAAGAGATGTTTATGCGATCAGAGTTATTACATAACGTTAAGTATGTAAACTATATAGGTGATGGTGACACTAAAACGTATAAAAATATTTGTGATGCTAAACCGTATGGGGACATGGTGAAGATAAAAAAAAGGAATGTATTAATCACGTGCAAAAACGAATGGGCAGTCGACTAAGGGCTTTGAAGAAGCAACGAACTAACAAGAAGACAAAAACAGGAAAAGAAGAAAATACACAGAAAAGTTTAGGTGGGAAAGGTCGATTAACGGACAAAGCAATTAATGAATTTACAAAGTATTATGGTTTAGCAATCAGACGTCATTCTAATGATGTTGATGAGATGTATAATGCTATTTGGCAAACATTTTATCACAAGTTTTCATCACCCGAAGATCCGCAGCATTTTCTTTGTCCTGAAGGTGCAAATTCGTGGTGTCAATTTCAAAAAGCTGTGGCAACAAATACTTTGGACTCATTAGTTGAAAAACCACCACTTCCTGCAGATATTGCGGAAGCTTTAATACCGATTTATGAAGATCTATCGAATCCAGAGTTATTGGAACGATGTGTCGGTGGGTTTACACAAAATAATAATGAAAGCTTCAATGCATTAGTGTGGCAGCTCGCCCCAAAAACAAATTCTTCTTGTTCCCTTATTGTTGAAATAGCTTTATATATTTCAACAATTACATTCAATGATGGGGCTCTAGCAACTCTGAAGATATTAGAGAATCTCGATGTTAAAGTAGGACCAACACTCTACTCATACTGCGCTGAGCGCGACGCTACTCGGGTTAAAGCTGCTGAAAGCCGCATGGAAACGGCCAGTAAAAAAATAAAAAAAGTCAAGGTCAATACTAAAGATAAGGAGGAAGAACCCTCATATGGCCCAGGACTTGATAGTTTGATGTGAGTATGAATATTTTGTGAAAGACTAGATTTTAAAGTTGCGAGAATCTTCTTAAAACTTTACTCGCGTTTTTCTCAAAACGACTTTTTTCAAACTTTCCGGTACTGTAACTTTCGTAAATATGAACCGATTCTCAATTTTTTTGTTTCCCCGTATTCGTCTACTTAGTGGCTATCGTCGCACGTAGGGGATTTTGAAAATTTTAATTTTTAAGATTTTTTAAGGCTGTTTGAGTCCAAAAAAATGAGGAAAAAAGACAAAAAAATTTTCAATATGGCGCCATTTTTTCTCAAATCAAAATTTTCAAAATCCCCTACGTGCGACGATAGCGACATTCCTATAGATTAAAATGCCGTTTGGTTTTTTTGTTTCAGATAATCCGTTTTTGAGTTACAGTATCGGCAATGGAGGGGGAAATTTTTTTGGTGCTCTACAAAAATGTTTATAACTTTGTGATAACAAAATATATTTGAATAAAAATTTAGGAGAATTATCCTCAACATATACTTTATAAAACAAAAAAAACCCGATCCCCAAATTCCTTTATTATCCTAGTAAAAAAAATTCCCGAAAATTGCCTATTGTTTCCAGCGTCACAGTGGCTATCCCCCTTAATAAATCTTTAAAAATGAGGAAAATATTAACCTATTTAGTTACACTTTTTTCGGTTTAGTCTAATTAACATCAACATAGATATATATATTTTAATTAAAAAATAATAAAATCAAGACTTACAAGTACATTTGAAATATTTATACTTGACTTGAACTTTTCTTGCAAATACTTTCTTAAAGATAATAAACTTTTTTTTTCTTAATAATAAAACGTAAAAACATATATTTTTCATACTTAAAAATAAGTTTAGTCTTTGACGTTCTCTCAAGGATTTTTTAATACTGAAGAAAAAAACGTAGTTTATCTAAGAATCATAAATCTCAATATCCGAACAAAAACAGTTTCACTATAAAAAAATCGTGCCAAGTCCACGTTCATAAGACTATTAAGAAAAAAAAATTTTATTTCTTTACAAAAAGATATCAAATAAAAAATTAAAAAATCCAAGTAACCGATATGGTTGTATATGATTTTTGAAAATTAAAAAAAAATTTTTGTAAATTTAAAAATTAAAAGAAACAATTTTGGAATGTATTTAGTGTGCGTAGTTACGAAATATTTCACTTTTTATGAAATTCCTAAATTGTATCTACTAGGACACTTAAAAAAAATTGAAGTACACAATAACGCACACCAAGTACGTTCAAAAATTGTTTCTTTTAATTTTTAAATTTACAAAAATTTTTTTTTAATTTTCGAAAATCATATACAACCATATCGGTTACTTGGATTTTTTAATTTTTTATTTGATATCTTTTTGTAAAGAAATAAAATTTTTTTTTCTTAATAGTCTTATGAACGTGGACTTGGCACGATTTTTTTATAGTGAAACTGTTTTTGTTCGGATTTCAGTTTTTTTTTTTAATTATAATAAAAATTGACAATTTTAATTTAATACATTTCCGGTGGCAAACTATCCCCTTTAAGCTATAATTCATGTAAAAGTTATTCTTGCGCCGCCTGGCGTGTGTAATTGCAAGCTGTCAAATATCTTTTTTTCACTGTAGTTTCCCATCTATTATAAGATCAGCATGCATCGTTATATTATTTAGTCTCTGGCCGTCCGCTTTTTACATAAGAAAAAAGTTAAAATCTAAAAATCTGGGTCGCTATAGTTTGTGCTGATTATTTTTAATAATTTTAAATAGAAATTATAAAGATAATTGATAATAATCAAGTAATACGCGTAATAAAAAGCATGAACTACTATTATAAAATATCATATAAAAAAAAATCAAATTAAATTTGAAAAAAAACTTGTAACCTCAAAAAACGATTCTGCTTACGGTATATACACACTCGGAAGTCTGGCTTGAGAACGCAACTTGGCGCCAGATTCTACCGAATCTGTTGATCTCTTTGTTATATGATCCACAAGCTTATTAAGAGCACCAGATAATTGAGCTATTGATGCGATTTTCTCACGATGTTGTTGTTGGCGAATTTCACTTGTTATGTCGGACTCAACGTCCGACATTTTTATTTTATAACAAATAGAATTTAATTATTCATAAATAATTTTATGTTCTTACAACTAATTACATACATTTATTTTATTTTTAAAATTTTGTTATCTTCAAATTTATCAATAGCATTTTCAAAAGAAACTTATTTGAAAAATTTAGTTTTAGTTGGGCCTGACCATACTAAGGGATTTGAGCCTGAACAAATACCCTAATAGAATTTTAAACTTTGTCGAGATCCGAAATAGAAGTTTTCGATAACAAAATAAATGTATATATAAACAATAGTTTAAATAAAATAAAAGTAAATGATAAAAGAAAAAAATAAAAAGGAATGTTATGATAATTCTAGTATCAACAGAAAAAAAATATATATATATATGTTGATAATTTAAGGAACAAAATTTAATAACTATAATTTAAGTTTAAACAAAAAAAAATAAATAAATGTTTTCTTTTATTTTCGAATAAAATAACGACTTAAATAAAAAGAAAAATTTAGATCTAAAAAACTAATGACAATTTGTAATCTATGCACAAATTAATTTTTATCTAACTAATTTAATATAAAAATTTGGTCACAGTAAATAATTTAATGTAAAATAGTACACATGTACGTCTTTGTCTATGCATAAATGCGCTTACGTATACACAAACACATAGATGTATAATAGAGCATAAGAGTAAAGGAGAAGCGATATTGTACTCTGACCCAAGTAGAGGGGACTCATGCAACATTATAGAAAAATCTAAGAGAGAGGGCAAGGGCTCAAGGAAATAGAAAAATAATTGGACATTATTTCTCCCATCTAGTAAAAATAAGTAACGCCCTAAAATTCGACACCTTTACGATTTTTCAACAAAAATATCTCTCGTTGTCCTGACATCCTAGTATTAACATCGAAAAAGTTTTTATAAGTTTTAATGAAACCACGCGTCAGATTCAAAAAAAAATTGTTAGTAAAGTAAATTTCAATTATGTAACGAAACGGTAACAATGACATTTAAGTAAGTTCTTAATTGAGATTTTTATGTTTGTTTTAATAATTCAAATCTTTGTATGATAATTTTATAATATATTTATTAAATTGAATTCATTTTCTTATATTATAACTTCAACCCCTTCCCATAAAGCTTCAGATCCTTATCTATTACCCTAACGGCTAGGATAAAAATAATTAAATTTTAGTTGCGTTTTCGACGTAACACACTATTTTCCTTTTTAGCTAAAAGTAATTCTTCACAGTAGCTAGTTAGAGTTTTTTGCCGCTTTCGTGGTGGGCTGATAACATCAGCATCTAAAATCATACAAAATATTTTTATAAATAATGTTAACAGTTTAAGGAATATGAGGGAGTAAATTATAATTAATTTCCTCGGAATATTATATCAGTAAAAATTATTTCACAAAATCAAATTTTGTAAATACCCATTTCGTTGGTAGTATTTGATCCAGCAGTAGACAAGGGTTTTACCCACGGCTGCTCGCCAAACACTTCTTCCTTTCCTTAAAATTAACATGAGTAAAATATTTGTAAAAATTTGAAAAAGCATGAAAAAATAATTAGTCTTCACTATTACATCGTAGAAATTCCAAGTTATAGGTGCATTCCCAGAGCTTTTTTGACTATCTTTTAAACTTTTATAACGGCGCTTCAGTGTTTCCCATTTAGTTTTACATTTTTCCGCAGCAATAGGCGGCAAATTCTGCTGACTGAGGGTTTCGTTGATTTTCGTTGCAATTTTGACCCAAACATCGCCATTGGTAATATTTGCATCAAGAAATTCAAGCTGGTGTTCCTTATATACCTCAATAAGGAGTAGAACTTCATTTTTACTCCAATTCTTGACATCTTAAATTTGATGATAATTATACAAAAATTTTATGAGATTAATGTTGATACATTTTAAAAATATAATTGTTCAGCTTTCATAATTGCTTAACTGGACATTTCTTATTGTCATCTATGTCATTTCTCTGTTTACCCGATGACTTTGTAGCTTTCGGTTTATTAAGAGTTTTTCCAGCCGTTGACTTCGTCTGAGAAGTATCAAAAGATGTTGAAGGTCTGTCGGTAAATGTTGCTGTGCCTGACGAGCCGGCTTCTGACGGAAGTTTATTTTCTTTTCCTATTTCTTTTGAATCATACATTTGGTAGTATGTCGGTATGGGACTATCAAATACAAAACAATCTGTAGATCGATTAATTACAATATTAAAAAATTATTCCATAGAAAATATACCGGATTTGTAAATACATTAGAGATATTGACATTGATTATACATGATAATCATTAGTAAATTATCTTTCAGTAATATTCTAATAAATTTCATATTTTTACTTTAATTTTTACAAAATTCCAAAAGTTTAGTAGCAAACATCGTATCTGCAAAATAATAACGAAAAATTAAAATGAAAAAAAAATAAGGTTATGTTACGCTTAAAATAGAGATCGATACGATGACAAATTTACCTGTCTTTGCACGATCAAAAATTTCCTGAGTAACTTTCAGCTCGTATTGAGTATTTTCAATACAGTCTAATAAAGTTAATTTTAGCAATTCTTCCATTGTTTCGTTTATCAATCCAAATTAATTACAAAACTCTGTGATTTAACTGCTGGTATTGTTTATAAAACGTTAGGCACTTTAAATAGTTTTGACTGATCACGTGATCAAACTACTGCGAGTACCTTACCTCAAAAAAGCCAGTACTCGCAGCAGAATATGGCGGCGATTTATGACGTCATATATTTCCCTAGGATACTGCGGCAGTATACTGGCAGTCAATTACGGAACGAATTTTTCTATAGTAATAGCACTGTGCAGTGCTCGCAGTGCATATCGGAACATACCCTTTTATTACTGAAAATACTTGAAATGTATTTTCTATGTCTATTTATTTTTTTGTTTTCTTCTCTGTGGTAAAATAAAGAAATTGATTGATATTTTATTTATAAAATTCATAAATTAATTAAATATGTTACATTATTAATACAATAACTTGTAATTAGTTTCTTTAAAATAAATAATTCAAACAAAACGCGGATAAAATCTCGATGGTTATCAGCAATCGATACATTCCGTCAAGGTAAAAGGAAAAAAATATAACGAGAGTAAAGTCGAATCAGAACATCGATTTAAATAGACGAATAAAAACAAAACCTTGCAATAGTTTTGGAATAATGTAATAAAATTAAAAGTAATCGGAACTTAAACTCGTTCTTATTATTATTTCTTAATTTATCATTTCGTATGAGTAAATTTTAAATGTCAGTTTATTGTTGACGTATTGGCCCATTTATCCACGTCAAAGTGCTAGAGAGGTTAAGACACATTGGATACCGTGTATGAAAATTCACGGTGATGGCTATGGAATTTTTAGTTAATCGGTTGAAAGCACTTTTTATATTTTTATTGAGTATTTTTAAACGTGCCTTATGTTGTCTCAGACGGAGAAGAAGATCTTCGTGCGATTCTATTCCGCTGTCAGCTGTTGGTGTTATACCTAATTCTCTTAATAACAAAGTGGTACGTTTCCTTCTATCTCGTTTTTTTTTTTTTTTTTTAAATTAAATTGCAAGTTAATTATGCAATGGAATAGTAATTATTTTTAATTGCAGGAACAAGAAAATTGGGAGCAATGGGATGAAAATCCTGTGGTTGTTGTGTCAAATAAACCATGTAATACCGTTCAGAGTAAAATAGAACAGTACCGTCAACAAATTGCTAAAGTTCCTGAAGCTGGGGAAGAAACTCAAATTGATTTCTTTCAAGTATATTTATTTATGATTGTTAATTAGATGAATAATAGTTTTTTTATTGAAATTATAGAATATA
Organism: Cotesia typhae; assembly: GCF_013202065.1. Lineage (NCBI taxonomy): Eukaryota > Metazoa > Arthropoda > Insecta > Hymenoptera > Braconidae > Cotesia > Cotesia typhae. Next base: position 7,230,255 of record NW_027423757.1, on the reverse strand, counting down.
AATTCACGGCAAGTAATTGACGAAATTATTTTCTTATAAATTTCATTTTTTTTAACAAGACCTATGTATTATTTTTAATATGCAATTGATAAAAATTAAACTTGGATTAAAAAACAAGATATCAAATCAAAATTGTTGTTTAAAGAACAAATAAACTGTTTCAGGACATGACACCAAAAATAACCAAGCAAAAGAAAATACTTCTTAGAGATCCAAAGACTGAAGAAACTTCTATGAATTTATCTAAGTTTGCTATTGCTTCTGAAAGAGTACCGACTGTAAGTTACTGTCTACTAGATTTCAATAACTAAAAAACTAGAATAATTTTAATAATTTAATTACTATGTCAATTTTAGAATGAGCTTGAGACATGGGACGAAAACGCAACTGGATGGGAAGAAGAAACTGTCGAAGAATTTGGCGACCCAACAGAAGAAATTCGCGAGCAAAGACGACGTGAACGTGAAAGAAGATTGTATGAGCAGCATCAAAGGCGTATGGACTACAATTTCCGACCTCCACCATTAGGCGAAAAAATAAACTCCTGATTGGAGACGAGGAACTGCAAATCAAAGTGCACAAAATTGACTTGATGAAATGTCAAAGTTATTACCACGTATTACGTAACTAAATTTTTATTCAAGTATGAATTTATTTTGAGTGTGAAACAAGTATGGAAAAATTTATCAAGTCGCATTGTTACTTTTAATGAATTGCATTTGATGAATTTCTTACTATTAATATAACTGATACTGAAAATAGCAGAGACAATAATTGGCTTAGTTTTTAAATAAGTTGAATGATGAGAAAAAAATTTCCAATTAGTGTGCATTTTAATAAATTCTTCTAATATATTATTCGTTTATTTTGAAAAAATTCCAATCAAATGTCTGCTACTTTCATTATTATAAAATTGTATAATTTTTGTTGCTTTTTTATTAAGATTATTTGTAATTTATATTTGTACATAAATTACGGTATTTAATAATTATACTGATAATTATTTAGTGAAGAAAATTTTTATTTAAAAATAAATTTATAAAGTATTCCCGTATTATTTAAATATAAGAATAATTACTCTAGTATTTTTAAGAATAAAATTATCTAAATTGAATAAATAAATTATATAACAAAACTGGATGTAGGTAATTTAATTTTTTTATCCTTCAACTTAAAGTTGACGATTACTCGTGAAGTTAACTTAGTGTCAATGTATAATCGCGCGCGATTTAAATTACTATTTATAATATTTATTTCACTTACCTTAAAGATTCTGCTCGATAAATTGTTGAGTTCTTGATATCATCCGATTGGAAAATTTTTATGTATTTTACAAGTACTTTTCACTTTTAACTGACTCAATACTAACACTAAACTTAACAACACACTATAGTTTATAAAATATCAACATCAACATAACTATTCATCAACTTTTGCTAGAATAATACTCACTGACACATATGAACACTTTTCACCAAACACACATCACTGACATCAAATTTCAGTACAACTGTAAACAAAATACTTAAAAACAAATATTCAGATTCACAGAAGCAGACTGCAAGAATGATGAGCCAACATTAAGCTGCAACCGACTCTTCTACCGCGACAAGTTAACTGACATAATATTTATTGTTAATTAATAAATTGTAATAATTTTTACCAACGAACGTTATTATTTAGCTAATAAAAAAGTTATTCGAACAAAAATGAAAAATTTCAACAGTATAAAAACCGAAAATATCAAAAAATTACTCCAGCTGTCAACTATTCTGTCAATTCCCGGCTTTTTGTACCGCGTAAATGAAAAATGGCGTCACTAATTCTCTAGATGCGCAATAGCAATGCGCAGAAACGTTCAAAAAATATTTAGAAAAATTTCAAAATAAAGATTTAATATTAACAGCAACAAATTAAAAAAGAAAATAACGAAAACTTTTTTTTTAAATAAAAATTGTTGCTTTACTAAGATTTTTCTATATTTTTATTTATTAAATAATTATTTATAGGAGTCTAAACACTCTCATTCGCTCTTTAGTTCAAAATTCTTAGAATTACATACTTTCAATATTACTTACCGGTAAGAAAAACTTATATTTTAACAATTAAACCGCTAGATGGTATTATATGCTCGATTACGAACTTGCATAGTTATTATTATGATGATAACAATAATAATAACAACAATTATTGTTGTTATTGTTATTGTCATTATTATTATTGTTCTTAAATTAAATATTACAAACTATACTAAAAAGATAAAGCTATAAGATGTACACATAAATGTTACCAACTGTTGGCGTAAAGCCATTCCATCTCCACCCTGATAGCCAGCGCTTTCTCAGTAAGTGTTGACTTCCAGCAGTTACGGTTAATTTATACATCAAGTTGGCGGTAATTCTTCTCTCAACAACACTTGTAAGCAAATTGACGGAAATCTACGGCCACAACTTGAATACAAGTTAACAATCAAACTTGTAGTTAAATTTCCTTTCAACTTGACTACAATTTGAAGGAAATACTTGTACAGCAAGTTTTGACGTCTATTTGCAGAGTAAGTTATAGGTAACTAATAGGTAATCGCTCGCTTTGCCAACTCTTTCCGTCAAGTTTGCTTCAAATTGCGGACGTAGAATGACAGTAAGTTATAGGTAAGGTGGCTATCAGGGTAGTTTTAATCATAAGAATTACTTGGAGTTTCGTACATCAACCCTGATAGCCACCTTACCTGTAACTTACTGTCAAACTACGTCCGTAATTTGAAGCTAACTTGACGGAAAGAGTTGGTAAAGCAAGCGATCAACTATTAGTTACCTATAACTTACTCTGCAAACAGACGTCAAGACTTGCTGTACAAGTATTTCTGTCAAATTGTAATAAAGTTGAAAGGAAATTTAACTACAAGTTTGATTGTTAATTTGTATTCAAGTTTCGGCCGTAGATTTCCGTCAATTTGCTTACAACTGTTGTCATGTAAAAAATTACCGCTAACTCGATGTCAAGTTAACCGTAACTGCTAGAAGCCAACTACTTACTGAGAAAGCGCTGGCTATCAGGGAAACGTTTTACAATAAAAATTAAACGCAAGCTATAGATACTCAAGGCGCATTTTCCCACTGAACCGCGTTTGATTATTATTATTCCAAAATGGCGGATATGGAGCTACGAGGCAAGGAGAGTACCGTTGTGAGTGCTAAGGAAATAATGGTGAAGCAAGAAAAACGTGAAAATCCAATCACTAATGGAGGAAAAGAGTCTGGTGACGACGCTGATAGCTCGGAAGAAGTGCGTTTGGACGTCGGCGAACACTATCTTGTGCGAAGATCCGATGACTCTTGGCGTGAGTAACACGCTTGTTATCATCACGCTCTATGACACTATTCAATTACTCCACTCTAGAATGTTCTTTGTTATTGCCTACAGCTATTGTTAATATTTATTTTTAACCTTCCTCTATTACTGATAATCACAATTACTTTTTTGTTCTGTCATGTATTGAGTGACGTATAGAATTATTATTTTATAATTAATCGGTAATTTCACCGAGAAACAAGTGAATGTTGGAGAAAAAAATGCGCGGGAAAATTTTGTAAATAATAAAGCAATGATGACATTTGATAAATAATAGACTTTTTTGACAACAGATCCTGCGGAAATAATCCAGAGCCGATACAACGAATTAGAATCGCATTATGAGTATTACGTACATTATGAAGGATACAACAGGAGGCTGGATGAATGGGTACCGAGAGACAGAATCATGTCCAGTAGATTTGATATGAATGACACGAGATGGAAAACTAGCGAACACAATCCTGCGAGTGATTTATTGGCTGATTCATCCGATAGAAAAATCACGAGGAATCAAAAGAGAAGGCACGATGAAATTAATCATATACAAAAAGTAAGTTGTCTAAAAATGATAATTTAATTTTAATTCATATTTGTTATTATTATTCATTGAACTTATATTTATTTTTATTACTCAGACATACGCAGAGATGGATCCTACAACAGCGGCACTTGAGAAAGAACATGAGGCTATCACGAAAGTTAAATATATTGATAAAATTCAAATCGGTATGTACATAAATATTTATAATAAGTAGATTTATTAAAAATACAATAAGCTTACTATTTTAAAAGTTTATCTTTAGGAAAATATGAAATAGACACTTGGTATTTTAGTCCTTATCCGGAAGAATATGGCAAGCAGCCGAAATTATGGATTTGTGAATATTGTCTCAAGTACATGAGACTAGAAAAAACTTATCGTTATCATATGGTAACTTTTTATAATAATAATATAATTTTTATATTAATAATAATAATTTTTATTTTAATGTTATCTTTATTTGAATTTTGTTGATTTTGTAGAGTGAATGCACACACAGACAGCCAGTTGGTAAAGAAATATATCGTAAAGGAACTCTAAGTATTTGGGAAGTCGATGGTAAAGAACACAAAGTTTATTGTCAAAATCTTTGTCTTCTTGCAAAATTATTTTTAGATCATAAAACACTATATTTCGATGTTGAACCGTTTCTTTTTTATATTTTATGTGAAGTTGATAAACATGGAGCTCATTTAGTTGGTTATTTTTCAAAAGTAAGTGATTGAATATTTAAATTTTAATTGTATAAATTTTTATGGCATTAATTAATTTATATTAAATGATTTATTAGGAGAAAGAGTCGCCGGACGGTAATAATGTTGCGTGTATTTTAACATTACCTCCATTTCAAAGACAAGGATATGGTAAACTTTTGATAGCATTCAGTTATGAATTAAGTAGAATTGAACAGACTGTGGGAAGCCCTGAAAAACCTTTAAGTGATCTCGGTAAATTATCGTATCGTAGTTATTGGAGTTGGATCCTGTTAGAAATATTGCGTGATTTTAGAGGAACATTAAGCATTAAAGATCTCAGGTAAATTTAATAAAATTTAATATTGAATATTAAATAATTATTTTTTACTTATTTGTATTTTTATTTAATAAATTCTTAAAATTTTATTTTTAGTAATATGACCAGTATCTCACAAACAGATATAATATCAACCTTACAAAGTATGAATATGGTGAAATATTGGAAAGGTCAACATGTAATTTGTGTGACGCCAAAATTAGTTGAAGAACACATTAAAAGTTCACAATTTAAGAGGCCAAGGCTAACAGTAGACAGTACAGCATTAAGATGGGGTGCTCCACCACGTAAAAACGTCAAACCTGGGAAGAAATGATAGCAAAGCTCATTTTTTAAAAAATACGAGCGAATTTTTATTTAAAAATATTTTAATTCCGTGATTCTAGTACTTTCTCGAATTACTATTTCCTCAAGACGTTTTTTAATTGACACCAATTGATTGCGTCATTTTTATAGACTCTCACAAGCTTTATTATTATTATTACTATAACTATTATCTTGTACAAAATAATTTCGCGTTCAGATTTGAATACGGAATACTATTATATTAAAATACAAATACAAAAATGTAATGATAATTATTCCTACGTTATTGAGAGGAAAATAATTACATATTTTATTTGTCGAAAAAATTAAAATCAACAAATTTTTCAGTATTAGTATGTACTTTTTGCCTTGTGTACCTCATTTTAATAATTAAACAATAAAATAAAAAATATGTATTTGCATGTAAATAGTGCGTTTGTCATCAATTGATCAAACAGGAATCAACTTTGAATTTTTTTAAATTAAAAATTTGAACAATTAATTATTACCAGCAAATCCTCGTCAACATAGAAATTTACCTTGTCGACAGTAGGTTTGGCAGACAATGAAAAAATAAATGAAAAATAATAATATGAGTGTACGCCATGTACTAGTGATTGCTTTGTTATTCATAAATATTACCACAATTTATGATTAAATAATATTGATTATTATTTAACAATTGTAATGAAACAAGTGTTGTTTTTAAAAAAATTACAAATAAAATAACAAATATGTTTGTTAATCAAATTAAGTTCGTGTAAATACACATTTGCAACATGGCCGAACAAAGCAAAATCGCAAGAGAGTTGTGAGTGTTACGCATTGCAGGCCAAGTACTTCCATCAGAAAGTGGACTTTTTGAAAGTAAAAAAACACAATTGTTCTACTGACAGTAATACAAACTAATGTGTAATTGATGATTAGCAAAAAATAATTCGAACTGTTTAAAAATAATTTAAAAGTTCAAAAGGCCTAACTTGCTCAAGGAAGCTAATAATCGCTGATTATCCAAATGTTTTTATTTCTTGTTATGACTGCTATAGGTTTTTCTATGATTTTACTCGATTAAAATTATAAATTATTTTATTTAATTATAAGAGCAAGAATGTTTGTATACGACTGATTTATAGTAAACATCGTCAAGTACTTGCTCGATGACCGGTTTAAATGATAATATTCGTTTTCGTTCAATCGAGATGATCTTGACGGTGTGTGAGTTGTTTAAATTATGATGATTATTTTGTAAATATTGCTAAATGCGTACTATGGATATCGAGGTGGAGACGAGTAAAGTTGATGGAATTGGCGAAACTAATCCCGGTTGTTCCGGGTATTCTGGAATGGTTCATAGTAAAAAAGTCATTAAACATGCCTTGCGTCAACAAGCGAAAAGACGGCGAAAAAATACAACAATTGCATCGGGGAATTCACGAACACTTCCTCGAATCGTTGTTAAACCTCTTGCACCTCCGCCGGCTCCGTCGCCGCCTCCACCAACCAATGATCCACCGCTTTCAATACCTAATATGCAACACTCTATAATAGGTAATTAATTAATTAATTAATTAATTTATTTATTTATTTATTTATTTATTTATTTAACAATTAAAGTATTATTGGATTGAAATTATTATTTTTTAGTCGAAGAGCCAGCTGCAACGATGAGAGAAGTCTTAGCAAGTTTACCAGGATTTAGTCTTAAGTCTAGTAGAAGACGTTCTACAAAAAGACTTTCTGCAGCCGCACAGTTGGAGGCAGGTTTAGTAGACTTAGAGTCCCCAGCTAGTATCCTCGCAAGCACAAGTCTTCGGGCGTTGTTAAACAGGCATACCTTCCAAGGACTTCCTCCGTTGTATCAGAGGAAGCTCGCTCAATTATTGCCTGCTGTCGATAGACAAGTAATGTCAAATAATATTTTTCTACTAAACCATTTCTTCAATTGTGATTTAAAACTTGTTTGCTTTTTTAGGATGCTGCTACTTCTGGATTAAATAACGAATTTTTCGCTCGCGCTTGTTTAGAATGGCGTAAACGACTAGCTGAGGGTGAATTTACGCCTGAAAATCAGCAAAGACTGAAAATGGAAGCGGAAAAGGATAAAAATAAACTCGATCCTTGGAAACTTAAACACTTTGAGCCTATCTGGGGTGAAAAGAGAGAACCTAAATTTAGACTTGGATTGCACTGTATGAATGAACCAAGAACTGGAGGAGCAGTTACAAGGTCGAGTTTACGCCTTAGATTAGAGTCTACCCATGAGCAATATACGCCTGAATTATATCAACGACCTGTTATAACTACCGAAAAAATAGAAGAGACTGATGCTCCGACAAGAATAAATCCACCGGTCCCGGAGACTCCAAGTATTAATTCTGATACGTCACATGAATCTTTATTAAAGGATACTACGATTCCTGAAATAGATAATAGATTGGAGGAGCAACCACCTAGTGATAATATTGTAGAAACAGTAATAACTAATGGAATAATTGAAAAAGAAAGTAATGAGGAAGAATATAAAGAAGAGTTGGAGAAACTCGAAAGTCCTTTAGAAACAGAAATTCCAATGGAAACTAATCAAACAAATATTTCTGAAATTATTGAAGTTGAAATTCAGCCGGAAGAAGAATCTAAGGAACCAGAAATAATACCATCACCAAGTCCTGAGGAAAAAATTCACTTGGAAGAACAAATTATTCAAGTACTAACGCCTGTTGTTACAGAAGAAATTACAGCAGTAGTTACGAGTGTGACACCGACAATGATTGTAACTGAATCAGATTTAGAGCATTCGCAAGAATTCACAGTCGGCGAGCAAATTGAGTGTCAATCTCAGGACGAGTGTGATACAATCACAGAGCTTACAATGAGTTTATCCGAAGTGTCGGAAATCCAAGTAGATGTTGAAGATCATTTCGATGCACAATTTGATACTTCGAGAGCTGACAGTGATAAAATATTTGAGATATCTGAATGTGAAAATGCTGCTGCAGTTGAGAGTATATCAGCTCATGACTCTGTTAAATCTGATAGTCTTATTCTAGAAGATCACGATGTAATAAATGTTCAGATTAACGCAGATACCATTAGCGCTAATTCAGCAGACTCAGAACCTATTCCTGATGCTATGGAAATTGACAGTGAAACACTGCAACGTATTCATGAACTTGAGGTAAAAAAATATTTCATATTTTTTTTTTTTTTTTTTTTCCGTATAATAATAATAATAATAATAATAATAATAATAATAGTTAGATTTTATTTGTATCACTTTTTACATTGAGGGCCAGATTTTCAATCCAGGATAAAATCTTATCCAATTATGAAATAAATCTATATATTTCATATATATAAATTTACTGGCAATAATAATTTTGTCCTGGATTGAAAAACTGGCCATTAGTGTGTTATAAATATTATTACATTTTGTTTTTAAAAATCATTTTTTGTCAGTAAAATTATTTCGAATGAAATAGTAAATTTTTTAATTGTTAGAACAAAAATACGTATTTTTCGTTTCAAGTGCTAACTAACTGTAGTAAAAAATTATGTCTATCAAAGTAATTTTTTTTTCTACTGTTTTGATATCATAGTGAATAATTTAACTGTTTTAATTAACATTTAGGTACGAGGAGAAATGAGAGAAGCGTATGAAGAAATTTCCGGTTGTACGGAAGAAATAATTTATCCTATATTAGAAGGTATGGAAATAGGTTCTAATGGATCAGAAGAAACTGACACACAAGAAGTAACAGAAGCAACAGAAGATATTCGAGAACAGTCTGATATTGTAGAAATTAATGAAGACGAAGAACTTCGTGATGCTAATAACTACGTTTGTTCTGAAATGTTAGAATGTAGCTGGCCTGTAGATACCACTGTAACTAACAACAATACTACTATTGATGATAATTCGGTTAGTATATTTTAATTTTTCGATTAAATTTCTTGAAATAGGTTATTTATAAATTTTTAAATTATTTTTTTTTTAGTCACATGAAGATCTTCAGGTGCCCTGGCCTTTGGTTGCAGCTGCTTTGGATGGCTCTGTTGCCGCAAATATTACAGTGACGACACAAGATGAGTGCAACGATACATCAACAACAACCGACTCAACAACATCAAATCAGCAAGTTCAAGTTCAGCAGCAGCAGCAGCAACAACAGCAATCACCATTTGTTAATGAAACTTCAACTGAGTCAGTCAACTGCATATCTTTGCCAGTTGTCCAAAGTACACCCTTCCAGTCTGATGGAATGACAATAAGTGCCCCGGTCACTAGTTGTCTCTTAAAAAATGTTCAAACATCACAAAGTCCGCCCATTATTGCTTTTCCAACTCTGCAACCCATACGATTTGTTCCTACGCGATTACATACAAGCCACGATAATACTCCAACGACGACGTTGACGAGTACATTACCAACACGAATCTCAACCCAACAACATAGTCAAACTACCCACCATGTTAATGTCGCTCGCTCAACGGAAGAAATTGTTCAACTGGCCCAAAATAACATGGCTCGTGTTAATCCAACTAATAATATTAATATCAGAAGCAATTCAATTCAACCACATCAGCATGTTCAAGCAACAGCTAGTGTTACCACTGCGGGACATCCACAAAGTGCAATAGTAGTTCAACATCATACTCCGATTCCAGTAACTCAATCCCGGCCGATTGTTGCAAATATGCAACCACAGCAATTCACAAACACTAATGTTACTGCCAGATCGGCACGTTCTTCAGGCCCAGGGAGCTATCGTGGTTCAAGAAATGGTAACAAAGAACAAAGCAGTAGTAGATCAAGAAGCTCGACTAAGGAACCGCCTGGAGCTGTTAATTTAGAACGAAGTTATCAAATTTGTCAAGCGGTTAGTTTTAAATAAAATCTGTTAATTCATTACTAATAATTATAAATAATTATTCTATCTTTTAATAATTTACCTTTTTTTTTAATTTTTTATCCAGGTTATTCAAAGTTCACCGAATAGAGATCAATTGAAAGCTCACCTAAAACCACCACCCAGTTTGCTTGCTCGTGGAGACGGTGCATTTACCACAAACAAATCTGGTGGTCGCACAATAACAACTGTTAAAACACAAAAATCACATCAAACATCACATCAACATCAAAAACATAGTCAAAATAAAACTCAAGCTGTAATGCTGAGACAAGTGTTTGCAACAGCGCGTCAGCCAGCGCCTATTGAGGTTTGTATAGCCTATTATAAATAATATTATTATTTAAAAGTTTTTTACTAATGCGCAAAGATTTTAAAGATGAACTCAGGTAAATTCGTAACATGAGAGTATATTATTATTAAATTGCATCAAAGTTAAACAAAAAAACTGATTATTATTCTTTTTCAGGTGACAGAAAATAGCAATACTACAGTCGCACAACTTGGTACTAACGGTGCTGGTAATTTCGGGCAATACATCTTGGTGCAAAGAACTGGAGTAAGTGATGGGGCACCACGTGCTTCATCAGCTCCACCTTTGCCGCCTCAAATCGCCGGAATCGGTGTGGGAGTTCATTTAGTACGAGGTCGACCTGCGAGTGCTGGTGAAGGATCACATCAAGCTGTCACGCTGAAAGCGAGAGGAACCTCTGACGGTAGAGGTAACGGAGGAGCTGAGCCGGGTGCACCAGGTATAATTATGGGTGGTGATCCTCCACCTCCTTGTGAGTGTAGTATCCGCGGTGCCATGGTTATTTGTCGTCAGTGTGGAGCATTTTGTCATGACGATTGTATCGGACCTCAACGTATTTGTGCGACGTGTCTCATACGCTAATGTTAAAAATGCAAATTAAGATGAACTTGATATTTGTATGAAAAACTTGAAATCATGTGAAGTCATGAGATTTCGTGTTATATCCATGACGTGATACTAAAAGTCTTTATTTACGATAAAAAGCGAGAGTGAAAAATTAAAAAGAATAAAGTTAAAAATAAGCTCATGTATCGTATATCGTCGCATTTGCAATTAAGTTATTTTTCTTACTCATAAAAGTCTTATCTATATTTTTTTTAATAATTCGTATAGTGTACTTGTTTCTTCAATCTTGCTATAAAAATTTTTTTTAAATAAATTACATGCGGCTTCTTTTTGCATAAACTATATATTATAAAAAAATTTAGATGTAATTTTATTTTTAGTTTTAAAAATTGTATAAAAAAAACCAGCTCATTTTTCTAATTATCAGCTAAGTTATACTTGTTCTACAGTTAAATTATAAATTAAAATGTTAAATTAATTATTGGTACAAAAAAATATCAATTGTGATGTATATCATTTGTTTTTACAGTACGAACGTCCACAATGGAGCTTGCTTTGATCTATGCTGTTTAATTAATAAATAAAATACCGAAGTTAAAGGTGCAGATGTCTAAAAAAAAAAAAAAAAATAAATAAATAAAAAATCAATAGATTTTTTGTTTTCCTCTTGTACGTTCAGTATGCGTCAAAGCTCAACATTGAAAAAATGTAGAAAATGAATGCATTAAACAAAATTATTAAGTAATAAAACAGCTAAAAAATAAAATGTTTTCATCACAAAATAATGAAATTTGATGACGAGATTTGAAGGCACAGTGTATATAACTCTCATCTCGTTTTTGATATTCTACTCATTTTAAAATCAATGCAAGATTGTTCATAAAAATAAAATAAAAACTACACAAGCATACACATCTAAAACAAAACGGTGAATAGTACAACAACGTACACAATTGTAAAATGTATGCCTAGAAATCAACAAATTAAATACTTAGATTAAAACTAATTTGGATGGTTTATTAATCAATTTAATCAATGTAGTCTATTTACATTTTTTTTCTATCCTCTTTTTATTGTTTATAATATTTATATTTTTGTTATAATAATACTTCTGTTATTGGAATATTAAGGAGAAATAATTTTATAATTATTATTTAATTGGATATACATATTTTTTTTTTATTATTTATCAATTTTTTTATTTTTTCTTGATGTAGATTGTATTTAACAACGTTTTATAAATTACTCACAACTATTTTATCATTTATCATAAATTGAAAGTTGTGAGTAAATAATTACAAGTTCGTTATTAGATTTTATTCATTTTATTAACTAAAATCAGTGTTTATATTCTTCTCTTATAAATGCACCATTGTGGAAGTATATTTTTTTTTTTGCTGTTATGATAGCTCTTATAATTTCTGTCACAAAACAAAAAGCCTTATTTATTTACCTTACACAATATTTGTTCTAAAAAACATTAATATTAATAATACTAACGAAAGAATATAAAAAAGACAACATATCGTATCATAAAGTCCTCGAGAAGAAATAAAAATTTACAGAATAGATTTCATTTAGAATATTAGTAAAGCCATATAAAATAGAACATAGTACTTGATTAAAATTTTTGCAATTCATCATTGGATCATAAATCAATATTTAAATGATAACAATAATATTCATTTTAATATTTCAATATCGTTTATAAATAATATAAATAAACTAATCTAAAATACTTTTCGGATTAATATTCAAGTTCAGAAGACAGAATAAATTTTATCCTAAAAAAATTACAAAAATTTTAAGAATTTATCAAACAAAAATTTTTCATAATTTTTATTTTTATTATTTACCTTTATTGTTCGAGAGCATTTAGAATTTAAACATTTTATACATTAACATTATAAAGTATATTTTTATTGAGTGATTACAGACTTTTCCGAAAGTTATAATTTGAATTTTAACAATTTTCGTCAAGTAACAAGATTAATGTGGAGAAGAAAAACTATTAAATTAGCATAATTTAATTTTTATTAATACAATTTCGAATAAGTTTTTAAAATTGATATTCAACAATTAAGACAAAAAGATAATTTTCGGTCATTTTTATCATAATAAATATGAGCAATAATTTTAAATAATCAATACAAAGAATAAATAGTAATTAAATTAATTTATGAATTTATATAAATATTGGAATGCTAAAAAATACGATAAAATTGAAGGTCCGCTAATTTCTTATAGATTACAATTAAATTACGTTTGACTTTATTTTCGTTTTTTTTTTTTTTTTTATCATTAATTAAAAATTTATTCATATAACAAATAAAAAATATTTCATATCAACTCATTAATTAAATTAATTTGTGACATCGTCGTATATTGGTCTCAGACAGCAAGGAAAATGTCAGTTGCACTTGAACATACATCATACATGGTAGTTATATCTTTCAACGGAATAATATTTTAATATTCATACATCACTTTTTCTATTTTCATTAATAATTTAATTCTTACCAACTAATATATTAAATTGATTTTTTTTATATTTATTTATGTAATTAGTATTAATATGAATTCATCTTTGATGTCCCGCTTTTAATTTTTACTCAACTTTTTTCAGTCAACGGCGATATAAATTAATAAATAATACGTAGGGGGGGCCAGCCCGTATTTTAAGAAAAAAAAAATTATTACAGTAGCATACTATGATATTTATATATTATTAACTGGATTTCGATGGAAACAAGGTTGCTAATTTCAATCATTTGCTTATTATACATTCATCGAACAAAATCATGTCAACATCGTCGAAACGAAAAAATATTTAATAGTTTTCATAGCGTGAAACTAAGTCATCATATGATAATGTTTACTTCAATTACTTACATATATTTTAACGATCAACATTAAATACTTGCATACAGATACCGAGTCAAAGGAGTAATTGGCAAGAGTCGAGCATTTGTAATCATAATTACAAGCATATAGTTTCATTTTCTTTAACAGAACAAAAAATTAAGCAACAATACTTTTTTTTTTTTTATTGTTGTTAACTTATTTTCTCAGAGTTACTTTTAATTAAACTTAATCTCTTTTATTTCTCCAGCATTTATGTACATGCATTCTATGCTTCTAGTTTTTATAATCATTTATTTACTTTTCTTTACTCAATTAGTCAATTGTATATTATAAACTGTCATCCATTTTTTCCTAAAAATGAATTTATAATATACCGAGTAATAATAGTATATATCATGAGAATTGACTTATTTAATCAAGTTGTACTCTATTTGTCGTTAATTATTTTTTTGTTTGACACTTTCACTATATACCAATTAGGCCACGAGTTTATCACCGTTGAATTGCGGCAATAATTTAACAAATGTGTTATTCACCACATTTGTATAATTAATTATCCAGTCTACTAAATATAATAATCCTCCTTGATAATTTTTTTTGTTTGTTTTTAAGAAAAAATACTACACGCTGATAAATATTTGATACTTTGGGCCCCGATAAATATATATATGTATATATATATCTACAATAATATCGCCATCATTCGTTTTTTTTAACACGCTTTTTTTTCTCTCTTGCTCTTGTTTCGAACTACATTAACACATCTATCTATGTAATCTACAGCAATGGGTTCAATTTAATCATTTAATATGAATTTAAATATATGCTGGTGAAAGATTGAGAGTCAAACGTGATATAACATTGTTGCGTATTGTCGCTCGGGTACTACGTGAACTTTTAATAATCTGAATTACCATAATACGACAGTCATGACAAACAACCATTGATACACCTCGAAGCCGTTCTGCTACAAGAGGCTCATTTCCAATACCTGGACCAAGACTGCCGATAGCACTATTACTCATACGACTTGGACTACCGCCAACTTTGGGATACCTACTGCTCGTAAAAATGTTATTAGTAAAAATATAAATATATATATATATATATATATATATATATATATATATATATATATATATATATATATATATATACTATTACTATTAGTGAATTAATTAAAAAACTGCAACATACCTCCTATCTAAAAGATCGTCTCGTCGACCTAAAAATGTAGGTGTCGAACCAGGAGTAAGATTGTCAGCTGGCGTGCCAGGATTCGGTGTTGACAATGGTGTTCCGTTATTTAAGGCTGGATCATGACGTCGGTGAGCAGGTGATGCTGGAGCAGATCCAACTGCGCCACCAGGTCTTGGCCAAGGGCCTTTAGTAGAATCAGGTTCTGAAGTTAATGGGGAAAGAAGTAATCCAGGCGACAGTAG
This sequence comes from Cotesia typhae, assembly GCF_013202065.1. NCBI lineage: Eukaryota > Metazoa > Arthropoda > Insecta > Hymenoptera > Braconidae > Cotesia > Cotesia typhae. The sequence continues at coordinate 7,214,928 of NW_027423757.1, read as the reverse complement.
TACTACAGGTACATGGGCAAAATGTTCTGTTGGGATACGCATCTGCGGGACATATTTGAAATCAATATATTAGTAACTAGAGACTTTAGATTGTGAGCTAGAAGAATACTGATCATAATACTTGATAAATTAAATAAGAATATATACCTTTGAGTAGCACTTGACACAGACTGTTCTTTCACAAAGTCTACATCTTTGTCCCCAGGGACCGAGGATACCAAAGCGTGTTTTCAAGCATAAGAAACACACTCGACGTTTTTCAACGTCTTCTTTTACTCTCCCCTCAACGGGCAATGATTCCAACTCGGCTTTTGTTAAAACACTACGGATGTGAACTATTTCTTCAAGAGTTAACGAAAGTCTTTCATCAAGAAACATATCACCAAGGGATGGTTTCTGTATTTTATAAAGTAAAATTAGTTGCAATACATACTAATGTAACAATACTTTTTAAAAATTTTTTTATTTAAAAATAAAACTCACTCTTTCATTTTCAGATTGTGTATGATGATCATTTTCAGGTTCAACAGTGGTGTGTGATTTCATGAGAATCCTTTCTCTAGTACGAGGACTAATACTTGGACTTACATTTGGACTAGGACTCAAACTCATTCGAATATCGTTTCCGATAACTCCAGCACGCTGACGACTTTGAGGCCGCGAGTGTGGCACTGAACAAGTCCCAGAGAATGCAATCAAAGGTTTTGTGCTACAACGACCAGTATGTTTTCGTGCTGATGCCCGTCTCGATGGACATTGTGTTGCTAAATCATACGATTCCAATTGAGCGTCGCAGAATCGATGATATTCATTTTGGGTCAACCGAAGTTTTCCTGTTTTTCTCCAAGGATTCGCTGAACTTTTATCATATTCATCATCAATGTCACCACTAACATGAGGTTTGCCTCCAAACCATTTAGATTTTTGATATATATCATTTTCATTGTCTGCAGACTCATCATCATCGTTAAATCTAGTCACAGCATATTCATCATCTTCATCATCGTCATCTTCATCATCTTCTTCAATATCAAGCTACAGATTAACAAAAAAAAATTGAAATGATAAAATAGATAACTATAAAAAAAAAAAATAAATAAATAAATAACAATAATAATTTGAATGTTTACTTTAAAATCGACTGGAATGAGTTTTCTCTGTTGTTTTTTTATATCTTGATCTCCAGTTTTTGATTCTACAGTCTCCTGTCCACTATCTGTATTAACAAATAAAATAAACGATTTAATAAAAAATGAACAAACTTTAAAAATGATTAATATAAAACCCACACTTTAGATTTTTATAAGATTATAGATTGACAGATTGATCATGATATGACATGTCAAGAAAATTCATGTGCCAACTGTTTCACAATAGCCAACTACCTCGCATAAAAAATACAAAAATAATGGATGATACATGAGATGACGATGATGATGATTACCTGATCCCCTAATTCGTCTCCTACACTTACGATTCCGAGCCTTAGCCTCAGTAGGCTTACTGAACCGTTGACGGGGCTTCGGAACTGGATGCGACCCTTGACCTTCTGAATGACGCCACTGAGCTGCAACATCCTGAGCTGATTCCTGCTCTTGTACCTGTTCAGCTTGAGCTGGTGGAACTTCACCTAACACAATACGACGTGGTTCACCACCAACTGCCAGCAGCATTGCGTATTTTTACACTAAATCCTCATAGAATATACAAAAACCTTTAGCTCAGATTTTACTTCATTTTGTTTCTTTTAAAGACGATAAATATTTATCACATTTCGATTTTGATCCACAATAAAATATTGGCACTACCTCCATCATATTAATATTCAAATTTTAAATCGACTGTTTCCAATGATAAAATAAAAAAATAAATGACGTAATACGTGTATATAATTTACAATGATGAGTAACTCTTGGTTAAAGGTTTTCGCGGTGACTATTTACAGTGCACGAGGAAATTTATCGGATAGTTTAAAGTCTATATACACGCGCGGGCGCACCTCTACTTTTATTCTCTCTGTTATACGACCATGCGATTATTGATCGTCTTTCACTGACTGGAGGGTTGCTCTCCCTTTTCGTGGTCACCCGGAATTTACTAGGCAAATATGTCAGAGAAATAAAGATGGAGAAGCCCAACAGTTGCGCAAGGTAAGAAACACCTGTTTCAAGTCAACATCTTGAGAACACTCTATATATTAACGAAAATTACATTACATTAATGAATTTTATTATCATAAAACTAAACTAAAGCGTAATCAAAATATTATCTAAAGTCATAAAATTGCTTTCTATACTTTCGTTATTATTGAAAAATATTTATTTCTTGATTAGGTCTTAATTAGTGACATACGGCACTAGTAAAAAAAATTCATGTATAACCGATAATAAATTTAAAGGATTTATAATTCAATGCGCACGAGCCAGTAATGACGTAAGTCAACAGGATGACAATCATGATTATGAATCACTATAAGAAAGCAATAGATAGGTCATAGGGTTAGAGATAAAGGATAATTGAATTTTAAAATAACTTGTAATTTAGTGCTGTGTGTAAAACTTTAGTGGCTACTTTTGAGCAACTAGAGTTAAATCCAATAAACTACTTTCCCCAGTGAGCAAAAGGTTGAAATAATAATCTAATAGATAACTGACCTTTTTTCTCATTCATTTGACGTTCCCGAAAAGATCTCAGAGGTCTAGGTGGTTTTTTAATACTTTCCATCAATAATTCACGCATAGTAGATTGTTTTCTCCTAGGTGGCAATTGTCTTTCAGATGCCTATTGATATTATTAAAACAAATAATTAAATATACGTAATCGTGATAAATAGAATTAAATTGTTAGTTTTAAATAAAAAGTTTACATACTTTTTTTAGTGGAGGTCTGCTTCGAATAAATTCGAGAACTATGGCACGTGCATCTTTTGTCACACGTGGAGAAGGAGCTGGAGTTTTTTTAAGATTATATCTACGCTCTCTAATGTCATTCATGAGAATTTCATAAGGAGTCAATTCAAACTCAGTCCCACGTCCTTTACTGTAAGCACGGCCACGTTTTCCTAAATTCTCTTCAACTTTTTTTAATTTTATTCCACGACGTAGCTCACCAATTACTTGTACCCAAAACCGTGCCTGAAAATTTTAACTATTGTTATAAATTTCTTAAAAAATAAAATAAAAAAAAATGATGTCATACAATTATATTTTTAAAAAATTTCAAAATATAAATATATATAATCATTTTTAAACAAATAACGACCATCTAAACCATGATAGTGTCTAAGTAATTTTCAATATAAATTTAAGTTTGTAGAGATGACATACTTGTATCGCTCGCCAAATCCTAATGTCAGTCTGGGAGAATAAATTTACATGAAAATTACATTTAAGTTAGTCGGTAGAAATTTTTAATTTGATAAAAAAACTGTTTTTCATCAGTAAACATTTTTTTATAAATTATATAAAAATAAAAGACATCTTACCCAATCATCGTAGCCAAGAGTATCTAGCTGCTGACAAGATGCAACAGCCGGTTTTGGCTCCAAATATTTAGGAAAGTGTTTAGGGCTGTCTTGAAATCGTTCAACTGAAACTTGTTCCAGAAATTGCGTTAATTCAAGTGCTTCATGGACAAACGCACGGATGACTGCTCTGTAGTGAACATCGGCTTGCTCTTCAGTTCCCTGCACGTGCTTAATACAGACCTGAATTAAATGAAAAATAAAATTTAAATTAATATTTCCATCCATCACAAGTCTTTTTCTATATTTTATCATAGAAGTTTTTTAAATTATTACTTGAACAATATTTTTCAAACTGTAATAATCCGAGTTGCTAATATATGAACTACTTTCATGTGGATCATCCATTTCTGCTTCAGAATCACGTCCTATTCCTTCATCGTCAGTTTCATGCCGTTCTTCAGGTTCATATTCTGTTTCATAAAAAAAATGAGTAATGAGTAATAAGTTTTTTAATTTTTTTTAATTAAAAATCAAAATAAATCAGACTAATTAAATAAATACCTTCATCACAGGAGGTCATCAAATTAATCAGATCTTTCAAATCCAAGGACAAACGTCTCTCTTCTTTTTGATCTAATCGAAAGTCTAGAGCGTTATAAATTAAAATTCCTAAAGAAAAAATGACCTGAAAATAAAACAAAAATATACAACTGGTTTAAAGTACAAAAAATTAATTTAATTAATTTTCTTACCTTCCTTTCCGATGCAGGCAGAGTATGTGAGTTTACATCTGATTTAACAAATCAAATAAACAAATGAATTTCAAGAAAAATTTATAATAGTCTGTTTACTTGTATCTTTAATTAATAAATAGTTTACTTACTTGTAGGCAAATTCAGTACAACATAACCTTCCTTGTGCAATAAAATTTGATTAAGATGAGTCAATTCTTGAAAATTATTAGGTCCAAGTGTAGCAAGATATTTAGCAGTTTGATGACAAACAGCCCAAGCTTGCTCCTGTCCAATTGGTCCATTAAATGACAGTAAGGTATCTTCAAGATTCAATGTATCATCACAATTTAATTTACAGTTTAAACGACGAGTTCTGGGTTTAGGTACAGGTTTTTTTATTTTTTTTTCATCCATGTTTTTGTATTTTCTACTGATTTTACTTTATCTTATAAATAATCAAAATCTATAAATATTTGATACTCCAATTTTTGTGAGAGTGACTTCACTCCAGATAAACTGTAATTGAACAATATGTATTAAATAATGAGATAAGATTTAAATGATAACGATTAAAATATTTAAAAAGTTGTAAAAAAAAAAAAAAAAAAAAAAAAAACATTTGTTATATTTACCCTAAATTATGATATATTCTCTTAGTTTAACCCATTGACACAGAACAATTCGGATGGCAGTTTGGATGGAATAAAATATTGATAATTATGAAGAATTAATTCAAGACTAATTAAATAAATGTCAACTTTAAAATATCTATGGAAGGAATAGATAAGTATAAATATAACTCGTATTAATGTATAATTAATTTATGATATATTTTATTATTTGATAAAGTAATAAAATCTCTTGCGATACAATTCTCTTTGAAGATCACTACGCTACTGCTACTGTGTGCGATTGTGTGATTACTGCGTTCTTTTCTGCAGGTGAATACAGCTGACGGTGACTACACATGTATATATATATATATATATATATATATATATATATATTCCTTATTACCTCCTATTTTCATTGACTTGAAGTTAGTCATCTGTATCCATACAACTGTACAATTTAAGAACCAGATTGTATTTTTTAGAAGATCAGTGTAGTTCAGTGAGAATAGAAATAACTTGCATACTATAGGTATATCATTAACAAAATAAAATTTTTTAATGTGAATTATTTATTTAATTTATATTTTTAATAAATAATCATGGTAAATTTTTTTAATCTATTTTAACTTCGAATACTGTTCTACTGACATTTAATGAATTATAATGTTAAATAAACTTGTAAATTTATAATTTACCGACTACAAAAGTTGAATTATCAAGAATTAGAAAGTGAAGACAGCTTCATGGCATTTGTGAGCCCGAATAATGTTTGACGTTTACGATAACATTCAGTGAGTGTTAAATAGTAAAAATCTCATTTTTCAACTACTCAAGTAATAATTTGATTTATTAATGTTTGTGAATATTATTTCAGATCGTCGTAATATCATTTGACAATTTTACGATAAATTTTATTATTTCATTACTTAATTAAATCCATAATCAAATAAAAATGGAAGCAGTACCAAGGTTACCTATGTTATCGTTCCAATTAAAAGTCAGCCCAGAACCTACGATTTTTGGACCAAAATTAAAACAAGTACGTTATTTATTTAATTTTAAATTCATTACTTTATACACTAAAAAATGTTAATATAACTGTAGTTTTATTCTACTGAATGATTCATTGTCACTCACATGATTACTAATAATACAGTCGGTTTATATGATATATTGCATCATTTATTTACTCAAACTTTTTTGCAGTATATTCGTGACTTTTATAATGAAGATCCAGAGTCATACACAACTGAAATTCATCAACTGGAAAATCTTCGAGCTATAGCAGTACGTCCACCTATAGCAGTAACAGGCTGTTCGTTACTTAAAAAATATTATTGTCAATTGCATTTTGTTCAAAGTAGATTTCCTATGGGCATTGATGAACCTGCAGCAGTTCCTTTTTCATGGTAATTAATAAAATATTTGAGTCTTTACTTAAAAATACTAACTCTTTTCTTTTATTTCAGGCGAGATACATATGCAAATATGGTATTTAGTTTATCAAATATACGTTTCGAAATAATATCAATTTTATATAATATCGGTGCGATACACACACAATTAGGAGCTAAAACAGAACGTACATCAGCAGATGGTATGAAAATGGCGTGCTCCCATTTTCAATGCGCAGCTTGGGCATTTGAACACTTGCAGAATAGTTATCCGCAGCCACCAGGAGTTGATATGGCGCCGGAATTAATGAAATTCATGCATCAGCTTTGTCTTGCTCAAGCTCAAGAATGTATTCTCGAAAAAAGTATGTTAGACAATCGCAAACCAACGATTGTAGCTAAAGTAGCTAAGCAAATCGTTGATTATTATGCACTAGCTTTATGGACATTAGAGCCTAGTAACAGTGAAGAGAGTACAATCGCTGATACTGTTGGATCAAAAACGTATAAAAGTTGGAAGACTTATGTCAAATTTAAACGTTCTTATCATACGGCAGTTACTCTGTTGTATCAAGGACTAGCCTCGGAAGAGCAGCAAAAAATGGGGGAGCGGGTTGCATTTTATAATGCTGCGTTAGCAGCTTTAAATAGTGCACGACTGCTTCATGCTAGTGCTAAAAGTTCCACTGGTATTACTGGAATCACAGGTGAAAAAGAAGCTATCGAGGAAGCTCTTGTGTTTACTAATGACGTAATTGAAGGTAAAAGAAAGGCTGCAAAAAATGAAAATGAATTTATTTATCACGAAGAAGTACCTGAAAAAGATGCTTTACCTACAGTTAATGGCGCGTCATTAGTCAAAGGTATTTCTTTTAATGTAAATGATCCAGAAGTATCTGGACCGGATATTTTTGCAAGATTAGTACCTATGAAAGTTCATGAAGCAAGTTCACTTTATTCTGAAGAGAAAGCTAAAATTCTTCGATCAGTAGGTTCAAAAATAGAAGAAAAAGACCGAGATCTTGAAATGTTTCTTGCGTCATTAAAATTACAACATCTAAGTCTTTGGGATCCTGATCGTCCATTAGAAGCTGATACTTTACCATTTCCAGAAGGATTAGCAGAAAGATGTGCTGCATTAAATGCTAAACCTACTGTTATTAAAGAACTTGAAGATACTACTGCAAAATTGTCAGTAACATATGAAGATGTTGAGACAATGCTAGAAAATATTGAAAAACTACTTACAGAAGAAGATCAAAAAGAAAAAATGTACCAAGAAGCGATGGGCAAAAGACCTCCATCAATCGTGGCTACAGATTTAACAAGAGAAGCAAAAAAATATGAAGAAGCACATGCGAAAGCGTCGGAGAGTAATCAAGCTCTTCACCGAGCTATGTCACTCCATTTAAATAATCTTCAAAAGCTATCTCAGCCATTAGATCAACTCATGGCAAGCATACCTACAATTGATCGAAGTACTAAAGGTGGAAATGAAGCAGAAAAACAAAATGTTCGCGAATTAAAAAGGATACTTGAAAAAGTAGAAGAAATGCAAAAACAGAGAAGTGAACTTTATTTAAAATTAAAAGAATCAATATCTCAAGATAATCTCACTCGAATTTTAGTAACTGCAACAGCTGAATCAACCCCTCTAGATACTCTTTTTGCAGAACATCTCAAGAAACATCAGTCATTAGTTGATTTAATCGATCAGAATCTCCTGGCACAAGATAATATATTGACAGCTTTGACGGATGCTTATGCACGAACAATTGAAACTCGTAAGTCTGTAGAAGAAATTATAAGAAAACGAGAATCGATGATAGCATCTCTTATTAATTCCTATGAGACTTACGAAGATTTATTGGCTAAAGCATCAAAAGGTTTAGAATTTTATCGTAAATTAGAGATGAATGTTACAAAACTTTTGCAAAGAGTTAAAAGCACATGCAGAGTTCAAGAAGAAGAACGCGAACAAATTCTCGCGAAAAATGGTAAAACAAATTCAATTGAATCAACATTACCAATAACTCCTGAAAAGAAAAAAGGCTCAGGCATGAAGTTGAGAGACCATTTAGCGAATAGAATAAAGAATAATCCATCTCATCAAAATATTTATGGAGATAAACAAACTATTCCTGTAGCTCCAGTACAACCGAATCCTCATACTACCGGTAAATCTTATTCCAATGAACATCACATCGGTCCTGATGGCATTCCTATTCATGCAGTTCCTCCTATGACGTCTGATTCAACACTTCAAGATCATCAACAAATGTATCAGTACTATGGATATAACAATTATTATATGAACCAAGGAAGTAATTATATTCCTCAACATTATAATTATAATTCTACGAGTCAAAGTACATCAGTCCAAGGTTTTGCTAAATCTAACACTACTAACAGCGACCATATGTATCACCAAGCTAGCGGCTCTTCTAATACAGAAGTCGCAAGTAACAGTAGTCAATACGCGGGATACAGCAACCAGAGAAATGAATCATTGCTGCCAAGTCAAACTCAATATCCTGGTCAAGCATATGAAGATACAAATCAATACTCTCAATACACAAATTACCGTACAAACCAAGGATATACTACAGCTAATACTGGTTATCAAAACATACAGGGTCAGCAGTTTAATTACAACCAACCGTATCAGGCTTTGTCGTCTAATCAAACGCCATCGCCAGTTCCTGCTGGACAACTTCAGCCAATTAACATGATTCAAGATTCAAATTCTCAAGTATCTAATATAAATGTTGGATCTCATCAATATGAGTATCAAAATGTAAATCGTGGAGCTTACGTGAGCCCTTATCAGCCAATAGTACCGCAAATTCAACAACAGCAAATTCAGCCACCAGTTTCTGAAAGTATTACAAATTATTCTATAAACCAAGAGAATCCTTCTTTGTCGTCATCGGTCCCACACAGTAGTCTTTCTCAACAAATTTATTCACAAGAGACTACAAATTTACAGTATCCAGCCGCCCAGAATCTTCAGCAACCTCCTGCTCAAGCTATTAATATAGGATACAATGTTCCAGAACAGTATTTGACAAATAAACCAGCGGGTATCCATTCTAACGAGGCTTCTTCTGTGGCACCTACATATTCTGGGACTCCTTCGGACATTTCTGAAATAAATCAAACAGAATCACAGTACTATCATCATACAAATAATAATACTTTAATTCAAAACACAACACCTTATGTCCTTCCATCTCAACAGGGTTATATTGAAAGCGGACAGTCAAGTGTACCGAGTTCCCAAGTCCCAATAAATCCTCCTGTCCAAACGTATCCCAACAGCTATGGTCAAACTTATTCTATTGATGCAAATGGACACCAATATCAAATGCCACCAAATTCCGTTGCAAACTACGCTAATGATCCCGAAATAATTCAAAGTCATGCTAAATCATCTAACGTTCCAGGATTAATGCAAAATTATCAGTATTCTCTTCAGAGTCATCCAGGTACTATGCAGTATTCTTCATACTCTCAAAATTATACGGGTACTTGGGATGGGCAACAAGTTCATACTTCGTCAAGCGATTCATACCAAGGGCATCCGGGATATTCGTTTAATCCAACTGTCGGTGGATATGAGTACAGTTCTGGTTATCAAGACTCACGAAATAATCTTCATGCTAACATTTCCCAAGAAAATTCTCAGACTAATGATCAGTCGAATTCACACTACACAAATGCTAATAATGAATCTGCGACAAACATCACAACATCGTCGAAATATTCTAATGGATCTTTTCAACCAGAAGTTGGTGAGTAAAATTATTATACGACACCTTATGGTGTTCAACCTTATTCTAATCAAGGTATCCTATGAATTTTTTTTTTTTTTTTTCAATCAATATAAAAATATTTTTTTAATTTTATTATTTACTTTTTAGGTTCTACAACCCTAAATAACCAGCCAAACACTAGTTACGTTCAAACTTATACTCAATCATCGAACAACAAAACCACAACAACAAATTCGGAAATTAAAAAGTCAGATACTCCAATAGCACCCAAATCGAATTTGGATTTACTTGCAGATTTAGATATTACAATAAATCATGCGCCATTGGTACCAGAAGTTCATTCGATGGACAAAGAACCGAAAGCTGATACTAGCTCTCCGATACCTAATATTGATAAGGTGGTTGAAACGAAAGAAGATGTAATAAGTTTATCGCAAATTGATGACAAACTTGAAAACCTTCAAATTGTCTGGGACACTTGGTACAATGACGTTCAACCAAAAAAAGATCCACTAGGTGACTCAATTATTCTACAAAAATTTGTTAAAGATACTGAAAAGTATGAGAAATTTGTGGATAGTCTTACGGTAAAAACTTTGAGTGGCTCAACAAATCTTGATATTAAATGGAAAGAAGTTCAGGATTTTGAAGAGCGTGAGCTAAAAAAACAATCGACTACAGTAGCTCAGGCTAATTCGAGAGAAAATAGAACCAGCGAATGGATACCGTATGACTCAACGAGAGTAATATTAATAACAGGAGATCGCTCATCAGATTATATTAATGCTTCTCATGTAAAAGACTTGACTCAATGGACACCGAAGTTTATTGTCGCTCAAGCGCCTTTGCCACAAAATTTTGAAGCCTTTTGGTCCATGATTTGGGAACAAGGCAGTGAAGTAATTGCTTGTTTATGTTCTGATACTCAGCTTAATGATATTTACTGGCCTACAAACAAAGAAACAAATTTAACTATCGGCAGTTTTACATTATCCTTGAAAAATTCAACAAATCATACAACACACATCCAAAGAGTTATTGGAATAGTTCATTCGGAACATAAAATCGAAAGAGTTGTTGTTCACATGCAATATTCAACGTGGCCTGCTACAGGCTTACCAAGCAGTCCTAGACCTTTGTTATCATTTGCTACAGATATTATGTCTGAACAAGCACTAAGACACTGTCCGAAGCCAATAATCGTTCATTGTCTTGTTGGTGGGCCACTCAGTGGTCTCTTTCTTCTTGCAGCCGCGACTGTATGTCATGTACGTGCCGGTCACGGTGTTGTTGATGTGCCTCTTGTTTTTTCGACTCTCATCAAGTACCGCAGGTGCCTGATTAGTAAAGAATTTCTTCTATTTGGCTATCGGATGGTCCTCTATCACGCTCAAGATACACTAATGAAACGTAAATAAATTTATATTTTATATCTGAATTTTAATTCAATTGATTGATTAATAATTGATTTTAGGTGGAATTTTATCGTCAACAAAATCAACTTTTGATGGATTTGATAATGGAAAAGGTAACAAAGGAAGGCTGGTTAAAAAAAATCAACACGCTCATCCTTCTGACGATTTCCTTCATAATTTAGGAGTTGGCATGCAACATGGACTTGGACGACAGCAAGGTTTGTTATCAATATAGTATGATATTTTTTTTTCTATGATATTGATGAAGTGATTATTTATACAATAATATGTACTGCAGGGAAAGATAACAAGAGTGGTCAATCGTCGGGTCAACTAACCGTAGATCCTGAGGAAAAGGCTGATAGAGCTCAACCTGTAGACCCATTGAGCCAGTTGGATCCTCTATGGTCAATTCGAAGATAATTTTAAAAATCCAAGTTGCAGAGTAAAAAGTGTTTAATACAATTATAATTAACACATTTTTATTAATGATTTTATAATGAAGCATTTTAAATTTAACTAGCAAGCTTTGAAAAAAAATTATCACAGGAGAATGGTGTTCAATCGATTGTTATTTGTACTCATGCTCATGATAAATATTTGTACAGATACTGAATTAGTTACATATTTTAAGGAACATTATTATATTGACATATAATGTTAATTTCTTAATTGAATTATATACCTATGTAAAAAAATATAATGCTGGTTTACTTTTATTTAAATATCTTTGTTCTTAATTATTTTTTTATTTATTTATTCAAGTAGTGAAAGGAAATAAAATAAAAAATTACATTATTTGATAAATTGTTATAAAAATTCTTAAGATTATCAATTATCTGCTAAGTTAATTTTCATAAATTTTAGAAAAACTTTGAAATTGCCGCCAGAAATTATTACCACGATCATGAATTATATTTTGGCGGTAATAAATGTTACCAACGTTATTTCATTCAAATATTTTCCAATTACATCATCGAATTTGTAAACAGAGTATTATAACCTTTAATCTATCCATAAAACGTACTGTTAAAAGCTAAAATGCAAAAAAAATCCGAAGAAAAGTTTATATACGATTAAAAGATATTTCTTCACGTGTTAAATAACTTAGTAATGAATATTTGCTTTGAGGAAAATTTAAGTTCAATCGAATCTGTCCGAGTAAACAAATTAATTAATAGTTTAGTACGAAAATTTATTATTATAATTAAAAATGTTCTTACACTACTTCAGATTTGGGAGAACGGTTGATAGAAATCTTTGGTGTTTTTTAATTTTCATCAAACTAATAGTTTGTTGCCTTGTGAAAACTTTCTACGTTCCTGATGAATACTGGCAGTCTTTGGAAGTGGCTCATCGTCAAGCCTTTGGATACGGTTATCTTACTTGGGAATGGAACTACAAGATCCGCAGCTATGTATATCCATTCGTCATCTCAATTATATACAAGATACTTGCCATTTTCAGGTTGGACTTTCCAGAGATGATTATTTTCTTGCCAAGATTATTTCAAGCAATGTTGAGTGGATTTGCTGAATACCGATTCTCCAAATGGACTCGAAACAATTTGACCACGGCCTTCTTACTCATGAATCCATTCTGGAATTATTGTGCCACAAGGACACTTATCAACACCCTGGAAACTTCATTAACAATGATAGCTTTATCAATATTTCCGTGGAATGAAAAAGACAAGCATAGATCTGATTTTATCTGGCTAGTGGGTTTTATGTTTTTCATTAGACCAACTGCAGCAATCATGTGGGCTCCTTTATGCATGTATCACGTTTACATATTTAAAAAAAGCATTAACCAGCTAATAAAGGACTATTTTTTCATTGGGCTGTGCGTTTCTGGAATCGCAATCACTATCGACAGCTACTGCTACGGACAACTTGTGGTAACCCCGTGGGAATTTTTCAAGGTCAATGTTTTAACTAACGTCGCTAATCATTATGGAAAACAACCTCTTCTTTGGTATTTATACAGCGCATTACCAGTTTTTTTGCTTATAAAGTTAATAATTTTGCCTTTGGTAATTCGTCATATTATTTATAAACAAAAATTAATGTCAAAGCCACTGATAAGTCTTGCTATAATCGTATGGACAATTACAATCTATTCATTGTTACCTCATAAAGAGCATCGATTTATTCTTCCACTGTTACCATTACTCGTCTACCTAATCACCAACTTCAACTATCAAGCGTATGTTTCTAAAAAATTCAAAAATATTATTATTTTTATATTACTTTTTATAAATTTCGGTTTACTGTTTTACATCGGTGTTATACATCAGCAAGGATCGACAAAGATTATGCATTATTTAAGACATGAAATTGATAACAGCCAGTCTGATGTTGACGTCATGTTTTTGACACCTTGTCACTCAACACCATTCTATAGTTATGTTCATCAAAACGTTTCAATGGAATTTTTAACCTGCGAACCGAATCTGCAAAATCAAAATAATTACCTAGATGAGGCTGATATATTCTTTAACGATCCTATGGCCTGGTTGGAAAAACGTTATACTAATTCTACCCTTCCATCACTCGTGGTAATGTACGATAATTTAGCTCCTCGCATAAAGGGTTTTATAGATAATTATCGTCTCATTTTGAGTGTATTTGATTCTTTCCACCCATCGACTAAACGTGGCAGTAATATTTATTTATATAAACTCAAATATAAAATAATACCCATATAATAGATCAAAATATACATTACTTTTCGTTTTATTAATTTCGCATTTTATAAATTAATCATTTTTTTTAATTAAAATTGGAGATTTTTACATTTTCTAGAGGTAAATCTACACAAAAAGAACAAAATTACACACTGGATATCATCCTAGATTATACTGAGTGAAAAAAAAAATTTCAGATAGTACTAAGTATAATCCAGATTACAATGAGTATAATCTAGATTATAATGAGTATAATCCAGATATCACTCAGTATAATCTGGGATGATATCCAGTGTTATCTTGTTCTTTCGGTGTATAAGAGTTCTATTTTAAAGTAAACTAGTATTTTCAATCCTCAACGTTTGAATTTCCAATTTATTTTTAATAATATACAAACATGTTAAAAACATGTTTACTTAAATGAATAAAATTTTGTAATTGAATTGTATTCATATGTTATGTATTAAAAAATATTTATTATATAATGTCTTAATTATTTAACTCAATAACAATAATATAAATGTAAATATTAAGTGTAATTGCTATTTTAATTACATAATTCCTCAATATCTACATACTTACAGTATTTCAGTACATATTAATTTATGAGCTAGGAATAATTTTGTAAAAATATGTATTAATATTTGAAAAACAAATAACAATTATCAACAGTATTGTTGTCGATGGTACTACTGTTAATAAAAATATTATATTATCATACAGTAATGAATAACTATTCATTTTCAATGATGAGAATGATGATAAGTCTAAAAATTACAGGATTATACGTTTAGGGAAAAAAGGGACTAACGAAATGTTGTCAACGCCGTATTGCTTTCGAATATTTTCGCAGTGATATCATCGACCTTGTAAACGCAGTATAATTTTAAGACGTATTATTGAAACCTAAAATGTGAAACAATTTCCGAGAAAGGTTTATCTAGGATTAAATGAAATTTCTTCAGCTAACAGCTATGTTAACTGTGAATACTTACTTTGTGAGAGCTTTAGTTCAATCGAGACTGCCCAAGTGATCAGATCAGTTGATAGTTCAGTGCTAAAATTTATTAACATTTGTATTTAAACGTTCAAAAGATGTTAGAGACAAATGTGCTAGGGCTTAGTATAATAATTAAAATAATAGTGCTCTTTTTCGTATCGAATGACTGCGATCCTGATGGAAATTGGCAGAATTTGGAGATGGCTCATCTTCAAGCTTTTGAATATGGTTATCGTACTTGGGAATGGAGATCCAAGATCTGCAGCTGCATTTATCCATTCATCATCTCGATTATATACAAGATACTATCCATCGTTGGGTTGGACTATCCGTTGATGATTATTTATTCACCAAGAATATTTCAAGCTGTGTTAAGTGTGTTTGCTGAATACCGATTTTTGAAATGGACTAACAGCCCTAAAGCAGCAAGCCTCTTAATATTAAACGGATTCTGGCAATATTGTTCTACAAAAACACTAGACCATACTCTGGAAGCTTCATTGATGATTATAGCTTTATCAATCTACCCGTGGAAAAATGAAGACAAACATGGATCTAAGTTCATTTGGTTATTAGGTTTTATGTTTTTTATTAAACCGACCTCGGCATTTATGTGTGCTCCATTATATCTGCGCCACATATGCAATAGTGACAAAACCATTAAGCAACTCATAAAAGACTATTTCTTCATTGGGATGTGTGTTTCTGGAATTGCAATCGCTATCGACAGCTGCTGCTATGGACAACTTGTGGTAACTCCGTGGGAATTTTTCAAAGTCAATGATATTTTCACCGGCATTAGCAATTACAATGAAACAAAATACATATTACGGTATATTCATATCACAATACCCTATTTTTTGGGTTTTGGAATGTTTACATTACCCTTTATATTTATGAAATTATTCGAAGACAAACTAGATGACGAAAAGCAATTGACAAGTATAATTATAATCACCTTGACAATCCAGTGTTACTCATTACTTCCAAATAATGGGCATCATTATCTTCTTTCACTTTTACCATTACTAGTCTTCTTATCCGCTAAATTTGATTGGAGTGAGGTGTCCAATGAATTAATATCAAGATTATTAATTCTGGTTACAATTATTATAAATATCGGCATTTTCATTTTATTTGCTAATGATCGGCGTGGAACAACAGAGATTATGAGTTATTTGAGAAAAGAAATAGCTAGCAGTCCATCTAATGTTGACGTTATGTTTTTGACACCTTGCTACTCAACACCATTATACAGCCACCTTCATAAAGACATTCCAATGGAATTTTTAACCTGCGAACCAAATCTAAAAAATCAAGACAATTACCGAAATGAAGCTGACATATTTTTCAAAAATCCTAGGACTTGGTTGGAAAAGCGTTATACCAATTCTACACTTCCATTCTTCGTGGTAATGTACAATAATTTAGCTCCTTGTATAAAGAGCTTTGTAGATAATTACGACCACGTTGTCAGTGTATTTGATTCTTTCTATCCATCGACTAATCGCGGTAATACTCTTCATTTATATAAACTCAAATGAACATTGAACGTTTAATGGATCAACATTTACACTACTTTTTGTATTATTTATTTCACATTTCATAAACAAATCATTTTTTGAAATTAATTCAAATTTCTTTAAAGTAAATCTAACAGAGTTCTGTTTTTAAATTTAAAAATGCTGTATTTTAATATAATATTTTTTATAAAAGTAACATCTCATTTTTTTTTTTTTTTATTTTAATCATCGCGATGAATTATGAATTTATTTCTTGTAAACGAATTTTTTAAAAAATTTATACAGCATAGTAGCATTTTTGATCGTCTATCAAAATTTTTTTTGGACAAAAAGTGTTTTTATTGTAAATGAAGAATAATGTTTATTAAAATAAATAAAACTTTGTAATATTAAACTGTATTTATGTGTCATGTATTGAAAAATATTTATACTTTAATCCCTTTATTGTTTAAGTTAATGATTATAATAAAAATAATATAAGTTTCAAGCAATTAAGTAATTAATAGTTCTAGAGAAGTTTTATAAAAATAGATAGATTGAAAAAATTACATGTGATAATATAACAACTATTTTATGATAATAATCAAATTTTTGTAGTCGTTACAAAATAAACACCGGAGAATAAACATAAGTTTGTAAAAATAAAATCAAAAATTCTATTAATTCATGAATGAAATGGTACGAATTAAGTCTAATCGAGATTGGTGAGATTTCTGAGCTAGAGCGCACTTTTTTAAAATTATAAATTATTTTTTTTTAACACGTAATTTATTTTGCGCAGTAATTTATTTCAGTATGCATTATTAAATCGATAAAGATATTGTTAAATTTTGAATGATCACATGCGCAAGAATAATAACATAATGTTACCCTAGTAACCTGTTAAATAAAATTTCTTCACTTGGTTTTTTCTTCACTTCGTTTTTAAAACTTATCGCAATCAGCTGAGGTACAAAATACATGTCTGCTTAGTAAATAATAAATAAAACTTTAAAAATGGATGAAAAAGTTATCGACTCTATTTTTTCTGGATCATTAAAAAGTTTACCGCCAGTTAGTTCTAAAATAGTTCGTATTTTTACGAGTTCTACATTTACAGGCAAGATTTTCAGCTATAAAAATAAATAATGTAGATAATAAATTTTCAATAAAATCAAATGCTGTGTATTAATTAATTTATTGATTTTTTTAGATACAACAATGGAAAGAAATACATTGATGGCTCAATGCTACCCTAAAATAAAGGATTATTGTCGAGAAAAGCATGGACTTGAGTTCCAGGTAATGCGGCATTACGATGCGGCGCGCTATGAATAAAAATATACCGCATAAATTACGTAATTCGTATAACATAATATTTTACACCTTAAGGTAGTCGATATGAGATGGGGTGTTCGTGATGAAGCAACTGATGATCATATGACAACAGAACTTTGTATGAGAGAAATTGAAAATTGCCAGCGGCTTTCAATGGGGCCAAATTTTGTTGTATGTACTTTTAATATACGTAAATAGTTATTATTTATTTATTTATTTAGCAGTACAAACGCCAATCAGTAATATACAGCAGTTTAACATATAAAATTATAAATTTTAATTTAAATATAATAATATAATTGAAGAAAAAGTAATAAGTTAGCCGTAAAAATCAATTTTGTTATGCAAGGAGTTTACTAATACGTATATAATACATACGTTTATAATTTTAATGAATTATATATTTATGTTTAGGTTTTTTTAGGGCAAAAGTATGGGTACCGACCTATTCCGACGTACGTCCTAAGTTCAGAACTTGACATGATAAAAACTGATTTAGAAAGTCAGGGTACAAATGTCGAAGTTTTTGAAACATGGTACAAGAAAGATAGTAATGCAGTACCACCAACTAGTATTTTACAGCCTATTTCTTCGATTCTTAAAAATTTTAACAACAAAGTATGTATACGCCTGCTAGCTTATAGATATATATGAAAATATTTTTTTGTAATTTTTAATGCAAAGTAATGCTAATTTTTATTTCTTCTAACAAATTTTCAGAGGATTCCAAAGCTTCAACAAGAAGATCAAGCCGCTTGGTGGGATACAATGGTCAAGATGCAAAAACTATTTCGAAAAGGCGCGCAATCACTTTATAATTCCGGAAAATTCGATAAAGATACAATGCATAATTACTTTATGTCTGGTAATAATTAAAAATGATATAATTCTATCATTTACTATATTTTTTACTAACTATTTATTTGTTCAGTTACTGAAAGAGAAGTAATTAATGGAATTTTGAATGTGAAAAATACTAAAATCATTGTTTAGCGTATGTACGCTATATAAATAATATAAATTTACAAAATTTGAGAAAAGCGAGTCTTTTTCTCGATATACTTAACAGAAGTTTGGACAACGAAGCGTCTAAATTATTAGCAGATTTGCGTGACGAAAGATTACCCAATAAAATTGAGAGCGTTAATTTGCAAAGGTATAAGCATCATAAATATATTTTTGTTTAGTGATGATATAAATTTAATAAAAATATATTTTTATAATCATTTAGGTACACTGTTGAGTGGATTGGACGAGAAGGATTAGATACTGAAACTCATTCAGAGTATCTCCAACATTTCATTACTCACTTTTATCGAAATATAATAAAACTCGTGGATCGAGCAATGAGAAAAGAAGACAGCTCTGCACAAGGACAAATTATAACAGAGCTTTTGCAGCATCTACATGCATGTAACAATTCCGTTAGAGTTTTTTATGGCCGAGAAGATTCACTGGAGAAAATTAAAGACTATATGCTGGGTGAAAGTGATAAGCCTTTAGTACTTTACGGTGAAGGGGGTTGTGGAAAAACTTCATTACTGGCAAAAGCTGCGGGGTTGAGCAGTACTGTTTGGCTTATGGGAAGAAAATCTATTAATATCATCAGATATTTAGGTACTACTCCTGACAGCAGTGCTCTTACTCCAACTCTTATATCTATTTGTCAACAGGTAAAACTATATATCCAATCAATTCAAGTTCCAAATATATTTTCTTAAATTTTTTTATTGGATATTTTCAGATATCGTATAATTTCATGCTACCATTTGATGAAATTCCTGATGATCTAGTCCCATTGACTGCACACTTTAAACATCTGTTGACTTTTGCTACGACAAATCAGCCCATACTTTTATTTTTAGACAGTGTGGATCAATTGACAGGAATGCAAGGAAATAAATTATCGTGGCTTCCTACTCGATTACCTCGTTATTGCAAGGTAAATTATTCAGCTTAAAATTTTTGTTTAAAAAAAAATTATGATATTAAACTTAGTAGTCACTTGATAATTTTTTAATTTTGCTTAAAAGAAAAATTTTTGACAAAAATTATTTTTTAAAAATTGCATTTTTTTTTTTTTCTTTTCTTTTTTTTTACCATAATTTATCTGTTAAAAAATTATAAAAATGATTAAATATCTGCTAAATTAATTCTCATAAGAAATTATAAAGTAATATTTTCTTTATATTATATTAGATGATACTTTCATGCGCATCAGAAGTATCTAATCCAATTATTTCACGAGATTATCATCTTCTACGTCGTATGATAGACACTGAAGAAAGCTTTATTGAAGTAACTGCACTCGGCGAAGAATTAGCAATGGATGTTATTAAGTATACACATTAATATCATCTCCAGTTGTATTAATAATTATTATTAATTTTCAAATAATTTATAATATTTTTGATTGAGCAGAATGTGGATGAAAACAGCTCACAGAGATTTGAATAACTACCAATGGAGACTTGTGGCAAACGCAATATCAAATTGCTCTTTGCCAATTTTTGTAAAACTCGTGTTTGCTGAAATATGTCGATGGCGCAGTTATACCAAACCGGCAGATACTCACCTAGCAAACACCGTAATGGATAGTATCATGATGCTATTTGAGAGAATTGAAAAACAACATGGAAAAATATTAGTCTTTCATGCTTTAGCGTACATAACAGCCGCAAAATCCGGTTTATCTGAATCAGAGTTGGAGGATTTAATTTCTCTTGATGATAAAGTTCTCGATGACGTTTACCAATACCATTTACCACCAGTTCGTAGAATACCACCACTTTTGTGGACACGTATACGCAATGATTTACCAAATTACTTGAGTGAACGAGAAGCTGATGGTGTCAGTGTACTGAATTGGTACCACAGGCAGTTTCGTGATGCTGCCAAAGAAAGATACTTTAAAAATATGAACATGGCTATGTATTTTCATTCAATGATAGCCGACTATTATCTTGGAATTTGGGGTGGTGGTATACCAAAACCTTTCAAGTATACAGAAATTCAACGTCATAGATTTAATTTACAGGACAAAGAGGGTGTAGCCGATAGAAAAGTACCGGAACAACCATTGGCGTTTTATTCAAAAGAAGGAAAATTATCACGTTATAATTTACGTAAATTTGGTGAATTACCGTATCATCTAGTTCGTGCAAGGCGTTTCAAGGATTTATTTGAAAATGTATTATTTAATTATGAATGGTTACATGCCAAGCTCAGTTCTTGTCCTCTTCAGGCAGTTCTTTCAGATTTTGAAGATGCTTGCAATAATATTGAAGATCAAAATTTAGTTAGGTAAAAATAAAATTATTGTATTGCAATTATTATTATTATAATCAATATTATTCGTATTTAGAGAATTGATGCTTGTAGCCGATGCATTGCGATTGGGAGGAGCTATTTTAGGTAATCATCCCAATATGTTAGCACCTCAATTAGTTGGTAGATTACTTCCAGAAATAGAACACAACAACAATGTACGTATGTTACTACGAGCTTGTGATAATGACGGTATAAAAGACTGTTCTCTTATGCCTCTTTATCATTGTCTTCATACACCTGGTGGCCCTTTAAAGGTAATTTATGAAAGAAAAAAAAACACAGATGTTATTTTTTTAAATTTATAATATTTATATAAATTTATTTTAGTATTCTCTGGAAGGTCATCAATTCGCTGTGTTTGGATTTTGCCTAACATCTGATTATCGTTACGTAGTGTCAATATCCAACAGATTTATAACGTGGGATTTGAGTACGAGTGATATGACCCGAGATGTAAATCCAAATATCGAAGGAGTAATGCAACAACTTGTTCTTAGTCCGGATAATAGATATGCAGCGGCTTTTACCAGCAACAACCAAATTGTTATTTTAAACACACTGACCAGTGAATTTGTTATTGTAAATAATCCTTTAGTAAATGATGAAAGTGATAATGATGAAGATAGTTCAGTATGTGGAGTTTATTTAATGAATCAGTATGCATTTATTTATGGTACACATGAATGGTGTAGATTTGATCTGCGTGGAAATTTACTTTCAAGGCACACGTCGACTACGCCAGAAGTTGACTATAATAAATGGAAAATTCTCTGTGAGTTTTTACTATCAAGTAATTGTATAATTGATAAAAAATGATGCTTTATAAATTATTAATCCATTGTTTTAACTAACTTAGTGGTCGAATATACAGATTTGACAGAGTACAGGATTGTTTTTTGGTCTGGTAAATTAGATGATCCGTCAATGCTCATTTTTATAACAATGAGAAAATATCAGAATTAATAATTGTGATTATCATCAAAAAAGTATATTGAATCTGACAACCGGCAGCCTGAGGTATTTGAAAATCCTCTCGAATTTCACAGTGCAATGGTGTTTACAAATGATAAAAAAACATTTTATGCATGCACTACAAAAGGTGACTATCGCGTAACTAAATACACTATTGAAATGACTGACGAGTCATGTAGCTGTTGTTGGAAACGACATTATGATCTACAACGAGCTTATAACGATACTACAGAGTATATACTGCAATTAAAAATTGACCGAGATGAAGAAACATTACTGGCAACTACTGGCAACGGTTTTATCGTTTGGTGGTTGTCATTAATATCGTCTGATACGATTGATTCTACAACTTCAATGAAATATAATCCTGCTGTACTTACATTACCTAATGGTATCAGAAATATCAGCACCCGAATGCTCTGTTCTAATTCTATAATGATAAGTGGAAGTAACAATAATGAAAATGGTAATAACGAGAGAAATTATGGAGTTGCTGGTGTTAGAAAAAATCTTTATGTTTGGAGTTTGAAAACTTGTGAATTATTAAAAACACTGGACGCTCATTTTGCACGAATAATTCAACTAGAAGCGTTAACTATTGGAAACTGGAACTGTGTCATAACTTCCAGTATAGATAGAACGGTAAAAGTTTGGAACATTGACAATATTTTTGAACAAGTCCACGTTATTGATAGGCACGAGCTGCAGATTGATTCTATATGTTTAGCAGAAGAATGTAATTTAGCTGTAACTGTAACACGTAGTTGTGTTGGTGTATGGAATATACAATCAGGAAAATTAGTGTCAAAATTAGCGGACAGTCCACTTGGTGCTATCGTTACTCATGCTGCGATTACACATGATGGGAAATATATTATTTCTATTGAATCGGGTAATGTATTGATTTGGAATAGAGTTACTGAGCAAGTACTTTATAAAAAAGAACAATTGAATGTTCGACAGTTGTCATTAATTCAACAACAACCGTTAGAATCCAGTAGTGCTACTAAATTTATAGCTATTTCAAGGCCTAATAATCCAGTAGGGGTTGAATGTATCAAGACTACTGCAACACTTATTATGCGAACTATTCCAGGTATTTTTTTTTTTTTAAATGTAATTAGTTAAAATTTTTAAGACAGTTTATTATTGCAGATGGAAAAACTTTATTTACTTTTGAGTATCCTGTACGATGTCACACTGGAACACCGTTTCGAAAAGTAGTTGTTACTTCAGACGGTGCAAATTTTATTGTCCCAGCCGCTGAAAAATCAACAAGAGATTGCATAATAGTTTATAATGCAAATACAGGAGCTTTGTTACATAAAATTCCTATTAAATTGCCAGGTTTTAAGGATATTAATAGCGTTGTCCCAATGCCGACAAAACCACAATTTATTGGTATTATTGGCTCTGACAAAGGTATAATTATGGATGTAAATAAGAAGAAAGTTATTCGGTCCATACCTCGATGGAGTGGTAACATCAGTAAAGATGGAAAGTACACTCTTTATGCTCCTAGCAGGTAGTTAAAACGTTAATTATATATTTATCGACTTCTAATATATCACTCAGACTTAATAATTATTTTTTTATTTATCTAAAATTTTAAAACAAAAGAGGTGGTTTAGAGCTTGTGGAGCTGAAAAAAAGGGACCACTGTTAAAACATACATTCCAAAAGTAGCTGAGGGAGTATTTACTGTAATATCGATGTTCAACAGAACAGATGAATATGTATTTTACTATCACAGTGGTAGAAAAACTATAAGAGTCTTCCGGTTAGTTAATAAATTTAATAGAGTAAAAAAGTATTTTAGAAAATATTTTAATATATTTCAGATCATCTGATTGTGAAATGATTGCTAATTATCGTGTGCCAGCTGAATTAAGCGCTGTTGATAGTACTCATGATGGTAAAAGTATAGTATTGGGTACGGTAGATGGTTGTCTATCAGTTTTGGCAATTGCTGATCCAAAGAAATCTGATATGCAAACTTACCTTGGTGAACTGCCGTCAAGAGATGAAAAGGTATAAATTTAACAATAATTTTATAATTATTAGAAGAATTATTAATTTTTATTTAATTAATTTAACGTTGAATTAATATTTTTATTATTTCAGTGGAAATCAAAAATGGAAAAACAAAAAATGACAATAAAATTTAAAGCCGCTACAAGAATTGCAAGAGTTACATACGACTTACAAAATCGGATAATCCGGAAAAATAGCAGTAATTTGGAAGAAGAAGAAGAAGAAGAAGAAGAAGAAGAAGAAGATGAAAATACTGACAATGAAAATGATAACATGAATCAAACAAATATAAACGATCGTAGCGATTGAAATGTTTCATAGAACATCCAGTTAAATTTTACAAGATTATTACTTATTTAAAAAAATATAAACATTAGTATCTTTTAAAAAAAGCTTAAAGTTATGCTATTGAAAGTTTACCTAAAAAATATATTTATCAAGCGGAAATGATAAATTTAGATTAATTTATCATTTATTAACCCTCAATTATTATTGCTTAAATTTATATATTCTATTTTTTATATTTATTAAAATTTTTAGATTCATATTTTTGTAGATAATTCCTAAAAATAAATATTTTAAAAGCTAATTATTTCGTAAAATATATGGTGGTTTTTTTTTTTTTTTTTTTTTTTCAAGGTAATTATTTTTAAACAGGTAATTAAAAGAATCAAAAAATCCCATTGTCCAAATCTATAAATTTTATGAAGAAAGAAGAAATTTGCAGGATTGACTCGATGACATCATCTTTACACATGAATTTGTATTTGCTGATAATTATCAGTCAATAATATGTACTTATGACGATTATTGTTCAAATCAGTCAATAATAAACTTATAATAGCTAACGTTATAAGTAAAATAGAAGTTCAAGTGTAGTTTATAAATTTAGCAGTAATTTTAAGTAGACAAAAATAGAAAATTAAAAAAGTGGGTAGTTGGAAAATATATTTATTCTGCAAAATGAATTGATATTTCAAATAAATTTTTACTTACAGCAACACGTGCAGCTAAGAGTTGGAAATATTTGGAAAGTCACTAATATATATCTCTATTAAAAATCACCATGAGCAGTGATGTAAGTAAGATTCTCATCCCTGATGAATCTATTAATATTGTGAATCTTTTAAGCGTTTGTCTAAGCGAAGGTATCGATATAAATTCAATAAAAGATGCAAGTGGTAATACTTTACTTCATATCGCTGTAGAAAGCATGAACATTGAAATTGTTAGATTTTTATTGAAATGTAATAACGTTAATACTGAAATTTTTAATTACTTTTATGAATTTCCAATGGATATAGCGATTAAAAACGGATATTTAGATATCGTTAAAATTTTTTTGGTAGAAGGTATTGACGTTAATCTGAGTCGAAATGGAAAAGAGTCATTTCTTTATAGCGCCGTGAAATTCAGGCACTTAGATATCGTTGAAACTCTTTGTTCCTTCGGAGCTAATATTGATGACAGATGCTCTTTTGGAGTAGAAGAAGGATTCACTCCGTTCATGCTTGCAAGTAAATTAGGTGATCAAGCAATAGTCTCCTTTCTCAAAAATAAAGGAGCTGATATTAATGCTAAAAGTGTTAATAAAACCACAGCGCTCTATCACGCTGTTGAAAAAAATCATATCGACATGGTCAAATTGCTTCTAGAGTGGAGCGCTAATACTGCAGTTATTAATGAATCAGCGATCGAACGTAAATTCACGCCATTACATGTATCTTGTAAAAATGGCAATCAAAAAATTGTTAAATTACTTCTAGAGAACAAAACAGAAATTAACGCGCAAGCATGGTATAATAAGACTCCTCTTCATCTAGCTATTCAATATCAGCATCTTGATGTAGTTCAATTTCTATTATATTATGGAGCTGATCCTGAAGCTCTTTGCAATACATGGACAGAAGAAAAATTAACACCATTACATTTGGCCTGTAAACATAAGAATAATAAGATAGTTTTAGCGCTTTTAAATAAGAAAGTTAATATTAATTCAGTATTTGTTGGTGGATATACTCCTCTTTATTTGGCTGTTTTTAATCAAAATTTAATCTCTGCTCAATTACTTTTGAAAAAGGAGCACAAGTTGATAACATGATAGCACACACTTTATCGTTGACCTGGAGATTTACATTGCTAATTACGGCCTGCCAAAAAGGTTCTCACTTGTAGTAAAATTACTACTTAGCAATGTTGTTAATGAAGATCATATTGATCAGACATGGACACCAGCGAAAATACTTCCAGTAACAGTAAACAATGAAATTATTCACTTGGCTCGAGATCCGGATAACAACGAATTTTATACCTGTAATCAAATAGAAGAATTAATTACTGTTGTTGAGAAAGAGCAACCATCGATTACTGTTGCCGAGGAAGAGCACCGCAGTTTTATTCTTAAATATTTAGACAAATACTTATCCGCTCTAAGGCTTCAGTAATAATAATTAATAATAATAGTAAACTAATTTTTCTTAAAATAGGACAATTTTATGTATATGTATTAGGGTGGGTCAAAAAAATCGAATAATTTATTTTTGATTTTATACTCTGAAAAATAGGTTCGTAGACACCTAAAAGAATTCTCTCAAGTATAAGCTCTTAATTATAACGGGAAGGTCCTCCGCTTTGCAGGTTTCTATTTTTCGAATAATCAGATAAAAAAATTTATATCTCGCTTCCAACTGCTTGGAAAAATATTCCGTGGCATAGATTTTGTGAGAAATTGAATGCTTTACAAAAAAGGTCTCTTATGACTTTTTCAAAAACTCAACCGATTAAAAGATATTCATAGTTGAAGTTTGGCTATTTTAAGGAAAATATTCGTTTTATTATGAATTTTATAAGTCGATGAAAAAAATTATTTCGGATTGCGGAACTCATGATTTTGTAGGAAATTTACTGCTCTACAAAAATGGTCTCTTATGATTTTTGATTAAGTGAAGCCGTTACGAGATATTCATCGTCAAACATTAACGAATATCAATATTTCCAGTTTTTGATCAATAATTCGATAAATTTTAATTTAAACTATGAGTTTCAGGAAAATTTACATAAATTTGAGTTTCGATCGATAAAGAAATGTTATAATAAGTTAAATAAAGAATTATTGGAATTATCATTGATTTTCCTTGGAGTAATGCCTCAAGAAAAGATTTCTTTCAAACGTCCTGGTGCTGTTCATCATGCTAGATGGATGGCTAAGGCCATTTATAGTTTGAAAATGTATCTATTCAGAGATGAATTCAAACTCTCTCAGAAAGAATTGCATGGTCTTCGTCATTTCTGTATTTTTATAGTCACATTGTATTTAAAAGCTTGGTTTTCATCAACTTCTGCAACAACTGCTGCTTATCATGACTTGCAGTTTATGAAAAATTTATTGGAGTACAAACATATCAATCCTTTGATTTCTTCAGCTACGTGTGAAAAAATGATTTCGCACTTATGGTATTTGAGCGATGAACTTGCCATTTTATCACTGTTTGACGATGGCGTTCCATTAGAAGTAAAAAAAAGTATTGTTGAAGCTGTTAATACTCGTGAAGGTACAGATTCTAAAGCTAAAAGATTTGTAATTGCTAAAATGAATGAATGAATTCAAATCTTTTTTAGCAATTACAAATCTTTTAGCTTTAGAATCTGTACCTTCACGAGTATTAACAGCTTCAACAATACTTTTTTTTACTTCTAATGGAACGCCATCGTCAAACAGTGATAAAATGGCAAGTTCATCGCTCAAATACCATAAGTGCGAAATCATTTTTTCACACGTAGCTGAAGAAATCAAAGGATTGATATGTTTGTACTCCAATAAATTTTTCATAAACTGCAAGTCATGATAAGCAGCAGTTGTTGCAGAAGTTGATGAAAACCAAGCTTTTAAATACAATGTGACTATAAAAATACAGAAATGACGAAGACCATGCAATTCTTTCTGAGAGAGTTTGAATTCATCTCTGAATAGATACATTTTCAAACTATAAATGGCCTTAGCCATCCATCTAGCATGATGAACAGCACCAGAACGTTTGAAAGAAATCTTTTCTTGAGGCATTTCTCCAAGGAAAATCAATGATAATTCCAATAATTCTTTATCTAACTTATTATAACATTTCTTTATCGATCGAAACTCAAATTTATGTAAATTTTCCTGAAACTCATAGTTTAAATTAAAATTTATCGAATTATTGATCAAAAACTGGAAATATTGATATTCGTTAATGTTTGACGATGAATATCTCGTAACGGCTTCACTTAATCAAAAAATCATAAGAGACCATTTTTGTAGAGCAGTAAATTTCCTACAAAATCATGAGTTCCGCAATCCGAAATAATTTTTTTCATCGACTTATAAAATTCATAATAAAAACGAATATTTTCCTTAAAATAGCCAAACTTCAACTATGAATATCTTTTAATCGGTTGAGTTTTTGAAAAGTCATAAGAGACCTTTTTGTAAAGCATTCAATTTCTCACAAAATCTATGCCACGGAATATTTTTCCAAGCAGTTGAAGCGAGATATAAATTTTTTTATCTGATTATTCGAAAAATAGAAACCCGCAAAGCGGAGGACCTTCCCGTTATAATTAAGAGCTTATACTTGAGAGAATTCTTTTAGGTGTCTACGAACCTATTTTTCAGAGTATAAAGTCAAAAATAAATTATTCGATTTTTTTGACCCACCCTAATATGTATTTCTGAAGCGTTATAATTAATTACACTTATAATACCTCTTATGCATGAGAAAATTAAGTTTTAGCAAAATAATTTTAACATAACAATACTAGTTATAAGGATAAAAATAATAGTTTATAGTTTATTGTTTTGATAAACTATTTTATGATGTACAAATTTTCAAAAAAGTTTTTTAAATTTTTATAAAATTGTGATATTCAACTTTTTTTTCAAATTGTTCGTTTTTTAATGTACTTTTAAAAAAAAATATATATATCTAAAATAATTTTTCATGTAAAGTAAATAATGACTTTTGTTTTTAATCTACAAGACGTTATATTAAGTTTTTATAACACTGAAGTTGACAAATATTAAAATTTTTTTACATAGTATAAAAATAAAGTTATATTAAAATAAAAGAAAAAAAAATTATTTTATTATGCAAATTTAAAAGTAACCCAAGATTGACGATTAGTCGCTTTCATTCAAATTCTAGTCCAAATAATTCTAAAACCTGCCGGCTTTTGTATATATGCGCGCGCAACGTCACATTACGTATTCTGTCATATGACTTATTTTTATTATTTGTAAACATTGACAATTGATGGACTGTCTATTAAAATTTATTATTTAAAAATTACTGATATAAATAAAATTAATGAATTTTGAGTTTCATTAAAAAATGTGTTGAATACTTATCTGAAACAAAAAAATTCAAATTATTTCGATTTTTATTTAAAGCTTTTGACTGCCAAAGAAAATGTAAGTGTAACCTAGTATAAGAAACGTTTACGTGCAGATAGAATATATCAATGGATTTAATAAAATAATTTATTGTTTTTATTATAGAACATGGTGACAACTGTCGACGATGTGTGTGAGAAATTGGATAATCTTTCCATATGTTCTCTTCAATTAATGGACGAAAGGATAGCCCTGACAATTCAACTAGAAAATCAAATGCGAGATGGTCATATTGAGCTAGCAAAAGCTCGATACATACGTGGAAAAGAAAGCGTAGGATTATTGCAAATTCCTCAAGAAGATACAATAAATTCTTTATTTAATTTAGAAACAAAATATACTAATGATGATACAAATAAATCAATTTCAACTGTAAATTTCGATATCAGTATGAAAAGTAAAGATAATATTGAAAATCAAGATCCCATTCGGTGGTTTGGGGTTTTGGTACCACAAAGCTTGAAGCAAGCCCAAAAAAAATTTCAAGAATCTATTTATATTTCTGCGAAAATAGCAAATATTGACGCCGAACTCGAAACTATTCGCAAAGATTTTGACGAATCGAAAAAATTAAAAAATAATTTAGTTAATGTTGAAGAATAATTTATTATTATTTATAAATGGTAATTAAAAAAATATAAAACGTTGAAAAAGCATTTTCTTTTTGTCTATTTTTTTATTTTTTTAATAATTAATAAAACGTAAAGAGAATAAGAATTCTAAGAAAGATAAAAAAGCAATTGAATATTCATTTTGTAAGCGTGGTACCTGACAATGAATTAGACAGGCAACCAACTTGACGAAACACTCGTTGTGTAAATTACGTCATCTGCAATTTCTGTTTCTTTTTTAGTGTCTAAAAATATGTGAAAAAGAAAGTTTTAAACTGTTGTTCAACATAACTTTATAATTAAAAAAATAATTTTAAAAAATCCACCGTTTAAATCGAAATGAAATTTCGACAAGTTGGACTAATTCTCTCCAAAGATATTGTATTTTATCGATAGTTTACATGATATATTAGATAAATAAAATATGATTCGAAGATACAGGTAAATTTTAAATGCTTATGAAATTAAAAAAATAAAAACAATTTTAATTATTTAACTTTACAGTAAAAAGCTGCTCATATTTGTTTAGTAACATAATTAACTGTTCATTGAGATTGAATCATTTTTTTTTTTTTTTTTTTTTCATTGTAAATTTAATTGTTTCAGAACTTAAATGTAAACTTGTTTTTAACGATCTGTTATTTATCAGATTCAAAAACTAATTCTATAATCTTTGTTTCAGAACAAAACAAAAAATCATTATTATTGCCATAATTTTGGGTATTACAATATTTTATAATGATTATCTTGTTTATGAGTTCCAAAAATTCAAATGGGCAACGAAAGACTGCAATCAATGTGTCAAAGTATTATTTGTTGCAGACCCACAGATTATTGGAGAAATAAATGAAAGTTATTTTGGCTCATGGTTTGCACGGTGGGATAGTGATAGGTATACAACTTTTGATTTTCCAATTAAAATTATACCTAATTTAAAAACTTGGTTAAATTAATATTGTTGTTTATCTGATTAGATATTTAGTGAATACATTCTCATGAGCTTTAAAGCATTCTCAACCTGATGTGATAGTATTTCTTGGTGACTTAATGGATGAAGGCCACATAGCTAGTTTTGAACATTTTTCGAGGTATAAAAATAGACTAGATAGAATATTCCATACTCCAGAGCATATTTTGGTAAGCAATTTATACTTTGCAATTTATAGTAATTTATTAATTCGGAATATTGTCAGTCTGACTAGTTGACTGCAATCCAGGCAATTATAGTTAACTAAATTTTTGATAATTATGCTCAATTTATATTCTAACATCAAATAATTGGATTTAGAAAATTTATCTGCCGGGTGATAATGATATCGGTGGTGAAGAGGATCATGTCAAACCACATATCCACGACCGATTTAATTTTGCATATTCACAACCAGATACATTAACAAATAAAGACGTGATTTTTTTAAAGTAAGTCTGTCATTAATCAAAATTATTTCTTAATATAATGATGTATCAATAATGTATTAATTTCAGATTAATCGGCTGACTCACTATATGCCAAATGCTCCCAAAGATGCTTTTTAAATAATTATAGAGATAGAAATGTTACTAATGTTATTCTTAGTCATATACCACTTTTATTCACACCTGGAATATTTGTTAAAAACGTTTGTATCAGTCCTAATACTTTAAATTTATTTATAAACCAATTATTTTAATAATGATCACTAATTTATTTATTTCAATAATATATACAGGTGATAAAAGAACTTTCACCCCAATTGATGTTTACAGCTCATGAGCACAAAGCATTACACTTGAGTTTTGATTCTACAATTGATCAACTGAGTACTCTCTGGGTTTTTCCTCCGCACGAAAATCAATTTTATAATTTTCGAATGGAATTAAATGATATTCATGAGATTCAAGTACCAACTTGTTCCTATAGAATGGGTACACGTTTCATGGGCTATGGATTAGCTCATATTGGTATTTATTTTTATTCTTTACTTTTAAAATAACTGCAATTTTGAATAATAAATTGAATTAATTATAATTTTATTCGTTTTCAGATACTCAAGATAAATCATTAGAATTTACAGTCTTGTGGTTACCAGAACGTTTTCCAAAACTATTAGGATATCTTTTAGTAGTTACAATAATAATTGTTCTTGTTAAATGTACGTTAATATGTAGTTGTTGTCCAACGCCTAATCACGTGGCCTACTCTCAGCTACCTAGAGTATGATATTTATTAATTTCATTAAAAATGTAGAATATTTCTTTCTACTACATCGAATCCGTTCAATATTTCTAGCCAATGCTATTGCATATACAGTACAATTGTATACTTTTAAAAGAGGAAGCAGACATAATTTATTTGTGAACATTACCAAAAATATTATTGACAATAAATTTGTATTATTTTTTTTTATAGTTTAATAAATATTAAATAATTTATAATAAAAAAGCAATTAATCAAATAACAAAATACTGCATTTTTTAGACCAACTCTTACATTACAAATATTTACGATGATTAATATACATTTTTATTTCATTTGAGTATAAATTTAATTTATAAACATATAGCTAGTGTATATAATTTTCTCACTCAAATACAATTCAACTTAACAGAAATTATCACAACATGTCTTTGGCGCGCTGCCGTGCTAAACAGACTCGAACTGACATGTATAGAAATATTATAGCAAGTTACCACTCTTGTGCATGACCGCATATACGTCAAAAACTTTACATTATCATACTTGAATGTAATGCATTATATATTTACAATAAGATCATCAAAAGGAAGCCACAACTCATGACAATAAACATTATCATGTAGAGTAATTATTAGATAGATATTATTATATCTTTTGATAAAGCCCATAAGCGATAAATGTCCAAAGTACTGTAGTCCACAAATTTATAGCAAAAGTGAAGCATGGGTAGGATTATCAATTTTCCATGTCCAAGGGAAACTTTGCATAGTAAAATAATGGCCCATGTACAAGAAAATTGCATTAGCTCCAGCGTATGTAAATGGAGCTCCGGCCCAAATGCGATGGTGGTCAATTAAAAGTACAAAATAGCAAAAAGAATAAATGCAAAACTGGACGTTGTTAATACAAATGATAATGTCATCATATTTTTACTAATTGGAATGACTCCTTCTTTACTCCAATTACACAAAAACCTGCTATTAATCCCTGAAAAATAATAAATAATTTGTAAACAATTTTTTTATTTACTTTTATAAATTATCAATAATTTCCTTACCAGAACAACTGCCCAACAAAACCATCGAATAATTTTTGAAAAGTTATGCAAATAGTAGCAAAATAAAATTCTTCCAGCTTGTACTCCTAATGCAACAATTAATACAGCCGATAAAGTATTCATTATTCCTATAAAAAATAAAAAAAAATTGTTTTACATTTTGTTGATTGGTTTCAATGAAATTATTAAAAAAAAAAAAAAATATCACCTTCAGGATCATGAGGCAAAACATCTCCGTAAATTAAATTTGTAGTTCTATTATAAATATGATTTCCAAAAATGAACCGATCAATATAACCAGCAACTCCACCAGTACAATTAGAATATCTTTTGTGATATGAACTACCACCTGGGCCAAAATAACCTTTTGGACACCCTGGCACTGGCAATAAAAATGTTAGTAACAAATGGATTGCAGTAAGTGTTAGAATTATCAACCATTGTATCCAGGCATCAAGAATATCTTGAAGAAATGCAAATCTTCCATAATGAAAATTTCTTTGAGCTTGCATAATTAGAGTTTCAATACCAGCACAAATAAAATAAGTAATTCCAAGCAATTGAAGAACACCAGCAAAACGCAAGTCACTCAACTGCGTGCCTTGATGTCCATTAATAATTAATCCCAAAAGAATGAGGATTAAAGCACGTTTGAGACTTTTCATAATTATTCTTGAGCGTGGAATTGAGAGCCGTAATTGAGAACGTACTGATAGAACAATTGTCAAGCCCATAATCCAGGCAAACCAAGGTAATACAAGATCAGCTACTGTTAATCCATACCATGGGGAATGATTGAAAAATACGTATTTCCCTCCTCCGTTGTTTACAAATATCATTAGTAAAACAGCAATACTGAAACAATTTATTCAATTTGATAATCATCGTTATTTATTATTTTAAAATTAAATAGTTTTATGTTTACCCTCTAAAAGTATCGATAGATCGAACTCTTATACTTGCTTTAGTTATTCTAACTAATGTTTGAGTTGGAGAGTCAGAATCTTGTAATGGCCCGGTATCCTAAAAGTGAAAAAATTTAATAGTAAAATATTTATTTTAATAAAAATAATGAAAATAATTAATAGGTACACTTTGATCATCGAGAGAATTTCGTGTCCGAAATTTTTTAATCATCTGTATAAAAAAACGTGTTGTTCCAATCATTATTGCTCCAATTACGAAAATCATAAACGCCGCTAGGAGAGCTAAGACAAAAAAAATAGATTATTAATATTCAATTAGGAGGCTGAAGTTAGCAGACACTTGACAATTTTTTAATTTTGCTTGAAAAATAAACTAGGCATAAAAAATTATTTATAAAAATCTCATTTATAATTTTTCAGAGCTTCTAAAGATGAAATTTTTCAATAAAATTTTCTTGCTATAATTTGTTTGTTAAATAAATTCTAAAAATGATCAGATGTCTCAATTACAGTATCATATTCAATTATATCATTTTTTATTTAGTACTTACGGAGATACGGATTTCTAGGTTCAGTTATAGTATAAACGTTTGAACAAATTTGTTGTTCAGACAAGTTCCAGCCATAGTGACCGTACTCTTGAAAGTGAAAGCCATCACTGAAAAAAAAAATTTGGTTTTTATTAATGAAATAAACTTGAAGATAATTCTTACTTACTGACACCACTGATAATCTTCTTTGACAAAATAAAAATGTAATGGGTATCGTGTTGATACGACCAATGAAGAATTGCTGTTTGTCGATACATTGGCCCATGGTAAACAGTCGCACTAATACAATTAATTTAATAAATATTAATTTTGAACTAATAAAAAATTGTAAGAAAATAAATATATTACCAATTTAAAATAGCATTCTTCATTCGTAGAAAATAAGGAAATAGGTACATTATTATTATTGAAAACAGTGAAGCAAGCTTGGTCCATTCCAAGAGTTTTATTATCATTTTCACATGGATTAGTATTTTTCATCGTGAACATTTTGATAGGATTTGTAATGATCATGTTTTCATCCTCATGTAACTAATAATGTCTTTTTTTTTTTTTTTTTTTTTTTTTTTAAGTATTATACAGTCAGATCGTCTCGTTACAAAAAGTTATACACTTTTAGACCTACAGAAATAAAAAAAAAAAAAATGTATATTTTAATCTATTTCAATCGCAACAAAAAGATATAACTGTAATCGAAAACAAAGAAAATGATATTTTAATCTTAACAATAATTTTAATTATAAATGTTAATTATTTCGTAATAACTTTAATAACAAATATAGAAGGATGACATATATTTCTTTAAATTGCGTTTAAAGTTTTCATACAAATTCCGTTTGACAATTCAAAATACACATTCTCACTGTTGATATCTCTTTTCTTATTACCGCTGTAGTACGATTGCACTCTTGAATATCATTTGTGTATTTTCTGAGAACAATTTCATTATAAAAATTTATTTCTGTCTCACTCGTAAATATACAAAAATCATACAATAAAACAAGATGTCAGTATATTTTTATTCTTTTAGCTCTTTTAGTAGTGGTAACATATAGAGTTGCTACAGTACCAACATTGTATTTTATTTCTTTATTCGCACGCAGATTGAAAATGCAACGTTGTGAAAGTATGTGTTTGTACTTACTTCTATCTAATGTATGCATAATAACACTGAAGTTGACAGATATTAAAAATTTTTGGAATTTTGTAGCAATTAAATTATTAAAAAAATTTAATTAAAAAGTTTCACATGTGAAAATTAATAAAAGTTACAATAAGAGACAATAATTTATGCCTGTTCGTGTTGCTTTGGTATCGATGAAAGTTTGGATTTATGAAAATTTGTCCAAATAAATATGAAAGTTTGTAAAATTGCTGATGAATATAAATGAATAAAAGCACAGAAAAATTTACGTATAATTGCGTATATAAATAAAAATGATTCTATGCAAACTAGATCATCTGTTCAATTTTACAGTTGTTCAAATGACCAACTGAACAAATAAAATTCCCTATTTTTAAAAAATACGTACAACTAATAATATGTTTATTTGATTTTAATTCCAAAAGTATAATTGGAAAAATGAACATAACTATAAATGAAAATTTATAAATTTACTAGTTAATAAAAAATATCATTTGAATAAATGATTAATAATACAAGTGTATAAAAATAAATGAAACATTCACTTAATGAACTTATGTATTTAAAAAGATAGATCCTTATGTAAAAAAACTATTATAATAATTTGAACAAATGAAATTGCGGATAAATAATGGTAATGAATAAATGTAGAAATGATTTTATGAATAAATGACATTATAATCATTAGTATTTTTGAGGTTGTGTATAAATAAACATTTGTAAATATGATGATCGGTACAAATGAAAGTTGTCCGAATGGATATTTGAATAAATGAAATTCTATCAAAATAAATCAATAAAAATGAACATCTGCATTAAAGTTAATCAGTAATAAAATTTTTAGAAGCATTTTTTATTGTAATTAATTTGTTAAAAAGTTTTTTAAATTGACAGCTGACCGCTAACTTCAGTATTATTATGTATATATGTACAATACATAAATGTGTATATGATTTTATACTTAGTCCATTTATTAACTACTTTGTCATTCAGTATAGATATTAATTTTGCATTCAATTATTCTATTTCAGAGGCAAATCATTAAAAAAATGCTCAAATGATCACTGAAAATTAAAAACTATGCATTTTTTTATTTTATAAATTATTAAAATTGATATGATAAAGAAGACGTTTGTATGGTTATAAAAAGAGATATAAATATATAGGAAAGAAGCGCCAAGACCTTTGATACTATAAACTGCAGTAGAGGCTACCTGTGAATCCCAAATGAGACGTGACTGCTCTGGGAATTCCAAATACCAGTAACTAATTAGTTAAGAGATACTGTATAAAAAAATCATAAGCTATGACAGTAGATATGGGTTACTTATCAATTTGGGATGAGTATCAATCAAGATATACTCATCTCAAGCAAAAATTCTTGGAGATAGCAAGTCTTCACGTCAACAGTACAAATTTAGAAAATATTAAACTATTTTACGATCGTGATATTAATTCAAAACGTATCACAGATGAAATTAAAAATCTTGCAGATTTGCTAAAAATATTGGAAAATCGGTCAGTGCTATCTTACAATAAAATTAACGTCTTGAAAGAAATCGCTGAAACATATATCAAGGATGTGGTGCTAAACCAGATCATCAAAGATTATGAAGCTGGACTTCAACTTCATCAAACACTGCCGCTTTTTAATATTTATAAATATCGAAGTGGTGAGTACTTCAGCATAGACCCGAATAATGATAATTTATGCAATAATAATGCCAATAATCAGTTGGAAATACTAAGTGATCATGAAGGTACAAATTTTTTACATATTGAACCAACTATAAATTATTTACAATCAACGCCAGAAAATATATTAAATTTACAATCAAATAATGAAATAAAATTGTCGAGATTTGAGACAATTAACATAAACCAAAATA
Source organism: Cotesia typhae (assembly GCF_013202065.1). NCBI lineage: Eukaryota > Metazoa > Arthropoda > Insecta > Hymenoptera > Braconidae > Cotesia > Cotesia typhae. The sequence continues at coordinate 7,176,885 of NW_027423757.1, read as the reverse complement.
CTTGTGTCTCACAAGATAGTTCAAAGTCATTATTAAAATACATTGTAGTTTGTATAAATGTTTCATTATTGGTGATAGTACTTATCATTATTTTATATTTCATTATACCTTATATAAAATCACCAGCATTAGCAGCATCAACAAGTTCGTTAGCTGGACCAGAGACTACTCAATCTACAGGCTATCATCAAACTCACACCGTGACTTTATCTTATGAAGATCATAGTCAACAGCTAACTGAGTTAAAAACTTTTCAACTATCAGATCTTCAAGCAAAAAGTTACTAATATTTTTATAGCTTTCTAATTTTTTTTTTTCAAGATCTATAATTATTTTTAATAATTACTCCACTTTTATTTCAGTTTTTTATTTGGTTAGTGATAACATAGGAAGATACTGGAGAGATTTAGCTCGAATTTTAGGTGTAAAAGAGGCTCACATTGATTCGATAGAATTAAAAGACATACCCATCAAGGATAAATCTTTTCAAGTAATTTGTTTTTTTATTTAATGATCTCATTAATTATAAGGTCTTTCTATATAAATTAATAATTAATTCAAATGTAATTTATTATAACAGACTTTGGAAATATTTATATCAAGATGTCTGGGATGTGACTGGGAAACAAAATTGATACGATCATTAGATACCGTTCGTCGCAGAGATTTAGCCGAAATGGTTCAAGATATACTTGCTAAAAATAATTGAGAACTGCCTTTTATTGAATTTTACACCAGCAGAATGTTTCTAATTAAGTACACAAATTCCAACGTAATTTTTATATAGAAAACTCGGTTGTGGATTTATTAAAAACTCCTTAACAAATAAAAAAAAACGCTTTAATTAAATGAATACATTTTTATTTATTTATGAAAACACGTTTATAATATTATTACATAAGAAATGAAACAATCGTTTGTATTTTAACAAATAGATACAATAACCGGCAAGTATCTTATTATTTTAAAATAAATGTTATATTATCATCGAGAAATCATGACCTTTACCTTATTATTTTATATAAATTACATCTATATTACTTTAATAATTATGTCTAATTTATGCATTGTTAGTTATATTTGTATTTCTTGATAGAAATCCGTAATAACAAAAGAATATTTTACTTTATTAAAGGCTTAGTACCTATTGGATTATTTTTATTTTTTTAAATTAAATCTAATAGAACGATCATTCAAAAGTAACTATTATTAAATCTTAAATTTTTGTCACCGTAATCATTTCGTTACAAATTTTTTTAAACTTATGAATAAAATTGTATAGAGCTATAAATTAATTGTTAAATATGAAAGTAAATTCAATACAAGTTAATAAATCAAAACTAAACTTGATAAGTATTTTTAGTTATGCTTCCAGCTTTAACTATAACATCTTTATGCATTTGATATCCAATTATTTGCTTCGGCGAGATTCGTAGTCTTTCTTTAAGTTTTCTTCTAAAATATAAACATACATTTTCACTTTAATAATTGTAACAGTTATTGTTGATTAAAAAAAAAAAATTATTTACCCAATTTCCATGACACTCGTTGATCGGTTAGCGTCAGCAGTCCAAATTCCTAATTTATCGCCTTTAGTTCGGACGTTAACTACTGCACCACAAACGTCATCAGAGTGCTCGTTGAATGCTTCACCAATCATACATAACAAAATTTCAAGCCAAAAATGATCAAGATCAAAGTTTCTCTGTTTTTTCTCTAATGTCATAAGCCATCTTCCTCCTTGTTTGTTCGCTTCATCTTCCCACATAGGACGAATACCTTGTTTAAACATACTGTAATCGCATCCTTGTCTCAATTCAGATGCAGATTTTATATGATTATATAAACTGGAATCAATAAAATATTATTTTATATCAAAATTTGATATTATCTTAGAATATAAACAAATTATTTGGAAAACTTAAAATTAAAACATAAAATAATATTTACTATTGTTTGAAATAAAATAAAATTATTAAAAAGTACCAAAGCTGCCCTGTTGAAAAAAACTCTTAAATTCTCTTAGAATAAATGAAAATAGTGACAAATGCACCTATAGAAACTCATAGATTTTATCGGATCTTATACGTGTATTTGTCATTCCTATCAGACTTTTCCCATAGGGTGTAAGTTTCTATAAATAAATTGAAAGTAGTTCAGTTACAAAGATGAATACTCAATCCAATATTAAAAAATTATGTAAATAGAAAGTTAAGGTTAAGTAAAGCACGTTGAAAATTTTCCAGTGCACGCTAGAAAATTTTTATTTAGTGGAAAATTTTTATTTAGTGAAAAATTTTAATTTATTTCATTTACCTCCAAAAATCTTCAGCGGTATCGAAGCTGGTGATTTCTCTTTGGCTTTCTTCCCAAGATTTTTGCTTGTCTGGCTCGTAGTACCATAAAGTCCATGTATGTTGGAGAGGATGTTTGATCAAGAATTCTGGTGGATACTCCTCTAAATTAGTAGAGTCTTGCTCTTTTTTCTCAATTTTCTGGAATAAATAATTGTAATTAATTTTTCTATGTAATCAATATCAATTTTTCTAGAACATCATATATATAAAAAATGAACATATATTTTATGAGAGATTTTTCTAGAATTTAAATGCCCAAAAGAGGTTATAGCCATCTGTGAACTTGGAATGCAAAATCTGCATGGGGTGGAATCAGGATATAAAATTGGCTAAAGTACTTAATAAATTTATCCATCCCCGTAAATAAATTTTGTCAACCAGATAAATTAAAATACTAGTAAATATAAAAAGAAATATTCAAATAAAAAGCAATAATTATTAATAATATTTTACCTCAATTTCATCGTTATTATTTGTAGCCATTGTAGCCATGTCACACAAAACCATCAACGACAAAAAAGAAAGTAATCTGATTCTCACGGATTGTGAGGGCATCTATCGGCTACATTTTACAACCTTCAAGGGGAAGGGAGTTGTATATAGAAAAGCGTTCTCCCCTTCTCCCTTCCCCTTCACCTTTTTTAAAAAATTTTTTTAGAATTTTATAGCAATTAAATTATTATAAAAAACATTAAATTAAAAAGTTTCACATGTAAAAATTAATAAAAATTACAAGTGAAAATTTTTAGAAGCATTTTTTTATTGTAATTGATTTATTAAAAAATTTTTTTAATTAACAGCTGACTGCTAACTTCAGTATTATACATATATATACATGTGCTTACATATTCGTCGAGATTATACACAACAAAAATACAGAAAAATTTGATAAAAATTATTTTTCCATACTCTATATTTATATTTCAGTTTTTGGCACACAAATATTCGACGATGTAAATGCCAACCACGTGTGAATATTGTTTATAATATGAAACAAATTATAAAAATGACATCTTTGTGCCAAAGATATACGAGCAAGTAAAATTAAATATTAAAAAATTTTTTAACTATTTGCGTAAAAAAATATAAATTTAACAAAATATACTAATTAACATTATTTATTTCGAACTTAAAATTTTTGTTACTAACACAATTTTTATTTTCAATTTATATTTCTATATATATAACTGTGGTTTAAAAAAATATTTTCTTTCAAAAATTATTTTAAATTTAATAAGTGTTTGATATTAACAAATATGTATAAATTTATAAATATTTTTTTTTAAACATTGACAATTTTTAATAAATTTCTGTAACAGTGAAAATAATCATTTTAAATTGGTCATTGAATCCATTTAAATTGTGATTTAAACCCTCGTTGTATGGCTGCTCTATCCTAATAAAACTCGCTTAAAAAAAATTCATCCCTATAACAAGGGGTTGGCATTCCTGTTTTGGCATTTAACAAGTGTGTTCATAATATAATCTCTAAAAACAATTATTTTAAATAAATGTAATTAATTCTCAATTGAATGCAAGCACGTGAACGCCATGAGTAAAACGGTAATGTAGAATAATTTTTTATAAATAACAATAATTATTTTTTTGTTCGACTATTTGATTGAAATTTGACTAACATAAATAAAATATTGGTGTATAGGTTAGATTATAATTACGACGCGTTGGGGCTACTAAAAAAATAATGCATTCCTTAATAAGCATGTTGAATACTACCACATCTGAATAATAATTGATTAACTTTCATTTTAGATTAACAATGAAAACGGCGAAGCTAAGAATGGGATGAATAAACAGGATACTACATATGGATACGAGACTTCCTACTCATCGTATTATCCAAGCTCCAATTCTCCATCAACAGCAAATCAACCTCTTCCAGGACAACCACCATTACCTCCAATGCCTCCACCACCAGGAGCTCTGCCACCATTACCTCATGTATTTTCTCCTATGCCACAAGTTACCCAAATTCAATCCTGGGCACCAGCACCTGCTTGGCAGTGGATAACACCCCAAGCGACAGCTCTGGCTGCCCAAACTTCACGTGATATCACAAATTCGACGAGAGGAAATTATACAAGACGCGATAGATTTACGCATAATCGCAACAATGTTTATCCTCCTAGAGGAAATTTTCATCGAAAAAACCGCAGACCTAGATTTGATCAAACTCCGACTTCATTTGATCCTACAACAGCTTATTTTGGCCAGCCTTTAGCAGCTGGCAATATCAGTATTGATTGGCAACGAGGATTTGCTGCTGCTCACAATGATGCTCAAAATCTTGTTAATCATATGGCTATGTCTATGTCCAACCAATCACCTGGAGTCAATGATAGACAAGATGGTGATCAAGACGTTAAAATAGTTTCCGTATGTTTCTTTAATATATTTAGTTCAAATAATAATAATAATAATAATAATAATAATTATTATTATTATTATTATTATTATTATTATAAATAAATTATGTAATTAATATATATTTATTTTAGGAACTACCGGTTAAAAAAGGTAAACAGAGAAAACCCATGTCACAAAATTATCCAAGTAGACCTTGGAATCGTGAAGACGCGCAAAGTGCACTAAAAGTTGAAAATGAATATAACAAAACAGTTCGGGCACAGAGCTTAATTATTAAATTTCCAGACCCTGATTTAAATAAAGATATTGTCCGTGAATTTCATACAGGTATACAAAATATACACTTTCAAAGTCCTAGCGGACCACGTTATTGTTTTATTCAAATGGCTGAAAATGTTAATATTGATGAAGCAATAAAGGAATTAGAAAAAATTCCATTTGGTGTCGGACATCTTAAAGTTGAAAGAAAATCTCTCAGAGATGAAGATTTTCCTATGCCAGAAGAGATTGACCCTTATACATTATACGTAGGTAATTTACCGGAATCAGTAAATGTTAACGAAGTTAAAAGTAAATTTCCAACAGCTACAAGAGTTGATGTTGGTTATGCTCAAAAAATGAGAAATACTAGGTAAATTATTTTGTTTCATATTTAATATTATTTCTTTTCCATTTTTCCATACTGAAATTTAATCATAAATTTGTTAATTATTAATAGGTATGCCTTTATTCGCTACACGTCTGTTGAAGAATCTATAGCAGCCTATAAACAAGCTCACGATTTAATGTGGGACACAAGAAGTATTATTGTAAGATTTAGGCGACAGCGGGGTAATACTTGTTTACCTGGTGAACCAAAAAGTAATGCCAAGAAGGTAAAAGAAGAACCAAGTGACGTTAATGTAAAGACAGAGCAATCATCTTGCATCAACAATCAAACATCACAGAATAATCAAAATAATAAAACTTCCGAAGATGTTCAACAGATCATTGGAACTGTTTCAAGTAGATCTGAGAGTAATAATACGACAAAAAATATTGATGTGCGATTTTCTTCAGACAATTCACCAATAACAGTAATTCCTACTGAATCATCTCAACAAAAACAACCATGGGTAAATATTTATTGACTTTTTATCTAATAAATTGGTTCATAAATAGTGATAAATATAATTATTTATTTTTTAATTCTAGACCGAAAAATCACCTCCACTTCCACCGGCAGCCGAAGCTCCTCCACCACCTCCTGAAGATGAATCCGAATCAGTTCTTATAACAACAATAAAAGAAGAACCTGAAGATTTTGATGAAATGGAAATGCCTTACGTACCAATGGATGATGATGAGGATGATGATGACGATGATGATGGCGATGATGATGACGAGCCAGATCAATTAGATGATTCGAATGATGAAATCGAAGACAATCAACAAGATGATTTAGAAGAGCAAACTGACTGTTATGAATCTGAGATACAGAATAAGCAAAATAGTGGCAGAGCTGAACAACCTGATGTAAATATTATTATTTTCTTATTCTGATTAGAGATGTAAGATTAAAAATCATTTAATTTTAATTAAAATATTTTTTCCAGCACTTGGATCGGATGTTCAACGAACTTGAAAATATTGTAGGTGATATGGAACTTTAATTTGAGTTTTAACAATGAAATAATTGATTTTATTTATTTATTTTTAATTTTTAATTGAATGATAATGATAAAAAAATGGACTTCCAATTGATTGAGGTTGTAAATATTTTTAAATATGTATGAAAAATGTCTTTTATCTGTATAATTTTTGATGATTTTATTGATTGATTTTTAAATAATAATGTATCTGTGTACATCCACTTTAGATTACTAGTTTTTAAGATCGTGATAAATGTACAAGTATTTTGACAGCAAATAAAAAATAAATTTTTTTTTTTAATTAAATAAACCTTTTTTTCTGCACATATAAAATAAAAGACCTAGTTATTGACACTTGCAATTTTATTTTAATTAAAAAAAATAATAAATCAACTCCGATAAATTAATAAATATAATTTTTGAGTTATAAATTTTAAGATAATTGGATTTTTGAGAACATTATATTTTTTTTAATTAAAATAAAATTGCAAGTGTCAATAACTGAGTTTTTTACCTTACAATAGAATGTAATGACATTAAAGTTAGCTGTCACTTGATAATTTTTTAATTTTCTTTAACAAAAAAATTTGTTCTAAAAAATTATTTTTAAAAAATTGCATTTTTCAATTATTAAAATTTCTACAAGTCCATTTTTTAAATAATTTATTTGTGAAAAAAAAAAAAATTAAAACAATTGTGAAGTGACAGCTAAATTTAATGTCATTAGGATGTAAGAAAGCGAAATTTATTTATACTAATATCAAGTGACATCTGAAATATTTTTAAAATCCCGCGTTTACTTTAGCATTTACTGCACCCTAGCGACGATAAATGAAAGTAAATATAGCTTGTTAATTTAGCGTCTACTTAGAAAACGCGGGAGAACAGAGAAAGATCACGAGGGAAAATAAGGCTAACATTTTCGACATCGCATTTAGTAGTTTGGTTGCTTTGTTACGTTACCCGTCCATTTATTGAGAATTTGTCTCAGTTATTTCATAAGTTATCAGCCCATTGAGTGATAAAATTAACAAATTATCAAGATGTTTGAAGCAAGATTAGTTCAAAGCGCAATTCTGAAAAAAGTTTTGGACGCTGTAAAGGATCTTTTATCAGAAGCAACCTTCGAATGTTCCGACTCAGGAATCCAAGTCCAAGCCATGGACAATGCTCACGTTTCCTTAGTCTCATTAAATTTAAGAAGCGATGGATTTGATAAGTACCGATGTGATAGAAATCTCTCAATGGGAATGAGTATTCCGACGTAAGAATTTTTTTTTTATAGGTTACATATTAGCAATTATAGTCTGGGTTAAATTCAAAAGATTTAACGTTTTAATTTAATTTATTGTATTAAATTTTTCATAGTATGGCCAAAGTTCTGAAAGGAGCTGGGGCTGAAGACACTGTGACTCTACGAGCGACTGATAATCCTGACACAATTACATTTATTTTTGAGCCATCCGGCAAAGAAAAGTTAGCCGAATATGAGGTTAAACTCATCAACATGGACCAAGAACATCTTGGAATTCCGGTAATTATAATTTACAATCGATGTAAATATGTACTTATATAACTAAATGATACATTATTTCAATTGTCTAGGAAACTTTTTACTCTTGTGTCGTCAAAATGCCGTCAGCTGAATTCGCTAAAATTGTCCGTGATTTGTCTCAGTTTGGTGAAACTGTTGCCATTACTTGTTCCAAAGAAGGAATCAAATTTTCTGCAGCTGGAGACTACGGAAGCGGTAATTATAATTTAAAATTATTAAAAAAATACCTTATATCTTCGGAAAACTTCGCTCACCAACATTTTCTTTGAATATCACTAGCACAAGCTTTTATTATCAACTGAACTGCTTAGCAACTATTTATCAACTGACTGTCGTTATATTTCTAATCGTTAAGTTATTTTAAATTTGTTTTAATCGTGTTAGCTATTTTCATTTTATTATTTAATTCACTTAGTAATGATAATCCCTATATACTGATACGAAATCGTAAATATTTATTATCTCATATTAACAAAGCAATAAATCATAAACTTATTTTGAAATTAAAAAAAAAAAAAAAAAAAAGTAAATAAATTTTTTCAGCAAACGTGAAGTTGGCGCAAACAGCCGATGACTCAAACGAGGAAGAAGCAGTAGTTATCGAAATGCAAGAAACTGTTAAACAATCATTCGCTTGTCGTTATTTGAATAGTTTCGTCAAAGCAACGCCTTTGTGTAGTCAAGTAGTTTTGTCCTTGTCAGCGGATGTTCCTCTTGTTGTTGAATACAAAATTGGAGACATTGGACATATCAGATATTACTTGGCGCCAAAAATCGACGAGGAAGAAGAAAATTCATAAATTCTATTGATTTTATTAGTATTTTCTTTTTAAAGAAACTCATCATTTCATTATCATTGAGATTATCAAGTATTAAAATTTTTTTCTCAATGAATGTATAAATAATATTAATTTTTTGATTTACTTAAGTCGTTTCAAACGTCTCAGTGCCTTCATAAATAAAAACAAAAAATGAAGAATAATAAATATTTTTCAAGACAATATATTATTCAAATTTTACATTTAAAAGTTATTTGGCTTGTTACTGTGCTAGAAGAGAATAACGCAGAATCGACACTTACTTTTGTAATAATGTGTTATAACTTATAATGAATAAGATTGTTAGATCGTATCAGTGCGAATTTTTTTCTGTTACATATAATTTTTTTGTCATCGATATTAATTGTAATTTCTTACTCTCTTCTTTTGTTAACATGCACGTTTTCATTTTTTTTTTTTTTTTTTTTTTTTTTTGTAACATGTAAGAATTTAATACATTTTGGAAGAAAAAAGTTAAACTTTTGTCATATATTATTTATTTATGATAACGGTTATAATTACCTATCCTAATCAGAAATTCAATTTTCTTATATTAACTGTCAACCTAATTACTTTTTTTAAATGTATAAGCTAGTTTTTAATATAAAAATACATAATTAACTTACGAGCTGAAGGAATAAGTTTGTTTGGCTATCATGGATGTTATAGCCCAGAATTATACATATATAATCTATATATTTTAATAAATTTATGATTAAATCATCTCGATTTTTTAAAATCGCTTTTAATATTTTGTTAAGAACAAAAATTTTTTTTTTTGTTTGAAAGTTCAAACTATGAAAAAAACGAAAAATCTAAATAAAACTGTCAGTTGCTGGTTCATTCAATTTTTCATTTTAGTTAAATAAATATTGTTTAATTGAATTTTCATATAAACTCGAGGTTTCCTAGCTAACCAATATGAATAGTTCGATCTTTGGTAATTATTATGTTTTCACTTATTAGAATGATGCATTATGATATCAAAACTTGTGATTAAAGAAAAATACAATTTTATTTTGGCAATATCAGTCAGCCTCTTTGATTAAAAATACGAATGGTATTGCTTTTGTTATTGACAATAAATTAGTAACATCAATTAATATTCCACGGAAAAAAATAAAATATTTCGGAAGATTTAAATTACTTGGATAAAGAACAAATTCATTCTCAATAATTACAATTTTTCTGAATATTTTGTTGCATCGAAAACATTTTTATGTTTGCTATGAAATTCTTTTTTTTTTTTCGTGTATAATTACAAAAAATGATTTGAATTTTACCAGTATTAATATTTAATATATTGATTAAGACTAAATGAGTTCTATAAAGAGGCAAGTATTAAACAAATTGATAAAAAGTGTAAAATTACTTTGATTATATTCCATTGTTGCTAAGAACTTATTAAAATTGGAAAAAATTAAATGAAGAAAGACTTTAATATCTTTAGTTGACCGTTGAATCTGACTTTTTAAAAATTTTTTCAATAATAAATATAAACGTCATATCAAAGCAATCACTGCCACGTAATTGAGCTTTTTTTAATATTTATTTTTGGGTCTTTTTTCTGTTAATTCAAGAAGACAGCTTTTACTTAGGCATTTTTACTGCCATTACTACCATATAAACTTGGATGAACAAATTTATCATGGAGTGTTCGAAGATGCCTTAACAAATTACTTTTTACGTTGAAACCTTTTTTACAGTAAGAACAGAGAAATGGCCTTTCACCCGTGTGCGTTCGCTGATGTATTACCATTGAAGCATGGCTTGGAAATACTTTTTGACAAATATTACAAAGTTTTTGATGATTATGAACTCGTTTAGGTTTTGGCGGTGCTGAATTATTCATCAGGGCTAATTGTTCTTCAGTATGTTCGGTTTGTATATGACGAACCCATTCTTGAGGTGTAGGATACATGTTACCACATAGATCGCACTTTAATGGAGGAAAATCTTTATTATCGTCATCGTCACCCTAAAAAAATGAACAATTATAAATAAATGAAACTCCTTATCATGTAAACTAAATCAATATGATAATTAATTTACTATTATATACCTTACGTTTCTTCCGACGATTTTCTGTCATGTCTGCGTGTGTAAATTCTATGTGTCTTACCCAATCAGAAGGACGATTAAAGGTTTGGCTGCACATATCACAAGTTAAAGGTGTATACTCTTCCTCTTCTTCTTCTTCCTCCTCTTCCAACTCTCCATCTTCATCAGCACTGTGTACAATTTCCTATTAAAAAAAGATTAAGTATAAATATGAAGAGAAATGTTAATCGATCATAATAGCAATACTTACTGGTTTAATATCAATGTCATGATCTATTGTAAGCGATTCAGTAGGATCCATAGATTCTTCCCAATCAATAGGTTCATCTTTCACTAAAAGACCTAAATTTAATTCTGTATCGCCAACATCACTTCTAGATTTATTGGAATCAGTTTCAATATCTCTAGACCTTTTCTTCTTTCCATTTTCCACATTTTCTTTATTCTTAATTTGGTCATTATTTTTGGGGTCATCTACTACTTTTTTCGGTTCAGTATTCATTAACGCTTCTTCAGGTTTTTCTTTCATTTTCTCTGGTAGTACTGTCGTAACTGGTGGACTAGGAGATGGTACTGTAGCATTTGTCATTGTCATCGTTGTTGTTGATGTTATAATTGGCTGAACAAGCGGTACAGGAACTGGTTGAGGTGTTGTTGTAGCTTCGGTAATTATTTTTTCAGTACTCGGTTGGACTAATTTTATTTTTTGTATTTGTCCTGGCACTGGTTGTTGTTCTTTTTTATCACGATCAACTTTCTGATTATTTGACTGAATATTTTCTTTCTTACTCGATGTATTAGATCTCCATAATCCACGGACTCTTAGTATATCACCGGCTTTTAAGACGCCTTCTAGCTGATCATTGGTGACTGTTGCTTCGCCACTATACATGTATTGAATTAATATTTTCAATGTACGGTAACCAATTTCAATTGGTAAAACCTGGAAAAAAAAAAAAAAAAAAAAATAAAAATAAAAATAAAAAAACATATGCATTGAAATGATATAAAGACCATTTCTGAATTTATTAATTAATTTACTTACGACGATGATTGGAGAGTTGGTATTGGCACCAAAATGACAAGTCTGAAATATATGACTGAGATAAGATGAACAGGCGGCAAGAACAAAGCGATGTGCAGCAACGTGACGTCCACAAGACGTAGCCAACAGAACATCAGCAAATGATTCCGAATGAAGCAAAGTAGCTACTGAACTATGGAGATGAGCTCCATAGCTGTGCCACTTGAGCTGATAGTTTTCTGACGCTGCAATGGCCATTTTTTCTATAAAATAAATCAATAATGTTATAATAGATTTATTATTCGTCAATATATCGGATTAAACAAAAGTCAAATCGAATTTTAAAAAAATATCACAGTCACGATAACTATGATTTGACTATAATGATAAAAATCACAAATTATTATCGACCATAAAATTTATTCCCTCGGGGGTACAATCGCGAAGCTCGACTAGCTCTATTGTTTCTCAATTGATCCCGCACACGTTTCAAATGCAATCATTTATCTATCCTTCCTTCCTTCCTTCCGTCCATTTCCTATGTGCTAATGTTTTTATGGAAGCAAACAAGTGATAATAGTATAAATAACCATTTAATATCATAAATTTATTCAATATCATCATCTTGCAGTATCATCATCCCGACATCACATTTAATCGCATAGTATTGTTCAACTGTATATTTGAACTTGTAAATAAACTTTCAATTGAGTAATATTCAATAAATATCATATTTATAACACGGAAAATTTTTTTCAATTGATACTTATTTTACATTACACGATTATATAACAAAAAAAAAATTAAGTGTTCTCATTTTTACCTGACGACATCAATTAAGATTACAGTCGGTCGATGGTCACTGCAAATATTAGTTTTTCACCAGTGATCTCGAAAATCTCTCCCTTAATCTCACTTATCAATTAAACAAGGATATCCTGATAATTTAAAAACACTTATAAAATATAATTTTTTGAACGTATGACAATAATTAAACAATGAATAATATTCGCTCACGCGTTGGTGTTTTGAATGGCGTGTCGCTGACGGGGTACGGGGCAAATATGAGCATCGAACCACGGCGTAGGGGCCTAAAAATCGATATTTCGGTCTTTGCTCCATCCTCCGGCTGTGCGGTGCGGTTGTGCGACCGTGTGGTGTTGGTTTCGTAGAGGATAGATATATGGAAGTATAGGTGCAGGGTACCCCCTTGTTCATTATCGATTTTCCCCGGCTACCAATCGCACGCATCCATTTATCGCATCGATCGCTCGAGCTGATTTTAGCGTTTGCGTCTCTCCCAACAAACTCTCCCTATCACATACTGTTACTGCTATTGCTTTTATTTATTTTTTCCTCTTTTCATCTCTTTTTACATTATAAATTTACCTTCATCTATAGATGCTCTCGGTTGTTGAGTCTTTCTCTCAGTTGTTCTTCTCGCCTCTTTTATATCCTACTTGCTAATATTATCCGTTATTATTCACTAGTGTGTTCTGCTGTACATCATCAACCCCTAAAACCGTTTTAGCTATCGCCATCACTCTTATAAATATATATTCGGTGTCTCTCTCTCATTGCTATTTTTTCTCGCCTAACTATACAACAACCACCCTCAATATGTCTTCCCACTATCTTTAACTTCAAGTTAGAACTTAAAGTCAAGTATTAATAATTATTATTAAAAAAAAAAGTCTTTAACCTTTAATTATACAACGGCACCCTTCTGATGTCATTAAAGTTAACCGATGACATTAAAGTTAGCTGTCACTTGACAATTTTTTAATTTATGAAAATTAATTTAGCAGATATTTGATAATTTTTAGAACTTTTTTTTTAACCAATAAATTGTGGCAAAAAAATTAAAAAAAGAAAATTGCAATTTTTTAAAAATAATTTTTTATACTTAATTTAATTGTTAAATAAAATTAAAAATTAATCAAGTGACAGCTAACTTTAATGTCATTTTTCATTTTCTTTAACAAAAAAAATTTTTTTTTAAATTTCATTGTCAATTTGTTAAAATTTTTACAAGTCCATTTTTTAAATAATTTTTTATTACTATAATTTATTTGTTAAAGAAAATTAAAAAAATTGTCAAGTGACAGCTAAATTTAATGTCATTAAAGTTAGCAGACGTTCTAGATTTTTTAATTTTTTTTTAATCATTTCATTAAAGCAACAAAATATTTTTAAAAAATTGCACTTGCAGTTTTTGAAGTTTTTTACACGTGCAATTTTTTTTTTACAATCTTTTTTAAAAAAAAAATTTTTTAATTAACAGAAGACTGCTAACTTCGAAGTTAGAAGAAGACACATTTAAATAATACTGATCAGTATTATTTAAATGTGTCTAAAAATCACCAAGTTGAATTATTTAAACTAAATCTATTTTGGCTCTATTTATTATGATTATTATTGTTATTATTCATTAATTATCATGATAATCAGTTATTGTAACAATAAAACTAGAATAAATAAAATTTATAAATAATTTTCATAAACACAAAATTAATACAAGTCTTACTATTATATAATTATTGAAAGACATAAGTAAATACATAAAAGAGCGTCATGCATAATTAAAATAAACATAAATATTTACGCAATCATAATAAACAATAAACATTTACGTGTTAAATATTTACAATTTCGTTTAATTTAACCAAACAAATAATGACATTGATCCAGCTATTGGAAGAAATAGGTAACTTCAACCAAAATCATTTTTGATTTTCATTCAATTTCTTCTTCAGCAACAGAAGATTTTCCCATTTTTGAAAATTATTTTGGTAAAATGAAACAATATATATCTTTCAGTGTTTTAATGTACAATTATTATACGCCCTTATGGTATATCTGTAACGAAAAATATCTCATTACCTTTGTAGTTTTCATAGTATTGATGACCTTCATACTATTTAGGATGCAAAAATAATGAGTTACAGGAAAAGTATTATCCACAATGGTTAACTAATTCTCGATCGATAGTACTTTGTATTATTCTTTTGACCTCAAAGAGAATCCAATAGACCTAATTATAGGGATTAAAGATTATTAATACGGGCTGCGATATCGGACGCTTACATGTGTTTTGTAGAGGAATCAATCATGAAAGTTATTTTTTTATTACGTCTGACAAAAATATGCACTAATTTTTAATAAGTAGAATTAAAAATTATCTCATTGCAATGATTTACTTAAATTGAAATGTATTATTTTCAGTTATCACGTACTGATCGCGAGTTAAGCGCCAAAATAAACACTTTTCTCGAAACAGTGAAATCCCGGTTAAAAGTACGATTTAATCATCCAATAATAAAAAAGAGTGATAATCATTTCTTATGAATATTTTTGAATTCTTGTTAATTTTTAAAGATTTGTACCTACTTTTAATAAATAAATTCTTTTATTACAATCGTTTCAATTAATAGTTATTTATTGAGGTTAAAAATAATTTCATTATATTTCTTTAATCTTTTTTAGAAGATTATACATAAATAAATAAATAGATTAAATTAATTAACTTGACATAAATAAATAAAAATAATCATCAAATGTAAAAAAGTATATAATTGAAATAATTAATATCGTTAAATGTTATTCTTCTTTAAGTTTTTTCACTCTCTCCTTAAAAAATGTGTTAACTTTTTATTAAATTTAATTTAACAGTTCAGTATTATTTTTTTTTTATAGCCGAAAATAATATGACATTAAATTTATCTGTCACTTCACAATTGTTTTGATTTTCTTTAACAAATAAATGATAGCAAAAAAATAATTATTAAAAAAATGGATTTGTAGAAATTTTAATAAATGAAAAATGCAATTTTTTTAAAATAACTTTTTAGAACAAATTTTTTTGTTAAAGAAAATTAAAAAATTGTCAAGTGACAGCTAATTTTAATGTCATGAAAATAATTGGAGTGTGATATTTTATATATCCAAAAATAAACCAAAGCATATTTTTGTATCATTTTTACACTATGTTTATCTTGTAAAGTAAGTATTTTTTCAATAATTTGATAAATAAAATAGAAAATTTTATTTATTCATATATAAACACACGTGTAGAAAATTCGCGCATTCGTTCACATTATTGTCTGTCGATAACTTATCACATTGATGTAGCAGCTATCGATTTACTCGACATATTACACATATATATATATATATATTTTTGGTTTAACATTTTTACCCCACTCTATCATCTACTATCTAGCACACTAAACCATGACACTCGCACACACATGTTGAATTCCAAGATCATCAGTCGTAAATACACGTCAGGTATTGTGATAAATACTGAATAGTATTATTAAAGAGACAGAAAGAGATTAGTTAATTTTTTTTATCACTACAAGTTGCGAGATAAACAGCATTAAATTAATTAAACTGATAGTGTGGTAATGTCAAAAGTTTGAGTCTATATCGAACAATTAAATATTTTGAACAAATCATTAATTCTGTCAACAACATTAGTCACAAGGTATGAAAAGGAATTTGTCGTAAGTTTTAATTTCTCATGGATTTTGCTAACTTGGTACTACCAAAAAGAAAAATATTATTTCGAAGTAAGTGCTCTTGATGATTTCCACAGCCTCCTGTAAGGCGAAGAAGATGGTGTACACAATGTGAGTTCATCGTTTATTTTAGGGTTTAAAGTACGATAACAATTTACTGTACGTCACTTTATTGACTGTATTACGAGTTATGGTATTTTAGTTTTAATTATTTTATATCAATTAGGTTAAGTCAATAGTTAATGATTATGATGAATCATTAATTTTATGATTATGATAATCTATTTTAATATATATATGTATATATATAATATTAAGAGCTATTACAGTAAAGAGCTTGATAAATAAATATATTTATGGTCAATTAGTGACCTTGGTTGATATGGTGCTTGCATCATGTAGTATTCTTAATGGTTTGCGAGTTATGTTAATGAAGAACGAAAACACTTTCACCCTTGAAATCATTATAATTGTATTATTTACATTTCACAGATTCCTCTTAAGGCTCGTGGTTAGATAAAATAATCTTTTGATGTACAAAAGAAAAAACAACATATAAATCACGATGCCGCATGTTACAAGAAAATGGGAATTGTTCCCAGGACGTAATAGATTCTGCTGTGATGGTAGAGTCATGATGGCACCACAGACAGGAGTATTTTACATAACTCTATGCCTGATTGCTGGAACAAGCGCTTTATTTTTTATTTATGAGTAAGAGTTTTATTTTTTTTTTTTTAATTTTATATTTTTAATTGTTTTAACAAACATTTCTAATGTTGTAAACTTTTTGATCCATATAATTGATGATAGCGTGACTAATGAATACACTTTCATCATTTTCAGTTGTCCATACTTAGCGCTCCACATAACTCCAGCGATACCAGTGATAGGTGGATTACTTTTTATGTTCGTAATGTCAGCATTATTACGGACAAGTTTTAGTGACCCTGGTGTGATACCCCGGGCGACACCTGACGAGGCTGCATATATTGAAAAACAAATAGGCACGATTAAAAATTAAACATTTTATTATCTTAATTCCTTTCATCCTTTTATCGTTCAGCGAGAGCAGATAATATTTAACACTTAATTTTTATTTGTTTATATCACATTTGCAGAAGTTCCCAACAATGGTAACTCTCCAACGTATCGACCGCCTCCACGGACCAAAGAAATCCTCGTAAAGGGACAACCAGTTAAATTAAAATATTGTTTTACTTGTAAAATATTTAGACCTCCGAGAGCGTCTCATTGTAGTCTATGTGACAACTGTGTTGGTAAGTTTATGAGACGGATATATATATATATATATATATATATATATATATATATATATATATATATATATATATATATATATATATATATTCCGATGTTATTCAAGGATGATGTAACTTTTATATTATTTTTACATATTTTGATAATAATCAAATTTAATTATTCACAGAGGGATTCGATCATCATTGTCCGTGGGTTGGAAATTGTGTGGGTAGAAGAAATTATAGATATTTTTACGCATTTATCGTATCCTTAGCCTTCCTTTGTGTTTTCATATTTGCTTGTGCAATAACACATCTCATCATGCGTAAGTTTTTACAATAATATTGAATTCAGTAGTTTGTTTGCTCAGCCAAAATTTTACTTACAAAAAATTAAATTTACAGTAACGCGAGATGATAGACCATTTTTAGATGCAATTAAAAATTCACCAGGAAGCGTTGTAGTTGGTGTTGTTTGTTTTTTTTCCATTTGGAGTATTTTAGGTCTAGCTGGGTTTCATACTTATCTTACAAGTAGCAACCAAACAACAAATGAAGACGTAATTTATTGTTTGCAGTTCATATCTTTATCTACCTGACATATTTAATTTTGAGTTAATTAATATATAAATTATTACAGATAAAAGGTTCATTTTCGAGTAAACGAGAACAAGAAAGCTTTAATCCATATAGTCATGGAAATATTTGTGGTAATTGTTTTTACGTACTCTGTGGACCAGCTCCACCAAGTCTTATCGGTATTCATCTGTTTTATATTAATTATAAAAAAAAAAAATTTGTAGCTCTTATTGTTAACATTTTTTTATTTTATTATTTCAGATAGAAGAGGAATAGTAACTCCTGGATATAGAGCTGAACGTGAGCGAACTTGTGATGATTATGTGATCGCCAATAATAAAGCTTATGGCACAGTTAAAGTTATGCAGCCACAAGTAAATTTCACTTTTTAATTAAAATTTTTTTAAATATAGGATAAAAAAGATTTCACCCGTAAAAAAATTCTGATAAATCCACACAGTGTGAATGTAAAGACCCTAAAGGCCCTTATATTCAAGCGGTGTGGATTTATCAGGATTTTTTTACGTATGAATAGACATGTCCATAGGATAAAGAGATGATTGTTGTTTTATTTTTATTTATACAGGCAAATGGACACAGTATTCCTTCTCATGTAGATAATGATATAACTGGTTCAATGAATAATCTTGTCGCTGGTCAACGTTCACCACGGATTGAATCATTAAACGGTGAGTTAACACTTACGAGCCAGTTACCACGTTGCCCTGTTGAATTACCCAAGTATCGTCAGTACACAAACGAAGTATACATTCCAAAATATTCAACGCCGCGACGTTGTGCTCAAGATCGCGTGCAACCTGGTGATGCTTATTCTGCCGAAATAGAACGTCTCAATGCCGAAGTTCAAAAATTTAATTATAAATGTGAGGAAACTCTACAAAGATATCCACAGAGATGTCGTGAAGAGTACCAACGCTGTTCTGAAAATAATTTAATACACAACCAACAACAGTACACTGTTGATCAAAAATACGCGATTGATCTTCAAAAATATCCTCGTGGATACTCGGAAGACTATGTAAGATATGGCGATATTGATAATGATAATGATGATGGTTATAGAAAGTCGATAGACTTACAAAAATTTCCTCAACGTTATTCTGAAGACCCATCACGTTCATATCACTCGCCGCAAACTCTTAAATACAATAATCTTAGATGTAATCAACATGGCTTTAAGTATCCAATTACTAAAAATATTTTACCTAATAGAATATTAGGCTCTGGTAATATTCCTATGATTGGTCAGAGTGCAATCGGTCTAGTAGTTAATAGATTTGATTCAGCGCCTTTAAATTATGATATGGCCTTTATGGATAATAATTCTATTTGTCCAGGGGAAAGTGCTGAGGATAATTTAATGAATCGTCGTTTTATTGTCAGCCCCATCAATGATAATGATTGACAATGATTACTTATAACTCCTCAGCATAATCGTCCTCACGCCCCGCGATTCTTATCGAGAAATCGCATTTTTCATGACACTAATGATATTAGATAAGTAAATAAGCTTAAAAACAGAAAATAAAATACATCTATACGTATACATGATACGTATCAGTATTTCAACAGATTGGAATACTTAATATCTTCCAAGAGGTTAAAAAATTTATGTATTTAAACTAAATATTATAAATATTTTATCAGTAATATCTAGATAGATGAATATACATTCAAATTTTAAAAACTATATCAATCAATAAAACGTGTTTTTTTGTTTATAATTACGACCTATTATCGAGGGCTCAAGTCCGTGACATTTGGTAAGTCCATCATACCACTTGCATTTTCGTGCACAATAAATTAAAAAACAGATTTTTAATTGTTTCTAATCCATTTGTAAAATATTCTTTTTTTTTTTTTTTTTTTGTTACTTGGCATTAACCTAAAATCGAAAGCATTTTTTTACCACTTTTATTTGTTAATTTCATAATCAGTATTTTCCCAGTGAGCACCATTTCCTGATAAGCTTGTTTTGGATTGTGACTAATTCACAAGGACTTTGGTTTGAATTGTTTGGATTTTATAATTTATTTAATTTGTAAATATATTTTGGAAGGATGAGGTATTTTTTTTTTTTACCGATATTTTATATTATTTATAAAAAAAAATGTGAATGGCTTTTTAATTTAATATTTAAAAAGTCGGGATATTCCTAGATTCTCTATAACAGTTTTTAATGTATTAAATTAATCATATATATAGTTTAAAGAGACTAAGTATAAATATTAATCTGTATTTAATATTATTATTTTAGGTAGTACAACAAACAGCGTAAGCCACCTTGTTTCTAATGAAATGCCATTGGCTTCACTGAGTATTCCACCGATAGACATTGATGAGATTGCACCATTACCACCGAAACAAAGTGTAATTATTTCACCTGTATTAGGCACGACGATGCCACAGATGACTGTCACGACACCTTTGTCGGCCTCGCGATTACGATTACTTCAAGACACAACAATGATTGAGTCTGCACTCGACTTAGATTCTTTAGAAGAATCAAGTGTAGGTCGCGGAAGTCAGACGGGTCTTATTAAAATAGGTATTGTTTAATTATTTTTTTATTGTTATGAATTGTAATAAAAATGAAGAAGAAAAAAAAATTTTCTTGAAGGAAAATTGTGCAATCAATGTTTTGCGCTTGATGCGCTACAAGATTACTAAGTTTAGTGTAATTAAAAATTGATGTGACTTAAAAGTGATAAATAATATTAACTTATCGGGCAGCTTGCGTAACCGAAAAAAAAAAAAAAAAAATTTAAATAATAATTTAATTTATAATTTTTATTTTAATAGTTGTAACAACGAAGTTTAATTTTTCAAACCTACGTAATTTTTTTTTAATATTCATAAATTAAGCACATGAAATAGTTTAAAAATTTTCGTAATTCGATAAATATTTGGAGTTTAAAAAACAATCAACTTGAATGAGAGGATAAGATTGAAGTTTATTATACCAGTTATTTTTTAACTGGTTACATAAAGATATTAATGATGGGATAGTGGAATTGATATCAGTTACGTACATTACATAAAATATAGCCACGCACAATCGAAATAGGTTCTTGCTATTGCCTTTCTTCTAATCTTTTTTCTATTTTAATAACTAAGATAAATAAAATTGTTCAAACAATTAATAAAATTAAATAATTATAGTATATATAATTATTAACTGTACAGTGTTATTAAAAAATAAATAAATTTATGTAAATACTAGTAGTCACGAGTAGTGGTTACAGTTCTCATGACAAGAAGCTAGAGTAATGAGCTCAATTAATTATGAGATAAAAAAATGTTTCAAATTATTGTAACATTTTGTTTTTGTATATTATTACATGAATTTAAATATAACTATCGACCACTGCCTTGAATTCGAATAAAATTTTTAGCATTTTAAGATTCTCATGCTTAAAAATACTGTGCTGATGTTTTATCGCGTATAACAAAATCGCGTGTAGATCTCATTTGTATCTTTTTGAAAATATTTACAAATAAATAGTTTATTTGATTGACAAATTAACTATTCTAGACAAAGTGTTATTAATACAATCGCTGCTCTAAAATATTATTAATTGCAGAATGACTTTCCTGTAAATAAGTTGTATATTATAATTATATATAATTTGTATATGATATATATTATACTTGTAGTATTAATAGAAAAATTATTATAATGTAATGTAAGTTAAAAAAATAATACAATAATTTAATTTAATTTCTGGATTTTGACGATTAGTTTTTTTTTTAATTATAAACTATAATAAAATTATAAATACATACAAATAAATAAACATAAAAATATATGTATATTTTAACTTGAAAATAAAAAACACCAAACTTCAAATTTGTTTTTTTTACTATTTACTTAAACTTGTGATATGTAGAAAAAGCTCTTTAAGAGCAATTTTGTCAATAATATTTATATTATCATTTATTTATTTTAATTGTTCCAATACAAAATAAGAGATAGTTATTGTTATTATTATTTTATAAAATTAATAAAAATAATGTATTAAAATGGAAACAACAAGAATTGATAATGCTACAATTAATCCTGATATATATAAAAATAATGAATTATTATCTGAATATTTATTTTGCTCAGTAGGTTCAGTAACTATTTCATTTTGTGAATAAAATTCAGCTGGATTCGCTTGCAATTCAAAATCCTTTTGAACACAACTCTCTTGTACCTCAAGATCTAGAAGTTCTTGAAGTGATATCAAAGCTTCCTGAGGACCTTCACCGGGGAATAAGTAGTCTGATAAAGTTATTCTACTTTTTGGTAAAGCTACAAGTACCCTTCGTGGTGGTTCATGAAGCGTAATATTGTCTTAAAAAATAATATATAATTGTTATAAACAGTGTATAATTATTTTATTATCATAGAAAAGTGTATTAATAAATTATACCTTCTGGCAAACCGTTTTCTTCTTCAATTAAACTGTCGGCATGCATTTCTAATCTACTGGCCATTGATCTCATAATATCATGTTTAATTGCACTTGCAGCTTCACCAAATGTTGATGATTGGTGAACAAAAGTTCTGCTAATTAATTGTCCTTGTAACTTGATTGATGCACAGAAGTTTGTACGCTTTATTTCTAAAGTCTTTGATTTGTTAGGTAACTGTAAGTTCATATAAAAATAAATAAATTTTCATAGATGAAGAAAAAAATTTTTTTGCATTCCTACACGTTTCATACAAAAATACGTTGATTCCCGAAAAAAATTTTTCTGTCATAGAAAATTCGAATTTGAAATTAAATGGAACTTAAAAAATGTATATTTATAAAAATAAAAAAATACTCTTACACTTGGAATGTAAATAATTGCTTGAAGTACTCTATTATTAAAATTAGTGTCATTATTTTTTGATTCTTTCCTATCTTTTTTTTTCTTCTCTCCTAGTATTTCAATAGGATCATCTAACGCCATTGATTCACCTTCCAGGACGACAATTGACGATTCTATTTTAGAGGAAATATCTTTAAGAATATTTTGAAGCTGTTTCTTTAATGATTCTGACTCTTGATCTTTAATAATTGGATACATCTGATCGAAATCTACATGAGTATCTAACTGATACCACTTTGTGATTTTCGATTGAAATTTAACATCAGCATTTTTCAAAGGTCCACTACCGTTAGCTTCAAAAGATTTACATGAGAACCTATATATGATAATATTAACAATTAACGATAATAAACAATAATAATTAACAATTCCTTATACTCCAAAGCCAATAAAAAATTACCTTTTAGTAATGCTATTAAATGCAAGAACAATATTGTCGTATGGATTATTTCCATAAAGATATTGATCAAATTCTAAATTCTGATGTATTGCTGTAACAATTGATCTTAGTCTTTGAGTTGAATCATTATTATTTAAACAATCATCCGGACCAACAATAAAAATTCCGAGAACCCACATACCACCTGGTAACATTCGCGTAACCTAAAAATCAAATCAACTAATTTATACTTCTTCTTATAAATAAAATGATAATTATATCCTCCGCAAGTTTTACATGTTTTGCATGATCTGCGACCCAGCTGCTTGGAACATCTTTAATTGACTTAATAAATTGGACCGGCGATTCTTGATGAAGGCTCGTCGTTGAACCTATCAAAGTTTCTTCAATAACGTCTTTTGATGCTGGTGGAGGGGTACGTGCCAAGTGTATAACATAATCTGTGTTCTCAGTACTCTAAAATAATTATAAAATTCTACGTTATCCTTTGATTAATCACTTAATAACGAATGTATTCAACAGCTGGAATGATAAAATAAATTCAAGTTTAAATAAAATAATAAAATTACAACCTGTCCCAAAATAAGTCCAACTGTGTAAGCGTCTGATTGAGCTAACGATTCTAAATAACTTAATAAACATTCTTCCGCGTATACTATTCGTCCCATTTTGTAAATAATATATATTTTTTTTTTTGTATTTATGTATAAATAATAGGGCTTAGTTACTAATTCTACTCTACACGTTGATTTTGTACGTCGCACGATGTATCAGCTGATGTATTTACCGTTTGACACACGTCGTTGTAAAAAATAATACACCTTCGTTTGTCGAGTTGGCAGACATGCTTACTTAATTGTCAAGAACCGCTGTATTATTGGATTTAAATAAAAAAACATTTGTATGATTATGAAATAAATTCATTAAATAATAATATACAATTACATTATCAAGAATAAATTTATTAGATATTTTGATTATTTTTTCTTTATCATAAAAGTAACATATATTATGAATATGACAACATTGCATATATTTGTAAAAAATAAAACAGTTAAAATCATACAAAAAAATATGATAAATAAAGAAAAATTGATCAATGACTACGATTATGGTTACGGATTATATCTTCAACAAAAGTCGCTGCTTCTGTTTGTTTCATTTGATGTAATAAATTCAAAAGTTTTGGCATCGTTAAATTTCCTTGAACCTACAAATAAATATTTAAATATTTAGAATAAAGACATTAAAAAAAAAAAATTAATGAAAAAAATTTTGTAAATACATACATCAGCATAACTGAGAATAGTTAACGCTGGACTGGCTCCACATGTATCTAATGAAGACCAAAGATAATCGCAGTCTAAATTTTTAGCAAGAGGTTTCCATCCGTCATTTTTATCCAATATATTTCCAAGTTGAGCCATTTGGTCTACATCTAACCATTCAGTTATCGTTTCTTTTTCTTTTTCTGTATCAGAAGCTTCGACTTCTTCTTCTTCTTCCTCTTCTTCTTCGTATTCTTCTTCTTGTGTCTCTTCTTTGACATATTCCATAATTATATTATCGGTTTTATCTCTATTAGCTCTGCTCAATAAATCTTTTATCTGTAAAATTAATTTATAAATTTGATTTACTAAAAAATGTTGATTCTACAAAAATTGAATTAATATGTCCTACCTCATGATTATCATAAGCTAAATCAAAAGATGTTTGGCCGTGCGATGGATCGTCATCTTCAATTTCTTTTTTAATTTTTATTTCACTATTAATAAGATCGATTTCTGGTTCAAGTAAACGCTCTTGACCATCTTGCTCATCTTCGTCGTCTTCAAAGCACGAACGGCCATGACCATTTGGTATATTAGGATTTGCATTATGTTTTATAAGAATTGTACACAATTCTTTTGCTCTAGATCCAATGTTAACAACCGCTGAATGAAGCGCTGTGTTTCCACCTAGGTTCGGCTTATCCACCTCAATATTTGTCTGTAAATTTATATTTATGAATTACATATCTTTATATTTAACATAAATGAATAGTAATTTGATAAAAATTTATTACCTTCTCTAAAAGATAGCGAACAACATCAATATGACCTCCCTCAACGGCGATATGTAAAGCAGTTCGCCCAAATGATCTTTCAGTACTATTAATATCTACTCCAGCCTTAAAAAGCGAAGCAATCACCCGTAAAGAACCATACTCAGCAGCTACTTGAAGTGGAGTCCAACCCGTGTCATCTCTTACATTAAAATCTGCTTTAGCATCTAAAAGTGCATCAACACATTCGTAAGCTTGTGGTCTTTTAGCAGCTTCATGAAGTGGATACGAGCCATGATTATCGCTGGTATTTGGATTTGCTCCAATTGATAATAAGGTACGGACTATGTCTGGTTGATTAAGAATAACAGCATAATGAAGAGGGGTTCTATCAGAAGCATTTTGTACATCAATTAGACATCTAAATTCTGATGAACTGCTTAAAATCTTTAAAATTTGTGTCACAACTTCACGTTTGCCATGTCGAAGGGCAGAATGGAGTGGGGTATCTCCATATGATGTACGTTCGGATAAAATTTTTTTTAAACGTTTTCGAGGATCTTGGTTTTCTTTGCCTTCTTTGAATCCTGCTTTCAATACATTAATTGCAAAATTAGGTCCACCCAAAGTATCTTCATATTTAGGACCATCGGTATTCAGATTTTGATCATAGTCATGGGCATCGTTAATTTCGTTATTTGCTTCTTCTATAAATAAATCATAATCTATATCTTCCATGTACTGCTGAAAATCATCAGAAGGCAATTTTTCAGAAGTTAATTTTTTTAACTCTGCTGACAAATCACTGCGTGTTGGATTATCTGGAGAGATAGCAAAAATATTTTTTTGCATTGTTACGTTCGATAGAATTATATCGCTCAAGTCAGTATTCTCAGAGTAAGACATTCTTGGTCGTTTCCTTGTTATTATGCTATCAGATGGTTTGTAGATGAAATTAACTGGCTCAGAACAATCACCGTCTGTTGGACGTTCCAACTGAATGAATACGTTTCGTGACTTTGTTATTTCTCGGTCTTTATACGGAGGTGTACGAAATACTATAGCATACTGGTGGTGAACATCGAGCTCAGAAAATTTACCATATGCATACCAAATTTCATTATTCTTTTCATCACGTTCAAAAAATTTAACTTTTATATTTTCTACAAAATAATATTTATAGGATTAATAACAGTTTAAATAATTATTTTCCTAATTTAATAACTTACTTTTTCCAACTTTTTCTACAAGTAAAAATACTTCTTCATTACCATCGCAACTACCGGTATGTTTATCAATTCGGCAAATTTTTAATTCTCCAGTCAAGGCACTTTCTAAAAAATAATAAAGAGTTACAATCATGTTTTAATTATCATTAAAAGGTTGTGGAAATTTATGAATTTACTTAGGTTATTAATTGTGTGAGAATAAACGGGTTGAGTAATTGGAGTCATAACACCATGTTCATTTAAAATGAACGCTTGAAAAGATAAAGCAACGCTATTTAAGTCCATCCATTTTGATGCATTGTCAGCATCCATTCTTATTTGAGTTTCTTCTCGAGTACTAAGAGTGGTAATTGTATAATCATATTGTCGATTTCGTTCAAGAGCTTCTGCTTGCATTTTTTTAATCAATTCTTCTTTTATATGCTTCTTAGCAGTATGAATAATTCCCATCCCATGGAATCTAATAAATAAATAAATTTATATTGTAAAATCACGTTTAATTAAATTTTTCATTTAATAAATAACCACTTACGTAGCAGTCCAATCATTTTCTGGGTCGACTGTAAGTTCATATGGACGATCATTTTCAGTATTACCTTCCCTTTTGACAAGGTGGTGAGCATGAGGAATACGTTTTTCTTCATTTTTCGTCACAATTGTACAGCGTATCATTGCAGTTCCATTGAAGTTTTTAGCTACAATACATTTAAGATGAGACTAGTAAAAAATTTATATTTAATAATTTAACTTCTAAAATAAAATAATTGATCAAATTAAATATTTACTTGTACTGTTGGAGCATTTTTTTTCCGTCTTGTTGAAGAATTAGCACTAGCTAGACTACCATGCGTACCCAACATTTCAGATTTATATCTGAATCTGAATTTTTCAATAGGTTGGTCAATTATTACCAGTTTTGGAATACCTATCTCCATTGCTGTAATTATTAAGAAATTTATACAATATTTATATGTTCATCTTGTAATGATTCAAAATAATTCAATTTTTACCCATAGTGTTGTCAAAAAAAAGAACTATCATTTATATTAAAATTTTCATCGTCCCTCAAAGGAGAAAGAGCAGACACAGGCGATTCCACGTTTTCCACTGATGAAGATCCTGTTGAGTTTGGATAGTGACTGTTTACTGTATCCATCACAGTATCTGCAAATGAAAAAATATAGATGTTTAACCTCACCTAAGAGTGATTTTCAGCTAACAATTTTTTATCATTAAAATAATAATACTGAAGTTAGCCGTCAGCTGTTGATTTAAAAAAATTTTTTAATAAATCAATTACAATAAAAAAATGCTTTTAAAAATTTTCACTTCTAATTTTTAATAATTTTCACACGTGGAACTTTTTAATTTAATCTTTTTTATAATAATTTTATTGCTATAAAATTCTAAAAAAATTTTTAACATCTGTCAACTTCAGTGTCATTTAAAATAATGTAATTAAAAAGTCAGTTAGATTAAAATTAAACTACGCACCAATTTAAAATAAGGAAGAATTCATGGTCTAATGAGTTGCTTATCGGACGTTATTTTTAAATGATGTGTTTACATAGAAAACGTGAGAGAGGAGAATAAGATAGGATATTAAAAATTTTATTTCAAAATATTTACCCGGACTAAATTGATAATAATTTGATGAATCCATCAAGATTGTCTGCTGTAAATGCTCGAAATTTTTATAAGTCACAGGCATATTTTACTAATTTCATGCAACAAAAATTATAATAAAGTCCTGTTGTGAATGTTGATATTTGTAGGTTTCGAAACTTGGAATTTTCAATGAAACTTATAGCAGTAAAAATTATAATCAATAACTGACAGTCCTAATAACTAAAAGAAACTGCTGAATAACTCACCACACTCTTGAATGTTTAAGTTATCAGTGATACGTCATAAAAAACCTCGATTACAAATTGCAAGTTCTTCTCCAATACTATGCGATACTTAGCCTCACATACATATGACAACAAACTATACCAGCCAATCGAATTGTATACTTTCACTTTGTTGTTAGTGTCAGTCACTGCTGTTTTAAGAGTGGGATTTAAGAGGAAAAATAATAATGCATCGGGACTTCCCTGATTTACTGGATAAAATATAGTGAGTATGCTTGCATCTATAAAAAATATATATACATACAAATACATCTATTATATGAGCACATTCATTCAATTCAATACTAAATTTAATTTTTGTACGTCTCAAAGAAATTACTTGGCTATGATAAGATAAAAAATCTAAAATTAGGTCATTTAAAATTTTTTTTTTTTTTTTTTTTTATCGTAAAAAATGACACTGAAGTTGACGGACATTAAAAATTATTTTAAAATTTTATAATAATTAAATTATTATAAAAAAAATTTAATCAAAAAATTTTTTTATTGTAATTGATTTGTTAAAAAAATTTTTAAAATTAACAGCTGACGGCTAACTTCAGTATCATCGTAAAAATTGTTTTAAATTATTAATAATTAAAATCAAATAGAAAAAAAATTTTTTTTGTATTAATAAAATTTATAAAAAATTGTAGAATTATAAGGAGATCAATATAATTGACATTAACAATTACATGATTGTAAAATAATCTTATGTGTATAGAAGTTTATTAGTTAATGAATTATACTCTTGATTGTCTAGGTCGTCGAGCTGCAAGAGGAGATGACGGTGTTGGTGATAAATTTACCGTGTCACTTATTGATGTGAAATTTGATTTTTTTATAACCGAAAATCGTCTCCACCATACTGCAATTGCAAAAAATATTCCGCAAATGGCAATCGTAACTTTGAGAGAAGAAAAAAATACAGAGTGTAAATTAGTTTTTAGTTACAAATAATTGAAGAAATGAGTAGGGTGTATGTTTCTAAAATTGACATGTACCAAGTCATTCATCTTAGATTTTTTTTTATCAAATAATAACTACTTCAAATAGAGTAATATTATTTTTTAATAAAAATCATAAAAATTCCAACGAAATATAAGGTATCCAAGTTAAAAAATCAGATACAATATATTGTATGAAAGCATCAACTTTTGGAGCATTCGCCCTACTTAATTTTTAATCAAAAGTATACTGTAGAAAGTTGACAAAAATGCAGACTGAAAATCTGATTCATTTAATACTTTTGATTTAGGCTGCTTAATACTCCGGAAAGGAATAAAATGGTCCTGGACTTTTATTTCCTCCCTTTTGTTATTTATTCGCGAATTATATTGTGGTTCTAAAATTTTCGACGAAAATATATTGTTGTCAGATTTCCAAAGTGGCAAATGTTGATCTGATAAAAATTACAATGTATTATTATTTATTTGTCAGAAGAAATATTTTTTTACTAACCATTGACGTCATTGGATAGCTTAAATTTAATTTTAATCATTCCAGGGTCGATTGTTTTATTTTTATTAGTTTCTAAGTTCCAGAAATCAACATACTTCATTCGGTTTTCAATTCTCGGTGCTGGGTTATCAATATTTTCCCCAAAAATGTAATCCATGAATGAAGGCCGTGGATGAAAAGCTTCTCTTGGTTTAATGATGGGAGTTTCATCATTAGGATCTCCGAAAAACCCAAGATCATCGATAATGATAAAACTACTTTTAGTAGTCGCATAATTATTTTCTGATACCGGTAACAGTGGTTTTTTCTGAAAGATTTTCATGAAAGAATCGCCTGTAAGTGGTTGATTTAATTCGAAAGCTGTAGATTTATTGGGAGATTTCGTCAAAATTTTCAGGTGATCTACAAAACTATTTGGAGTGGTATAATTCGCTTTCAATAGTTCTGAAGTTTTATTAATTGAAAAATTTAATGAATGATCTTTATTGCATGATTGATTATCCAAACTTTCAGTCGCATTACAACCTGTGTGACTTTCATTGTAGAATTTCGGCGTTATCAGACCTATAAAATATTATTACATGAAAAAATTTATAATTTTTCACATTGAACTTTAAATAATTGTTATTTTAAGCGCTTCATTTACCAGAATTATTTGTTGTATGATTAGCTACAAAATTGATAGTATTATTTGCATTATAATATGTATTTTTAGCATTATTTGTTTGGGAAATGTTATCAGGAGGCGAATGTGTTGACAAGACATTCAGATTATCATTTATGCTGATTATTCGATGAATAAGATTAGCGAAGACTTGCTGTGAATCATTGATTGATGGTGGTGAGACACTTCTATTTCTTTTCCAATTCATTGGTAACACAAACGATAAATTATTTTTTTTAGATGATAATGAAGTTATATGATGCTTCCTTAGATTTTCTAAAGATTTGCGGTGTCTTTTGTTGTGATGTATATGTTTTCTCCAATGATATAGTAATGATGAGCTATTACCTATCTCAGCTGAAATTTTATAATTACAGTCGTGTTATTACATCTATTAAAAATCAATATAGAAATACATACATGGTTTTGACAGTGATGCATTACTAGTTGGTAATTTAATCCCAGGGTTTAGCTTCATAATGTTAAGAGAAATTTTCTTGGTTGTAAATTTCACGTCAGGTATATTTCTTGAAGTAATATTTATTTCAGTTGAATTAGATAACACTCCCAAAAGTTTAGCTAATTATTAATAAATAATCGTTTAATTGAAGTTGTGAATAATATTTATATAAAAAGGATTTCTTACAAAGAAAAATGAAAAGATGCCAATAGATAATTTCCATGATAAACAATTTTTAGCGTCTTTAGAAATTAAAATTCATTGATAATTAATTTCAATATAAATTAATGAACCGATAAAGATAATGATTTTTATTGTTATTCAATAAAATTGATGAATAATTATTCGTAAAATAAAATCTGTTATAAAAAATTAATGACTTTTTTTGTTATAAATTAACAAACGAATGATTACATTTATAATATTTTATGTGCATATATATTTTTTCGAAGTTCAGTTGTCAAAAATCCAACGTTACACTTCAAACAATTGAATTTAATTTGGTAAATATTATTCATACAATTATATCTTCACTTGATATCTGTGTTCTTGATGAAAATTATATAAATCATAGCTATTTACAATTGATAAAAATAAAAAAAATATGTATTACAGGCGACAGATAAATGATGTAAACAAGTCACACACTGGCATACATATTATATGTAATCATAAATGATAGAAGGGGAAAAGAAGATAGCTGTAAAGAATCAAAAGTAGTTTCATATTCAGTTCAATACTCGTTCAGCTTGCATTGAATTTTAGTTAAAAAGTTAACTTTTCTACAGAATGGCTAAGAACGAAAAAATTGGAGTAATTGGAAGGTACGTGTGTTTAATATTTCTTGAATAATTATCACAAAAGATAATATCAAATGAATAATTCGAATAGCACATGCTAAAAATTCAACTATAATTTTTTTGTTATTATTATTCATTTTAGTGGGCTGATAGGTCGCAGTTGGGCGATGTTGTTTGCTAGTGTCGGATATCAAGTGACTATTTATGATATTCTTCAGGAACAAATTAGTAATGCACTTACAGACATTGATCAGCAACTGAAAAAACTTGAATCTGAGGGATTACTTCGTGGCAATCTGACTGCAAAACAGCAGTTCGAGTTGATAAAAGGTATTCTTATTTACAGTTAATAAACAAAATACTTTGTCATGTAAATAATATTTTTAATGATAAAATAGGTTCATCAAGTCTGCCTGAAATCGTTAAAGGAGCTAAACTCATTCAAGAATGTATTCCAGAGAAGTTAGATTTAAAAAAAAAATTGTATAGAGAATTGGACAAGCTTGTAGATGATAAAACAATTTTATCTTCATCTACTTCTACATTTAAGCCATCGTTGTTCAGCGAAAATCTTAAACATCGTGCTCAAGTTATTGTATCACATCCTGTAAGTTTAAAAAAAAATCTTTATCTGTATTGATATTATTGAAGCTATCTGTTTTGTTATTGAAAAAAAAAAAAAATTATTGATATTAATGTTTAAGGCGCAATAACATTATCAACTGACGAAAAAAAAAATGAAAAATTTAATTATATAAAAATCTACTTGAGTTGTTTATGAGTCTGTGTATTAGTATGAAAAATTTTAATTAACAGGTGAATCCACCGTATTATGTGCCACTTGTTGAGATAGTACCGAGTCCATGGACTCGTTCTGATATTCCTGAAAAAACTAAAGCAATTATGACTGAAATAGGTCAATCACCAGTTGTATTTACCCGAGAAGTTGATGGATTTGCGTTGAATAGAATACAGTACGTAATATCGTTGTTATTAGTACTTTTTTAAAATTATTATTACTGTGATTTTTTTTTTTTTTTTTTTAATTAGATATGCTATTCTGAATGAAGCGTGGAGACTAGTGACCGACGGTGTCATTAGTGTCAAGGACATTGATATAGTTATGAGCGAAGGCTTAGGAATGCGTTATGCATTTCTTGGTGCATTTGAAGCAGCTCATCTCAATGCGGAAGGTAATACTCTTTTTTTAAATGATTAAAGCTTATTTGAATTCTTACTATACAATTGAAAATGATTAAAATTAAATAAAATATCATTTTAGGGATGAAAAAGTACTGTGAAACTTATAACAAATCAATTTATGATGTGAGTCAAACATTCGGGCCAACACCGAAATTTGTCGGAGCTGCTGCTGAAAATATTTCAAAACAGTTGGAAGAGATTTGTCCACTTGATAAATTACAAGAACGCCGAGTATGGAGAGATTTAGCTCTTACGAAACTATCAATTTTAAAAAAAGAACTTGAGAAGATCAAGTAAATAGTCATTTTTGAGACAATATTTTTACATTATGTTTGTAAAAATAATATTTTAAATATGTCACTCTAATAAATAAATATGTCACTTGGGAAACTAATCGTGGGAATAAATTAAAATATTTGGGTTAAATTACTGTTTTAATTTAAAAAAGGAACTGTAGTATAAGGTAAATCATGAGAAAATTTATTTTTTGATAATTTCACGGAATTATTTATTAAATTTAATACCGAAAAATTATCGTTTTCCACCGACACGTGGAGCACTTTTTTGTGTCACCTTAGCGGCCTTGTCCTTCTTGGTTGGCTTGGGCTTGGGTGGTGCGGTTGCTTTCTTTGCTGCTTTGGCAGCTTTCTTCTGTTCTTTAGCGGCTCTGTAAATGAAAATTATTTTGATTAATATAGGCCCTAAAATGAGTTGTAAGAAATAAAGTAGTCAATAGAAAAAATTGTATGAGCCCGCAAAGCCAAACAGTGTTAAAAAGTATTACAATTCTGGGTGAAGCAGCTCTTATGTTTCTTTTGCTCTAAGACATTCTGAAATCTAACACAAAATGATAGATTGTGTTCGAGGAACAGATGTCTAATAAAGATTTGGAGTATTGATAATTATTTTTATTGTTGTTTAAGTATACTAACTTTACTGCTTGCTCTCGCTGCGCTTTACGGATTTCAGGTTTCATATTTCTCTTGGCCAGAATGTCGGACAAGGACGCGCCTACAATTGCACGATTGAACTTTTGAGTTCTTCGTGTTCTCCTCTTAGTCTGTTCTTCTTCTTGACCCTTCTTATGCTTGCGTCTGGTAAATAAAGAACAATCATTAGATAATTAATACTTCAATCGAATACAAAACTTTTTTTTATTTCTTTTATCAAGATCAAATGTTTCAGAGTATGATAAAAAAAATCACCATTCAATAAATGTTACTACGTAGTGGAACTTGTTAATAGCAATGTAAGAATGACGTTTATTGACATCAATAACAAAGTGAGGCTGAAGTTAGCAGACACTTGAAAATTTTTTGATTTTTCTTGAAAAATTAATTAGGCATAGAAAATTATTTACAAATATGTCATTTATAATTTTTCAGAGCTTTTAAAGATGAAATTTATAAATAAAATTTTTTTGCTATAATTTATTTATTAAAAAAATTATAAAAATCATCAGATGTCTTTCAACTTCAATGTCATATGACAAAACATAATTAAATTCAATTACCTGTATAACACCGTCCATGTAACCTTTCTGGGATTACGTTTCATCAGGTGAGCAGACTCACATTTTGAGTTGAGGAAAGTAAAAGTCTAGCAACAAAAAACATTAAAAAATTTTAGGTTAAGTCTGACATTCACATTGTGATGATTATCGTAAACAATTACAATCAGAGTTGATTGAAGTGTTTAAAATACGGTCAAAAATTTTTTTACAAAATTATTGAACTAGAAAAAAAAACATATGCTAATTATATTAATCAATACCTTTCCATCAACTTTAACCATAGTTTTGCCATGGCCTGGGTAAATTTTGTACCCACTGTAAGCGCACAGTCCGATCCTGGAAAGATTATAAAAAAATAGCCATTATTAATTACGTTCATACTTGAAATAATTTATTTTTAATTATTTTGAGACGATTGATTCATTATTTATGGATTTTAAGTATAAAAATCAAACTTACTTCATTGTGTAGTGATATTTTACACGCAAGTATCGTTAGGTGCGCTAATGAAATGAACGAATCGAGTGTTGAGAACCATTGGAAAATCTTTAGTGACGACGTCTAGCGGCTCAAGCTTGAAGTATAATCGACAAGGTAATAGTAATTATGTGACATATCGACAGAGCTAGAAATTTCTAGTAACTCTCTCTCTTTGGAGGTGAGCTCACCAGCTTAACTTATTTCTTTGTTCACAGCCATTTTCTAAAAATTAAAGAAATCACTTCTACATTCTCACAAGTTCCCACACACACTACAAACAAATCTTGACATTATATACATATACTGACATACTATTGGATATCGTGGATAATTAAAATCACTGACGTCAGTGTAGTAATTTCCCTTCTATGAGTACTGAGTAATTCGTGTCCAGCTGTATTTTACATAGTACATATACATACGTTCGAAGATCGTTTTATTAGTTATTTACTATTATTTAGTCGTGAGTCTTTATATAAATCTTGAATCCTTGGACAATAACATCGAAGTAAATTTGCAATCCCAGTATCATACAATTCAACAGTAGACAGAATCAACAAACTAGTCTTTTGAGTGTGTTAGTGTATACATATATAGAGGTATATTATATATATATATATATTATAAAAAGGTATTACATTGGTATGCTCTGAAGCTCTACATAAACTGGATATCGTCTCGTCATTACAAAAAGTTAAAATCATTGTGACCAGATATCAGAGCAAGTGTCGTTTTAACACGGAAGTGTAAACGAAAGCTTGTATAGAGCGAATAATAACGGTATCGTGGTGAAGAGGGTGACCTTCAGTACTAACAAAAGCTCTTCTATGCATTATCATTACAGTTGAATAATTGTCATTATTTATATGTTAAATATATAATATGTAATATAAAAGTGCACTTAAGTGCATTTAATTAAAAATAAAATAATCTCCACAGATTAATTTATACTACTTTGACGAGAGAGACAACGTAGTGTAAAGTGCGTCAGTACGTAGAGGTCATTGAAAGTATCACCAGATTTTGTCCAACCAAGACAAGGATACTTAATATTAGATATGTCGACTCCAGCGAGGCGAAGACTTATGAGAGATTTCAAGAGGTAAATAGTCTTTATTTATTGATTATATTAAAACCCCAATAAATCATAATCATTTTATTTTATTTATTTTTAGAATTGATTGTAAAAAAGGAAAAAAAATTGAGAATGTACGGGTTTATTTTATTGCTCGTATCGATAGACGTCTCGAGAACGTCATCCCGAAAAACGTCTTCGCGTTACTATGGACGGATTTATTATTAGAAATCAGTATAGGTTGTTGGATATTCGTTATTTATATTATTATCTTAGGCCTTAACATGTTGAATATGATGTTTTAGTTGTTATACATCTACTTAACTAGGCGATCAATGATTCAAGTGACATTGATAGTACGTTAGGAATAATGTATCAAGTACGAATTTAATTTTCTGTTCAATGTACTTTCCAATTGCCATGTGATTGTTCGAGACGTTATTTTGCAGAATATATTATTTTCTATCAGAATTAATTTAAATATTTCATTTAAGTAATTTTAATTATTCAGTCATCATGATATGATATGATATATAATTTTTTTTTTAATAAAAATTTTGAATGATGAAAAAAAAAACATTTATGATGAAATTTTTTTTTTTTTTTTTGTTAAGATTGCAAGAAGATCCACCAACTGGAGTTTCAGGAGCGCCAACTGATAACAACATTATGATATGGAATGCCGTTATATTTGGGTTAGTTAATAAATTAATATTGTTATTTGTTTATTTAATATATTTTAATGCATATTTTTTTAATAATTATAAATAGACACGTTAACTTAAATTATTATTTGGACATGCGTTTCAGGCCCCACGACACACCCTTCGAGGATGGTACTTTTAAACTTACTATTGAGTTCACTGAAGAATATCCAAATAAACCACCGACTGTTAGATTTGTTAGTAAAATGTTCCATCCAAATGTTTATGCTGATGGTGGAATATGTTTGGATATTTTACAAAATCGTTGGAGTCCAACATACGATGTTTCAGCAATTTTAACATCAATACAGGTAAATATCACTTTAATTGTTATTATTTATTTATTTATAATTTATTTATTTCGATGAAAGTAGCATTTAATAAATAGGCAAAAAAGTATTTTATTGTATTGAAATTGTATTGAAACAAGTACCTGAAATTATGAAAAATTAATTGAACGCCTTAACAGCGGTTGCAATTCATCAGAGTCGGTAATTAATTATAAAAGAATTTTTTTTAATTTGTGAGCTATTTTTATTTGAATTAGTTTTTTTCTTGTTTATTATATTTTAATATTAAATGTATGATTTATTTTGTAATTTGTTTTTTTTTTCTTTAGTTATTGTAATAAATTAAGACTGAATAAACTAAATAGAAAAGCTTTTAAAACATTAAATTAACGAGTAACGAGATATTTTTGTTGGCTTGTATGATTGCAGTCGCTGTTAAGTGATCCAAACCCGAATTCACCCGCCAACTCAATGGCAGCACAACTTTATAAAGAGAATCGACGCGAGTACGAGAAACGAGTGAAGGCGTGTGTGGAACAAAGTTTTGTGGATTAATTGCTGGCTTATGTGCCTACGTTGAGCTACTACTATCAACAACATTATACATCTATTGTGGAAGGAGATGTCAAGCCTTACCATGGAGTTAACGCTAACCATTTAGCATTATCGCTCCTAAATCCTAAATTAAGATTAATATAACACAAATATTAAAAATAATCAGATTATTAAAAAATTAATGTAAAAAAAAACACCATCGCAAAACTCTTAAATTACAGTAACATTCGACATGTAATTGGATTTTTGTTGTTTTTTGATTGAGTTGCAATAATAGAAAAATACACCAGAATAAGTATTCAAAAAAAAAAAATAAATAAATAAATAAATAACAGTTGTAACGATTATTAAACTCAAAATTATACTAATGAGTCGTTAAATTACTATACTATCGTAATCGGTATATGTATTGTTGTTTTTTTATTTTCATTTACTTATTTAATTTTTTGAATCACAATAATCTAACGTTGCTACGTTTTTAAAATTTAATTCGAGTACTATTAAGTACGATTATTATTTAAATATTTATAAATCTACATATTAGCATTAACAATATTAATATTAATAATTAATAAATCAAATCTTGTGCGATTAAATCGTATTTATTAAGTATTACTTTTTTTACTGAATTCTACAATTAATTAGAACCTTGTTTTTTAATTGTATTTTTTTATTTTTTATTTTTAATCAAATGTTTTTTATACTCATGTTTTTTCAGTCATTGCTGGACGAACCCAATCCAAACTCACCAGCAAATTCTTTAGCAGCCCAACTATATCAAGAAAATAAACGTGAATATGAGAAACGTGTCGCCACAGTTGTAGAGCAATCGTGGCTGAATTTCCAAGATAGTCATGTAGAAGATCCTCGCTGACACTAAAAATCGATACTGTTTGCCCGGGAATTATTAAAAATAAAATTTTTAATTTAAATTATAAAAGGGCTATGATATAAATATAATTTTTATCCTCATTCCATTCATTAAAGCAACACTACAAGTTAAACAATTAATTATAATTATTAGTAAACTGCTAAATTCTATTTAAATACATGCACTCATTAAACTCATGTGATTATTACCTATTCATTTAGTATAGAATTGAGATATCTATCCAGATACCACTTAATTAAATAAATAAAATGTACTACATTATTCAATTTTCGTACAGATATTTGGTGTAATGTAATTTAACGTAAGTAATTCTATTATCACTTTTGTTTCATCATATTTAGACAATAATATTTTTATTTAGTTAAAAATAACTATTCATATTTTTTGATGTTCGTTGTGAGTTGAAAAAAAATTTGTTAAAATACATGTAATGCTTATTTACATTCCGAATGTTTCAAGTTTTTGATAATCCTCTTTCTCCTTACAAAAATGAAAAAGCGAAAATTTTCTTCAACAGCATTTAAATAATTTGGTATGATATATTTATGGCACTCTAGTATGAAGTTTAAGATTGATGTAAAGAGGAAATTCATTTGAACTAATATTCTATTATAATTTTCACAAGATGGTTACAGTAGTTATTGTAT
This sequence comes from Cotesia typhae, assembly GCF_013202065.1. NCBI lineage: Eukaryota > Metazoa > Arthropoda > Insecta > Hymenoptera > Braconidae > Cotesia > Cotesia typhae. The sequence continues at coordinate 7,137,497 of NW_027423757.1, read as the reverse complement.
CAAATATTCATAGAAGTATTTCGTTTAAAGGAAATTGAATACTTTTTAATATTACTGTAATTATTCAAACTACAAATTAATTTTTTTCAGTTTTTATTTTTATAATTATACAGTAATCTTATTCTTTTCATTAAAATAAAATATTTCTAAACACTTATTATAAAGTAGGAATTTTAATTTAAATTTAATTGAATGCTCCAAAATATATTAAAAATATTTTTAATATTTTTTATTTATGGAAATTAAATTCAGTATGATAGTAACGTTCATATATATATATATTGATAAATGTACTTTAAAATTTATTAAAATTGTTTCTTGTTTAAATTATGCTACGATTTTTCTTCTTTTTCCTTGTTGTATCGCTCTAGCTCTTTAAGAAATTGAGCTTTGGGTTTCATTACATTTGGCCGATCACCCCGACACTTTGGACAAAACCATTTGCCTTTAGGTTTAGTACTTAATGATACACAAGAGAAATGGAACCATTCAATCGGGCATAAGTCATTGTCACAGAGAATCATTTCACCGTAAGATATTTGATCACATAGGCAATAAGTTGGTTCATCAGGATCAATGGCTATGTCATCATCTGGAGGTGGTGGAGTATCTTCTCGTTGCTGATTCTGTTGATTGCCTTGACGAGATTTTCGTTTTTTCTTTTTACCAGCCGCTGTAGCCGCTGTTTTCTTTTGATTACCGTTACTTGTACTCGCTAGAGTTGCTGATCGACTTTCAGATATTGCAATCATATCCATAGCGTGTGCAGATTCAACTAAGGCTTCAGTTCTAGTTCTACGAGCTCGTTTTGGCTGACGTTCAACGTTATTTGAATTACTAGGTGTACTTGGATTTGTATTAGTGTTGGTTTCACATTTCGGTTCATTTGTTTCTTGCTCTTTACTGAAATCTAAAAATAAAAAACAAATTTTTTTTTAATAAATAATATGTTTAAATAAGTACTCACTGTAAAAAAATAATGTAAATATAAATATACGTACCCACATCGCGAAAATCTTGATCGAGTTGGCGTGACTTAACCTCTATAAGATCTTGAATTTGTTGAACGATTTGAAGTTTTTCATCTCCAATTTCTTGAGCAGCAATAAGAGCCTGTTGGACTCGTGTAAGAGCTCTTCTTCTGCTTACAACATCCGTATCATTTTTTGTCAAGAGGTCTTGTTGTTGATCTACTTCTCGCAAATACACTTAACAAAGAATATTTGTATTTATTTGTAAATATCGAATAATAAAAATGACTGAGGTAGAAATTTAAGGTAATATAAATAAAAAGATTTTAATAAACATAACTCACAATGTACTTTAAAATGTTTAATTGTAGAAACTTACTCTGACATGTTGAATCCAATTCTCGTAACCGTGAAACAAATCTTTGAACATCGTTTGGAAAATTTTCAATACAGTCGAGATAATTATTAACATAATTCGCATAATAGAGAGCTTCTACAACTGCGTGGCTCAACATTTTACAATCAGTTCTTTATTTAAAATAATATTATTTCACTAAATTTGTAAAAAATAATTTTAGTCACAAATTTTTGATTCTCACTTAACATTCAAACACACTTTTTCATTTCATCACATAAACAAAATATGAAAGCATCATCAGATAATGTTTATTTTATGAGAGAAATTTATAAATGACGTAGAATAACAATCATGGTGATAGAATTCTAATTCTCCATGACAACAACTTTCCTAAAGAAACATATGCTTGTTGATTTGAGGGTTATAACGAAAGATGGCGTTCATACGATATTCTGCCGTTGAAAAAATCTTAATTTTAATAAATAATAAACAGTATTCTAACTTATGCAATTAATTTAATTAAACAACATTAGGATACTTAACATTTTTTCATATTTTCGTTGAATAACATTTTCAATTCTGACTAGATTTAATTGTTTATTTACAAAATATTGTTCTCTTTTATTAATTGTTGGTAACATAAAGAAAATAACATGTGACATGTATCATGTATGTGCCATCATGCACTGCCATATTGTGTGTTTTCCTAATTTCAATAATGATACTAGGAGTGTTAAAATATTTTAAAAGCGATAAATTAATTTTGTAATGATTACGTTTTTTCAAATATAAATGTCCTTATAATCTTAGTACAATATTATTGAAGCTTGATTTTTTTTTTTTAATCAAAACTAATAAAATCGACAGATAAATAAAAAATAAATTTGAATTATATTTTGAGGTTACTCCTGTCTAACATGGAAAGAGAAGGTAATTTACTTGTATGATGACACTAATAATTATTATTTCTTCATTCATTTATATATAAACTACTTTAAATATAACATTTTTTTTCTCAGAAATTTGTCAATATTTCGGCGAAATAATTAAAAATGAAAAAGATGTGTCAGCAGGAATGGCAGCTATACGAACGCTTTTAACAATTTTAGAACGCTCTAAATGTAAGTTTTATTCTTTAACATTGAAACGAATTTATTATTTTGATGTATGTTTATTCGTGGCTATAATTTACTTTGCAGCGGAAACTGTACAAGAAGTTCAATATTGTTTACAAAATGCTATTGATGCAATGAGATCTTTGGATTACCCAGTGACATCGATTGCATCTGGGTCTGAATTGTTTCTACGATTTATTACTTTAGCAAGTTTAGATACTCCAGTAAGAATACTAATTAATAATTCAAATAATTTTTGTATCAATTAAAAATTTTATTTTTATTTTTAGTCGTTTGCGGAGTGTAAAGGGATAATGCTACGTCGAGGGAAATTGTTTTATGAAAAATTAGTAAACGCTCGTAGTAAAGTTGCTAAATTAGCGTCTAGTTTTATAACGGATGGCTGTGTAAGTTTTAATAATAATCTATGTATCCAACAAGTGAAAGAAGCCTAATCTATTTTTTAATTTATTTCAACTACAGAAAATTTTAACGCATTCAAAATCTAGAGTCGTGCTGTTAGCATTAAAAGAAGCTGCTGCTAACAACAAAATTTTTCATGTTTATGTTACATGGTCCGCTCCAGACAGTATAGGGTATGGGAATTACATAGATTATTATTTTAATATCAAAATATATTTTTAGTTCAAACTCGTTTTTACAGGGAAGAAATGTACGACAATTTAAAAAAATTAGGAGTATCTTGTACGTTGATTCTTGATTCAGCGATTGGTTATGTTATGGAACAAGTTGATATGGTAATGGTTGGTGCTGAAGGTGTTGCTGAAAGTGGAGGTATAATCAATAAAATTGGCACTTATACCCTCGCAATGTGTGCAAAAGAAATAAAAAAACCACTTTATGTTCTCACCGAGAGCTTTAAGTTCTCGAGAATATACCCGCTCAATCAAATTGATCTATCAGATGAATTTAAAGTAAGTTATTTTTTTTTAACTTCTCTGATCATGTCTAAACAAATGATTTTCAACTATCAATTTTGTACAATTACAGTATACGACGAGTATACGAACGAAGAATTTAAAGAACGAACATCCACTGGTCGACTATACACCACCTCAATATATTAGTTTATTATTTACTGATTTAGGTATACTAACACCATCTGCGGTAAGCGATGAACTTATAAAACTTTATTTATAAATAACAAAATGATAAAAAGCTAAATAATAAAAATTTTTACAATTTTAAACGTAGTACAAGAGTTTATTGCATCAAAAATAAAATTATCAGCTTTACAATGATTAATGAACAAATAAAAATATTCATTAATTACTTAAAATAGTTGCCACTTGAATTAAAATGAAAATGCCATTCATAAAATAATATGGTTGTAAATATAAACAAATATCTTTATAATTTTAATAATTTAAAGTTCCTTATTAAACCGCATAAATTACTATTATAATTATTTAAACGTAACATGATTATGTAGGCGAATATCACGGAAAACATTTCAAGACGTACATTTGATTTAAAATATTTAAGTATTGCATTAAATAATATTGGACGAAAAACATGTATTGCAATTCTTACATGCAATGGTAGTATGCTTTTTTTTAACTAACTAATAAACTTGTTAAAATGTAAATTTTTATAACTTTGTTAATACAACTTCGTTTCGTTTAATCAATTACATTAGAAACATATTGTATCGTATTCTGTAAAACTTCTTTCTTTTTCTTAATATTAATACTTAAATAGTAATTAATATGTTATGTTACAAAAATTCAAACGATGTTTGGAGGGTTGAAAGCCAAACAAAATGTCTCAACAATCGTGTAAATTTGGTCAAAATGTGGTCTTTTTCCGGTTCGTACTCCCAACATCGCAACATTAATCTATATACCTCTTCTGGTGTTCCATCGGGGGAAGGTAATCGATAACCTGATAAAGAAAATTATTATAATAAAGATTACAAGAAATTAATTCTTTAATTTGGTATTACTAAAAAATTACTACCAGCGTCAATTTTTTCTCTAGCCTGTGAATTCGACATTCCGCTGTATGGATTACCGCCCTTAGAAAAAATTTCCCATACTAATACTCCATAACTCCAAACATCACAAAGTGAAGTATATTTTCCTATAAAAAGATTTAAATTAGATTAGGTAAAAAGTATTTACTTAATTTAAAAAAAAAAAAAAGTATATTTTAAAACTACCAAAATTTAAAGCTTCTGGAGCTGTCCATTTTATAGGAATTTGTTTCATGCCATCAGATACAATGTATTCTTCTTCTTCTCTTGACATTCCAAAGTCCGAAATTTTAACATTTGAATCGTAACCAACAAGACAATTACGCGCAGCTAAATCGCGATGAATACAAAATTTCGATTCTAAATAACTCATCCCAGCAGCAGCATCTCTACACATACCAAGTTGTTCTCCAGTTGTAATCGTAGATGCATTTTTCCGTAAATAGGTTAGAAGAGAACCACCAGGAACTAATTCCATCACAATCATAATAGGTTGCTTTTGTACACAAATCCCAATTAGCTTGACAATATTTGGATGGTCATATTGTTTTAAAATCCGACCTTCTTGCAGAAATTTACGTTTCTGTTCATCGGGTAGTGTTACTTTACATGTTTTCACAGCGACCTCCGTTTTACACGATCTCAATTGAGCTTTATACACATCTCCAAAATTACCCTACAATCAAAATGTTATTCTTACCTCTGCACTACTAAAAATATTGAAGTATTAATATTTCAATACTTACTCGTCCTATTTTCTCTATGAGAATTACATCATCGTTATTTAGCTCCCATCGTTCGCGTAGGATAGGAGTTTTTAATATTGCACCAGATCGACTAGTTACTGGAAGTCCAGACTGCCATTGATGTTTTATCAGTTCCGGAATTGTCGGAAAAGTTGGTCCTTCAAATCTATAGTGTCCCTAAAACACGTAAAAATTTTTTCAAGTATTAATTAATCTAAGCAAATATTGATTTTTTTTTTTTTTTAATAAAGTAAAAAAATATGCGTAGTTACTTCAGGAGTGATCTGAACAATAAAATGTTTATGACCGTCCCAACAAACTGATAAAACAATTTGACACTCATCATTCCTCATAGTTTCTCGTACTAAAAAATCTCCTTCCACAACTAAAAGTCTAACTACTTCTTCTCTCGGTAATACTCCATGAAACCATTCTTCTTCCATCAGTCCTCCATTACTTTTTTGATCATTATTTGAATTGCTGATTCCACATGGTCCCTATTAAACAATTAAAAATAAAAAACTTAATATTTTTACGATAATTTTTTTTTTCGTAATCAATGCGGTTATTTAATAATGCCGGTTAGTTTGCATTGCTATCCACACGCACGAAATTAAAATTAATTATGGGGTACAAAAAAATTAAATAACTGTAAGTAATTTAAAAACACTGGTTATTAACGTCACACTTTCAATTGTAAACATACTGGTAGGCGGGGTCGAATTGTCTTAACTGATGATCCTACGCTGTTTGCACGAATAATGCCATTACCATTATTACTCGTAGCAGGTACAGTTTTAAATGGGGTCTTTATCATAGTAAGAAATCGCTGATTTCGTCTCAATGTAAACATACCAGTATCTGCAACTGTATTTCTCTGCAACGTTCAATTTATTCTTCCAATCTACCCAATTCTTATAATTCTAATATAATACAAATGATTGCTATAAATATATAAGACTACTTTAACGCATTCGTAAGTTTACCTTAATAACTGGTGGGGGTTCTGCGAATGATCCCTCCATTGAAAGATCACAACCTGATGGTAATTCTTCACATCCTAATTCGTTCAAAGCTCCACGAATTACTTCAACCTGTCTTTGTAATTTTTTTTCTTGGCACCTTAACCGTAGTTCTTCTCTTTCTCGTGAATAATCTAACATTGTCATTCTAAAATCGATAAAATAACAATTATTGATATAAATAAATAAATTATTCTTATATTTTTTTATTACCTAGGATCACAGGTATTTTCGTTTGATGACTGAGTAGCTTGACGATTTTGCAGAGTACTTTTCAACGAATTTTCTAGCTCATTTAAGCGACTACGTAACCAGTCTATCGTTAGATTGTCTACGGTTAATTTGTTTGGCAATAGCTTGCCAGAAGTGTCGTCGACCAGATTTTCATCAAAAGTAAAACGTAACGGAGACGCCGGACGTGTTCTAATTTTCGGATCATTAATTTTATTGTCATTAAATATTAAAAACATCAAAGTAAAATTAGAAAATTTTAATAAAATATTACCGATGTTTTCCAATAAAATCTTTGTATTCTTCGAGTGGTTTTATCGAATCAACAGCTGTTTGAACTCGTGCATGAATTTCTTGGAATTTTTCCGAAGTAAAGTCCGAATACTTTACGGTATTTTGAAGAATGCGTTTCCTATGAATAAATTAAATACTAAATATAATTGCAATAAAAGAACAATTATTTTATTTTATACTTTGAATGTTACCTTTCCCTCAACTTCAAAATACGCAACAGATAAAAACGAATCCAGGTAATTAGTTTCAGTATTTAATACTTATTTTAATATTATTAAAACATAATTAATGGGGTTAGAAATCAAATATTATAAATAATAAAAAAAAGATTTACAGTGACTCGGATTTTGGGCTCAGAAATATTCTCTTTCAGAAAAAACATTTTTCTTCACTTACATCCTTTGGATTTTTAATTCTTTCAATTAAATGTTCTTTTTTTTTTTTTTTTTTTTTTTTACTTACCAAGCTACTATAAACTCTTCATGGATAGTTTGTTGCCTACGAAGAAGACTGGGAAGGTAACAACTTCTTAAATCGTGCTCACATTCCGCCACTGCACCAAGTAAAAGTACGTATTCATTGTGAGTAAGATGAAGTTTACGGCAAGCTTTTTGATACTTTTCTCGCACGTCATCTAATTTTCTTCCTCCTCTTCCGCCTAGAAAAAAATCAATAAAATAATTAAATTAAAAGTGATATTTTTTTTTCATTAAACCACAATAATAATAATAATAATTATAAGTAATCATTACTCACGGTTAACATAGTGCTCTTCAAATCTGGCTCTAGTCAATTTATAAGCCTCTAAATTCTTCTGATACTCAGTTTTTTTTCGTGCAACATCATCAGTTAACTGGAAAAATAAATAATTTATGTCATACGTGGAGAGAAAAAAACTGTAAAAAAAAAAACAAAAATAGACTAAGAATGCGAATTATTACCTGCTGAAATTGATTGCTGAGCCAGGTTTGTTCTTCTTGATAAAGTTTCCTAGCTTTTCTTCTTTCCGTATAAAGATTACCGATGTGTTCGACAACGAGACTCTCCATGGAATCAGCTTGTTGTTTTATTAATCTAGCTGTCTGATCAATAGAATCCATAATATCCTTCCAACTCTATTAATAAAAATCACAATAACAAACACAAGAGACAAAAGAATTTAAGATATGTTGTAGATTTACAGTGTATAAAGTAAAAAATATTTCGAGGTAAATAGTTGTTACCTGAGTAATCAAACTGCCAGCAAGGTCATCATAGCGTTCAACTTTCTTTCCTTGAATACTCAAAGATGAAATAGTTGACGCGTATTCACGATCTGATTTAACTTTAGTGGTAAGACATCTTTTCATAGTTTCCAGGAGTTTTATTTCAGCATCTTGTCTTCCCAATAATGCTTCATGTGAAGCTTGTCCTTGAAGACTTGTCGAAAATCCCATTGTTGAATTAAGCTGAGAATTAACTTAAAATTTGATGTCACTTCGATTAAGCGGGTAATGTGATCAGATTTAACTCATGCCTATAAATTTGCTCAAATCTGACGTGATCACTTTAAATAGGAGACTGTCTCTCACAGTAGACTACAAAATATTCCATTTCGATTAAAAAATTTTTCTATTTTTATTTATAAATTACTTTATTCAACTGTAAACTTATTTCAATAATAGCAGCAGTGTGTTATAATAAATAAAACTTGTATTTGTGTTTATACTTATTTGTACAATACGTACAAGTCTACTACTTGGTGGAAATTTCTCACCCACCTTCCGGAAATACCGCCACAAGACACACTGGATTTGCAGATATGCGATGATATCAAGTGAAAGTTCATATAAAAGACTAAACAACAGAGTGCTGTCATCTGTTGTACTATTTGTTACACTATTGTTTTAATTTTAAAATAGATGTAGCAAACTGCCAAAGCTGATTCTCTTAGCCAATCAAATCCTTAGTTAGGCTGTCAAATTAAATATAAATTATAACCGTATGTATGTTATACCGAGTCATAGACATAATTAGAAATCTAAATATGTTGGTGATTTTGTTTGATATAGACAATAATAAAATAATACTGTACTAATTTCAAATTTCACATTTGTATAATCATTACGCTATTTACAACACTTGAAATAATTAAACAATTTTATCTATGAATAACGACCTATAAAATTTTTATTTCCTATTCAATATATATATATATATATATATATATATATATATATATATATATATATATATATTTTTAATTAATTTTTAGAAATGTACTTCTTTATATATTTTTGACAAGTTAGTAACATAATTAGCTCATAGATATAAAAACTATCATTCTTTCCTATATTTCGATTCTTTGGATATATTTTTACAAGATATGTAATCAATGTAATCAATTTGCGGAGTAAGATTAAAAATTTCATTAATATGGTTTGTACATTATCATTAAAACTAATGTTAATATTTTTTTTTACATTTAAAGACATAGTACGCTTCTTATGCAAATAAGTGTGCTGGAATGTTTTAACCTAGATTATTTTTTAACTCTATTATCTTAGCTAATGACATTTATGTTTATTACAGACTTTTTTTTATGTATATCTGTATTGCGGCATAGGGAACGGGTGAGCTCTTATACTCTGATATTGTGTATGTAAGTAACCACGGAGGGCACAGAAAAGTGCCAATGTTAGCTAAGTAGAATAAAATAATAAAAAAAAAATCAAAAACTTCGCACGTACAAAAAAAATTTTTATAATAAAGTAATAATAATAATAATGATAATAATTTTAGGTAAAAGAAGATAGAAGTAAACCGCAGGAGGCGCTGCAGTCGCTGAATGTTGGAAATCCGATCAAAACGCTTTATAGTAGCGGGGAGGGCAGTCGCTCGCCGACAACCAGAGAAAAAATACCGGAGAGCAATAATAGTATCGAAAAAAAAGTAACGAATAACGGAGAGAAATAAAAAAGAAAGTGGATGTAGTGAGAAATGCGTGTGTTTTGACAGTGGCTCCTAATAAAGATAAAAAATGTCGAAAAGAAGGTCAATATATAACAAATTTTATTTACTATTTATTTATATGTATATAGATTTTATATAAAAAGAAGTTAGGTCGGGGGACAATCTTATTACCCTGTTGCCTGCCTGGGTGGTTTTTCTATGTCCAATTGAATTAGGACACGACGTTCAATAAGTTTGTCGTTTGATAAACAATTTGATACATCACTTCAAAATAATATTCACATTGTTATTAATGTCTCAAGTTATGACAATTTCGTTTATATTTTCAGAACGTTCGAGTTAGTTTGCGTGTTCTCCTTAGCGAAAGAGGGACCGAGAGTATAGAGGACGAATCCAAAATCGATCCGGAGGTGCGCGATTGTTGTCTTGATCCGGTATTACGGTTCGGTTATCTTATTTATTCTCTATCTGGTCTTTTATAAATATTATGTTATTATTTTGCCGACCGGAAACATTAACTGAATTTTGCAATTAGAGAAATTACATTTACCGAATAGCTAATTTTTTCCTTTTTTCATTATTTTCATAAATGTATTTATTTTTAAAATTTTAATTCATCATTTTCATAAAATGTTCTTCAGAGAAGATATCTTTTCATTATTTCAGTTAGATTTGTTTATACTTAATAAACACATGTAGCTTCTCTCGCAAAATTGTATAAGTAAATTTATTGATAATTTTGTAATATATAATAATTGTGTTGAAGTATCGGTTATACGGGCGCGGTTTCTATCCTCATTTTACTCCTGCGTTGTTTTACTCAGTCAAGGCTTCTCATCTGCGAATTTATTTTGAGCGAAGTTTCATTTTCATTGCGCTTAAAATTCCAATCGACAACGTAATACACATGTATAGAATCTATTTTATTCTTTCTCTCTGTCTTTCTCTTTTTCTCACTTCGATTCTCTTTCTTGTTACTCCAAATGACATTTATTATTTAGATTATTTAATTATTGTATATGTTGATCGTTCAGAATAAAAAACATTATAGATTGAAGGACATGAGAAAATGCAGCGCAGTATTATGTATTGTATTGAATAGAAGGAAGAAAATGCTGGCTTGTCATTGGGTTTGGAGCAATAAATTTTGCCCTCCTTGTGTGTATGTATGTGTGTGTGTGTTGCTTCTATACAACACCATCACTGCAGTATGTTTTAAAACATCTCCCCTCTGACCTGACGAATTTTTCGGTTGCGTTTCAAGGGGAACTAATAGGGTAAAACCTAAATACGCTTAACATGGCCTTGAATTAATTAAAAAATAAAAAATATACAAACATTAATCTTGCTCATCTCTAAAAAAATTTCACCAATTTACTTAATTAAATTTTATATCTAATCGGTATTATTACCATTATTATCTTCATTATACCATTATTATATGTGCTTTAATAAAATTAATTTTTCAGGTAACGGACTTTTGAAGGATCGATGAGTGGAGGTACAGTGATTAGATAAAGAATAAATTACTGAGAAGATAAAAGTGAATTATTATTTTTTTTTATTTATTGGCGAATGAAAAGAAAAAAATAAAATAATAACAATAAGAAAAAAAAACAATAAATTAAACAAGAATCACGGATTATAAAAAAGAACAAAGTGTATTGTGCTGGAGGCTTTTATCAAGTGTTCGCAGGGGGGCCCTAGGGGTGGTTGAAAATAAGGTCGCAGAATGACGGGTGTCGTAGAAGGAAAAGGCGGGGGTGGAGACAACGACGTTAGCGCCACTGATAAGGTCGTACAGCAAAATGGAGCTCCAGAAAAAGCTCCTGTAGTCACTGGAACTAATATGGAAACTCTTCCGCGTCCAGGAAAACAGGTGAATCTTATTTCATATTTTTTTTACTGATTTATATTTCATAATTGTACATTATTTTTCTATGGTTAGGAAAAACAAGTAATTACTTGTATGATTAATATGTCTATCTTTAGGTGTACTAGCAATGTTATTGAAATATTTGAATTAAAAAATATTTTAATGATTTCCAGCTGTTAATGAAAAAATAAGAGATAAATGTAAATAAGTATGGCTTGTGAGTGTCATGAGCACGAAATAATTATATTACGTCAGAATTTAAATGAACAAGTATGCGTGAGTATGGCGCTTAATGACGACGAGCGTGCGTATTAATATTTATCGTACGCATGACAAAAATAAGCAGCTGTCGTTCTCACGATGAGTATACAGAGTAGTAGAATAGCGCATAAACCAGAATATAAGTGTGTATGAGAAAAGAACCCCCCTGTGAGTAAGTTGAGAGAAAAAGAAAGATAGATAAACCGCTTGAGTTCACCTTTATAAATTGCATCCGCTATTAGCCTAGGTCTTGGATTATTTTTAAAATTTTTCCTTTTCCTGTAATTCAATAAAAATATTAAATTAAAACATATCTATATCTTTTTTTCTCTTCTCTATTCTGAGATAAAACAATATAATTTTTTTTATATTTTAAATTATATAAATAACTATGCGGATGATTGAATAAAAAGTTATATAACAACTTTAAAAAAAAAAAAAAAGATAAATAAGAATTATATACATTTATTATGGCGTAAAGGATAAAATTCATGACTCAAGTGATGACAAGATTCATTTATCATCACGCTAGGTACATTTATTCATTTTAGTTGATTATAACTTTACTTTTATTTCGTTGCTCTTGTTATTCTGAAATGCCGGCGACATTTTGGTGTGATTATCTCAACATGCATCCACACAAGAAATAATTTTCAGTTTGTCGCAATATGGTCATTATACAGAAAGATGACTTATTCCATATGTATTTCTCGTCTCGACCCTCGTTTTGCGTTTTACTTTTTTTAAGAGCACTTGCATGTGGATGCATATATCTATATACATAGTTATGTATACGTCTATCTGGTGCTTCAGCCACCCTCACTCTTGAAAACTTAAACGGTTGAGCATCGAGTGTTTAAAAAATCTCTTAGTTTAGTATATCATAAGAGCTATATCTTTCGTGCTGTCATCTCCTTCACTTGGTTAATTAAATAATTTAGATAATATTTTCAGAAGTATCAACGTTTACTGTCAAGGAAGTCATAAATTAGGGCTATTTACTTGGTTTAAATTAATCTATCACGGTCAATATCGATTTCGATACCAGAGCAAGTACAAACACCGCGAGTTTAGGCAAGGTCAATGCTCTCCAGACTCGGACCGTCGGTTCACATAATTTCTATTGCTTTTACTTAAACTTCTCTTAGAAAAGATTGAATGTATACCCGTGTAGTATAAAAACAGAGCCCCTCATTTATTTCATATCGCATGCCTGCTATAAGGTCATTGAACTTCATTACTTATTATTTTCCCTCTGAAGCAGTAGCTAGTAGTCAACATCTACGAGATGGTGAAAAAGAAAGTGCAGACTTTTAAAAAATAACTAAAAAAGTAACGGCGACGAAAAGAAAAAACTTTATGTACTTTGAAGTTAACAAAAGTACCAAGAGCCCATGAAATCGGACAAAGACTTCGTTTACATTTAAGTTTTACATTTAAGTCTAAAATTTTTAGTCACCAGAATAAACTAGCTTCATCATCCCCTTATTTAAAATATCACCCTCCAGTTTTAAAGGATGGGAAAAATTGTTTCAAGTGTCCTTTTTGCTGTTCTGTTATATACTCAGAAATTATCGTATATCATACTTGTATAAATGTGTTGCATTTGTAAAATACGTAGTTAATGGTTTATAGGTAAAAATACAAAGAGACACACTCTATTCAGTTTATGTTGTTTCCGCACGGTTTGAACATAGTAATAACCCAAAAAATTTGAGGGGGATATTCATGTTTGGGGTTGACGTGGCTGATTGTTTCTGAAAGACATGTAGATATCATATGATTATGATACCCGTAAATGCGAATACAAGAGTGTAGAGGGGGAAACGAATCCGAATATAGTACAGTAGACAAATATTGTGGGTCTTCCATTGACGTTCACGCGATGCGAATATGATATCCATTGGTGACATTCGAGATGACTGGAAAGGAAAATCGGTTTCACTTTTCTTTTTATATTACATCTATTGCCGCATCGATTTAACTTAGTTTACTCCTAACATATATATTTTGTTGGATTTCTCAATTAGATATGTTATTAGATTAACAACCATATTTTCCCTCTTCAAGTTAATAAATTTTTGAAGTGTGGATGTTTCATTATGTGTTTACTTAACAGATTAAAATCGAGTAGTCTCATCTGTAATTATTATTTTATTATAAATACGGAGGGAATATTGGAAATTTTTATTTTATTCAATGGGAAAAAAATTTTTAATTTTTTTTAGCTGAACTAGCTGGATGATTACAGCTTTAAAATGATTCAAAGTTTATAAAATCATTGTAATACTATTAGTTATTGCGGTCGTATTGATGAACCCTCGTTGTGACGATCGAGGTCGATTAACAATTTATTGCATAAGAAACTTCAATGACAATCAAATATTCTTGTCTTTGCTGCGTGTAGAAAATAAAACACTCTACGTATGTACTAGACATGCAGACAATATCGATCAGTGTATACTATTCAGTACTGAGGTTAGCGTCCTTTGTTAAATAAAAATCTTATTTAATCAATTTTTATTTCACTATTTTTAAATTTACTTTTTATGATAATTATAATTTAAAAAATTTTTAATGACATCATTTTTCGAAAAAAAAGGTTTTTTTTTTATGAAATCTATTTCTTGATATTCTTAGTTTATGTTTTATTTTAAAATAAAAAAAGAGCTATTAAATAGAAGATAAAAACCGATTAAAAGTCTTTTTGTGTTTCATATTTATATGATTAATGGTCAATATTAGAAATTTAGAACGGATAAAAAAGTATAAACAAAAGAGATTTAAAAGTAAACATTAAAAAGCTGGATTACTACAATTCTTCGGTCAATATATAAGTATAAGATTATGAACCAAATAAAATACAATTTAAACCTTAAAAAAAGTGATAGCCCATATTATTTTCTTTTCATTTCTTATATAAACTTTTAATAATTTTTTTTCAATTCGATTAATGTCTATTAATAGATCACTTGACCTAATACTAGTAAACTTTTCTGTTTGTTAGCAATTTCCGGGTAGTCTCTTTACTCTTCATTCTACAGATATTCTTTTATTCTATCTCAGTTGACCCAATTAAATATATTTTCGTTATATTGTACGATTTATTAAATTTATAAATCTCTCTTTAATTTTTTATGTTTCTGTTACTTATTACAATTTTAATTAAATGAAAGTTAAACGATTTCATGAAATAACATTTATATTAAACCTTCACTTTTAAGTGATGGAAAAGCTTTATTTCAGTATAAGGTTATTTTATAGGGTATTATATATATACTCTTGAGAGATTTAATGGTTCAATTGTAAAGTATAATTAAAACAGCTACTGCCTCGTGGTATTATGATATCCCGACAATGACATTGCTGTATAGTAAGTTTTTATAGGCATAAAAGAGGAAAATTTTTTCCCATTCTGAGATGGAAAGAATGAAAATCATGTGGGTAAAATCTGATAGCAGTAAAGCGGTTGCGAGTGTGGATAGTCAGCAAATAAAAGGGGTTGAACACTAGAGCTTGCAGTAAAATAGCGTTCATCAGTTGGCGCGTTGATATCGACCGATGAGTTTTGCCTCCATCTTGTTTGCCCCACATTGGATGGCGCACCTTTTATAAAACAATACTGATATGACTACATATGGGTAGTACAGAACTTACTGCCACGCATCGCGTGTCTTTTTTAGTAAAAGGACTAATAAAAGTCAGAGGCCATACATCTCTCATGAATATATTTTATTTTATTAAGTAATAAAGGTCCACAATGAGAAAATAGTAGGCAAGAAACTGTTGCAATGTAATATTTAACTTTGTTTTAGATATACGATTTATAATGTGCTGAATTTCTGTTTTGCTTGACTTTTTACTTTGAGCGCTGGTATGCGATAACATGAAAGTGGGTTGTTTTTATTGTATAATTGCTATGATAATGTAAGCGATAGAAGGTGCACTGCAGCATTAGTATTGACGATTTTATGTTAAAAAATCGTAAAAGCGGTTAACCGGCAAGCCATCTCTTAGCTCAAAAATCTACTAAATAGGTTAATTTTTGAGCTCTTTGAGCTTAAAAATTCAAAAGTATTATGAAAAAAGACGATTATTTAGAAATCATTAAATGGCTACAACTTTTGAATAGATCGTTCGATTCTGATTCACTTGGATTTATTCGACGCAGTTTAGTTTTGATTTATTTAGCGGCATTCAATGCAGTTTTCTAAGTTAAAAAAGTGTATCTGAAAGCCGGAGTTCTTTAGTTAAATATTTTGAAAATAATTCTGAAAAAACTTGAGAAAAAAATTCTTTTCTTCATAATCTAATCAGCTCGAAGTAATGAGCTTTCACCTTTACTTCATTTACCACTACCATTATATATTATCCATTACATATACAGCATACACTTAACCTAACTTGAAACAATGATTATATTTACTCAGTATGAAGTCGAACAATATAACTTGATACTTGACCTAATAACCTTAAGACCAAGGAATGTAGTATTAATTATTTTTTATTTACCTGGTGATTCATTAAAAAATGAACTTTCTCTTTGTAAAAATAACTTTCTTCTCAAAAAAATAATAATTTTCTTTAAAAATGAAATTTCCTGTACTAAATTATAATTTAAGATAAGATTAGTTATTTTCTCGGTATGTCAGGTACCACAGACCCTCGTAGAAATAAACACCAGTAAGTCTACTATGCATTATTCCTTTTGTTTCATTTCTTCTTAGTTCGACGTGCGAACGTGTCGCCGATGTGGTTCGCTGCTCTTTGTCACGCTTCAAGTCCGATCTGACTCTTCTTTCGTTCTGTCCACTTCTATTCCCATTCTCATATTCTATTTTATTTTATTTTTTAATTTTTTTTCGTGCTCTTTATATCTTACATTCACTTCATACTCAACACATACTATTATATCGTTAGGCCATTATTTTCGATGTGTCGAGCAGTCAACGAACTCACAGCTTTGCAAGTTAGATTCCTGAGTGACCCTGAAAGCCACGCGAGCAATTTAAAGTAAGCTCATCGTAATATCACTCAACATATACCTGTTAAAATTACAATTGTAATTCAATTTATAATTATACTCGTTAAAAAGGTTTAATTAACTAGATAACATTAAAATAATTACGACGGTCACAACAATTATTGTAATTTATTAGATTCATTATTTTTCCTCTTTGCTATAATTTTATGACTGTAATAAACTAAAATAAAAATAATCACAAAAGGATCTAGTAAACACACGTGATCTTGGTCAAGGCTAATTTTTACAATTGTCATTTATTTACGGGAGATGCCGTCATACAGTAAATTTATGACATGATTTATAAATAAGAACACTTGGAGTTATAAAACTGTTTATTATAAATATCTATTAAATTATTATGACCCTCTATGTAAGATTTATCTTCCTGACTTCATTTAAAATTATTTTTTGGTAAATTCCTCGGCAAATCACGGAAATAAAAAATTTATTTTGAATAACGAAATTTATTTTGAAGAATTTTCTTGTCTTGAATTATAAAGAAAAATTTTCTTTAAATCAATAAATATTTCTTCTTTATTCAAGAAAATGGAATTTTTTTGATTCGAATTTTTTTTTCTCAAATCAAGTTAATATTTTTGTGTTTATAAAATTTTGTACTTGCCAAAAATTTAATTTTTTGTTCATATCATGATGATTGAATATTAAAAGATTATAAACCCTAAATAGACTGTAGAAAGGCATTATGAGTTGATAAATTATGAATGTAACATCATTGTCAAGAGCATGAATTGACACTTTGTTCCTTCTTGTCTCATTTATAGTCGTGTTAAATGATTCTTCCGGCTAAAGTGATTATGATGGCGACGAAGTTAAAAGGTCAAGTGGGTCATGGTAATATCCAGAACTGTGATTTGTATAATCTCCAGTAGTAAAATCCCATCTCCCTCCTATGTAATCCATTAACATCATCAGTAATTGGTTCACGCTTCATTCATTCAGGCTTCTATTATTCAAACAATAAATACATATACATATATTTTCATTAACACCGTAAGCCAAGTGCTTTCATTATTTTGATCTGACACTTCTACATCCGTTCTATATTAAAAAATTTATTATTTAGATTGATTAATTAGAGCTTATAAAATTTTTTTCCAAGCAAATTGTTATGATTGTTTGAAATTATTTCGAATTTTAACGAAAAATAACACTTGAAGTTTATGGCAGTCAGTAAATATTATATTTTATTGAACTATGGATTAAATGTAAACAAAATTGTAAGTTTACTTTCATATAAACGTGGCTAAGAAAATATAATTACAACAGCATATATATATATATATATATATATATATATATATATATATATATATATATATATATATATATTGATAGAAAAATATAAATTTTTACTATGAGTTAATAGATAAAATTTGCTCTTCACAACCACGCCAACTATATATATTTTTTCTAATATTTTATTCAATATTTATGTAAGTTACAGAGAGATGACAAACTTAAAATAAACCATTACGTGGACTGAAAAAAAAAAAAAAAAAAAAAAAAAAGTGAGATAATAAATACGTGTATTAAATTTGAGTAACGTCAGTTCCAGAGTACCAGCAAAAAGACACAACACGTATTCAGTAGATTAAAAAGTATTGAGAATGCATTTATACAAGATAGCTAAGTTTTCTTAAGAATAAGATGATGCTTTTTATCATTATAAGTATTTACGATTGTTTTTTTTTTTTTTTTTCTAGTTGTCGATGATAAATTATAAAACTAGTGTACCTTCACTAAAATAAGTATGACCTATAAAACTATTGTATCTTAATTTCCTAAAGTTTAAAAAATTACCTGAGAGAATACTTTTAATTGAATTGAATTTATTTCTATACTATTAAATTTAAAAATGGAACCAACTCAGTTTATTTGTAAAAGAACTTCGTCTGAGCGGGATATAACTTTTTTTTTTTTTTTTTTTTTTTTTTTCTTCATCGTCTTTAATTTAAAATAGACTAACTCCTCTATTTATTCTACTATTAAGCGTAGTAAAAAGTATAAAAAGCTTCCTCGCACATTTGTACTCATCAAAAATACTTTAAGGAGGATAGAAGTTAAAAATGCCTATTGTCGTAACAAGTAAATTAAAAAACAAACTACGCTATATTTTTTTTTAATAGCGGTATTTTCTCATTTTATACCGCATTAATTTTATCAAAATAAAATCGCATGAGCAATATAATAGAGCTGCGTTGATTTTGGAAAAAAAAAAAAAAGAAAGCGAAGTATACTAAAAACAAAATAAAAAAATAAAAAAACTAAAATACGCATTTACTGAATATGTATAGTAACGAAGTTCCCTCACCCCTTGACGTCACATGGTAGACTTGTTGGCGCCGAACGAGGCCGTAACTCGGCGTCTGTATTCCACCCTATACTCATTTTTCGATCCACTACACCCTTATATTGCAATTACTCTGTATTACACTTACTTTTTATTTCGAGCTTTGAAAAATTTCTTACCTCCACTCCAACTTAAATTTAATTGAATCACGAGTAAAAGTAACCACTAATGAAATATTTTGTAACAGTAAATTCAATTATCATATTTATTAATAAGTTTGATCTACGCATGATGACTATGTTGATAGTCCTTGATATCACATTTATCTACACAATTCTTGGTCAACTGGTTGTAACGTCACTTCAACATTCAAAGGCATGATGATCCAATCATTATGTCATGCTATATTTATTTTATTGAATTACGCGAATGATATTATTGAAGTACACAATATAAAGTAAATAATAACAATGATGGATTTAATTAACCGTGTATTGTGAAAATACAATAAAAACTAAATCCTTTTCTATTGTTAGTCCTTTTTTTCTTGTCTTATCACTAAGACTATCAAGATTATGAATGAATATAAAGAGAGACAGAAATTTATCAAATATTTAAACAAGTACTGTAAATAGATAGATAATATGACGGCTGCCACGTGCCTCTTAACTTGAAACTTATTTTATTAAATAATGTAAATAGAATCTTTTTAGTTTACCGAAAAATTTTTTTACATTCTTATTCTTGTGATTTAGTGTAACGTATGATGTATGTAATTAATAGTAAAAAATGATAGCAAATCATTTAACATTTCTTTACCTGAGAAAATAGTCAATGTATCTTGGTCAACTTAGCAAGTCAAAATAAGGTAAAATTTATTGGTGATATCTAAAGACTTTCCTTGAACCACTTAACAGTTAAGGCATTGCAATGAAGTATTTGCGAATACACAACACCGAGCCTCAGGCTCTTTTTTTTAATTTTATTTGCTGTTATTACTCCTACTTCTACTGCTCTGTTACCACTACTATTATTATTATTACCATTGATTATTATTAATACTACTATAGAACAAAATTCTGGTTTCCTCATTCGACTTGTTTGCTTTTTTCTGGCAGTTAAAATGTCACTTTTCTTGAAATCCTCAAGTTCTATATAACTTATAGTATATGTACTAGATGAGATGAAATGAGAAAGCAACTATCTTACCGCTGGCAAGTGGATATTTGTCAAGTTTGTGTGTATCTTCCTTAACTTACTGGCTCGTCGAGTTTAAAAATAGAGATTACGTCGTGGGTTACTCGAACAAGCCGGTTACGGCAGGCCTGGTTACAGTTGTATATCCCGTGCAATCGTTAAACCAAATAAAATCAAAGATTCTAAATAAACATATATCATTATACAACATCTATTCGATAAATAAACTTGTTTTCAATGCCTACATCTATATATATTTTATATTTTATTTATCAGTTTTTATGAATATGATAATTAACCATTTAAAATTTTTCAATTTTACAGAGCGACCCAAGTACCGCATTTTTACGGGCTGCACGAGCTGGACAATTGGAAAAAGTTTTAGAATTTTTAGAATCGGGAGTTGATATCAATGCATCAAATGCTGTAAGTATAAAATTCAATTTATTAGATTTTACAAAATTGATTATAAATTATTTTTTAATTTATTATAATTGTAGAATGGATTAAATGCACTTCATTTAGCGGCCAAGGACGGCCATTCGGAGATTGTACGTGAATTATTGACGCGCGGTGCAATTGTAGATGCAGCTACTAAAAAGGGAAACACAGCTTTACACATTGCTTCACTTGGTAAATATATTTATACATATATTTTTTATTTATAACTAATTAAATTATTTTTATATTAATAAATATGTGTAACTATTTTTTCAGCGGGTCAAGAGGAAGTAGTACAATTACTTGTTCAACGAGGAGCTTCTGTAAACGCACAATCGCAAAATGGTTTTACTCCACTATACATGGCAGCGCAAGAAAATCATGACTCTGTTGTTAAATTTTTGCTCAGTAAAGGAGCTAATCAAACTCTTGCAACTGAGGTAAATAAAATAATAAGTAGTGATTACAATTGTACAAAAAATTTTTAAATGTAGTGTTAAAATGAAAAAGAAATATATAGTTGAATAGATTACTAATCTGAGATTTTATCTTTCCAACTTTAGGATGGTTTCACTCCGTTGGCTGTTGCGATGCAGCAGGGACACGACAAGGTCGTTGCAGTACTCCTGGAGAACGACACGCGAGGCAAAGTGCGACTCCCCGCCCTTCACATTGCAGCTAAAAAAGATGATTGCAAAGCTGCTGCTTTACTTCTTCAAGTAATATTCATTTTATACTTAATTATTTTTTCTAAAATATAAATATATAAATGAGTATTATCTTGATTTTAGAACGATCACAATCCCGACGTTACATCGAAAAGCGGTTTTACACCGCTGCATATTGCTGCCCATTATGGCAACGATCGAATCGCCTCTTTGCTTTATGATAAAGGAGCCGACGTTAACTTTGCAGCTAAAGTATGACTTTTTTTTATATCTCTTTTATTATTAAAATATCCGGTGTTCATAACATCTAAAGTATATAAAAGCTATAGCATAGATGATGTGGCTGAGAAGAGTAATTTTACGATATAATAATAAAATTTAATGCTTATAGTTATTTAAAAATTGTTTTCAATCTTTTTTTAGCACAACATAACGCCTATGCACGTAGCTGCAAAGTGGGGCAAAATAAAAATGGTTAATTTATTGATGAACAAAGGAGCGAATATTGCAGCGAAAACACGCGACGGCTTAACGCCGCTTCATTGTGCCGCACGTGCCGGTCATCATGAAGTTGTAGACATTTTAATAGAAAAAGGAGCACCCATTGGTTCTAAAACAAAAAACGGCCTGGCACCACTTCACATGGCGTCTCAAGGCGATCACGTGGATGCTGCTCGTATATTACTTTATCATCGGACTCCAGTTGATGAAGTCACAGTCGATTATCTAACAGCGCTTCACGTAGCGGCACACTGCGGTCACGTTCGCGTAGCGAAACTTTTACTGGATCGCAATGCTGATCCAAATGCCCGTGCATTAAATGGTTTCACACCTTTACATATTGCTTGCAAGAAGAATCGAATCAAGGTTGTGGAACTATTGTTAAAACACAAGGCCAGTATCGAGGCCACCACAGAGTCAGGTCTTACGCCTCTGCATGTCGCAAGTTTCATGGGATGTATGAACATTGTGATATACTTGTTGCAAAACGAAGCTAGTCCCGATATACCAACTGTTAGAGGGGAAACACCACTCCATTTAGCAGCTCGTGCAAATCAAACCGATATTATCAGGATATTATTGAGAAATGGAGCTCAGGTTGACGCTCGAGCGAGAGAAGAGCAGACTCCACTTCATGTTGCTTCTCGTCTAGGTAATGTCGATATTGTTATGCTTTTACTACAGCACGGAGCTGGAGTTGATGCTACTACAAAAGACTTGTACACGCCTCTTCATATTGCGGCTAAAGAAGGTCAAGAAGAGGTAAATTTTAATTAAAGTATAACTTTAAGTTCGTTAAAATTAATTTTCGATTAACTATAAACTTAATATATTTATTATTAAATTTTCAGGTTGCATCCGTTCTATTAGAAAATGGAGCTTCGCTTACTGCTACAACTAAAAAAGGCTTTACTCCACTTCATCTTGCCGCTAAGTACGGTAATATGAACGTTGCGAGACTATTATTGCAGAAAAATGCACCAGTTGATGCTCAAGGGAAGGTAATTAAATTACAATATTTTTTATTAATTACATTGTGACATTTATATTTATGACTATCTGAATAAACAATTTATATTTTTTTATTATCAGAATGGTGTTACTCCACTTCATGTAGCTTCTCATTATGATCATCAAAACGTTGCCCTTTTACTACTCGAACAGGGTGCGTCACCTCACGCTATGGCTAAAAATGGTCATACACCACTTCATATTGCAGCACGAAAAAATCAAGTAATTGAAAATTGAGACTAACGATACTTTATATTGTAACTATTTTCATATTCTAAAAAAATTCCGTATATAATTTAATATTTTTAGATGGATATTGCAACGACGTTACTAGAGTATGGAGCTAAAGCAAATGCCGAATCTAAAGCTGGTTTCACCCCTCTCCATCTCAGTGCTCAGGAGGGACATACAGATATGTCAACATTATTAATTGAACACAAAGCAGATACGAATCATAAAGCAAAGGTAGCATAATTTTTTTATGGTTTTCTTATTTAATTATTTGAATCATAATTAATAAATAAATTTTAATTATTGACAGAACGGACTTACGCCGCTACATTTATGCGCACAAGAAGACAAGACTAATGTGGCGACAATCCTTATGAAAAATGGCGCCGAAGTTGATGCTAAAACGAAGGTGATTTATTGTTTCTCATATCACTATGAATTATTGATTCTCTATATTTATTCTATCTATAAGTATGAATTTAAACAGAAATTATTTTTTTATATTAAAAAAAATTAATAAATTTGAGTAATTATTATTTGAGTTTATATATTATACACTCAATAATAGTATTTTATTAAAATGTATAATATTATATCAAATATATTAGTTTCAATTGTATATATATATATATATATATATATATATATATATATATATATATATATATATATATATATATATATATTTTTTTTAGAATAAGTAAAATTTATAGGAAAATAAACAAACTTTAAAAATTTCATTTTATCCTACCAGGCCGGATATACATCCTTACACGTGGCATCTCACTTTGGTCAAGCCGCTATGGTACGTTTCCTGCTGAGGGCCGGTGCGGCAGTAGATAGTAGTACTGGAGCAGGCTATACCCCATTGCATCAAGCTGCACAGCAAGGCCACACGCTTGTTATTAACTTACTACTCGAAAGTAAAGCCAAGCCTAATGCAGTTACAAACGTAAGATAACCCTCTAAAATTATTTTTGTTCATTTGAATCATAGTATAATATACTACTTTTCATATATATAAATAATAATAATTTATTTCTGGTTTTAGAATGGACAAACTGCTTTAGCGATTGCACAAAAACTTGGTTATATTAGTGTTGTCGAAACGCTCAAAGTTGTTACAGAGACAATTATTACGACGACACATACGACCACGATTGAAGAAAAATACAGAGTTCAAGCACCAGAATCTATGCAAGAAACGTTTATGAGTGATAGTGAAGACGAAGGTGGTAAGTACACTTGAATTCAATAGAATTTAAATATTATTTATGTATTCAAATTTATAATAACTTATTTCAATTTTATACATAAAGTAATCCTTTTAAATTCTACAAACATTTTTCAAGCACGTGTTTTTATTTACGTGTAAGGTTATATAATCAAAAAATTGAATTGGAAATTGAATAATTGTATTAACGAAGGGTGTAAAAAATTTGACTAATTGCATGGGATATTTGCATGATTGAGACTAAAAAAAATTAAGTAAAAATTATTTTGAGTCAGTTTTCGAGATACGTGGACTTTGTTTTTTAGATTTTTTCTTTTTTAATGTGTATTCTATTATATTATTGACAATAAATGCAGATGCGAGCTATTGAGATCAATTAAAAAATTCATTTTATTAAAAAAAAAAAAAAGGAGTATTAAATATTATTTTTCGTACATTTCTGTTGGAAGTAGCATGTTCTTCTTGAGTTATTCTTGTTTGCTCCACTTGTCTTCAGTGGAAAGTAACAGCTGAAGAATATTGCGTATGCTGTACGATAAAAATTTTACTGGATATTATTTTTTTTAATATTTTGATTGATTAAAATAAAATAAAAAAAAAGCAGACGAGTTGAGCTTTTACTCGATGATAAAATGTAGGTGGTGATGAGATCGGCACTGCGGCCATGAATGTGTACGGACAGCCGCCTCACGCGCAACATGTGTACCTCCCTTCTTACTACCAGGGCCAAATGACCTACACTCGTAAGTTTAAGTATCACCAAATGTTGTCACTTCACTGTTACTCGATGTCGATGTATCCTCGTATCTCCTCAACATATTTTATGTATTATTATTTTTTTTTGTCACATTACTACACAAACAATGTCTCAATCATTCAGTAGTGCATATTTATATAGAATACATACACATTCTAGTAATCGTTACAATAACTTAATTACATCAAACTTCTTTTAATATTAATTTATAGTGTTGTAGTAAATTTGCATCAATACGTAGTAGTTTTATTTTACAAACATCAAGCAATATCTATAAAAATAATATTTTTTATCGTATCATATTTATCGTGATTAATATTCGCTCGATAGTTTTAGGTACAATAAATATAGTCTCGTTTATTATTAGATTATGATACATTTCGTCTGTGGTAAAAGAAATTGAAAGAGGTACTTGAAAAAGCTCTGGATTCTTTCAGTCACTATTTTTTATATATCCACACGTATATATATATATATATCTTCAATTCATGATCATACGGAAGTCATTCATGATATAATTATAATCGACCTTGAAGACACATAGAGATCATTTATTTTATTTAAATTTTATATGATAAATTATTTTACTATTTATATATATAGACGTGAATGCTGCCAACCGATATTATGGAAAATAAACGTGATCAAATGTGGTGAATGGAATTAGGACACTGTGCAATTAATACAATTAACGTGTAAAGATGACGGTACAATACTGCATATTGTCACTATTATAGTAGCATACTTTTAACGTTGTATTATACTGTAAAGGGCAATTAGATCTAACGTATATGAAGGTGGTTTATTATTGTTGTCGTTGTCATCATCATCGTCGTCATGTGGTGAATATCGTAGCAGCACCCGAGTTTCCCACACCGCCTACCTGTTACATAATCCCTCAGAGCTGAACAGCCTTATTCTATGGTTCTTATTTTGTGGTGTAGTCAGTTCGACGTTAGTTGGCAAACTGCCAAATTCAAAACGTCGACCGAAATACGTTTAATTTATGTAACAGGAGGTGTAGTAGTAATATAGTTATTTGAGAAGTACGTACGCACATTGGAGAATTTGGATAATAGAGCAAGGCCAATTAAAAAATAAAAAATATTTGAAAAACAATAACAATATTCATTTATGTTAAACTGTCTATTTTTACAATGAAATTTATAACGAATTTATAATTGCTAAAGTTTATGTTATGTGTTTACTTTAACACTTGCATTTGCACACTGAACTAATGTAATTATATTTCACATTACCGTACTTCACTACCAAATTTCGAATTTATTACTCTGAGTTTTCATGACGCAAAAATTATCGGCAATGTATTATTTTAATACATAGAAAAATATAAAGAAGAAATCAGTGGGGAGAATCAGCACTGAAGATCTCTTCACACAGATGCTAATATAAAATTGGTGCTCTATGAACGTGAGGTCACATTAGTAGACGCGCGCCGATCTTGAATCAATCTACGGTATACCAGTCGCTGTTCCTGATCATCGCAGGCGGGCGTTCTGTTCTGAGTTTAATTGAGATACTATTCAGAACATTAGAAGCACTCGACCAGTATAACATATGAGAACGTGGATCAGAATTGTTTATTTGCTGTAAAGACTCTACACTCCGACGAAGAAAAAGTTTTAAAAATTTAAGAAGAATATTTATATTAATATAGAACAAGAAAAAAAAAAGGATATAAAATTATAAATTGTGACAGTGCGTATGTGGTTTCTGTTGAGTTAATTAATTGTTTGATTTATACCCATTTTGGACCTTTTTGTAATATTCACTAATTTTTTTTGTACCTAACTTTTTTTTCTTGTAAGAAAAATTGTCAGTATTTTTTTTTTTTCTACAATCATAATTGTGTCGTGTAATTGAAGTCAAAAATGGCCAAGGACAAAATAGTTGAAGATAACGCAAAAGTGAAGACTCGGAAGAAGCCGAAGAGAATGCCATGCTGTGGGTGCACTCGTAACAGGAACAGCGACATATTTTGTAATTAAAAATAATGAATTTTAGAATTCTTCATTATAACATCATTTTTCATTTAAATTTAAATGAAATAGAGATATTGCGTCATAACAACGTGACTAGTCGGAAAAATTAACGCTGATGTATTTTATGCGCTTCACTATTATACGCTAATTATCGAGGAGTATTCATTTTATTTGTTAAAAGAAAAAAAATTTATTCATAGTATTCGAAGTATGTCTATTGAAATTCTCATTGATATTTTTTTTTATCGGGATTAGCATTAGTTGCTGAAAATAATGTAATTTTTTATAAATACATAATAAACATCCTGCACATAATGCATTAGACTAGTGGACTCGGGTAATTTGATTACATCACGGTCTTTAAGGCGCGCGTCATCGTTAAAACGAATGAAGGAAGCGATTGGTATTCATATCATATAATACATCTGGGTCAGGTAAAGCTTGTGAATATTGTTGTAGATCTCGTATATACATTAGTACACAGGGTATGTATTCTGTTGGTGTAAACACAAGATGAAATTACAACAGCAACATTGTGAAATATAGACCTAGCGTATTATTATCGAAAGAATACATTTATTAGAGATGGAAAAAAATGCATTGTATAGGTATATCGTTAACATAAAACCCTGAACTTTTGACAACGGACTAGAGAAAATTAATCTATATGATTCAATGTCTTGGCTAAATGAACGAGGGCGTGAATAAACAATTACAAATGCTCTAAATAATTTATCGCGGTTCATAAAATTCTTCAGTCTTTTATGTGAGTAAGCAATTTTAAATAGATCAAAATTAAATTTATGACGTAAAAAGGACACGGAAATTTAGAATTTGATATACTGTTATTTATTTTATCGTTTACGGTTTTAAACAATTATCAAATTATAAAAATAAGCTATCCTTGTAACGATATTTCGATGATTTTTATCAGCCTTACGGCATTAAACTGAAGGCTATTTATTCAATTAATAAATTTTTGTAGGTATAAGTATAAGCGGTGGTAATATAGGTCGATGTCGATACTGCGTTAACTATTTCAAGATAAAAATTTACGTACTGCTTAAAGCAATAATAAATAAAATAATTTTATTTATCAACAATTTGTAAAAAGCGATTGAGTATTCTAATATTTTATTTTTAAATATTAACACATGCTTTTTTGTCAATATTTATTTTAATAAAACTTTTTATACGATGTTATTGCGTTGCACGTTTTCAAATGCTCCTAAAGACGCTGGTTGGAAAGATGTAAATTCTTATTGCATCTGCCAAGTTTTTGTCACAGAGAAATAACAAAAGAAAATGCTTAAATCTAAAAGATATATAATACTAAAATAGCAACAACAAATTTACTATATAGCCATTGGAAATTTGGTTTTATAAATGTCACATTCTTTACATTATATCTTAACACGTTGGAAGCATTAGCGTTGACGTGGGCAGTACGAATTCTTGGGTCAATTCAATTTGAAATATATATACTTCACATTCTTGACCTGTTCATTAGAACGTACAGTTAATACGTTATTCAAGTGTCAATTGTAGTACGATCTATTCGTTAATTAGTTTTTTATCTACAATAATCGATAATCGAAATAGTTGTTTTTTTTTATCTATAATATATATAATATAGTTATTTTATCTATGATGTAGATGAATAGAAAAACAATAAAATTAAACTCAGGGTTTTTTTTTTTTTTTATAATTATTTTTTATTATATTTCGGCAGCTATATTAGGAAACGAGAATATATTAGTATAAACAATTCTATGCCGTGCAGATTTTAACTGTTTATTTTCATGAATTCACCAGCAGGAAGCTATTAAATTTTAAATTTCGAAATACCACTTCGTTATTCTTGACAAAAAATAACATTTAATAATACTGCATCGAGTTAATATTCATACTCATAATCATATTAAATTCATTATATTTTTTATTTTCTCTAAATTATTCTTTGGTTCATAATTAGTTCATAAGCTTCATGAGTGATCAAGCAATTAACAATGCTTCTATAATTTATTATTTTTTTTTGTTTTATGATAATTTTTGTATTTTTAATTTGCAGTATTTGTTGTCATTGAACCATACCATTTAACTTATTAAATAACTCTTGCATAATAACGATAATATAATTAAATCCATGTATAATATGTGATGATTTTTAATTGAGATTTGTATTTTTTAAAAATAACATAAAATTATTCGTAGGCGAAGATCCAATGCTCAGCGACCAACAGCAATATCGTTACATGACTGTTGATGACATGAAGTCAATGGGAGACGATTCAATGAGAGTAAACGTCACTGACGATGAGAGGGACAATCGACATTCCGGAGGTTAGTCAATTATCTGCTATTAACTTGTCTCGAATTTCTAATTTATATACTTCCGTTTACATTACCTATTCTAATGATAAGAATATTTTACTATATTTGTTGTCAATTAACAGGAGCCACGGTTACAGATATCATCACGAAAGAAAACTATCATCGCTCGAATGCTGCGAATCTCAAGCCTGATAATATTGACATCAATAGGCATCCAGTTCACGTTGGGTATGTATTTATAATTCATCTATCCTCACTTATCTATTTTACTTCATTTCAAATCATATTCTTTACTATCTAAGTAATTATCAGTATTTTATTATAAATAAGCTATATTTAAGACTTTAAGTCAAGCTGATTAACTATCAACTAAAAGAAGTTTTAATTGTAAAAAAAAAAAAAAAACCGATTTTCTTACATAATAAATTATCTATAAATATTTCCCAATGTAAATATGACAATTAGATCACATTGGAGCAATAATGATTTGTATTATAGTGTGATATGGGTGTGTGAGAGTTAAATGCAACTTTTTAAATTCATAAATTTATTCAAAATGATTTTTTTTCCTTTTTTTAACTAATTACTTTTCAAAGGCACCGTTTGTTGTTATTGAAGTCTGATATCCTACCACAGTCTAACAAAAAAAAAATGAATCATTTGTTTTTTGATTAAAATTGTAATGCGTGTGTGGTGTGTGCAAAAACCTAGCATGACTAATAATATTTTTCTCAAAAAAATAATAATATTTTTCTTTAAGAAATAATAATAATATTCAAAAAAATCCTAACAACGATATGATTTAACTGAGTGTCTTAGGAAGGAAGAAAAATGTAGAACTGTTCTAAAAATAGAGTAAAACAATCATGAAAGCGTAACTATATATAATAACAGTAAATCATAGTTTTATACCTATAGATATGGACTTAATACTATATCATAAACATAACGTATAGTTGGTAGGCCCTACAAGTCATCAGTAAGCTATATACCTATAACCAATTAGGGAATCCTCGGCCAGAGTGTCTATTTTATGAATACAAATCAAGTACTATTACCGGTGTTTTATACAACCGCACTCAGTCCCGTTGCGGGATATTATTCTGGTTGGAGTTAGTTCATTCAGTATCATTGTGCGTTCATTTCATTCACCAACTTATATTCTCCGACACTCTTAAATTTAACATATAACCCGTCTACTCAACTTTTTGCCAATGAAACAAGCAGAGTAAGTTAAGAGACAGTCATTTATTCGCAGTCGCTCATCGTGTGTCGACTTTTCTCAAGCTCTTTCTCTCGTGAAATTCATTCCATTTACTGTACGCCCGCAGATTTCATATATAGTGAATAGAAATTCTTATTTATTATTGTTATACCTGTTACACCTGTTACTGTGTAATAACTATAAAAAGTTCACCCATTATTTAATTTTATAATTTATCATCAGTTATCACTTTGTTCATTTACTTATTTTTTTTTCTTTTGTTTTTATTTAAGTTAAATTTCACATCTATTGTGATTCATTATCATCGCTACTGTATTATAAAAATTTTATGTAGCACAGTAGTTTTAGTTTATTGAGTTCACAAGTTTGTTGTTTATGATAAGAATTTTATATAAAATCATTGCACGTGTATTATAAACTAGAGTTTTTCAAAAGAACGAACAAAAAAAATGGTAGAGAAAAGCATGAGCACGGTTTAGATGAGTTTATCCTGAATGTAATTATTACGGAGTTCTGTTCCAATACTTAGACCGTCACTAGACTCCTTAAATTGGTCACTGGCAGCCCTTGGTATCGTACCTAAAGGACAAGGAATGTGGAGGGACAGGTATCACCTTTATATCTTATTTTAATTATATTTTTTAATCTTTTAATACTTGGACCATGGGTTTCAAAATTATTTCTATGTTATTATTATTATTATTAATTAATTTCATTCTTTTATTTACTGAATAACATTTTTTTTTATAAAAATATTTATAACAGTTTATAATATTTTAACTTAACTGATGCTTTAAGCACCTGTTAATACTTAAAAAATGGTTAAAGTGCGAAATAATTATTTTATATGATCTAATTTTCAATTTCAACCCGGAAAGTTTTTTTTACTTATAATAAATTTTAATAATCAACAAGTTATTGCTATATGTGCAAAACAAAATGAAAATTGTGACGTCTACATAAAAGAAGGAAGAATATAAATATGGAACCCCATAATCTATTGAGGTACAAAAAATAAAGATTGCTTGGCAGGAACGCTTCTAGTGGTTGACAATATATTAAAGTATCGTTTATATTAATTATTAATTTTTATTATTATATTTAATTATTATTGTTCCCCATTATTATTTATAACTTAAGTTCTCACTTCCCGTGATCATTGAGGCTTGCGACACGATTCCCTCAGTCACCTTGCACAGTGTGAGTGATATGCTATAATCCAAATCTCAACTATAATACATAATTATTATTGTTTTATATCAACATTTAGAGTTCCTTAAATTTATAATAATAAAAAAAAAAAAAAAAAAAAAAAAAGTTAATCATCAGTGATAGTAAAAAAAAATGGTAGACCACATTTCTCATATATTTTATTAAAAATAAAAGAAATACTAACGCGTATTTTTATTTTGTTTCCGATTCTTTCTGTTATTTTATTTGCGCTCGCAGAATTCCATCATGGAGAAAGTAAGTGAATGAGAAATAAACAACAAAAATTTTACTCCTCTGCCTCATTATTATTGTTTTTTTTTGTTTCTTTAAAGTAATTACTCTGTGGCAAGATACAATTATTTATTTTAATTCATTTTCAATTTTTTTTATTTAAAATTAACAGCCGTCACAATTGTTTACTATTCGTTGCTCGTTTTGCACTACCTTTCTCGTTAAATATATATCGTAGTGGCTGATTAATGCTGCTCATTTAGAATTCCACTTTCCCTTGCAACATTAAAAGGGCAGTGAATACATATTCACCAAAGTTTACCTCGACAACTTTTTTCGATAACAAAAGAAAATTTACTAAAAATCAAACAATAATAAAGTTAATAGTCAATTTTTCTCCAATATGTATTCCTGTTTTTAAAATTTTAATAGACGTAGACTAGAAAAATGTATTTATTAATATTGCGTTTAATATATAGTAATTATTAGTTAATCATACATATCATTCATCTACTTATCATAATAATATATGTATATAAAAAAAAAAAAAGAGCAGCAAATCTATTAATTTATAACAAAAAGATAAACAAACATCTATTCATAGTACAGAAAAGCACAAAATGTTACACTGCACAATTATAACTTGTAAGATTATCGTTAAAAAATCATCGACACATGATAGTATTAATTAAAAATATTGCTTGTTTATTAGTCAATCCAATTACATTACTTACTCATAATTAGTTCTCATTTATAAATAAGAATTACATTTACTTTGAATAAACACTAGTTTAATTTTATCCTATGAGTAAATTGTCTTTAATATTAGCCGCGACGTCACGTTTAGATACAAACAGATATCTCGTATGATCTAATGATGCAACTATCGTAAATATTTTTTTAATATTTCATTTTATTTGTTGATCACTCAATTTTTTATTATTTCAAATACAAATACAATATATACGTTTATAAGTGGGTAAATTGTCGAATGTAATCAATATAATTTCATGTTGTTATTTTCTTGTGATAATTATAACAGTGAAATTAAAATAATTACACAAACAATTTTGCATTTAAGAATTTATCCATAATTATAAATATATTATTATAAAACAATCCATATTTATTTACACTTATTTTTGCATATTTTATAATATTAAACAAAGTACACATAATTTTTCAAAATATTATTATCAACCTACAGACTATTGTTGGAATTTTTATAACTAAAAAATTATATGTACATAGCTTTGAATAGAACAAAAAAAAAATTTGATAAATTATATACAAAGACAATAACTCGTATGCAAAACACACAGAAGTGTGATATTCAAATAAATAAGCTTTTTTTTTTAATATCATACATCATATTGTCACATACAGCTTTTTGGTTTCGTTCCTGGTGGATGCTCGTGGTGGAGCAATGCGAGGATGTCGTCACAGTGGTGTACGGGTTATTGTACCACCACGCAAAGCAGCGATGCCGATGAGAATTACCTGCAGATATCTCAAGAGAGATAAATTAACGAATCCGCCTCCTTTAATGGAAGGTGAAGCGCTTGCCAGTCGAATACTTGAACTTGGACCAGTTGCGGCCAAATTTTTAGGGTATATTTACAGTTTTATTATTTTTAATTAGAAATTATTAATATGAGCTTATTATAAAATATTAATAATAAATAAAAAAAAATGTTAGGCCTGTTATCATCGAAGTACCACACTTTGCTTCTCTTCGAGGTAAGGAAAGAGAGATTGTGATTCTTCGATCAGACAATGGAGAGACCTGGCGCGAGCACACCCTGGAAGCTAGCGAGGAAGCTGTTCAGGATGTGCTTAATGAGAGCTTTGAAGGAGAAGGTATGAATTATAACAATTTTGTATGTTAATCATTTTTAATATTATTCATTATGTTAATGAGTAGTTGAGAACATAAATTATAAATTTTATTTTCTTTATAGAACTAAGCCAGCTAGAAGATCTTCAAACGTCACGAATCGTACGAATTCTCACGGTTGACTTTCCCCATTATTTTGCCGTGGTGTCACGGATTAGACAAGAAGTTCACGCGGTTGGTCCTGAGGGTGGAACTGTTTCATCATCAGCGGTACCACAAGTACAAGCCGTGTTTCCCCCAGCGGCACTCACTAAGAAAATTCGAGTTGGCCTACAGGTACTTTTAGCTTACATTAATTGTTAAAAAATAACATTCACTTGAATAATTTTCTTGGAATTCAGTATGTTATATATATATATTATTTTTGATTGATGGTAGGCTCATCCAATACCTGCGGAATTGGTGGCTAAGCTCTTGGGAAATCGAGTAGCAGTATCGCCCATCGTGACTGTTGAACCACGCCGTAGAAAATTCCATAAGCCCATTACATTGACCATACCCGTGCCACAAGCAGCCAACAAGGGCATGATTAATCAGTACTCTGGCGATGCACCAACTTTGAGGCTTCTGTGCAGCATAACTGGTAATATATTCTTGCGCGTAACAATGTAGGAGCAGTCACCAGCTTGACCGGGCGATCTCTTTCCATTAATAAATAACATTTCATAGTATCATTTTCTATAATTAATAATGATTATTTAAAATTATTATGTGAACTTACAGTTTATTTGATAGCAGTAGCATTATATTTTGAATAATAATACTATAATTTATTTTTGGACTAGAGATTTGTAGGCCAAATGGTAACTGTATAATTTATAAAACAAAAAAGTTTTACAAATATGGAAAAAAAAAAGTAACAAAAGTCGAGTACCATTGTTGTATACATTATCTTGTTGTGATTCATTGTTAATGCTTGCGTATTGTTAGGATTGAGTCATTTAGGTATGGATCATTAATTAAATGTAGATAAATTTTTTTTAACTATTTCTAGCTCATTGTGGATTGGTAAACTCAATAGTTTTTTTTCAGCACATAATTCGTTTGAATGATAATTGCTTAGATAATATGTATAAACATACATAGATGTATTTCACATAAAA
This sequence comes from Cotesia typhae, assembly GCF_013202065.1. Classification (NCBI taxonomy): domain Eukaryota; kingdom Metazoa; phylum Arthropoda; class Insecta; order Hymenoptera; family Braconidae; genus Cotesia; species Cotesia typhae. The sequence continues at coordinate 7,102,293 of NW_027423757.1, read as the reverse complement.
AATTTACTCCCAGTGTTGTTATTATTTTTATCATTATTATAATTATTATTAATTGTTGTTTAATACATTTTATCCATATTTTATTACAGTAATTGGTATTTAAAATTTGTTAATTTTAATTATAAAATATCAAAAATTTACAGCAAAGCTGTATCTTTCTTTTCTTACTTTTTATATTTTACATTCGAAACAAATTTTTTATAAAATGATACCTTTTATTAAATGAATTAATTTTTAAATTTTTATCTCGCGATTAAAATACACTTGCAATTTATTTATTTATTTATTTGTGATTCGGTTATAGTTTGCCGCTTTTCAACTACCACTCACGCCCATTGCTTTATGAAAGGGTATAATTATTGGTTCATAATTATTTTTATTATTACAATTATTATTGGTATTATTTCGCAAGCATTATCATAAGTCGGTGACACTTTTATTATTATTATTATTATTATTATTATTATTATTATTATTATTATTATTATTATTATTATTATTATTATTCCTACTTTTTTACATCGATACCAAGCACATAACAATAAGGCACATACAACAAAACTGACTTTAAATACAGTATTCATTGAACAAAATATTAAATATAATTTTTATACTTTTTTTTTATTATATTTTTTTTTCTCCACATAAACTGTATTTAATATCAGAAGATTTATAAATATATATCTCTATTACACGATTCACTATTTTAATCATTGCTGTAATTACATCACTGACATATTTTAATGATGTTATTGGACTTGGCATGTATGTCGTTCAGGGGGTCAGTCACGGGCGGTCTGGGAGGATGTAACCGGCTCTACACCCCTAACTTTCGTCAAGGATTGTGTGTCTTTTACCACTACCGTATCCGCAAGATTTTGGCTCATGGACTGTAGGAATATTACCGAGGCTACGCGAATGGCCACTGAGCTTTATACCCACGCAACACATGTACCTTTCATGGCCAAGTACGTTACTTAATTATATTTTTAATGTTTTTAGTTTTGTTTAGGTGACAAAAATATATTTTTTTTTTATTTAATTAATTTCTTTTGCTTTGTTAATTTTTAGATTCGTCGTATTTGCAAAACGAGTTGACCCACTGGAGGCGAGATTACGTGTCTTTTGTATGACAGATGACAAAGAAGACAAAACTTTGGAGCATCAGGAGCACTTTACAGAAGTAGCAAAAAGCCGTGATGTTGAAGTACTCGAGGGCAAAACTCAATACATGGAATTTGCCGGTAACCTTGTACCCGTTATGAAGAGCGGTGAACAACTTCAGTTACCCTTCCGGGCGTTTAAGGAGAATCGCGTGCCTTTCACGGCAAGAGTAAAAGATCCAGATGCAGCGGACATGGTTGGTAGAATAATGTTTATGAGTGAACCAAAGGTGGCCAAGGGCGAACCACCACAATTACCAATATGTACGTTAAACATCTTGTTACCGGAAAAAATTTCACCTGAGACTGGACATTCTGAATTAGATTTACTTGAGTTATCCAAGAATTATAGCTTCTTACGTGATGGCGGTATAAGTAAGATTTATTTTATTCATCTTCGTAGATATCTATACAAATAATAACATTTTAATACAATTTTACTTTTTTAGGTCGTCCGGATACAATTCACAGAGCGACTATCCGTCTGACGGATATTGCGAATCTCCTTGATCGTGACTGGGAAAAATTAGCCGAAGAACTTAATGTATTGCCAGCTGATGTTGATTTAATTAAAGATGAATATCCGGGTAAACCAGCACTTCAAGCTGCTGCTATGTTTAAATTGTGGCAGGGCAATGGCAATAAAGTAACTGGTTAGTATTATCTCTAAATAAATTAAATAAACACTCTAATTGGAGATTAAATGTAGTTCTATATTATATAATATCAAGAATAAAATTATTTTAAATTAAAGTATAGATAATTATGTTTTATGAATTAATAATTGAAGAAAAATTCATATATTTATATGCTTTTGACCGAAAAGATAATTAAATAAATTAAAAACAAAAAAACCATCTGAATATTCGATAGATTTCTCATTAATGATATTAGTTTTGAGATTCAAATTAAATTATTATTTTGTATTCAATAATTTTATTTTATCATTAATAAAAATTCGAAATATCAAAATTATTGATGTAGAACAATGTTTAATCACAATAATTAGAGCGTAAAAATATATTCAAGTGTTACCAATATCGTATAGCATTTAATAACCTTGACTTTTGAATTTTATAAAAATCCGGTTACTCGTTGATAGTGCGCGAATGGTGATAATTGAAAAAATGAACTGATGAGTCGCAGATTGAAATAACGTTTCTGACGTAAGGCTATGTCCTTGTCACAACGTATTATTCAGCAAATAAAATCAAAAGATTTTTTTATTTAATTTAATTTAATTTTTTTAATAATATCTGTTTGCTTACATCAAATTTTTTCCGTTTAAACTATTATAAACCGACTGTTGAGTAAAAAAAAAAAAAATCTCCGATTATAATGATTAATTTATGAATAAAAATAATTATGAAATTGTTGACTTGACAAATTGCAACAGAATATGATAGGTATTGCTTGAGTCAACTGTCTGGAATCTTTGTAGTCATTTAGTTTATGAACTCACCATGCGCATTATTATGCCTATGGCATAAACATGCTAGATAGGAGATGTTACAGCCGAACGCCTCGCTTCTCCCACTATTTTATGTCATGTTAATCACATTGCTAGAGTCTTAAGCACGCGAATTACATCATTATTATTATCATCATCAAAAGAAGAAACAACAAGTCGTTAAGTACGTTGGCAGTAGCTTTGTATTCGTCAGAAAGCGAAGGTGGTGCTATTATATTATTTTATAAAATTATATAATTAATTTTAAAGAATATTCAATACCTAGTGCACTCACAGATAATTTAAAAAAAACTACTTAGTAAAATAAATCATATTATCAACGTAAATATTAGGATTGTTGTTAAGAAATGTTTATAACTCTCTACCAAGCCTACGAGAATCCATCAATCTCGGGTTACACAAGTGAACTTCACTTGCTATTCAACAGAGCATTACCTTCAAGAGTCCAAATAACTCAAGAACGAGGTTTGTTTTCAATCAGAAGATAATCTCAACGTGGTACTTGGAGAGTGAAATAAGATAAGAAAAGAAGAGTCGAATTGTGAGCGTCCGCGTGGTCTCAATTATTACTCTTGAGTAGTTTTAACGAGAATTTAAATGAATGAAAGCATTTATGTGTACTTGAGTTAATTCTTATATTCTGGAAACAAAATATATTTTATTTTATTAGTTTTTTTTTTTATGTATTTTAACAGGAAATACACTTGAGAAAGCACTGAATAAAATCGGCCGAGAGGACATCGTGAAAAAATGTATATTCAATGTTGAACTTGTTACTGATGATGTTGAAAAAGCAGTAGCAAGAGTCAGATTGGATCAACCAGGTTTTGATTCACTCAAAGAAGAGTTGGGACCTTCAAGGGATTCATCACTTCGACGTGATGGAACACTTGCATCTCAGAAACATGATTACGACGAACCTGATCGAATGAAAGTAAGTAGCATGACATTTTACAATTTAATTGATTAAATTTACCATTTTTTATATTAAAAAAATTACAATTTGACACAAGTTCAATTTTTTAGTAATATACATTAATTTCATAGAATTCAGTTCCAAAGAATTCATCAATTTTACTTTATGATAACATTTTTAAATTATTCCATTGTTCATTATTTACTTCCCACTATTGTTAAAGCTAATTTAAAATTACCTCATTCGCTTGGGAATATCAATAATTGTCTTTACTAATCAAGCACTTTGTTGTGATAATTCTTCTACAGGACTCCGAATCAGTTGAGGATTTGAGTAACTTAGGAAATGTGCAGCAAAAACACAGTAAGTATTTATTACAATATTGAAATAATACTAATTTTATTTTTTTACAATTTATACAATTTTTTACAACAATCTTATTACGTTACAAATCACTGCTATTAACAATATTATTAGTATATGACACATGAAACTATTACAAAAAATCAACATTCAAAATGTTAATGAGAATAATAAAATATTAAATTTAATACCTTGAACGAGAGGAAGTGAACATATGATGTCACTTTTTTAATCAAGTTAGTGATCCATAATTCGTGCTATTGCCAGATCAGATTGACTACGATCAGAGGATAAGAGCGAGAAAGAGAAAATGCACTGAGTCACATTTTATGTTATATTCGATGTACACATTACTTGACACTTGCTTCTATTCACTATTGTGCAGCGACGTGTTCTGCTCGAATTGCGTAGCAAAAATAATTTCAATTGTTTACTATTTTTAATCAAATTTTATTTATACTGATTGATTTGTATTGTGATAATGTGTGATGTAACGTGAGATCGTTTAGCCACTTTTTAAACTAATTAAATTAAATAGGAAATACAAGGTTTAACGTTAAAGGTATATCTTTTAGTTGACCTTGACAACATTCCATCATCATGAATACTTACTTTTCGGTACGGATTGAATTCAAATTCTTCACGATCTATGTCTACATTCACACTTTATTCTCATGCTTATATTTATTATTATTAATTTAAATAAAAAATTTATTCAATTTACAATTATGCTTATGCATTATTAATTATATTTTTATTTATTAAATGTGAACACATCTTATTTTTATGCACTTCACAGCAAAACAGCAGCACATAACAATTACCAACGGCACTGTGTTCAATGGTACCTCAACCCCAATAAAAGATAAATACGCAAGTGAAGAAAAAGATCTTGGTGACGATATGGCGGAATTTCTGGAACATAAGTATTACGTCACGGATACAATGACTAAAAAATCACGCGACGAAGTTGACGATGACAGAAAAAATCGACAGAGGGTTATTGAGGATGCTAATAAACTAGTAACTGGTGAGTAATATCCCATTTTTATAATTAGCCAATAGACAAAGAAAAGTGTTCTTCCTCTTAAAATTTTTTAACTAAAAAAAAAAAATAAAACAATAAATTACTAAATGGATTAAGGGATTATGCTTTATATTAAAAATGCTAGCAAGGTGAACGTGCTCAGTGGAATTCATTCTTCTTTAATAATATATCTATTTTTATTTTTTAAATCAAGTGTAGTTAGTTTTAAAAAGCATGAATGGCCACAGTATTTCGGCCTAAGCTGAAAAAACTAATTTATTAATTGAATAAATAATGATCTAAATAGCATAACTTTGCATCAAAAGTTTAATCGGACACACAAGATGAAAGATACTTGTCTTTTCGTAAAACTGTGTCCATTATCATTTTGCTTAGCAGTTATTACAATTTTCTTGAGCTTCAATGTTCTTGATGACCTCGAGACCTAATCATCATTCTTTATATTTTTATTTATTATTTGTATTCAATTGCGTATTTCTTTTTTTTTTATATTTATCATTTATTTACACAATAACTTCACATACAGCGCACAAATAAATAATTAATAATTAAATTGAATTTAATCAATATTCAATAAAACCATCATCATAAAAACCATAATTTATTTATTTCGTTTTGAATAAATTAAAAAATAACAGGAAAATGCACCAGTGAACTTTTTATTAATGTATATTGAAATTATTAATTTTTTTGGCTTTATACAACTCGTCATTGTCATTATTAATATGACTGGGCCAATTGCTTCGCCATTAAACGTTTTCTTTAATTTTAAATTTTCTATAAAGAAGAACTTACTAATTAATTTACACCAATTTATATTAGTATAAATACCTATATAGATTGGTATAAATTTCTCCTTTCTCTCTTTTATTCTCTTTCTCCTTGTCGAATATTTTAATTTAATTTACAGCAATGTTTTTAAGCGTGGCAAAGCCGCCAATAAAATGTATAGCTATTATTTTTTTATGTATTTAGCGTTGCATGAGCTGGCTGTTAGCACTTGGAGCAGTTGTCGTTTGATTAATTGGAAAAAAAATTTCAAATTCCGAAATTTAATTTATTTTATTCTTAACATTAACGTTTTGATACTTAATAGCTATTAGTTTCAAAGTATTTAAAGTAATTAACATACAGGTGTTAATATAATTATCATTAATAACATTCTATTATATGCATAGAATTACTAAAATGTATTTATTTTCATTATTCATTAATTCTGATTTATTGTAATAAATAATTTTCATAATAGATTCTACAGTATTCAAAAATTACTAAAAAGTAGAGACAATGATTAAAAGTACTCAGTTATTCTTCCAATATTTTTAATAGCAAAAGTCGATAGAACACAATAAATAAACATCGATGTAAGCTTGTTTTTACATTTAAGGGGTGAGATGCAATCAAAGTCTTGAAAGAAAGGGGTTTTTTTCATAATTTCCTTTTTTTTGTCATGAAGTTATTTTATAAAAATGATTACACAGGGATTTTACATTATTATCGAACTTGAATTCTACAAAATAAAAATAATAAAAAATATTAATCATTTTTTTATTAACGATGAAAATTGGGTCCCCAATAAATTCCAAATATATTCATGATAATTTTATCTCGGAAACTGTTCATCGAATTAACTTGAAATTTTCAGAGAATATTTTGAAAATACCGCACTTCAAGAAAACGCAAAAATAATCTTTTTTTTTTTTTTTTTTTTTTTTTCCTCCAAATCATGACTGCATCTGATCCCTTAATTATGTAAAAAAATCCAAAATACTAAAGTAGAACAATGATTATATCCTGTAATAAAATTATCTTCCTACATTAAGCAAATGTGAATTTATTTCATAGTAAATTGAGCAAATGTAGGATCATGAAAATTTTAGTTACCTATTAACATATGAATCAGAAAGATAAAGTGCTTATATGTTTTGAATAAAGGAAAAATGTAAAAAGATACCTGCTCCATAGCACAAATACTTACGCACATAAACCACATAAAAAGTTGTTTAATTTCACGTTTTTGTCGTAATTAATAGTTAATGACGTAAAATGTGTAGTTTTTATGAAAATAATATAAATAAGTAAATGAAATATTCGGCTAACGTAGCTTTGACTAAACAATAATGACAAATAATACAGTAACAATTGCGTAAAACTTAAAACTTCATAAATTAAAACAAAATAAGAAAAATCTAAAACAAAATAACTGAAAATTGTCTATAATGTTTCTTACGTTTTTAGATATGCCTAAAATGTTGTAACTTAATTAACAGGTGTTATACAAGACGCTGAGAAAGAGAAGGAGAAATTAATGATGGAGGGGTTATCGGGGGTTTATCGAGAAGGGGGTAAAGAGGCAGGAGGTGCAATAGACGTTCGTGATGGTGATAAATTAGTTCATGATGTTGAAGGTATTATAGTTAAAGAGGCAGTAACTCGCGGGGAAGAATCTGTCGAGCCGGTCATTATAAAACAAATAAAACCCAAAATGATTGATGATTCTAGTGGTAAGGGTAAAATAATTTCAAAAACTATTGTAACAACAAGTACGGGTGATCCAGATTCTGGATCATTTATAAAAACAACAACAGTGCGTGAAATATCTCCCGGACAGTCATCTTTCTTTGGTATCAATGATCCTATTATTGGAGTAAATGTGATGCAACCAACATTAGAAGAATCAAGTAAAGTTGTTGTAACGAAGACAACTATTACAACTGGACCCATTACTGAGGAGAAAATTGTTACTACAAAAGTAACAACTACTATACCGGAAGCGCAGACGATTGCGTTTGACACAAACGTTCCAATCGATCGCGCAACGGAACAAGCCAAAAGCATCTCCAAAGTCATTGTTGACTCTGTTTCGATGCCGGCTGATAATATAAGCACGAGTGAAAAAGAAAAATTTTCTAAAGAAGATAAAGAAGTTGCTGAAAAGTCAACAAAAAAAACAAACAAAGTCATACTAGCTAGTAAAGAAGATAAGACTGATAAAAAAACGAAAAAAATTAATGAAGATTCAAGAAAATCAGTATATGACGATGTTTATAATCAACCGGATGATACTAAAGAAGAAAGCAAGAAAAAAGAAAAAGGTGGTATATTTTCTGGTATCTTTAAGGGACCAAAATTGAAGAAAGGAAAATCGAAAGATTCTCAAGATCCTTCTTTCGATAGTGGCGATGAATCAATAAAAGTAGCAACTCAAGAATTTTTAGAGGATACCAGAAAAATTGCTGAACCAATCAAAGAATCACCATCTTATCCTGCTTTTGATCCTGATACATATATAGCCATTTGCCCACAAAAACTACCGGAAAATGAACCAAATCGTGATCCGATTTGGGCTACTGCAGATTTTTTGTATGATTCAAGAAGAAGTGCTGAAGCCTTTGTTCCTGAATATCGAATACCTGAAAAATTCGAATTGAAATTGGATACTGAAAAATCTTCAGATAAACAAAAAGAAAATAAAGAAGTTCCAACAGAATCTAAAGATAGCAAAGAAAAACACGGATTTTTCACAAATCTTTTTAAAACTTCGAAAAAAGTTGAAAGTGATGTAGATTCTGATAATGAAAATGCTAAAAAATCTTTTGAACTTATTGAAGAAAAAGCAAAGAAAGATATCAAAAATCTAAAAGAAAAAATCGATGATGATATTAAAGAGTCTGTCAATGGTTTAGAGGACAAGTCCAAAGACGATGTTGACTCAATACTAAAACGAAATAAAAAAATTGATGATGACATTGATAAGATGAAGCAAAATATTCATAATACTGGTAAATCTATTGATAATGACCTGAAACGTTTGAGCGGAGAAATTCAAACGCTAAACGATAAAATGAAAAATTCAGAAGAAACAGTTAAAAAAGAGACTAAACAAGTTGAAAGTGACATTAAAGCAGACATTGATAATCTCGATGAAATAAAGGAAAAGTCAGGTGGCTTCTTCGGTATTTTCCGTAGTCCAAAATCAAAAGACAAAAGACGAAGTAGGTCAAAAGACAAAGACACAAAAGATATGTTATTTGATAGTGGTGATGAAGAATTGAGAATCGTTACTAAAACTTTTTTGGATGATACAAAGAAAGTTGCCGACAAATTAGCTCAAGACGATGGTTTACAAATCATTTCCCAGACTCAAATGGAGAAAATTGAAAAATTCGTTTCCGTCACGGAAGATTCAGATGTACCAATTGACAAATTAAAAAGCACATCTTATGATATCAAAGCATCTCCTACCAAAACTTCAACTGTCCTTACAGCAGCTACTGGTGTTATTGCAAGACCTGAAGATGATACTAAAAATAGTGATGGGCACACTCGAAAAGTTTCAGAAATGAATCAAACTGTATTTACAAAAGATCCAAATACAGAAAAATCAGAAAAGGCTGAGAAAAGAATGTCAAGAGATTTTGAAGAGTCTGCTGATGAAGGAAAACAAAAGGGAACTAGTTTCTTTAGTATGTTTAAAAGTCCAAAAGTGAAGAATATAAAGAGTCGATCAAGAGATCGAAGTAGTTCTAAAGAAACTTCGTTTGATAGTGGAGATGAAGAACTTAGACATGCAACATCGAAATTTTTAGAAGATACAAAAAAAGCAGCTGAATATATTGGTGAATCCAACTTAACAAGAAGGAAGTCTCTCAAAGATAGTGTCAAAACTGATACTGAGTCTACAGTTGTTGAAGTGTTAGATGTCCCGATTCTTTCACCTGCATCTGATTCTTCAGATTCAAAAAAAGATTCGGAAAAAGGTGGAATATTTGGTATATTTAAAAGTCCTAAAAGTACTTTGAAAAGAAGAAGTAAATCAAGAGAAAAAAGTTCATCAACTGACGTATCATTTGATAGTGGAGACGAGGGAATAAAAATTGCAACATTAACATTTTTAGACGATACCAGAAGTATATCCGCTATTATGGAAGAGTATCCTTACCCTTTAGCTCCAATGAGTGAAAGTGAAAAAGATAAGAGAGAAATTATCGCATGTAAAGATGAAGATATAAAAGAAGAAGATGAAGATGAATGTAAAGATAAAGAAGATATTGCTAAAAGCAACTATTCAACAAAAATTGTCAAGAGTGTTAAACAGGGCGTCGACATAGTAACTGACGAAGCGAAAGAATTTGGAGATGAAGTGAAAGAACAAGTTCAAGAAGAAAGTAAAAAAACTGATGTTGTTACCAAGAAAGCTTCTAAAGATATCAAAAGTAAAGTAGCAGGGAAAATAACAGAAGGTAAAGACAAATTAGCTAAAGATATAAAAGCATCAAAGAGTAAAATTAAAGACGTTAAACCAAAAACTAAAACTGATACAGCTAGCAGAAGCAAGCCATTGGAAGATAAAGTGAAAACAATTAAAACAGTAACTGTTAAAAGTACTAACAAAACTGCGAAAGCAGTCTCTGTAGAGAACATGGAAGAAAAATCTCAAAAAGAGTTTAAAAAAACTGGAGAAACAGGTTTCGTATCTGATATAATTGAAGGAGCTAAACATGCAGTTGATGAAGTAACTAGAGACGTCAAAGAATTCTGGGATGACACAAAAGAAGATGTGAAGCTGGAAAAAGAGCAACCTGAAAATGTTGCCGAAAAAAGTTCGAACGGAAATAAAGACATTCGGAAAAAAATAACCACTAATCCTCCCACTGGTAAAGATAGAATAACAGCAAAAATATCGAAGACATCTAAGGTTATTTCTGATGATTCTGGAGCTGTGAAAAATCAAACGAATAAAAAGTCTACTGAAAAAAGTACAGTAGTAGGAAAAGTTAAGACCACTCAAGAAAAACCTACAAAAGGGGTAGAAAAATCAGAAAAAATGGGTAAAATTGCCATCAAAAAGGTGAGTGATAGTGTTAAGAAACCGAAAAAAACCAATGGAAAAGTAAATAACGAAAATGGAAGAGTCGAAGAAGATAAAATTACAGAAACTGAAATAGCTATTTCTGATTCTATAGAAAAAACAGAAGGTGTAGCAGAGGGAGAAAATATAGAAAAAGCAATGGCAGCTCAAGAAAAAGAAAAAGGAGTATTTTCGTCTGTGGTTCACGGAGTAGAACGACCATCAATAAATACTGTCGGGAATGTTCAAGAATTTTTAGATAATACAAAAAAGGAAGCTACGATAGAAAAAAATCAGGTTGAAAAAGCAGTCAAAAAAAACGAGAAACTCGAAGATAAAATAGGTAATATAGGAATTCCAGAGACTAAAAAAACTGTAAAAGCGACTGATAGTATAGAGAACATGAAAGGTACGGCACAGGACAAACATACTACTGAAAAGAAACCCGTTGGAAAAAAAGTCAGGGCTACGGCTGAAACTGATGCTGATAGAATCGCGGAAACTGGAAGTAAAACAGAGAAAGAAGCTAGAACAGCTAAAGACAAAGGTAAAGGATTTTTCTCCGGTATATTCAGAGGAGTCAAGCATGCAGCGGATGAAGTCGCTGAAGATGTTAAAGAATTCGTTGATGAGACGAAGAAGGAAGCTGAAGAAGAGGGAGAAAAAGCGAAAAATACTGTTAGCGAACTTGTGAATGATGGCAAAGAAAAGGCTGCTGAAAAAATTGCTGCAGGAAAAGAAGCTGTTTCTGAGGCTGCTAAAGCTACTGGAGAAGCAATATCTGAGACTCAAGAAAAAATATCCAAAACTGTCGCAGACACTACTGAAAAAGTTGCCGATGGCATTGAAGATGTCACAAACAAAGTTCACGACAAAGTTGTCGCTGAAAAAGAATCTTTGTCGGACGCTGTGAAAACAGTAGGAGACAATGTAGCGGCAACCACAGTTAAAACCACGAACGCTGTAAAAGAAACGAAAGACGCAGTTGCAAAAGAAATTAAAGAAGACTCACAACTCATCAAAGAGAAAATAAGCGGTGCAGCCGAAACGGTTGTAGACAGTGCCACATCAACCAAGGAAAAAGCAGAGAAAGAAGCTAAGAAAGCTAAAGACAAAGGTAAAGGATTCTTTTCTGGTATATTCAAGGGAGTCAAACATGCAGCGGATGAAGTCGCTGAAGATGTTAAAGAATTCGTTGATGAAACAAAGAAGGAAGCTGAAGAAGAGGAAGAGAAAGCAAAACATGCTGTAAGTGAACTTGTACATGACAGTAAAGAAAAGGCTGCTGACAAGATTGCTACCGGAAAAGAGACTGTTTCTCAAGCTGTTAAAGCTACTGGTGAAGCAATGTCTGATGCTAAAGATAAAACGTCACAAGCTGTCAAAGACACTACTAAACAAGTTGTTGAAAATATCGAAGATGTAACAAACAAAGTTCACGACAAAGTTGTCGCTGAAAAAGAATCTTTGTCTGATGCTGTGAAAACAGTAGGCGACAAAGTAGCAGCAACCACAGTTAAAACCACTGACGCTGTGAAAGAAACAAAAGACGCAGTTGCAAAAGAAATTAAAGAAGACTCACAAGTCATCAAAGAGAAAATAAGCGGTGCAGCTGAAACGGTTGTAGACAGTGTCGCATCAACCAAGGAAAAAGCAGAGAAAGAAGCTAAGAAAGCTAAAGACAAAGGTAAAGGATTCTTCTCTGGTATATTCAAGGGAGTCAAACATGCAGCGGATGAAGTCGCTGAAGATGTTAAAGAATTCGTTGATGAAACCAAGAAGGAAGCTGAAGAAGAGGAAGAGAAAGCGAAACATGCTGTTAGTGAACTTGTACATGACAGTAAAGAAACGGCGGCTGAAAAATTGCTGCCGGAAAAGAAGCAGTTTCTGAGGCTTCTCAAACTACTAGTGAAGCAATATCTAAAGCTAAAGATAAGTCATCACAAGCTGTAAAAGACACTACTAAAAAAGTCGCCGATGGCGCTGAAGATGTTGCAAACAAAGATTACGACAAAGTTGTCGCTGAAAAAGAATCTTTGGCTGACGCTGTGAAAACAGTAGGAGACAAAGTAGCGCCAACCGCAGTTGAGTCTTCTGACGTGTTAAAAGAAAGGAAAGATACAGTTGCAAAAGAAATTAAAGACTCACAAGTCGTCAAAGAGAAAATGAGCAGTGCCGCTGAAACGGTTGTAGACAGTGTCGCATCAACCAAGGAAAAAGCAGAGAAAGAAGCTAAGAAAGCTAAAGACAAAGGTAAAGGATTCTTCTCTGGTATATTCAAGGGAGTCAAACATGCAGCGGATGAAGTCGCTGAAGATATTAAAGAATTCGTTGATGAAACCAAGAAGGAAGCTGAAAAAGAGGAAGAGAAAGCGAAACATGCTGTTAGTGAACTTGTACATGACAGTAAAGAAACGGCGGCTGAAAAAATTGCTGCCGGAAAAGAAGCAGTTTCTGAGGCTTCTCAAACTACTAGTGAAGCAATATCTAAAGCTAAAGATAAGTCATCACAAGCTGTAAAAGACACTACTAAAAAAGTCGCCGATGGCGCTGAAGATGTTGCAAACAAAGATTACGACAAAGTTGTCGCTGAAAAAGAATCTTTGGCTGACGCTGTGAAAACAGTAGGAGACAAAGTAGCGCCAACCGCAGTTGAGTCTTCTGACGTGTTAAAAGAAAGGAAAGATACAGTTGCAAAAGAAATTAAAGACTCACAAGTCGTCAAAGAGAAAATGAGCAGTGCCGCTGAAACGGTTGTAGACAGTGTCGCATCAACCAAGGAAAAAGCAGAGAAAGAAGCTAAGAAAGCTAAAGACAAAGGTAAAGGATTCTTCTCTGGTATATTCAAGGGAGTCAAACATGCAGCGGATGAAGTCGCTGAAGATATTAAAGAATTCGTTGATGAAACCAAGAAGGAAGCTGAAAAAGAGGAAGAGAAAGCGAAACATGCTGTTAGTGAACTTGTACATGACAGTAAAGAAACGGCGGCTGAAAAAATTGCTGCCGGAAAAGAAGCAGTTTCTGAGGCTTCTCAAACTACTAGTGAAGCAATATCTAAAGCTAAAGATAAGTCATCACAAGCTGTAAAAGACACTACTAAAAAAGTCGCCGATGGCGCTGAAGATGTTGCAAACAAAGATTACGACAAAGTTGTCGCTGAAAAAGAATCTTTGGCTGACGCTGTGAAAACAGTAAGAGACGGATTAGCCGCTACCGCAGTTGACACTTCTGACGATTTAAAAGAAACAAAAGACGCAGTTGCAAAAGAAATTAAAGAGGACTCACAAGTCATCAAGAAGAAAATAAGCGGTGCAGCTGAAACGGTTGTAGATAGCGCCGCATTGACCAAGGAACAAGCAGAAAAAGAAGCCAAAAGAGCGAAAGAAAAAGGTAAAGGATTCTTCTCTGGGATATTCAAGGGAGTCAAACATGCAGCAGATGAAGTCGCTGAAGATATTAAAGAATTTGTTGATGAAACAAAGAAAGAAGCTGAAGAAGAGGAAGAGAAAGCGAGACATGCTGTTAGTGAACTTGTACATGACAGTAAAGAAAAGGCTTCTGAAAAAATTGCTGCCGGAAAAGAAGCTGTTTCTCAAGTTGCTAAAGGTACTGGTGAAGCAATATCTAAAGCTACAGATAAAACATCACAAGCTGTCAAAGATACTACTAAAAAAGTTGCCGATGGCGTTGAGGATGTCACAAACAAAGTTCCCGACAAAGTTATCGCTGAAAAAGAATCTTTGTCTGCCACTGTGAAAACAGTAGGAGACAATGCAGCGGCAACCACAGTTAAAACCACGGACGCTGTAAAAGAAACAAAAGACGCAGTTGCAAAAGAAATTAAAGAAGACTCACAACTCATCAAAGAGAAAATAAGCGGTGCAGCCGAAACGGTTGTAGACAGTGCCACATCAACCAAGGAAAAAGCAGAGAAAGAAGCTAAAAAAGCCAAAGATAAAGGTAAAGGATTTTTCTCTGGCATTTTCAAAGGAGTCAAACATGCAGCCGATGAAGTCGCTGACGATGTTAAAGAATTCGTTGACGAGACAAAGAAAGAAGCTGAAGAAGAGGAAGAGAAAGCGAAACATGCTGTTAGTGAACTTGTACATGACAGTAAAGAAAAGGCTGCTGAAAAAATTTCTGTTGGAAAAGAAGCTGTTTCTCAAGCTGCTAAAAGCACTTGTGAAGCAATATCTGAAGCTAAAGATAAAACATCACAAGCTGTCAAAGACACTACTAAACAAGTTGTTGAAAATGTCGAAGATGTTACAAACAAAGTTCACGACAATGTTGCCGCTGAAAAAGAATCTTTGTCTGACGCTGTGAAAACAGTAGGAGACAAAGTAGCAGCAACCACAGTTAAAACCACTGACGCTGTAAAAGAAACGAAAGACGCAGTTGCAAAAGAAATTAAAGAAGACTCACAACTCATCAAAGAGAAAATAAGCGGTGCAGCTGTAACGGTTGTAGATAGCGCCGCATTGACCAAGGAACAAGCAGAAAAAGAAGCCAAAAGAGCGAAAGAAAAAGGTAAAGGATTCTTCTCTGGTATATTTAAGGGAGTAAAACATGCAGCGGATGAAGTCGCTGAAGATGTTAAAGAATTTGTTGATGAGACAAAGAAGGAAGCTGAAGAAGAGGGAGAGAAAGCGAAACATGCTGTTAGTGAACTTGTACATGACAGTAATGAAAAGGCTGCTGAAAAAATTGCTGCCGGAAAAGAAGCTGTTTCTCAAGCTGCTAAAGGTACTGGTGAAGCAATATCTGAAGCTAAAGATAAAACATCCCAAGCTGTCAAAGATACTACTAAAAAAGTTGCCGATGGCGTTGAAGATGTCACAAATAAAGTTCACGACAAAGTTATCGCTGAAAAAGAATCTTTGTCTGCCGCTGTGAAAACAGTAGGAGACAAAGTAGCGGCAACCACAGTTAAAACCACTGACGCTGTAAAAGAAACGAAAGACGCAGTTGCAAAAGAAATTAAAGAAGACTCACAAGTCATCAACGAGAAAATAAGCGGTGCAGCCGAAACGGTTGTAAACAGTGCCACATCATCCAAGGAAAAAGCAGAGAAAGAAGCTAAAAAAGCCAAAGATAAAGGTAAAGGATTTTTCTCTGGGATATTCAAGGGAGCCAAACATGCAGCCGATGAAGTCGCTGACGATGTTAAAGAATTCGTTGACGAGACAAAGAAAGAAGCTGAAGAAGAGGAAGAGAAAGCGAAACATGCTGTTAGTGAACTTGTACATGACAGTAAAGAAAAGGCTGCTGAAAAAATTTCTGTTGGAAAAGAAGCTGTTTCTCAAGCTGCTAAAAGCACTAGTGAAGCAATATCTGAAGCTAAAGATAAAACATCACAAGCTGTCAAAGACACTACTAAACAAGTTGTTGAAAATGTCGAAGATGTTACAAACAAAGTTCACGACAATGTTGCCGCTGAAAAAGAATCTTTGTCTGACGCTGTGAAAACAGTAGGAGACAAAGTAGCAGCAACCACAGTTAAAACCACTGACGCTGTAAAAGAAACGAAAGACGCAGTTGCAAAAGAAATTAAAGAAGACTCACAACTCATCAAAGAGAAAATAAGCGGTGCAGCTGTAACGGTTGTAGATAGCGCCGCATTGACCAAGGAACAAGCAGAAAAAGAAGCCAAAAGAGCGAAAGAAAAAGGTAAAGGATTCTTCTCTGGTATATTTAAGGGAGTAAAACATGCAGCGGATGAAGTCGCTGAAGATGTTAAAGAATTTGTTGATGAGACAAAGAAGGAAGCTGAAGAAGAGGGAGAGAAAGCGAAACATGCTGTTAGTGAACTTGTACATGACAGTAATGAAAAGGCTGCTGAAAAAATTGCTGCCGGAAAAGAAGCTGTTTCTCAAGCTGCTAAAGGTACTGGTGAAGCAATATCTGAAGCTAAAGATAAAACATCCCAAGCTGTCAAAGATACTACTAAAAAGTTGCCGATGGCGTTGAAGATGTCACAAATAAAGTTCACGACAAAGTTATCGCTGAAAAAGAATCTTTGTCTGCCGCTGTGAAAACAGTAGGAGACAAAGTAGCGGCAACCACAGTTAAAACCACTGACGCTGTAAAAGAAACGAAAGACGCAGTTGCAAAAGAAATTAAAGAAGACTCACAAGTCATCAACGAGAAAATAAGCGGTGCAGCCGAAACGGTTGTAAACAGTGCCACATCATCCAAGGAAAAAGCAGAGAAAGAAGCTAAAAAAGCCAAAGATAAAGGTAAAGGATTTTTCTCTGGGATATTCAAGGGAGCCAAACATGCAGCCGATGAAGTCGCTGACGATGTTAAAGAATTCGTTGACGAGACAAAGAAGGAGGCTAAAGAAGAGGAAGAAAAAGCGAAACATGGTATTAGTGAGCTTGTGAATGATGGCAAAGAAAAAGCTGCTGGGACGATTGCTGCCCGAAAAGAAGCTGTGTCCGAAGTTTCTAAAGTTACTGGTGAAGCAATATCTAAAGCTAAAGATAGAACATCCCAAGCTGTCAAAGATACTACTAAACAAGTTGTTGAAAATCTCGAAGATGTTACAAACAAAGTTCACGACAAAGTTGCCGCTGAAAAAGAATCTTTGTCTGACGCTGTGAGAACAGTAGGAGACAAAGTAGCGGCAACCACAGTTAAAACCACTGACGCTGTAAAAGAAACGAAAGACGCAGTTGCAAAAGAAATTAAAGAAGACTCACAACTCATCAAAGAGAAAATAAGCGGTGCAGCTGAAACGGTTGTAGATAGCGCCGCAATGACCAAGGAACAAGCAGAAAAAGAAGCCAAAAGAGCGAAAGAAAAAGGTAAAGGATTCTTCTCTGGTATATTTAAGGGAGTAAAACATGCAGCGGATGAAGTCGCTGAAGATGTTAAAGAATTCGTTGATGAGACAAAGAAGGAAGCTGAAGAAGAGGGAGAGAAAGCGAAACATGCTGTTAGTGAACTTGTACATGACAGTAATGAAAAGGCTGCTGAAAAAATTGCTGCCGGAAAAGAAGCTGTTTCTCAAGCTGCTAAAGGTACTGGTGAAGCAATATCTGAAGCTAAAGATAAAACATCTCAAGCTGTCAAAGATACTACTAAAAAAGTTGCCGATGGCGTTGAAGATGTCACAAATAAAGTTCACGACAAAGTTATCGCTGAAAAAGAATCTTTGTCTGCCGCTGTGAAAACAGTAGGAGACAAAGTAGCGGCAACCACAGTTAAAACCACTGATGCTGTAAAAGAAACGAAAGACGCAGTTGCAAAAGAAATTAAAGACTCACAAGTCGTCAAAGAGAAAATGAGCAGTGCCGCTGAAACGGTTGTAGACAGTGTCGCATCAACCAAGGAAAAAGCAGAGAAAGAAGCTAAGAAAGCTAAAGACAAAGGTAAAGGATTCTTCTCTGGTATATTCAAGGGAGTCAAACATGCAGCGGATGAAGTCGCTGAAGATGTTAAAGAATTTGTTGATGAGACAAAGAAGGAAGCTGAAGAAGAGGGAGAGAAAGCGAAACATGCTGTTAGTGAACTTGTACATGACAGTAATGAAAAGGCTGCTGAAAAAATTGCTGCCGGAAAAGAAGCTGTTTCTCAAGCTGCTAAAGGTACTGGTGAAGCAATATCTGAAGCTAAAGATAAAACATCCCAAGCTGTCAAAGATACTACTAAAAAAGTTGCCGATGGCGTTGAAGATGTCACAAATAAAGTTCACGACAAAGTTATCGCTGAAAAAGAATCTTTGTCTGCCGCTGTGAAAACAGTAGGAGACAAAGTAGCGGCAACCACAGTTAAAACCACTGATGCTGTAAAAGAAACGAAAGACGCAGTTGCAAAAGAAATTAAAGAAGACTCACAAGTCATCAAAGAGAAAATAAGCGGTGCAGCCGAAACGGTTGTAGACAGTGCCACATCATCCAAGGAAAAAGCAGAGAAAGAAGCTAAAAAAGCCAAAGATAAAGGTAAAGGATTTTTCTCTGGGATATTCAAGGGAGCCAAACATGCAGCCGATGAAGTCGCTGACGATGTTCAAGAATTCGTTGACGAGACAAAGAAGGAAGCTGAAGAAGAGGAAGAGAAAGCAAAACATGCTGTAAGTGAACTTGTACATGACAGTAAAGAAAAGGCTGCTGACAAGATTGCTACCGGAAAAGAGACTGTTTCTCAAGCTGTTAAAGCTACTGGTGAAGCAATGTCTGATGCTAAAGATAAAACGTCACAAGCTGTCAAAGACACTACTAAACAAGTTGTTGAAAATATCGAAGATGTAACAATCAAAGTTCACGACAAAGTTGTCGCTGAAAAAGAATCTTTGTCTGATGCTGTGAAAACAGTAGGCGACAAAGTAGCAGCAACCACAGTTAAAACCACTGACGCTGTGAAAGAAACAAAAGACGCAGTTGCAAAAGAAATTAAAGAAGACTCACAAGTCATCAAAGAGAAAATAAGCGGTGCAGCCGAAACGGTTGTAGACTGTGCCACATCAACCAAGGAAAAAGCAGAGAAAGAAGCTAAAAAAGCCAAAGATAAGGGTAAAGGATTTTTCTCTGGGATATTCAAGGGAGTCAAACATGCAGCCGATGACGTCGCTGACGATGTTAAAGAGTTCGTTGACGAGACAAAGAAGGAGGCTAAAGAAGAGGAAGAAAAAGCGAAACATGGTGTTAGTGAGCTTGTGAATGATGGCAAAGAAAAAGCTGCTGGGACGATTGCTGCAGGAAAAGAAGCTGTGTCCGAAGTTTCTAAAGTTACTGGTGAAGCAATATTCGATTCAAAAAACAAAATATCGCAAGCTGAATCGGATATTTCTAAAAATTTCGAAGCTGGTTTTGAGAAAATTACAACTGAGAACGATAAAACTAGTGGTATGTTTTTTGGAATTTTAAAAGGTAACAAGCATGGTTCGAACGTTAAGCATAATGATGTTGACGACTTTTTAAGAGACGCCCAATGTGAAGCTACGGCAGAGAAATCCCGTGCTCATAAAGTTGCTGTAGATCTTGCTACTAGCGTTAAAGATGACATTCATAGTGCGCGAGATGCATCATTAACAGCAAACAAAGCCGCAGTTAGTTCTGATCTTTCCGTAAAAATTATCGAAGAGAAACCCGTATTTGATACCGAAAAACATATAATAGCAGCTGCGAAAACAGCTCATGAAATTGTCGACGATATACCAATGAAAGCAGAAACTTTGAATAAAAAAATTAAAGATAATACCCAGATCGTTGGCGATAACCTTATAGTAACGATTGAAACAACAATTACATCTGCTGAAGTAACTAACAATAAAGCTGAAAAAGATGTTAAGAAAGTTAAAGACAAAAATGGTGGTATGTTCTTTGGTATTTTAAAAAGTCCGAAGCATGCATCTGACTCGGAAAAAGAATTACGATCACATCGAAGACAACAAAACCAAGCGATTAAAGATTTTGCTGGCAAAGCCACAGAAGAAATAGATCAAAACACGATAGAAGAAATTGAAATTATGAAGAAATCAACTACCGAACCGTCAGACGTAAATACCGATGATGTTGAAAAAGACGCTAAAAAAACTAAAGATAAAAGTGTGGGATTTTTTTCGGGAATAATTAAAGGTGCGAAACATATGGTGGACGAAGTAACAGGAGAAGTTAAAGAATTCTGGGATGAAACAAAAGAAGACGAAGAAAAAGCAGAATATGCTCGACGCGAAGCTAAAGAGTCAGAAAAGTCCGCTAAATTAATCAGTGCTAAATCTGGAGATGATCTTGAGGATGAAGAAAATATGAGGCATCAAATGTATTTAAACCTTGAGCAAACTCTACATGATAACGTTGATAGTTCACTTTACCATCCAAAATCTCCAACAAAAGTGACATTGTGTTTAGATAAGAGTGGTTCTGACAGTGAGTCTGTATCTGAATTGGATTCAGCTCATAGTACTATAGACCATGGAACATCTCCGAAGAAATCTTCAAGCAAAGGAAAATCAAAGGGAGTTATTTCAAATATTGTAAAAAGTGCAAAGAACGTATCACACAAAATAACTAAAGAAGTTGATCAGGTTACTGATAATATTAAAGACGCAACAGAAAAGTTCTGGGAGGACACTAAAATTGATTCAAAAGATTCGCATTTATCTGGCAGTTACGACGTTTCTTCCCCGCTCCGCGAGACCGATTCTAAATCAGTTAAAGTGACAGATTTAGAAGATAAGTTAGAGTCGTTTAGTTCATTAGAATTAGCTAGAGAAACAATTCCAAAGGATCATTCAGATATGAGAATAAAGTCTGTGTCGTGCATTCCACAAAAAACTACTAGTACAACAAGAGAAGTAGTTAAAGAAGTTAGGGTAGTTAGAATTGAGGAAAAAACATCGTCCACAGAAAGACTTGATGTATATGATGAAGACTTAGTTAAATTAGGGCACCTCGAGCCTCGCGCAGTGCAATCCGTCACCACAGTCGTAACAAAGTCTGTGCGGACGGCAGCGGCGACCCCGCCACCCAGCCCCGACGAGCTCGGTGACAGTAGCATTAAAGGTATCTTAAAACAATGATTGATTGTATTATATATATTTGATAAAGATATATATATATATACATATATTATATTACATACCCAGCTGTGTGTAACATAAAAAACCTAATTTTCGTTAAACTTTTTTTTTGATGCTTTTAATTATTTTTTAACTCATTCAGATTGATTTTTTTTTTTTTATAAATTTTATAACTATTTCATTTCTACCATAATGAGTTGGGTAGAAACGGCAATTATTAATGATTTTCCGGCAAAAGAAAAAAAAAATTAATCATTCACCGCAATCCATCATGAAATCTTTTTAAAACGCTAATAGCGTAATCTAATTCTAATAATATTTAATTTAATATCGTGAATTGCATAACTAGCCTTTCAGAAAATTTTAACTGAAAAATGATTGAGAAAAAAATTTTTTCTCGACAGAAAAATTTTTCTATCATTTTGCAAGTTAAATCTAACATTGACCGGCTAGTGAATTTTAAAACTCCAAAAGAAAAGTTCATATTTTATTGTGATATAATCCAATTGATTTGCTATTTTAATTTTTTTTTTTTTTTTTTTTTTCCAGTTCTAACAGCAATAATCATTATCATCATAAAAATGATAAATGATTTTTTTATGTTAATTATTTATTTAATTTAACTGCATGTTTTCAGGGAATATTAATTTATTTTTTATTTTACTATTATACTAATTTTACAGAGCTTTATCAACTACTGCACTGTGGTGTCTATGTGGTATCACAATCCAATTAATTCATTAATCATTTTTTTATCATTGTATCCTCATCCCATCATTGTAATACGACCATTGTAAAAAATATCTAATTATTATTTATTTCAAAATAAAACACAAACAAAAATTTTTTAACGCGTGGTACATAAATATTAAATAATTTCATTAACAGGAAAACCATGGTCTAGCGAAGCATGCGAACCAAACGAATATGGCCAGGAAACTTATCATCACTTCATCCTTATTTACCATTGTTTCAATCACTGCTTTAAATGTTCATTTAAAATTGAATCAAGTCATTACTTATCTATATTTGTGGGTTTATTTCAGATATAACTGAGGAAGCTGCCAAACGTGCCCAACTTCTTGCAGAACAGGCCTTAACAGCAGGAAAACCAGGTAATTAAATGAGCTCATAAGATAAAAGTTAAAAAATATATTTTATCTGTTTCATTCGCAATTAATTTTTTATTTAAATAATTTTATTGTGTATTTAAATATGTAATTTATAATAGCTAAACTAGCTGGAAGAAATCAGTACGTTAGAGTAATTTTTACTCTTGTGGTACCCTCGGTCATATTTAGCTTTATCTTCCATAGTTAGCACATGCTGACGCTTTTACTACACAACTAATACTTTACGAATGCGTTTCATTGATCTAACCAATTACTTTTTTCAACTCATAATTATTAATAGCACGAAATTATTTCTTACAATTTGTAAATTTATTTTTTTTTAACAATAGAACAATTAGACTTAGAAAAACTAGACTATAAGAATTATAGATAAAAGCTTTATTCATTAGTTTCAATGAAGTGCATTCAATCAGTTTAGATATTACACTATCTAATAAATGTCTCATTTTCTTT
Organism: Cotesia typhae; assembly: GCF_013202065.1. NCBI lineage: Eukaryota > Metazoa > Arthropoda > Insecta > Hymenoptera > Braconidae > Cotesia > Cotesia typhae. Next base: position 7,079,370 of record NW_027423757.1, on the reverse strand, counting down.
TTCATGAAAAAAAAAAAAAATATGATAAAGTTCATTCATTCATTTCGTGTTGATACCAACTAAAAAGTTTTGTTTGATATTGATTGATCAAGGCTGACCCTATTTTTTTGTTTTTGTGTATTAAAACAAAACAAAATAATAAAATTATTTTTAAAATTATTTGAAAGCCAATTAAGCAAGAAAAAATAAAAAAGTTAATATTTAATATTGAGCTAAAAAGTTAAAAATTTCATTAGTGTGTATCAATGTGCTTTATATATTGCCCTTGTTCCTGTTCTTGTCCGTGTCCTTTTGGATGGGTCAGGGCATGATTCGGCTGAGATTGATGGGACTGTAGAGAGGCATGTTACTACTTCTGCTCCAACAAAGCAACCTGTTCCCGCCCCACGTCACTCTGCTAAGTTATCTATCAGCAAAACAGAGTTAACTCTTGAACTCGACGAGCATCATCAGAAACCCAAGAGCCCAAAATCAAAAATACCAAAGCTAAGTAAAATATCTAGAAATATTTGCGAAGACCAGCTACCTGTTAAGCAACCTCGAGTATCCACTTCTGATTCTACAGAGGCAAATCAAAAAAATATGATTCCAGTTACCGTGGATAAACAAAAATCATTAGAAATAGTTAAAGATAAAGTTGTGGCAACTATCCAAAATTCTATCATAGAGAATCCGTCCATTGCCTCTTACTCTTTTCCTGAAGACATTGTTTACACTAAAACAGTAACAACAGTTGTTAATTTTGAAGTGGATCAAAATAGCATAAAAAAAATATTAAGTACCAATGAATTATCTCAAGTACTAGAGGACGTTTCACAGGACTTCAATAAATTTCCGCAACTCGGTGAAGTCAGCAATTACACTGTAAAGACTTCGAAAGGTTTCGTTAACGAAAGAATACCATTATCCAGATCGAAAGAGGATCAGATGAGCGAGGAAAATGCATCTGGTAGTATAGTAAAAGAAGTAAGGTCAATCAGCACCAAGAGTTCCTGGGAATCATCAACAAGATCTCGTGACGATCACGATAATTGGGAAACTCATTACTCATTGGATACTTCACCAGGTTCATGTGATGCCGGATTCACTAAAAACAGTGACTCGAGGCATGATTTACCAAGCGACAGCGATAGTGAGGGCTCACCACGACAAAGAAGACGTTCAATGAGCAAGAGGCGAACACTTGGCAGCTCCAGTGGCTCTGATGTTGCATTGCACGAAGGTGCAGAGCTCTCCCCTATGGAAGACGACCAAGGTACCTCACTCACAGCTAACAGTTCTAAGTAAGCGATGTAAATATCCTGCTAAAACGACTCACCTTCAGGCCATGTCCAGGCTCCTGGTCCTTAAGCCGCAAATAAATATTTATATTTTAAAAAGCTTCATTCGCTGCCGTCCTAAATATTTTTTTGTTTTGTTATTTTATCTCCCTGTTATTTTGCTTCATTTTTTTCAATCGCTCAACACACAATCGACTGCATGCTTTTTTTTTTTATTTTATTTGCACGGCTCTTGCATGTTTTGAAAATTGCACCTTGATTTTTTTGTGATCATTGCGGTTGTAAAAAAAATTTGGGAAAAAAAACAAAGCTTGTACAGAAGATTTATTTTTATATTATCGCTAGGTGATTTGATTTTATTTTTACAAGGTATAAAAATATGATTTGCTAAGTGATTAATGGCAGCTAGTTGCTTAAAATCCTCAATAAAAGCCATGGAAAGATTTTATATATTTTTTTTTCCGTGCGATAAAAGTTCATTGGGAAAATTACAATCATTCATACGGTTGGTCATTAACTGAATCCTGGGATCAGCAATTATAACTAAAAGTTTTATCGTGATCTCTGTTATTTATGACATCATTTACAGTTTTGATAATGAATCAGATAATTACTTAGCATATATGTTATAATTACCGTGGTAATACCAGAGCAAAATTTTGCACAATTGGCCGAGAGAGTGAAAAGCTGTCCTCTAGGGACTACAAGCGACCTTAAAAGGACCAAGACTAATAAAGACAACTGCATTTGTTGGATAAGTGTGGCAGCCGCTATTTTAATTGGCATATGTGCAATTTATCTAGCCCTGATGGAACCTCAAGTATTCTCACATGTCCTCTCAAATCATGACCCAAGGCAATCTGGGTACGACCAATGATAATTATTTTGTTTTTTAAATTAATAATTACATTAATCATAATATTTATAATTTCAATCAACAAACATGTAATCGAAAGAAGAAATTTTATTCATTAAAAAATATACCTTGATTAAATATATAAATATCAGATTACTATTTTAGATATCCAGATTTTATTTCAAGATATTTTATGATGGTAGGACAGTAAAAAAATACAAGCTTTAGTTTTTCGATATTTTGTTTTTTAAAAAAGCAAATTGCATGACTACTTAGTATGTATACTGGCATGAGTAAAAACAATATAAATATATAATAAAATATCATATAATACATAGAACACTTTGCACTTTTATATTTTTTTTTGCTTCTATAAATTACAAAAGTATGTTATATTTATTTTTAAACAATGATCATCACAAGCAGTAATAGTATTTGTTTTGCATGATATTGTAGTATAGTATTATTATTATTATACGCTAATTATTGATCTCGTTTTTATAATCTCATAACTCTTACGAGACCACTTGATCCTTTGTAGCTCCTGTGAGAACAAATATTTCAAGATAAAGCTAAAGTTTAGAGGGACCAACGTTCACGTTACGGTGGTTTATATGATATAGATAAAATAAAGAATATTATTGAATGAAAGATTCATCAGAATTGTTAGACGAATCGTTATAATAAAATTTATCTATAAATTATTAATATTAAGTTAATTATCATCTGAAAGTAAGTAAGCGTGATAAATTAATTATGATTGCTTCTCAATATAATCATAAATAATATTATAGATTTAATAAATTGAAAAAAAAAATTTTAATGAATAATCTAACATTGATTAACTAAAATCTTATTATTAACCAAACTAAATGTTTTCTTTATAATCAATTAAAAATTAGATTAGATTAAATCAAACACACAACGTAATTATTCGTCTAACAGTATTAATAAACCCATTTTTTTTACCAATCAATTAAAATTCAATATAGTATTTCCATTTTCAAGTAATTAATTACTAAAAAATTGCGTAATGTCTAAAAATTTTAATTCTCTGTTGAATGTTAATTAAAAAAAAAATTATAATTGCCTAATTCATTAATAGATTTAATTTTGAAAAGAAAAAATTGATTGAATAGTAAAGTAATTATAGAAAAAAGTTATATGAATATAGTTAGCTGAGAAAAGTAAAGTTTTCGTTGCCAGAATTTAGTAATGCTGTGAATTTTTTTTTTTTTTTTTATGTGTCTAGTCTTTTTATACCCCTTGTTTGGGCATGATGTAAATTAAAAAAAAAATAATTAACAGAGTAACGTATATTTTATTATTTAATGCGACAATATATGTAAGCGTATAGAAAAGTAAGAGAATATATAAATATTAAAAATTTGATCGAATTTTTCAAAGTAATTTTTAAAATCATAATTATTTAATTTTTTATTTTTTTTTTTTATTTATCTACAGAATCTGACTTTTTACAACATAGTGAACCATCCTACATGGAAACTACCACAACAGAAATCGACCCACTGACCAACGAAAGGTATTAGAATAATTACAATTTTTTTTTTATAGTCTTTAAATATTTAAGGAAATCTAAATACTGATGATAATTAATATTTCTATTGCAGAATAACGAGAACGACACGAGTAATAACCTCATCAACAACGGTGCCTGGAACTGAAGAAATGGTTGGAAATGACGAACTTCGAGAATCAATGCAAAAAGTTGTTGATCAATTTATGACAGAAGAAAGAAGAGCACAGTGAAATTTTTTTTTTCTACAAGATTAGCTAAAAAATCATAAATTAGTATTTTAAAGTTAACTAATGATGAAAAAATTTTAATAATCTTAAATGAAAATATAAATATGAATTTATTCCTCGCTACAAATTCATATTTTTTTTATTGCATATTGCTCTATGTCTAAATTACATAATGAAAACTATACATTAGCTTTGGACCATGTTTTTTCCTTACTCTAAATTTATTTGTTTAATTATTTATATTAGTTTTATCTTGTTTTTTTTTTTTTTTTTTTTTTAACAATTAAATAATTATGAATAGCTAAAGTTAATTCGTTAACCAGCTATCTCAATACCTAGTCGTCACTATGCCAGCCCGTCCACATGAAAAATTAATAAAATTCTTGCTTTCTGACAATTTTTTAAATCATGTTTGCTGTCAGACTCTGGTAAAATATTATTCAAATTATTTATTATAAAAAATAAAACAGAGAAATTATTTTAAAGACCATTTAAGAGTGTTGTAACTCTTCCAATATTAACTTATGATCATGCAATGCTAAATAATCATATATCAATTATTTTAAAAATAAGTAAAATGAGTGATTGATAAATAAATAAAGTAACAATAGAATGTCTAAAAAATATCCACTCCTAGCAGTCACTTAAATAATCGAAATTGAAAATTGATTCATATATCTCTATAATAAGTGCATAAATTGCTTGCTACTAAAAATGCTAATGTTTTTTCTTACTGTTAATAATAAAAATAAATAATAATTAAATGATTCTTGAGCTTCGGCTTTTAGTGACGATATTATAAAAAAAAAAAAAAAAAAAAAAAAAAAATATATATATTTGAATAATGTGCTTCAATATTGTAAAATTAACAAACATAAAGTCGTATAATGAAAATCGTAAATCAATTGATATGATTTTTTTTTTTTTTTTAATATATATCATGTAAAAAAATAAAATTTAAAATTATGCTGTAATATGACGTTAATATTTTTACCAATCATGAATCAATTGTAAATTTAACTTGATCGAATACCCTTTTCGATACATTTTTTTTAATTGTGTATATTATTATGATTATTCTCTTAGCGATATCTATATTACTATTATTATGATTATAATTTAATTAAAGTTAAAAAAATTTATTTACAAATATAATTATTGTATGTATTAATAACTTTTGAAAGCTGTTTTCTTTTGCTAAGAACAGTGTAATTATTAAAAATATGAATCATGGATTGTGGCAATTATTTTTTTCTCTCTTGAATTTTAAATTTATCTACTAATAAATAATAATTTTATTATATAACATATATACATAGAAGCAATTAAATTGAATTAATGTGGTAAAGTAATAGATAAAAAAAAAAAAACATTTGTTTAAATAAATTAATGTTATAAAATTAACGCCAATTTTAAGTAATTATCAATGATTATCCAGATAAAATTTCTTCCTCCAAGTTGTTATAGTATTCATCAGAATTACTAGTTATATCATCTGATTATTAGATTATATTTCATTTTCAGTGCATAATTAAACTATTTAATTACTACAGACTATATATACTTATAAAAGACTTCGAGGAAGTCTTTCGTTGTCTTTATGGTTGAAAAAGTTTAATAGGAGAAATTAAAGCATATTTATATATTTAGATTGAAAAAGGATTTAACGAGGTGAGCTGAAGAAATAATTAGCTAATACAATTGAATTATACATTCTATAAATATAATAACATATTGTACTGATGAAAATATGGCTGCACGTTTAAGATTTATAAATTATTGTACCTACTATACTTGCTTAGAGCCCAAAGTTGACCTAAGGACCAAAGGCACAACCATTTAACTCTATCAAATATGTATATGATATTAATCTGCTTCATCTATTCACCATTAACTAATATAATGTAATTTGCCATTAATGATGATGTTAATACAAGTATTCAAATACTATTTTTATCTACAATTTTATTTAATTAAAAAACTGAATTATTATATATGAAATGGTAATTGTATGCGAATGAATGTTTAACGAATTTAATTATTCTTTTTCTATTGTACTGAATTAAAATATTTTGGATACTAGTATTGACTTAACAAATTATTCGTAACTTTTGTACGGTTCAGTTTAACTTATTTATAAGCAAATAATTCTAACAACCAAAGAACATAAAAAAAAAACTAATACAGCTTCTTTACCTTTCACTACTATTCACGTTTAACAGACATCTTGAGTAAAATGTCATATTGTAAATTGTGATAGAGTTAATAATGAAAGCTTATGATAATAAATAAATAATGTTGGTTATTGACATGTATTAACTTTTTAAATTTTTTATTAATTACTTGTGGTAGATATTTATTTTTTAATTTCTTATTGTTTTTTTTTGCAGATTAATATGGTATTAACTTGACAAGAATTTTGTAATTTTAATTAAAAGATCACAAATATTTCGTTTTCTGTTTTTGTTTTATTGATTACTGACGATTCCTTTACATTCACTTAATAGGTACATAAGTAGGTAAAGGTCAGGTATAAGATGCTCGGCAAGTTTGGTCATAGGTTTGTCAGTAAGCAAGGCGCTCGGCGAGCGTGGTCAATGGTTTTTTGGTAACTGACTTATTCGATTTTTCGTCCAACTATCGTCAGTCAGAGAGTGCAATTTTTAGGAAGGGTATTTTAGCTTTTGGTTGGTGGAAAATAACTAGGGTTGGGGAATTGTTGTTAAATGAGAGGATCCTGGAAAGGGTATTATTTATTTAACGCAGGGTTGTTTAAACGAAGCGTGGGAAGATTCGCTAAGTTGGAAAATAATCTGGTAAACACCTGATAAACAGATGGGTTGTAAAATTTTGTCCGTTTGTGTCGGAGGTTAGTCTCAGTCATTAAAGGGATTATTTTACAATGGCAATTACTTGTGTTGGACTGTCATAAATTTCCGAATTTTAAGTTTTATGACGTCTTTGTGAAAGTCTGTCGAAATATTTTAGAAAACATGAGTATACTTAAAAATACATTACAATTTTCTCTTAACTTATAAAAATTAAAGTACATAACTGAACACTTATTTTCTGTATTATATTTTTTTAAAATTATTATTAGTAGGATGTTTGCATGAAAAAATCACAAATTTCTCTTAAAATTATTCAATAATTCAGAGGGTATTTATAAATAATTACACCTTTTTGGACAATTTTGCTACATATTTAATTTAAAAATTTCTCAAAAATCCCAACTAATCTTAAGTTACATCGAAATTAATTACGATCATCGTTTGCATTTAACAGAATTTTATATATTTCAATAAGTTGAATTAAAAATTTTTTTCGCGTATAAGTCTAAAAAATTAATAATTACTTAAAAAATAACAATCTAACTACGACATTATTAATAATAAATTAAAATCATAATGGAATCAATTAATTGTCATATAAAGTTTCCATATTTTTAATATCCATTTACGAATATTTTTCACAGAAAGATGAAAAAAGTTAAATAATTGTATTTCGAGGTACATGACATCTATAACTCGAGTACGTTTACAGATAAGACGACATTTATGAAAAAGTAAACGAAAAAAATGATAGTTTATTTTATAGATACAATTACTTTTACACCTGGAAGATAAAGATTTACTTGCTTCCTTTTATTTATTTATTTATTTATTTAATTCAATTTTTTGACCTGATTAAATTGTTGAGGTTCAACCGATCTTATCTATTTTTGCAGATTTTATTTCCTACCACTTTTCTTGTTGTTCCTTCATGACTCATCAGATCTGAAATAAAATCGATAAGTATACAGCAATTAAAATACTTTGAACGTTCAACAAATCAATTAAATTATTTCAATTAAATATCAATAATATCTTACATTTTCTACGTCATCTTCATCTGAACTACTAACTTCATCACCGAATTCAATATCTTCATCAAATCCATCTTCCACGAACGTGACGGTGTCATTAATACGAACTAAAAAATAATTAATAACACAATTAATATCAAAGTTTCTAATTAATGATTGTGAAATAAAAGTGAAAGTTTCGCAATAACAATCAAAATAATATATTTTACCAGTTTCTGGGAATTCTCCGTAGGTCTTGAGATTCCTAGCTTCATCTGCGGTATATTTCAAGATAACATCAGCCTTAGCATCTTGGTAATCTCTGAGTCCAATCAATATAATATCACCCTGGTTGATCCAAACTTTTTTACGCAGTTTTCCTCGAATATGACACAGTCGTTTGACTCCATCAAAGCACATAGCTTCGAGTCGGCCGTTCCCAAGCATTTTTGTCACTTGAGCATATTCTAGAAATAAAAAAAAAAATATATCTCAGTTGTATTTACGTTTATCAATGCCCTTGACCAAAAACATATACATATGCTACAATGAATCTTACCTTGTCCGTCTTCTTTGAATACCAACTCTCTTTTCTCTGTTTCATTTTCATTCTTTCCTCTCCTCCTATTTTTTCCTCCCTTTCCTAAAAACACGGTTTAATTAAATATTATTAGAGTTGATGGATAATTAAATTCGATACAATTTGACAAAAAAAAAAATTTACGAAATCAAAATATATTAAAATTGACACCAGACAAAAACTAACCCTATTGTCGCGTCAAAATTTCGATTAAATTATATTTACGGTTTTTTAGAGAAAATAATGAACAATTATTATAAATTTGTATAATTTCATTGCTTACCCTTATTCTTCGGCATGTTGAGATTAAATATGACACCAAATAAATAATTTATTGATAATAACTGTTGCGAATATACAGAGACTATTACCACACCATGCGACTAATCATGAAAGAAGAAAATGGCTCGCCCCTCGAACATTGACCAACTTGAGAAACTACATTGGCCATTCAGATGTCTTAAAATTTTTTCAATACATTTTTTAATTGAATTTCATGCCTTTTTGATAGGAAAAAATTTTTATTTCTCTCGTAATGAAAAAAAAAAATGATATTTTTGATTCATGTAAAAAAAAAATTTGAGTGTGATTGGAAAATTTTAGCATTCATTGTGCGCATGTGCATTAAATTTTTACGTTGTTATGGCAGCAATGCATCATGTAAGTGTGAGTAAAATCTAGAAATAAATGACAACGCCGTTCGGAATATAGTGAGGATTTTTAAATTAATTACACATTTAAATAAATTTGTGATAGTGATCAAATTTTTAACAAAAATTTAAAACAATTATTAAGAAAAAATGAAAATTCTTTATGTATGTTTAATATTAATATAAGAATTAATACTAATATTATTTATAACTGTTTTATATTTTGAAATATGTATGATCATTAAATTTAACTTTTTGTTCGATTATAAAAGTAAATGACTAAAAATATCTAAATAACTAATAATACAAAGTTTGAACTTATAAATCGCAAATTAAATCGAAGTAATCAAATCAAAATTTATCATTAAAATTTTTTTTCTCATAATGGACATTCGAAATTTACTTTATCATTTATCCATATAATCCCGACAACCGGTATTATCTCCCTCCCCCCCGCCCCTGTAACATGAAATCATTTCATCTCTCTTTATGACATTAAATTGTATTTAATACATACACACTGCATAATGCAGTGACACAATATTTTCACTCTATACTACTTATACACCAACGTTACTATCATTATTATCTACATACATGGTACATCAAAAGTTTATCTAATTTTATCAGTGGTTTTTGAAGAATATATAAAAAGAATGGTGCTACATAATGGATAATGAAAAAAGAAAAAAAGAAAATAAAATAAATTAATCCTGCTACAGAATGATTTGGATAAACACAAGATCAAAGTTTTTAAATGTAAAAAAAAAAATGTTTTGTTACTATTTAAGAATAATCTTTAACAGCAATGTTTTTTAGTAAAAAGGTTTGTTATGTCTTGGCGAATTGGAGGTCATTTCGATTTATCTGATTTATTTTTATCTGTAAACACAATTAAAATATTATATATAAATACATATCCAATTAGATTTTTTAAATTGTTTTTTTCAATTGTGCTAGTAATTAATGTCGACATGGTAAAACATATCAAATATTTATTACGACACTTGTGTCATTGGTTATTATTTTTTTTTATACATATATTATTACAAATGTTGCAACCAGACTTTGAGCGTTGACAAAGTATATTTGTTTAATCAATTTTTTTGGTCTTATTAATACATTGATATTGATATTTTTTGCAGAGAGACACGGCATAAGCAACTATTGGCCATGGCAACCACGGCTGACAGTATTACAGTTGCTGATTTTATTTTTTACAATAATTTTGATTCCGCAAACCTAGCTAAGGTTGAACAAGTTAACGCACAAGATATTGTGGATCAAGGTAATTTTTGTGATATTAATATTATGCCTTGTATTAGTTTGTTGACCTCTTTATGCCATAACGATAATATTGATTTTTTTGTTCCAGATGTTGGTGAGGCAATTGTTAATAAATCAAATAAAGTGCCTGAAGATCAGCAACCAGAATACGAATTCAATGTTTGGACCAAACATGATTGTCATGGAACAGAATTCCAGAATAATAACCGCACATGGTTTTATTTTGGTATCAAATCACCTGCTCAAGGTATTGTCGTTAAGTTCAATGTGATAAATCTTAATAGACAATCAAAGATGTTCAGTCAAGGAATGTGTCCAGTTTTTAAAGTCATTCCGGGTCATTCTCATTGGGAGAGAATACGAGATAAACCGACTTATATGGTAAGTAATTTATTTCAATTATCTAAAAATCTAAATTTTAATCCTTTTAATTGTAATTTAAAAATAAAAATACTGATTTGTATAAATGATTTTTTAGATGGACCAAAAAGGCAGTGAATTTACAATCTCATTCATTATTCGCACTCCAGAAAATCCTAAAGCCGTCATGTATGTCGCGTTTACATATCCATTTACATACGCTGATCTTCAACATTATTTAAACAAAATTGATGCTCGAGTATCTAAACAAAATTCATCAAGTACCGATGCTATTTATTATCATCGAGAATGTGCTATTAAATCATTAGAAGATCGCCGACTTGAAGTACTGACAATTAGTTCTTATCACAATATGTCAACGGAAAGAGAAGATAATCTCAAAGGTTTATACCCAGAACCTCATGAAAAAAGGTCATTTAAATTTCGAGGAAAAAGAATTGTTTTTGTTAGTGCACGTGTTCATCCAGGTGAAACCCCGTCCAGCTTTGTGTTCAATGGATTTTTGAATTTTTTACTCAATTTAGAAGATCCAATAGCTGTATTGTTACGCCGTATTTATGTGTTCAAATTAATACCTATGCTTAATCCTGATGGTGTCGCGCGAGGTCACTATCGCATGGATACACGTGGTGTTAATCTTAACAGGGTATATCTTAAGCCTTCATATAAAAATCATCCAACTATTTATGCCGCCAGAAGTCTCATAAGGTTTTACTTTTAATTTTTCTATATTTTATAATAACTAGTACTTAAAAAATTTTAATTATTCATTTTGTTTGTTTTTCTTTTTCGTCAATAAGATATTATCACTACTTTTGTGAAGAAATAGTGGAAATTGATTCGTTTGATGATATGACGTCGGAACTTGATAAAGAGGGAATGGAAATCGTAAATGTAATGACAGTAGACAAACATAATTGCCTTCACCAACCAGACATCAATTGTGAAAGTTCAAAAAAAGATATCGAACTGATAAAGCCAAGTGTGTATTAATTTTTGTTTTTCTTAATTATAATTGAACTTACGAATTAATGTTAATATTTAAACATAGGTAAAGAAGAATTAACTGAATCTCAAAATAAAATATCAACAGCAGAAGGGGCTGACGAAACAAGTTATAAAAATGTTTGCACTATCGGTAATCCTCCAAGAAGTTCAGAAGATTCTGGGTTATTTTTATACGTTGATCTTCATGGCCATGCTTCTAAAAAGGGTATATTTATGTACGGAAATTATTTTGATGATCCTGATGACACGATAATGTGTATGTTATTGCCAAAATTAATGTCAATTAATAATGCAAACTTTCATTTTACATCGTGTAATTTTACGGAAAAAAATATGTATCTTATGTAGGTATTTTATTAATTATTTAAAAATTATATATTACGCACTGCTGTATTATAATTTTGGTTTCAACAGTGACAAAAGGGACGGAATGTCTCGTGAAGGATCAGGTAGAGTTGCTGTTTATAAAATGACCGGCTTAGTGCGTAGTTATACATTAGAATGTAATTACAATTCTGGCCGATTAGTCAATACTATACCTGCGAGAATACGTGACCTAGCATTTAAATCAACGGGACACATGTTTATGCCTCCAAAATATACACCTACTGTGTTTGAAGAGGTACTTAGTTATTTAATATTTTTTTTAATTCAAATGTATCTCTAACAATAATAATAATAATAATTAATTATCTAGGTTGGAGCAGCATTAGGTCCGTCGATATTGGACCTAACAAATAGCAATCCTAATAGTCGTTTGCCAAATAGTCAATATCGATCGTTAAGAGGAGTAAAATCATATTTGAAGTTAACTTATGTCAATAATCTTACCAGTGCTATCAACAAACCACGATCGAAGGTAAATGAAAACTCAGAAAATCTCATCAATATTGAAATAAGACAGTGTAGTCTGTCTTGAACACTATAATCATCATTATCATAATTCTTGACACTTTTTAATGTTGACTTTGCTACGCTTTTTCTTTTTTATTTAATTTCACATTAATAATGAAAATTTGTAATTTTTTAGCATAACTCAACCAATTTGAGTGACATTTTTTTTATATTATTTTTTAAAAATATGAAAATACTTTTTTTGCTCGACGGGCAGAAAGCGTCAAATTTCGGCCCGCTGTGCTAAACGAAATTGCCACTTTCTGCCTTTGTCGATCAAAAAAATAGCATACACTCCTCGGGAAGTAAATAAGAAAGCCTCAGATCACATGTTTGTTGACCTCGGCTTCGCCTCGGCCAACAATTACATGTGATCTGAGACATTTCTTACTTTACTTCCCTCGGTGTCTAATATACTATCTAAGGACAAAATTTTTTTTTTTTTTTTTTCATTACTGAAAAACTAAGTAGAATGACTGTGCACTAATTAATTTAATAATTTTTTAACTTTTTTTTTTAAAACGATAAAAATACATGTTTATAGAAATAGTACTTGTATAATTTTTAAATATTTGTAGGTAGATTAATGAATCCACTGACGACTTTATATATATAATTGTTTACACCATAAAAGTATTCACTAAAAATGTGCTTTAGAAAATGAATATTGAAATCATCATGGTAAATTAAATGAATTGTTATTGTAAATAATTAGATAGTTTCGGGTTGTGATTAATAGATTATTCTGTTATGTGATGAATAAATTTATGGAATAAGTAGTAGATGATTAATAACGAAAAAAATAAATAAAGTCCCTGATGGTCTGATCTATTTAAGTTTTTATAAGCTATAATGATTTTAATAATCATAATATTTATTTAAATCTTATGTCCACCAAAAAAATGACTGATTAATTTATCTATAAATTTCTATAATTTATCTCAATATTACCTATTTTACTCCGATTTGTGTAAAGAAAAAAAATGCGTATCTTTTAAAATCAAAGAAACTTCCCACGTTATCGTATAAAAAATTTATTTAAAAATATTTATGTAAAAATATCTGAAAAAATATATATATATATATATATATATATATATATATATATATATATATATATATATATCTGTGTTAATAAAATTCAAAGTCTTTTGGCACAAAATTTATTCACTTTTTTTTTTCTTTTTTATTTTAGTTTTATTATTGTTTTAATGTTAATTTATCATTCGCTCCAGCTTTATATCCAAGTCATTATCCTTATTAATGAAACGTACAGTTATGCTTGATACAATTTATATGATGTTTTAATTTCAATATTAAGTAGCAAATAGATCATAGAAATCATTCGGTAAGTCATTCTTCATGAATATTATTGTTTTACCAAAAATAATGAAACATTAATGGTAAAAGTGTAAAAGGCTTTGAATAGAACAAGAGTTCAAAAATGATTAATAATTTATTATTGTACAGCATCAATCAATTCACGAAAATGCGCTGAAGGATACGTGTATTGAGAACGTTATAACAACTGTGAATAATTTGCCATTGGAAGAAGTATCAAATAATAGTGATAAAGACGACACAGCTAGTCCAGTAAAATCACAAATCGTTCGGAGAACATCATCTCTGTGCAGTACAGTAAAACGAATCAAAAGTGGAAAGCGAAGTGCCCGTCAACTGCCAACAACAAATCGTAAGTCTCTGAAGAATCAACGTCGAATAATGAATAATCTCGAAAATGGTCAGATGATTTCTAAAATCAGATCATCACGCCTTGGTGTGAAGACTGCCGCTCTTAAGCCATCAGTCGGACGTCGTCTTCTAGCGGACAAAAGTCATCTTCAAAAAATCATCAAGCATCCCACTGATAAAGAAATAATTACTGAGCAAACATCAATAATCAGAAATGGTACAAAACGACTTAAAATTTTAAAAATCCGATCAGAAATGGGGGAATCGTCCAAGTCAACGTCATCGCCACCGCCAGTCCCGTCATCATTATCATCAACTAGTGAGAACTCAACATCTAAATCAAAAAGAGTCGGCTTTACTCGTGATAAAAGAACGAAAGGAAAGTTCTCGCGTTTAAGAAAATCCGAACAAGTTAAACCACGCAAATCGTCTTCCGTTAAGCTTATAAATAAATTTTAGACGTTCGCGTGTGTTTATGAAAATTTTATAATGATAATTATTTATTTATTATTTTTTTAAAACAATTATATAATTTCTATAGATTGCTTTTATATTAGATTCAACTTTTTAGATTTTATAAGTTTAGAATTTTTTTCTTAAAAATTTCATTAAAAATCATATCTCCAAGTATTAAAAAATAAAGAAGATAATTAATTCTGTGATACGTATTTTAACCGTGATTTATTATTGATATTCTTTTATCAATTAATTAATTAATTAATTAGTTAACTAAAGCTCAGGAAGCCCACTCTTTACTTATTATTGTTATGTGTTAGATATATGTTTACTGACAAAGTTATTAACAAAATTCATCATTGAAAATATATTATTTTATTTTAAAAATTATATATTAATTAAGTTATAATAATTACTTATATAAACTTTAATTTTTATAAGGCGACACGTGTGAAATGCACTATAAATTTACTCAAGATATAAACCATTCATTCACTCAAGTATTGATATTATTTAATACTGAAGTTAGCGATCAGCAGTCAATTTTACAAATTTTTTTAACAAATTAATTGCAATAAAAAATGCTTCGAAAAATTTCCATTTGTAATTTTTATTAATTTTCATATGTGAAACTTTTTAATAATTTAATTGCTATGAAATTATGACATCAAAGTTGGCTGTCACTTGATAATTTTTTAATTTTCTTTAACAAAAACATTTGTTCTAAAAAATTATTTAAAAAAAAAAAAAGTATTTTTAATTTATTAAAATTTCAACAAGTCCATTTTTTCAATAATTTTTTTTTTTGCTGTAATTTATTTGTTAAAGAAAATTAAAAAAATTGTGAAGTGACAGCTAAATTTAATGACATAAAATTCCAAAAAAATTTTTAATATGTCAACTTCAGTGTTATGATATCATATATAATATTTAATAATTAATAAATAAAAATGATTTATATGAATATATATATATATATATATATATATATATATATATATATATATATATATATATATATATATATATATATATATATATATATATATATAAAAAAAAATCTGTACTGATCTTTTACAACTCATATAAACAATAATAAAAGCCATACATCACCCTAATTTGTGTTTCATCTTTCAAAAACGAAGAAAGTAAAAAATATTAAAAGTGTGTTAATGATATCTATTTGTAACTGAGTCATACATCACAAAAGATTACCAGTAATAATATAACGGAGCATTAATTGAAAAAAAAAATTGTGTGTGCATGTCAAATACATCTGCTCAAAAATATATAGATATAGGTATGTACACAATAAAAAAAAAAATAATGTAATAGTAAAGCTGAGTAAAGGAGACGAGGAAGAAAAATAGTAGTTGTGAAAGAAAAGAGTATGGTAGGAGAAATTAAGGCCTCTACTCCACAGGGCGATGCCTTGACGTCACCAGGCAAATTAAAGCAACTACCAGTCAGGTTTGTTGCTTGTAAAAACTCGTACGGTACGCTTAGTAATTCAAGTTGTATCAGAGAAAGAGCCCACGCCAGGTAGAGGTAGAATAATCAGATAGTAAAATAAACGGTAGATCAGCATATACTATACAGTGAAAAATTCAAACGAGTTCTGCATCAACTGCATTTATATTTTAGTACTAATTTTTTATTGTATACCTGAGTGTTGTGACCTGAAGCAGGTTTACCTGCATGTCAATTCTATCATCCTACTAACACTACTGTATGTCAAGGGACTTTGAGGCACAAGAAAGAAAATTTCATTGAGAAGATGGGTACCAGGGGCGTTATCCAATGGTCCATAGCATTTATCGGCCTGTTAGTTGTTTTTATAGTACCAGGTAAGCCATTGTTTGATTATATAATTCAACTGGTAAAAGTCATTTGTATCGAAGCGTCACTTGGGTGCGGTCGATACTATATATCAATGTTTTTATTAATTATTATTTTCAGGTAATTAAATCTCAATGTTGTTGTAAAACTTTAATTTTTACGCACAATTGTGTAATTTATAAAGTTTTTAAAACGAAAAATATATAAACCTCATTTTTTAATTTAAAACTTTTATTTTAATTTATTTTTAAGTTTATTATTGTTTTATTTTTCTTTTATTTTTGTTTTTATTAGCTAATGGAATTTCATGTTATCAATGTACTAGTACAAATAGTTCAAGTCCTTTTCAATGTAGCGAAAATTTGTCAAGTGATACTGATTTAAAAGCAACACCATGTAGTGATGTTTATGGAGCTAAATTTTGTCTGAAACATGTTGGACGATTTGAGGGTAAATTATCAAAATAAAAACAATTAACAATAATTAGAAAAAAAAAATTAACCATATTAAAACCGTATCTGACAAAAATTGGTTAAAATAAGAAAGTGCAGATACTTTATTTCTTCAATTGCTTAATACCATCAATGAGTCATCATATCACATTAATTTATCATTTCATCAAATCACCTTTCTATCCATCATAAAAAGCCAAATTCAATTTTGTAATATCTATTCTTCTGAACTTGGAGGTTTTTTCTTCTTACATTACATTGATATTTTTAAATTTAATCATAGATTCAATTAATAATACTAATAATCACAATAATAATTAGCTGTCGTAATTAATCCTTAAGCATATTACTAACATAATGGAATTTATTTTTTAAATTTAATTAATCGAGTACTGGGAATCAAATGCTATCAGTGTACAACGGAGGAAAACTGGAAATGTGGTGATCATGCTTTAGTGGTGGAAGCAATGACACTTAAAAGCTGCGATTTTGTTGATAATGCCCAGCATTGTGTCACAACCGTTGGGCGATATGGAGGTTCTTAATTCATTAACACTTACATCTTTTATTTTTCATAATTATTTAACACATAAAAATCTCAGAAATCACATTCATATTAAAAAGAAAAAAATTATTCAGAATTTGTTAGAATTATTTAAATATAATGCAAGATATCCATTATCGGTTTATTTATTAATTTTTTTTTTATATTTAATTATCTTTTTTTTTATTAATTATTGTATTATTATCTCTTTCTGATATTTGTGTATTTGCAAATTAATTAATTAATTAAAAAAATGTTATTAAATAAATAAGATATATTTTATTTGTGGTGATTTTGATATCAACATAATTAATTACCAAAAGTCATTGACTTTATTATAATTACTTGACCTTGTTTGTCTAAAAATCAAAAAAATTCATGTAATTAATTTTGTACTTGATTTTATGTTTTGATAATTACGTAACATTACATTTGAAATTTAAATGTATTTTATTTATGAAATAAACTCTTCAACGATTTAAATATTGAACTTGAATTATAAAAGATTTGAAAGTTAAGTATAGTTCATGAATTTATCAAAAAATAAAGGCTATTCAGTTTTTATTAGTTACAATAGACATTTCAAAATTTTTTAAGTATTGATTATCTATCAATAAGTGAAATTTTTAACGCCATACGAGATATTGAAATCTAATACTTTCGATTACATCAATGACAAAATTTTTTTTTATTTTCAACAAGAAAAAAGTATCGCTTTTAATGAATAATTTTTTTCTCCAGCTTATTTCTATTAATTGATTGTACTCCTTTGCTTGCTTATTTTATTTACTGGATAGAAGAATATTTCTTGATAAATAATATATTTACATGTTAATATTAGGTGGGGTCGGAACCAAGCGTATGTGTTCGTCAGTTAATTTGGGAAACACGTGCAGCTATGATCTTGGTCAGCCTGGTGATACATTGAAGTATCGCACCTGTGTATACACATGCTCTACTGATGGATGTAATCCAGCTTCAACACATTTACCAAACGTAATTACAATCGTTGCTTTAACTTTAGCTATAATCTACTTTTTTCGGAGATAAAAATGAGTCTAACTCGTAAAAAATAATATTAATTTAATTATCTTTTTGTATAAAAATTTTAACATCTCGCAAACGTTCCGTCCACTGTGAGCCAAATAATCTGAGACATAGTCTTAGTTTTATAATTTGTTTTTTTTTCCTTTTTTTAAGAAAATTTGTGCCTAACGTCTTTTTATAAATATTGAATAGGAATCATATACTTAGTATATTGATAGATCCGTAATAATGAACAAAATTTATTAATTACTATTGTAATTAATAAGTTATGATAAACTAATTAGATGTTTACGTTAAAAATAAAATAAAATAACATAGCTAATAAGTCATAGGCTATAAAAATACTTGAAATGATTCCGTCCAATGCTCAGATTATTTATTAGTAAATAATCTAAAAGTTATTGAATCACATTTATACGTCCTTTTTTATGAATAAATATTAAGTGTTTAATATTGTACAATAAATATTTATTACTGTGATGATTGTGTTGATTTATTTTTTATAAACCGACAATTTATTGTATGATTGTTGAGATTTTACAATAGTTTTTCAAGGATTATAAAGAAAATCAAAGAAAAATATTTGATAAAATTAATTTTATCAATTTTACTCAATTCCGTTTGAAAACAACTATACTTACTTTGAAAAGTAACAGGTGTACGATAGTTTTTGATATTTTTTAAATTACAACATTAAATTATTATCAGTATTATAATTATTAAAGCAGTTTATGACTGAAATATTTTCTTCAAGGGTCAGTTGTGTCAGTCTCTAAAAAATGTTAAAAATTTTTTATTATTGCGCAGTAGTATTTATTAAGATATGAATCATGGATCATGATTCGTGGTTTGAGAAGAAGTTATCTCATTGTATTATATTACGCATTGAAATTTGTGTTGCGGTATTTTCTGGGGCCAAATATTAATGGGCCTCATTAAGACCTTGCTTGACTGTCATTAATCAACCGGAAGTCATACTTCTTGGACTGTCGTCTGTGTACACCTGGGATTGATCCATGATGTAGTTAGATATCGCAATAATGAAATGACTGATAGTCTTCTTGCGTTGATTTTTGGAACGACTATTTACGAATTACTATTAAAAAATTATTTAAAATTCGTTCAATACATGTTAAAAATATAAATAAAGGTTAATAAGGTATTAATTTGACTCCATTTGATTTTATAATAATAATTATCTCTAAAAAATTATCCATTTTTATTCAATTAAGCTACAAATTATAAAATGCTTGACAATAACCCATATAATGTTTATCATTTGTATGTTAATGAATGAATATGTATTATCATTGCACACTTCTAATATGCATTGAGTGCGCTTCACGCTAGCTTAAAAAGTAAGAAAATTTTCTAGTATAAATGTCGATTATTTGTAAAGTATTTAAAATCATTTCTAAGTTTATGTATTTTCTTTGGCATTTTGTAATCTATCTTATCCCTAAGGTATCTGTTTTACAAATATATTGTTTGTTTATTGTAATTTTAATTCATTTAATTTCATATATGAGTACTTTCTACCACGTTTATAGTTTAAAAGATTTTTCCAAATGATATTTTTCTATCGACTATTGCACTTTTTTTTTTTTATAATAATTTATATATGACATGATATAAAAAAAGCAACTTTACATATAATAGCATTAATAACAAATTTTAATTGGCAATTATGTGCGCTAAGTGTTTAGTATAACTTTTTAAAAACTTTTTAAAAATCGTTTTTAATCGCAGCTACGTACATATTTTTTTTTTTTCGTTATAATGAATAAATCGATGATTACATTTTATTTTAGACACATAAAATTTTTATTTCAGTAAAAAGGCGGCAGTTTTTATATTTAGTTATTATCAAGGCACGCTATAGATGTGTATTAAATATGACAGCGTAATTCATTTTTTATCAAAAAAATTCATAATTAAAATAACTACATCAAATGCGAAACCACTTTGTGCAATTTGATTATTTTCATAACTCTCAGAATCTATGAATACTAAAAATAAATTGGACCTTGGGGTTAATTTTTAAAAATAATAATAAGACTATAAGAGGTATGAAAAAATACATATAAATATTGTGATATCATACAAAATTAGTACAATAATAAATTACTAGGATGAATTTTTGTTAAGTAATTGCAAATACTTCGTTTTCAATTATTATCAAGATAACATTTTTTTCTTCAATGATTTTGATCGCTTTAAACCAAAAATAAATCATTAATTTTCAAGTATAATTGTCTAAGAAAAAAAATACATCACTATTATCAAAAAATAAAATAATATTTATTAATTATAATACTTATTGTTGGGGAAAAAAAAAAAATTAAATTTATAAAAAATATAAATTAAAAAAAAAATAATTTTTTTTTTTACTGAAATTACCCATTTCAATCAATGATATGCATAAATAAATAACGAATATAAATTCATCAATAATTAATTACAATTTATATATAAACGAAAAAAATACTAATACAATAAAACAAGAGAACAAACAGAAAAATTAAGGAATGAATCACAGAGAATCTAAGGTTGGAAACCTTTTAGATTACCACTCTAAAAACAATATATAATATAGCAGATAAATTTACCACAAAGAAATACTTTGTTTCTTCTATTTGTATAAGCGACAAAAACCAAGAAGAATAGTTCTATTCACTCTATCAGTATTGTTTAAGACATTAATTGTTTTTTGCTATCTTTATGATGTGAAGCTTTGTACTGAAACTCTTAATATATAAATTTTTTATAATTCATTGTAGCTTCAAGCAGTTGATAAATAAACATTATTTTCTCCACTCTCTGCAGCGATTAAACATAAATTTTGTGTCTTCGAACAATAAATCGTTATATAAATAGTTATTTATATATAAGTATAAAAATAAATTGCTTCAGTGATTCTGCAATTTTCTTAGCTGCTCTTCAAGTTCTTTGACACGCAGTTGACTGTTAGCTAATTGTCGCTTTACCAATCGCAATTCATCCATTTGTCGTACATAAGCTAATCGGAGCTCAGCTTCATTATTCGGCACATCGACAGACTCAGAAATTTTGTTGTCCGATGAATTATTGTTCTGTACAGAAACATATTTATATCGATTTCAATTAATAACATCGTAACAATGATAATTGTACTATTTAAAGTTAACTTTCATTTCATTCACATATAATTAATATGTACATGCTTTAATAAGTAATCAGATAGTAAATTAAAGCGTTATAATTGACAACTTATATAAAATGAAAATGGTTCATCTTTTTTTACCATGCTCTGATTGTTAATAATGAAGTTGTTAATCACAATGATGCTCCAGCGATGATTTAAAGTCGTTAGATGACAATTACAACAATTAATTGTTATCGAATCAATTAATTCAACTTTTAGATGACAATGAAAATAAAAAAAAGAATCTTTGACAATTAACCTACCTTGTAACAATTCGTATAGGCTCCAAACTTGCTAACGAGCTCATAGAATTCGGTGCTACATCTCGGTGTCTGAACCATGCAAAGTGTTAGTATTATACACATTCCGATAAATAAATAAACAAACATTTAAACAGACTCAAATTTCTCGATAATAAACGGATCTGAGAAATTCTATTCAAGTAAAGAATTTATATTATTTTAATTACTCACTCAATTTAAGTATATGCTATAAAGATGTTTGTATATTTAAAAAAATAAATAAACCAGCATAAAATACAATAAACTTTATCGATAGCAACTTGAGCTTTGTTTTAAAAGAAATTGTAATAATATTAAAAAACAAAAAAATTTTATACGCACATTCATTGTGTTGAGCTGTTTTAAAAATAAATTCACTTTAATAATAGCTGAATAATTTAAACAAAAGCTTAGTTACAATCGTAAAGAGAAGCCAACTATGTTACAGTTCAACAGACAAACAACTAATGCATAATACATAGAGTAAAACAATGCGAACGAATGCACAATTAAATTTCTCACCTGAATAGTCACATGACCAAATCTCTGTTGCAGCTGATGAATTTTTGTGCTCTGATTACTTGATGTTTTCTGACTTTTCTCGGAAATATCAAGATCTATTGATCTGTAGTCAGGTATTGTTTCCGTGGATAAAAATGCAAATTTTTTTTTCGTGTTAGTATCTGTCGCTGGTGTCAATTGAGCTGGTTTATAAACACGCGGTTTATGAGTTGTGATACCTCCGCCAGTTTTTAGTGATATTAAAATAGGTGGACTGTTCATTCCGCTGATCCAATCTTTTGCTGACAAACTGGGAGTTGTTCCAACTGTATCGGGGTACAGGTCTTCTTGAAATTGATCGCTCTAATATAATAGATTTAAAAGAGATTAGATATCACAATATAGTAGCTAATAATGTCTCAACTCTCTATTGATCTTTTAATACATACTTTTCTCGGTACTATCATTGAAATCGGTTCGCACATACCACGAGTAGCGTGTAACTTAAAAAACCTGAATACTTCACACGTGGATGTGTTAATACCTCGCTTTGGCATTACGCCCAGTCCTCGCTGAGGATTACCCGATATAAATTGACTCAAGTAATGTAACCAAGGGGCTTCATTTACAACTTCGTAGTATCTTATGTTACCGTCTCCCTAAAGTAAATAAAGTATATAATATTTATTTTATTTTAATGCAATAAGCGTAATAGTATCATGAGATTATTTTTCTTGTCTATTATTTCATTGTTTTTTTTTTTTTTCCTTTTTACCTTGCCAGCAAGATAAACCATATTAGTATCGTTATCACAAAATGGGAATACGATTCCACTTGATGAATCTATCGTTTCACATGTAAGCGGACTTGACAAATCATGCTGACTCCAAACGGCGTACTGACGATCAGAGTGTCTACTGAATCCAGTTGTCAAAAGACGTCCAGAACCGCCAAGAAATACAACTTTACTTGCTTTTGTTCCTGCATGACATATTCCTTCCTAATACAGAATTTTTGAATTAACACAAAAGCGATACATTACTATTAATTAATTAATTAATTAATCAATGTACGTACGGAAATAACAATGCCGGAACGTGGTTCAAAAACTCGCAACTTTTTGTCTTTACAAGTAGTAGCTAATAAACTACCATCCCTATTCAAGGACATACTGTAAATAACATCTGGATGGCGATCAATAATATTTATTGCTTCTCCGCGGTTGATATCCCATACAATGACAAGGTGATCGAACCCGGCGCTAAATAGAATATTGTCAGCGACTGGATGCCATTCGATGTAGGCCACACGACGCTTGTGACCCTGTAGTTCAACTAGCCACTCATTGAGATTCCTTGAAAGACCACCGTCAGGTATATGCCATAGCTTGACCTAAAAGAAAAAAAAATAAGCGAATGTACTGTCATGCGACAAAATAAAGTAATAAATATAAATTATAATAATTAAATTTGAAAAAAAAATATCTTACCGTACAATCATCGGAACATGATGCGATGACATTATCATTAAATGGATTCCACTTAATATCCAAAACAGGACCTGTATGTCCAGTTACTCTATTTGCATTAAAATCCAATCGTCCTGTCTATAATCATTAATCATAATTAATTAGATAAAAATTAAAAATTTTAATGTATGAATTATAAATAATTGAGAGAGAATTTCGGTTGGGTCAAGTGAATTAATTATCTTGTTGTTACACTCGTCTTTTCACGCAATGATCATGTCTCTGAATGAAAGTAGATTAAAATTGTAAATATAATAGCATCTAAAGAGAGCGAGCGAGCGAGAGAGGGAGAGAGAGAGAGAGAGAGAAAATACACTGTAATGATCGTAGTAAATTTAAGAGAGCCGATTAGCATCGCGAAATAGCCAGTGAAAGTACGAGAGTTAGTCTTTGGGCAAATACTGTACAGCATAGCGCATCTTTTCTTCTTCTACTCGACTCAACTCGTAACCATTAACGCTTTTCCACACATATTTATATTACCACCATTTACCATCTATTACATATGTGTACATGGTGCTATATACAAGGTCATGAACGTTTGTATATAAATGATTCATGTACGTATACTAATGCTACTTAAATAATTCAATGCATGAGTTTCAACAGCCAACGTGTTATATATCATTTCATCTCTTTTACTCACATTCTCATCTCATTTAAAACTAGAATTTATTTTCGAACGCAAAAGAGCGTTTCGGCACTTCCGCTTAATATAAAAACGTGTATATATTTTTACAAGGATTTAAGGCTTAAAAATAACGGTCAAGTTGTTTAAATTAATTTTTTTTTTTCTCATTAATACTCACATTGTCAAGAGGAATTACAAGAAATGCACCACCACCAGCTACTTCTGTGACAATAGCCAGGAATTTTGGATTGACTGCACAAAATTGTGAGTCATGAGCATTTTTAGTGATTTTTATATTGTCGTAGCATTTATCCCGCTTCGCCGGTAGGCCATACACATGTCGGAATTTGCTACTCCGTACTCCGCGGAACCATGACTGTAGAAAAAAGTAATTAATTACCATTATTATTCATTTTGTCTATTTTTAAAAAGTCTACATCTCTAATTAATATTCTTTTTTAGTTTTCTGTTGTCACATGAACGTATCAACGTTTCGATTATTGGATTCTACCAAGCGAAACTTTCGTAAGTGAATTTGCTGAATCAAAAAAATTTCAAGTCACGCTATAATTTCTGTTTTCTTTTCTCCAAAGATTTTTTTTTCCGTTACAGAAATATTAATACTTAAATGTTTATGCACCATAGTTACTCGGCTTTATTGATTAGAAATAAGCAAAGGAAAAACTT
Organism: Cotesia typhae; assembly: GCF_013202065.1. Lineage (NCBI taxonomy): Eukaryota > Metazoa > Arthropoda > Insecta > Hymenoptera > Braconidae > Cotesia > Cotesia typhae. The sequence continues at coordinate 7,053,981 of NW_027423757.1, read as the reverse complement.
TTAATTTAACTTATTTTTAATATGGATTATAAATATATTTACTACCTACAGTAAAAATAAAAATAATTAAAAATAAATAAATAAAAAAAATAAAAATTGAAACAAAAATTTCTTACCTGTTTATCATTAGTCATATTGATAAATCTTAATAAAATTCAAAGTGCTCAACGTTCATGTGTATTCGACAATTCATACAGTGGGCTTTCCAATATTCAAGCTCAATGCCCATGCAAAATAAAATTTGTACAAAGTAGAAGTACAGAACAGACCAACTAGTACACAGCAGACAAAATTTTCTGTAGATTTTCTGTTTAGTTTTTTAATTGTACTCTAAGGGTAGACACTTGACCTCTTTACTGAAATTAAGTAAGAAAAAAAAAACACTAACTACAAAATCATAAAAATAATCAAACAATAAATAATAAAAATAAATAAATAATTAATGTGAAATGATAGAATGAATACTAATAAAATGAGGAACTTGATGAATTATGGATTAATATGATGGAATGTGAACTAAAACGCACTATAATTCAAGGCTTGTGAACAACTCCTCTGATGAAGATGTACATCAAGCAAGCGGTCGGCTGTTACTGAACATTACCAGGGAACGGAACGTCAGCGGTTGTAGACTCCCTTCTTCATGCATTATCGTACATACTCTACTGCTTATGCTATGTACTATCATATACTCGTAATAGCTAGTTTTGCTTTGTACTTTATACATTAACTGCACTAACTAAATATCATACTATTATATGCACATTGATATCAATAATACACGTGAGTATATAATAGAATATTTAGCCTCGGTACATATAACACGTACATTCAAACGTAAATGTTTAAAAAAAGAAAAGCTTTTATTACATTTCCGGATAATTAAATATTAAATTTTTATCAATATTTTCAATACGCTCTTTTTTATTTTTTATTGAAATTTAATAAAATAATTTATTAATTATTCACTTAAAGTTGCAATTAAATTTATCAATTAATTACAGAACTATTAATTAGACAGAAAGAGATTATTCATAGATTTACTATGGTAATAAATTTATAAAGCAGATTTAACGTCTGAAATCGATAAATAAATGAGCAAACAAATAAAAATAAACATTTGTCGTATCGATTTCACTAAGAGAAAATGTCATCGTTTACTTTACAAACTTGTTTAGAAGAATGAAGAAGAGAAAGAGAAAATTTAGAAAAAAAAAATTAGTAAATAATAGATAAATAAAAAGCTATGAAATGAAATTAACCAATGGAAAACGTGTGTCTCTGCTGATTTATTAGATATTACATATTTTCAAAGAAAACAAGAAAATTGAAAGCGTACATAAGCTTTCGCTTTATTGCTGTTACATTGTTTAAGTTAAATACTTAACTAGTCAATTTAGAAAATTTTATTTTTTATTATGAAAGCAAATTTATTTACTAGTTTTTTTTTTTTTTTTTTTTTAATTTTTTCTTATGAATTATAAAAATTAATAAATAGTGATGAGCTATTCAGTAAGTAAGTATGCATGATCATCGATCACTCTCAAGAGTTTAATAGCTTTTTTATCGTGTGTTGATTATTTGATATGTTGGTTGATTAACTCATCGTAAAATGAACCACGAGCCCAGGAAAATAACGCCGGGAAAATCTTCTAACAAGGAGGAGAAAGGTGACAATTAAAGAGGGAGAAGTATTTTTAGCGAGGTCATTTCAAAAGTCAATAAGGATCGTATTGCACAGGTGAATTTCAATTAACTTAAATTTAATTAAACAATCGAGCACTAGTTAATTAATTAGTTTTATATTATATACAATATACTCATTGTTTAATATGATAAATTGTTATATTATTAACTTCGTAATCATTTAATGGAATATTTTAATTATTTAAAGTATATACCAGTTATATAAAAATAATATTCTTAATTACTTTTTTATATCTCAGTAAGCGTTATGAGATTCAAATTAAGATTTCATTGTTGGCTTTATTTGTAAAAGATAAATTATTAGTGAAAAAAAAAAGTTTTCTTCCGCAATTAATAGAATAAAAATAAATTTATGAACTTTAATAAAGATAATACAGCAATTTATTATATCTGGAGTGATTATCAATAGTTTCAATATGATTTCAAACAGATATAAATAATAAATAATTATAATTATCATCATGATGATTATATTACGGAGTATATTATATATCGTGTATTACGATATTTGTTATATCGTTTAGATGTATGAACTTCATTGCAATTATTACCGACGGACACGCTGTCCGTCTAACTAATTACGGTCCATTACCTAATTTATACTAATTAATTTACTCTGAACTTGCTTTTTTATACATTGCAATTTCAATTCACTACATTTAAATTGAAAGCAACGTTTTTAGATGAAAAGTCGTTTTTTCAATAACAATTAAAAAATACAAATTTACAAGACTGGAATAAAAACTCTGAAATATTTTATACATTATTCCAGTAGATACCAGAAAGTCCCAAACGTCAAAATATTAATTGTGCTCTTTTACACTAGGGGAAGAAGAAAAAAAAATTACATTAAAGTTATCAGCCACTTGATAATTTTTGAATTTTATTTAACAAATAAATCTTTTCTGAAAAACTATTTTTAAAAAATTGCATTCATAATTTTTTAAAATTTCTAAATGTCAATTTTTTTTCTCATTTATTTTTGCCATAATTTATTTATTAAAAAATTCTAAAAATTAATAAATATCTGCTAAATTAATTCTCATCAAAAAAAAAAAAAAAAACATACTAGTTAACCGTTAGCTGTCAATTTTAAAAATTTTTATAACAAATCAGTTACAATAAAAAAATGTTTCTAAAAATTTTCACTTGTAATTTTTTTTTAATTTTTACATGTGAAATGTTTTAATTAAATTTTTTTTTATAATAATTGAATTGCCATAAAGTTCTAAGAATATTTTTTGTCTGTCAACTTCAGTGTCATTTGAACTATATATCTTACAGCTAAATGTCAAATATCAAGCATGAAATGATGATGAATAATAAAGTGCCGGCTCTATAATAAAAATTTAGACTATCAGATAAATCAAAAGCAAAGTCATAGCAAACCAAGCTGTATCTCATCCTGTGTAAAGAAAAAAGCAATTTTATATCATGAATGTACTGATAATAAAATGATAATGACAGAAAAAAATTATAATACAAAACACGATGAAAGTAATCTTATTTCCTTACTCTTTCACTGGGTTTATAGCAAGCCCTGGCGTCGACCATGTTGCTCAACAAGTTGTGTTGATCATTGTTGGCTTCTTTACTTAATTTTGATTGAAATTCCTCTTTTACCTTAATCATTTCACGGTCTCTTACACTGTGACCCATGTAAACAAAAAAAGCTTGATAGTTTGTTGTTTACGTTTAGTTATTGTTATTGTTATCGCTGATAGGAAGGAGTACACCTCCACTTTTATTATTGTCACTCGTTGCTTTTTTTTTAAAGACACAATACTCTCATGAATTAATCTGAATTATTTATTGTAAAATTATTGATTACAGATAATAAACAAATTTTTTTTTGCGACAATCAACTGTGTAGATTTTGCGTTGTTAACTGTACATTCTACTTTACCGGTGCTTAAATGTGCGTAAATATATAATAATTTTTATTCTGTGTAATAATAAGTGATTTTAGATGCTATACATCTACAATTATCTACAATATTATAAATTTATAAATTATAATTTTTTTCATAATTAATATTTGTACATAAGCTCGCAATTAGAGTTGTTTTAATTTTAACATTTCAACAGTAGCTGATAACCAATCAAATGTTAGGATTGATTACACGTTTCAAATAGTAACATTAAGAACTATTGCCAACTTCAAAACGAAAAATATTTAACTGCAAATATAACAGAATATAGGAAGTTTTATTTTTGAAATCATTATATTTCATGTACCGAATTTTATTGTCGTGCATTTCATGCCTTACAGATCGAGAATTTATTCGTGCTTACTATTCGTGCTTACTTTGCACCTATAAAAAATAATTATGTCTTCACGTAAGTTATAAATATGTCAAAATTATTTATTTATCCACGTAATAACGATAGTTTTATTCAGTTATTATTCATAAATACTACAATTATACTTCTTTATTTAGTGTAATACATAACCAAATATATTGATAGAAGTTAACATGCGTTTTGTACGCCTCATTTTTATTGACTGTTTTATCATTAAATAAATATTTTTCCTGTAATTATGGTGATTGTAAGTGTATACATATTCATTTGTAGGTAAGAAAAATAAAAAAACCAAGGGACAGACTCTTGCATTGACGGAGTTTTTGGGAGGAGTCCCGACAGTCCCAATCAAGTCAACCAACTGGGCTGACGATGTTGAAGACGAACATGGTAAATATTTAATTATTTAATATTGATTATTTTATTTTTATTAAATTATTTCTAAGAACTTTTGATTGTCACTTTATCGTTAAAAATAACTAAAAATATTAATTTTACTCCAATTATAGATCTTGGATCGTACATGTCAAGAAGCAATAAAGAGCCGGTTGTTTTACCAACGGCTCCTCGAGCAGCTCGTGCACCAGGAGTTGATGAAGAGAATATCCCGACGAATCCACCTTACGTTGCTTATATTTCAAATTTGCCTTACGATGTAGTCGAATCAGATCTAGCTGATTTCTTTGAAGGCATGGAGGTATCTAATATGCGTCTTCCCAAAGATTCAACCAAGCTACGAGGGTATGGTTATGTTGAATTCGCAGATCGTCAAAGTCTTATTGATGCTCTTTCTATGAGCAATACGATGATAAAAACAAGACGTGTAAGAATTGAGGTATCTAATAGCAGCAACGATGATCGTCGTGGTGGCGGACGCATGGGAATGGGTCGTGATAATCGGCGTGATGGATACGACGATCCGGAACGAACCTCGGGAGATTGGCGTAGCAAGCCCCGAGAAGAACCATCTGGTGGAGATGATCGTTTCCGAAGTCGTGGATTTGATGCTCGCGAACGACGTGGAGAGGATCGTGAAATTGATAATAAACCCGGTGGTTGGCGGGAGGGCGAGCGCAGTGCTCCAGCTTTCAGCGAGAGACGTGGTTTCCGTGGTGGTGGTGATGATGATAAACGTGGAGGTGGATTCAGAGATGAGGAACGTGGTGGCAGTTCATCTTTTGGTGACAAACGTGGGTACCGCGATGATGACAAACGTGGATTCAGGGAAGGAGGAGAAGGTCGTCGTGGGTATCGAGATGATGATGGCCGTCGTGGTGGGTTCAGAGATGATGAATCTAGTTCTAGTACTTGGCGTTCTGAACCATCTGCTCGACCAGTTGCTGATAATCCTCGTGAGTTTTATTTACAAATATTGCCTTTTTATTATTTCTTACTAGATATAATTAAAATAATTATAACTGACGTGTTGAATTTTTATTTTATTTATTTATTTAGCATCCGCTGAACCACGGACAAGGCCAAAATTGAACTTGCAGCCACGTACTAAACCGATAGAACCGGTTACTGCAGCAGAACCAAAGGTAGAAGAGGAAGAAGTTAAACAAGCAGAAGCAGAAGCAACTCCGGCTCCAGTACCAGTACCATCAACTAATATTTTTGGTGCTGCTAAACCCGTTGATACTACTGCCCGAGAACGTGAGATTGAAGCACGTCTTGCTAAGGCTTCATCTGAGAAAGCCAACAAGTCTGATGATGGGTAAACATTATTGTTTTTTTTTTTGTTCTACTATTGCTTTTTTTTCTTTTGCTGATGTAACTTTATCAATTGTTTTCAAAAACATAATTATGACGCAATTGTTATTCAAACGCAGAGAAAACAAAGCCTGGCCAAAGCGCAACGGAGAAGGCCGTGGTGATCGTGAAAAAGAAAAGCCACGATCCGCGTGGCGCTCAGACCAAGATTCTAACAGAGGAAGGCCAGTGGACAGACGTCAGGATCCTCCTCGGGGAAATACTTCTGTTCGTTACGGTACTTTTTTTTGTTTTATTATTTTAATAATCTTTTAATTATAACATCTATTTAATTTAATATTCATTTTTTTTACTTTTATTTAGAACATCGCGGTGACTCTCAAGGAGATTCAAAAAGTCACAATTCACGATCTGGTAATTATCGTGGTGACGGTAAATCCAATGACTCTCGTCGTCATCCCGAGAGGTAAAATTTATTTTTGAATATTTATCTCCATTCATTGCAAATACTAACTCATCTAATTATTGTTGTTAACTATTCAGAGAACGTAGATCCAAAGATCGAGAAGATAATATTCCACCAATGCCGAAAGCCACTGATGAAGAAACTCCCGTAAGTCATATGGAACCATTATTTTCTAATATTCGATAAAAATATATTGATCTAACATTTAACAATTTTTTGTATGATTTTAGAACTTTGTGGCTTCCAATAAATATTCCATGCTACCAGAAGATGTGGACACTGATAATATCGATAATTAGTTTGCTCATTCATGATTAATTAAAATTGTGCCACAATGATCATGATCTATAATTTGTTTTATCTGCATTGATCGATTAACATATAACAGCGTACGGTTCACGACTAAACATATGAACTATTTTTCGTTTTTTTTTTCTTTGATTAATTTCACTTTACATTTTATATTTTCGTTTATTTTACAACTTATGTTATTGATGATTATTATTAATATTATTATTGTGTACCTATTCATCAATTTATTCATATAGAGTGATCGTCGATTATTGGTAATAATTTATAATAAAATAATAAAAAATACAAAAAATTATTAAATATAAAAAAAAAACAAAAATACAAATAACGCTAATAGCTTAAAAGCCTAATTTTGGGGAAACTTGAATTTTCATCTAATGAATAGTTTCTTTAAATGTATTGTACAATATATCTGATGTAAATGTAATATAATAACCAATTTTAAACAATCACATAAATTAAAATCTTCAAGACGCGAAAATAGTAATAAAAATAATAATTTTTATTACTTTACATAAGGCCAAGGGGCTTGATATAAAAATATTCAATAACTAAAATTTTTAGTTTTAAAGACGAAATATACTCGAATTTTTGTTGATAATTTGTATAAAAATAATGAAAAAACAAAACAAAATGATTTTATAAAAACAAGAATAAATAAATAAAATAATTAGATCAACCACTTAATAGTATCATCAAAATATAGTTTATAATATCTACAAATTCGTTGCTTAACATAAATAATTTAAATTATTAAATAATATATTTATTACTGTGAAGTTGTTTGAGCTAATTGACGTAATTGCTTCAAAACTGTTTCCATCAATTTTTTCTTATCTCTTTCGCTCTTTTTTAGTACAGAAAATACATTTTTTTTATCTGACTCACGCAATCTGAATAAAAGAAAAAAAATTATTAATAAGCGTACATTTTTTATTAAATTAAAAAAAAAAATAGAAATAAGAACATACTTTTCTAATAATAAAATTGCCATGTTGGGTGTCACTAAATGATATTTACTCGATTCATGGCCATAGTCATGAAAGTATGTAGGCCAGTCCCATGTCATGAACAGATCCAATAGTTGTCGCAGTTGTGCAAAGTATTGTAGCAATATACCTTCTGGTAAGCCTAAAACTGGCTCTGATGCAGCAAATTCTGGAATAAATAACCAAAAGTTTGTTTTCTTTTCATTTAATTTATTCTTATTTTTATTATTATTATCATAATAAGAATCTTATTTTTCAATTTATTGTTTGAATTTAATAATTACGTTCGCATTGAATTGTATCCAAGTTTACTTGTTGAAGAGCTCCCATGGATATTTGTTTAACATCTTCGCTGATTAAAATATTTAAAATAGCCTCAGCTATATGACGACATGCTGATTTGCATGCTACTTGTGCAACTTCAGCCTAAAAAAAATAATGTTAAAAATTATTAAAATTACTGCAAATGAAAAAATAAAAAAAAAGAGATAGTTTATGATAAACTCACTGGCAAGTTTGTAAAACACGTAAAAGTGCTTTGTAAAAATGCAATGAGATCAGTAATGAATCCTGAAGCATGTCCTTGAGGCTCCGCTAAAATCCAATCATAATTTTCCAGCTCTAAAAATTCATCAAGTTTTCTTTCGAGTTTGTCACAAATTTGTTTCTCGGCGTCATCTCTGGCCACTCGAAACATAGCCGACTTGACTCCACCACAGCTCAGCTGTCCATCATGAGGTGTTCCCGTGATATTAGAAACAAATTCTTCAAGGTATTTTGTGGAAGACTCTAGATATCCTGTATTTATAATAATTTGTACTACTTGAAGAAGTGCTAAAGACGGTTTACGAAACAATGAAGATAAACACCCGCTGAAAGTTCGTGTCAACAAAAGATTTGTTGACTTAGTTATCATTTCGTCAATTTCAGTCTGGGTTAAATTTAAATCTTCAGAAAATTTTAAACAAGCATAAATAAACTCTTTAACTTGATGATAAACTTTAGGTACCATCATAGAAAAAGGAAATTTTTTAGGAAATCTCGCTTTTTCTAGTTCTGGATCGTGATAAGGAAATGATTCCAATATTTGATTATATTCTTCTTGTGACGATACTTGAATTGGAAGAAAATTATCTTCATCTAAAATATCTCTAAATAATTGTACCCAATGCTGCATTAATACTTCGTTGTAGTGAACTCTGATTTCTTGTAATAGATCCCAGAGTTGACCAACAGGATATCCATAATTTCTCAGGGTTGTGTTAAATAGCATAATGAGATTTTTTATTTTTAAAATAAGCGTTGCATCAGTACAGTAAGCTGAATGGGTTCGTAAAGCATTTACAATTTTAGATAATGCCATTGCCCACAATTCTTCCAAGTACAGTCGGGTTGTCAATCCATTTCCTGTATTCAAAATGTGATCTTCAACAACGAAAAATCCTATGATTCCATGTAAGTAAGTTTGATATCCAATAATATTCTCGTGCATATTAATCGGTGGCTGCAATACTAGTCGTGCTTGTTGATGCCTCTGCTGTTGATAGTAACTCTTAAATGTATCACCTTCACGTAATACTGTATAAATATGCATACAACGATAAACTGGACTAAAGTCCATTAGGTCTTGTGCACTTAATTCATCTTCGCCTTCATTTATAGGGGTTGAACTTTGCTGAATCTTTTTCTTTTTTTTTCCAATTATTTCTGACTCATTGACAAGCTGCTCAGCGCTATGTCTCATTGCTACTTCACCGATTTTCGGTGAATATTTTCGTATATTTTCCAAAAAAAATCGTAAATCAGACATGGAAGCATCTTTGATATTTTCTCTTAGCAAAGGAATTTGTTCAGTAATCTGTGATGAAAACCGATAATTTTTAACTTTAGGTAAATCAAAGGATTCTAAATGCTCGAGTGTTTTTAACGCTGGATAATATCTTTTGTCTTTTAATTGCCGTTGAAGTTTTGCATAGGCAGCAAGAACAGGTAAACATGTTGTCAAACTATCAATCGCTGCTGCGATATTACTTTCTACTTTTCTAGCTTTAACCAACTCTTCTCCCTTTTCAATTACTTGCGTTGTTGAAGCACTTATTCTTGTGTCTAGATCCAATATTTCAGTCTATAAATAAAAAATTTTTATTAAAATATCATTCAGAATTTCTGTACAGATAAAAAAAATTAAAAATAGCATCAACTAACATTCAACTGTTGTGCAAGAGATCTAACTTGTAATAGTTCGCGAATAGAATCAATAAATCCTTGATAATGATGATTGCACATTCGTTCTATTTCTTTGTCATGACTCTTGATTCTTTCGTCCAACTTTTCCATAAACTTCTGATGCTCGTGCCCATCATAAATAGCTCTGAAATATCAAAAAATAAATAAATAAATTAATTAATTAATAAAAATAGAACGATTGAATTTTTTGAAAATATATATCATTTAAAAACTAAATTGTTGATACCTTATTACTAAACCTACGCTACTAGTATCAGTTGATTCTATTTCAAATAACAAATGCTCATATTTAGGAGCTGACGTTGACAAAACATTGGGTCTCTGAGATACTTGAGACATAATAATTATATTGCTTTTAAGAAAGTATTAACAACCCGGCTTCATTTACCTCATCTACATTTACCCTTATTTTCAACCCTTATATTGCGCAATTGCAATAAACATGCGTACAAGAGTGAAATATACCCCCGCGTATTTTACAAACAAAAATCATCAGCAAGATTTTTATTAACTTGGTTTTTTTATTTAAAAAAAAAAAAAAAAAATAAAAACAAAAAATACATACCTAAATGTTGGACCTAAATAATCATCAATACCCTCTATTTCTTGAATTAAAATGTCATGATTTTGCATTTTAATACACTAGGTTGAATATATGAAAAATAAAATATCAAATACAAATATTTGTACAATTCCCTTTTTTCTTATGACATATATGGAGAATCACTTGCTTCTTGTTTGGCATTTATGAGATAAATAAATAACACCCTCTAATTTTCAAGGCTTGTTTACAATAAATAAATCTTTTCTGTTGAAAATTAACCAACACTAGTGACATTAGTGACATCTTGGCCTGTTTTTTTAAGGTTATACAAATTCCCGCCAGTTTAATTCATTCAACCACGAATAATACGGCATTTTTCGGCATTTGCGTCTTCAGTTATAGTTTATATATACAAGAGTTGTAGAGCAGAGAACGTAGCGAAGTGCTTGTGTTGTATGGACCCACAATAGAAAAACGTTATAAGTGAAGCCATTGCTCAATATCGTGTTTTCATAAATCATTAATCATGAGTAAACGTCCTACTCAGACTAATACTCTTTTTAATTACTTTACATCACCAAAAGTAACCAAAAAAGAGGATAATAAAGTGACTAAAGTTGAATCAAGTCCGAAACCCACAACACCTAAACGTGCTACTAATCCCAAAACAAAAGGTTGGTGTTAATTATTTTTTTTATTTATTAATTTAATTATTATTTTTCATATTTATATATTTATATCGTCTTGATTAATAATTATTATACAAAACTAGAGTAATGTATAATCTGACATTCAATATTTTTCTTTGTGTGAACAATTACATTTTACACAGATTGTAAAATTATTTTTTGATAAATTAATAGTTATTTAATGAGATTAATTAAAGAGATTACATTGAGTATAAGTATTCGTGTCATGTAATCATAAAATTTATTTAAATAATTTTTGCTAGCTACTGTTAATGGAAAAGAGAATAAAGAGGGATCTAATACACCGAAAAGAAAACGACAGGAAAAAGAAAAACCCAAGGTCGATGAAGAGAATTTGGAAGATGTAGACAAGGATGAAGAGACCCCTAAGAAGACTAAGAGAAGGAGGATTATTATTCCCTCAGATGACAGTGGGGACGATTCAGATGAATATAAGCCAGGTAAAATAGTTTAAGATCTATGAAAAATAAGACACGGTTCTTAAAAGACGCGGTTCACATAGATAATTTTTAGTATATACCTGCTATTTTGTGCTTATTAAAAACTGACTGTTTTATTTATTTTCGAACAACAGATGATGAAGATGCTGAAGACTCAGAAGCTTCAATATCATCAGGTGCTCCTACATCTGAAGCAGATACTACTGTAGACACCCAAACTGAAGATGAACCGACACCTCAAAAAGAACGAGTAATATAACATTTACGATTTTTTTGTCAATTTAATTTTTTCATGATAATTTATCTTTTCATATATATATATATATATATATATATATATATATATATATATATATATATATATATATATATATATATATATATATATATATATATATATATATATATATATATATATATATATATATATATATTTTTTTTTTTTTTTTAATTAGGTAGCTAAAAGAAATCCTGGTAAAGCTAAAAAATCATGGCCAGTCCAGAAGAAAATTGTTGATGATGTAAGAATAAATGGATTATTACTTTATTTATCATGACATAAAAAAATAGCATACATTTTAATATATTATAAAAAAACTGAAATTCAAAAAGTATTGGATATAAATGTATTATTTATTTTTTCTTAATATTTCATTTGTCTGTAAAAGTTATTGAATGTCTGCTGTTTTTTTATAATTATGACCGATCAATAGATGAGTACTTTTTATTAACATAAACTTTAACTATAGGATGAATCGAATAAATCCTTCCAACTGCAAAAAGCAGCTTTGCCTTCGGGTCCAGCATCAGGCAATGAGAGTTGGCCTCATTTGAAGCTCCCATTTCTTCAGCCGGAAAAAATTCGCGATGCTAAAGAAAGAAGACCAGACCATCCGGAATATGATCCCAAAACAATTTATGTCCCGAAAGATTTTCTTGATAAGCAAACTCCAGGGATGCGTCAGTGGTGGATACTCAAGACTCAACATTGGGATTGTATTTTTTTCTTTAAAGTTGGTAAATTTTATGAATTATATCATATGGATGCTGTTATTGGGGTGAATGCTCTCGGCTTGACTTTTATGAGAGGTGAATGGGCTCATTCAGGATTTCCTGAAGTGAGCTATGGGCGTTTTTCATCAATGCTCGTTGAAAAAGGTTACAAAGTTGCTCGTATTGAACAAACGGAAAATCCGGCAATGATGGCAGAGCGTTGTGAAAAAACAAAACCAACTAAATTTGACAAAGTTGTTAAACGTGAAATTTGTCAAATCAGTACTCGAGGCACAAGAGTGGCTACCATTCAAGACACTGAAAGTTTTTCAGCCCATTCTAAATATTTAATGTCTATAGTTGAGCAACAAAACTCAACTCAGCTGCCTACTTACGGAGTTTGTTTCATTGACACAAGTATCGGAATTTTTTATCTAGGTCAATTTGAAGACGATCGTCATAATTCGCGTTTACTTACGTTGTTATCTCATTACACTCCTGTTCACGTGGTTTACGAAAAAGGAAATCTGTCCCAAGTAACAATGAAAATAATCAATACTCAATTGCCAACCACAACAATGAAAGAAGCCTTATTAAAAGATTCACAGTTTTGGTCAGCGACAAAAGTTCTTGAGAAGCTTCACGAAGGGGAATATTTCAAGTATGAATCATCTAAATTTTCTTGGCCTGAAGGTCTGAAGCCTTATTTAAATGAGCGAGACACTCTTGGTTTGAGCCCAGCGGATGATAAACAACTGGCAGTTAATGCTCTGGGTGCTTGCGTTTACATATTGTCAGACTATAAGCTAGATCAGCAACTATTGGCACAAAAAAAGTTTCAAATTTATGTGCCTCCAGATATGAATGTTGTTGATGGGCAAAATATTGGACCACTTGCAAATATGGTAATCGACGCTGTCGCAATAAATAATTTGAATATTCTTAGAGGAAGTTTATCTCTTTTAACAATTTTAGATCACTGTTGCACAGCTTTTGGGAAAAGGTTACTAAAAGAATGGATTTGTCGTCCAGTTTGTCAGAAAAATTTAATAATTAGTCGTCAAGAGGCTATTACAGAACTTGTTAACCTTTTTCACGTATGTCAGGATGCTAAAAAAATTTTGAGTACTCTTCCAGATCTCGAAAGATTATTGAGTAAAATACACGCTCACGGAAACGCTGCTAAGATAAAGAGTCATCCTGATGGTCGAGCATTTATGTTTGAAATGGGTACTTACAATAAAAGAAAAATCAACGACTTTGTAAGCTGTCTTAAAGGTTTTGATCAAGTTCTCAAAATAATGAAACTTTTTGAACCTTTTGAAAGTAATTTGATAGTCCGAACAACACAACTGGAGCCTAATGGAGAATTTCCTGATTTAAACGGAACCATCAGACATTTTGAACGTGGATTTGACGCAGAAGCAGCATTAGAAAAAGGATGTATTATTCCCAAAAAAGGAATGGATATCGAATATGACAACGTAATTGCTGAAATAGAACAGATAAAAATTGATGCCGAGAATTATTTAAAAACACAATGCAGACATTTTGGGGCTAATGTTAAGTATACTGGAACTAAAAAAAATGCTTATCAACTTGAGGTACCTGAAAGTCAAGCGAAAAAAATTAGTGATCGCTATCAATTACAAGGGCAAAGGAAAGGTTTCAAACGTTATTGGACTGAAGAAACTAGAGAACTTCTTAGAAGACAAACTGAAGCTGAAGAAAAGCGTGAAAAAGTGTTAAAAGATTCCGACAGACGTACCTTTGCAAAATTCAGCGAGCATTACGACATGTGGGCTACGGCTGTTTACAAAGTCGCCGTTCTTGATGTCTTAATTTCACTCGCTGAATACTCAAGAAGCGGTAGTATGTGCGTTCCGGAAATAGTTGATAGTAATGAAATTATGTTGGATATAAAAGATGGCAAACATCCTTTCATTACCTCAGACAACTTTGTTCCTAATGATACATCACTTGCAACGAACAATTATGGCCCTCTAGTAGTTTTAACTGGGCCCAACATGGGCGGTAAATCAACAATCATGCGTCAAGTCGGTTTACTGAGTATTATGGCACACATAGGCTGCCATATACCAGCAGAAAGTTGCAAACTTTCATTAATAGACCGTGTTTTTACTCGACTTGGTGCTAATGACGATATGATAACTGGAAGAAGTACATTCCTTGTTGAATTAAGTGAAGCTGCTGCATTTGTACAACACGCTACTAAAAATTCTCTCGTTCTTGTCGATGAACTTGGTCGAGGTACTTCTACACACGACGGGACAGCGATTGCAGCGGCGGTTTTGAAAGCCCTTATCGAGCTTAACTGTCGAACAATATTCTCTACTCATTATCATGCACTAGTAGAAGATTTCAAAAACAATCCACATGTCTCACCCGCTCACATGGCTTGTTTAGTTGAGAGTGAAGAGTCTGACGCTACCCAAGAGACTGTTACGTTCTTATACAAGTTGGTCGAAGGTGCGTGTCCAAAATCATACGGGTTCAATGCTGCAAGAATTGCGGGAATAAAAGCAAACATTACCAAACGTGCTAACGAACTTGCTAAGGAACTAGAAGATGCTGGAAACAGGCGGAATTTATTTATTTCATTATGTAATGTTGAGAATAATAATGTTAAAGACATACTTAATCAAATGCATACATTGAAGATAAAAAATTAATTTTTCGCCATACTCTATTATTATATTTATATTTTACACAAAATACTCAGTATTGTTAACATATAGATATTAGATATTTTTTATAATTTAAAAAGTGTTTTGCTCAAATAAATTTCAATGTTGTTTGTTTCATTTGTTCACTGTTACGGAAATGAAAATTTTCCATTTTTAATTATTTCATTTTAATAAAATAGTTACCATAAAAAAAAAACTTAAATTATTCGTATATGTTCTTGAATTTTGTACTTTTTTTAAATAAATACTTTTAATGAAATATTAATTATTTTATTGAATTTCTTATAAAATAAGTTATCGTATAATTTTTGATAATTATTTTTTAACTCGATAAAAATTTGAAATGAAAAAATGTTATAGAATATTTAAATAAGTATTAATATATAATATGAATAAATAGTACCAATAGGTTCAAAATTAATTTTATTGAGTAAACTAATATTAATATTAATTAAATACAATACATGTTAAATGGACATAATTCAAATCAATTAAAACTGACTTTTTACTATAATCAAGTAATAAAAAAAAAATTGTTATTCATAATAATTTAAAGAAGCAGTTAACTCAATCTGTAGTTAAAAATAATACACTTATAATTAATTGAAATATATTTTAAATTCCATATCAATCTTCAAGCCATACTATGCTTATGTAATCATGTCCTTATTACACTCCGATGTAAAATATTGAAACAATCTTACTTTCGAGTATACTAAAGGGTCAATAAGAAGCAAAATGTTTCGATTTAACCCTTAGGCATTATTAAGTTGAAAGATCTTTTAAAAATTCTGTTGCGATTTAGGCCCTATTTTAAATCACAACAATAATTAATTTAAAGATCGTTCTCATTTCTTTTATAAAAGTATTTTTCAATCAAAATCTTATTTTCTATTATTTTTCCCAAATTAAATTAAAATTAATTATCTTGGTGGATATTCAATAGCAAGTCCAAAAAATTTTCAGTAAATATTTGTTATATTTTCCAAATTTAATATTATTGTAATCGCCTACAAACGTAATTGTAATATTAACTCGATATTAATTTTTAATATTTGAATTTCGTCTAAAATATTAAATATCTAATAATTACTAATTAATATGTCTATAACTATAGCTAGACAGCAAAAAGAAGAGTATATGAAATACTTATATTGATATACGGTATGGTCTTATTATTATATTATTAATTTGATTTGTCATTATTATTAATTAATGCTACTGATATGTATATATTGCAATCAGCAATTTGATATGTTTATTGTTTTCATCCTAATAATTGAAATACTTTTTTATATTAATATAAGTATATAAATAAATTATTCACTAGATGGCTATAATGAAAATTTAACTGCATAAAAATTATATTGTTTGTTTATATCCTTTTTTTTTTAGCCAGTAAATTTAAAAAATATTCTTCGAGTTTTTTACATAAATATCTAATTTAATTTATGCGTCACAGACGTCCTGATATGTAATATAATGCTAATGATATGCATAGTGCCTTATTAATAAAATATTGAGGAAGTTATTTAATTAAGAAAATAAATAAAAGATTAATTTTTCGTACGTTGAGAATGTTATGTAAAATATTACCCCAGGATAGAATGTCACTCTAAAACATTTGGAAAAAAAAATTATTAAAAAATTTTGAGAATTACTTTAATATACTATTTTTATCTATTGATTGATTTTCTGATGGTGATTTCAAAGAATTTAATTGGAAAAAGTGCATAAATGCACTAACAGGTACAATGATGCTTATAGTTGTTATTAAGTTTAATAGTCAAATGTCGGTTACAAAATATATAACTGCAATAAGCGTACACATTTGAGATTATTTTAATCAATTATTGAGTGCAGTTGATATGTCGACGCAAGTTTTAATAGTGATTAAAAAAAAAAATTATCATTTAATTTATTAAAACAGAACTTCCATCCTGTTGAGTCGTAAGCAAAAGTTCAGAGGTATTTTCACACATGGATAGATCGATTTAGTAAAGGTTCAAGTGCATTTTCATCTATTTTGTCCAATAAAAATACTTTTATAGATTTTTTTTTTTTAAACGCTTCACTGCCTCAGTAGATTGATCGAAAACGCTTAGAACTTCTATCCAAAGTTTAAAAATAAAAAATAAAAGACCTCTTATTTATTTTATCTTAAAAACTTATAAAACTCACTTAAAACTTATTACTCAGCAATATTTTTTTCAATCTACGAAATCAATTAAGATGGAAGAAAAAAATTATTGAACCACAATTACATTTATTGAAAGCTAAAGAATAAGTTTACTTTTAAGTAATTAGTATTCTTCCTATAATTAAAAACCCATGGAAGTTTGAGTAAACGTAAAAGTTGGGAAAAAAATTATTCCGGTGGAAGAATTCATTATTAATAAAAATATCTAAATAAAAAAATAATAATGAAAAAAAAATTTAATTATCTAACTTTGACTTTAAATAGCAACCTATAACAATCTGAATAGGCCATCCATATTTATGTTACGATTATCATCTCTGTCTCAACATAGGAAGTAAATTAAAATAGCAAGTATTAAATATTTAATACTTTACTACTCCCTCTCCCCACAAATTAGCTAACAATATTGTACTATTGTTGCATTTATTATATGCAAAGCTGTACAGATAAGCTCGAATAGGAAAATTGTAAAGATTGTATAGCAAGATATTATTATGAAAGAATAATAATAATTATTATTATCCCGATCGAGATAATCGTGATTTCAAGATGTATATAGTTAAAAATTTTTAAAGTCGACAAAAATTTTTTCATCTTATACATGGAAAAATAAACACGAGTCCCTTCTGATTATATAGTTGAATTCGCACAGCAAAAAATGCGATAAATATATATACTTTCATTTTTTTACTCTTAATTATAACTTGTGGATGAAATAGTTTTTTTTTCGCAATGCTTAAAGGTAAATGTAATTATGTAATTGTGACTTCGTAATCGCGTAAAATAGTAGTGGTATTTTGCTAAAAAAAACCACTACTTTTTTTTTTTAAGTCTTAAACATTTTAATCAAGAAAACCTGTGTTAACAAGCTTTTCAAGGAAAAATTTAACGTCACCAAGTTCAGAATCTTTAATTCCGAGTGATTTCAACATTCCTAAATCTCCATTTTCGACTGCCATAAACACTGAACGCAAGTGTTCGAGATCCGAACGCATTAAATGTAATGCGGCTCCAAAATCTTCAATTGTTTGAGATTCTGAAATTATAAAAAAAAATTCAACAATTGTAATTATTATTTATTTTTACAATAATTTATTCTTTAATTCCTAAGAATAAAAATCAATTGCACGTAAAAATAAAAAAAAATTCTTAATTAAAATTATTATTGGTTTCAAAAATTATTATCTATAACCGTAATTATTTTAAACGTAAAAATCTTTTTGAGTTATCAAATTTATTTCAAATCAAGAAAAGATTTTTTGATTTAAAAAAACTTTTACTTTGTCCAAGTAAATTTTTTTTTTTTGTAGAAAAATCGTTGAATTTTTGTCGGTCATATGTGTTTTTTTATTTTCTTTACCTTCTATTTTATAAATGGATCAAAACATAACTATTACTAACCAGAAAGTGCGATTGCCACCATATTAACACCTCCTAACGGTGCTAATGCATCTCTTGCCTTACTGCCAAAAAGTTTTTCGAGGTAATTTGGACCATGGCTTGCCAGAAGAGATTGTAGAAAGCTAGCAGTTTCTTCTACGGGTGGTCTTCTAGCTGAAAAGCAAAATTTTCGTAAATAATAAGCTCAACACTAATAAATATGAACAATAAAATAATTAATAAATCGTTTAATCATTTAAGAACTTAACTTACCAGCTGTACAAAGTCGAGGATCTTCATCGTATCCGTTTCGACAATCTGGAGCCCCATCACATAAATACTGAATAGAGATACACGTTCCTTCTCCCGGACATTTGAATGGCTCGTAAGGGTGACAAGCATCTCCTTATAAATAAATACAATATTTAAAAAATTTAATTATCGTAATTTAATTATATAATCTACAATGAATTTTCACGAATTTGTAGAATTAAATTGATTAAACTTTATATAATTAAACTGAAAACTTGAAATAAAGTTTTTAAAAATGAGTTTTCAAATTAATTATAAAATTCATTGAAAATTAAAAACAACTTAATAATAATTTAGTAAAAAAGCGTCGGGTAGAAATAGTGAACTCATAAATTCCCGAGAGACCTTGTTGGGACATTAATTTTAACTGCCGGCAAAATTGATGACCTTGAGAATATACGTCGTCAGACATGCTCGGATCGACACCTGACCCAATTTAGAAAGCTCTTTAAAGATTGAAGTACATTTTAATTCCTTTGACTCAAAGGAATATTTTATTTATAAATGAATTTATTTTATGTGATGAAAATTATTTATTAAAAGGCGTCAGAGCAAGTAGATGTAACTTTGTTCTTGTATTTTTCATTAAAGCAGCAACTGTTGCTCGGCAGTTATCATGTCGTATCGATCGAAGAAGAGCATACAATAACTAACATGCAGAAAAGGCACTCCCAGTTAATTAAAAAAAAAAAAAGGTTCAAGTATACAATGTCACACGATATATTTTTATAAATATCAAAGTTTAAGCTTAGATTATAATAACAAAATAATCACTTATAGTTTTTCGTTAAATTTAAATAAAAATTTTTACAATTTCGTTAAATTTTTTTCTCTCAAATAAATATTTTTTTTTTCTTGATTAATAATTTAAAATAATTTTGCTTACCTGAACGTTTGGAATGTACGTGTCCATAAAATCGGGCAAGATCAATAGTTTTAGCTGGTCTGAACAAGACAATGAAAGCTAGGCTAATCGCCAAATTAGTAGACGATTTACAAATCATCGTTGAAATATTGAAACGCTTTTTTTTAATCAGTAATCAAAAAGGTTGCTCTTAAATTAAATAAAATTACTGGAATAATTTAATTCCTTTTTATGTTCTTAAATCTTTTACGCAACGTTTAAAAACGTCCGAACAGTATGACGTTAAATCACTAATACAATTTTAATGTTAAAAAATATAGTATTAGTTTCCGCGAGCTCGTGCGCGGTTACTAATGTCAACGGTGTAATGCCGCGTTGAGCTTTTTCTGATTCTCACAACAGGCGGCAAGTTATAAAAGTGATAGCGAGGGAGAGGGTAGAAGCACTGAACGGATCTGAGAACTACTTCAGAGCTTACCGCTGTTCTCTGTTCTCTCTTTTTTTAATCCTTTCATCGATTTCACTCCAGTTATTGTTTTCTCTATTTTCTCTATTGTTTTCTCTATATTGTTTCCTTCTTTTCGCTCTATCTATAAACGATAATGTTTAATAAACCTACCCACATTAAAAACAACAATAACAGTGCAGATTAGAGTCAATTATTAGTGAAATTATTGAGTTTATGGTGAATAATAATTAATTACTGCCCACAATTTGAAATCGGATTTCCGGATTTCAAAAGAATTAATTTTTCATTATTGTAAATTGATGAAAATTTCAAATTGAATTTATTTTAAATAAATTAATTTTAATTCTAATTTAAAAATATTATTTATTATAAAATTTACAGTGTGTTAATTTAAGCAATACTTGTAGGAAATAATTAATCTATATTTCATCAATTAAATTAATAAATACATAGAATTAATTTTCAATTATAAAATGTTTATTCATATAGGTTTAACTCAATATTTTGACATTCGTACTTATATTGATAATAAATTCCAACAATAACGAACGTATACTATAAATTATATATACACTTATATTGAAAATAATTAGAATACAAGAGAATACGTGGGAAGTTAATATGAAAGTAAATCATAATACTTGAAATGTTTTTTATCAAAGTAAAAAAATGGAAATTTATAGATAATAACTTTGTATTATTTTAAACAATTTCATAAATAGTACGGGTTTTTATCAAGATCCTTGTGGATTTAATGTTATCACATTTTCTGATATATTCTTCACACATTTTTTTTACTTCATTAGCTGTTGTTTAATTAAAAAAAAAAAAAAAAAACAACCCACATCTTTATAAAAAAATGCAATTTTTATTTTCCACAATTAACTGCACTTTTAATTCTTTTATAATTGACAAATTATTTTTCGTATGTTAGAACAATAAATTAATTGGCAAACAACTAATATGCGCCAATAACAATGAAGTTAAAGATCAAATTTTTATTGTTTCAACAACTTTAACTCATTTCAAACTGTTATTATTTTTAAAAATTTGATCATATTATTATTTACATCTAATAATATTAATATTAATATCCTGTTCTTTTACCTTAATTTTTTTCTTTATATCAATAATCAATTACAATTTTTCAAAGTCTGATTAAAAAAAAATTTCCATTCAACATGCTATTAATTCTTAGATACCATTGTTTTTCTTTTTCCTCTTCAAAATTTTTGCCTGTTTTTCATTAGTTATAAGTTATAACATTCACTAAATTTAATTATTTATATACATCTATAATATTTATATTTCATTCGTGTATTCACAATATCAAGAAATAATCATTGCATGTTAAACACAATTTATACATATAAATCATTTATACTACTAATCGAATCGATTTGATACGATATGAATTAAAAAAATCATTTTATTTTTGAGTTTAGATACTGTTTTCATTATTGTGATTCATGTATCATAATTATATTATACAAATTTTTAATATTTTCAAGAAGAAAACATTCTTTAAATAATGTTGCTATGTAGCAATTGTTATTATTACTCATGTTCCTTGGAAGAATATATCAATAAAGAATTATCATTAATTTATCTATAAAAATAACACTTTTATGTCGAACAACAAATATATTTTACTTATAAGATTAACCATATCTACTTCTACCACTATAATTTTATTTACGTATATATTTATATATTAATAGATTATTTCTTTTTACAATTAATATTTAATAAGGGACTTATATACTCATATTCATGATATTGTCATCGTTTATACGTATTGAAACCTCCATGGGGACAGTATATATATGTGTACTCAATGGGTGTGACAATTTATTTATATAAATTATCATTATAGTAATCGTTGCATTTGCAGGTAAGTATTACAAAGCTTACAAGCTTATAATAATAATAAATATAATAATTATTAGATTCTACTTGATTAAAAAAGAACAATGTGCGTATCGAGCAAGTTATTATCATGCAAATATACTACAGTAATTTAATTATTCATTAACTAAATTATTCTTATTATTAATTAATGACAGTTTATAATGCTTTCTACTTCAGTTATATAAAACATGTTAATTTATACTATTCTACGTAAAAAGTTATTAAGACGTTTAATAACTCCACTTGATTTCATTTTTTTTTTCTCAATTTTATCATTGATAAATTCATCCACAATGTATTATTATGGCAGTGGCGAATCACTTTTTTCCAGCTTTATCCAATTCATCGAGTTGATGCGTTAGATTAATTTTTAGTATAGTTTTGTCTAAAGATCGATATTATTTAAATACAATGGCTATCAGCCTCAGTGGCAAATATATTGTGTTAAACCTAAACAATGTAGAAACGATCTTTGAAATTTATTATAAATAATTCTTCACTACTATTGTATTGTTGTGTCATTAATAATTGCTTAAAAGAGTGATTGCTCTTTTTTCTGTACTAAGCTATTAGGTGCGAATGAAAAACAAGTTCAAAAGCAATATTCACTTTCAGTCTTTTTTTTTTTTTTTTTTTTTTTTTTTAATGACTTAAATTTTCAGTTGTGAAAATACTTAAATTCCATACTCTTTGTACGAATTTTTGTTTACTGTTTATTTATCCGTCTACAAATGTCGGATCATAATCTTCAAAATTGCATGTCATTACAATTAATCTCATACTTTAATCTTATTTTCGAACCTTTAATATTTCCACGTCTCTCATTAGTATTTAAGTAGACCAATACATATGGTATACAATTATAAACTTTATTAATATAGAACAAGAGCAGCTCATCAGTGTAAAAAAAATTAAATTAAATTAAACTTCCATTTTAAAATTGATTATATTCTTATTCATTTTCCGAACATATGTAAGTCATTATTTAAGACGTTTTTTCTGATGAAAATGAGAAAAATATCTAGACAGATTGATTAAACAAAAAATTAGCTGTTATAGTTAAAAATAAATAAATTATAATTTAAAAATTCTAAAAATATACTTGATTAATTATCAATGAATAAAATTATTTGATAGTTGAATAAATTTGAAATTATTGATAAAATCTTAATAATTATTAACTAATTACTTTATAGTCGTGTATTGACTATAGATTTCTAGTCAATGCCATGTGCAGTCAATATTTATTCTTAGCATAAGTAACAATTTAGGATGCACATTCTTGCATTTTGTGTTGACTGTACTCACAAAAGTATATTAGATTTTATACTAAGCTTCTATAATAATATATCAATGTATCTAAATATAATTTATTATTTAGTATTTAATTACCTATAATCTATATGAAAATTAGTATACAGATAGAAATAAAATTCTTTATACCTTCTTAATGTAACTTTGGCATTCGTTGATGTCACAGTATATTTCGTCGTCGATAAATGATTTATGTTATCAAACCCAGTTCTGATAAATATCCCAAAACACAGTTTAACGTTATTTATTTGGCCATATTGTAAAAAAGATAAGCCTTCGTGCCATACAAAAAGTTTGTATCTTCAAAAAATGACAATAGGTTGCAACAAAGCAACTTTGTCTCCATTGAGATCAAAGTTTTGTTCTAGTGATCATAAGTCAATGTATGGTACGAAGGTAGGCCTAGCTCAAGATGGCCGTAATCTAATTCCTTTTTTGCCGCTACCAAAAGTAAACCACGTTCCAACTTTACGACCTAGAGAATTTGAAGAATTTGGCTGGAATGCGGGCATCTCATACGATTCTCTTTTGTAAGTTTTATCTGAGAAAATAGTAAACATATTACAGATAATGTACGATTAATTTAATCACAGAAAAAAATATTACTGAGTTAACATACTTCGAGGTTTTATCGGTGGCCTACGATGTTGTTGTCTTGTCGCAGCCAATCGAGCAAGTTGCCTGGCGGCGGCAGGAAATTCTAAACCTTCATTACGATCTTGTTCAACTAACCGCCGTTCTTCTGACATTGCATCAAGCCACTTACGTTTATCTTCAGCCGTTCGACAGCAAAATAGTAGCCATTTGTCTCGTACACAACTGTATACTTTAAGACAATGTCTTACAGTAACGCCAAGTTGATGATCTGCAATAAAATTTTATCTTAAAATTTTATATTTTTCTTATTTTTGTTATTTATTTTATTTTACGAACCTTTACCATCGGGAACATCGATCACTTCACTAGTATCTAGATAAATCCGACCTTTATATACATACGTATCACGTTTCAGAATGTCTTTCTTACAATAAACTAGCTGGTGATCAAATAAGAAGAGAGTGATGTTATTAGTCCACATTCCAGTCGTTACTCTTACTGCGTCACCTTGAAAAATTAGTTGGGATGAAACTTCTATTAAATCTTCACCCTGAAACAAAAAAAAATTTCATTTATAATTTTTATTATTACAAAAAATTAATTTCAATTTTTATGAGGATTCCAAATTAAGGTATGAAATTTTTTAGATTTCAGTTTTATTTTTAAAAGTTATTCTCATAGATTTTAGTTATAAAAAATGAATTGAAGAAAAAATATAACAGGAGGTTTTTTAAGCAAATTTATTGCGACAGCGAATAGAAGAAAAATTTTTTAAGTAAACATCAGTATATTGAATCAATCAATTCCAATTATTTTTATCTCAATCAAGATAGTTCATTAAGATTTTTTACACTTGATTTTTACATGGCTTAAATTTCGGAGAGTGATTTAAAAATTTTTTATTCTGTATAATTTTAACGAATCTATTATCTTTTCAATTATATACTAATTGAAAGAATGTAATTAACTTTTATAAACACTACCATAATTAATCAAACCGGTTAACTGGTTTAAGTTAATCAACTGACAAATATAATAAAAAAATAAGTGCAACTTAAAGGTACTCTTGAAGCAGTTAATTGTAAATTAAAAATTTTTTATGAAACAATTTTTGAAAGTCATTTTTTGTTTAGTGTACGACAATAATATAAAACTGTATGAAAACATAAAAAATTATTAAAAAGTAAAATATAGAATTTATTAAGTTACCTCCCACCCCTCAACTCTTAGTTGCCAAGCTGCAAGCTTTTCTAAGCTCTCCATTCGTCTTTTACGTTCATTTATAAGAACCGCAACAGCACGCATGGCATCCAATGCTTCCCGTATTTTATGATAATCCGGATGATCGACTTTGGTATATTTAAGTAACTCGGCAAGCTGAAGTGGATACTTGCAAATTCTTTGAACGGGTGTTAGAAGATAACCGTCAAGAGGAATCTCGATGAGGCCGCGCATCAATCGACAAGCTTCAAAAAACTTGCTGTATCGATTGTGACGGTAGAGTTCTTGAAGCGTTACAATTGCCATTGGATGACTGTTGCAATATTCCGAGTACATTCGAAACCCGTTACGCTGTATGTAATTATAAATTCAAAAACCAACTTATGAATAAATAAATATATAATAAAATAACTAAATATTATTTTTATAGTTAAGTTAAACGTACGTGAATAAGAAAACATTCAGCGACGCAGCTTTTATGGGGTGCATTCCAATCGATACGTGCCTCTAGATCTTTAAGAAACTCTGTTTGAAATTCTAGAAGATCTTCAAGATTTATAAAAATAGTTTCTATTTGATCCTCAGTAAACATATCAATGCGCCGGCGACACTCAGCGATGTAACCTTCCGTAACATCACGTAACACTTTTACGAAATCGCGTTCCGTTTGCACAAGTTCTCGTACTACACTGCTTCGGACTTGTTCATTTGAGAGAAGAGATATACTAGTTCGTCGTCGTGATTGGGAGCTTGAGGATACACCGGACGCCATAGCTGCAAGACAGTCTTCTACGGTTTCTTCTTGACTTACACGTAACTAATAAAGCAATATGCGTGAAAATTTAATTATGAAATGGATAAATTATATTATAAATTCTTTAATTGTTATAAAGACATACCCTAACAAATGCTGCAGGAAACCACCCGTGTTCTCCTCTACAATAACCCCACCACCAATCTTTATCTAGTGTATCTAGTACATCAATAAGTTCTCCAGCTCTAAAAGCAAGTTCTTCAGGTTCAATTGCCACATGATCCCAAACAGCTTCAGCAAGTATCGCTATTTCTTCATCCATTGGCTGCTCAAAGGACTTTTTTCTTTCTGAGAATGAAGCGATCGACGACTCTGAATCAGACATCATATCGTCATCGGATGTTCCGATAACGCCAGTACCACCGCTACCTCCTGATTTCAAATCCTGTTCATCTTCTGACAGGACAGTACCACCCGGAAACTTAGCACCTGTATTTAAAACATTTAAATTAATTATTAAATATTATTTATTCATAATTTTTTAGTTATCAAATACATATTTTACCAAATCTCTTGGGAAATCTTGTTGACGAAAGCATTAATTAAACGTTCTAGTCTTATGTTTATGCACTAAGTATGCATTTATTCGAGTTTCTATATTATTTTTAATAATTGTCAGATTATCGTGCAATCTATTTTTACCACAAGTAAATTAACGATTGATAAAATGCTTTACAGATAAGAGAAATAATTATATCGATGAGTCAAATGTAAATATTGAAATGTAATACTATATAGAGTTAAGTCAGGAATCAATTACGCGTGCATTATTACCTCCGATAAAAGCATGCAAATACAGCAGGATGTACTTAAAAGCATGAAGGCATGCTAATGTTTACAATCGTCTCATCGATTCGTTCATATAAGTTCCTATATATTAAAAAATATATTTGTAGATATTTGAACTTATAATCATCTCACCTGCAGTTTTGGTACGCATCAACGGAGATAGTTGATTTATCCCGAGTGGTTGACTCAACGATCTTCTTAAATTTGTCCGAGAGTTTCTCCCCCTGACGTTACTGCGATTAAAATAATTTTTAGTAAACTTTATGTATTTTATAGTAAATTAAAATAACTCAAAAAATACCAGTACAGGGGTTAGTGAAAAGATTATTACTTATTCGATGATTGATCAAAGGGTTTTAAAATAGGTGATCAACTGGGGAAGTATAGTTCTGTTGGAGGATTTGATAAGCGTGTCAATGATAATAAATTACTTTAAGCTTGACCAATTACATTACATTCAGTAACAATATTACGCATATGCGTTAAATACGACAAATAATACGGTGATGTGTTATGACAGACCAATGATAATAATACCAAGGATTTATTATTAGTATTAGTTGATAGTAATATTAGTTATTAGTAGTATTAGTATAGTTTGGTGCCCGTTTTGTTACCTACCACTATTGTCCTTTGATTTACTGGAAAGTGTCGAACAGATAACTTTTAATTTAAACCGCCGTAAATTTTTATAAAATTAAGGGAAGTTGGCAGTGAATATTATGTATAATGATTACTTATATAAATTATTTTGATTTTATATTTGAATTAATTTAGTATATGAATTTGTGATTGCATGATTTAAAAAGCGACTACATTAAACTAAAAAAAAAAAAAAAATAAAATAATAACATATAATATTGTAAAATAATATAAAAATGCAACCAAATATTACAATAGCTTTTAAAATGATTTTTATAAAATTAATTTGTAAAATTTTCTAGTTTAAACGGTTCAATTTTTTGATAATATTTATTAACTAAACATCAGTGGCCGGAAGATAGATTGACCGCGATTTCTAAAAATATTGTTGTTTAATGAAAAATAAATGAAATTTGAATTAGGCTTGATGTAATAAATACATATAAAAGCAACGTTAAATCAATGTGATGATGAAAAGGATTAGTAATACAACTAAGTAAATTAGTTATTGAGTGTGTACCTTCTTAGTGTAACGATATCATGAGAGGAGTGTCTCGGACTTAGTCTTGGTGGTCGTGTTTTTATCGGTGAGGGTGTTGACAACATTCTTCTGTAATATAATTGACCACCGTAGGTCCTGCTGTCCCACTGAAATAATCTTTGCCCACCTAAATCGCTGTTCGTTCGTCGGACGTTGTATTGCCGAGAAGAGCGATTTTGTTGAATATCCGTCTACAATTATTATTAACAATCCTTTAAGTAATAAGAACACATATTAAAAACTGAAATTACAATAGAATTTGAATTATTTACGAAAAATTGCCAAATGTTACATTGAACAAAACGTTAAATCGTGACTGAAATGGAATGTGTTTCCTGTTTTTAACTTAGAGGATGCCGTGGTGATAGATATAATATATACATTACTGATATAAACACGTATGAATGATAATAACACATATATATAAGTTAAAATTTTATCATTACCGAACTAAAATTTAAAACTAAGTAAAGATAATAGTAATCTACTAAGTACCTTAAATTTATCTATGAGTATTTGGTTGATGAGCTCGGATTGTGGTCGAGATTTTCCATTAACCCGGCGTCGAAGAGCCGGAGGACTATCCGTTTCATCTGGTGCATCAGTGTCGTGTGACTCAGAACTATCACCAGCACCGTGATTTCCGCCGCTACTGCCCTCAGTTGACCGTCCTCCAGTTATCTGAAAATAAAAAAATAAAAAATAATAATGTAATGTAATTGTACTTTGTGAACTAGTTGTAGGACGTTGTCTTCTTACAATCAAAATTCAATACATAATAAGTGACATAATAAAACAGAGCATACAAAAATGTTTGAGCAATGATAAAAAAAAAAAAAAAAAAAAAAAAAAAAAACACACTTTTTTTATTCAGTAGAAAAAAATTAATAAAAATGAAATTAAACGATTTCTCAATGTTTTATTGTATAACTAGATAAATGTATGTATACATAAAAGCACAGTCACATAATTTTAAGGATTAAAATAATAATTTCATAATGAAAATTAAAAAGTAAAGTATATGTATAAAATTTTTACCTCAATTTGAATTCCACTGTCACCGCTGTTGCATTTAGCATTACGAGCGGCTTTATTATTTTTTTTCCTCTCTTTACTAGACC
The DNA here is from genome assembly GCF_013202065.1 of Cotesia typhae. NCBI lineage: Eukaryota > Metazoa > Arthropoda > Insecta > Hymenoptera > Braconidae > Cotesia > Cotesia typhae. The sequence goes on along the minus strand of NW_027423757.1, from coordinate 7,024,672 downwards.
GCCAGACGAGAGGTCCAAATCTATTTAAATAAAATAAATATATTATGTATATTCTTATTCGAATTTGGTATTTGATAAACATAAATTAATAGTGGTACGAACCGAAATTTTTGATCGGCATAGGTTTCTTTGTGTTGTTCGGTGACCGGAATAGACTCTTTATGATCGTCTACATTGATACAGGTCACTGCAGATGAATCTCCATCATTTTCAGGAGGTAAAAGAACACTAGGTTGCCCATCAGCTTCAGTACTTCCTTCTTTACTTCCACGTTTATGAAATCTCAGGGAAAAACTTTTACGAAATTTTTGAATTACACTTTCGTGCTGATTTTGTGACATTCCGTCTTTGGAAGAAGGATATGATTGAACTTCATTATGTGTGCTATTGTTGCTAGATTCTTTCTGAAGACGTAGATGCACGAAGGGAATTGATGCCTCTATTAATGGATGCTCTGTATTCAAATCACGTCTTCGCGGTACCTCGTCATTAGCGTGCTGATTTGTATTGCTCGACCATAATCGGCTAAATATAACAACAACAAAAGAAACTTTTGTTATTATCATAAAACTAGTTTTAAATTTGTTTATATTCATCCATTTAGGATATAACTTTCTAAAGACAATAGTATAGTAAGACTCTTTAAATTTAAAAAGACGGACATGATTGAGATTATTATTTATTAAGATTCAATTGATTTGACATGTGATAGCGCGATAATGAAAGACTTAAAAATGTTTATCTGTATGTCAATGATGATAGGCCATAATAGTTTTTTTAAACACATTTAGTGTTTAAATTTAGTAAAAGGTCATTGTGCCAAAAAATTCAATATCATATTTTTTACGATCAACTAAAATTTTCGATATAACTTTTTGAAAAGTGTGCTTTAATATTAGCTTAGAAGAGCTTATAGGAAGAAAAGGAAGAAATAAATTATCAAAAATCAGTAATGAAGTACCCTTCATCTTGGTCAAGAAGTGCTGGAGTACTGGAAGCTTTTATGCGTCTTTGTGTCCGACTTATCCCAAGAGTTTTTCGTCTCCTTTCTGTTGATGTCTCGCGAGAAATTGACTGATGACATAAATAATATCATGCTTATTAAAAATTATTTATTTTTGATTAGTCTTTTTTTATACAGCCACAATAATGATAAAATTGGTATTGATAAAATTTAACCGGTTCGTTCTATAATTAAACATCCATCACATCATTCTGTCTTAATTAAAATTGAACGCTTTTAAGTAAACCCACAATACTCTGTTGATATCAATATTCGATCCATGAAGTTATATATTACGACAGATATACAATCATAACAAAGTTAAATGTTATTTATTGTTTAGTTGAGGGTCAATTTAAATCAAAATATACTTATATAATAGATATTCAATTATACAATAATACAGTACTCATATTTCATGTTTTTAAATCGTCGAAATTAATTTAATTAATAATACCACATACTAAATATTAAAAATGGAAAAATAGGCACTTTATCATTACTGTTGTGAGTATATAAAATAAGTACCTCTGTTCCAAACATTATCGAGATAAAATTAAAAAAATTCATAGTATAAAGTAAGGAGTTATAATATTGTTACAGGTAATAAATAAACTTACTGAACCAAGTGCGGTGTGAGGAAAAGACAAATCGTCAGGTTTTAAACGAGGGCTTGGCGTAGATCTTTTTGACCCGTCGGAACGCTGTTTAGCTGCGGCCAATTCGTCCCTACAAACACAGACAGCATAAAATATGTAAATATATTCATAAGAAGAGATGATAAATAAGAAGAAATATAAATAACAAGTAGTGAACTCTTTTGTAGGAATTTTCGTGACTATAGTTTTCTATTTTTTTCATTTGATTATTTCATACATGCATACAATAATGAAATAAAAAATTGTAAAAATTGGAGACTATAAAATAGTATATGAATTAATTACAGTACTCGACATCGGGAAATAAGAGAAATTGAACTTAATATCCACTGAGAATACGGCTGAATATGTAACACAGTGCACATATGTGACTCCCACGTTTCCTATTATTTTCTCGATGTTAATACAGTGCAATTATTACTTCACGGTTATGAAATATCATCAACTTTTATTTTCAATTTACAAATTAACAAACGCAATCATTAGAAATTTTAATTCATAATTAACATAATAAAAAAAATGATTTTATTGACGATATATATTATCAAATCCAATCAATGCTCGTCAAGATATAGAGGAGTCTAAAAGGCGCATCTCAAACCGGTTTTCTCCGCAGACGGTCTACCTATAGACCAGACAGATTTTTATACTTCAATCCAAATTTTAAATAGTGAGCAAATAACAGATCCTCTTTAACAGAGATTTTCTGTTTTAATAACATATCTAACAAATATTTTTAATTAACACATAAAGCATGTTGAAAAAATCCGGTTTCAAATTCACTGGAATTGTTCTAAGAAATGTCTCGAAGGATCAGATTTAATTAAATGGCATGAGAACTAGTACTGTATAATTTGATACCTTGCTAACATGAGGTAAGATAGACAACAGTTCTGCATCGAATCATGGCAATAGCTTTCATAAAAAATATATTCCAGGAGAGAGTATAGTTACAAATGTTTTATAATACTATTGTAATGCACTAATTTTTTTATCATTCAATTGTGTACCTGTGAAGTGATGCGGTATCCAAAGAAACAATGAACAAAAAAAATAAATACCACCCTGAGGTATATAAAACGTTTGCGATATTTAATTCAATAATTTTTCTGGAATTATTTTTGTAAGCTTTTTCATAACTTTAAGAAATAGATTGAAGTTTTAGACAAACTGTGCAAGAAATTGTAGAATTTACTTTTTATTTCTTTGCTTTTCACGAGAGATCCAATTGAAAAAGATGCTTGAAATTTTCAGGGTCTTCATATTTTAGGAACGCATGTTCTTGCAATACATGTTTGCAACTATAAGATTAAAAATTTTTCAAGCTACCCCTTTTTGCTCCGGATATCCTGTCTAGCTTCGGTATTCACGTATATAGAATACAGATATTTATGAAATATTAAATTTAATCTAGATATTATACTTTTATACACACTATTTTTTTTTCTTATTTTTGTAACTGATGTAACTGTCACTTTATTTTCAGAAGCGAAATTTTATGTGACACGTTCTTGCATAATTCTTCATGGCCTACTTTTGATAAGATCTTTATCCTGAAATAAATATGAGTTACAGTGAAATGAAGAGATAAACTTTGCGTGCATAGATTAAAATAAACGAGAAAGTTTGAAAATATTTGTTACTTCTGTTTAGTAGATATTTGTCAAAAAATCTAAGTAATAAATTATATTTTTGACTCTTAATTGAACAGTTTGACAATTATTAGTTCAAATTAAGGCGCCAAAATAAGAAGATCTAGAATTTTAGCTATGCAAGACACAAAATTAATCAGCTGAAAACTTTGAAAACATTTAATTTAATTTCAACGTCATATGTTGTCCTAAAATAATATATCATATATATGCTAACAATGATAATCCATCATTATCAGTGTTAAATGGCTCATTATATATATATATATATATATATATATATATATATATATATATATATATATATATATATATATATATATATAACATCGTTTTAGTAATGTCAAGAATGACTGAGTACATCTCTAACCTTACTGTCAACTATATTCACAGCTAAAGAAATTGCAAAATTTTGTCGTGAAATCGTTACGAGGTCGATAACTGAAACAAACCGATAACTAAGACAGTAAAGACGTGTCTATGGGTTGTGTTTACTTTGTTCTAAAAAAAAAGTTTTTTCTTTTTTAATGCTAAATCATCTTATTAGATACAAAGACTCAAAAGACAGATGAGAGATTTCTCGAATCTTTGCAAGAATCAATAGCTTACTCTTTCAATTCTTTATGTTCGCTACTGCTCATACTTGTTTTTATGACTCAACTCACATTGTTATGTAATTGAACTCAGGGTACAGAAATACAAAATTTTGGGTAGGAACACCAGTAAAATATACAAGTAAATGCTGTAAAAAAAACTGGTTTAAGTTCAAACCGTGTAGGTTGCCAAATTTCTTATCCTACCCTTGTGAAAACATTTCCCTGCTGAAAGTCAGAAAAAGTTTAAAAAAAGTGAAAAAAAAATTCTGACATGTATATATTTTAATCTAAATTTTAGAAAAATGTTTTTCACACTTTTACTGATTGAATCGCTAAAATTTTACAAAATATTAGCGATTCAATCGACCTACACTAATATTAATCCAATTTAACACCGAGTGGTATCAATACGAGTTCATTTTTAATACTGTTTTCTTTACAGTATATAAATAAATAGGCAAAATTCAAAATTAAAGAAAAAGTGTATAAAAGCGTAACTTTTTTCAAATAGAACATCGAAAGGCTAGTGAATACACGTGTGAAATGGATACAATCAATTCCACACAGGCGAGAAACTATTTCAACCTTTATATGCAGCTCATGAGGTCATAAAATTTATTCTACAGGACATCTCGAGTCTGGCACGGATAATTCATGAAGTGTCGATTTATCTTTTTATGTAAATTTATACATGTATTCTTGCATGTGCATTTTCTAATGTATAGTGTAAATTGAATAGAGATCGAACTATTACCTCCTCACTCGGTAGTTCGTAGACGTCACGAAATTATATCGATCCAAAGAATAATAGACATGCACTTGACTTTATACTCAACGATCAGACTGCCATCGTTCAATAATAAATGTAAAGAAATAGATACAAAATTAATGAAAATTCAAATTTACATACGCGTACTGACTCCCAATACTGTGTTATGTTTTCATTTTGTTGTTAAAATTTGATATGTGAATGGCTGGAAACTTCGAATTATTGAGTAAATATTCGATTGAGTTCAATATATATTGAACCTATTTTTTTAATTAAAAGGAAATCTTAGAGACAGCAATAAGAAAAAAAGAACTTTTTGGATAAGGGTTTATAGATAACAAAAAGTAATTTTGAAACCCTCGTTAGGAGCCGAATCTAAATTTTCGATTAGGTATTGGGGACTGATAAACTAATTTAAACTGAATCATATTTTATTGCAGCTTTAAATTATTTTTTTCAGTGTACCATATTCAAAAATGTTTATAACTTCGATAATCTCGAAAATATTAAATATTATTGACATTAATTATTTTGGTAAGTTTAAAAAAATTACAGTATTTAGGAACTGAAGTATGACCGGAGTTTTCTAAATGGTAATATTCCAAAAGCTCATTTATTAAAATGATCGATAAAGTAAGCTGACAGCCCTTGCATAATTGGTACTTAATGTTTCAAAATTCTTGAAATTATGAAAGTCAGAGGTAGTAATTTATTATTATCCAACTTGTGCAATTACTAAAAATTAGTTCAAGTATGAGCATTATTTATGTTAAACAGCAAAAATATAAATTATCATTCAAGTCAGCCATCTTAAAATGCTAAACATTTAAGTATTTAACCCATTTTATTTATATTGCATTATTCAAACTATCAAACTTAGGTCTTGAAAAGTAAAAAAAAAAATTCTCGAAAACCGAGCATAAGAAACGTAAAATTCTTAAATATTTTACAGTAAAAAGTATAGAGTATAGATCAATGACCTTGTCTAACTTGCTGGTTACTTCCCTACTATCGATTTTGTGAACCAGAAAGCTTTAATCTTACATGAATTACGTAAGTGAGCGCCCGAAAATTGGTAACATTTTTATTATTAATATTAATGTCTACAACTTTATTTATTTATGGTTTACTGTAGTCTTGGGTAATGATCAGACGTCTTTATATAAGTTTTATCGATTTTCAGCTGCCCTTAATTTCATTACAGAATAGCTCAAGTGTATAGACATATAAATATTGATACGTTGAATCAGTCAGCTGAAAAAATGTTAATTTTGAATACAGCTGAAATTGCTCAGTCTAGCTTTTCTAACAATAGCAATAAAATATAAAAGTATGTGGTGGATGTTTACTGTTATACTGTTGCAGTTGAAGTTTTATGCATTCTCCCGTTTTTTACATAAAATGCACAAAGAATTTTAATTGTTAAAGATGCTCTGTACGATGCAATGATAAATTATAAAAATTTTTTATTGCTTGCAGTTGGAGGAAGTACTTGCCCAAAAGCATTGGTCTATTGCGCAAACAAAGGGCCTTATCCCTCTCTACATCGTTACCTGTATAGGTAGACCGACAAAACGTTTAGGACGAGACCACCAACTAGTTTCAAGTACACCAGCTCGGCTGCGTGACTGCTTCTCTTCCCTTTACTTTCATCTGCTATTCCAAGAACACAATGCCGCTCACCGGATGCCGACAAAACTCCAATTTCATTGATAACTCCTGTTTTTTTTTAATGCCTTTTTTTCTTTATTTTATTCGGGCCGGATAAAAAATGCATATTCGATTATGATGACAGTCCCAAGTACGCTACACTTCATTGTAAATCTTCTTCATACAAAGGTTTATTTATTACTAAACCATTATTTTTAACGCCTCCAGATAATTTACGGTCCTTAATATAATACTGTCTCAAGTGTAATTAACATGTACTATAAATATTAATATTCGTAAAATGCAATTTGTTATAAATTAAGCTGTTAAAAATTAAAAGAATGAAAATGTAAATTAAAATAAATAATGTGCAAAATAAAAATATATTTTCTACCTGATATCGTTAATATTAAATTGCTGCATTTTGTCCGGGATTTAATTAATATATTCTAGGTCTTTACAGCTGCTGAATCACAGGTGGGCGCAGGTGGCTGCGCCAATTATATCTCAGAGATAAATTCTGGTGAGTTTTTGCGATAAAAAAATCATCAGCACCAACATACATTGATTTTACCATTTTAATTGAGTTTGAATAAAACTTGGATGCACATTGTTATGTAAAATTTACATATAACATGTTAACTTAGTTTTTTAAAAACATCACGAGTGCACTATTTAAAAAACTCAATTTTTTCATTTGACAAAATACTGATAATACGCAATAAATGATATTTTTATAAATATAACTATGATTTCAATGAAATATTTTTTTTAATCGGATAAACGATTCCAAACAAAATCCATGTGACGTGAATGTTTATAGGTGACTCAGGGATTAGCAAAAGATTATGACTTAAAATTAATAATTTCTCATTTGAATAGAGAGAAGTAAATTTTTGAATGACATTTTTATAAAAGATACTAATAGTTATTAAGAAAAAATGTATTTTAACGTTTGAAAAATTTCATACTAATGCTCTCGATTCGGCGGTGGCCGACTGACTACACTTTCAATTCTGATTGCAGCGCCACGCGGAGCCGTTACCACCGGTCTACTTGGTGTATCATCTTTCCTTCGTAGCTCACGGTACTTCACAGTTCGCAGGTAGGAATGTCATACATACATATAGATGTCTTTCATTCGTTTTTATTTGCGAGCATCATCTATGGGAGCTATTATGCTTGTGTACTTCCAGATATATAATGTCATGTACGTCAGCGGCATTTAATTCAATTAATTATACCTGACGTTTATATTTGACAAGGATAGTGTTTATAACTGACATGATATTGGTTATCTCTACATAAATTTTTTTGGGTGAAAACCATTCCGCTAATTAGAGGTTTCCGTAAACAAAAAAATTCCAAAAATATTCTGAGGCGAGTATAACCATCAGCCCGGTTTAATTAGTGAGCTCACCACTAGTTGTTTGTATTCTAAAAATTAAAAACAGTTCATTTGAAAGCTTTACTACTACAGATAGATCAATAATTCGATATTAGTTTTTTTTATATTCTTGTATTATATATTATATATAATATTTATTTGGAGATTCAAAAAAACTATGGAAATTATTATTATTATTACTTCATTTTTATATAAGCTTCAAAAAATTAAAAAAAACTTTAGATTTAAAAATTAAAAAATTAACTTTAATTATTAAATTGAAGTTAACTTTAATTTTATTTCAGATAATAATATATTTTAAGCTTTATTAAAAGTGTACAAACATTATTAATCCAAAAAATATAAATGATGAATTTGAATAATAAAATTTTAGGTTGATCTGCAAAAAAAAAAAATAATTCCCGTCGGGACCATCGATATTAACCAACTTGCGAACGACCTAGTCAACATATACATTTTTCTTTCATTATATAAATGTTGACCTTATTGCAAAAAATTCGATATTTCAAATAAAACTCTTTTATGCAGAATATCAATTCAATTGCCAAATTAGTATGAAAATAAAGTACTTTTTTTATCTTATTTGTCATGTTATATTTTATAGTTTATTAATGTTTCGAAATGATCAATGTTTCAATTATACACAATCATTCATTACAGCAACTGTGTCAAATCTGTACTAATTAGATGCAAACAGGCGGCTGTGGATGAAATTGATTAGTTATATCGCTTATAAATTTATCTTCTGACAATGACAAAATATGGAAAATCTATATCTTCGAACGTATCTGTATTGTGTCCAATATAATGGTTCTATAATTATCCGTATTGTAATTTGCAAAGATATATATGCATAGAAACTGAAAAATTTTTGAAACGTGATTAAATTAATCATTTTATTTTCAAAATATTTTCTGAAAAAATTCAAATCTTAATAAAACTTTTATAGGAAAAATTTTAGGTGTCTAACTTAAACAGTACATGTAAAATAGACCATCTTTTTTGATGAGAACTATTATTTTTTCAGCTGGATATCTATGAGCAAGATATATTATTAGTCGGATATTTTTGGATGAGATCAATAGTCTTGCACCTAACCCATATGAATTTCTCGGATTCACTATCTCTATAAACCAATTTTTAATCATTTTTTCGCTACAACTAGTGTTTGAACTCTGCCCTATGAAATTATAAACTTTACACTTTTATGTAGTTATCTGTGTAATCGAGAAAGCAACATAGAAAACTTTATAAATTTTATGATAATTTAATTTCTTGTATTTGTTTTTATTGATTCATTTTAATTACCTTTTAATTTTATTTCTATATAATTAAATATTAAAAAAAATTAAGTATGAATAAATTAATTGATACGGCAGTATAACTGAAATCACAGAAATTCAAAAGATAGTTTGTAAAAATGAATTGTTATTATTTTACTATTTATTGTTCAAAATTATTTCGGATTAAACATTGTGTAAATATTGTGCATATTTAATATAGAAGATTAGATATAGCAAAGATAAAACTGCTTAATTTTTAATGACCAAAGATTAGTTTAATTACTATAAACATTTCCTGATTTTGTTATGATTTTATCCGATTATATCTTTCAAAAGGTCCGATAATTCTGGCTTTTCCGGTTTATGGTCGCTCTGATAACGTAGGCATTATATTTATACTAAAACTTTTTATAAAAAATGTTAATTTGAGTTCGTTTAATTAAAAATTTTTTCAAGCTAAATAAATATAAAAAAATACCAATTTTTTGCGATTAAAAACAATTTTTTTATTGCATACTTATTCAATTATTCACATTCATATATGAATTTCATAGTAGGTCGACTAGTATTGAATCATGTCTCTTTCTCAAACATAATGACATTTTAATCTAACAATAGTATTACAATTATCTGTACTAGATTAACGAATTTTCCTGCATGAAAAAAAATCCTTTATATTAGTGTGATAAATGATACAGACGGCGCCTACCTTACCAATTACATAGATGTGGTTATATACAGAGACGTTTAGTGAGATACATCCTTACTATCCTTACATGGATCGAATAAAGTTCAACGGTCGTTTTATTACGATCGTGATCTGCTCTTACACTTACTGTTTTGTCACGTATAACTCGATCGTCCAATCATTTTTGTTTATTGCGAAATACCACCTTTAAATTTTTTTATAGACTTCACATGAAATGACAAAGCAATTTATAAACCGGCCGGCTTCATTTTTTTTTTTTTTATTTTATCGACATATAAGTTTAAATTAACATACAGTATTTATCGAACAGCGTTTCAATAAATTACGCCAAGAAGAATGATTATCTCATTTAATCCCTTTATCTTTGCAGTTTATTGATCCATTCATAATCATCTTATACTTAGTGAGTTCAATTGCACTGATTCTTGCAGATCGGAAGACTAACAAAGGAAGCCAATGCAAATAGCTAGTTCGTTATACTGAATTCGTTAATTACAATTACCTTATTTTTTTGTAATCATCATCAGTTCATTATACTACACTTCCTACAGCGGGTTGCATTTAAAAGTTATACTTCATTAATGAAATTATTAAATTTTAATGATTTAATCATTTTAATAGAAGCCTTTACTAGAAGTTAAAATTTAATTTATCTATTCTGACATTTATTTTAAAAATTGAGTTCTCATATTTCTAAATGTGGAAATTTCAAGGATTATTCAAGTAATATATATGTGTGTTGATGAATAAATTTATAAATACGATTACATGTCTACGTATGCTAAATTATAAAACCGTTATCCAGATAATATATTTTATGAATACATATTTTATGGTTTTTCTGTTTGTTATTGAACGCAAGTTTCCTTTTATGTTAGCTTCAAGTCGTCCATAAAATTCATTAAAAAAATAATATATACATTTTAATACTCGGCGAGAAACTCAGTATTATTTACTAATAGTTGATAAAATAACATAGTTATTTATTTTTAAACCAAAGGCTAGTAGCAAAACGCCAGTAAAAATAGTCTGTGTGCTTCGGGCGTGGTATATTTCACTGGAGGGTGAGTATGTGACAGAAAAATATCGAAGCAAACCCGGCTGCCTATGATGTGAATTGTTAAAATTCTAACCGAATAGGCAGAATAAGTTATAGCTCCGTACGCGAGCAACCTTTTGTCATTACGTCATTATTTTCCAACGTCATATTCATCGTCTCGCTTGAACGAAATCCATTGATATGTTATGTTATAGAATGAAATGCTATTGCAAGTATCACTAGCATTTTCATCAATTTTTAAAACTATTTTTAACTATACATGCTGTACATAGCTAATAAATACTTCTGAAGAACAATGGACTAAAGTTCTGGAATTTATTATTATTAAATAACATTTTGTACAAATATTTTGAGTAAGTTGGGCATAAATTGATTGTGGTTGCTAATAACTAATAACAAAGATAAATAGAAGATATTGCAATTAACTTGGTCTAGTACGCCCCGGGTATTTATATTTATCTACATAGTTCTCTTGAGGCGTGACACTTTATAGTAATAGTACGATTAGTGGTCCAACAACACAATAGTTGTTTTCTGTTAAATATTACGATGAAAATTAAACAACATTCTTAATTTATAAACAATTAAGAATAGTCAGCTGTCAATTTTAAAAATTTTAATAATAAATCAATTACAATAAAAAAATGCTTTTAAAAATTTTCACATGTGAAACTTTTTAATTAATTTTTTTTTTTTCAATTATTACATTATTATAAAATTTTAAAATAATTTTTAATGTCTGCCAACTTCAGTATCATAACATAAATAGTTAAGTATCAAAATAAGCACTCACCCATCAGTATTTGTAGACTCATGAGACAAAAATGATTTAGGCAGAGATGAAGATCTATGATGAGGCTCGAGATGTTTTGCTTCTTCTGGAGAAGCTCCTCTTTTCGCTGGTGCACTGCCAGGCCTTGATAAATCAGATTGAGGGTCAAGAAGAGTTTTCAATGATCCTGAGATTCCATCATCTATAGGAGTTGATCCTCCACTGCTTTTAGGATTTTTAGGACTTTTTGTAACGGTACGATCGGAGGTAGTCACCCAAATATCACTGCTTGAGGAAGATGAATTAGTAACTGATGAATTGCCTCCACCATTAGGAGATCTTCTGATTGTTTTAGATCGTATAGGAGACACACGTTGGCCTACACTGTCTCCATGGGTGTTTCGATATTCCCATCGTGTAGTTTGATCTAGTTCATTTAGCGATCCGGCAGGTGATCTTCGGGGTTGCTTCAATACACTTTTAGGCTGACGTTCTTCGGATTTCGCCATTGAAGAGTAATGTTCTCCTCGCTGGCGAGATTTTCTCATATCTCGGTCTTCAACTATATCTAGAGCGGCAGGTGAAGAACAAGCGCTGTCACGATCTCGATTAGTGTGGTTGATGATATTGTCATTAGACATCCGACGATGAGATGGATAGCTTTGAGATGACTTCATGGATGTTTGATTAAGATTAGGCGAATAAAGTGTTTCCCGCTGAGTGCAATGAGGCCAAAAATTACAAGTGCTGGTATTACATCGTGTCTTGGATTCCGCAGATGGTACTGATGAATTTGTATTTGGAGTTGTTACTCCTCGTTGAAGAGTTCGTAATTGTTTATTTGAAGACTTTTGTTGCTGCTGTTGAGTATAATTCATAATAGCCTGTTTTTGACGTGGTTGTTTTGCCGAAATAAAGTACACATCGCATGCACCCGCTGTATTCCACCGATCAACTTTATCATCTCGATTATCATAACGTCCTGATTGGACATTCCTTGTCATTGGCCGGCTTCTTGTACCGTAAAGATATTCGGTTACTATTTCTGGATCACGATGAACTTCTACGTTAACTGTTTCTTCTGTTGAATGAGTTTTACCTAACCAAATAAAAAAAAAAAAAAAAAAAAACAAATCAATTGTAATTTAACGACACAAAATAGAAAAAAAAAAATAAATAAATAAAATAAATTGAAAATACTTACGATTTGTAAAGATGTGTTTTTTATTTCGTCCCATACTTTTGTCGTTGATAACTTTTAAATGGGATTTATTAGAATCGTTTGCTTCATGATAGTGTTCCCTCGATGATTGCTGTTGAAGATTGCCAGATCCTGGAGACCTTTTTTCCGGTAATTGAAGACTTTTTGAGCGTCGAACTCTGGAAGCTTGCAATGAATCCGGAGAAAGTGCAAGAGTACCTCGATACCCTTGATGCTGTTGACGGGATTGATTTGAGCGTTTATAACTATTGGGAGTTGGTGATCTTTCTATTCGGTCAGTACTATTGCTAGATGACGAAGACGATGAGCCGGAATCAAAAGACAATTTACCCCCATCGGAAGAACCTGGTGATCTTCTTGATGCTTGGTGACTGCGCCCTAAACGCGATTGTCTTCCAGAGGGTGATAATCTCTCATGATTTATTATCATTCCCTCGAAAGAGAAGTCTAAAAGTGTCCCTGGAGATGAAACAGCACTATTCAACAATGAATCTGGATTATCGTCTTCGTCGCCATCTTCATAACCTTCGATAGATGAATCTGTGTTCTCAGCTAAGCATGGCATTGTTACTCTGTTGACGCAACTATCAAGACTACGGAATCCCATAGAAGAAGATGATGATGATGAAGATTCTAGGTATCTTTGAGCAAATTGTGATCTTCTTGCACTTGACTGATCTTCTAAGGATTTTGCAGAAGCAAGACGAGGTTGCTTGCTATCTTGCTTTGACTGTATAACGACAATAGAATTTCCAGAGCCTTGAGACGGTCCTTGACATCTTGATCGAGACTTGTTAGATATGTTTGATAATTTTTTAGTTGAAGACGGTATTGAGGAGCTCCAATTCTTGTTTAACAGCGGTGAAGGTGGTGGACTGATCAGATCACTGTCGACAATGGCATTAGATCTGGGAAGAAAAGGCGTTTTTCCAAATGTTGTACTGAACCGGGAAGATCGCGTTCCTCTTTTTTGTAAGGCGTCTTGGAATGCTGGGGGTGGTGATATGATCGGTGTTATTGATGGCGGTGAGAAAGACTCGGGAATACTGTGAGGTGAAGCACAACCACTGGGAGGTTCATATTCGGAACTGTTAAGCTTCAAGAAATCTGGCCGGTGGGAGTCTAAAGTATGACTTCTTAAGTAGTCAGAGCGCTTTCCTGGTTCGCTGTTGCTACAGTGATAGTCTATGAGCTTGACAGTTGCTCGTCGTGGGAGTGGAATAGTCCCAGTGACTCCATTGCTATTTCCGGTACATTTCGCTTGGGGATTGCTTTCGTATTTGATCTTACGGTTCTCATCAAGAGACCGTTGTTGAACTTGAACCCATCCCGATCTCCCGAGATACACGCCATCTACATCATGGTCACACCACCGTACTGGAGATAATTCTCTACTACAATTCCCGCTGACGAAAAGCTCACCTGATGTACTGCGACCTCCCGAGAGTAATGAATTTGTTGCTTCACGACGCCGTTGACTTTGGGTCTCTTGACATCGATTTCTCGACGAAGATGTATTTCCGATGCTCACACAACTTGTAATTGAGGCTTCTTGACGTTTTAAACCTGGTATTGAACTCGCACGGTTGTAGCTCTTTGACCGAATTTCGGAAAAATTCGATGCTTGTCGATTTTCCCAGGATTCACGTGATTCCACTGAAGATGTACCGCGGAGATGTACAATTGATACATTTCCCGTTCTAAAATTATTATTATTATTATTATTATCATCATCTGTGTTATAAATTGATATTAATTAATTTTCAATAGTATATTACTGAAATTTCAAACTTATTGAATTAAATTAAATGTTATTATTATTTTTATTTTCAAGTTGGAATTAAAATGCAATCAAGTTAATTAGTTTAATTATTATTATTTCTATTACGTTCACCTTTTACTCAGCATCTTCGAAAGTACTCAAGGTTCTTTAACAATTCACTTTAGTCTTATAAAATATTAATTACAAAACTGTTTGAACTTGAAATAGAACAAGTACAACAAATTTATTTCATTGTGACAATAATTGCGGTAATTTATACCTCTCTGACTTTTCTCTGGTTCCTATTGAAGATATTGCAGAATTTAATTCTTTTGGGTCTGACGCGGGACTAAGGCGTCGAGGTTGTTGGACCGATGTCGTATTTCCAGTACCGCCTACGGAACCCACGTGGCTTCCCCCGCTATCAGTCGAATGTTGCTTTGACGATTGCGAAGGCTGTGAAACCCATTGACGATGCTTGAAGTTAGAAGATGCTGATACCGAATTCGGCTGGTGACCGGATGATGTAATTACAGTAGGATCTCCTCTACCGTTTAATGAGGTATCCTAAAATGTATCATTAGTCAGAATTCCTTTGAATAGAAATCAACCACATATGTAAAAAAAATTTTTCAAATTACTTCATTTTTTAATGAAGATTACTCGAGTGAAACAAAGTATTAAAAAATTTTTTTTAACTTTTTTAATATTATTAAATTTGAAACCTGCACTTTCATTTAAATGACGTTTTAAAAGGTTTAATTTTTCTGAGATAAGATCAAATGTGATAAAGTTAAAAATATTTTTAATCTACGCAGAGAGTTGTCTTTTCTTTCGTATGATATGCTAATTACACAATTAAAAAATTCATAGTCACTGATATACATCTTTATATTAGAGCGATTCAAAAAACTGAACATTAAGTGGTTGCGTATCGTTCTTTTTACTTACTCTAAATAATAAGCCAGAAAATACTTTTGCTTCTTGTACTTTTTATTATTATAGTTACCGATATTTCATACAAAAATCAGCCGACACATTTTCTGTAGAAAATTAAATTAATTTACTCATTTAAGTAATCCGAGATCAAAGTTAAACTAATTATAAGTTTCATTTCCTTCTATTTCACTAAAAAAGTATAAATTTTGTAAAATCATCAATAAATGATAGAATATTGTCATGTTAATTTATAATATTTATAATATTTATAAAATTGCCTAATTAAATAATTTTCTTCAATCTATTAATTATGTTTTTAGTATGAGATGCTTTATTTATCTGAGATATTGCTCACTAAATATGTGAAAAGAATTGTAATAGGTCATCTTTTAATGCTAATATCAAAAGATGAAATTCAAATCACTGAAACATAATTTTTGGAACTATTTGAAACACAATATACTTTTTTGTGGTTTTTAAAGAACAACAATATAAATAACATGAATGGTAATCTATAAAAGAAAAATATCAACAAATATTGTATTACTTCTACAAGAGCTGAAGGATAAATTTTGTTCGTGTGTATAGTGATTTTTAAAGAAAAAAAGAAAGCGAATCCCAACAATGTTTATTTACACTGCCTCAATAGTTGTGCTTAAAGTTTTCAGTTTATTTTCTATTTGTGTTAGCAGTATTTACATTTTAGGAAAACACGGTTAAGACTTATATACGTAATATAGAATGTTAACTTAAAATCTACAAATATTAATAGACGAAAATTATTTTTTTTAGTACTAAAGATAAATCATTACCGAAAAAATCTGAAATCATAAGATACTAGCAATAATACATTTATTATGTGACAGATATTGTAATGGTTTTTTTTTTTTGCATAAAAAATTATAAAAAAAATATTGACTTACGTTAAAGGATTTATTTTTGGTTGTAAGTGCATCTTCAAATGATAATCCTCTCATGTACGGATGAGCAATCACTTCTACCAGTTTTGACTTAGCCGTTGAGGCATTATTAGATTCCCCTACATTTTTGGGCTTGTTCTTAAAGGATGAAGATCCACTGTGACTAGCTAAATTTGGATTGCTACCCTTACGGTCCGGGAAAACTAGATGTTCAATATTAGACGTATATCCTGGATCATTCCTTACGATATCTTGAAGCGTCGTCCGGGCATTAGTGCTATACGGGCAAATGAGTAGATTGGTAGAGTACCATAGTAGATTTACTTAAATCGAGCTGATAAAGAGCTAAGAATTTGATACATTGAAAGAATATCTCTATTAACATAAATGAACATCTCGATGGATACGGTATTTGAGGGAAAATAAATATTCCGTACAAAAAGTTACACAACGATTGTAAGTTATGTGAAGAAAAATTTTTCATAAAATTTAATTCATAGTTTCACTAAACTGGATTCTTTGAAGTAATTTATTTTTAAAGAAAAGTTATAATTCAAATATTTGAATTTATGAAAAATTGTAAGAGTAAGCACACGAAGAAACAGAAAATTAAATGCAAACATGTTTTAAATTGAAGTTTTGTTGCTCAATGTAGCGGTTATTATTGTTAGATTATATATAAACAGTAAAAAATTTTTTGTCATTGTGTAAATGTTAAAGTTTTTGAGTTAAATTTTTACATTTTAATGTGTTGATTTATTACAATCGTTTTTTTAATGTTACATTGACACAAAGCTGTGTTACTTTATCGTTACACACTGATTGTGTTGAATTAACACTAAGTTTGGGTAAAAAAGTCGTTAACATACTTTTTTGGGTTAAATTTGATGAAAAATTTTTTATTTGACAATTTAATTAATTTTTTTCATATATATATATATATATATATATATATATATATATATATATATATATATATATATATATATATATATATATATATATATATATATATATATTCAAGTAAGTATTTACCCTGAACTAAATCCATGGGACGATTTTTGGCCTCGTCGTTTGCCACTTCCATGCCCAGGTTTGATGTTGGTTGTTTCGGCAAGTTGAAGTAAACGATTACAGTGCTGCCGGAGCAGTGGATCTTCTCGCCGATTCATTTTACACCTTTTTTTTTCATTTCAGGAAGAAGACCATCCTGTAAAAAAATAATTAATGTACTGATCTTCGAGTAATGAATTTAATGTATTCACTTTTATTAAAATTGGATTTTTGGCAAAGGTTTTTACAACAAAATTAAAAATTTCGCTAAAATTTCGCGGCATTTTTTTTTCTAAATAGCTGTAATTGAAAAAAAAAAAAAAATCTTTCGTTCAAGACCTTGTAAATTATATCTCGAAGACCTGTCTAAAATTTCATCAAGATCGGTTGAGTAGTTCTCGAGAGATCTTGGGTGCTGTCTTTGAAAACATAGTTTTGAAAAAAACGCGTTTAAAGTTTTAAGTGACAATACAACAGCGCCTTGAGCGCGCAACTTTTTAAAACTGTATCTCCGAAACTATTATTCAGATCGATTTGAAACTTTAGGAAAATATTCTAGAGATGTTGTAGAATTTAATAAAACAAAAAAAAAACAATTTTTTGAAACCGTGAAACCTATGTGAACTCTTAAGCGCGAGCGTAGCTATGCTCTACTCTCGCCTAAAAATAAAAAAACTGCGTTTTGTCAGAGTTTTTTTCTTTAATTATTACATCAAATTAAATTCGTGGCAAGGAAGTCACATTTAATTGACTTTAATTAGAATGAAGCTAAATTTTAGCAACTTTAATTCATACGAAATTTAATTTCACTAGGTTTGAATTTCCGAGTTAAAATTGCTGGATTAATATGAAAAGTTCATTAGTAGTTAAACTCTCACATACTCAATAGGAAACTTCAGTAAGTTGAGTATGTAAGTGCTTCGTCAGAATTATATTCACAGTAAACGAGCAATAGAAGGTTAAAAACAATTTATTTTATTTTGTATAGAGATTTTGGAAAATTAAAAAATGTGATCTTGAGAAGCTTATGTTGGAATGAAAACAAAAATCTGAAAACGGATTAATCTGCTGTCTATCTTTTAAATTTACCACTATTTTTGCAAATATACCTTCTCGTAAGGGGGTTCTCGTAAGGGTTCAATAACATTTTTAGATGGTGATATCTTGTCTGGTAGTACTACAGATATCATAAGAGTCAAATATCGAATACGCAGTCCCTTTTGATTTACGAAATAGATTTATTTATTGATTTACCTATGTAACAAAGTATTCAAAATATTATTTCTTTTCGTACTTTTAAATATAAAATAAAATCTGTAATTTCTCGTAAGGATTAATGGTAAAGGTCAAAATGATTTTATATTAATATCTTTTTCTGGTTTTTTGCAGCTCTTAGAAAATTTAACTGTTTTATTATCTTAATATATAATGTACTAGTATGCCAAGTTTCATTGAATTCTGAATGGTTTTAAAAACGATTGACCATTACATCAAAGTTATTATGACAATCACTATTTTAATAATTTTTTGATACTGATTTTTTTAACAAATCTTTCGACTTTGACCCAGTTGGCAGCAGCCGACATAACTTTTTAAGCACAAAAAAGTAAAAAGCTTTTGAAAAATTGGAAATTTCTGAGCAAACACGTCTCTAAAAAATTTTAGACAAGAATATTGTTCAAATGTATTAAAATTTTTTTTTGAAACTTCAAATAATATTTTTTTTTTAAACTACTGTAATAAACTTCAGGAACTGCTACTTAAATTTTCTCAATATATGATTTCCTATAAAAAGTCTTTTTACTACGAAGTTTAGTGAGGTATTACATGAAAATAAGTTGTTTGCCCATAAAAAAAAAAGAATAAAAAAAAATTGTTTGGATAGTTTTTCCAAGAAGAATGGACATAATAATCTGTATTATATATATATATATATATATATATATATATATATATATATATATATATATATATATATATATATATATATATATATAATATGTAAAATTGAATAACTTTTTTCAACTGTATTTATCAAACCTATGTTTATTTATATAATTGAAAATTTTTCAATGTTTGTTATGCAAACATGAAGACCGAAATGAATCAAATAGAGGACAAAAAAAAACGTCGAGACGAAAACCACCCGCTTTTCTGTTCTGTCAGTGAGGAGGAAAAGAAAGGGATGACTGGTATTGGCTTCATTCAACGACAAGTAACACATCAATATCGAAAGTAGGGCGTTGTAAACAGTTTTTAAATTGTAATTGTAGGTACATACATTATTGACATAATAAATATATTATTTGAGTTTTAATTGCATATTTTTTATACAAAAATAATTCAATTCAAAATTTTCCTACCATTATTTAATATTCATACGTCACACATTTTTCCCTTTAGCGTCTCAGTGAATTAATTGAAGCATTCAAAAGTTATAGACTCTGTTTGTAACTTTATATTTAGTCATGCTAAAAGTTTTCAAATTTTATAGATAATTGATTACCGGACAAAAAAAATCCTAAAAGCGAGTAAAATAGTTACAAGCTTTGATGGTAGATTTAATTTAATTCATGCTTCTGTGTAAGCTAAAACAAATAATCAAATCATTGTCTAAAGTTTAGTAACAATTTAAAAGATTTTAAAAAATTCGAAATATATATATATATTTTCAATATTTGAAGTAGCTACAACTAATTCAACTCAGTTATAACTTTGTGCGTAAAAAAAAAAAAATATTTATGGATTTAACGTTCATGAATTTTTATATTTCTCTCTTTTCTGAGCTTTGTTCAGTTTAAATGAATTTATCTAATGTGTAGACTTTTCGTCTTTTTCAACTGAAACGATAAATTTTAGTATTCGCAGTAGAACATGGAAAAAAGAACAGTTGAATAATTATAGTTTATAGTGAAAATTTGAATATTTAGGTGTCTCTAGTAAAAAAAGTGGAAAAATTATATTTTATAAAAAAAATTTTTTAAAACTCTGTAAGAGTGTATATTTGAAACTTTAAAAATCAATATTTAAAGTTTTATTTTATCAAATTATTTGAATTTGCAACTTTTCAATTTGAAAATATAGGTCTTATCTAGATCATTGAAATTCCATTTTAAAACCGTAATTTTTCTATTTTTGTGCTAGGAGCACCTAACTATTAAAATGTACAAGTATATAAAATAGACGATAAAACTTCAACTGTTTATTTTTTTTTGTTTTTCTTTCATGAATACTCATAACCATATGAATTAAATGTCGGCATCCAGGCGGAGAAAAACATTATTCAAAATGTAGACCGGAATATAATTTGGTTTATTATAATTTAAATTATATTTATTAAGAAGTAGTATGTGTAAAATTTCTTGTGAACGCATTTGGAAATTTTATTTAAATGAAATTTCATTTTTTTAACTTTCATTTTAAAGTTTTGAATAGTTTCCTTATTGTCCAGCGATAAAATACACCCACACTGAGAAAAAAAAATACACTATTGAGAAAATTTTCTCGATATAAGAACTTACTTTTCTAATAATTATTGAAAATATATTTTCATAATAAAGGTAGATTGATTATTCTTTTATCCCAAAATTTATAAATTTAAATGGTTCATTTCAATGAATTCCTTAGCCAAAAAATTCTGTTCCAGACAATAATTTTTCGTTCTCTCAGTTTGCATAGTAAAATTTAAACGAAAATTTTCACGGTGTATAAATGGTTTGAATAATACAAATATTTTAAACTATTTCCGTTGGAGGCACCGATTTGAGCCTTATCATTATTATTATTATTATTATTAAATATAGAGCATCACAAATATAATCAGTAAAATAAATGGTATTTGAAGCCGATTGAAAGAATCTATCTGAAATGGTGAGGTATATTGAAATTGATTTATCATCATAAGAGTTTCAAACTATATCCTCTAAAGTGTACATTGAAGTGATGACTGGAAACTAAGTTTAATTGATTAAAAATTGAATGCTTTCTTTTCGATGTATTAGATGGATTTTATCGCAATATCTTGCGTTACGTCATTAAGATTGTACTTAAAACTTTAATTGGGTTCGAAATTTGATTAAGTTTGAAAATGTTTTAATAATTGAAAATCATTTAATAATTTTGGAAACTGAAAATAACATTTTGAAATTTTATTTTCGTTATGCAAGATGTCATAGTTTACCTAATTGTTAAAAATTGTTTAAATACTTTTTCATCGATCTACGAAAAATTTACAAGTTTCAGACATAGAACTCTTTCAAATATATTCCAAGTGGCACAAATTTTTTTTTGTTAATGTTTTGTTGAATTTAAGTTAACAATCATAAATTTTTTAACTTCTTGTTGAGTGAAATCTACCAAAAACTCAATATTTTTTTGTGAAGCTTGGGAAGGAATCTTACATTTAAAAAACTTTTTCCTTTAGAGTTTCATTGAGAAAATTCCGCAGCTATAAACCGTGATAAAGGATACTTGAAAGTATTTTTTTCCTTCGTCCCATGTATTGTAGAACATATCAGCTCAAATAAATTTGAATAAATTTCATCATTATTTTACTATTTAAGAGGGATACATTACTAGCCAAAATAGCTTTGGTTGTTTCTAAATAATTGTTTAAAGGGACTGGTAGTCCTGGATTAATAATCTAAGCTTCCAAAAAAATTAATAAAATTAAAAAGATTAATCGAAAAAATCAAATTAAAATGTATAGAAAATAATTTTAAATGATTTTCAATTTTTTAATTTTTTAGCATGCAATAAAATACCAGAAACGTTAGATTGTAGTATTTTTGATAATTGAAAAATTTTTACGGTCATTCTATGCTGGGTACATTTTTAACCTGTAAAATATACCTATTTTTTTATCCTGATGATCTTGGCAAGGGCACTAGGATTAAGTTATCAAATAATCGTATTGTCATTGGTCTTTGAGGCGTATGCAAATTTTCAAATGAATCATTCTTTGTTAAATCGGTAAAAATTACGTCGAAAGATACTGTTATATAAATAGATAGATACAGGTCAAGCTGATAATAGCAATAAAAAAAAACGTGTCAAAAAAATTAATTACATTCCCAAATAAAGAATCATTTTTTACCTATACCGGTGAATTATTAATATCAACTATGATTTTTTACTCTACATTTTGTATCAAATTTAATAATAAAAAACATATCTAGCAAATTAAACGATATGATAAAATTACTTGTCATAAAATCAGTATCAGAAAGTACAAAAATGTATTCACATATATAATAAGTAATTTGCCAAGATTCTCTTACAATCTCCTTAACTTTTATTATTCAAGAAGAACAATAACTAAATTTAAAATTTTATAATTTTTTTCTACGTAAAGCTTGAAGAAAGTTAACTTGTCACTGAATGGTGAAATATTAAATTACATTTACAATATTTCAAAGATTGAAAGTTCAGAGAATGTTTTATATTATATTCTTCAAAATAAATATTAATATGTAAAATAAAAAAATTACATAATTCTTTACCTTAGTAAACCCAATGCGGATCCGATGGTCCAACAGCTGAACGTTCATGTTCTTAAAAGTAACCGCTGTGTTTTTGAAATGATCGAGGCTTTTATCACCCTGTTTAAGTATCGTTAAGTTTCTTCAATATTTTTTGTCCCTTGAGGTCATTCGAACAATTCAAACCTTTAGCAATAAAATTTCGTAAATGCTCCAGGGGTTAGTCAACAATTTTTCTTCGCTCTCAGCTTTTCTGTCGTGTTCACAATGTTCCGTTGAATCTTTTAAAATTGAAATAAAAAACGATTAATAAAATTATTTTTTTTTTTCTGGTTATAAAATTAAATTTCAACTTGATATTGTATAAAGAAAATATATATTCTTTTTACAAAGAAAAAAGTCTATAATATTGATTATTGATTATTCGAATATTGATAAAATTTTCAATAACTAATTCGTGGATTTTTTATACAAAGTTTTTTTTATGGTTGGTGAAAATAAAGAATAATTAATTTTAAATTAATATTAAACATAAAAGATACGTAATCAAACAATGTGAACAGAGAAGCAACACGATAGAGAAAGGTCGTCGAACCATCAGAGGAGAGGGTCTGGGATTGTGGCGGCGAGTTCCTATATGATTTCCTCGTGCGCGAAAAATTTTCGATCGATTTATCTCCATACCTTTGTAAATTCTTACAACAATGATTTTTTTTATGTTAACTCTCAAATGATCAAATTTTTTCAATCTCTATTGAAAGTATTCTAATTCAATTCAACTACACGAGTCATTGAGTGTAAACAGAAAAAATTCTGTATTCTCAATTCGAAAATGTTGAAATTTTTTTTTAATAATGAGTGAATAAATCTAAAAATAACAAAAATTTCCTTTACAAAGATTGTGTTGAAATAACAAGCTAACAAGTCACCTTGTTGGAAGATGAAATGCCCAAAATAATGAAAAATCTCTTCTTGAAGCTTCCAACAATTATCACAGTAAAACATATTAGTTGCAAAAGTTGTTTAATTAACTAGTGTTTCACATAGCCAAGATAAATTATTTTTAATAAAATTTTTGCTCATAAAAAATTTTTCTCAACCAAAAGCCAAATAGTCAGCAGTTACATTTTTTGACAACTATACATTATATATTGAAAAATAATACGCGACAAAAATTGAGGAAGCACGTCAACATTAATTTACGAATTAATGGAACATCATATCGTTTTTTAGCATTGCAGCATTGCATCGAACTCCAAATTGCCCATAGCGTCGTCTGCTGGGTTTTGATGAGCTGCACACCACGTGGTACGACGGCAATAATAAAAAATGAATATTATCGGAGTATGATGAAAATATAATTTCCGAATTATTGGAAAAATAACGTTAAAATATGTGCTTAAAAAGTTTTAATTGATAATAGCAAAAAATTTAATAATAATAGTTTTGACAACGGTCGCGTATCCTTTAGCCCGCCGGTTCGACGATGACTGCGTCGTTTGCGCTGTCTCGCGTTCCTCGCCGGCCCGTCTATCGATTTTTCCGCGCAGCCTCCACAATTCTGAGGAAGAATAAAATCGACGGAGAGAGAAAAGTTAAGTCCTCCGGCTTTCTTCGTCTGCTCGTTCTTGTTCATCCAAATCCTGTCGAGTGAGTTCTTGCACCTATGGACTCGTGTAGAGCTTGCGTAAATTGGCATAAACAATGTCAACATAATAAATATATTATCCATATATATGACTATTAACTATTCAATTTAAATTAATTTTGTCCCACATCTCCAAATATTTACCTACCAAAAGCCAATATTTGTTTTTAAAATAAATTGATTTTTTTTATTAACAACTTTGACGATTTATTTACAGATATTTGTTTTATTACGAGGTCTGTTAACAGTTAAATCTACTCAGTATTTAAATTTAATAACGCCCATACTGGAGGGAAAAATTAATTTCATTTTTTCGTCTCTTAGCTTTATTTTAATGATGTTTTCTCTGACCTAATAATTAAATTTTTATAAATTGAGTTTATTTTTATGTTGGTAAGTCTATTACTCTATTTTAAGCCATAAAAGATTTAAAAGCTTAAAAAAAATAAACAGTCAAATAATTTTCCTTAATATATTATTTATCAGACATTTATAGAAAATTATATAAAAATACATTTGATAAGAAAATAAATAATGCAACTGTTTTTTTTTTTTTTTTTTTTTTTTTTTTTTTTTTTATCGTAGTAACCTTTTTCTTGTTAATCTCGCGAAAATTTTGACCCTTTATATCTCTTGAATATACTGAAGATTGATGGAAAGCTTGTAAAAAAATAACATTTTTCTACAAACCCCAAATTCTAAGTCTGCGGCTGATTTTGTGGAATGAACATTACGTATAAGTTTTCTACTTCCGTTCACCCGGCAGTAGTCAGTTCAGTTTTTAGTCAGACTTTACGAAAGTGATTGACTAAACCACTTTAGAGCGATGCATGATTTTTTTCTAGGAAAATAATCAAGTTTAAATTTAGTCGTTTAAGATTTATCTATTTTACATTTTATTTAAAATATTTTAAACATACAAAACAATTATTTGCATATGGGTTTGGTAATGATTAATTAACAGATAATAATAATTCCAAAACTTTAGTTACATAAGTTTAATTGCATGCATAAGTTTCTAAATGAGTAAATAACAATAATCATGATATGAACTATGACATATGAAATTCATGATATGAAATATGACATTTTGAAATAGAGTTCATTGTTAGCTTATTTAATTCATCTTTCAACATTCAAAAAGCGACAAGTATTTTACAAGAAGTGTCAGGTAAAAATTTCATTGTCGGATATTAAATTTAAGAACCGAAATTGAAATCGCTATACACTATTGAAAAGAATTTTAACCCATATTTTGGATATTCACAGAATGAAAGTAACGTAAAGTACAATTATTTATTTTGTATTATAAAATTAACAAATTTTACCCTCGGTATTTTTTTCTTAAACAGACATTTTATACTTTAATATTTATCGATGTGCGATGATAAAATATGCGAATAAATTTTACAAATATTCCAGTCATTCTATCTTTCATCATAAAAACATATTACAATATCCTTTCGTAGGATGTTATTGATCATGCTAAATAGAAAAAGCTTTTGGTACCATAGAAGTTTTTAACAATTGACTCTTTAAGCTTTTATGAGAGACGAAAATTAAAAGTTAAAACTTTGAAGAAAGTCGATAAAAAATTTTACATCGGTAATCAAAAGTAAAAAGTACTAAATGACATATTCATAAAACGTAAGGGTGTATAAAGCAAAATTTACGGGTTGATTTTTAAATTATTATAATCTTGGACTGAAAATATTATAAATATATTCAATTTTATTTAGAAATTTTTTATTATATCCAAAGTAAATACTTTCAATTTTAAATTTAATGAGTGTAAACATTGATCTATGTTATGATGTACCTCACTTTACTGATATGGCATTACAAATGCTATAAGAGTGTAGAAAATATTTTGTATTCTATGAAAGTTAAAATAAATTAATCTAAGTTTCATATTACTCCCTTATTTGTGTTCTCAATTTGAGCCATGCAAAATTTGACGTTTGAAAACAACTTGGTTGCAAACATAAAATTACGAAGTTAACTAATTTCACTAGTTGTCTGCTTTTATCTACTGCCATTAACAACTTTGTTAAAAGTTATATTTATAATATCGAACGCACATGGATTAATGATATATCTCTGCTGCTTACTCGAAAGGGCGATGGTATCTTGATAAAAGATAAGGCGAGTGATGTTGTAATTAACTGAGACGCAAAATCTAGGCACTGTGACATGTTTATCTGAACTTCTCGAAAGCAACTCTGCTTAAAACCTACCGGAAATGTTGTTCCGACATTATATCGTACGTTGATATTTTTATTGACATATTAAATATAGTTATAAGTATTTTTGAAATTATTATTCAAGTAATACAGAAGTGATAAATTATATTTTGATAAAACTTAAAATTTTTGTGTTTTTTTGTTGTCAATTGAAAATAATTCAAATTATATATCTACCTATAAAGTCCAAAAAAAAATTTTTAGTTTAGAGAAAAATTTTTATTTGCATTTCTACACGGAAAGAAAATTATGGGAACTTTTCCTATACCATTATGGGAATGGTTCCCATAATGCTATAGGAATAATTCCTATACTATTATAGGAACTATTCCTCTATCATTATAGGAAATAATCCCATAATATTATGGGAACTATTCCTATAACACCATAGGAACTTTTCCTATACCATTATGGGAATGGTTCCCATAATGCTATAGGAATGATTCCTATACTATTATAGGAATCATTCCTATACTATTATAGGAATGGTTTCTATAATTTATGGGAATAGTTCCTATATCATTATGGGAACTATTCCCATAATGGTATAGGAAAAATTCCTAGAATATTATAGGAAGAAACATTTCTTTTTAATTTCTCTCATTTTCTTATGCACACAAATTATTGAATGTCTATTATTATTATTATTATTATTTGTTATTAATTGCTCAGGGGGGTTTTCCCCGGAGTCCGACTCTCCGAGGGCCCAGCCTGAGCGCCATCCATTACTGCTGCACCACTCCGCACAACAAGGCGGTTAGTGAGTGCAGCAGGCCAAGTTCATTTGCCTAAGTAGACGCAGGGATCCCAAAATGACAGCCTTTTGCATCCGCACTGCTAGAGACACGGCTGCTGAACTGCAAGCCGGTATCTTCGCAAGTGAAGACACAAAAGACTGTTTCATCCCTCCAAGGACGCCGACAACCAATTATTATTATTATTATTATTTGTTATTAATTGCTCAGGGGGTTTTCCCGGAGTCCGACTCTCCGAGGGCCCAGCCTGAGCGCCATCCATTACTGCTGCACCACTCCACACAACAAGGCGGTTAGTGAGTGCAGCAGGCCAAATTCATTTGCCTAAGTAGACGCAGGGATCCCAAAATGACAGCCTTTTGCATCCGCACTGCTAGAGACACGGCTGCTGAACTGCAAGCCGGTATCTTCGCAAGTGAAGACACAAAAGACTGTTTCATCCCTCCAAGGACGCCGACAACCAAAACGACGAGCTTGACACGGTAACCTGGGTACAGTTTGCCAATTTCAAACAGGAGATCCTGATATATCTGGTGTTTGTGCTCTTCTTTGGCCGAGATATTGTATTCGGCTGGGGCCGAAAACTCAATGACATAAATGTCACGAGTAGCCTTGTCAAAGAGCACAATATCAGGTTTGTTGTGGTCAATCCGCCGGGTTGTTGCGAATGGTATGTTCCAATAAATTTTGGAACTGTCATTCTCAACAACCTGCGGAATATCTCCTGGCAGATAAGGCAACACTGGTGTCTCATCGATACCGCAGCTATATCTGAGATGATAATAGAGTACTCGCAGGGCAGCATTGTGACGCTGTATGTAGGCACCTCTTGCCAGCACAGGACATGCCGACAAAAGGTGCATCAGCGTCTCCGGATGTTGTTTACACGTCCGACAGGACGTGTCCGGAAGCTGCGCCTGGAGCACCTTGCTACGGTATTCGAGAGTGTTGATAACACCATCTTGGCAGGCAAATATAAACCCTTCGGTCTCGGACATCAGGCCAGCTGACTTCAAGAAGGAGAATGTCAGCTGGGTGGACAAGCCATGGTCACGGACGTGTTTGAAATACACGCTGTGCATGGACTTGTCCATGTGTTCACCGAGGAGTTTTTTTCCTCGGCTATCCTGACGACGCTCTTGAACTCCTTTTTCGGGAGTTCAATGAGAGCGTTTATTTCTCCGAGACCTAAGGTATTTGCCGCGTAGATTGCTGCCTTATACAAGAACGACCCCTTCCGCGCATTTTCATGACTATGAACAAATTGCATCAGGAAGTCGTCCTCGTCTGCTGTGAAATTGGCAACCTCGTATGTTAAACCCAGAACCAAACGATCGTGAAGCCGCTCCAAGCTCTGCAATCCTCTCCCTCCGATGTTCCGGGAGAGGTACATCCTGGCGACTGATGAATTAGGGTGCATGCTCTGATTCATATTGATGACTTTACGGGTTTTGATGTCGAGATCTTTCAACTCATTTCGAGGCCATTTCAGGATCCCAAAAGAGTAAAGTAGGACCGGGACAGCGAGCATGTTAGTAGCTGAGACTTTGTTCTTGCCGGAAAGTTCTGATGACCAGATCTTCCGGAGTCTCCTAACATACTCACTGCGAAGAGTTGTTCGGACTTCAGAGACGGCATGCATTTGCCGCTCTTCAATCCCTAGATATCTGTACAACTCTCCGGCGTCTAATTCTCTTAAGACGCTCCCATCCACTAATTCGACATCTCCACCCGTATCAGAGCACTTACCCTTCGCCAGGTGTACGACCGCACACTTGTCCAACCCAAAAGACATTCCGACATCTCGTGTGTACTCTGCTACGATGTTGATGGCCGTTTGTAGATGATCTTTGTTGGCACTGTATATCTTTAGATCATCCATAAACAGTTGGTGAGTGATCGAGTATACTCGATCACTCGGTAGCCCCGCAGAGTACCCACGAGTTTGTCGGAGGGCAACAGATATTGGCAGCAGTGAGATGCAAAACAACAGAGGGCTCAGAGAATCTCCCTGAAAGACGCCTCTCTTGTACTGAACAGTTCCGGTTACGTGCAATGCATTTCCACTTCCTATGTGAAAACGCGTTCGCCAGAGCTGCATCGTACGTTGTATGCATCCCACTGTTTGGCGATTGATTCCGAGGCATTTGAGCAGATAGAGAATCAACTCATGTGAAGTTGAGTCAAATGCCTTACGGTAGTCAATCCAGGCCATAGACAGGTTGCGTTGGTAGTAGATTGCGTCTTGAATGACGCATCTATCTACCAACAAGTTGATCTTGCAACCTGACACGCCCTGTTTACTGCCACGTTGTTCGTATATCTGTTGCCACACAGGCTCTATCTCCTGCAAGATACGGTTATTTAAGATTTTTGTAAAAATCTTGTAAACCGCATTCAAGCAAGTGATAGGCCTGTAGTTCTTTGGGTCGGTCAAGTCATCCTTTTTAGGGATGAGTACGGTTCGCCCTTCTACCAGCCAGTCTGGAATTGGTTCGTCGCCCTGAATGTATGATGTAAAAATCCGGGCCAGATGAGCATGTGTAGAAGAAAATTTCTTCCACCAGAAGATGTTTATGCCATCTGGACCCGGGGCAGCCCAGTTCTTGCTGCCATTCAGGGCTTTACGAACCTCTTCCACACTGACTGCAGGGCTCTCTTCGGCGATATCCTGCCGTCGGTGTTCTCGACAGAATGCCTCGAAGTCGTGCAGAGCTGGAGTATCCGGGTTGACGTTTGGTTGATCTCCGTACAATTCACTCCAAAAGGCTTCCACTCGCTCAGATGATGGATAATTCTCGGGAACAGCGGTCTTAGGTGACAGAAAGCGTGAAGGGTTGGATCGAAACAAAGAGTTGTCGATCAACCGCTTCAGCCTTTTCTCTAGTGACTTTTTGGAAGCCACCAGAGCCCGCAACCTGTTAAGAGACTCTTCTTTGATGACAAGAAGAGTACTCTTGTTCAGTGTGTGATGTCGCCTTCGAAGTTCTGCCGCCAGGCGACGAACTTTGGCGTGTACGGTCTTTGAGTACTAACATACTCTATCACACACTGAATGCGGGAGACTTGTTTCCGAGAAATGTCAATTTTGTGTCCAAGTTGAGCGATGCGCAGCTTCAACTTCGCCTCGAAAGAGAGAGAATGTCTTCTCTCTATCGGCAGAAGCGAAGCCGCGGCACCGTAGACAACTTGGTTGACAGTGAGCAGAGTGGAGTCCTCTTGAAGCTGTGTGGGGAGATCTTCGTTCACCGTGTCGAGCTGTTGTTTTGAGTGAGTCATCTTTTTGGAGATGCTCACTTGTCGACCTGTAAAGAGGTTGTCGTTGTCCTCGGAGAAACGGTGCCGTTCTTGGTGTAGCGGTGCTGGAAATGAAGGCCGATTAGACTGCCTTCTATTTGGCAGCAGCGATCGTCGATTATGCCGAAGGTATGAGGCGTAATTACGCAGGTGTTTGGGCGTAAAATGTCTGTGCTCCGGATGCATGCCACACCAAAGTGTGTGCATCCGGGCCATATACCCTGATACCTCCGGCTCGCTGTTCTGCCAGCACACCAAGAGATCGGCGCGAAGCTCCTCCGTCCACTTAAACTTAATCCTATAAGCGCCGGGGTCGTCATAAGTCATCGGGTCCGGTGTGCTCCTCCCACCTGATGACTGGTCCTCATCCGAAGAGGACCGGTTGTGGGGAGCACTTCTGAGATTATACTGTTTTGGAACTCAGATATTACGGTGCAACGGGTAGTTGGCCCGTTGCTCCGGTTACGTTGTTAGCCTACAGACCAGATGTTGCGGTCTGCGTTTCCCGCGGTGCGCCACTAGGAGGCCACGTAACAAGCACCGCTTATTATTATTATTATTATTATTATTATTATTATTATTATTATTATTATTATTATTATTATTATTATTATTATTATTATTAACATTTTCGTAAATATAAGCTCATTCTAATTTTATACTCAACGAGACCTTTCATTTGAGTACCCACATAAATTTTTTTATATATCTTATATATATAATATTTATGAAATATATAAAATATATGAAAAATGCAAGTGAGTACTGAAATGAAAGGTCTCGATGAGTGTAACATCGGGATGAGCTAATATCTTTAAAAATGTCAATAGTTCACAAGATACAAGGTCATTTCTTAATTATTGAAATTTTTAAAGATATAAGCCCATTCCTACGTTACCCTCATCAAGAGTTTTCATTTGAGTACCCACAAGCATTTTCATATATTCATATACATAATATATATAAATGTATGAAAAATTAATGTGGGTACTCAAAATAAAGGTCTCGATGAGTATAAAGTCATAATGGACTTATATTTACAAAAATGTTACAAATTAACGAATGATAATGTATTTTGTTAACTAATGATGTTTTTAACGATATAAGCTCATTCCCCTATATATATATATATATATATATATATATATATATATATATATATATATATATATATATATATATATATATATTAGGTGGGTCAAAAAAATCGAATAATTTATTTTTGATTTTATACTCTGAAAAATAGGTTCGTAGACACCTAAAAAGAATTCTCTCCAAGTATAAGCTCTTAATTATAACGGGAAGGTCCTCCGCTTTGCGGGTTTCTATTTTTTTCGAATAATCAGATAAAAAAATTTATATCTCGCTTCCAACTGCTTGGAAAAATATTCCGTGGCATAGATTTTGTGAGAAATTGAATGCTTTACAAAAAAGGTCTCTTATGACTTTTTCAAAAACTCAACCGATTAAAAGATATTCATAGTTGAAGTTTGGCTATTTTAATATAGTAATGGTTCCTATATCATTATGGGAATATTTCCCATAATATTATGGAAATAGTTCCTATATGATTATGGGATCTATTCTCTTAATGGTATAGGAAAAATTCCTAGAATATCACAGGAAAAAACATTTCTCTTAAATTTCTTTCATTTTCTGATGCACACAAATTATTATATGTTTATTATTATTATTTTTTTTTTTTTTTTATTTTTATTACTAGCAGACCCGACAGACGTTGTCCTGGACTCACGTCTTAAATTTAGAAATTTTAGGAATGAGCTCGTATAGTTAAAAACATCATTAGTTAACAATATGCAATGGGCATTCCTCAATAATTAACATTTTCGTAAATATAAGCTCATTCTAATTTTATACTCATCGAGACCTTTCGTTTTAGTACCCACATAAATTTTTTTATATATCTTATATATATATATATAATATTTATGAAACATATTAAATATATGAAAAATGCAAGTGGGTATTCAAATGAAAGGTCTCGATGAGTGTAACATCGGGATGAGCTTATATCTTTAAAAACGTCAATAATTAAGAAATTACATTGTATCTGGTCAACTAATGATATTTTTAAAGATATAAGCTCATCTCGACATTACACTCATCGAGAGCTTTCATTTGAGTACCCACATCAATTTTTCATATATTTTATATATATATATATATATATATATATATATATATATATATATATATATATATATATATATATATATATATATATATATATATATATATTAGGTGGGTCAAAAAATCGAATAATTTATTTTTGACTTTATACTCTGAAAAATAGGTTCGTAGACACCTAAAAAGAATTCTCTTCAAGTATAAGCTCTTAATTATAACGGGAAGGTCCTCCGCTTTGCGGGTTTCTATTTTTTCGAATAATCAGATAAAAAAATTTATATCTCGCTTCCAACTGCTTGGAAAAATATTCCGTGGCATAGATTTTGTGAGAAATTGAATGCTTTACAAAAAGGTCTCTTATGACTTTTTCAAAAACTCAACCGATTAAAAGATATTCATAGTTGAAGTTTGGCTATTTTAAGGAAAATATTCGTTTTTATTATGAATTTTATAAGTCGATGAAAAAAATTATTTCGGATTGCGGAACTCATGATTTTGTAGGAAATTTACTGCTCTACAAAAATGGTCTCTTATGATTTTTTGATTAAGTGAAGCCGTTACGAGATATTCATCGTCAAACATTAACGAATATCAATATTTCCAGTTTTTGATCAATAATTCGATAAATTTTAATTTAAACTATGAGTTTCAGGAAAATTTACATAAATTTGAGTTTCGATCGATAAAGAAATGTTATAATAAGTTAGATAAAGAATTATTGGAATTATCATTGATTTTCTTGGAGAAATGCCTCAAGAAAAGATTTCTTTCAAACGTCCTGGTACTGTTCATCATGCTAGATGGATGGCTAAGGCCATTTATAGTTTGAAAATGTATCTATTCAGAGATGAATTCAAACTCTCTCAGAAAGAATTGCATGGTCTTCGTCATTTCTGTATTTTTATAGTCACATTGTATTTAAAAGCTTGGTTTTCATCAACTTCTGCAACAACTGCTGCTTATCATGACTTGCAGTTTATGAAAAATTTATTGGAGTACAAACATATCAATCCTTTGATTTCTTCAGCTACGTGTGAAAAAATGATTTCGCACTTATGGTATTTGAGCGATGAACTTGCCATTTTATCACTGTTTGACGATGGCGTTCCATTAGAAGGAAAAAAAAGTATTGTTGAAGCTGTTAATACTCGTGAAGGTACAGATTCTAAAGCTAAAAGATTTGTAATTGCTAAAAAGATTTGAATTCATTGGCGCAGAGAACTCTGAGTGACTTTGTGTCTAAAAAGTCATTAAATCTTTTCAAAATCTTCGATCTACCGTATGACTTTCTTGATGTCGATGTTGAATTATGGCCTACTAATGAGAGTTATCTCGAAAATAAAGAATACTTTCAACAACTAAAAGTTGTCAATGATTCAGCAGAGCGAGCTGTTGCATTAGTCAGTGAATATAATCAATGCTTGACAAAAATGAAGAACAATTCCAGTACTTATTGCAAGTTGTCAAAGAACATCAAAAACATTCCCAAATTGTAATAAAAGAAATTATTTATAGTAATAGCGTACTGTTATGTTAAAAATATAGACAATTATATTGCAATTGATAATTCAATAAAAAATTTATCTATAAAAAAGTTAAATACTGGTTGTTTCTCACTTGATTCAATACTTTTCATATTAAATTTGACAAAGAAATATGTCATTCACTTCAAATTAAACTAATCATTGGCTATATGTCGAAAAAATGCTCTAATTTCTTGTTTTAATGCAATCAAACAAGCTCAAGACTGAAAACAATATTAAAAAAATTGTTTATAACATTTCTTTATCGATCGAAACTCAAATTTATGTAAATTTTCCTGAAACTCATAGTTTAAATTAAAATTTATCGAATTATTGATCAAAAACTGGAAATATTGATATTCGTTAATGTTTGACGATGAATATCTCGTAACGGCTTCACTTAATCAAAAAATCATAAGAGACCATTTTTGTAGAGCAGTAAATTTCCTACAAAATCATGAGTTCCGCAATCCGAAATAATTTTTTTCATCGACTTATAAAATTCATAATAAAAACGAATATTTTCCTTAAAATAGCCAAACTTCAACTATGAATATCTTTTAATCGGTTGAGTTTTTGAAAAAGTCATAAGAGACCTTTTTGTAAAGCATTCAATTTCTCACAAAATCTATGCCACGGAATATTTTTCCAAGCAGTTGGAAGCGAGATATAAATTTTTTTATCTGATTATTCGAAAAAAATAGAAACCCGCAAAGCGGAGGACCTTCCCGTTATAATTAAGAGCTTATACTTGGAGAGAATTCTTTTTAGGTGTCTACGAACCTATTTTTCAGAGTATAAAGTCAAAAATAAATTATTCGATTTTTTTGACCCACCCTAGTGTACATGTATCATACAAATATACGTTGATTCCCGAAAAAAAATTTTTTTTATACGCCCTTATGGCTCCTGGGACCCACCTCGGATGTCATAAGGGCGTATAAAATTTTTTTTTTTGGGAATTAACTTATTTTTATCTGAAACGTCGAGAAATACAAAAAAAAAATTTTCTTCAAACTAAAAACTTTTTTGGACTTAAAAAAAAAAAAACAGAATTTTTACTATACGCTCTTATGGTTCCCTTATGGCATCTGTAACGCGATATATCACTAAAAAACAAGTGTTTAATTCTCGTTGAAAAGTGTAGTTGCAATTTTTTAAATTAACACCTATAAATCGTGTAAAAAATATTACTAAAAAGTTTTATGTATGCAAGTTACACCGCAGTCAATCACAGCGAGCTTTATTGTATTTTAATATACTACTATAACATAATCAATAGAAAAATAGAACAAATAATAACAAATTAGTAATTGTATGATAATTTGCAATCTTTTGTTGCATAATAAAGCAATAAAGTGTTAATATACTGAAAACTCTTTAATATAAAGTTAGTTATAATAATATCCGGAGGGGTATATCTTAAATTGATTGAAGTGATGGATGACAAGAAGCCTTACAGGCATTATATCATCTCTAATAAAGAAATCTCACAGAAAATAAATTAGAAATAAAATTAATCCTTTAATCTCTTTATCGAACGTAAATATTGAATTAGCAATTAATTTAGTTACTATTAATGAATGTTTGTTTATCTCTATTAAATATAATTACGTCATTAACGAAGGTGAAATATGAGAATAGAATGAAATATATCCATAATCCTGGCAAGCTTTCTAAAAGTCGATAGAGCCTAACTAGTAAGTTAGGTCAGTAGGGGAATATAATCGGCCAAGGTCGAGTTTTCCCTCACGTGGGGTTTGCGCATTATTTTTCAAGTCCTGATTTGTTCACTATTTTACCAAAAGTTCAATGTTAAACGTATTACATTACACGTGAAGCTCGAGTGTCGAGGCCGGGTCGACATCAAAGGTTAACCAAATACAAAAAATACAATTTTAGTGATCAAAAGACCAAAACTAATAGCTTTTTTTATTTCCAATCATTTTTGTTTTCACATAAAAGTCAATTCACTGTAAACAATGTACAAACTTCAAACGAATTTAATGTTGAATATTGCCATTCTCTTTTACAGATTTAACTTCACTCTGGTTGTTTTAAATCCAAGTTATACAATTGCTATTGACGATTAATCTCGCATTTGCAAATCTATAGACACCCTAAATTATTTTAATCAAACAAAAGTTTGCGGTTGACAGAGTTGAATAAAACAAAATTGATATCATTCTGCAGAATGGTTAAATGGGCGCCTACTTTTTTGCAAATAAGCAACACCTGACA
This sequence comes from Cotesia typhae, assembly GCF_013202065.1. Lineage (NCBI taxonomy): Eukaryota > Metazoa > Arthropoda > Insecta > Hymenoptera > Braconidae > Cotesia > Cotesia typhae. The sequence continues at coordinate 6,987,880 of NW_027423757.1, read as the reverse complement.
TTGTCAAGATCGACAACTCGATCAAGTTAATTGACCAAAAACTACATAGTTATTGTTTGATAAATGTCATCTTGAAATTATTCATGTCAAAGTGTATAGTATATTATCAATACTTGTACACTAATTATTGTTAAGACAATTACGATGAAATCTATGATATTGAATACCAATACACATTAATTGTACAACATGTTAGTTATCATTCACGTCAAAATTTACAAAATTTTTGATTGATTTGATACCTACACAGAAAAAAAATTTTTTTTGAACCAAGAAAATTGTAAGGAAGACCGAAGTTATTTTGGAGCAAGAAGAAATTTTCTTGGCTTAGCACAAACAACTTTTTTTCTTTTTGTGTGCCGGTACAATGTATTTTATTTCTCAATAGAGTTTATTCTGCATTCTTTGATTATGAATACAGTTTAAGTATTTTGAGTTTAAAATTAAAACACAATAATAATGTACAAAAAATATGTCACGGTTGAGATGAACAGTAGAAATCATAATAAAAAGTATTTGCTGTATGTCTTAGAAAATTGAATTCTCAAAACATTAAAAAGTCGTTAAATGGACGCGAAACCAATATAAAAGCACAATCTACAATGTTTTTTATCGTTTATAAATCCTCAACAGAAAGTGAACGGAAGGAAAATAAAAAATTAGACATTAGATGTCAAACTGGGTTAAATATAAGCACGTTTATGTACACTTTGGACATCGCAACACATGCTTTTTTATTGAATATTGTCTTCTTTATACGATATAAGACGGTCCTCAATACTCTCGATGGTACGTGACCTGAAATAGCTAAAAAATTTCTATCACTTCAATAATAACAGACATAAAATATCGATAAAAATGTATAATATACACTTGAAACCTCGCTTAATTCCACTTAAACTTTAATTAAAGTGTATACTTTCGATACAATCCGATACTCTCGTTGAGCGGTAGAATTTCTAGAATCATTTTATCCGACACCTGCCGATACATTTATTCAATTTCATTTTCTATCAGATTTTAGCCACCTCATCTTTATCTCTTTCTCTTTTACCTTTTTTTTTTTTTATTTATCACCGTGGTTTCTATTGTACGTCACTTGCTTACTTGTTTGTCAGATGCTTAGAGTGCAATGCTCTAAAGGAAATGTCTATTGTGATAACCACTACTGTGTCTCCCATTGTGAATCACAACTCCACATAGGCGACAGTTAACTATGTATACTACTGCTCGTAGACAGCTTCAAGAGTTCAGTTACCGTATCAATTTGACGTATAACAACCATTAGAATAGGGAATAAAATAAAAAGCGAGAGTATTATGATTTGGTTCGAGTGATAAAAGACTTCTTAATGGAAATCGGAGAACATGTCAGCAAGAAAGATACGATTCAAATTATTTCATTTACAATTACAGCGCACTAATCAAAATATATTATAAATGCACTTTATTTAGGTACAAAAATTTTTTTAAAGTCTTGCGAAATTTAAAATTTAATTACTTTCTTAGATTATCCAAGTTTTTTTTTTCAATATCTCGAAAATTATTATTACAATTCTTCTTGTTGCCAGCATGCACCCCTAATTACACCTTAAATATTGAATTAAACGTATTTATTGTCAAATATGGACTTTTTCTGATTCAAACTCTTATACTTAACGATCATGAATAAACATTGAATATAAAAGAGAATTGCTTATTAATATCCTTAACTCCTTTATAATTAACAAAAACAGTACAATTATACATTTATTTATAAATTGCTTATAATTATAATTTAAATTTATTGCTTGCGGAATTGAGATAAGTATGTAAAGCAATTAAACTAATTATGTAAATAAAATATTGAATTCATAATTAATATCATTAGTATTTCACCAGATAGATATAATTATCTAATTTCAAATAGATAATTTAATCATTTTCAATCTTAGAAACCTTGAACAAATGTGTGTGTACACATATCAAAGATATATGAATTTATATTAAATAATAAGATTAAATATGTTTAATAAACGTCCTTAGATTCTATTTTGCATTTTATTAACTGCTAATGTATAAATATTATTAAATATGAATTTACTGTATCGGCACACCACTCCACCTTCGAAAAGACAAATAAAACTGTAGAACTTAATACAAAATGATATGGGTATGAAATATTTATTTTTAGATATAAAAGATGGAAAAAATGAAGTGACAAGCTCTCTAAAGTAAAGCCGCTATATTGAAAAAACGGTTATTTGAAAATATACTTAATAAAAGAAACTTATCAGCCAAGTAATGTACAAAAAAATGCTCGTACAGAATATAAAATTCAAATTCAAAAACATTAATACTCAATAACTTAGGTCAATTTTTTTTTCACATTTCATCATAAAAAAACTATAAAAAAGTAGTTGACCCTGCGTGAGTTGGCTCTGGAACTTTTCGCTGCTTACTGCTTCAGCGGCTCAAATAATACATTATTGAGTACATCACGTTATAGACGTCGTAAATGGCCAAAACTAATTTTACGCCTCCATAGCCCTCGGGCATGATAAAAAAAATATTTTTTCATCTATACCAATCGGTGTGTTCATGTGATTATACTGTAAAAAATAAAAAAAAATAAATTTTACCATCAAGGTTCCTACAATATTTTATGCATATTTTTATTTATTTATATATTTATATACGAGAATAACCAAATGCATATTAAATCACCGGATTTTTGTGGCATAAACGTAAAGATTTAATGATAAAAGTGTCTTTAGTACTGACTTAAGTTGCGCGTTTTTTTTTGTCTAGTTATCACACTAATTAGTTTATTTTGTATGCTGGTTAATTTTTTCAAAAACATTTTATTACTTTCATCCCGCGGAATCATACCATAGTCAACTATGCTCTCGAAAAGTGTACAGTAGATAATTTTTAAAGATTTTTTGATTACAACCCACTTTAATTTATAAAAAATAAATAGAAAAAATTTAGTTTCATTTAAAAGTTCTGTTACATGCTGGTCGCATCTCATATGACAATCAAACTTTATTATATCTAGGTATTTACAACTGCTCACTTGTTTAACTTTTTGATTGTACAATGCTCCTTCTCTGAGATATTTTTGCTGTGTCTCAATTTTCCATTAAGTCCTAACAAAAAAAAAAAAAAAAAAACGAACCTGTTTGTGACATCTTAGGAACAGAGCCCGGTAAATCGATGACTCGAAGTTAGTAGGAATACTTCCTCTATAGCAGTTAAACTTCATAAATGTAATTTTATCTATATTTACTGACAAATAGTTATCACATTACCATTTTCACTTTTTTTATTTGCAAGGAACCATTAATTTTATGGTGAGCTTCAGGCTAGGATTTAACAACACACTTTACAACTTTCATCTGCATAAGGAGCTTACAAGTAGGCAGGTAGAATTTTAACAATATCATTTACGTAAAGAATGAATAAAAGTAGGCCTAGAATTGTTCCCTGCGGAACACCAATTTTTACTTTTCTTTTTCTACTTTTTATTTTAGTAATTCTTACATCTTGTAATCTATTTGACAGATAGTTTTTAATTAAATCATAAACAACAATTCTAATGCCATACTTATACAATCTTTTCATTAATATTTTTTTTCAATAAATATTTAAAATTTTTAAATTCTAATCATTAAGAGTAGTGATCAAATAAAATACATGAATCTGGTGATAATTTAACATTTTTTTTTTTAAACCATTAAATGCATAGCTTATAAAAAAAATTCATTGAAATTCGGTTGTAGCTATAATTCTTGATATTATTTTAATCGATTTAGCAAGATTAAAACATACGAGCAGTATTGCTTTTAACGATGACCCTCTTCTTTGCAAAATTCAATTAATACGTTTCAATCTAAATTTTTTAGAAAAACTGTTTTGAGCTAGAGCTTAAAAAGCTTCCCGAAAAAAATTCGTTTTAAATAGAATTTTTAATACTATGTCATCTTTACTTCTATAAAAAGAAAAAAACTGTTTTTTTCCGTTAATGGTTATCGTCTGAAAAAGAAGAAAACCCTTAATTGCATGTTAAATTTTAAAAATCTATATGTAAAAAGATTTTTATGACACATTTTTTTATAAATGAAAATTTTCAATGAATTTTTCAAATAAAAATTATTTTCTAGAGAATTTTTTTTTAGAAATACACACTATTGACATCAACTACTTACAATTTAATAGTAACAAGCAATAACGTCTTAAACAACATTTTTTTCGAAATTTTAAAAAATAACAAAACAATTTTTGATGAATAAAATTCATTTTTCGTTCAATCATGCTAGAATAATTTAGTTACGTATATATGAATATATTTATCCTTACGTAAATATTATGTTATTCTCACAGGATCCTCAAGACAATCACTTTAAATTTAAAATAACAATCTCATTATTTCATTTATTTATTAGACATTTTAAATGGTAATTTTTTTTTTAATTTTATTTTAACAATTTCGAAAAGGTCAAAAACTTATGGAGCCAATTATCGGACAAAAAATCGGATAAAAAATTTCTTTGTTATTTTATAAATTGGATATTAATAAACTTAATAATGCTTGTGTTACACAGGTCACTCAACAGTCTCTTGGAAAAGCAATTAATTTATCGAGAACAATATGTACTCTTTTAATGAGGTCATTTGTTCATTTGGAGGTACTGCATCTGAGTCTGCCGGAACATGATTTGATATTAATTGAAAGTAAATAATTCGAAAGGTTGCAATTTTTTTTTAAAATAAATTTATACCTATTTATGAGAATTCTAACATTATTTTGAAGTTTTAAAGTGCAAAATGATTTTAAGTTGAGTAATACATGCGCATCGAATACATAATCATACAAATAACATTTAAAGAGGTAATGAAATATAACACAGAACTAAATTGTAGATAAACCATGGAAAATACATTATTCATATCTTCTCGAACAGATATAATCTCTCATAGTATGTAAAGAGATTTTATATAATCATTCGAAAATGTTAATTTTTTTTATTTTTAAATAAGCTGCATGTTACGGATTTTAACGAGTCACCGGATAAATATGACGCATTGTTGAATAGAAGAGGGACTTTACATTTATTTTGTACTATAATATCTAATTAAATTATTTTCTCATTCAGAAAAATCACGATTCTACTTATTGCATGCGTAATTATTTTTACACTGAATGCGATAACCAGACAGAAAATAAATTATGGATTGGTGACTTATTCATTACGATTAACACCCAACGAGTATATCAATGGAAGAAAAAAATGATAGAATTATAGGGGAATACCATGCACTGAAACTCCAAAAACTAAAATACTCTATAAACCATGCCAAAATATTTATTTTTGGTAATTTCATAGAATTGCAGCTCCATATGTTTTTAACTGTAAAATACTGAGAATTTGAATGATCAAAACATTTTTAATTGTATAATGTCAAGAAAATAAAGTTTTAATTTTTAATTGTACGATTGAAAAAAAAATTTTTTTTCTTTCTAAATTATTCTATTCTATCGATAACATTTTCATGAAGAAAAAGTTAACGTTACAATAAAAAAAAAAAAAAAAAAAACATTCGGATTTTTTTGTCGATTTAAACGTCACAAGCTGTTCGATTTATTTCTTTTTAGTTTGCGAGAATCCAGTGAGCTTGAAGCGATGATTTATTACTGAATTATAAACTCGTAAAAAGTGAACAACACTTTAACAATCGATTACTGATGAATTAATTGCACTGAATCGTCAATAATAATTTCAAACTTATTGCCTTAGAAGTTTTTCTAATGCAACAAATTTATTTATGGATTATAATATGTATATCAGGAATGTGGACTAGATAGGATCCTGATGTACATACATTCCTGATATACATGTTATAATTAAGAATTATGGATGATAATGAAAATAATATTTATTTATAGAATTATCTAATTAAAATAATGGATTTATGCTATCAATTTAAAGAATACATTTAATAATTATTATTTTTAATATAATAGTTGATAGTATGTTTTCGACAACCATTAGATTTTCGGGCTCGAAAAAGTAGAAAAGTTAATTTCTTGAGCTATAAGGGCTCAAAAGTTCGGGATAGATAATTTCTCGAGTGTTTTGGACTTGTACATAGCGAGAAGTTCCTGAGATAGCCTGCCGGGTGACCGTTTTCCAAATTTTTTTATAAAATTTCATCAAATTTACTCTCAAAATAAATTTCTTAATTCAAAATTTCTGCCAGCTACTAAAATCTTTGAAAAAATTTTAATCACAAATGAGTAAAAGAGAATAACCAATAGCATGTAAGAGAAAAGGTAGTATCACTATTTGCGATGGAGAAACTACGTTAAAAATAGATCTGATTATCATGTACACGGCAATGATTAGCATGCTACATTGTGAGGATTACCATAGTCTCTTTGTGTATGAGTATAGTTTGAATAATTTATTAACTGTTATTACCTTTTTATTAATTTATAAGATCAATTGTGATTTATAATTTGGTAAAATTTTCAAAATTAAGAAAGTCAAAAATACCTTACTCATAAGGTTTTTATTTTGTATTTTGTTACATATTAAAATAGTTTCACTCTTTTCTGTTAATTAATTGAGCTGTAAATAAATAAAGCTTCACTGTTTTCTATCAAAGCTGCAAATAGTATCAGCCATGAATTAATTTTTTTCAATATTTATTTTATATGTTTTTCTTCATACTTCATTTGTATTATATCCGTCATCAAAGTTAATGATTAATAAATAATAGCAAGTTTGATTTTTTCTTCTAGGATATTTTCTATCGATAAATTTATACTCCTCATAATTTTCATGAAAAAAATAAGTTGCTGGATTCAAAAAAGAATATACATTCAATTTCAATCATTTTTTATGTGTCTCCATTACTTTTCAGTGATGTAACGGACATCTTAAAAATAATTAAGCTAAGAAAAAATAAATATCTCTTTACACATAATTAACTTTAAAACGTTAAAAGATCCAATTGACAGCGTATCGTCTGAGTTTTTACACAGAATGACGTCTTTTTAATGAACTTTATAAGGAAGACAAGTATTTACGCCTGGATTACTCTTCTATGTTGGAGTTCTTCAGTAACATTTAAATCTTCTCAGAATGACTCGCTTCGAGTTATCGATTCCGTAAAAACGTATTCAATTATGTAAAATAATCATGATATTTCGAAACGTGTACAGTTTCTCTTCGATAAAATAAAAATTACACTGTAAATAATCTACAAAATGTAAAAGAAAAGAGTGTTTAAACAAGCAGGCAATATTACCGTGAAAAATTCCTTTTTTTTTTTTTCATATAATATTTGAGAAAAAAAACTATGAACACGATATTATTATTTGTGTTAAATGAAAAATCTCAAAGCCATTTCAAATTTTTGAATTCATTAAAATTCATATAAAATTTATATTATAAACTTAAAATAGCTTAGAAAAAAATTACGTGAAATATAACAATTCTTTACAATGCAAATTTTTAAATTACAATAAAATCTTTCATTCGAAAAGCTTTAGATTTAACTCAATTTTGTGCGTAGTCTGGTATTTTAACAAGAAAAATTAATATAAATATAAAATGTACACTCTTAATAATTGAAATTACGAAGAAAAAAATGAAATAACGAAATGGAGCAATATTGCGCTTGATGAATCCCACAAGTTTTCTCAAGTTTTTTGTTAAAAATAATCAAAAAATATTTAATGCAGTCAACTAGTCGGCTTTCAAAATTGAAAGGAATGTATTGTTATACCAGTTCATCTTACTTTTTTTTTTATCAATACTTACAGGTTGAAGATAGATGTCCTCTCTAGAGAGCGAAAAACAAGCTTATTTTCAAAAATGTTTTTTTAAGTTTCTTTATCAGATTCATCTCATATGCAAATTCGTTGATTGACTTTATTCTGTACGATTTATATACTGAATTTTCATGTAATAAGAATCCCTACCAATAAAATTAAATAGCAAGCTTTGAAGAATAATTTGATTTAATCCTAAAGTTAAGAATAACTGCTCTTAGATTTTTTTCTGCTCAACTTATTGGAGCGGCATAGAGAAATAATAACACAAAAATGCCATTGAATGATAAATTAATAATTATTTATCCACTTTTATGTATTTTTTCTTTTTTACATATTATACAACGTAATAACACATATTAATAAAGGTTGTTATCTAATTGATAATTGTTAATCTGTATTTCACCATCTGTATCAGTTATAAAAAGAACCAATGAAAGCGATTGTTTTCGTGTAAACCTGTATTATTCATCGAGATCCCCCACTCGGAATTTACCTTCTCATCGGGACTGACTATGTCGGATATACTTATAATATCATATCGCTCTAAACTGTTGTGATATAACGACGTATTTACTACATTTTTTTTTTTTTTTGTTAAATAAACCATCGAAGTATTATTTTTATTATTAATCTGAGTTCAAATTTTTACTAGTTGAAATTGAAGGAAATATCAATTTTCAATTATGGCGCTTTGGTGGATTGTACTTTTTAAAATTTTTATTATTCAAGGGCTCATTAAAATAGGAAAATCTGAAGTAGAAATTAAACTTTTGCACGTGGTAATTATTTTTTTAATTTGCCATTAGCTTTGATCAAATTTTTAAATAAAGTCACAGTAGAAAACTGGTGTAATTAAAAATAAATTAATTAATTAAATACAAATGTTTAATAAATGAATACGTATGAATAAATTTAATAATCAATGAAAAGAAAAAGATTTTAATTGTAATTTGTAAAAAAAAAAAGTATCGCGCTTCAAGTATACAATTGCGAAAAAAATAAGCATTAAACCGGTACATATATTTTTTAGCTATTTCGTCATGGTGATAAAGTACCTCATAAAGAGTTCCAATTTTACCCCAACGACCCTCACGGAAATCATTCATATTATCCCATGGATAGTGGAGACTTAACAAACGTGAGTAACTTGATTATCAATAATTGATTGCATGCACTTGTGTAAGCAACTAGTGTGAAATCCGTGTAGGGAATGCATCCTTTCGGACTGATCTTCAGTCAAATGAAAATAAATTAATTAATATCTTCATATCTACCTAACTCATGATCATGAATCTTGCCTATTTCTGTACACAAAACTTTCTCATTTTTCTTCAATGGATTTAATAATTAGTGAAGAACTTTTAACACTTTTTTCTGGTACCGCTTAAAAAGTTTAAGTATTGTGATTTGCGATAAAGTGGAATTTTTTTTATTTTGCGTTCTACGTGATTTTAATGAAGAGATTAAAAATAAAAGTTTCCGAAATTTCAAAGAAAAGAAATCAAGAAGAAAACATACTTCATTCCGATGAAAAATTTATTTAATTTTTATTATTATTATTATTTTTTTACTTTGAAAATTAAATTATCATTTGCGTCGATTTTCTGTATTAAAATATTTATTTTTAATATGAAATAAAATTTTTTCATCAAAACATTTAATTATTTTTTTTTATAGACTTCATAACAAATTTAATTACAAATAAAAAATCTTACCGACATAAAAAACGTGTTAAAGAAACAATAAAGTGCGGTAAAATGTAGAAAAAATCGAGAGTTGAAAAAAAAAAAAAGTACTTCGAGATACTTGATAAACTGTCGAGTTTAAAAATAATAATGCTAACGGCAATAAAAACCACTTTAATTCAAGAAGAATAAACAATAATTGGTCGAAATTTGATACAAAAATTCAACAAAGTTTTTTTATAAAAAATGAAATTGTTTTTTATAATACTTTTTAATAAATATCAAAAGCTCTACCATGTTTAATTAATTAAATAAAATCATCTCTAATTTAAATTTCTCGTTGTTTAAATATTTTAATTGATAAAATTTTGAAATTTAACTTTGATGGTATTTAAACTTTATTCATTACAATTATTCCTCATTTCATGTTCTTTATACTTTCAGTAAACATTAAACTAATTTGAAATATTTTTATTTTTTTATTAATTGCATGCATTATTTGTTCAGTTGTTTTCCGGTAAAATAAAATAAAAATTGATTGTACATTAAAGGTTTTGTATTTATGCTATTAGTTATTACATACAGTCATTGACCTAGATATTCGAAAAAGTGTGAATAAACATTGTAAAATGCTGAACTTAGTTATGATAACATCTTAATTATTTTTTATTACACAACAACTCTATGATAATCCTATGATATTATATTGTTCGTCATTTTGTAATGCTAAACGTTTAAATTATAATAATTAATAGATAAACTCAGGATTAGTGAGATTAAATTTTTATTGATAAAAGCCGGGGAAATTAAGATATCATTTTCTCGAATAATAATAATAATTTTTAAATGAATATCTTACATCTTCGCGATTCTTGATAGTTGTTTTCTATGTATTAATTTAAATTTATTATTTGACATGTTAATTCTCTGCTTTTCTTTTTTACTTAACATCGGCAAAATCCAAAGTCGAACTTTATGTTATTTTAGTAGTCAATTAAAGTTAGACGTATGTATTTATTTTCTTGTAGTTTCTAAGCTAGCTATCATATTACGAAGAATAAAATACCGTTAGCTTGGTCATCGACATCATCTATGTGTGATATGTCATAATAATTCCAATACAGCAGACATAACTAGCAGAATACACCAAACAACGAAAAAAATGTTGGTATATATCTATGCGGTTCGTTATGCAATGAGTCAATCTTGTCACAGATTTTTTAAATGTATAATAATTAATATAGTACTTAATTGAATTTTTATCCGGTAGAAATATATATTTTTGATGAATGATGGGTCATCTCCCGTCGTGTACTAAAAAGTTCTAAATGTTTTACTTTAAAAGCTTTTAGCCCGATTGAAAAAAAAATGCACAAAACAAATGTAAACGGCCTTGTAATTTTAATAGTATTTAATACCATTCTTTAAAAATCCGCGAGATAAAAATAAATAGAATATGATAAAAATTTTCTAATTAATATATATATTTCTCGTAATCAAAGATTTGCCGTCGATGCAAAAAATAAATCTATGGTAATTAAACATTATTCAGATAGATATGCATTCTCAGATATTTCTCAGATTTATTAACCCAATTTGATTTGAAATTATTTTGTTTCAGTTAACTAAACTAAATTTAATAACTATACTTTTTCTATCCCAGTAATATAAAAAAAATTACGCTCATCAAATAAAAATATTTATTTGAATTTGACCACATACAAGTCTTATTTATTCTTGAATTTAATTAAAAGTGTTACCTATCAACCCCTTTCTTAACAAGTTCATTAATCACACCAAAAAACTTTCAACTGATAAATTTATTTGTTTGTAACTAATCACAATTTTGAAGAACAATATCAAATGTTTATTTAATTAGCAAGGAAAAATGAGAGAGTACAAAATTGGAAAATTACTTCGAGAGAAATATGGGAACTTCTTAGGCCCGTACTACCATCCCAGCTTGATCTTTGCCCGCTCAACAGACGTGCCTAGAACTCAGATGTCGTTAGAACTTGTTCTTGCAGGCTTATTTCCTCCGACTAGGCAACAAATTTGGAACCCGGACTTGCCCTGGATCCCCGTCACCACCGTTTCTGTGCCAAACGAACAAGATAGTTTGCTTTTTCCCCATCACTGTCCCGAGTAAGAGCTTACTATGACTTTACTTGTTAAATTACAAATTATCTCATCCCATTCATAAAGTGAGATAATAATAAAAATAACAATAATAATTATTATTAGAAATATCAATAGCATTATAGCAAATGAATAAAAATTAACGTAATATATTATTGTTAATGTCAAGGTATATAAAAGAGTACCAAAAGTTTTTGAAACAAGATCAGGCGAAAAAAATAATAAACAAGTATAAAGATGTGATGAAATATTTAACCGAGTATACTGGCAAACAAGTCGTCAAAACTTCTGATGTTTATTATCTATATAACTTATTTAACGAACAGGTAAATGTATTTATTCACTAATTAATAAAATATTTAATTAATGAAAATACATAAATAACTGTTTCAATAAAACTTTTTATTATTTTCAGATTGCGCAAAATTTAACTTTACCAGAATGGGCGAAAAATGTTTACCCGAGTCCGATGAAAGAAATCACGGAATTGGATTTTAATCTCAGATCATACACAAACAAATTAAAACGCTTGAATGGAGGTATTCATCAGATTTTATACATATATGTTTACGTTAACTTTAGTTTACGAGGTTTAGTACGAAGTGAGATGAAAAAAAAAATTATTAGATTAATGATACTCAAAAATCTCGATTGTTTTTTTTATTTTCTTTGCTTTACTACCCATAAATCTATCTGTATCTACTTTTCCCTTTTTATGTATTTTCAGGAATTTTACTGCACGAGATAACGGAAGGAATGAAAGCATTGAAAGATAGAGTACTACAACCACGGCAGAGAAAAGCTTTTTTTTATTCAGCTCATGAGGTGAATGTGGCGACAGTGGCACGAGCGCTCGGTACTAATGATCCAATATTACCATTATATGGATCCACTATCATATTTGAGACTCTTACAGATGATCTTGACAATTATTTCGTCAGAGTAAGTATATATTTATTTTATTTGTAAAAAGCTCAGTTGGATTATATTCTTCTTTTATTCAATATATTTAGGTACAATTGTGGACCGGAGTTACAGAGCAATTTGTGACTCAAACGATACCAGGATGCTCTGAAGTTTGTCCCCTTGAAAAATTTATTCTCCTTTTGCGCGATGTTATTGCGACCGGAAAAGAAGTGGATTGCTACGGCTTGAATAAAAAAAATCATTCAAAGGATTTTCCAGCAACATCATCGAGCAATAAATTAAATTTTAATCCAAGCATACTTATTTGCTTAGTTTTTTATACGATTAAAATTTTTCAAACGTCAATTTGAAGTAGAAAAAAAAAATATGTTTTTTCCATCATATTAAGCTATACATTCATTACCTCTGATTAAATACTCATAGAGTGCAATAGCAAGACAGTTAATAAATGAATTTATTGAACGTCAGATGAGTTAAGTAACAAAGCATATATATAAACCAAATCAATAAGTCTATTTCTCGTGAGGCGAAAGGTTCAAACACCTTGTTTAACCTGATATTATCGGACTTTAAATATAGCGATCCTAGTTATATATTAATACAAAAAAAAAATTTTTTTTTGTCTTGTCTATTTACATGCGATAAATTATTTTCGTAAATCTGAACGTTATTTTATTAGCAAATAAACAAACCGGCTGTCAAAAATTGACAGTCAACAAGTGAGAAAAAGATTAAGGGACTTGTTGTTTTGCAACAATAAAATATTTTTCACAGCGGGTGAATGCTGAGTATTATACTCCATGTCTTTTGGACTTAGCCAGGCGACGATGAAAGTTAAGAGCTGAAAACCAAGGCTTATTCTTGTGTTGGTGAATGTTTTCTTTAGAATAGTCCAGCTTGCATCGGCGAGTGTGAAAAGACATACTTCAATTCATGAGTGTCTAAAATAGCTGTATAGAGTTATAATGTATGATATTCAAGCATTTATATGTATAACTAAACTTTCAGTTGAAAATTGTTAACTTTTTTTGAATAAAAACTTATTTTACAAAATTGAATTTACATTTATAATCTGAGAAAAATTTTTTTAGTTATAATTTGACCTTTTCAGAGATATATTGATATAGAATTTCAATATAAAACCCTTCCCAAGTAATTAATTATTATTAAATGTGAATGAACGTTATTCAATGTTCGTGTAATTCTTAATGATGAAAAATGTAACAGGATTTCGTTTCAAATGTGTAATAATGAGTTAGAATGGTTTATCGATTATTTTAAAAAAATGTGACATATAAAAGCAATAAAGTAATACTATGAGGAAGTTTATAACAATACTTAATACATTCTCAATCGTTCACATGAAAGGATTGACGAACAAGGACATTGCTCACATTTTAAATGGCCTCGAATACATGGTCGATCAACATCTACTTACTCTCTTCACTCTCTAATTATATTTGTCTTCTCGCTTGGTAGAACGAGATAAGATTGATCTTTCGCATGCTTAGATCCGGATAAAGTACAATTATATTCATAAAACAATTGTTAAAATAATATATACTGATTAGTGATTATGACTATTAATGGGTATTTCAAATTGTACTTATTAGGGTGGAGCAAGAGATGAAATTTTTATAAAAATATTTTTACAAAATTACACATATAATTTTTAATGACACTGAAGTTGAAAGATATAAAAATTTTTTTTAAATATTTACAGCAATTAAATTATTATAAAACAAATTTAATTAAAAAGTTTCACATGTAAAAATTAATAAAAATTACAAGTGAAAATTTTTAAAAGCATTTTTTTATTGTAATTGATTTTTTAAAAAAATTTTTTAAAGAAGTCAAAAATTAATGACATTAAAGTTAGCTGTTACTCGACAATTTTTTAATTTTTTTTAACAAATAAATTTACTCTAAAAAATTATTTTTAAAAAATTGCATTTGTAGTTTTTTAAAATTTCTAAATGCCAGTTTTTTTTATAAATTTATTTTTGCCATAATTTATTTGTTACAAAAATTTTTTAAATTATCAACTATCTGCTAAGTTAATTTTCATCAAAAATTAAAAACTGTCAATTTAAATTAAAAAAAAAAAAAAATTATCAAAACATTTTTCTGCCATTCCGGAGCCTATAAGCCATGGTCATGTATAGTCTCCATAGTGTATAACAACTATGGAGGGTAGAGGTACCTCTACCCTCCATAATAACAACGACGAAAAAAAAATAAAAGTTAAAAATTAAAACTTACCGTTTGTTGATAATATTGAATCAGAGAAATCTTAAAAATTGTTACTTGAAAAAAGAGTAACTTCCGGTTAAATTATTAAAAATGAATAAATAATTGTCAGAAATGATTTAGTTTAAAATAATTATTATCAAGCATTATTTTCTAAAATAAAATTATAATTCTGATAATTAAGACTAAACTTTTACTTATAAATAATCAGTTATAGAGAGCGCCACAATTTCACAAGTAATATCATGTATAATGGCCGCAACACATTTTCCGGCGTACTGATTCTAACGAGTTTGCGGCTTAAGCATTTGTCGTTATTGTTCTGGGTTCAACGTTGGTCGACTTCAATTGATTATTTTATTATAATTAACAAGGTAAGGATTTAATTTATAACATTATTAAATATTTAATACAATTATTTATATTATCATTTATTTTATTAATTCAATCATTTAAGAAATTATTTTAATTTTACGTCGTTAATAAATTATTGCACGTGGTCAAGCAATATTTCTCTAGTTAATTAAATATAGTTTGTTTAAAATTAATATTCAATTACTAATTGTTAATTATTAATTATTGAGTAGTAATTATTTTAATTCACTAGTTGCATTATTGTTGAAACAAGACATTCTTTTGTTACAGTTTACGTTTATTAAATAGTAAATAAAACATGGCGATTCCTAAAGGCGCTCAAAAGGCGGGTAAAGTGCAGCCGGCTAAGGCAATTAAAGAAGGACAGGTTAAAAAAAATAAGCAACCTAAATTCAAGCAAACTCCTAAGGGAAAAGTTCAACTTGTTCACGATAAGAAAAACGGTAATCCTAATGTTCAAAAAGCAATGAATAATTCACCTAAAAAAAATTCATCAAATAACAAGCAACTTGACAACAAGAACTCATCGAATAATTCCAACAAAAAACAAGCTCAGAAAAAAAAGAACGAAGCATTGAAAAAAAATAAAGAAGAGGAAGAAGAAGATTCCGACGAAGATATCAATGAAGGAGTTGCTGTTCCTGAAGATCT
Organism: Cotesia typhae; assembly: GCF_013202065.1. NCBI lineage: Eukaryota > Metazoa > Arthropoda > Insecta > Hymenoptera > Braconidae > Cotesia > Cotesia typhae. The sequence continues at coordinate 6,972,029 of NW_027423757.1, read as the reverse complement.
TAGTGGATTGGAAGATGACGACGACGACGACGATGATGATGACGAGTCATCTGACGATGAAAAGGTCAATCTTTTGGGAGAAAGCTTGGCTGATGATACTGATGACGATGATGATGATTTCGAAGCAGATAGTGATGAGGAAGCATCATCCAAAGTCAAGAAAGGAGTGAAAATGTTCAAGGGATTGAAGTCTGTCAAGAAAAACGAGTCAGCTGAAGAAGAGGACGATGATGACGATGATGACGATGATGACGATGATGAAGATGATGATGAAGAAATGGATCAAAGTACAGCGTCCACTAACACTTCAATAAACACAGATGGAGATGAAGACGACGATGATGATGATGATGATGATGACGACGACGACGACGACGACGATGATGAGAGTGACAACGATGGTCCGGGATTGAAAGCTCTTCTTGGCAACAGTTTGGTTGACGAAGATGATGACGAAGATTTCGAAGGCGATGAAAACGATGTTGAAGATGAAGAGATCAACGAAAGCGACGAAGAAGATGAACCACTGAATGCCAGTGCTGTGAGTAATAACTCAACCATTTCTACAGCGTCAACCGAGGAAAAAGTTCTGAGTCCCGAAGAAAAAGCTGAGGTAGACAAACGATCCATTTATGTCGGTAATGTCCCAAAGGACATTAAGGAGGCACGTATCAAGTCTGAATTCAGTAAATTTGGTCCCATCGAGAGTCTTCGGATAAGAGGTGTTGTTCCAGAATCTCCTAAAATGTCCTACAAAACTGCGGCTATTAAAAGGAAGATCCATCAAAAGTGTACATCCATCTGTGTATTTATTGTATATAAGGCTGAGGAGTCCGTTGTCAAAGCTTTGGCAATGAATGGTAAACAACTTGAAGGATTCTACCTTAGAGTTGATCGTGTTAACCAAGAAAAAAAACGAGACCCGAAAAAATCAATATTTTTGGGAAATTTGCCTTTTGGTAAGTGAAATTTTTAAATTTAAGCCACTTGATTTAATAATTTTAAAGCTTTTTATTTAATCATTAATATTATAATTATAATTATAGATACTGAAGACAATGAGCTGTGGGAAATGTTCCTCAAGTGTGGTAAAATAGAAGATGTCAGAACAGTAAGGGATCGCATGACTGGTAGTTGCAGAGGAATCGCTTACATCAACTTTAAAACTGAAGACGGAGCAACCTTAGCTTTGAATCTTAATGGTACAGAATTCCGTAAACGTGAAATGCGTGTACAGCGTTATCAACAACAACAACCAAATCAGAGCAAACCCAAATTTGGAAACAAGAGACCCCACAACAGCAAACATCAAGGAGGCTCTCCCAAAAAAAACAAAAAAAATGATGCCGTAAGTATTCTAATGAAAATATTTTACAGTAGTCGTTAAAAAAAAAAAAAAAAAAAAAAGTACTAAGCAATATGATTATTTATTCTTTCAGGGTGAAAATGAAACTGTAAAATTCCAAGGAAAGAAAAAGGAAAAGAAACCGCAAAACTCGAGTGAAGCAGCTAAAAAATCACCAGCTCAAAGCGACGAGTCATTCCAAGGCCAGACAGTCGATGCAAAGAAAAAGGGAAAGAAGGCTAACAAATTTGAAAAGAAGAAGAAGAACATGGCTGGAAAATTAATGTCCAAGCCTAAAAAACCTATATCTTAATTTTAAGTTATTAGAGTTTTAACGTTGCGTTTCATACTATTGTATCGTGAATAAAACGCGTTCATTTTATGTAAGGATATCGTCTCAATTTAAAATAAGATTTAAAAGCATTGGTAAACTGTATATAAGTTTATTGTGATTTATTTACCATTTTATAATAACTTCAGAAAAAAAAAATCAAGTATTTTAAGAAAAGTTAACTGGAAAAAATCGGTCATTCATTTGTAAGTTTCGTAGATAATTTTTTTTTAATTTGTAATTGATGCGGCAAGTATATTTCATTGTTTGTAGCACATTTCTGACAAAATCTTTTACTATAAAAAATACTGCATCCTAAACATACTGTTTTATTACACATTGAACAATCACTACCAATTACTAATGTTTCACCTCTGTTGGGCAAACTAAATGGATCTTTCATTACATAACAATCTTCCTCATACAATATATCTCGTGCAAAAGGTGGCTTGCGGCCCTTGTAATTATACTTTTCAATCAACGAACAAAATTCACACTTGAATATGCCACCCAAATCTTGTTTTGTTTCGACATTTTTATCATTCACTGGGACACTTTCAAGCTGAGTAAGGCGTGATGATGAAGGAGGTTCGGCATCTGTCCTGAAGAACAATAAATTATAAAATTTATTTATTTAATTATTAAGAAAAAAAAAAGAATAGGTCAAAGAATTATTTTTTATCGTTCATTTTTTTATTATAATTAAACATTTATACATAGAAGTACTGATTGTTCGTTTATTATGATCTAAAAGTTAATTATTAAATCACAATTATTTTAAAATTAAAGTCTTATTATTTTTCTTCATCAACCTTTATTTTATCTTTTTGATTGCTATCCATTGGCCACCAGTGCGGTTTGTTAATTTTTAACGATTTATTTAAAATACTCAAACTAGTCGCATTTCTTGATTCAGTGATTCGCATCAATCCTAAGCCATACTTATTTACAACACCCCGAAATTTACCAACGGATTTTCCATTATTATCAATAATATTTTCATCATATTCAAAATTTTTTTCAATACTTTCATCGAATATCAAAGACATCAACCGTTTTCTCACGACACCTGTATGATGAGTGCGAGCTGTTAATTCCTGACCGATATAACAGCCTTTATGAAAGCTGATTCCATGTAAATAATCACCATTAGCTTCTAGAGGAAATGCTTTACCAGGTGGTAAATCCATACTACCTTCAGCTATGCCTAATCTATACCTAATTTCTTGATAATTCGGTGAATTTTCGTCTATCGAAATACCGGGTATTAAATGGTGACGTATTTTTTCTTGAGTAATATTTACATTGCTTAAAATTCTATAACCTAGTGCAGATATTCTTGGATCCTTGAACATAATAATATCGTCAATTGATTTACTTGTCTTACTATTCAATGATCCGCAAGGCAATATTTCACCTTCTAACGTAACGTTACTATTTTGCGTTTTAGATTCAATATCACGTAAATTTAAATTACCATCAAATAGGACCCAAACTTTCATTTTATCAATCATTGACTGTATATCTATTTTACGACGCACTCTGAACATGACAAGATGTTTTTTCAGTGCATCGAGTACGTTGGAATCGCATTCAATTAAATAAGTGTCATCATCAATCCCCTTGTAGATTAAAGTATCGTACAGTACTCTACCTTTGGTGTTCAAAAATAATCCGTAGATATTCGTAGTACCATCAGCAAAATGTTTCATATCATTTGTAATCAATCCTTGTAAAAAATTTGATGCTTCTTTACCTGTTACTTGGAGTAACCCTCGATTATTTAGACACTCCAAGGCATTATATTTTGGTGATGTGCTATTCAATCGTATGTTATTTTTAATTATTATATTTTTACTTAATATAAATGCTTTTCGTGTTATACCGACCAATTGCATTCTTGACATTATTATTTTTTTTCATCAAAACATTTTTTGTTTATGTTTATCTTATAAAATCTTTCGACTGCCACTAGATATTTTATAAAAATAATTAAATTTTTAAATGGATAAATATTTTTTTTTTTTTTTTACAGATTAAATATATTAATTTATATTTACTTACATCATTCACAAATATTTTTTAAATCAAATTACTTGATTATTTAAAAACTTGTTTTGATGAGAATTTATAACAAATGACACGTGATTTGTTATAAATTAATTTTCCCCCAAGTGAACTTGAGTTTTATTGGTTATACACATAAAAATAAAATTACAAACTTCAATAAGTCGCTTCTGAAAAAATTAAAAAATTTTATTAATTCAAAAATAATATATATCACAAATAATTGTATTCTTACCATTAAAAATTCATGATATTATTAATTACATAAATTTTAACCGCTGAACTCCAATTTAAAGTAATTATTTGTTTTTCTTACTTATCTATATTGGGCGACATTATAGTTAGAATTAATTATTTTTAATAGTAGTGTTTACTTATTTATAAAAATTGTATTTACTGATTATTTATTTAATAATTTTATTATTTATTATTAAATGTGATGAATAGAATAAAAAGTTATATAGGTAGAAGGTAGGGAAAAGTAATACCTATTGTCGAGGGTGTATGTATTGATGATAAAGTAAATTTTAAATATAAATTCATGAAAAAAAAAAATTTCAAAATTTCTTCTGATGATATTTAATTTCAGTATCATTAATAGTAACATTAATTTTAATTAATATACTTAAGATAAAAAACTATTGAACTCTGAGATCAATGAATGTTTATTTAAGCATACAAATTCTTAATAATACAACTATAATTATTTATATTAAGTGAAATTTACATAAATGACTTATTTTAAAAACTTACAATTGCAAAATTTATTAAAATACATTAAATTATAATTATTTTTATGCTTATCAAGTATTAAAAATAAATGTCGTAAGCTATGTTATTATTTGTTAATCAAGTACAACTTCTTACGATTTTCTTACTATTAATTTCACACTTTTTACGTAAATATTCTAGTATCAATCATTCACATATTTTAAATCAACTCTATTTACTAAAAAGCTCTATCCTTGATAATCAAAATTTTTTTTTAAATAACAATTAGTTTAATATTTTGATTAAATGCTTTTTTTACATACATCATTTTATTAAATGATTGAGCATAGTCGATAAACACATTGTATTTGATATTTAAATAATATCTTCGTTTCAATTTGTTACTGTAAGTATTATAAACAACATGCTACATATAATGTGTAATCTAGATATACATTTGGTCTTATTTGTAATTTACTATGATGTTTAAAAAAATAATTGATGACCTCTCTAATCATTTCATTATCATTGAACATTCATGAAAATTCGGAAAACTATTTTATTTTCTATCTTAATTCCAATAAATATATCGTGTAAACAATATTAAGCTTCTTTCATGAGTAACTTTGTCATTATCTGTACCTTTGCTCTCAACTTGTGAAGAATTAATTATTCTTAACTTGCGAATTTAAATCGTGTGTAATTGTATTTAGAGTCTTACATAAATTGTACTTTATTGAATTATTGAAAAGTTGTAAATGTTATTAAAATTCCTGAAGATATTTTATTTAATTACACGAATTCTTAGAAATTGTAGCCAGCAAATCATTAAAAATTTTTCGAGTAATTAAACGATAAAAATTAGTCATTCCACTTTCAAAATTCTAAAAATAATTTTTAATCATCAATATTTTGAAAATCTCATCTGTGGAAATTTTATTATAATTTAGATTAATGTTATATTATATCCAATTAAATGGAATGTAAAAATTATTCGTTTCTGTGACATATTGCGTCTTTCAATTTATTACTGAAATAACTCATCTATCGCCGTGTATACAATAATTTTGCTGCCAGTAACTACAAGCTCATCGCAGTCAAGATTATACAGACTGTCTATTACTGTATGGATACTATTCTTGATAATTAGACTCGTGAAAATATCCTTCATATTACCGAAACTCTTTTAAAAAATAATCTTCAAAAATGTATGTTACTTAAACTATTTGCATACGTAATTCTTACATTATTTTTGTACGTGTAAGGTGTAAGTGATTATAATTTAGTGAAAAATTAAAAAAAATTATTAATAATTTTTCTTTTGCAATGAAAAAAAATTAAATTTTTTTTTTTTTTTTTCAATTGCTTAAACGCTTTTAAATAAGACAGTTATTATCGTAATTATAAACAACATATTTACTTAAAAATATAAAATCCTCAATAATTATATCCTTGAGTTTAAAACACTCACAAAAACTACTCATAATTAAAAATGACTACTATCACCTAAAAATTATAATATTAATCAAGTCTTTCGCATTCCGTATGGAACTTCTGTACTTTTATGAATACTCTTATGTATATAATAAACTATAGTTCTTATAGAAAACAAAATTAATTTTGTCATTTTTAAATTTAATAAATTATCAAAACTGACAACATAAATAATTTTTTCAATCGGGTTGCAAAAAATGCCTATAAAGCATTATGAAAATTAGATAATTACCACACAAACATAAATCCTCTTGTTGCCTTAATTCAAATCTGATGCATAGCATCAGAGAAAAAAGTAAGAGCTTTGACAATAAAATATTAATAGTATGTACTATTAATTACAACTGATGATTCGTTATCTTTATAATAACTGAATTTCAATTGCATTTCAGCAGAAAAAAATGTTTTTCTGCTAAAATTTTTTGCTTACCAAAAAAGATGAGATGATGGACTGTTAGGACGACGTAGAGGTGCCTTGGGTAAAGCCATCAATTCCCATTTCGAACGTGAAGTGTATCCTCCGGACTGGTTTTGCAGGGGCAAGATTTCCCGAAGGTAACTAATACGTTCTGATGGCTTGAGTCCAATACACATCTGAATAAAAAAATTAAAAAAAAAGTGAATGCAATTAAATATTATTTCATAAAATATATTTTTTTATATATAAATTATCATACCTGGTTTTCTTTGCACGGTGTATTTTCCTGTCCCGTTCTTATGAATGATTTTTCCAACGAAGAAATTTGTGAATTCATCTAATTATTAAAATGAAAACAAAATTAATTATCCGAAGAGAAAAAATGAATTTTATTATCGATTTGTTCATAAAAGCTTACCAATCCAGCGAATGAACCTGAAGAATAATATCCTGAGTTGTTTTCTGGTGTTTGTGCATAGTTTGTCCTGTATCTATCTCTCAAGTGACCCTATAAATGAAAAAATTTGATCAATTAAATAAATTAGCTTATGTTTATAAAATATAACTCCCAAGGTGAATTAACGACATATTTTATTTAATTAATTTTATAATCATACCTGTCCTTTGCGTTTATAAAAGTTTCTATTCAAATTTGGTGATTCGGGTGATTCGAGTTCTTCATTTGATTGATACTTGAAACAATTTGTTTGTGACTGGCCAACTGTTTCATCAACATCCATTGTCAAAAAATCTGAATAGAAAGGCATCTTTTCAAAGAAATGTCTTGTTAGTACTAAATTATTAACATTATAATTACAGGAAATTTTACACATGAAAAAATTGTTGATTGGACTTAAGAATTTTTATTCAAGCCATTGACTTAAGAACTTCATGGAAATAATTATGTAAATAGAAGTAACAAAATAATTTATTTCTAAAGTGATTATTGATATATTTTTCATATTATTATTGCGGTAATATTAAAAAATCAAAAATTTTCAGACATCTGCTAACTTCAGTGTCATTAAAAATTTTATAAAATAATAAAATAAATTTTATAAAATAATAAAATAAATTAAAAACTTACGTTGATGATCAGCGAAAAAAATAAACAAACAAAACTCAGCCAAAAAATATTTCGCGGATGATCAGAAAGAATAATTTATAAACGAGTCGAGTTTGTTTTATCACCACGATTCGAAAAAGAAATAAAACGAGGGATGAAACAAAGATTATTCAAGTGTCACGAAGATCGGTTACAAAGACGTGTAAATACTCAGGATGTTTGAACCGGACTGGACTTGTTCGTCGTTCGTCGGCGGTGTCGGTGGTATCGGCGGTTGGCGTTGGTGGTTGGTGCTGAAGTAAAATCTCGATTCTCGAGTCTCATGCAAAGTGTCAATTTACATCCCCAACCGTCGTATCCCCTCTTACGACGAAATAACGAATAGTAAAATTGAGTCTCTACAGTTTCGAACCTGAAGTTAGTGAACACTTGATTTGAGGATTTGAAGAGACTCGAAGAAAGGCTGATAAGCATAGTAAACGGATTAAATTCATAGCGAGTATTTTAATTATTATACTTTGAACTAGGTAATACTATTATTTATTGCTATAATCTGTATTTTTGGGATCTTAGATTATCCTAAAAGTAAAATATGTATGGTACGATAAGGTAAATCAACCAAAAGCTATGTAAATTAACCAAAAACTTTTGTAATTTTTAGATTCAAATTGTGATTGAGTTTGTATTATAAACTTATTCAATTCGAAGAAGAGTATTTCAAAGAAAGTCTAACCAAATGCTGTTTGTTTTTGCTGGGTTGTAAAAGTATTTAAAATTCATTTGTTGGAAAGTATTCAGGTTTTTTTTATTGTATTGAAGATTTTGGGGTTTATTTTTCAAGGGCATTTTAGTCAGTGTGGCCAGATTGTGCGATTTTTTTACCCCCACTTTGTACCGCTTTCAATGTAGTCAGATGAGAGTGTCCTACAAAGTGGGGGTAAGAAAAGAGCACGTTCTGGCCACACTGATTTTAGTTACCATGTGTTCACATTGTCTTACTTGTCCAGGTTATAAAACATTCCACAAGTATTGTTGTAGGCTAGTGAACATAATTAGATAACTTGAAGTTCTATAGACTACAAAATTTACGTTTATGAAAATTCTAGTAAACGTTGGAAGTAGGATGAAGTCGATAAATAATAAAAGCATTTTAATGTCATATGGACCACATGTACATCCGAAAGTCGTAAACTTTACTACCTAGGTTAAACTTTATTTGGAAAATAACCCTCTTATCTTAGTAGAAAGTTTACCCATCCATAGTTAAAGTTGTTAAAGATGACTAAAAAAAACATTTACGATGAAATATGAGACACAACTTAGCATTTATGGTCATAAAGTTTTAAAAATATAACTATGTTTTAATAATTGTTGTCAATAGTCAAATGTTATTGTAGATACAATTTTCAACGACAAATAATTTTGCCTTTCTTAATTGTAAATATTTAAATATTTTGATTATAATATTTTATAAAAGTTTTCATTTAAAATGGTTCATTTGATGTAAATTGAGTTAGCCGACATCTAAAAATTTGTAGAATTTTTTTTTACTGAAAAAATAATGACAAAAAGATAAAAAAAAAAAAAAAAAATTTTAATTGTAAAAATCTTGAAAAGCAATGCGTGAAATTTTTAAAAAATATTTTTTAGTTCTAATTTAATAATTAAAAGAAAATCAAAAAATTAAATACGTCGGCCAATTTTAGTATTATATTTATTTGGTGGCATGAAAATTTCAGAACTTCTATTTTTCTAGCAGCTGGTCATGCAACAGACACTGTGTTTTTAAAATATCGACGCTCTCTCTAGCGTCTCTTTACAAAAGTAACTTTTGTTTTGGATCCCACTTATTTCCCCTCTCCAAGTATTGCTGATTTTATGTGAATATCAATGAAAACAATAAAAATAAAAATCGTTTAATAACAAAGTTCATTTCTTTCGTTGCTCTTAAAACAAGTTTATGGGTTGAAAATATAGAACTTGAAATTAGTTTTAGATAATAACGGAGTGAATAACCTAATTTATTTCTACAGTTGCTTATAAAGTAAGTTCAAAATAGTTAAAAAATTTTCATAACCTTGTAATAAATTATTATTATAGCAAATCACCTGTGATTGCCCGCCAAAAAAGAAAATTTTTTTAAAGAATGTGAATTTTTTACAGGAAAATAATACTCTTAAAATGGATCAGGATTACGAAGCTGGTGATTTCGAGTTTCCTGTAATATATTATGATGATGAAAAAAATAGCAGCTATGAATCAGATTCTGAAACCGGTCTGCAAATAGACGTTGCTGAAGTTGATGATAATGAACGTCCAACGAAACGACGAAGACTCGAAATTACTGACATGATGGTGCTGGATGAGGTGGAAGAAGAACTTGAAAGACAATTGGATGCTAAAGCAGCCAAAACAAATTTAACAGCTATTAATGTCAAAAATATTATCAAACATGTTATCACCAATGAACATGTCTTAGCAATGGTCAATAATAGTATATATAATTCTGAAGAAGCTGCCGTTTTTGAACCAAAATTAACAAGAGCTAAAGCTAAGTAAGTAAACTTTATTTATAAATAAAAAATATAATTGTTAAATTTTTTTTTTAATTTTTAAAACAGGGAGCTAGCAATGACACAGCCTAATATACCATGGTCACTAACGCCAGCTAAAAAAACAAAATCATCAAAAGTACAAGCCTTAATTGATCAAGAGCTGGAAGAGGATTCATCTGATGAAGAGTATAAACCTGATCAAGATCAACACAGTGAGGATGAAGGCGAAGGTAATGTTACACTGAGTGACATTGATTCAGAACCTGCAACGCCTGCTGTTCCAGTTGTGCCAGAGACACCTGTAGAAGAACTAACTCTACCTGATCCACAATATGATATTGAAGGATTATTTAAAATTCCTGAGTAATTAAGTATTACTTATTAATATTTAGAGAAGTATGAATTAAATACTCTGTGTCTTACTTGTGACATACTTTATCAAATATTCTTTCGTAGTATATCGTAATTTACCAAAATTTTTTTTAACTATCATCAGTGATGTTATTTACACTTAAAAAATATTAACTTGATGTTTTATTCACAGAATTCCTCATGTACCTACCGAAGAAGAAAATATTGGTCAAAGAACCCGGTCAAAATTAAGTTTAAGCGAGATACCGATCGAAGCTATTGAAAAAGCATTCGTTCCACCTGATATTACGCTTGACATGTATGATTGGGATAACAACGATAAAGATCCAGCTTGGATTGGTTTTTTGAATAATTATACGAATCCTGAAGCTGAAGTTGAAGATGATACTGAAGCTGATCCTGAATATAATATACTTGAAGACCATGATGAAGAGTTATGTAAGTGAATTTTTTTTATTATTATTCTAAAATTATTTCTTATATTATTCTATTCCTTGTTATTTGTTTGTTTTTAATTTTAGTTGATAAAGAAGAATTTAGAGCTGATAAAGCTGTTAAAATTCCTCGCAAAGAATTGAATGATTTGATATCAGAAATGGTTGAATTCATTGACATATATTTGCCAGAATCTAATGATGCAACAAAGAAGAAAAAAGCGACAGATGAACCAGAAACTTTAGTTCAAGATATTCCACAGATGGAAACTGTAAACATTTTTAAAAAGCATTCTCAATAATTATTTATTATTTTAAAGGTACAGAAAATTTATAAACTATTATTTTTACAGAATGTTCCAATTGTCCACAGTGAACCAACTCCAAATGAAACTGAATTATCTAGGGCATTAGATGAAGATTTTAGGGCTCTATTAAATATTCAATTTCAACAACACATTCAATTAATGACACAACATTTCTTAATGACTTATAAACATCCGAAACTACATAGTCAGTCAGTAACTTGTGAAGAAAATTTAGACAGCATCAAGTATGTTGGTTAACAAACTTATAATGGCTATAAAATTTTTATAAATTTGTTACTAGTTAATTTGTATTTTATTTTTATTAAATAGATCACTCCAAAAAGATGAAAATTCAGCTTTCAATATTTTCAATCTCGATGAAGCGTTAAAAACTGTACAAGGATGGAAAAATCAATTTAAAGATGAGCAGTTCAGTCACGGTATAACTATTAAAATGGTTCATGATAATGTAAAAGAAGAAGAATTGCGATTAAAAAAAACGAGATTCCTGCCAAAACTTCATCCAAGATTGAAAAGCTTCATAATGGGATCAAAAGCATTACTCTATCCACACCTTTTACCACATCAACCTTTTAGTAGTATATTGAAACCGAATGTCCGCGAGAATACTCTGTCATACTTTCCATCGGAAATACAGTAAGTTAATTATTTAATGCTTGTTTGTAAAGAACTAATTAAAAAATTATTGTAGATTATTGGGCTTAGGTGTGTCAGAATTTTGTCCATATATTGAGAGTCATAAAAAAAGGTGGAAAAAGAAAATGTTACTCATGGATGCAGCTCAATTAATTGCGGAATATTTAATGCCCGTTAGAAAACCAAGCGCTTTGTATGAAAGGATAATAACTTTGCGAGCAAGTCGAGAACCTAATCCAGTTAAAGTATGAATTTTACACAAACATTACTACGAAAAAGTTTAAACTTGGAATAATTATATTAATGGTTGAATTGATTCCTTTGTTTCAGACGTATTTTAAAACAGGTAGTATTCCTCCTAAAATTCATTATATTGCGGTAGATAATGATATGGTGGAGCCAAAATATCAACCCTTAGAATCTTTACCTAAAATGTGGCAGGATTATATCCAAAATGTAAGTTAAATTTTTTTTTTTTTTTTTTTTTAAGTTAAAAAAAGTTTGTTTTATCAGTTAAAAAAAAAATTACAATATTTTTGCCTTTGAAAATAAATTCAATCTGGTTATTGTTTTTTCCCAAATAGAACGATCGTGAAGAAAACGAATCGTACCTTGCTTTAATGTCTCTTTTATCAAGTTCTACGGATAATATGATTATCGATTCAAGTTTTTGTACTCCAACTGTAAATATGTTGACTAACTCCAGCACAAGAGAATCTGCAAGCAAAAAAAGTGCAAAGCAGACTGCTAATAGTACAGGAAATAAAGAAGATTCAGAAGCTAAAGAAGGTACTTCGAGTGGTACTATATCAGTGCAAACTAGAAAAACTACTCCACGTCTTGCTAAAATACGCAGCGCACAAAATATGAAACTGATGACTCAAGTATCTGGATCGAAAAATTTATCTAGTAGTAATAGTGAATCTATAAAACTCAATGATAAAGAAGACTCGACGGAAACATCTCAAGAATTAATTGGATCATCAAAAGGAGTATGTTATTAATAATTTAATTTATAAAAACTGTTAAAATTATTAGTTATAGTGATAATAATCATAATATTTTAAATTGTAGGATAATGAAGATGAGATTGCTGAGTTGATGTTAGCTAGTACAACAATAAAGAAAGATACCATTAATAGAAAAAAAGCTAAACAAGCTCGAGAGTCTGAGAATATTAAACGAATGTATGAAGCTGAAAAAGAATCAGAAGAACGTGCAACAAGTAAGTTTAATTGATTGTATTTAGAATAAAAGAAGTATTAACTTATTATTTTTAAATTAATAATTTTATTTTTTAGAATTCGCAGAATCTTTTCTTCAAAAACTCCATATAACTTTAGAATCCAGTAATCCAGAATCATTGCGCTTAGTATTGAAATTATACTTGGATTATTATGAAAAATATGATAAAATAACAGAAGGCGTTAATGAGACACGCGAGCAACAAGAAAAAACTAGTGAGTTACTAGATCAACTGGCAATAAATCTTTACAAAGATGTCAATAAAGTGCTTAAAGATTATCCAGAATTGTCAACAGTATTTTTATTATTTTTAAAACCACATCAAGCTGCGATGATCTATAAATCAACAGAACATATGATGTTACAAAAAATGAATGAATTTATAAACGCAGCACAAGTTTATTTTGCTAAACAACCGTCTCGAATGATGAGGGTCATGCAGGCTTTAACGCAATTAGCTGCTGAAGCTAATCCAACACTAGAATTGATTCACACAACAATGGATCCAATATTGAAAGGACATCAACTTATTATCGATATGTTTCAACAAGTCTTGCCAACTGGTAAACCACCGCAGAGTTTATTTTCACCGAGTTTATTTGAAAATTTAACTTGTCCAGTTTTACCGCATGATAAAAATCGTATTTTTACTGTTGACTCACCGGAATTGTATGAAAATATTGAACTACCAACACCAGCTGTACAAGATGATCATTATGGCGGTGATAATTGTAAATGTGATTGTCATGATACTAATGAACCGCATCTAAAAACGCGTATGGAGCATTGTATATCATGCGGAATAAGATATCTTAACGGTCGTTTATATTTACAAACGCCTGAAGGATTGAGACCAGCAAAAGTTGAATTTCCTGGTGATGAAGAAGAAAAACTTGAAAATATATCTCGTGTTTCACTTAAAACAACTGATAAAACTGCATCGACGGCTGTGCCATCGACAAGCAGACGACGCAAGTCGTCGAAGAATGATATAAATACTGATGAGCAGACTCAAAAACAATGTTCATTGAAGACTTCACCCATTAAAGACAATGATGACAGTGATAAAGTTATGTCTAAGAGTAAACGTGGAGGTAAATCACCTCCCAAGTCACTTGAACACCGACGGCTATCCAAGTCTACTGAGAATAATGCTAATTCAAATGTTCCGATATCATCATCATCTGTTACTTCTACTACTAATGAAGTAACTTATCCGCTTAAAAGTAAGCGTGAAAAACGAGCTGAAAGAAGAGAAGCAAAAGCCGAGTCTAAAAATTTTGCTTTAGAATTAAATAAGCTCAATGAAATGTCTGTTGTTAATAATTCAGTCAGTGAACTTACTAAAGAAGTTGAAAGTGATAAAGAAGCGTTGATCGCTGTCAATGATTGTGCTATTGAAAATAATTTAACCTATGATATTAAAGATAATCCGACTGTTAAAAATGTAGATCATGATGATCATGATGATCATGGTAAAAGTAGTTCTATTAATGAATTAGTTAACAACAGTTCGTGGACTAGACAAGAGGATTCTTTGCTTCTTCAACATGTTCAGAAAGATTATTCGGAAAGTACTTTTATTACTGTCAGTAAATTGCTGGGAAACCGTACAGTAACTGAGGTAAATTTTTTTTTATTTATTTAATAATAATTTAAAAAATTTTATTGATATAAACGATTCTCTTTTTTTAGGTGAAAGAACGTTGTCAAGCACTGCTTGTGTTACTTGAAAAAATGTTATAATTAATAGATAGAACAAATTAAAAAAAACCGTGATAATTAATAATATTTATAAGCAATTAAGTCGAATAATTTGAAATCTAGATTTTTGGTAAATATACAAGTAACTATAAATGTTTACACTAAAGAGCATCGAATAATTATAGTACTGCGTTTTTTTTTTTTTTTGATATGTCAAACATTCAAAAAATTAGTTAGTCACGTTTACGGACTAATAAAGTCTCCAAAGTATCAATTAGTAGATGAAACAACTTTTTTTTAAGTGAAATAAAATGGTAGTGTAATTGATTTCATGATATAATTATTCATGTGACATTATATTATAGAGTTTGTAATTTATAATTTTTTTTTTTTACCAATTTTGCTTGCATTTTTTTTTTTTTTTTTTTTTTTTTTAGTTTTTAGTTTTGTACATTAATTACCAAATATTTCGCAATATATAGTTTTCATCTACTAGCTTATTTATGGCATAAGAATAAGTCTTTTATATTGTATATAAAAAATTCTATGGAAACAATAAAAAAATTTTATAGTAGCCATAAAAAATTATTCGGATGAATTAATTTGTTTGAAAATTCTTTATTGATCAAATAAACTAAATTTCTTAATAGTTTAAAATAAAAAATAGTCTAAATGTATCATTTGTAAACAATAATTTAAACTCTGATTTGTAAAATAATATATTCAACTCATGAAGCTTCAATTTCAGTATTGTCTTTTTTAAGTACTGTGCTATTCTACTTGAAACCTTTTGTTGTAAAAATCCACATGTACACATACAAAATTAAAACTATTGTGTTGATAGCCCTTGGATTGTGAGGTAAATTGCGGAAAATTGAAGAAACAGCCACATACTCTGGTTATTTTGTATTCATAGCGACCTATAAGTTGCTGAGGTAGGAAATAAGAATGTGACCCTACAGACCTAGTTGGCCTCGACTGTCGGTTTTACAATAAACACAACCAACTAAGATCCTTTTGTTTACTCTCACCAACAACTTTTACTCATATTAAGTACATCCATACTTTGTCATTTAATTTAATATTATATTTCATAACATTATAATAAATTAGCACGCACGTACTTTTCGATGAGCCGTCAATTTTTTTTTTTATACTTGTATCATTGTAGAATGCTACAGTCGTGAGAAAATGTAACAACAATAAAAAATAATCTCTAAAAATAAATTTTTTCTAACAATTATAATTAAGTTGAAAGCAGTAAGATAATAAGTATACAACTTTAAACATACATATAGAAACGCATATTTTAATTAATTATTTATTAATTTGCACGAAGATTTTTAAAACATAATAGTAATAAGCAATAAAAATAAAAAATTAAAAAATTAAATAAAATACTACGTTGTGGTGCTGTGAACTCGTGGTATTTCCCGTCTATTGGTACACGCTCTCGTAGTACTTACAGTACAAATAACATCGGAAACACGGCCTGGATAACTAAATGAAGTTAGTGATCGAGATGAATGGCGACCGGTTATGATAATCGTTTATGTGATAGTCTACTATACTGGAAAATAAAGTAAGTATAAATGTGTTGGAAATACTATTAAATGTTTACTACATGAACCCTGTCATTAAATATTTTATGATGCTGTTTGTTATTTTTATTTTTTTTTAGAATTGTCGGTGTAAAACAGGTTTTTTAATTAAAAATTTATATTTGAAGGATGAACATTGAAATCCAATTTAAAATTATTGTGCTGTTAATTCGTAAAAATAAATGTTTTGATGGATGATTAACTAAATTTTGTTAGTTGCTGGATTTAAATTATTTGGTTGAAAAAAAAAGTCTATATCTGTATTATTAAGAGAATAAGAAAAATTTTGTGTTTAAGATAGTCATATGATAAAATCTGTTTTTTTTTTCATTTCTATTTTTTTTTTTCAAATTAAAAAAAAATTTTTTTTTATTTAACTTATTTCGAGTAATTTATATGTTTATACAGATGAAAACATCATGAAGCAAAATGTTCTATTTGTAAATAAAAGAGGGAATTGAACTTGATTTTGTTTCGTATGAGCGAGTGTACAGATATATTATGACAATCCAGAGCGTGCGTGTGGCTTTTTCTCGCTGTTCATTGTTCCCTGTTCCTCGCGAATTTCCGGTTGCGTGTCATCGTAAGCATCAAAACTATATCGTTCTGTTTCTATGTATTTATTCATGTATTGTATTACTAGCGATAATTTTAAGCTTTTATTTGCATACACATAACAATTAAGAACGGCTGCGAATTTTATTATTTTTTTAATTTATTTATGTAGGGGAGGATGGGGCAAGATGGTCCACCTAAGCCAGTTTTTATTTTTTGTGGCTTTCTACTATCAAAAAGTTCCAAAAAAAAATTTTTTTTTGGGGGGGGGCAAGATGGCCCACCTCCAAAATATGATGAAAAAATATTAGAAAAATAAATTTTTGGTCAATTTTTGAGGTAGGCCTTCTTGCCCCAGGTGGGCCGTCTTGCCCCACCCTCCTCTATATAAAATAAAAATGAAACATTTTGTTTTCAAATTATTTTAATAATTTCGTTTACGATAACAAATCTGAATATTTAAAATCATTTTTTAATTTTTTTTTATTATCCGCAAATGCTTCAAGTTGTAAATTAAAATTTCTGATTGTTAATTTCGTTCAGTTAATTTTTGCGATATTATTCCTTGAATGTTGATCGAGACTAAAACCAGGACATGTATGTTAGATTAGAACTTTGTAATGTATATATAACATAAACAGTAGTATATACTTTAGCATTAATGAAACATTTAGTTGTGGTTTTATGTTGATGTAATATTGAATATTTAATTTAAAAACTCACTATAAAATGTTGCTCCATTTATTCTCCTTCCGCATCCCGACATAATTGAGTTGATGTTGCTTCATGTATAAATTGATATTTACATTCTAGATCATACTACTAAAGTTTCATACAAGATATCAATAAACTTCAATATTAATTTAATTAAATACTGAAACAATTAAAGCAATATTCTTTTAAGAATTATTGATATTAATCAAAATAGCAAAAAATCTAAGGTTCTCAGAATTATTATCTTACCTTCATTGATTCAATTTTTTACTACTTCATAAATTATTAATGATTAATTTTAATAAGAGCAGATTTTATTTTTTCACTTTTTATTGTTCTAAGACAGTTTCAATATTCTAAAATTGATTAACATTTATTTATTATTTATTGTGTATTTCGGAATATTTAAAATACATAATGAGGAGTTATGAATTTTCTGCAATGCTTTTTTAATTATGAACTAACAATTTAATGAAATTTATTAATAATCTAAATTCATTACGAAATTTATATGGCTAGTGTTATTCCTGGTCTCCTGTCAGAAATTTTATTTTAAAAAACCCTATTAGATGCAAAATGTATGTAATTAATCATAATTTATGATAATGGATAAATCCATCCATAAAATTATAAATATGAAAGCTTTGAATAGCTTCGAGCTAATTTACTAAAAGTTCACTTGTTTATTGATTAAGATTTATCAAAAATATTATCTTGTTAATTTAAATTAATCTAATAGTAACAATAATAAACATTCATTAAATTTATGATACACAACTAGTCTCAATTATACCTTCATAATAGTAAGTGATAAACTTGCTGATAAAATAAATTTCAAGTATATCTGATATACAAGTCAAATATATGTAAAAATATTGTCTAATTTAATTTTAAGAGCTCCAATAAAATAATTCATTTTGAGCGTTTAACATTTAATAAAATATAAAATAATGTTATTGATACATTTTTTTAATAATTTTATTTACAAATGACTGTAATCACTTTTGAGTTAAAAAATACTTGATAAAAAAAGCACAACAATGATATGATAAGTTAATTATATTACTTTCACTTACAAATTATTCATTTCCTCTTGCATTTATAGCTATACTATTGATTTAACTATAATTAAAAGTAATTAATACATTGTAATTTAAATCATTCATAAAATTTTATTTTTTCAAAACCTGTTTTGAAGAAGTTTTTGTGCCGCAACATACAGACAAAATTTTAATCGACTGTATTACATAGTATACCTTTGTTTACATAGCAATATTTAAATCATTAAACAATTTAAGTGGAATTAATGTTTTTTTATAAAAACCAATCTCTATGAAATTATAATTAAATTAACCATTACTTTTTCAATTTTTAAATATTTGAATTAATATTTCTTTGAAATTAAATAGTTAATTTGGTCAATCTTAAAAATCAGTCGCAAAAATTGCCTACACAACAAATAATAAGTGTGAAAATTGTTCATAAAACGTAATAAAAGTTAGAAATAAATAGTTTCATATGGGGTGCCTAACGATAAAGTGAATTTATTTTATGTAAAGAATGGAATATGAACAAAACAATAATTAGATGACATGCTAATTAATGAACAATTAGTGGTAATAAAACAAAGTTGAATGTTATTGTATTCAAACGAGTTTTAAATTATCACATCGACTAGTAATGAGCAAGTAAAGGAATATCCATCCTATATAATACCATGTTATAAATCCGCACGCACCAGCAGACTTGAATTTAATTCACCGTTACAGCTGTATAACTACAATCAAATATATGAGTACTCTATAATTCAATAATAAAGATATTTTTTAAAGTTCGCAATCTTTATGATCTTTATATCGTATCCATTATCTTGCATATGCCTGAATAAATTTGTCATCGCGTGTTGATGAACTTTTTCAAAAAAAAAAAAAAAAAATACAGACACGACACATTTTAGTATATTCTCAATTTTTCTTTTTTTTTAATTATTACATATGTAGTGAAATCAGTGCAAAAAATTATAAGAATGTAGAAGTTACATGTGTCGTTGGTAGAAGATGAAATTACCATCAAGTAAACGTCAATCAAATCAACGCGACAAAAATTATATACAGACGTCCATGCGGAAATTGATGTCTCGATACGAAGTGTTTCGTGGAAATAATTTTACGTGCAGAAAATTGGTTTGAATGTCATGGTTTATTGATTGATTAAACAGATTAGATTGCCTCTTGAGTATTTAAATTAACTGTGATGTCTAACACTCTGATTATTGATAATAATTTTTATTAAAAAATCTTAAGGAGATGAGAAAGTTATTTTAAAAACATATCAATTAACGTTATATGATATAAATTTATAATTTCGTGAATATCAACTTTTTATATAATTTCTAGAAAAAAAGTTGCTGTAAGCATAGACATTTTAGAATTATTAGAGTAGCTATTCACAAGCATGTCAGTAAGCACTTTATTAAGCTGTAATATGAAAGTATAGCATACATTTAAAAAAAAAAATTGTAATCTTTTTTTTTTTTTGAATAACGTGATAAATTGTAGAGCTATGAATTTAAATTAGATATAATACTTCTTTTGGTCAGATTTTCTGTTATATATAAGAATTTTTACTAAGAAGAGTCACCGGAAATTAGCAGTTATCTGCATTCCTTTCAGGGTCGAATGCATCTAGATGATCGAACATATAAGTATGTTAATCACTACTCTCAGCTTACTCTTCCGATTTTATCTCATTTAATAGTATACTTTAAACCATTTTATCAATTTATTAACAGGGAATTAATTAGGTTTTTCAACACCCATTTTACCTATAGTAGTTGAAAGTTCCAAAAATTCTGTGTACAAATTTAAAAATTTAAATTCATTCGAGATAAGTTTGACACCTATTTATGATACTGATAACAATTAAATATTTTTATCAAATTTAGTAATTAAAAATTGAATATTTAAGTTTTTTTTTATCGTTTATTTATCAATTTAAAAATTTATCAATTATTTCCAACGGTGTCTATTTTGACAGCTCATATCACAATTTAATTACATTGATATTTTCATGGTTTCTTTTGATAATACATTGAAGTCATCACGAAAAATTCCGAACAAATTCCTTTTCTTTTTTAAACCGTTAACTTTGAAGCCTCTGTATGACACTACTTATACATGGGTATATATGGGTCATTCCATACATCAAATTGTATAATTTATAAATCATATTTTTTTAATGAGCTAATTGTTGACTTATATTTTGATATCTTAATACAGGTTCAAGTGTAAATTTTTAAATTGTCAAAATTCATAAGAAATAAATTTAAAAACAATTAGTAGTATCATATATTCATAAAAAAAAATTTTTTTATTTTTTAAATAGTTTTATTAATCTAATTTAAAAGTAATGACAAAATAAAATTGCTATTATTTCAAAGATTTTTAATTAAAAATTTGGTTTTAAAAAAATTATTATTTGGTTGTAAAAAAAATTATTTCCTATTTTAAAAATAAATTGTACAACAAAAAAGAATCCTTTCTTTCAGTCCTTCTTAATTTTTTGAAATTTTCAAAAATTTTAAACTTGGAAACTCTTAAAAATAAAAGTTGATGTCAGAATTTAATGTTAAAACAATAGCTAATCAAAAAAAAATAATGAGAATCAATTTAGCAGATAATAATTAATTTAAAAAATTTTTTTAACAAATAAATTATGGCAAAAAAAAATGAGAACAAAAAATTGACATTTAGAAAATTAAAAAAGTAAAAAATGCAATTTTTTGGAGCAAATTTATTTATTAAAAAAATTAAAAAAAATTATAATAGTGTCATAAAAAAATATGATCTTCAAAAATTAAGTGACATAGTATGGAATGACTTACACAAGTACGCGTATTCATTTATTTATTTATTTATTTTATTTCTGTAAGCAGAAAATTACAGATGTCGTACTTGAGAAAAAAATTCAACAATGTTTGGATAAAAAAATTTTATAAATGAATCTGGAAAATATCAGAAGTAGCGATTGACAGAGGAAATGTTTACTATTGGAGTATTGAACTATAAATATTTTTTAAATAATTTGTTATCATTCGAAGAGTAGGCGCGTCTGGTTTTTCCATACATAATATGTCTCATGAGTATTTCGGCGATATGATAACAAAGTTGATAGCACCTGGTCGCGGTTTTAATATCAACCAATAAGAATACCCCGCAGTGGTAGCCATCTTGCGCGGTTTGGATGCTTTCGAGTTTAGAGTTTGGAGGCGCGTGGCGGGTTCTACGCAGCGTACTCCGACTGTCGAGCCGCGACTGCCGTGCAGTAACAAGCCTATTGAACGCGTTCTTTCATTTGTATACATACAATCTCTCGTGCTCGTGCAAAGAACACCATTTTTTTTTTGTAAATGACGTTATATTAAAAACCGCCGTCAATGTTGAATAAAAAAAAAAACGAAAACGCGAATACACAGTTATTCTTCCCGTGACTCAGTTTTCAGTGATTTTTGTTTTTTTGTAACTCAGTTGTTGTTGAAAGTTTTTTATTTTTAAAAAATATTTTTTTGGTTGATTATAAATCGCGCTTGTTTTTATAACAAAAATAAAATGACAAAAGTGACATTTTTATTACATAGAATTTCTTTTTACGTGGTTGTGTTTGGACTATTTGAATGACAGATGCCGGTAACTTGATGAAGGATCTCGTCATAAATCATCATCTGCACAGCAAGTGTATTTAGGATTTATTAATGTATACAAATATATATATAATACGTATATATGTGTCTAAATAATAATACCTGAGACACATTCATTCATGAAGATCGTTTCATAAACAAGATATCTATATATCTATATATACATTAATTTAATATTATTACAAGAAGAACAAGGAGCGACAAACAAAACAGGAAGTGTCTAAAATCTCGGGGACCAAGGATAATTTGAGTTTCCGGCTGACTGTCAATAACGTCATTGGTAAATCAATTTATTTATATTTTTATTTGCATGTATTGTAATGGAAATAGCAGGCATCTGATGATTTATTGTTTGTTGAATAAATTTGTGATCCTGGCGTTCAACAATTTTTGGGTTTTAGTTGATTTGAAAAAAAAAAATATAATGAAAAAATGCTCAGGAAAAAATATAGGAGGAGTAAATATGATTGTTGTAGATGTTTGGCAATTTTTTTGTAAATTTATTTATAATACATTTTTATGAGGCTGAAGTTAGCAGACACTTGACAATTTTTTGATTTTTTTTTGAAAAATCAACTCGGCATAGAAAATTATTTATAAAAATGTCATTTAAAATTTTTCAGAGCTTCCAAAGATGAAATTTTAAAATAAAATTTTCTTGCTATAATTTGTTAGTTAAAAAAATTGTAAAAATTATCAGATGTCTCTCGACTTCAGTGTCACACATTTTTTCAAATTAATTTATAATCATTAAGTTTGAGACTGTTTACAAATTTTCAGAAATTAGCTTTTTTCTAATTTTTCACTCCTGTAAAAAATTGATAAAACTCTACGTGTTATTTTTTATTCATCTTACAAATGTTTAAAAGAATTTAAAAATTATACAGTAATGAAATCAGCAAACGGACCATTTTTTAATATTTTAACCGAATGACGAATTACTATCAAAACATTTTTTTTTATTTCCTCTGTAATCACTTTAAAAAAAAAAGAAAATTCTAAAAATTTTTAAATATCTGTTAATTCAGTTATAAAATGATTAAATGTCAGCTAACTTCCATTGTCATAAAATTTTTTCATATATTATAAAACATAAAAATTTGAATAAATTGTTTTCATGCATTCTTTCGAATTTTAACTGCGTAAATGTTTAGTTTATCTTTTAAAAATAAATAATTTTTCGCGTCTGTTTGTTTCTAATAACATTATTTTTATTATTTTTTCCGATATAAACAAAAAAGTCTCAGAGAATAACAAAAAATGAACGAATTATTGAATCAAGTATGAGGAGTTATATTGGTACTTGAAATAAACGTTTGATCTGGATAACAAAGTGGTAACGATAAATAGCAAACTTAGATGACCGCTAGAGCCACTGTTTAGCCTCGAGCTTTACAGCTTCCGGTTTAGTATGCGAATACGATGATTTGCTGAACCGGTTGAGAAAGTTAACGGTCTACTCACAGAATTAACTAGTATAAGCTTTTTTACTGATAAATTTACTTTTATGTTATTATATATCAATTTTAAATAACTTGTTGAAGCAATTAGTCATAAACAAGCTGTATCGATATTCACGGTAATAAATACTTTCTGCGAATGATATTGAATTAATTAATTAATAGTAACAGTAATTAAAGTTTTGAAAAAAAAGTTTATTTACTTATCTAAGTTTAGAGTTTGATCGATAATCTTAATTTTGTAGGAGGAGAGAGACAAAATGGTTTCAACACTTCAATTTGTATAAAAATTTTTTATAATTAAATCATTTAATTAATTGATTGTAGTAAGATTACTTAAACATTTGTTATTTGAATAAATTAACAATGCGGATTACTCTAAAAATGATTTAGATAATTTTTAGTAGAAATGATTTTCGTGTATTCTTCTTCGCACGTTTATAAAAAAATTAATTTGATTAAATAGAATAATTTTGAAGAGTTCTCTAATCAAGCAAGATTTTTTCCTATAAGTTAATTTTAATTTGTTGAAAAAATTTTCTGCTTAAAGCAAATAAATTCTTCAAAATAGGGTTTTTTTTTGGCTCAAGTTTTCTCCTCTTTAATCAAGTTATTTTTTTATTATTGTAGTACTTCAAATTGCTTTTATCTATAATTAATTATCATTTAAGATTTCACGTCATTGTGCTTCAAGGACTATTATATCTATAGATTTATTCATCTTTAAAGCATCTATTATATCGACTTCAATGCTCAATCGCTCCCTCAATATAAATCTTATATTATAGATGAGAGTGATAATTATATTATGATGAGAGTGATAAAACAAACGTTAGTAGAAAAAAATTTCTTATTTTATAAAGAAGCACTTATTTGAATCGCAAATCCTCTTCATTTATAATAATAATA
This sequence comes from Cotesia typhae, assembly GCF_013202065.1. Lineage (NCBI taxonomy): Eukaryota > Metazoa > Arthropoda > Insecta > Hymenoptera > Braconidae > Cotesia > Cotesia typhae. Next base: position 6,947,384 of record NW_027423757.1, on the reverse strand, counting down.
ATAACGAGTATTGATAAATAAACTTTTTCTACTAGACGGCGTTTAGAAGATGGCGTACGACATTGTTATTTATGGTTGATTAAAAAACTGAACAAAAAAAAACAGCAAAAAAAGGATAAATGTTACTATATAATTTCTCCCATTACCATAGAATTACTTTTTTTTATGCTTATAAAATTCTTGAATAAGGATCGGAAATACGTAATATGCGAGCGTAGGTCCATGGACCCACGTGTGTTCTATTGTTTCATTTTAAAACAATGAGTTACTTATAATAAGTTTATATACATTCATTATTTCTCGTCACCTATGATATTTTTTGCTATTTTTAGTTACATATTTTCCATTAAACTGGAGTAGAAAGTTTCAATACAACAGCGAGCTTTATTATAAGCAAAGATATATTTTTTAATTTATTTTTGAGTTACAAAATTATTAATATCATAAATTATAATAAATAAAAAACAGAACTTTTAAACTCATGCCAGAGTCCAACTATTAAATATCAATAATTTCAAAATAAAAAATTAACATTTATTTAAACATTTTCCAAGAGATCTTTTATACAAAAAACTATAAATACAATACTTGTCCTTGATATTAGACGATTTTAAATTAATTATTTATAAAAATTATTTGAATCGTTAATTTTCAAGGATTGACCTCAATACATATTTTCAAGTGAAAGAGATTTAATTCAATTTTTCTCATATATATGCACATGCATTGTACATAGAAAACTTTTTTTAAAAGTTAAAAATTTCAAAAGATTAATCGATTTATTTTTCTTTGTGATACAATTTGCGGCAGTAGCATACAATCTCTTTGTATATAACAACATCGTGAATCGTAGTAAGCACATTATTTATACTATTATACTTAATATGCATATAACTATAGAACCAAAGTAAAGGCGTTGACGCAAACTGACGTAATTGTAAACTAACGACTTATAGGTATTGGTGTACGCGGGATACAACACTCGGTAACTAAACTATCCGTCGAGGATGCAAAATCCAATGGTAATAAATATTACTTATGATTTTATAGTGGTGCTATATACATTTATAATAAAGCAGACGATGTGAATATTATCAAGATAAATTATCGTAAGTCATAACTGATGATTATACACACGTTGGGATAAATGTCAGTGGCCAAAATTTATTCAAAGTTCTTTTAATAACCATTGTGTCGGACGAATATTTCAGGTCGTATATTAACTTGAGTAAAAATTTTTATAATTTTTAAATCAAAAGAATATATATTAAGAAGACACTTAATAATTTTTTTTTTTTTAACAAACAAATTTTTTTCAAAAATTTCTTATTAAAAATAAAGAAAAAAAACTGATGAATGCAAATTATTTCTAATATTTTCTCAGTACAAATTCATTTTTTAAATAATTCAAAATACGGTCAGATATCTGATTTAAGAATCATAAATTTTGATTTTTTTTTTAAGAATTATCAGATGTACTTAAATTTTAGGAGATATTTTTTATTCAACTTCACTGCTTCTTTAATAAGCATTCACGAAAAAAGTTTCATGTTACGAAGTTTACTTAACTACAAGGTTAGTAGTAAGTTTATAATGAAAAAAATTCCACCACGGTAAAGTGTTTTTTTCTTTAAACCTTTTTTGCCGTAGTAGTTTCCATACATTAATACAGTCATATAAATACGTATACAAATTTTTCACAAGCTGTGTTTCACGTCTGTTTAAATGGACAACAAAAAATTATTAAGACAAATTTTATCCGTTAATCCCTTGGTTAAACTTTCGTTTCAATAACATAGTTTAGTCACGATAAAAATGATATGTATCCACTACAAAATGATATCACGAAAACTTGTGATTAAAAAAAAGATAAACTTTTAAATGCGTAAGTCATCTTATTATTTGGTTAAAATTAAAATTCCTGGATAGCACTTTCAATCCCATCATTTATAAATCTGAAATAAAAATAAGTGTATCAATGAATATAAACTTATGCTCATAATTAATCGCTTACTGTTTAAGCATCATTTATTGCTGTTTAAAAAATTTTATCTTAATTTTTTCATATCACAATACATTAAATATATTTTAAAAAATAAAATATAGGAAGAAATTTTCTTTCGAAGTGCATTTTCGTTTAATTTGAAAAAACAGTGTATAGTTTTTAAAAATAGATTTTAGTGGATGGCATAAAAATGTAAAAGTTTTATCAAACTCATCAATTTTTTCCAATATTTGACACGCATATTGTATAAAAATGTATTACCAATACAAAATTTTCTATCAAACTTTTGCTTGATATAAAAAATATGAAAAAAAAACCTTAGTTCGGTATTGAAGAATTTATATAATATAACAATGCTTTCATATGTGGATTAAATACATATATAATGTGTAATATTGTATGGAAAGAAACGACCTTATATCCTGCACTTGATCAAATATTTTCTTGAGTATGGTTATACGAGGTGTGCATGGCTCATGCAATGTTTGTCTACTACAAGATACAAGAACAAGAAGTTAAAATAAAAGGGCGACCATGTGGTATAGCGTCTACTGGCAGTATTATATGATAGCTGAGAAGAAGCTCAGTTTAAATTTATGATTCGCAAGAGAATATTGCAATGCTTCTTTTTCTTTAAACTTATTTTTGTCTTGTCAGTTTTCTCTTTGACACCACAAAGATCCTAGTGTATATATTATCAATTCCAGTGGCTTATTCACAATTAATAACTTTCTGCTTATTCATTTATTAAGAATCAAATAAAACCTCTATTGATAAATATATTCATCATTTTTATTTTTAAATGTGTGGTGTATAGTTCATTGATCTTTGAAAGTTCAGAGCTTAAAAAGACTTCTCTCATCGTGTATCGATGTTTCTTGAATTTTTAATTACAATTAGCAATTTACAAAGGTAGATTTACAAAGAACCATGTGAGTAATTCAAAAGTTACGCATGTACTCTTCAGCCATACTATACCGTGTGGGAGTATATGTTTGGTAAAGGTGTCTGGCTTTAACGTTTACTTAACAAACAGTTTTTGTTTCTCATTCTCGCTTTATAATTTAGTTCTTCTACGCTCATTCATGAGCAAATTTCTACCGTACAATTTATAAATAATTTATAATTTTAAACATTTTTTCGTACTTAAAAAAAAAAAGTAAACTTTTTTTTTAATTTACAGAAATTTTATTTTCCAACATGAAAATTTTTGTTGAACAAATATTTAAAAAAAAAAACGGATAATGTACAAATAAAATTTTTGATTTTCAACGGAAGTGACATTTTAGTAGTCTTCCGATTTAACATTTTGACAAGCGTATTAAAGTACATAAAGATTTCGATAAAAAGACATCAATGATTCGTACATACATATATCTGGCAACGTCATCTTTGCGACTTTTTGTCGCGCTTGAACTTCTTCCTTTTTTAACGTAGTGAAAATCCACTGCAAGCCAATGTTGGGTATCCGAAAGAACGCCGAATGAATTTATAATGCACGGGAGTGGCCAGTAGTAGTATTATGTCCATAATACATATACATACGTATTAGTATATAAACATACTTTATATATGTCTAGTTACTTGCGTACATGATATTATCCATCATGGAAGAAAAGAATATCATGATTTCCCACTGCCACAAAGAGTTTTCTGAATAGAATATTATGACAAGTATTAATTATAATTATTTTTCTGTGCAATAAACTTAGAAAAAAATACTACATGTATTAGGAACGCTCAAAATTTACAAAAAATTCCTGAGTTGTCAAAAATTTGGTTTTTTAAAAATTCTTTTTCTTGGTCGAGTAAAAAAAAACATTAAAAACCGAAAAAATTCCATTTTTGAAATTCAGGAAATTGAAAAAAAAAATTTTATTCGAGCTCTTAAAACATGATTAATTAAAATATTTTTATAGTAGATTAAAAAAAAAAAACATTGGTCAAACTTTGAGCCACTCTAATATGTATTTTAAAATTTTTGTGAATAAAAATTCATAGAATATTACTTGAATACTTTGGCGAAGAAGCCTTGACGTTCCAATCCAGATAATTGGAGAGATGATTGATGAAGATTTGGCGAGGTAGTAACAGAAGTTTTTAGTGAATAGTGAGCAGCAAAATGATGATGTATGATAGAGTATCGTAATTATTCGATCCGGAACGAGTGTTACATAAAGCCCAATAATAATTCCAACTTTAAGGGGGAAAAAAAAAAACATTGACAACATAAACACATTAAAAACTAATTTTTGACATTAGTCATTCAAGTAAATTCTTTTTCAATATACTTTACCTAGTAATCGAAGACTATCAGATTGTTCGGTTCTCCACATGCTTTTAGGGATAGGTTTATTTTCTTTAAGCTGCACGATAATAATTACAATCAACAAAGTAATTATCGAAGTTGTTGTTATTAAGTACATAGTAGTTGTGAATACGGAAAGAATGATTCCAGTGTGTTTGACATAATGATCGTAAAGATGAAGCTCCATTATTGTTGTAATTGAACAAAATGACCATATTATAATGACACCTTTAACAGCTGTTGATGCTTTTAATAATATTTTATGCCACACTGTCTCTTTGCAGCAAAATGCTATGTAACGATCGACAGTCAACAGGGTTACTGTACAAACAGTGCTGCGAAAAGTCACTTGATTAATGTAATCATGATCAGTTTTAAACTTTAAGTTACACCAATACACAACAATATTTCTCAAGAGATCCAAAATGTTTACGAAATTAGAAAGTATTAAACTTAAGATGTAACAACCAACTGATGTATACAACGACTTACGCATGAATATTGAGACGAGTATAACTGTATTCATTGAGACAACAGCAATAACAATTGATAAATCAACTATTTTTTGTACGGTACTATCCAATTCAGCAGAAAATGTGAACACATGTTGGTGTGAGAATGATGGTACCGCTGCTTCTTCATTATATTCTTCACCCAACTCTGCTTGTATATAATCATTAAATAAATTTTTATACACCATGATTAGATGTGAACAGCTCCACGTTATTTTGAATACTGAAGCTTATTTAATAATATTTTATATAAAAAAATATAAGAAATTCCCGAGCGATTTTAGACAAGATTCTGCTCCCTAAGCTTTCGTGACATGATCGCATTACATCAAGAGATACACGCGATTGTTTAATTTACTTAAGTGATAGAAAAAATAGTTAAAAAATTAATTACATATTTTTGTGTCAATAAATTCAATTTTTATTGCATATCCTTTTTATGAAAATAAATTCAATAACTTATCATAGGAATGTAAAAATGTTTTTATCATTATTTTCTTTACTTAAAAAAAAAAAAAAAAAAAAAAATGAAAATTTTACGTGGATTTTCAATTTTAAATTTATAAATATAGAAAATTTTTTTTTTTTTCTTTAGGTCAATATTATATATGATGCATCGTAGCGTAATCTCTATAAATCTTAAGTTATCCCAGACGTAATTGGAAGGTGAATGTATCTATAAATTCCAATATGGATAATGTGTCATAAAGAAGTCGTAATAAAAAACCATGTCCATTAGGGTGGGTCAAAAAAATCGAATAATTTATTTTTGATTTTATACTCTGAAAAATAGGTTCGTAGACACCTAAAAAGAATTCTCTTCAAGTATAAGCTCTTAATTATAACGGGAAGGTCCTCCGCTTTGCGGGTTTCTATTTTTTTCGAATAATCAGATAAAAAAATTTATATCTCGCTTCCAACTGCTTGGAAAAATATTCCGTGGCATAGATTTTGTGAGAAATTGAATGCTTTACAAAAAAGGTCTCTTATGACTTTTTCAAAAACTCAACCGATTAAAAGATATTCATAGTTGAAGTTTGGCTATTTTAAGGAAAATATTCGTTTTTATTATGAATTTTATAAGTCAATGAAAAAAATTATTTCGGATTGCGGAACTCATGATTTTGTAGGAAATTTACTGCTCTACAAAAATGGTCTCTTATGATTTTTTGATTAAGTGAAGCCGTTACGAGATATTCATCGTCAAACATTAACGAATATCAATATTTCCAGTTTTTGATCAATAATTCGATAAATTTTAATTTAAACTATGAGTTTCAGGAAAATTTACATAAATTTGAGTTTCGATCGATAAAAAATGTTATAATAAGTTAGATAAAGAATTATTGGAATTATCATTGATTTTCCTTGGAGAAATGCCTCAAGAAAAGATTTCTTTCAAACGTCCTGGTGCTGTTCATCATGCTAGATGGATGGCTAAGGCCATTTATAGTTTGAAAATGTATCTATTCAGAGATGAATTCAAACTCTCTCAGAAAGAATTGCATGGTCTTCGTCATTTCTGTATTTTTATAGTCACATTGTATTTAAAAGCTTGGTTTTCATCAACTTCTGCAACAACTGCTGCTTATCATGACTTGCAGTTTATGAAAAATTTATTGGAGTACAAACATATCAATCCTTTGATTTCTTCAGCTACGTGTGAAAAAATGATTTCGCACTTATGGTATTTGAGCGATGAACTTGCCATTTTATCACTGTTTGACGATGGCGTTCCATTAGAAGTAAAAAAACGTATTGTTGAAGCTGTTAATACTCGTGAAGGTACAGATTCTAAAGCTAAAAGATTTGAATTCATTGGCGCAGAGAACTCTGAGTGACTTTGTGTCTAAAAAGTCATTAAATCTTTTCAAAATCTTCGATCTACCGTATGACTTTCTTGATGTCGATGTTGAATTATGGCCTACTAATGAGAGTTATCTCGAAAATAAAGAATACTTTCAACAACTAAAAGTTGTCAATGATTCAGCAGAGCGAGCTGTTGCATTAGTCAGTGAATATAATCAATGCTTGACAAAAATGAAGAACAATTCCAGTACTTATTGCAAGTTGTCAAAGAACATCAAAAACATTCCCAAATTGTAATAAAAGAAATTATTTATAGTAATAGCGTACTGTTATGTTAAAAATATAGACAATTATATTGCAATTGATAATTCAATAAAAAATTTATCTATAAAAAAGTTAAATACTGGTTGTTTCTCACTTGATTCAATACTTTTCATATTAAATTTGACAAAGAAATATGTCATTCACTTCAAATTAAACTAATCATTGGCTATATGTCGAAAAAAATGCTCTAATTTCTTGTTTTAATGCAATCAAACAAGCTCAAGACTGAAAACAATATTAAAAAAATTGTTTATAACATTTTTTTATCGATCGAAACTCAAATTTATGTAAATTTTCCTGAAACTCATAGTTTAAATTAAAATTTATCGAATTATTGATCAAAAACTGGAAATATTGATATTCGTTAATGTTTGACGATGAATATCTCGTAACGGCTTCACTTAATCAAAAAATCATAAGAGACCATTTTTGTAGAGCAGTAAATTTCCTACAAAATCATGAGTTCCGCAATCCGAAATAATTTTTTTTCATTGACTTATAAAATTCATAATAAAAACGAATATTTTCCTTAAAATAGCCAAACTTCAACTATGAATATCTTTTAATCGGTTGAGTTTTTGAAAAAGTCATAAGAGACCTTTTTGTAAAGCATTCAATTTCTCACAAAATCTATGCCACGGAATATTTTTCCAAGCAGTTGGAAGCGAGATATAAATTTTTTTATCTGATTATTCGAAAAAAATAGAAACCCGCAAAGCGGAGGACCTTCCCGTTATAATTAAGAGCTTATACTTGGAGAGAATTCTTTTTAGGTGTCTACGAACCTATTTTTCAGAGTATAAAGTCAAACATAAATTATTCGATTTTTTTGACCCACCCTAATGTCCATCTTCGATGTTAGAACTTTTAATAGTAACGCCCTTTTTTTCTAATTCACACATAAAAAGGTCATTCGGCAGCCGAAATGGAAGTAGATTTCATGAAAATGAATGTAAAAATCTAAAGTTTTGGATGACGTTTCGTAAAACGAGTGCAACAGCAAATTTTATATTTGGTATAGCGGAATAGGACCTACTTTTGAGATAAAACATATAGTATGGTACTCAAATTAAAGCTTATTTGAAGAGCTTTCAGATGCAATTAACAGAATTTCGACAAGTTATTCCATTCAAGAGTTATTCGAGCAAGAAAGTGAAGAAATATAAATTTTTATGATTTTGAAAATTTCAAAATCCTGGCATTTCTAAATTACTTGACCGATTAAGCTCATCTACGAACTTGACTTCGGTATCTATCTGTAGAATAATTATGTTGAGTTTGGTAAAGATCCGACGTAAATTGGCGACGCTATCGTCGTGACAAGCCGCGTTATATTTGATATATATATATATATATATATATATATATATATATATATATATATATATATATATATATATACATATATAAACTTTTGAACCATATGCATTTTCCGACTCAGCTCGACAAGTATAGTCGAAATATAGCAAAATTTTTCAAAAGTTCCGTCATGAGGGCCAATGCAATAGTTAGATTTCTATGAAATCTACTAAAAATGAGAAAGTTTAAAAAAAGTCAATCATCTCTGACATTAAATAGAGTTCTCTTAATCTGTAATTGAAAAATATAAAAAAATACATATATTGAGTTTTTTTCTTTGCTAATCTCGGTGAAATAATGGCTTATCCTTGGTATAATTCGTCACACCTCTGGATAGTAATCATACTTGCGTTTCTCTTGTACTGTATGAGTTGCTGTTAATAACTTAATTTTACTTATTGAGAGTAATTTTTTAAAAATTTTATTTTTGTTCCCTCAACTATTAAATTTTATTTAATATATAAAATTTTTTTTTTTTATAGCTCCAAGCTTTAAACTTTATTTGTTATTTCATTGAGATTATATGTGTAATTTACATATCGCACTTTTAAACAAATTGTACATAATTTTAGTTATTTACATTTCATTTAACACTGCGTAGTTTTTGTATTTATAAAAAATTATCATCGAGTCTTGTGCCTTGAGGCTACACTAAAATTGTCTTCTATCTTCGCTATAAGAGCCCTGCTTCGCATTCGAGAGGTTTCGTGCGTCCAGCCAGTAGAACGGGTTTTGAAAATAATATTTTTTATATTTTTTGTATGTTTCCTTGTTTCATCCACCTGGACCACTAAACTGACTCGAGGAACCGTGCAAAATTTAATATTCTGCAGGTGTGCATTTGTTATATGTACCACAAAAATTCTTACATTCTTCTATCATATAATACTGCGTATTTGTAATACATTCAATGATAAATACTGTCCACTTATTTTTTAAAAATAAAAACATAGCTTATTACAAAAACGAAAAAAAAAAAAAAAAAATTAATTGAATAACTAAAAAATATAACAGAAATAATGTCTGCAGTTTGCATCTATTTCTGTAATAATTTATCCTAAAATACTTACATATTTTTTATTCTCTTTTAACGCTTTGGCAACTCTCCCAAGCTATTTCAATCTATTTTCATGTTCAACCCGAGGGGTAACAATCAAACTATATGACCCAGCCTTGACATGATTGTGCAAGTCATTCAAAATTTACAGAATCACATTTTCCTCCACATCAATAATATATACACAGTTAATTAATTAAATCAATTTTATTGAATAAAATATCATAAATCATGACATTCCTGACCTAATTAATTATCTAAATTATTATAATAGACTCAAAAAATTAATGATAAACTTTATTAAACTTCTATCTTTCTAAGAATTTAAAATAAATTATAATAATGATTTTTTAATTGATAATTAGATAAATGGAATCTAGATCAATGACAGTTTTGAAAAAACAAAAACATGTTAGATGTGATTAATTTTCATGTTTTTAATTTTTCGCCGAATCTTGTTAGTTTGTCGCTTCTGAAAATAAAGAACCGGATTCACCTGTACTTAACTGTAATTATTGATGTCTTGGTGGTTTTTTAACATAGTGATTTGTTTGGAAGCACCAAAACTCAAATCTACAAAAATAACCACTCATCCTCATATTGTATATGTATACATGAATACATATAAACATATACATATGTGTGTTAAGACCAGTCCTGTCTGTTTTTCAGACGCAGGTGGGGTGCCATGATTGCAGAGCCAAAGTAATTTTAAAAGAGTTCCCATTTAATTGGCCACCTTGTGACTTAAAGCTTCGGGCTCGGTGGCCCGTTCTACGTTTATCTTATTATTATCTTTACCTTTACCTTTACCTTTACGACACACATTTTTACACTCACGTATTCATTTGTATATACATATATCTATAAATATATGGGTAAAATTTTTGACTAATAACCAAAACGATTTAGAAATATTGTTTTTTCTTAAATTAGATAATGAACTTAACTTATAAATATATTACAAAATTATAACTCAGGTTTTTTGAGTCATCAACATTTGTTATTAATTGTTATTAATGACAAGTATTTTTAACTAACTCATGAATATTTATGAGTAGTTTCAATTCGTTTTGGTTTAATAACAGTCACCTTCGATTCGGTATGTCAGGTGTGTGTTAAAATTGATCAGTGATTCGAAAAAAACAATCTTCAAGGTTGATAAATTTTGTTTGTTATTTTTTCTATCGATTATAGGATTTTTTGTAGAGTGAAGCATGTATTGTTTATTCTTTAATAAATATTCGCAATTGAATATGTACTTTTGTATTTATAAGAATTTATATTTATAAAATTCAAAAAGCTTAAGAGCAAGTTACATTCCAATTGAATTGCTTCATGATACTGTGGAGCAGTTATTTCTTCTTATCTGAAATGCTAAAAATGAGTAAATACCTTGGAGGCATTGTGATATAAATCAGTATATAGAAAAGTTACCGAGTTGAAGTCTATCATACAGGTGTGCTATTATTGTCATCTCCTTCAGGTATTTCAGGTATTAAGATCCTGTAAAGCATAGAATATTACTGTGAATGCAGTAAGTCTAAAAAAGTATCTCTATGCATAAAAAAAAAGAGTTATTTGCTTGAAAAAAATTTTTTTGTCTTAACAAAATTTAATTATTGGTTCTAGTGAATTTGTCTTAATCCAATTTTTATCAATCGATTTAAGAGAACTTTTTTAATTTAAAATTTATTCATTTTCAATTTCCCGCTAAGAAAATCAATGATTTTCTGGAACCAAAAATTATTTATCTCAATTCAAGTAATTTTCGAAACAAAAATTAAACATATTTCTTCTAAAAAATTTTTATCCATTTAAAGATTTTTTTCTTTTAAAGTAATACATTTTTTGTCTGTCTCGTATATAATATAGTTTATAAGCCTCAGATTTGTCGTCATAAGTTTGACTATATTATGGATCTCAGCATGAAAATTTTGAAGTTATTTTTTCAATTCCAATAACAGCCATATATTATCTTTATGAATATTATATAGCTACGAGAAAATACTCCAACAGATAAAGAAAGGAAAACAATATTAATAAAATAAAACCTAGAGACCAGATTGAAATTTAGAAAAAGAGATGTGATAAAAAAAAAGAGAAAGATCAAAGAGATGTAAATAGTTGAAATAAAAAAAAAATCACTTTACTCATGAATATTCACCTGCGAAGGTTTTACGTTTATGGTTTGAAGAAACGAATGAAAGACGAGGTGTCACATAATGAAAAATACACATCCAAGCTTTTTAATCGGCCGTGAAGGGAATCTTTCCACATCATTCGGTTCAGAGTATACCTCAATGGAATAAAAACACCAAGTTATTTTCCTGAACTTCATTAGCGAGAGAAATTTTTTTTTGTTTTCATCATCACAGAGGTATGCGCGGATGTAATGCATAACTCTGGAACAATTTGTTAAATTAATTTAAAGTGTTCTTTCTAATGTAGACAAACGCACACAATCAATGAATTATACTGTAGTGTATACACGATTTCATTGTCTTTATTGAGTTTTTTGAGCTTCAATTATACACAAACAATTTTTATTAAACTTTATTTTTTTTATCATTTTTTCCTGTCTATTTCCCTGTGGAGTGAACGAGGTCAGTTGAAAAGTTAATAGTATGCTAATAGAATAGAAAATAGGATTACCGTACTCTGATTTAACTATTAGATTTATCTACCTCTTTGCTTGAAAAAGAAAGAATTCCGTTTGGTTGCTTGAGATCTGACTCTGTCAGGGATGCACTCCTCAAATTTGTTTCCTATTTCGCTTTAATTACTAACTGTTATTGTGCATCCCTAATGAATAGTAACAAATTATGCTAAAAAATTTAATAACTAGTGTAGGAATTAAAAAAATTGTTTCGTAACAATAATTACAAACTCCAATTTTTTAATAATACAATAGCGCAATAGAGTATTACACGATCTATAATACAAAACGTTAGAGAGTACTTTATGATCAAAAAATTTATTTCGTTTCTTTTCTGAAACCATGTTTATTACAAAACTCCTGTTAGTTCACGAAACCAACATAATTTGTATACTGTTTTAAGATAATTCAATGAAAATTGATTCTGTAATTTTCAAAAATTTTATTTAGAGTCATAGAAATGGAAAAAAAAAAAAAAAAAACTAAAATAAGCCCAAAATTTTCACTCTTAGCAATAGAAAAATAAAAAATAAAAACATTAAAAAAAATTAAATGAGTCGTGCATTTTTGGATTTTTCAAACTTTTTGTATTACTGATTCTGAAGTAATATCTGGCTTAAGTTAATGCAATTTGAAGTTATTGCACAAAAATTTATCATGAAAATAGCACATGATTGATAGTACAAATATATGACATGATTGACGTGACAAAAATTAGATTGAATGTATTTTAAATCTCGTTTCCTTTCATACAGCTAGTAGTCACGTGCTGGATAGCTTTCATTTCATATTCAATTCTTCCAACATACTTTCCTTATATATTCAGATGCTGGTGTATCAGTGTCAATAAATTCTTGTACTTTGAACCAAGTAAATTTTCTTCAGTATATAGAAGAGATAGAGATATAGATATAGATAGAGTCAACTAATGTAAGTAAAAAAAATTCATTACGTGGCTTGGACGGAAATCCCGCATTGCAGAAAATTGCGTTCGCTGACATTTACAAATTGCTGCGGATGGTATTTTACACTGAGCCATTGTCGATTTGGCACTTGTTTATGTGTATTAAAAAGTTTACTTTTTACTTTAGTTTTGTTCAGAGCAATAGTTGAGCGAATTTCGCAAACACTTTACGTAGCTAAATAATAAATTGTATACAACTTACTACTTAAATTTTTCTCATGTAGGTCATTAACATACATACTCAACTTATTATTATCATTATGAAATCATATATAATGTGATAACAATAATATTTCATAAACTTATTTAAATAATAAAAAAAAAATATTATACGAAACAATTTAAGTGGAATTGTGATCTACTTTGTTAAATATTTACATATTTTTTTTATTACTAAATAAAAAAAATAAATAAATTATTATCTAAATAATCTTCTTCCGATTCCTTGTTTAATTAAATTTTCGTCCGCATAATAATAATGTAGCAAGTTAAAATTAGAGTTAATTCATATCAAATAAATTTTCTAAATATTTTTGAGAGTAAAAAAATAAATTATCAAATTAAATATAAAGTTGTGGAAAATGCATTTTTTTTTTAAATTTATTTTTAACTTAAATTTAATGAATAATTAAATTATAGATGGTTAAATTGAATGTAATTTAATTAAAAGTTTTTTTCAAAATGCTTTAAGATAATTGCCTTAATTAATTACTTTTGGATAATTCAAGAAGTTCAATTGGCGCGTTTAAAAAGTTAATAACTGAGACAATTCAATTAATAAATTTTTTAATAAATTGTTAAATGAAACAATGATAAATTTTATTTGAAATGAAAGTTGTAAAATTTTCAAACTAAATACTTCGCAACTTCTATTTTTATATCCAGTGTTAATAAACTCTTTCTTTAAAAAAATGTATTAAATATATTATATACATTATGTATGTATATTTAAGTTTGAAAGAATAAAAAATTAAACAAACTCGTAGCTCACATTAGAAACACAGTTAGATTATAAATAAGCTTTGCACCTAAACGTACATTATGTGATGTTATTATTCAAAAGACTGTACACACGTCTGGACGAAACTACATGCACATATGCTAGGCACGTACACATATGAGATGATCGTGGTGAGAGAAATAATGGAGCCGCGACCTCCGACTTTTAATTTTGTCGTGTGTTCATTCAAAATATTTTCTCTAGTGAAAAATTGTGATGTTTATTTGTTTTACTTTCGATCATGAATTACTATTTACTCTTTTTATAAATCGATTTAATTTTAACGTTAATGATAAATAGATGACTAAATATACCTAAAAAAAAAAATTTATTTCAATATTACCTCATACAGTATGCATTGGCTCGTGTCCAGCAAAAGATCCGCGTTTGATTCTGAGTATCGAAGGACTTTTTCATTCTTTTTTATCCATTCAATGAGCCACAATAGAATATAAATTAATTTTATGCCGGAAACATCGAAATTTCATTTAATATATGTATAGTAGTTGATGAGTCAATAAACAGACTTTAATGTGAAATAATATAAATTATAAAAATTTTAAGTTAATCTCAAAAATTTTGATAACATGAAAAAACTGATTCTGTACCATAATTAATGTAATTAAATTTAGTATCATTGAAAAAGTCTTAACCTTTTTTTGAGCTAAATTTGATAGTTATATATATTTTATCGTTTCAAACAATATTATGTAGAAACATCTAATCTGGTAAGTTTAAAAACTCTCAAGCTCAATTGAATTAAGCAATCAATGGAACATTTAAGTAGATAAACTAAGATAGAAAATGCTGAAAGGTTAATTCAACGTGAAGTAAAGCAAATCCAATTGCTGTACAATAAAATAAAGAAAATAATAAAAATGATGATACTACAAGACCACCCTCAAGCACGTACGCCCTGACCACTCTAGAAACGGCGAGCTCTCGAATTAGAGCTGTCTACTCAGCTGTACATTTCGTTCAACGCGTCACTACCACATACATTTTTCATCTTGTCTTATCTTCCAAGTATAGTTTTTTTTTAATTTTTTTCTCTTTACAATTATTCGCATCATTTATTCGGAAATTTTATTTTCCGTTATAAATAACACTGATAAAAAATTTACGAAAATAACGATATACAGAAATAATGATGAATAAAAAAAATATTTACATTTTTGATATAATGAAAATAAAAATCTACATTGATGAAGTAAAAAAATTATTGAGCCAAGTAAAATTTACTTAAATCAAGAAAAATTTCTTAGCTCAAAAATTTTTCAGCTTGACTCTAATTATTAAATCCTTCATAATGATTTTTTTTCTTTTAACTCAACTTAATTTTTTTATCTGTGTAAAAGGTAATCGTTTTTTAATTATTGTCATCGTTCAGGAATGCTCATTGATTGTTGTATTATTGTACAGAGATAATAATAATGAAGAAAACTATATATAAATATTATTCGTAATGTTGTTTTCCTTGGAATGAAAAGAACCATCCATACGAGGTTACGTTTCTCCAGAATAAGGAGTAAGCGTTCATAAGTTTTATTCAGTGGCATGTGTCCTCGTCGCATGCTGGACACACGATATCAATGATGACCGCAACGATGCCAAGTAATTGATTTTGTAAATGCATGGTATTATATAAATTGAATTGAATAAATTTCTAAAATTATCGTTTTACCTGTTACGTACATAGTGGGTGTCAGGATATACATATCTCACTAGAAACAAATTTTTTTTTTATTTATACTATTGTAGAATTGATTATAATAATTATAACGAATTAATTAATACACAGAAGGTTTTTAATTTAACAAGTATTGTTGTAATCATTAGCTTTATACACGTCAATAAATATACTTAAGCAATTAACGAGAAGCTCTGTGCATAAATATATGATGAGATAGTTTTGCGTTAGAAGTAAACCTTGATATAGTTGTGTTCACACGCTTCTTAACGAGGTCAACGATTTCCACCTTCCGTTGAGCAAATTACACCAAAGAGCCTAGGTTTAATGTTCAGTGTGTTGATTATTATAATATGTATTTCATTACGAACCGCGGGGATAAATTAAAATGTTATGTTTGAGTTAGTTAAAATTAAAATGCAGAAAAGTTAACAAAGAATAGAACATGATTCATATTTATATTGTGTACTAGCAGAACGTGTCCGCAAACGGACAATAAAGACATAAATATAAAATATGAAAAATATTTAGATAAACTTGAAATTTATGATTGAGTTTGATCAGTTAAATGCCATTAAACAATTAAAAAAAAATTTTGTATCATTCAGAAGATAACTGATTAATAATTTAAAAAGTTTAATTTTTCTTGTAAAGATATTGTCCGTTTTATACTGAGAAAAAAATATTTATGATCAAAAATATGATAATATACAACCTTAAATATTTTGAACCTAGTTATTACAAAAAAATTTCAATCTCTATAAATTTTCCTGAGCCAAGAAAATTTTTCTTGATTTTCAATAATTTTACTCCTATGCACAGTTCAAATTTTATATCAAATTAAACTATAATTTAATTTGTTACAGACGCAATGACTTAGAAATAAAATGACCGCCACTATGGGCTTATCGCAGCAACAGGTTGCATCTCAGGACACGATTGATTATGGAAATTATTTGCAATCATCGCACAATCGTAAAGTCCTCGGCAGCATAAATGATCGATATCAACTGCAGAATAATCAAAATCTTAAACAGAACATCAGAGATCACAACACGAGCTTCACGAGCACTAAAGGCTTGCTCAATGGACCAGGACAGAATAATTGCTTCCTCAATAGCGCTGTTCAGGTAATTAAATTTATATTTTATTTTCATTTTATGTGTGCAATCTACTCAACCGTAAATCCTTACAATCAAGTAAGTAGCTTATAAAATATTTATATTAATAATAAATCAAAAAAATATATTTTTCATTCCACTATAAAACAAAAAGCAAAGAACTTGATTTAATTGCAGTTAGATATAATTTACACATTTAATAAATTAGTATATTAATCCTTTGTGAACACGTATGTTATAACATGTCACGCGTATAATTGCGCCCTTTGACCGGGAGTGTGGCGTGGTCGCGATCACTTTCTCTATGTATACCCAACCGGTCACTAATTTTCAAACTATCTCGCTGATCAATCAATAAGTCTTTGTGCATGAATGTTATTGCTATTGAGTATAGGTACAAAGAGAACTAAACAGTGTATGTGAGCTGAGAGCTGCGAGTGACACGTAATACATATAATACGCTATATTTCAAAAGCCAGAAAGGTGTGTCAAGATATACTTTGTCTTTTACTACGACATTTATAATTATTTGAATAAATTAAGGTACGGCAGATTAATTTGACCTATATTTTCTTCTACTCAACGACACTTTGTCTTATTTTTTTTTGTTTGCTGTTATAAATATTACCTTTAAGTATAAATTCTATTCTCTATAATCGTGACTTTGATAACTGTAGAGCTAAAATAAGTACTGGCTAAAAAATAAAACTCTGACACATAAATACTGGTAAGATTCAAACGCTTGATGAGTTTGGAAATTAGTCAAAAGAGATTTCTCGGACGAAGAACTACACGATTAAATTTACATCTCACCTTGTACTTGTTTAAAAGTTTCTAGCTAGCTTTAAATCTACTTTAAGATGTATTTAGAAGTTGTCAAGAGTATTTTACGTTTTCAAAGTTTGGTCAAATCCTTTAAATTTTAGTGAACTGAAAGTAATTGTCGGAAAAAAAAAATTTCATTGTAAAATTAACTTTAAATGTATTATTTTTTTTTTATTGAAATATTACAAATAATCATTTTTAAAAATAATTTTTCTTAATCGAAAAATTGATGAGATAATAGAAAAAAATGAGGTTGTTAAAAAAAATTTTAAGCGCCATTTTTATGTTCAAAAATTGCAAACTCTTGATTCGAATAATTACCAAGCATATTAATTTTAGAAAAGAACGGCATTCAAATTAAAATGGTCGTTTAACTTAAAAAAGACAGTAATATTTGAAGGGTATCAAGTTCACTTGAAGTAATATATAGACAGGTTTATTCTACTATACAATAAGTTAAGTTGGTAAAATTGAGCATTAAAGAAAAAGTCACTGAATAAGACTCTTATAACTTGGGAGTTGATTGTTTTAACACCTGGATCAAAAATGAACAGAAAAATAAAATAATAACTGGCTACAAATAACGATTGCTCAGCTACAGTACAAGTAATACTGCTCTCTTCCCCCGCAAGTCTACCGTTTCCGGGAAGTGATTAAATTAAAGTCTGGGTGTTGTGATTTTAGCAAGTAACACGCGTACGCGCAACATTATTTCCATTGAAAGATGAATTTATTTCGTACATCAGACATCAGATTCAAGTACATCTTATCGAAATGACTTATTAAATTGTATGCCTTATTTATGTACGCACATCCACTTAAAACTCGTTCATCGTGGGAGGAATCTTGAAAAAACTGCTAGCTGTTCGTAGTATACAGCAAAGTTTTTATTTGTGAAGTAGAATAGCGGTCTAGTGAAGTAGCAATTTAACAGTAGGGTAAATAAGCGAAGGCGAAGGTGAGAGTTTGCTCCAACCCGGGACTTCCATGAAATCGACGTGTTCGCATCCGGTCGTTTTCAGCACCCACGCTTTTATTTACCGTCTTGAGGTTAAAGTAGAACTGGGTTCAAGGTTTGTGCGGCATCAACTTGCCACGAAAGCTTTAAGTTGTATAATTTGTCTTACATAAATTAAGTACTTGTTGCAATCTATCCTGTTGTTTCTTTCTATTGTTCATGTCATGGTCATGCTTTACATTTAAAAAAATTGAAAAATCAAAAATAAGAAAGTCTACAATGAATAATGAAATAAATTGTAAGTTTAATATAAATATCATTGAAGCAATTAAGATTAGGAAAATTGCTTAATTTTAAAAAGTTGAAAGTAAAGCACAACCTCAAACGCTTCGAATTACTGGATATATAAACCATTCAATTCCTTTTTTAGTCGTAATTAAACGTAACAATAAATTAAATAGTATACTCACTATTTATTGACATCAATAAACATATTTGCGTTAACTTTTTTCGTGACTAGTAAATAGTGTATTATAAATATCCGGACGTACACTCGAGCGTTCAGTCATTGAAAACATTGCACTTGGCTGGGTCATGATGTCACTTTTAAAAGTCCATCGTACTAGAGTTCAAGGTTATTTATAATAATTGTACAAGTAACTATATCGTGTTTTAATAAAATCCAATGATTCGCACAGTTAAAATACTCTACAGGAAGTTATTACCAGTATTCCCACTGTCCTATAAGCGATTCATATACATGTATAGTCTCATTATATGCAGTGTAAATATTATATTTATAATTTAAACCAAGAGAAAATTTAACGAACAGCTATACTATATGGATACTTTAGACTTTACTCTGCAGCTTGGAACCCTAAAGTAGTTTTCTCGCAATACTGCTGGTAGACGAACAGAACTAAAACGTTATGACTTGAAACGAAACGCTATAAACGTCGATAAGAAGTACGTAAATGAGCTACCCAAGTTCCTAATTGAGAATGCAAAGATGAAAAAAAAATATGAGTAAGATATATCGACTGTTTCTCTTGTTTAACTTCTCTTTTACCCTTATATATAGTTATAATTTTAATTTAAACCTTCTACCTTCTCATTTACATAATAGTATTGTGAAAATTCCTAACTGCTCGGATTCAGTTTTACTTATTAACATAATTTGGAACTTTAAATAAATTAGAATTAGTGAATAGTTTTACTAGAATTTAGCTCATATATTCCACATCAGAGAGAGAAATGCATCTTGCTCGGTAATATTTACAAAAATTTTTATTACAAAAGCGGAAGTAAATTTACCGTTTAAAAAGTAGTAATGCATTAATAATCAAATACAATAAAATAATTATATAAACGTACTCCTTATATGATATCATTACAACGGGAAGAAATGACTCATGCTCTTGAAGGTTAAAGGATTTTTAGTTAAAACTTACACCGGACATCCCACACTCACGTGACTCAAATTCATTGTCACTGTCTTTATGATTTAACTCCCCTTATATTTATTCTTATTAGACCTATTGAATAATTTATTATAACCCTTTAACTAATTATACATCATCGACTCGTTTTTATATATGTGTATTATATGGACTATTAGGTCATTGAAGTTAAATAATAACGCCTACTGGAACTGGAAGATCGATGTTCTTCAGGTGCACAAAAAACATTGACCACGCTCTGCACCTGACTTATTATCCAATTTACGAATCCACCCTCTTGAGATTTCATCCATAGGCACGTGCCTCTTGTTTTGGGATGTTTGCAGCTGCCTGGATAATCGTGACTGGGTGAACATCTCAGCAGATGGATATCATCGTCCCATAGTTTTAATTTTATTTTCAAAATAAAATTACAATTTTTTAATCTTTACCTAAAACAGCAATAACAAATGCAATAAAACCATTCCTTTATAGAAAAAAACCTTTTCCGTTGTGAATAAAAATTTTTCATTATTCGTTAGCTCAAGATCGTACAAACGTTTTTGTTTAATCCCATCTTTTTCTTCACAGTTGTTGACTTCCGTTTGTTGTCTTTTACACTTTATTTGATAGGGTTTTGTATAGTTAACTGAAATTGTTTCCTTTAGTGATTTCTCGACATCTGAAAAAGTAAAACTTGTATAAAAATCATTAAAATATAACATTGGGAAGTTTATTGTCGAGTGGTAAAATTTACTGGGCCATGAATCCGGAATTGGTTTCTGTTTAAAAAGATGTAATGCTAATGATGCAAATGAACGTATACATACAGAGGAGATGTATTGTATAGTAGTCGGAGTGGTCACAGAACAACGGTTTTACTAACTTGTTGCATACGACCTGAGTATATACATATAGCAGGTGTCTTTGAATTTTATTTCTGACTCATGGATGTACGACCAGGTGAAACGCCAAAGGTAAAAGCTTCATCCATGTACACATATTCATGTGTTAAAGTTCAGTAGTTTTATGATCCCTTAATCCAATGTTGTGCACAAATTGTAATATGAAACATGTTATCTCTAAAATTATTAAAGAAAATTAATTCTCTATTATCTTCAACAAAAAATTAAAAACATATCAAATTAGTTTGGATTTCAGAAAAAAAAATTTTTTTAATTGTTTACTAATCTTGAAAATCCAAATACCATTAAACATGCAATAAATTAAAAAAAATTTTTTATTTAAAAATATCTATAGATAATACACTTAACTATATTGAAAGACTCTGTAAAGCCTCAGCTATCAACAGTCTTTTTAATTAAAATGACCGCTTTTGGATTATTAACGTTTTACGAGAAAGTGTAATCTATTATGCAAATCAACGAAATAGAATCGACACATTTTTTGAACATGATATTAATTGTTATTTACAAAGCAACTTACGAGTATATTAATAAGTGAACAGATAATTAACATAATATTTTCTACAGTATTGTGATCAAAAAAAATTATGATGGGAAATTTTTCGTATTAAGTTTACTTCTTTTTATCTTTTTCGTTAAAATATTAGCGTATATAAAAAAATGGAAGTATTTTAAAAATAAGAGGGTGACATGGTCGGTTAGTGATGAATTATTGATTGAGTTTGACTATTCCATGGTTTGAAATCCTCCCATCTACATAATACCGTACCCAAGTTCATCCAGTACGTAGGTGGATTTTAAAATTGGTAAAACCCTATTACGATGATCCTGTATACATTAGTTACGCAATGACGAGTACACGACCCATTATACTGATTTACTAAAAAGATAAGTAAACTTTTTTAGTATAAAAGAGCCTACAGTCTAGAGTGCAAGTTAAACAAAGTAAAATATAGCTATAAAACGAAAAGGACAGATGATTAAGGTATAAGTACATGTTCATATATATATATATGTTCACCCGTCTATGAACGTCTTAAAAACCACATGTGGGAAAGTGCCATGATGCGAGACTCTGAGAAACACGGGTGGCTTTGATTATGAATTTAATTTCTGTTCTTATTTAAACAATTTACATAATTTAACTAACTTATGTAAATATTAAATCGTTAATGAGCGTCTACCACTACGGCTATGATATTACGTATTATGATATTAATTTAATTGTCTATAAAATTAAACGAAACATAAATTTTAAATTGTTAATAAATCTGTTAAGGGACAATAAACGTTTGAATTAATTCCATACTACATTATAAAGTACTTAATATTTTCTTATTACTCAATGTTAATTAACCATTTATTCATTTCAATTACAATACCATAGGTTAATTTTCTTTTTATTCATTGCTATAACTGCAAAGAAACAAACGATTCAAGCAAAAAAATTATAATTAAATGATATTTTATGTTTTATATTTACACGGTTATTCATGTATTGATTATGAGAATGTTACGGCGAATTAAAAAGGTCCTTTCAATGCATATGAGTCAAAAGAAGTATATATAATATTTCGAATATATATTAAAGAAAAAAAAAATTAACTTAATTGACGAGGAAAAATCTTGAAGAGACAAATCATGTTACTTTTGTTGCATTTGTACATTGAATGGAAATTTAGAAATCAAATTTTTCGTTATAAATAAAAATTAACAATAAGCTTTATAAAATTAAATTTTGAGTTTTTTTAACCAGTTTAAATCGATGTCAGGAAAAATTATTATTATTTAAATGAAAATTTTGATATTTTTAAAAATTCAGCCTCGATAATTTTTACGACAAAAATACAAAAGATTTAATAAAAATACAGATTACTAAAACAATCACTGAAAAAAGTACTCTTATACATACTATTTGTTCTTGTCAAAAAATTATGTTAATTAATAAAAATTTTCAATTTTCAAATTTCAAAACAAGTAGATTGATAATTTTTTGATAATTGATCATTTGAAAAAAAAGTTTTGACTTGTATCAAAAAATGTTAATTTTCCGAAAGTTATTTTTTTTTTTTTTTGAGTACTTTTATTCACGAATGCAAGCGATAAGCCTTCTCAGATGGAGGTGTAAATTAAAAAATGAGTCTTCAATAATAGCTAAAAATAAATGACTAGTACAACCGTCCCTTTGTCTCATACCTAAAAAAAGAGTTCTACTATTTAGTGGGTCATCACTCACGCATGTCCCGTTGAGTGAGTCTTTTTTTATATTTACTACAAGTAGTAAAATCTATCAGAAACCTGTATCTTTGAGCTCCAGCAGTTTTGCTCCTTTATAGACAGTAGTTGGATCAACCTGTGAAATCTAACCCCAAGTATAGAGTGTAGCACGTACATCTTAGTCTACTTCTTCAGTAATACATTTCCACGAGGCTCTTTGTGTCATTCGGTTCTTATCGAGCTATTACATCCAATGTATATTTTACTGGACCGTAACCATCTCACTGATCTCAAGTTCATGTACCTTCTTTTATTTTTAGCTCTCCTACAAATAATTATTTTTTTGTTTAAATCACCTGATTGTTTTAAATTACATTAATTAACTTACTCATTATCATTATGTTTAAAGAATACTTAACTTTCATTGACAATTATTGAAATACATACATTTTGTAGAGCAAAAGAATTATAATAAAATATCGGTTTCATGTAAAAAAGTTTTTCTGTGAACAATTTTAGCTGATGAGTACGTTCGAAGCCGTTTCATATTTAACAGATATTTATTATCGAATTCCTTTCTATTCGTTATACGTATATATATTATCTTAGAACTATTAGAGTTTAGAGATGCAGGGCGTGGTCACTAAATACATACAGATAGTAGTAGTAGCGGTAATGCAGGCCGATCAAATCAACTTCGAGAGCAAGAGCTAGGTAAGGTGATTGTAAAAAAATTACCGAAGAACGAGAACGCGGCTAGAGTAGTTCATTAGCTTTAGAAAAAAAATAAAACTAATAAAATAACAAAAAAAAAAAGAAAAAAAAATCCGATTGAAGCATATACATGAAAATATACGCTTTAAGCTTACGGGTCTTTTAGTTTTTCACTTCTGTGGTACTATACGCATACACATATTCGTATTATCGGTATATATTTTGATTACACACCAAGCTGGTGCCGTTACGTAAACATTCGCGCAAAATACACAGAGATTTATTTTATTTGTAACTCAACAATTTTCCTATTTTCTCATTTTGTAGCAAGCATAAATTTTACTTACTTTATCCATGTTAATTTTTTTCTGACCTAAGCCATCGTAAAATCTAAATCGTATTTCCGCCACGTTTTATTATTTTTAGTTTTATTTGTAGCCAATGGAATTATTTTGGATTTAGTAACACAAAAAAATTTTCTGCTTACAAAAATAAATTCATTAAATTTTATTTTTCAATAAATAAATAAATAATATAAATGTAAATTTTGTTATAAACAATTTTATAAAATTAAACTAGAAAAACAAAACAAAGATTTATTATGTTGAAAAAATTAATTTATTTAAGTGTACTATTGACGTCGCTTTATAATGCAGAAAATTATTTTCTTGTTCGTGGTGCGGAATGCTACTGGGATTTCAAGTGTCTTGTTTTCATCATTATTCCTCCAACAATAATTAGGATAAATTTCTTTCTGTACTTAAATATTTCTTCAGCTTAAGCTCGTGCCATTTATTTTGTTTTACCGCAACTCACTGGAATCGTAACCAGCCGACCCTCAATTTTCGAAGAACGTTCTTCAGAATTATGTCCAAGATCATAAACATCGTAGCAGCACATACACAGACTCCCTAGCAGAGTTGAGTAAAAGTCTATTACAATAAACATATACATGTACATTGTACAACCAAAGAAATATTTTACTTTGCAACTTTTCAGTAATAATAGTATTTTTTTTTATCTTCTAAAATTATAGTGTTTTCAGCATGTACATGCGTGAAAATTTCAATGAGTTAATTTTAATATAAATGTATAAGCTTTTTTATTAACAGTGTTAGAGGTTCATTGACCATAATCTAGATTTTGAATTAATTGAGTCAAGTGTAACGAGGCTTTACCACGTTGATACGGTAACTGCACCACGTGGGAGCCTTTTTATACAACCGCGTATAAACACTCACTCTCCTGACTCAATTTACATCAATGAAATAGCATCAACAATCTACAATTACAAACTCTGATGCAATCGTTAATTTAATCTAGTAATTCATGCATATATATATTTTTTATTCTTATTTTTTTACACTCACACACGAGTGCTTAGCGGATTTCAATACACAAATTAGCGATACAAACTTATGCATACAATCACTCCTCTATTCAAGTGACAATTACCATTAATCTCTATTTCCTGTCTAACTTGCATCTGTCAAATAAACACACTGGAGATAAGAGTAAATGATACACGAAGTGACCTCAATGTATAACTTTAAGCACTCCAATAATCGCTTCCGTTATAAAAAAAAAAAAAAAAAAAAAAAAAAAAAAAAAAAAACCTGTGATCATTAATTTTAAAATTTTGATTGACAGAAATTATTACTTTCAATAGAAAGTTAGAAGGATACATATATATTAATAACTAATTGATGCACAAAAAAATATTCATTCGCTTGAAAGAAAGAGAAAATATAATTTATAATTAATATTAAATCAGTGAAGAAGTGAGCTTTGTAGTAACCGCTAGTAGCTTACGTTTTTTTATGAAAACACTTGAGTAATAATTGATGGATAAAATGATTATTATTATTATTATTTATACAGCTGATGATATCAACTGGTAGCAGAAGGGAAGCTAAAAAAAAAGGTCTCGGTGGTTATTCTCCGAATAATCAGAATGTCTTAAGTTAATGTGGTATGTATCCAAGACTACAGTTGTGGATAGAAGTCAAATCGAGTAAAGTAAAGCAGTATTAATTTAAGTCTTTGTGAAAAACTACTCAAAAGCAGCAGATCCCACGTGGTTCAAGCACCGTGACCACCACTTGTATAAATGTTGAATAGTAAAAGTTAAAGCTATCTATACACACATATATATGTGTACACTTATGACAAGTGTCAGGACGATGAACGTCATTGACCACATGAGGGTTGATGAAGTACTGAAGACTATTAGTAAATTTACTATTGAATTTTAAGTGATAAAGAGTATGTCTGATACCCATAGCAATTACGTCAAAACTAGTAGAGAATGAGAAGGATGAAATATATATGAATAGGAGGAATAATCATAAGCGGAAGTTGCTACCGGAACAACTGTTTCTTTGCAACAAGTTCACATGCTTTGGCTACTATATATTTTATATACAATTTATCATCATCAGGTTGAGGTCAGAATAATTTTCTTCGTCTTATGTCAGTGGGCGAAGTTGTAGTAGTTATTGTGTAGCATAAGAAGCTTCGTCCACCGTTCCATTCCACCTCCGCACTTAATACGTTGATCAGATAGAAGATAAAAACAAAGTTTCACACGCTGTGATCCTTTTTATCAAACTTTTAAATGTCTTTACAAATCTTTTCTCTTGATACGATAATTATTGTTATTATATATAAAATTTACCTTTATTGGATATTAATTTATTCGGTTTTAGTTTTTATGTACTTTAAAATTTTAATCAGACATATATATGAATGTGTAATGATGTAAATTCATGAAAGTTGATAGTTAAAAAGTTTTATTATATCTTACGAGCATGTTAATGAGTATGTTAATGAGAAAGATGTGAATAGTTAATACTGTTAGCTAAAAGAAACAGTGAGAAATAAAATGATTGAAAAGATGAAGACAGACTTAATAATCAAGTAGAGAAGAGAAATAAGTTTATTGGTCAACGTATTCTTTCGATAATTTTTATTTATTTTTTTTTCATCGATGCTTCAATAGGGTCACGGCACCTGTTATTTCAGGGAATTATTTTGCTGACAATAGTCACGTCGGTCATGACGAACTGTACTGTGTACATACCGTTCTCTATAATCTATTATTAACATATTTTTGAAATAAATAAAAATTTTTTCAGTTACGCTCTCATACGACCGTATTATTAATTCAATATTTAAAAAAGACCATATGAATTATAAATAAATTACAGAACTAGATTTAGATGTGTAATATTATTTAACAGAAGAAGATATATTTTAATTTTTGCAAATAAATGATTCAATTAATTATGATAGGTGTTTGAGATAATTAATATACAGCAATCACTTATATGAATATAAATTGGAAGTTTAGTTTCATTTAGTAGAATTGTATTTAATATGGCTGCCCTATTCCTGACATTAAAATTTCGAAAAACGGACCTTTTCAAATATCTTTTTTTTTTTTCTTTAAATTATTTTATTTCACTGTGAATTTATGATACAAATCATAAACGTAGTAAAAAAATACATTTTTCAATTTAAAGTTTTTGATGTTAAAAAAAATCTAATTTTTTTACTAGAATTAAAAAAAAATAATAAATGTCAACTTTTTGATTTTATAATTTTTTTAATATTGATATTTAAAAATTTTTTCATTTTTAGTTATTCTATTTTTTATGAATTTTAAGGAAGATGTACATATTTTTATTAATGAAAATATTGTGAACCTACTTGCAAATAATTAGTCAAAAGAGAATTTTTACAAATTCTTTAAGGTGTAAATTTAAAAAAAGAAAAAATCAAAACTTGAAATAGCATTTTATAAAATTGTTATTTTTTGTGCATCAATCTAAAAAATTTCATTCATTTTGAATGCTCTTCTTTCCGTCAATCGCATAAAACATAAAAATTTGAATTATTCAATTTAGATGTTTCAACAGTAGTTGTATTACTAAGAATTAATCGATCAATTATCTTACACTAAATATTAATCAGAAGCAACTGTGTTAGAAAGTTATCGAACTAGGATAAATGGCATTGAATAATTGAATGTTATTCCAAGTAATCAACGATCATATTATTCTCATAGTAGTAATACTAAAAAAATAATATTAAGTAAGTCTCCATCATCTTGAATAAAAATTTCAATACATAAATATATCTAACTAATGATTAAAAGCATTCATTTATTTGTATGATGTATATTATTATTAAATAAACGTAAAATGGAAAGTGGGTGACGTCATTAAGATTTCAATGTATAAAAATAAGAGAGGAAGAGAGAAAATAAAAACAGATAAAGATAAAAAAACTGGTAAGATAGCATATATTTATTTATGTATATTGAGTAGAAGTCACGTGTAACTGTCTCAGCTGTCCGACGTAGTACTACTGCTTACTATAAAACCAAACGTGTTCTACTCATACTCGTAATCGCAGCTCACGGAGATCGTGAACCAAGATGGCGGCGGGTCAATATCCTCCCGCCAGTTAAGAACAAGGATGTAAGTGCTCTTAAAGTCCCCAACGGGTCCGTGTCTCCGCCAATCACGAGACGCTTCATTCTGTTCCCCAGGAACACAACACACACCATACTATAGATTGAATTGCTTGGTCTCTTCGCCAGCAGTTCAGGATAGGGCCACAAAAGTCTCCCGCGCGCGCGAAACACTGCTGGCGCCCGCTGAATCTTTTTCTGTAAACTGGTTTTAAGCAACGACAACAAAAACTCCAGGGCCATACAAGCAGATAAACAGAATTGCCTTACTTGAACTCTTGTCTTTCGTCTCTTATCTGCAACCCAGAACAAAGACATTATATCAATTTAATTTTAAATAAAATCACGATAAAATTCACTCCGACATTGTTACATTATGCACTAGGTTACACACATTAAAAATGTTAACATCTAATCTTCCATCCAAGAAAGTGGAAAAAATTGTCTTGTACCTATGATAGAGTTACTAGATTACCTGATTACCTACTGAGTTAGCTTTAGCTGATCGTGTAAGCGTAGACAAGAACTTATATAAAATATAAATGAATGAATTTGCTCTATACTGACGTATACGTAACTCTGTAATCGAGATTTCCAATATATTTTTGCGGTTTCCTTTATATTCATGTAAACAATAAAAGCAATCATCCGGTTTTTGGAATTTGTCAACATTTTACGAGCTATTTCAGCTTTAGAACGAAACGTATATCCCTGACCCCTCTGACCACCCACGATATTGGTGTGGAAATAACTGTGGGATATTCGTGATGCTCGTGGGTGTCCTATGGGGAAGCTAAAAATTTATCAATAAAATTTACAACCCTC
Organism: Cotesia typhae; assembly: GCF_013202065.1. Taxonomy (NCBI): domain Eukaryota; kingdom Metazoa; phylum Arthropoda; class Insecta; order Hymenoptera; family Braconidae; genus Cotesia; species Cotesia typhae. The sequence continues at coordinate 6,918,195 of NW_027423757.1, read as the reverse complement.
TATTTTTGTAGGCACTGAATAATTTTTTTTTTTTTTTCATTGCTTAACAATTTAAACAATTGTGGAAATTTTCAATTTAATTTTAAATCGGAATATTTGGAGCTTACTTAAACATTATTTTTTAGGTAGCTGAAAAATTATGAATGCTTTTGACCATTAACTTAACAGTGTTAATCATAAAATGGACTACATAACCATTAACCATGTATGTTTTATGAAATTTCGCGAATATCATGCATGTATGCATTAAACTTACTCCAGTTTGGATCATAAACCGGTTTTGATCGTAATGTAGACACCGCTAACCTTCTTAGCTGCTACCAATCTCTCGTCCACTTCTTCAGCTTCCCCACTCGATTTTTTTTCTTTCTTATATTCGCGAATCGCGAAAAGACTGGTTTCTCCTGTGTCTCTCTTTGTATTTAAATCTTTCTCTCCAATTATTTTCATTTTTTGCTTGTATACCGTACTTCTTTGGTGTAACATGTCTACCACTTTCCGTACATTAACATTACCCAAAACGAGGAGAGTCTGAGAATAATTTGGAACGATGAAAAACTTTAGGCTAAATCAATTTTTTACAGTTAAAAATATGATTCTGTAAAAGCTTTAATCAGATATATTTAAAGCATTTATAACTCATAAGTAAAACATTTATGTTCACTCATGTTTCGTGAAGCGAGACGTAATAAGATCTGGATAGCCGATAAAAAATTGTCTTGGGCTATGAAACATGATAAATAACGTTTATCCTTTCTTCACTTTTCAGTGATATCCATGTATTTATGTCGTACAAACTAATACCAGTAGAAATATTACGTCGCTGTGTGTATGTATAGTTTATGTACTCTATTATTTTATTTTTTGAACTCGTTAATAAATGAGACGGTTGATTATACGCTGTGTAAAAATCCTACATATATACATTTATGAAACTCTGTAAAGTTTTAGTATATGTGAGTATAAATAGATGTGCATATTTATGCACAAAGGTATGAACTGATGGATAATAGATAATCTGAGCTGTTAGTATACTATACAGAGTCTTAGTATACAGAATGAACCAGGACTCATGGTGGCTGCAGGAGTAGAGAGAAGAAAACCAGTTTCGCTCGACTGCATCATCATCATTCCTATTTTACTTGAATTTTTATTTTTATTATTTTATTTTTGTTTCATTTTTCTTTTTACTCTCATTTATACTCTCGTTGTCTCAAATGCTTGGCGCGCACGTGCGGACGGCACCTCCATGCATATATGTAGTATACCTATATATATATATATATATATATATATATATATATATATATATATGTAGGATAAATGAAGGTTCCAGGCAGACAAAGAGACAAAGCAGTTCACAGAATGATGATCCATAAAGTCTTATACTAATAACTAAGAAGAAAAACTCGCAAAATGTTGTAGAATACTTTTTCGCGGTTTTAAAATATGCTATAGTTTTTTTGATATTTTTTTGCTTGTAAATTTTTCAAAAATTATTTTCAATTATGCAAACCTCAACACACGCTACCAAGCGTCTTTAATTTTAAGCAGAAGTTTTGATAATTGTATTTTATGGTTGTGTTTGGTGCGATGTAAAAGGAATAATAATGGAAAGTTACGAAAAATTGTATGTGTAAGACTTTTGTTTGGTTTTTTTTTTTTTTTTTTTTTTTTTTTAATTTTTGCACCTCAAAAGTACGGCTGAGGTCTCAGAATTAAACTTACCACTTAAAAGTTAATTTTTCTGGCATGTAAAAAGCCAAGTATTGAACGTCAAAGTAAACTCTTTCAACTGGAACGACTATGCTTCATGCTATTACAATGTTTGTACAATCCTTTTCTTCCTTTTTTTTCGGCACCACACCACTCAATTCGCTTACTTTTTTTCTTTGACAATTGAGTGAAGGATAACGTGCATATAATTTTTATCTGTTATAATTTATAATTTATTTTCGGCTTATTAAAGTCTTTTGAAACATCGATTACTTTTTTTATTGGAAATTTTTACTTTATTTTTTATTTGCTAATAACACATTTTTTATTTAAAAAAATGGCTCCAGTAGCTTAATAAGTATTTATTTGAAAATGATAGCTATATTTTACAGTTGATATAAATAAAATATGACTGAAGTTGACAATCGGCATTCTTTACTGCGGATAGAAAGATTTGTTAATGTTTAATAATTTTTATTAACTGTGAATAAATATTTATTTATAGTTAATGAATACTTGTTAACTTTTAATGAAAATTTGTTGAGAGCCTTGAAAAAAAAAGAGATTAAAAAAATTCTAATTTTACACTTCATACGATGCCACAGCCAATAGATTATAGAATATCATAAAATCGGCTAAATTAAGTATTCTTATAAAAAAAAAAAAATAGAAGAAATAAAGTAAAAATTAATAATTGAATAAATTGTTTCCAAAAAATTAAATTTATTAACATGTAATAAATTTTTCTATCAATGTGACGTTGAAAAAAACTTGTTGATAAAACTTACGAATTATAAATGCGATTCAAACGAGATATTATTGATTTAACTTTTCAGATTGATAGTTCAATTATACTAATAACTTCCTAAATCTCTGACGAAGTGATCAACTTTATGTTTACATATCGACAAGTATTAGTTGAGCTCCTATATATATAATTGGTTTCAATCAAATTATAGCTAGTTTCTGTGGTTAGATCAATCTAATATCGCGATACTATACTGCACTTTATGTAATTGACTCTCGGTTACATTTGACAACTTCGCAATTCATATATTAATATGTCATTTTGAAAATATCATAATTACTGAAGTACTAATTTAAATTACAATATTGAATATGTGATAAATATACTTAAAGAGATGGGTCAACCCAAAAATGAATTTTTCTATTCTTGAGCATCGTAAAAGTTCACCAAGATTTTACGATCTTCCAAAAATATGAGTGACGACCCATTTGAGCAACATTTTATGTCTAGATTATAAAGCAGGAGATAAATATATATCTACAGTAGAGACACTTTACATCAAAAGCTTAATATTCAAGGTTGCTTAGTTTGACGTTTTGGAAACCTTTAAAAATAGTAATCCTACTATATACATTCCCTATAATCTTCTACAGAATTGTAAGAATTGGATATTCAGTCACAAGATTTCTTTAAACTTTTCTTACTCATGTATACATAAAATATTTCCGGTGACATCAATAAGAAAAAGATTATTAAATCTCTGAGCCCTTTTGTCGATTCAATTTAACCTTTTTGAGCTTACTTATTATATGAATTTCTTCTTCGAAAGTAATTTATGAAGATTTAGAAAAAATATATTATAAATTACATTTTATGTTTAGATTTAAACTAAATAAGTAGACATGAAATAAAAATTTTATGTACATATAATAATATTTTTATTTATTTATAGGCTGTAACCGTAAATAATTAATTTATTAGTTCTTGTAAGCTTTCAATTTTTATCCGACGAAAGATAGAATTTTCCATACATCGATGAGTCTTAAGTTAATTTGTAGAAATTTTACAATAATCATTAAAAAGTCTCTTTAATTATTATCTTTAAAAAAATTATTTTTAAATAAAATTAATGTTTAAGATATTATAATTATCTTAAATATTCTATAATGTTAATGAATCGTACACGTCAGTGCTGACGCATGTATACACTCACGAACTATTATCTGATAAAAAAAAAATTCTACTTAATTTGACCTACAACAATCTTTAAACTTAGTAAACATACAGTTATAGTGCAAAAATATGATCATTATTATATTTTTGCTATACGGAAAATTGTGCTTAAAAACCTCCAGACAGGAGTGCATTGTTTTTTTTTTCAAAGCACACATTAATCATTTTCAGCACTCAACTGGTTACTATGTTCAACGGTTTTGAATACTTGCACATGATTGATTTATGTGTACACACGAATAGTTCTTGTGCTTCCATGATTTTTCATTGATGTATGACTGAGTCGTGCGGTAAATGATAATCATAGCCAGATCTGAATTTTTCGATCCACTCTCTCTAGATCTATTTGTTCTTACAAAATGTTTCTTGTAGTTAATAGCGGAAAATACATTTATGTAAAAAAAAATCTGTACATCAATGGAACCATTCTAAATTTATATTTTTGTATGTGGCTCATTAATTTTGGTTGAATTAATTTATTAAGTTGAACATTCTTTACGTAGACTACAATTTATAAAATAATTGTTCAATTTATATTAAAGAGGTACTTCCACTCACGTAAAATATCGAAAGTCGCTAACTTCAAACATTTTTTTACAAAAAAATGAATATCGCTCATTTATGATATTTTTGATAAAAAATACTTGTTATTACTTCAATTAAATATTGTAAGAAAAGTGATTTTTCCCAGTACCTCTTTAAATCTAATACGTATTTTGATTCAAAATTTTATAGAATTTTTCAATTTCAAAACATGCCGCTATGAAATTTAAAACTACAGATTCTTAAAATTGTACACATAATAAAGAATTTTCTTTAACCAAAAAAGTTTAAGGAAAACCTAAATTGTTGTGGAACAAAAAATAATTATTAGTTCTCCAACAAATAATTTTTTTTTCCAACAAGCAGTGTGCCGCACTAAATAAATTTTTATCTGACGAAATATGCAACATCTTAAAGAGCCAAGAGGTTTTTTTTTTTTATATTTCGAAATAATCCAATCATCTCTACTTACTTTCGATAGTTTCAAAGTGAAGACAGCCAAACTAAACACATCTCGAATGACATTGCGCAAGAGTACACGGTTAGCTATAAGATATAATAGTATAATATATCGCAAGGAAGATTCAACATGCTACTCTTATACTCGTTTATATAGTTGGCATTAGACTCGATACTAGTTTTACGAGTAGAATTACTCTTTTGTATACCTTTCACTTTGGCTCGTGCTGAATGTATAAGATTAACGATAAAGCGAAGATGCGTCTAGCGTAGAGTTGACATTTATTCGCCAAGTTATAGTTCTTAGCTGTCCAAAGAATAATTAAGATCGATGAAGAGTGTTTATACACAACCTACAACCTTTTACAGTACATTATGCATGCATATATGCACATATAACTGAAGACGATGATAATAATAAAAATTATAAACGATAATGTTAATTTGAATCAGGAAGAATGTTTTGTTATTCTTTAGATAAATTTTGAATAATTAAATTGTCTTTAAACAATCTTTACGACATACGTTATCTATAAACATCTTATATAAGAGTTCTATCATCACTAAATGAATATAAAGTCACATTTACCGTTTACAGTTACGTGTATCAATAAACTCAAACTGGCGCTGACACCCCTACCCTGTAATGAATGCCAGTCGAGGCTGATGTACCTGAATAGAAGGAACAGAAAGAAGACCCTCTTCTCTATTTTATATGTCTAGTTTCTCGTCAGGTCCTATTATATTGTAATACAAAATGAAACTATAATACAGCAGGTAGAATTCAATCTAACCCTCGTTTTTCCCACTCAAGACTTTTCTAAACGAAATCCTAATACACCTGCACTTCAACCTGGTGTTTCTTTTTTAATATTTGTCTATTGGGAAAAAAAAAAAAAAAAAAAAAAAAAAAATTTAGATATCACATGATCTTCATTTCAGGTGACTTATTATCTTTTTTATTTATATTCAATGATTTTCTTTGTCAAATACTTTTTCTAGCTTGTTTATCGCAGCATCGCTCATCTCATATTTTTTATTAAAATTCTCGAGTAGATTGTTATTAAATAACGGGGTCATTGACTAAGATTGCTTATAAGTCAAAGACCTCAAAGAACATAAAACTTTATTATATTTTAATGAGATAACAATGGAGAACTGCAGTTTTTAATCATTAAAAGTTTTTAATCATTTAATAAATTTGCGTTTACTAATAAAACGTCAACATATATATAAGTATATTTTTTCTTGGACTACTCAACACAACACCATATGGAGTATGCACGTAAACACGCCAGATGCTGAGGAGAAACCCTAAGAGGGCTCTATGATGCGCACGTGGATGAATAATCGCGAAAGTTACCTGTCTTTTATACTTACACTTTAAAAATACTTTTTTTTTTTTTTTTTTTTTTTTTTGTCAAGAGTTGAGCTAAAATTCCATCACTCATTTCGACAGTAAGAAATTATACTTACACAAAATTTAAAATTTCTTGTCCATCTGTCACACATTTTTGTCATAAAAGTTGTAAAATAATTGTGACCGAATGACTTTTTCTATTATTATTATGATTAAGAATTTTACATGAAGGAATAAATGCTCAACATCTGTAAACAATTCATCAAGTGCATATGTAAAATTGAAGCATTGAAGCTTTTCTACCGTGTCCTTAATTTCCTTTCGCGACTTCAACTTCTGATGCGGAACACATCGAGTCGCTAACTGAACAATAAAGAACAAAAGGATTTTCCTTGTTTTATCAATTTATGCACAAAATTTATAACAAAAAAATATTATTAACTTTAACAGAGATAAAGTAAAACTATTTTTTGTGATTCTTCAGTCTTTGAAGCCGAGATTAAATTTTTGAGAAGCAAAAATACAAAACTGAATAATGTGGAGCAATAGCTTTTGCTGAATCGAACAATTGTCTTAAAGCGTCTTGTGTGGCTTGAATATTACTTGTCCTCTCTGTTCTCTGGGTCGAACAGTAGCGGTCAGCCATATAACATATAACATTCATCCCGGTTGGATGCAAATATTATACACTCTTTGCGCACTAGCAAAAGGCAAAGGAAAGCCGAGGTAAAAAACATATGGAAAGGAAACAAGCATAAGCTTATAAATGTAGTGAGAGAAGCGGAAATGACAGTCGATGCCACTGTATACATCGATACACTGAATAAATGTTTAAAAATAGTCAATGCTGATCCGATCTATTAAAAGTTTCTCTCAACTCTTAAAAAGTTTATTATGGGTATTGTAAATGATCACTTTTACATTTGCTATCTACTACCTTATATATATATCTTTGACATTTGATAGGTTTGCAGAAGTCTATGGTATACAATGATTTTCAAAATCATTGCATTATATCAAACAACAAAAGCTTTCGCTTTCAATACACAAAATCGTCAAACTATTTACAATAAGGAACGCTGAGGCATTGAAGAAAAAAAAATTCGTTTAAAAAAATTTCTCAGGTGATTCTATAGAAACAATTAGAGAACAAGAAAGACATAACAGAGGATTTTGATTTCTCAAGCGTTAAATTACGACCGAAATTTTAAAAAGATAAATCGTTGTAGTACCGTAAAGTATAACTCATATGTATATAAATATATATTTAATACGTTACATATAAAATTGAAGTATTATATGTAATAAACCAGACACAGAGATCTTGGTTTAATTTTTAAACTTGTCTTATATATGAGTCAAAATGATTGCGCAAGAGTTGTAGTAACGTAGCGTAAAACCTGGTCTTGTTTTTCTGTCTCTGTTTACTTCTTTGTGTGAGGCCTCTTTCTTTCTTCAGCCTCTTGTAAGCCCCCCCCCCCCTCTCTCTCTCTCTCTCTCTCTCTCTCCCTTCTTTTTAAGCCCACAATAGCATGTACACGCGGATTATCCGCTTCACCCACGCTGACGTGGTGAAAATGCCTGTAGTACTCGAACTACATATTACTACTAGCACATACTATAGCATATAGTATTTTAGTAGTATTTTATTCAGTTAACCGCGGTATCAAATATCAGACTGTAGAGTCTCAGCGTGGCCGATCTCCCTTTTCGATTATTCACCTTCTCCAATGCCCGCCGAACCGATACCTGTTTTTTTACTACAATACGAGTATAAAGGGTATAATAATGTATAGTATAGTATAGTATAGCGAGGCAATCATGAAAAACCGTAAGACCCAAGACCTAAGAAGCAAGAAGGCCCCTTTTACCTTCAATATCACCATCAACAAACTCTCTACTCGGCAAGAAGCCGCGTTCTCCAAGCTTCTTTACCTGTCCGTTCGCGTTTATAGTGGCGCTATCGTCGTTTTATTACCCGGTCGGACCCTACCCCTCGCATTGTTGCAGCGACGCTCGCATCAGAAAGTATTGTGTTCAAATACGTCACACGTAAAAGTGCTGTATTTTGTTTATTTTTTTAAATTAATAACATTTATCATCAAAGTGCTGGTTTTTATTGTTCAAAAATGATCATGATAATAATAAACACATTTATTATTTTGGAACTTAAACGCCTGTGCTAGTTTATTTTTAAATATTATTTTAAATCGAGAAAACTGGTTCTGGTACTACGAATCTTGGAGAACATATAAAAATCCAGGATGAAGCAGGATAAATTCGGCCAGAGCAGAAAAGCTCTTTTTCAAATTGCCAAGGTTTGCTTTTAATTTTAAATATTTATTTATTTATTGTTACTTTTTTATAACGGTTTATATATGTTTTTAAAATTACTATCGCTTGCGTGATGAGGAACTTGGTCCATTGGATGATAGCTTCTGACATGGCAGTACATGTACTAAGGTCCATTACTCTCAAGACTTAATATTTCTTACCTATGTGTCTATATATTTATGTACAACTTGTTAATCATACACATGCAACAATTATCCTTCAATAACCATCAATAATATTTTCCATTATTCGCAGTATAATTACACTAATAGTTTATTATTTTTATCGTTAGAAATATTTGTTATCCTTATCTTTCACATCACCTATCTTTTTCATCTACCTCTACCACAATCCGTTAGACGGGTAACCACACATCGTTGTAAATGATACATACGTTGCAGAGAATCGATCCATCTTTCTTCAATATTTTAAAAATATTTTTTATTTCAACGATATACGGATTTATTAGCTTTTAGATTATTCTGCTCTATTCAATTAATTCAGTTAAGCATTTTAGTTTGTCTCTCTTTACTCCAATATGCATAAGCATACACATTTGTTGAATCATGGATCATGCTGAATATTATCTACTCACAGATAACTATTATCATGCACCTTATTGCTTTCAGAAGTGCTGCACGAATACTTACTATCGCAAGCCACATATTGCATATTGTACACCCATCACTATTTATGATCAAATTAAAATAAAATCAGTTGTAAAGAGTAATTTAAACTGTTGGTTAATCTTACCGACGAAATAAAAAAAAAAGAAAAGATTATTCGTTAGAAAATTAATTTTCTTGACTCGAAGAAATATTTAAAAAAAAACAAAAATTACTTTGGTTGAAAATGAAATTGTCTTGACTCAAGAATTTTTCAAAACAACTTAAGCCTTCTTAAAAAATTTTTTAGTCAAACCTTTTCTTTAATTTATGTTTTTTTTTTTTTTTTTTTATATGAAGTTATCTGTATAATTAAATGTAAAATTTAATTGCGACTCAATTAATAGTTAATTAGTTTTTAAGTTAATTAACGGTAGCCATAGTATATCCATTATAAATCGCTACATTTAAAATTAAGTCATAACGGTCTCCAATATTAATTAATTTAATAATAACCATACAAATAATATACTGATATACTACAAATAATAGTAGATGAATTATTTATAAAGATTACATTATAATATATGATTATTATAACATATATAAATTTCTATTGTGTTTCCATGTATTTAAATCTTCTAGTTAACTCGCTCGTGAGTGTGACGTGATATTTGTCTCGGTATTAATCGGCATTGTTTTTAAATTGCGTTGGCGTCAACACATTGTACACCGAGGATTTAATAGTTCGTATTGAAGAATTTATAATCAATTAGTGGTGTATCTTCAGCGTTTCACTATCAGAAAAATCTTTTGTCTTTGTAATAAAAGTATACAATTTTGTATTAAATATTTATAATATATTATTATATTATTATTGTTCTATAAGTCAGAAAATAGCGTGTGAATTTAGCTGAAAATATCTTCCTTACCGTCACACTTCATTCCACCCCATTTAGAAGCAATATTTTCGAGGGCAGTTATGCGGCAAAATCAAGGCAATAGTATGTAACTTATTTGTTATGTAATGACGTGCTGCTATTAAGCAGACGAGCTGTAACTACCTAAAGGGGGAAAAATATATCAGTAAGCGCTATGTTCATACTATTAAATTAGAATTTCAAAGTGTTATCCGTCTGATTGCGCTTACCCCTGCGTAACGAGATACGCCAGAGAAGTTGGGGTAAGATTTTTTTACGTTACTTTGAGGGTTTTACTATGTATAAGTGCTAAATTATAAGAAAGTTTAGTTAGGGTCGTTTCGCAAGACCTCACTGCTAATTTTCCATCTCGTAGAGCTTTTCACACCTTTAAGAATACATTTAATTATACTAAACTTTATTTATTTTTCATTTAAATTCAATAAATTGTCTAACTCAACTGCCGAAAATTTTATATTTAATTTGATAGCATTTCAAAGCAGACAAAAAAGTTCATTTTTGAGGGTATGAATATGCAATGATGCACAGGTTCGTAATAAAGTAATGTGTGTGAATGTATGTAAGTTTGTGTTGAGTATACATAGGGGACTAGGGTTCTTGTGATGTAAACAACCTGGTACGCCGTCCACTTTTCCATGCATGATGCACCGTGTGCGTCTCGTATTATACACAGTGTATGCCACCAAATAGTAGCGTCTCTCCAAAGGCTCATCAAAAACCCTATGTAAAGCTTTCTAACTATCTTTTTCCCTTGTCTCGTACGTCCCTCACCTGTTCATTGCTGCAAGTCATATACATATATATATATATATATATATATATATATATATATATATATATATATATATATATATATATATATATATATGTGCTCACACGGTTCACTGTTTTTGAAACACGCCCACCTGGATAAAATTGCTTTAGGTTAAATTATTTTTTGGCTGCGCATAGATCACAGCCTGCCTCTTATATATTTTTAATTAAATTTTACTTTTAAAAACATTATTAGAGACTTCGTTAAAAATTTTTTTATTAATTTTTAATCATTCATCTAATTAGTTTTACCAACTATTTATGTTCTATCACATGAGTTTATACAAAAATAAATTGTAAATACACAGTAAAAAATTGACGTTAAAAACGAAAAATTATTAGTATACCAATTATAATTGTATGGTTTTAAAATCACTTGATTTTTTGGCATAAAAAATTAAAAAATTAATATTCTGAAACAAAAAATCAAAACAATTTTAAAATTGTTATTTTTTTATTTCTTTAATATTTTTTAAAACAATTTTTTTATCGAAAATATCTAATTGGTCAAAAAAAAATCATAAGATTTTTATGTTGAATTATTGTGGAATGTGAAACTAAACAATTACCAATTTTTTGACTATGTAATAAAAAATTTTAAATTGCAATAATCTTTGAGAATATACTCATATGATTTAGTAACTCTTTGTTCGTATGAATCAGCTAGTAAATGTGTTTGATGAAAATAACAGGATGGAGTAATTCAAATTATCTATTGTTAGAAGAAATTTTTTTTATTATTTAATAAAAATCTTAGTTATCAATCATATAAGTATAAAGTTAAAACGTAAAAAAATTACAACAAGTTTGTGAATTAATGTTACTTTTTACAATATGAGTATTTAATTAAAAAAAATATAGCAAAAAGTAAATCACAGAATATTAATACCTTGAATGATGACTATATCACAGTACCGGAAAAAGGTTGGCTGCGAGTGGGTACGAGTAAAGAAAATTGTGATTTACTTTCCCTCTACGTAGGTACGCAGGATACGATATATATAGTACATATAGTAAACACACATGTACACAGATTCATATCTTGTATAAAGTGAGTGTATGTTTAGTGATAGTGTCACGGAACGTATACACTCTGTGTAACCTATATCAATGTGTATCTGTAAGCGATGTTATAGACGTTATATTACTGTCGTAGTATGTGCGATAGTGGAGGGTAATTGAGTGCACATTAATGCAATACATACGTACACATGTGTGTGTATATCTACCTACTTACTCAACGAGGCATAAATACGTACGAACTATGGGAAAGGGCGCAATGTCAATTGGATTCATTCACAAATGTTAAAATGTCAATGTCTTGATCATGATTTTTTTATTTATTAAATATGTCATTATTATTATTATCTAAAGAAAAAAAAAATAATTAAAGCACGTAATAATTTTGTTTAAGTATTATCTTGACCTAGGAATTTTTTTTTTGTTTAATTCAAAACGATGAAATTCTTCAAAATGATTTTCTTGGTTCAAGATTTTTTTTCTTGACATGAGTCAAGTTAATTTTTCTATCAGCATACTAATTATGATTTTACTAATCTTATCCACTGTTGTATAATATTTTTTCTGAGTATAAACAGTTGGAGTTAGTTCTTCTTGATTATATTATTGTTAAATGCATTCAATTTGTTGATAAATACAAAACTCAGCATTTCGTATCTCGTTTCAGGTACTGTGGCACCTCGATATCTTTCGCCGGAGCTTCAGGGAACTATCTGGTCATGCCTGTATGCGAGAGTCTTGTATATTCTGTGCTCTTAAGGTAAGCGAAAAATATTCATTGTATTATTTTTTTATATTCATTAATTTAAAAATAATATTACATATGAACTGATTAAAAAATTAATTTAGTTTAAAAGAAAAAATTTTCCAAATAGAAAATAATTTTTAAAAATTCCTTTTTATGCAATCAAACAGAAAAGTTCTTGAACCAAAAATTCTTGATTTAAGAAAAAATTTACTTAAGCTTAAGAAATTTTTTGCTTGATTTAAGACAAGATAATTTTTCAAAATAATTTCTTTCGTTCAAAATTTTTTCTCTTGAATCAAGTAACAATTTTTGGTCAGTTTTCTCCAAATTAAAATTAATTGAGTCCCCAATTAGTAAATAAATGTATAGACTAAAAAAAGTGATGATATGGACGAGTGAAAATCAATCTATTGTGTCTAATATAGATTGTAACTTTTATTTGGATGATTGATCACCTATTATTCGTTCATATAATACAAATACCTAAACAATAGATTACGCCAGAAATTTTCAAGCTTGCATTGTTATTATTATTATTATTATTATTATTATTATTATTATTATTATTGGTTTAATATGTATTATATTTAACATATATAGAAGGAACATATTGAAGTGTAGAGTAATACAACAAACTCTATACACAATATTAACCTCGGAACGTGGCATCGTCGATTGGATTTCTTGGCTGTAACGGGCCGCGCTGGACCTTTCTCCTCAATTGAGATCCTCAAACCTGATTGGTCCAGCATGCATAGCACAGCGTCCGAAGGTTTTATCGTTCCTACTCGCTCTTACTTGTCTCGTTTATTCCTCAACTTCTTCCTTCCTTTACACTCATGTGCTTATACTCTCTCAACTTCAACATACATTTCATATTGAAGTTAACTTGCCATGAGATATGCCACAACCAGAGTCACCAACTAAACCAAAGTCTTTGTTGATGCGAGTAAGAGTCAAGTCGTTAAAGCCTCGTTATATTACCCTGTTTCATCGTATAAGTACTAGTACTGAAAAACTTTAGAATTCATCCTGATACTCATACTCATACATACATACATTGATTTTCAATGCCTGTGTAACAAAATACTCATATCAGTATCAGCAAAGTTAAGCTCTTTTTATTTTATGTAGTGAATTCGACGCGCTGTAATAGTTGGGATTGTCGACTCCGACTTGCAAAAGTAGGTGGACATATCAATATATTAATATTAATATCTCTGTGATGAGTATGAGTTTCTGAGTATTCCCACGGGCTTAATGAGCTATCTCGCGGGATTTAATTGTCCAGAAATTAAAGATACACTGAGTGAAATTACGCGAGTAGAGGTGAGGGTATATAGAGAGGAAAACATTTTGCTCTTCCAAGCAAACAAACATTACATTTTATTTTATTGCGTTGGTACATAAAACTTAAATTATGTATTTTTTTATTATAATTTCATTATCCTCGTAAAATTTAATTTTTGTGTTTACGATGAAAATTAAATGTTAAATGATAGTCACTGGTATGTAAATTACAGTGATTGTACTATTTAATGCAATTTTCTTAGAATTTTGTAATTGTTTGGAAATTATTTACCTATTTTTGGCGGTAAAAAAAAATCAAAAATCGACACTTGATACTTGAATTTTAAAATTGATAAATTAAATACATAAAAAAAATTCTAATTTCTATAAATTTAAAATGTGTCAAAAAAACTTTGATTTCAATAAATTAGTTATTTAGATTTTAATAAGTTAAGGATTCGAAAATACTCATGAGTAAAAGTGAATAAGAGATAATAAATGACTAAGCTAGAGAGTGAGTACTCGCACAAACTATAGTGCAGTACAACCGCCTTAATATATACAAAAGGTGAGAGCTATCGTATTGAGAGAATAAAAATACAATACTTGAAACTGTGAATGTTAAGATATCCCGCTGTTCTAAATTAAAGGACCAGTTATACTTTATAAAAAGGACATCTTTTTATCTTTAAAGTGTTGGAAAATCTACCTGTTTCCTTTACTATAGTACAGCAACTTGACGAATATCTTATAAAATTAATAAAAATTTGGATATAAGTTTATCTTATTTTATTGTGTAAATACAAATGTATTAACCAAATATTTTTCTTTATGATAAACGATAGGTGTTCTATCTTTTACATTTTTATGATAATAAAAAATAAAATTCCAATACACCTTACATCATAGAAACGATGATAGTCAAACAAACAAGGGTTGAAGGAATCAAGAATCAAGACCCTCTGGTATACTTTTATTTCAGGTGATTCATTGGATATGAATTCGAAACACGTGACTCTTCTTCCTTTCCAATGTGTCATGACACATTTAAGAGTGTATGACCTGAACTCACGAGAAAGCCCTTTACTTTCTTTTAGGGTTAAATCGTTTTTTAATTATCAATAGTAATAATAATTAATAATTTATTAAGCCATTAGCTATTCTGTTTAAAACTTTTTAACCTATCCTCAGATTTAATAAAGTCTGACAATTTATGACAGTAGTCAAAACCTCTATATGTTATACATTTTGTTACTGAATGTGTACGGATAGATGCTATATATTATTATAATAACTTTCGTTTGATACTTGTGTTTATTATCGTGTTACATAAATGCAATGTTTTGTATAAATATTGAGGTTTTTTGTCAAAAATGAACAGTCAAATTTTTTTGAGCGAAAGTTGCATTTTAATAAATACAAATAAATTAGAAATTTTTCTGAGTTAGCGAAGAAAGAAAAAAATTCAAAAAAATACAAAGATAATTTATGGTAATCAATTACAAATAACGTTGGTTTACTATCTTAGATGAAAGATTACTTTACTCAAAATTAAATTAAATGCTGTAAAGCGTCTTTGTCTAATTACCTAGCGCATTAACGTCAAAATTACTCATAACATTAAGAGAATGAAATTATCTTTCTCTTGGTTCAGCACTAGTTAAAATTAGATATTTTCATGTTTTTTTTTTTTTTTGCTTTATCATCCAAAATACTGTCACTACACTCATAAGTATCTGAAGTATTTTAATATTTTTTTATATACAACAATTATCTACTTTTTCGATAAATATTTTGTAGAAGTTACTTTGTCTATCTCTGTTATCATCATACTTGCTCATTATAGTTAATTTAAAGTATTATCTACAGAATTATTTCCAACTGGAACTTTTTGTTTCTTCGAATATACATTGTCTTAAAAGATACGCTCCAACAGTTATTCAACAACATTCTACGAAAGAACAAATTACTTTTCGAATTAGTTCTCCAATTGCTTACTTATAAACTTATACATTTACTGTATCATATTGTAATCTAAATAATATTTTTTACGGAAACACTGAATGCAAATTTCTCACATAAATTATATGCAAATATGATGTATGCGTTAGCGCGAATATCAATACCCTACTCCTCCATTAACAACTTTATGCAATTTCCTCATTAATACATATATAACTAAGAAAGTTACCGCACATTATTTTTTAATTTCACGCATAAATTACTGTATTTAAACGTCAGAAATAAAAAAATATGTCAGTTTCGTAGATTTTCTGCAAAAATCTAAATTAAAAATTTATTAAAATATCCTTGAAAAAAAATTTTTTCATAACATTTTATTAAAATGTTTTTAAAATTTTTATATTTTTTCTCGAATTTAATTATGAAAAATTGAAAAAAAATTTTTTAAATTCATAAAAGTATAAAAATTAAATCAGTCAATACTATAATAATAATTAATTTTAAGTCACTCATACTTAAAGCCATATATATTTATTAACCTTATTTAAATACTGTTGTGTGTTTAAAAAAATAAACGTGAAAAGAAACCGCGCACACGTCTTATGTACAATTATACATGTACACAGCAACGTTGTCTGAGCTTGAAAAAACTGGATATAGTCATACATACTCTCTACAGTCACACACAATGATAATAATAAAATCAAAGTAGTAGTTGCGAGTTTGCAAATGTACTCGCGGTATATTCAAGTATAAGTCTTGAATCTTACGAGTGGCACAAGCTGCTTGACTGGCTACAGCCTCACAATACACAATAACTAACTACATACATCTATACAACACACACATGTGTATTAGTGACGGTATACTATACGATATTGTAGTAAATTATACAGGTAAAAGTATGCTCAGGTGTAATCATGTGTGGTAGAACTAAAGGAGCAAGCATGTGTGGTACAGCTAACTGGATGACGTCACCCGAGGGGGCTGGGGGCCTCTAATGTTATGTGTAATATAAGTATAAGACTTAAGACCTATCTCTGGTTGTATAGCCACAAAGATATAATACAGAGAAAGAGTCGGAGTCTGAATCTGAGTAGATGTATTGTACGAGTTTAAAAGTGTACGAGAGTAAAGGTAAGTGGGGGGTGATTCAGTCCCTGTTTGGTCCCCATCGAGGGTGGGGGTGGTTAACCAGCAAGTCCGCGCCGCAGGTACGCGCACTCAGGTACCCTGTAAAACCACTCAGGTAGCCATACTGAGACACTCTTCCAGGAGAGTATACTACGACCATGTTATCGTGACTTTTTTATTTATTTCAAACGTTTTTTTTTTTTTTTTTTTTCATCTTAAAATCTTCCCGTAATGGCGTGGCTGTACCTCTGGTTACCTTATATTCCCGCGTCAAACAGTTTGTTTAATCGATGCCGAGGTGTTTGATCGATATACAATAATTACAACTCATAACTGTTATTTAAATTTAAATTTAAATAATTTTATGTAAGACTGTTAAAAGTTAACGTGCCAGTGTATTAAGTCGATAGAAAAGTTTTTTACTTTTTTCAAATATTTAAATCACAAATACTAAATAATAAATTTAATATTTCAAATTGGAGCTAAAATAAGTTATTTTAATGGAATTACTGAGTGTTTGTACAAGTGATTGAATTATATTATAGCAGCAATAGGCATTTTAAAAAAATTTTTTACAAGCACGTGGTTAATTGGTGTAATTAGATGTGCGCTGAAATTTTTAAAAAGTTTTACGGTGTAAATTCAATTGTAATGGTTTTTATTATCTTATCTCGTAATTTTTAGTGAACTTGGAGATACAGATACAAAAAAATTATCCACATCACTTCATACACTAAAATTTTGTTTAAATGAATTTAAATGAGGATGTGAAATTGTTTGACGAAAAAAAGTTTAAACAAAGTTGTGAATATGGTAAATAATGTTATCAAGTTTTGTTTTCGTGGAGTAACTTTTAAAAGTCGGAGTTTAATATGTACGAGGAGAGTTGACTGAAGGAAAATTTTATGGACAAAAGATTACAATTTGTTAGATATATTTGCGCTGTTGAGAGTTTTTGTGGGTGAAACTAAAAATGAAGTTAAGGATACTTTTTGAAAATACTTAAACATCTCGAGTACAAGAGTTATTTCTTAAATAGATAAATATAAAAAAGCTAAATGTTAATTTACGTGGGTACTTTGGTTAAAAGGAGCTTATGAATAAATAAAAATGCTAAAGTGGATAAAAGTAAAGCAGGACACTGCATCAGTCGCTAAAGAAACGAGTAACAATAAAGTTGGGTCTAAAGGTACTGAAAATGATGATACTGAACCCGAAATTGAAGTCGCTTGTAAGGCTGATGACGGTGAAGCTGCTGCTGAGAAAGAGGAAGAGGAAGACAGTGGAATGGAGAGAGAAGACTCCCCGGCAATCGATTTGAGACGCTTGAAAAAAGTACGCTTGAAATTTTATCAATCCTAAATGTCAATTTAATCATTTCTTTTTTCTTTAATTTTACGTAACACTTTTTTGTACAATCACTTATTTATTCTGTAAATTATTTAATTTAGGATCAAGACAATATCCACATAATCTATAATGTAATGCAATACAAATGTAAACCTTAAAAAAAATTATTATTGCAACCGCTTTGTACAATCGATTTAATTTTCTTTAGATTGACAAAGAGATTGTACAGATATTATGTGAGCTTGATGTTGACATATACAGGAATTTAGTTAGTTATTTAATAACTGCTTATATGTATGCAATATAGACATATTTAACTCGACTAATGTTATTAACAATTATTTTCTGTATATAAATTTTCATTCGACGATTTCACTCATTGGCATCGGAAAGTTGATTGGTGTGTTTTTCTGCAATAGTTGCACACTTACTTTTTTTTTTTATTTTTATTTTTATTTTATTTAATATTTATTTTTTAATCAGCACAAAACCTGTTTCTTATGAAGACCACGCAATTTTAAATATACCGTTCCAACTTTGACATCAATGTGTCATTGACTTTTTTTGCTCAATATTTCGTGAAGCAAAATTACCGATCAGCGATTACTTTAATATATAACAATGAATTGAAATTAAACGGAGATTTAAATTGTTGAGCACGTTTTACATTAATTAACCTTGTGTTTCTGTATGTAGGGAGTTCAATTTAATTGTATCTCAGTTACCGATCTCTGTTTTTTATACTGAGGATTACTGTGCTGTACTATAGATATTCCTTTTATCGAATTTCGTGGTAATTGCTTAGAATCGCAGTTTCCCAATTTTTTGTCGTAAAATATCCAAAAATTGAATTAGAATTTTTTGGAGTAAATTTATCAACTACAAGACTAAACCCTTTTGCTTAAAATTTATTTAAAAAATGAGCTAGTATTTAATTATAATTTATATTTATTAAAAAAAATTCTCAAACATGTATGTTCATTTTAGTTTCACAATTAAATTTGTTTCAAACAATTATAGATTATCTTTCATTCAATAAAAAGTTTTAATTTAAAAATATAAGAAAATAATTGTTTTATTTTCGGTTTTTTATGGCCAAAAGTATAGTAGAACAGCAATTCTGAACAATTACTAAATTAATTATTGTATATTACACGGTATTAAAGTTTACTCTCCCAAAAATTCTTCATCAGAAAAGTTTCGAGATTTGAGCTTCGATGATAATTTGTCGATGAGGATGTAGTGCATCCTTGACATATACTATAAATACCCTTAAGCAACTTTAGTTACACACACTTGTTCAGTTCTACAGTTTCATTGGTATATCACCGTTATTGTATCCGTTGCTGCTGCCGAGACAAACCGAAACGAAACCCATTACAAACTTTTAAACTTAATATTGTATACTACGTATTCCATACTCCATACTACTAAAGATATTGAGGTATAAATAAATCATTGGAGGATTCAATGCTCATAAATGATTGCTTTTCTCCACATGTACACACAATCATGTATCAATACTACTCAGGGTCATAAAAAGTTTTAAACTTTTTATCGTCGGGTTAATTTAACTGCACTTTCATTTCACAATCTCTATTGGTAATGCATTCTAAGATAATAAATTACTGAGGAAAAAACTAGTAAAAATCTGTGACGTTTCATTAATAATTTTTTAAATTATTGGTTGAATTTATTAAAATAACCTTCTATGATAAACAATGGTTCAAGCTTGTTAGACACGAATAATAAAACTCGAGACGTATACCTACTTATAGAATTTTTTTAAGGACAAATAGAATAACAGAGAGAAAAAAAAAATTTTCTCTTTTAACAAATTCGTACACAAAAAACTAAAAAATAAAACTATATAGCCCCGGTACGGATCTATTGAACAAAATCCCTTTTATATTCGGTTTTTTGAACGTTTCTATTGTGATTGTTCCAGGACCTATTCTCCCAGCTGCAGTTTTCGCAGGACAGCGCTTTACCGCCCGATGCCCTTCGCCAAGCCTTAGCCAAGAGTTTTCTCGACCAACAACGTTTCCAATTGGGTTTTATGGACGACGCAGCAGAATGCTTCGTAAGTAATGGTTTTATGATTATAGACACAGCTATTATCGTTATTAAATCAATTCTCAAGTTGCTATAAAAAATATAATTATCTGATCCCGTTATCGCGTAAAAAATCTATGAAAAAAACTAATATAACTAGGTATGTATGAATATATGTTAAGAAAATACCGGTTTGGGTTTTATATCTTACATCCTATATCTTACATATTATTTACTAGATAATTAACCTTCTTTGTTGTCTTTTTTAGAATGCTCTAATCTGAGCACCTACGAAATTTTCATTTTAATTTATAGCCTCTTTTGTATTACAATCACGTATCAAGTTCGCGTAGGTATGCGGTAACATATGTATCGGTACTCCTACAATAGAAATATATATATATATATATATATATATATATATATATATATATATATATATATATATATATATATATATATATATATATATATATATATATATAACGTGTGTGAGATTTGAGACCAAGGACAATAAAAGCTGCTAATTTTAATGCTTGTTTAATTATTCATCTAGGGATTGAATTTCTCTTAATTTAATTTTTTTGATAATTAATTTTAAATAAAGTCTATACGGCGAAAAAAAAAACAAAGATTTTTCCTATTTTTGCAAAGAAAAAAATTCCTATGTTGACAGAAATTTTTCCTGTGGTAACATGGGAATTTTTTCTTTATTTAACATAATAGAAATATCTATGTGACATAGAAAAAAGTCAATTTTTAAAAAAGTTATGGCTGAATTTTTAATTGTTTTGAAATGTAAAGCAAAATTTGAAAAAAATTTCCTCGAATTTTTTTTTTATCACAAACCGACTGTATATCACTGTTTTACTTTCAAATTATCTGACATTGCTCGAATGAGAAAATTTTGATGTAAATTTGTAATTATTAAATTAAGTTACATAAATGTTAGTGATGAATGAATTTTTGATGCAGAAATAGGAAAAATCCCTATGTTTTTTTCGCCGTGTACGATAATATACCCTAAAAATGATATTTTTTTCTTAAAATGAATCAAAAATAAAAAATTTTTAAATATTAATTTTTTTCATTAAAAAAGTAAATTTTATTTTTAAAATTTTACAGGAAAACATTTTGTTACGAATTCACCTACACATCGCAAGTGGCGAAGCAGAGGATATGTGCAATGCAAGACACTGTGTTCCGCATCAAAAATTTGCAATGACTTTAGTGGAACAGAGCGTATGTGGCGCTTGTGGTGCCACATCTGAGCCATTACCGTTTACTCAGGTTTGTATAAATTATCTATACCGGCAAATAAAAGATATAATAGTATAATGATCTTATGAATACATCTCCAGACTCCAATATATTAGTTTATAAGTATACGAGCATTGGTGGCCAGTGGCCAGTGACTAGTCAATATCCTGGACCGTAAAACAGCATAAAGCCCAAACTAAACCCTGAAGCGACAATAACAACAGTACAGCATCGGTCATTTATCATGCTCACGAATACCCTCGAGATCTTTAACTTAAGGTTCACTATTTAGATTGGTGTCCCTTTCCCACGTCTCTACCTGGGCGTATTTTACCTGGAAAAACATAAAACACCTTACTTTACTTTACCTTTACCTTTTACTAGCTTGTTATATTATACAGGGTCTGAACCGTGACCTTTGTGAAGTTGTTGAGTTATTGTTAATTTTAAGAGATCGTGGTACCCTTGGGGTAGTTTTGTCCGTTGTAAATTTAGTCTGCGGGGGTGGTTTTTTCTCTTACTACATATTGGATTTCTTTATAGATATATATATATATATATATATATATATATATATATATATATATGTGTGTGTATTTTTTTTATTAAATCTTCTTTTGACTGAGACGTGGGAAAAAAAATATTTGCCCTGCACCTTGTCAGCCTCCCACGACTCTGAGTAGAGCAGGAAACTTTCGTGATAATCAGAGCTGACTTGTCGTGCAGATGATTCCGGCTTATCTGGATTTTTCCTTCTTATTATTTACTCGATTAAAGAACATAGATCCCATGGTGCAGAGGGTATTATATGTATAAGTAATTGGGGAAAACGTGAGAAGTTTAAGAAAAAATAGTGATGATATTAAATTAATGTTATTATTTATTTGCAGATGGTTCATTATGTCTCTGCGTCAGCGCTGACTTCACAAGCACGGCAAACTCTACCAGCCGCCAAGAACAGCCCTGATTTGTTCGGACAACTTTTGAGAAAAGCTGGCGGTATGGGAGATATCCGTGACTGCCCAGTAAGTATTAAAAAACTAAAAAATAATTATATAATAGTTATGACTTGTATGTTTCATCCTTATGGACTATCCACTGACGTTGATTCGAATTTGTTGAACGTTGAGTCATAAAAAGAAAGTACGACTCATTGGTTTAATTAAATTGTACTATTCTTGGAAACCATAACGTGTGATTCTGTCATTTCATACTTTCACTTACTTTTTTTTTATGATGATACAATTATTAATATTAATAATTTTATTAATACTCGTAATTCTTCTATGTAATTATTTTTACTATTGATACAACGTGATTATGATATTAATTATATATATTTTTTAATTTTAGAGCGCATGTGGTGCCAAGATCCAAATATGCCGAACGCTGATGAACAGACCGGAGATTGTATCAGTGGGTGTGGTGTGGGACAGCGAAAGACCGTCACTTGAACACATCATGGACGTGTTCGCGACTGTCGGTACGTGCTTGCGACTCAGTGATGTTTTTCACAGCGTCGTAGACTCAAGATGGGGTGCATCTACAGTTCACAATCTCGTTGGGGTAGTCACGTACTACGGCAAGCACTACTCGACATTTTTCTTCCATACAAAGCTAAAGGTACAGATATTTTTTTTCTAATCTTATTAATTATTACTTATTGCAATAAATAATTTTTATAAATTTTCTAATAATTTTTATTTTTATTTATTGTCTATTTTGTAGGTATGGATATACTTTGATGATGCAACGGTGAAAGAAATTGGACCGAGATGGGAGCAGGTAGTGGAAAAATGCAGACGCGGTCGTTATCAACCACTTCTTCTACTTTACGCAACACCTGGTGGTACACCAGTTAACACAGAAAACGCGCCAAAAGTCGTAACGCCATTTCCCAACACTAAAGGCTGGAAGACGTCACCGCAGAAAAATAATTCCAGGCGTTCTGTTACACCTAGTCCAGAGAAGCCGTTGATCAGTAATACTGCCAGGCGAGCTATTACACCGAACCCTGATAGTGCCCAACCGCATGCTTACACTCAACGAAGAGTATACAGTGATTATCAAAATCTCACTGATATACAAAATAATATTTTTGGAATCAAGGTAAAAATTTATTCTTGATTAAGACTGGGCCGTATTAAATCGACTTTTTGAAATTTTATTTTTCCAATAATTTTATATAAACAATTTTAATTGAGGTCATTTTGGGATTCTGAGTAAACTTGTCATATTTTCTTATTCAAAAACTTTGAAGTATTTTTTATTTAAATGAATATTGTTTTTAATAGGATGTTGACACTGTTGACGGTGAAAGTGAGTCAAAGTACATAAGCCGTCGTGCGGTGGAGAACGTAATGCAGCATCAAAAAAAGCAACAAATACAATTAACGCGTAGCTTAAGCGCTGGTTCTAATACACAAGATGGTTTAAGCATTCCGGATCACTTGAATGTACCACGCAGACGTGATTCTGGAAACTGGTCTGGAGATCGTAACAGCGCCTCTTCAAGCTCTTCAACGACAATGGATAATCCTTATCTGTACATTGTTCATAAAATGCAGAGAAATTCAGGTGTACCTAAAAGCCCAACCAGTAAATCTGGTGAATTGTCGAGTAGCAGCAGCGGTCACTATGACGCTGGATACGATTCATATTCACTATCTTCAACAGACAGTCTTACTATTCAACAAAATCTTAAACATAATTTACAAGTAAGTTTTATTAAATCATTAATATTATATTTAATGACTATTAATTAAGTAATTAATTGGATTAATAAACAATAATTTTAATTGTTTCAGCTTGCTCAAATTCCTGAAGGTTATCAATCAACTGTTGGTGGTGATTGTGAACGACTGTGCAAAGAGACTGATGCACTGTTGGAAAAATCTCGTGCAGCAGAAGACGCCGGTGATTTGGGTACCGCTGTAGCACTCTGCAATGCCGCAACTAGTAAAGCACGAGCCGCTATGGATGCACCTTACAATAATCATAATACCATCACGGCAGCACGTCTGAAACTAAATACTTGTGTAATGAGATCGAGAAGTCTTCACAGGAGGATACTGCAAGAGCACGCGATAGCTAACGGTGGAAAAGAAGAAGCCGCGGCTGATGGAAGACATACAAGGGAAAACAGTAAATCTGGACAACATTCTCGACAAAATTCACGCGACAAAGGCAATCATTCGCGGCAAAATAGTCGTGAGTTATTAATAAATACAACAACACCTGTAATAGATAAACCAACAGTTAAAAATATTGAAATCTATGCAACTTTACCGAAGAAAAAAACTTTGAGAGGTAAAGCTACCGCTGTAAATGTTATTGAAGACGAAGAGTACATGTTGTATGATAAACCAACTCAACGAACAGGATTTTTTGGTCGAACAAAACGATGTGATGATGATAAGAAAGAGAAAAAACGGGCCAGAAGTGAAGAACGCAATAAAAATATTTCAAAAGACTTTTCAATAGCACCCTCAAAACCTTCTGTGTTGCCAAAAAACACTAAGCCAGATAAGAGTTGTAAAGAAACGTCTGATTCAAGTAAAAGTTCACAGAGTAATACAACATCAGCGGCTGTTGATCAGAAGCAAGGTAAAAAGCAGCATAAAATAAGAAGAAAATTATTAATGGGCGGTTTAATTAAGAGAAAAAATCGAAGTATGCCTGATTTGCGTGAAGGTCAAGATGGTCAGCCAATTGCTGCAACTAAAGAAAATACTTCAAATACATTGCCAAAACAATCAGTTGACGATTCAAATGTCGGTTTGAAAGCCAATGAAGTCGGTCAATCTTTAAGCGGTTACTTGTCGGAGGGCCACCTAGAGTTTGCCGGTAACTGCAATGCCAATCCAAATTTAGAACGAAGTCGTCTGATGAGAAAAAGCTTCCACGGTAGCGCTGGTAAGGCGTTACACGTTGCGAAAGTTCCTCCGCCACCACCGCTCCGGACCACTTCTCAGCTTAGCAAGTCTAAGTGTCCTGAAGTGCGCAATGAGCAAGATAACATCAATAAGTCCTCATACAATAATAATAATAATAACAATAACAACAACCAAATTAATGGTAATAATAATAATAATAATGATGGACAATGTGCTATTACTTCTCCTCAGGATCAAACGACTAATGCTTACTGGAGTCATTTGAATCCAGCTAATTTTGATTCAAACAGTCAACTTTGTCGTAACAATTATGATGAATATTTATCCGAGCCCCAGTCATTACCGTTTCTACCATCTTATAATTCTGAAGCAAATAATTTAATGACGTCGCCAGTGAATGTTAACCAGCAGCAACAACAGCCACAAAATGGTCCCGCTAAACCAAGAATCCAAGATGACGTTGTACAGTATGCAAATGGTATTTTATATGAACCAACATTTGTTGTCACGCGAGCTGATGTTCATAATGAACAGAGTCCAGTTAAAGGTCAACAATTAGAAGTCCTTCCACCTTATCCTGAAAATATGACCAATGTGTCACATTCTAGACAACCGAGTGAAGATTTCCCACCTCCGCCTTATCCAGTAATCCCCTCGGTTACTCATTCACGTCAACCTAGCGAAGATTTTCCTCCACCACCTAGTCCCCTTGAAATTGAAAATACTCTACTTTATCAGCAACAACAGCAACAGCAGCAGCAACAATTACAACTACAATATTTACAACAACAACAACAACAACAACAACAACAGCAGCAGCAGCAACAACAACTGAAGCATCACCAGCAGCTGCAGCAGCAACAACAACAACAACAACAACAACAACAAATGCAAGCAAGTCAACAGCAGTCAACGGAGGCTCAACAAATAAGCAGCTTGTTAGCTCAATTACAAAGTAAGAGAGCACTTATGTCTTCTGAAAATATTGAAGAAAAGAAGAGAAACTCAACGCATGAAGATGAGGATAAAAATGGTGGTGGAACTTGGTTACGTGAACTACAAGCTAAACTGCAAGAAAAACAAGCTGAAAGAAAAATGAAGAAACAAGGACCGCTAGATGGTCAGGATGTCCCAAAAAGCATTGCTAGGCGTACTAGTGATTTGATGATGAACAGTGTCGGACCAATAACAAATCAGCCGCAGGGCGTTGATGTAACTGATTGTCCTCGAGTAATTTCTTCGGTTAAGGATATGGCTGCGAGATTTGAACAAATAAAATTACATCCAACGCCTAAAGTTGATGTAGACGGTAAAGTTCCGTTAAAATTGACTTCTAATTCAGTATCACCCTCGCCAACAATGGGATACAGCAATGAAGTACAAAAAACAGAGGAGACTGTTAATCAATTGCCATTGTCGAGCGAAAATTTAGCAGCTTTTACTAAATTTGATAATTACACAAGTTTGACATCAAGCGCTGAATCAACTTCAAGTCAAAGCACATTCGTTGCATTACCATCTGACAATTCATCAAGTAATCATCAGCAGACTAGTGGGTTGAACGCTGCTATTTTATCAATGTCTCT
This sequence comes from Cotesia typhae, assembly GCF_013202065.1. Classification (NCBI taxonomy): domain Eukaryota; kingdom Metazoa; phylum Arthropoda; class Insecta; order Hymenoptera; family Braconidae; genus Cotesia; species Cotesia typhae. The sequence continues at coordinate 6,891,142 of NW_027423757.1, read as the reverse complement.
GACCTTACCTCACGAGACTGGTCTTCCAATAGATTATCCAGAAGATGATATTAGTGAAGTAGCTATGCAGAATACTATTCAAAATACAACAATATTGCCAATGGAAGAGGATTTACTCGTAGCTAAGACAAAACGTCGAAGTGGTAAGAAGAAGAGTGTATCATTTTGTAATGAAGTTGTTCTAGTAGCAGCAGCTGATGACGATATAAAGCACTCTGAATATCCTCATCCAATTCTTGAACGTGTATTAAGATCAACGATAAATATACCCGAATCAGCTCAAGTAATGCGTGAAATACAGAGCTTAAAAGAGGCTGAGATGAACCGTGACAGTAATCAAGTGACAAGATTCCAGCAGCACACATTGCCATTGAAAAGCGAAGCGGATAGTACACCATCAACCACATTCCAAGATCAATTGAGGAGTGTCAATCCTATAATACCGTTACCGGTCGATAGTAATTTACAACCGACTTTCACGCGTCAAAATCCCACTGACCCGCCGGTAAACACAAACACCTCGACCTCGATTACTCAACAACAAGAGCCCAAGAAGTACACTCCTTATGTTGGTAGTGACTGTCATAGTGATGTTATACGGGATCTCCTGAGTTATCCACCTGCTGTCTCTTCTTCAGCACAATCTAAGATGTCTTACTCACCGCAACTTCAACAACAGATAAGATATGCCCAGAATGGTTTGACCTACAATCAGTCCTCATCTCCATTATCTACTCAAGGATATACTCAACTTCATCCGTCTCATCCGTGCAATCCAGCTATACCAGTATCGCAAACACAAAAACCTGCGAGTCCTTACACAGTACAAATGCATAATCAATATCCACAAGTTAATATTCAGCAGCAGCAGCAGCAGCAGCAACCGCAACAACTTAGTATAAACAACAACAACAACAGTGCTCAGAAAAATGGATACCCGGTGTACTATCATCTCGATCAACAACACAATCAAATGAATTTACAAATGACTACCCAGCAGTTCCAACAGAACGGGACAAATCGAACTCAAAGTGTAAATTCAAGTCCTATTACTGTACAAAATCCTCAACAATTTGGGTATCAAGCAAATCAATCTCAAAATTCTTATCAGCAGTACCCTACGCAAAACCAGTACTTGAGCAATAATTATCAGGTTTACACGCTTCAAAATAGCGCTCAACAAAGTAGAGTGAGCCCTTCAATTCCTCAGTACCAACCACCACCTAATCCAGCAACTTATCAATCCCAACAATCCCAATCTCAACTTTTATCACAGCAAAATTTACCACAGAATCCACAAAATCAACAACTCCAATCTCACCATCAACACCAAATAGCTCAAGCGTTTCAACAGCGCGGTGAAAACTATCAACGCCCGCCGCAAAAAACAGATCAGCAAAATATTCTAGCACCGAATCAAATGTACACAAATTCTCTGCAAAATGGACAATCTAAGTTACAAAATTACCAACACCCACCTGCTAATTCTGCTGTTGCGATTAAAGCACTCAAACAAGGGCCGCTTTTGACAAATGGTAAATCTAATTCTATGAGTTTACTTCAACCGGCAAATCCAATGCAAAAAACAATATCTGCACCAGCCATTCCACGAGCAACACTCTGTAATCTTTGTCGCAAGAAACAAGCTGCTGAAACCGGAATGTTTTGTGTAAATTGTGACAAATATATGAATAGATTTCGATCGAAAAATTGAGTAATTAATTAATCGTACTTATTATAATTTTTATTTTATTTAAATTGTTCTACGCGCGTGCCATTACTCTCACTTATCAATACAATTGAATTTGTGATTAATGGCTGGTAGATATTATTATTTTATCGTGATAAGTTTATATATATATATATATATATATATATATATATATATATATATATATATATATATATATATATATATATACAATACAAATGACCTTCATCGAGCAGCTATAGATTTATTGTAATATCACTATTATAAGTGACAATTTGTTTTTTATTTAATTTAAGTTACAGTTGTAAATTGTATTTTGTAAATTTTCAATTATTGTAATTTATCGTTAATTTTTTTTTTTTTTGTTCATTAGAGTTAAATTAATAAGTAATTATTATTTTCGATTAAAAATGACTGCATTAAAATTTTTTTATAATTGTAAATAGATGATAGGCAGGTACTTAAAAAAGTATTATATGTTCTATTGCAATTACTGAGATTAAACCTCTGCAAAATGCCGAGGATTTTATTATTAAATAAATAATACTATTTGTAGTAGGTATTCTAAGAATTGTGATATTAGTAACGTCATGTAAAATTATACTTTCAATTGTACAAGATTTAAAGATTGTTTAATTAAATGTTACAAATGAATTAAATACTTCTATAAAATGTAAATCTAAGATAATATTGTTATAATAGGGAACATGATCTCTGTAATATGTGTGTATTGTGTTAAAAAATTATTTTTACATGTTAAAAACATATGTGTTATGTTAAAGAATAATTTTACTGTGCTAGTTCAATGTACAATTTTATCATTATTATTATTATTAATATTATGATAAGTATTTTGTTTTAAAAATACGAAAATATATGTCCGCCCATGTCTCAATAAATAAATTGTTCTATATAAAATAAATATTTGTTTTGTTTTCTATTCATTTAGGCCAATTTAATCTATATCATTAAGAGAATAAGGAAAATTTTTGTCTCCGGCGTATTTATATGATTAAAATTAGTATGATGGGAAAGGCCTTGATATGTAATTATGCCTTTTCAATTTTTTATATGCTTTTTAACAATTGCTAATTTATTATAAAATTTTTTTTTGGAAATTTAATTTTTTTTCTAAGCCCAAAACAAATTTTTAATTTAAGGAAAAAATTTTTTTTTTATTTCTTCACCTTCCAGCCGAAAGTACGTCAATTCTCGAAATAAAATTTTTTTATACGCCTTTATGATTTCTGGATGCCATAAGAGCGTGTAATTATAATACGCTCCTTACAAAATTTTTCTTAGTCTTTTAATTACATAAATTAATTTTTGACCTACGACATTTACATTTACAAAACAAAATAAATAAATAAACAAATAAAAAATTATTAATCAGTTAAGGATAATAGAATATATGTGATGACTCTACTCTGCAATTTTTAACATATTAACAAAATATGTCAATGAATCATTGCCAGTACTCTATTGTAATAATTGAAGTAATTGCTGGTATATTTTAAATAATGTTGATAGTAAATACTTGAACTTTGTCGATAATTCCTGTCAAACACTAAAATATTTATAAATAATGTCTCACACTTTTAAAATAGCTTTTCAATCCTTGATTGAGTAGCTTGATTGAATAACGTGTTTTTTTATTTATTATCAAAAATTTTTTAACTTTTCTTTATATTAATATTAATATAAATTCTTCACCCATAAATATTATGGATATATTTATACCTGATCATATATGGCTCGATATTTTTAAACATGTTAGTCCATTAAAGTTATTGATTCTGCGTCGGACATGTAAATCCTTCAAAAATATTATTGAAGAAATCTTTGAGAAAAACAATAAATGGAAAGATTTGTGTTTGAACAGTAGTATAAAACCTTGGATTTGGAATATCCAAGAAAAGCTATTTCCTTACGCAGAGAAGTACACTCCAGAGGAATTGGGTAAAACTTGGAAGGATGTTTTTTATTCTTATAAATATTGGCGAACATATTCAAAACGTCGTTCTAAATTCATCAATTTTAATCTTCGCAACAATTCAGTGAATTATAATAATATAGAATGCAGTGACGCATTTGGTAAACAAATTATTCATATCATAGATTTATATTTGTACTGTTAAGGGGCACACCTAGTGTAACGGCCTAAAAAAAACGTGATTTTTGGGAATTTTTATTAAAAAAAATACTTTATCAATTATTTTAAAATTTTAAGAATATATTTATACATGTTTTAAGAATACATAATGAAATTTTTGAAGAAAAAAATTAAATATTTTTTAAGTTATCGTCGATCTCTAACGGCGCGAAAAAAAAGGTCCTTCACTGCTGCAGTGATTCCGGCCTTCTCCGTGGATGAAATCTAAAAAAATATCTCGTTAAACTAGATAATATTGTCTGTACAATGACCTACGATAAAAAAAAAAATCAAAAATTGACAATATGGCGGCGTTTTAAAAAAATAGTCGAATTTTACCTAAAATTTTGGTCGTTTGTGGCCTGCGAAAATTCAATTTTTGATCAGATCAAAAAATCGATAGGTCATTGTACGGAGAACTATATATAGAACATGTAAAAAAATTCGATAGTGATCGGATCATTTGTTTTTGAGTAATCACTGCAGCAAATTCGGAAAATGCTGTTTCGAGAAAAACGCGTTTAAAGATAAAATGATCGTTTCCACTGTTATAAGTGGTTTAAAATCATATTTACAGCTAATCTGCTATTCCAGGGCCATATAATACACCTTCCTCTTCTTCGAAAAGGGCTTGTTCAGCTGAAGAAGCTTTTCTTCGAGATGATCGACCTTCTTTTGAAGAAGCCCTTTGGCGATAATCAGCGATTCGTATTCTCGTGTCGTCCTTAAGAGCCGCAAAATCTCTTGCTGCAGGTCCAACTATCACTCCCATTACATTGAATATCTTCAAAATTGACGAATAACCGTCATTAAATATTGCAGTTGCAAAATTATTTGACAATTCAATAGTTTTGAAGCCATTATGAAGATGCTTGGGTGAAAAGTGCCAAAGTAAACCGTTGTAGCTTTCATTGTTGTTTTGAGTATTGTTACCTTTACATCTATCAAGCAATTCATATCGAGATAAGTCTTCATAAATAGGTTTTATAGCTTCTTGTACTTCTGGATCCAGTGGGAGGTAATCGTGTTTAAATGTACTAGTGATTCCTTCAGCTTCCGCGCGGCGATAAGCGCACCAACTTTCAGCGCCTTCTGGACAATTTTTATGATTTGGGTTTTTGTCAGTTGAACAGAAATGATAAAATGTTGCCCAGATTGCTTTATACATTTCATCTACATTATCTTGATTCCTCATAATTGCTAAACCATAATATTTTTGGAGTTTATTTATCAAATTTACAGTTAACTTTTGTGATGTTTTACTTTTTCCTCCTAATTTCTTATTAATGTTCTTTACACTTCGGCAACGTGTTCCCATTCTTTTTTCACATGTAGATAGCATTCCAATTTAGCAACAGGAATATCATAAGGATTCAAATCTATAAGTCCTTTGTGGGTAACGCTATCACCATCACCAATATAGCGGGTATATTTTACACCATATTTACTAATGGAACGACCAAACATGTCTTTTACACTATCTACTTCCATTTTTGAGGCAGATCCTTTATGATTGGCATCACATTCTTCATCGTGTAATGATAGCCATTCCTCATAATCTTCAGGTTCGCTATCTTTTTTTTTTCCAAAAACACAACTCTGACAATATGTAGATTTTACGCATGAATCAAGAATTTTCTTGCTGTATTTTCCTGCCAGCGTAACTACTCCGAAACGGGAAGTATGGCCACGTTTTTTCCAGGTACCATCGCCGCTAACAGTCAAATTTGTCTCCGAATTTTCTTTCTTTAATGTAAGCTCTTTTTCTTCATTTATAGCTTGCTGCATACTGAGCTTACAAACAGTTTCGGCTGCAATCTGTAAATTCGTAAAACATCCCGCAAAAGTTTGGTCGTAAAATTTGCATGCTAAATCCATTAATCCACAGAAAAAATTTATCCCATTTATTCCGATGCCCAATAGACGCATCACAGCAACAATACGTTTATTTATTTCAAATGCGTTATTAATCATTGGTCCAGAATTAATATACGAATTGCCACATTCACAAATAATAGCAATTTTGAACCCTAGACCTCTTGAACTTGCTTGATTGAAAGTAACTTTTTTTTGACAGGTTTTACACACCACTAAATTACTAATTGCACTAAAAACTGATAAAAATTGCAAAATACAATATCCATGAGATGGGTCAATCACAACATTATTGTCATTATTTTGTAATAACTTTTCTGCGGACGTACTGGTATTCGCAGTAGATTGCTCAAATGTAAATCTATTTCCGGTAAACTTGCGTTTTTCGCAATTGATCGATGCTTAGGAACATTGTGAGTTCCTTTTTTATTTGAATATGAAGATTGATCACTCATTTTCAAGAAAATAGCACGTGTAAAATTATGATGCGCTCGATACAACGATCACAATGAGACTAAATGTGTCTGACTCCGAAAATAATTTACGTGGCAGTAAACGAAAAATTTCTAGAAATTTCTAGAAATTATTATAATGATATATTTTTGTATACCTGAGAGCCAACAATAGAAACTGGAATCGTGTTATAGGGGCTGGAAGAGACAGTAGACTCTGAACAATACTTCAGGTACGTCTCGCAGCTAATGACACTCTAGCTGCCGAGCGGCTGCTCTTTAAAATGTTATAACTCAAAAACTATTTGAGATATCGATTTGAAATTTTAATATGTTATTTTTAAAGGTGTAATCTACCGAAATATGAAAAAAAAAAAAATCGACTTTTTCGAAATTTCACACTAGGTGTGCCCCTTAAATTAGTTCATTGATTTAAATGTTTTTGTTTTTCATTAAAGGTAATTATTTTGCTATCGCTTCTAATCGCGGAGCTGTATTTTTATTTATAATTGACGATAGAGAGGATTTATATGACAATATAGATCTACTGCATACTTTCACTGGTAATAACAATGAGACTTATTGTCAATTGAAATTTTGGAATGCAGGTAAAATAAAGTTTTTTACTCATGTAATTTTCATCGAAATTATCTTCTAATTAGATTTGTGTAATTGTATCAGACATTCTAGAATTTGTAAAAAATTTATAAATATTTTACTGATTACAAAAATTAGCTCAGAAATTTTTTGGAATTATTTTTTTAATTTTTAAGTTCAAAATTATTTATAAATTCTCAAAAGTTAGTAAAATTTTAGTTTCCTATTTAATTAAAATGGAAAATTTTTTTTCAATATCTTTTAATAAAGTATGATTTTGTTTAATATGAAAATACATTTTTAATAACAAATTATTTTGGTAAAGATTTTTTTTTACATTTTATAGAAATTTTTGAGAGGTTAAGAGCAAAAAATAAAAATGAAACAAATTTTTTTAAATACTCTACTGAATATTAAGCAATAAAACTTTTATCATTTTCAGAGGGGAATATGTTTTTAGCGTTAACAAATTCTTCTGGTAATTTATCTCTATTCAATATTGATTCAAAAACAATCTTTGATGATTTGTTCATTAATGCTTGGACAAGATCACAAACACTATCGTAATGAAAAAATAATAAAAAATTATTTTAATTATCTTATAGACTTGATAAAATTTAATATGTCACTTTATTTTTTATAGTCGAGGAACTGATCACAAATTGATGATTGGTTCAGCCGTTAACGTAATTTATCAATTATCATGGAATGAAACTCCTGAAATCATAAATATTAAACCAATAAACATTGGGAATGCGTATGAAGATCTTTGGTGGCCCGTGAAGAGTCTTTGTTGTCAATATGAAAAGGTGAAGTTAAAAGTTTTAATTCTTATTTTTTCCAAAAAAAATTTTTTCTCAGTGAACTAAGAATATAACTTTCTTATACATTTAATTTATAGACGACTCTCGCGGTCAAGTACCAATTCACGTCAAGAGTAAGCTTTGATAATGGTGATTTGAAAATTACTAAAAGAATGGATCCGAATTTCGATCCACCTCCAAAAAAAATCTACATACCGATCCCCGAAGTCGTGATCTTTAATGAAGGTACGTGATGTATTTTATAATTTAAATTAATAAATTGAAATTCGTTGTTATAATTATCAGTGACATTAAAGTTTATCAATATCTGACAACTTTTAAGATTTTTTAAGCAATAAATCGTAAAGAAAACTATAAAAAAAAAATTCACACATGGAAGTTAAAAAAAAAAAAAAAACTATTAATGCATTGAAAAAAAATTTAACATGAATCAAAACGAAAATTCTTAAACCAAGAAAATAATTTTGAAAAGTTTCATTTGTCTTGAATAAAAAAAAAAAAATTCTTGAATCAAATAAAATTTACTTAAACCAAGAAAAATTTCTTAGATGAAAATTTTTTCTTCTCACATCAAGAAGTTCTTTGAAAGTATTTATGATTATTTTTATTTTTATAGGCCGTGGTCTATTGGTAGTAGTACTGGGCGATTCCAATCAAGTTCGTGTCAGACGTCATTATTTGTTAAAACTTTTTGAAAGCAAAATTGTGTCGGTAGTCATGCATGTTAATATGCTGTTTTTGGGAACTTTATCAGGTAATGTAATCAAAATTGTTTTATTTGTTCAAACACGTAATTCAAATTAGTAATTATATTTTTATTTTATTATTAGGAAGCGTTTATTTATTCATGTTGAAAGATATTCAACAACTTGTGGATGAAAATCTCAGTCAATTACCAATCGCAAAAGTTCTACCAATTAGCAACGAACCAATTCTTACTTTAAACATTACTGAAGTTAAGAAAGAGCCATATATAATTGCATTTACTAAATCTAATTTACATGTTGTAAAACTATGATTCAATTACTAATATGATAATCATACAATTGTGTTTTAGAAGATTATTGCATTTTTCTTTCTTTAAACTATTATTGTACCAAATCGTAAAAATAAAAATAAAAATTCATTCAAGTTATGAATTTTTATTGTAATTTTTTTAATCTTAAAATTTTTTGTCAAGATCACGAATTTTCCAATTTTCATTTTTTTTTCTTCCGTTCAAGACCTAGTTTGAAGTCTTCACTAGAGCACATATTTTTTTTTTTCACTTCAAATGATCCTGCTAGGAGTTCTACTGATAACGCGGACGCATCTTTTTTCCGAGGGCTCACCGGAAATGAAATTAAATCAATTAAAAAAAAAATTGTTGAAAATAGACCATTTTTGCCCGGAGGAAACTCATCTTACCCCTTAAATAAAGTGAGTAGCTCATTTTAATTTAAAAAAAGTCAACAAAATTATAAATATTAAATAAAAAATTACTACAAAACTTTTTAAAAATGTCTTACCTCTCTAATCATCAGCAAATTTTTGGAGAATGATGTAATTAATTTTACTCTACTACAATAACATGTAAATTTAAAACAATGCAAGCAAATGGTGTTCCGCAAGGAACAATTCTGGGCCCTCTATTGTTTATTTTATATATAGATGACATTTTTTATACATTGCCGGAGAATTCTCTAGTTGCTTATGCAGATGATACGGCAATTCTCTGTACTGGGAATAGCTGGATTGAAATTAATTCAATTTTGAATAATTGGCTTGTAATACTTGATGTCTGGCTGCGCGATAATCAACTCTCGCTTAACATTGATAAGTCGACATATATTACCTTTGGTAGTTATAGAGATAGTGTTCCTGTCAATTATACATTAAAAATAAACAATAGAGAGCTTCTTAGAGTTGAATATTGTAAATACCTAGGATTATTTTTTGATACGCAAATGAAATGGAATATACATGTGAATGAATTGACTAAAAAATTAAGATTCGTTGTTTTTCTCTTTTACAAACTTACCAAGGTTGTTAACATTACTGTATTAAAAAGTGTGTACTATGGGCTCTTTGAAAGTATCATAAATTATGGGATAATTGCGTGGGGTGGAGCATACAATAACGCCATTAAGCCTATCATAAACATTCAAAACCACATGCTGAAATATTTTGAGGATCAGGGTGTTCTGAGTTTACCGCTTGATATTAAGAAAACTTTTATTGTAAAAGCTCTGACGCGATACTATCATGAGTGTAAAGAACAATATAATGCTAAAGAAACCAGAACTAGATTTAAGTCGATATATCCTCCTAAAATTAATAAAAGGATTAGCGTTAAGAACGCTCAATATGTGGCAATAAAATATTTTAACTTATTACCTAATAATCTTAAGATATTAAATTGCAGTAAAAAAACGCTAAGATATAAGATAAAAGATTGTATTAAGAATCTGTCATTGTAATAGTACAAGAAATTTGTGCAGTATTAACATTTTCTCTAACTATTAAACTATTTATGCATTTTGTATTATATATATTTTAAATATTATGTAAATTAAGATATTTATCTAATATCTAGCTCTATGTACAGATGCTTTTGCATCTCTATAGACCTGTATGCTAGAATAATAAATAAAAAAAAAAAAAAAAGCTTATTCCGAATCAGAGTGAGAACTTCCTTCCGATTCATATTCTCCAACATTTAGAGTAAATTTATACTCTTGATCGCATCCTAAATAGGCATCACTCATGAAGTACAAAGTGTATGAATGTTGTCCTACTGCAGGAGCAACAAAATCTAATTTAACTCTGGCTTTTTGTTGCAAGTTAACTCTTTTAATTGACAAAAGTGAATTTGTTTTAGGATCTCCAATAACGACCCACCAACCTTCCTCGCGTTTTTGAGGGAAGAATGGTGCGACAACTGGTCCACCAATATCGTCTTCACGCTCTAATTGAACTATAATATTAACAGTGTTACCACAGCGAATTCTGTCCTTGTCTTCAATCTCGTACGACATCTCGATATTAGGATAGCGATTGCAAAATTTAGCAATATCCATCATTTGAGCATCAGTCATCTGTAACAATCTATTTCTGTCTTCATCATCTAATTCCATCACGTCAAATACGGTCTCGATTTTCTTTTCCGTACACCTCTTAATTGTTTCGGCAGTGAAATGGGGTAATTGTTTAAGCGTCGAATCCTTGGACCACATTGCTTGAGTAACCATTTGGGCAAGTTCCATAGCGGCAACGGCCGGTGCTAACCACCCCGAAGAACTTAAAACATCTACACATGCTTGGATTAATCTTATCGCCTTGCTTAATACATATTCCGTATCTTTTTGTAATTCTGGACCCAACTGAATTCTTGACAAATGAGCTTGCAAGAGTAATTGGGCTTTAACCTGTGGATCAGCCATTCTTGATACTTGAGGTGCATGTGGTAATCGTTGTGCCAAGCTTTTCAATAGATTTTCTTCACGTTGTCTCACAGGAACAGATTGATACTCAGCAGCCGATGATATTATCTCAAGTAACCCTCGAATTTTAGTTTTGCTGGTGAGTGAATGACTAAACAATTCAATTGTCGCGTAATTTATATAATAATAAGCAGCGATCATTCCTAAGTTAAGAGGTAGTGTATCCATTTCGTCTTCAACTGCAACACATTTGGCTTGTTCAAGATCACTCAGTGTCTGTTCAACTAATTCTGACAGATAATCTGACAAATGACGATGTGTCACTCCTTGTAGGGCGTAATAATTTGGATTTTGTGTTAAACGCCGATATAGGAATGTCCATGTTAAATAGTCAACTGCGTCTTGCTTGTTTTCAATTGTTTTTGTAACTATTTCGGCATTAAAATGATCGTGAAGACCATGGTTAAGATGACTCTCAACAGGAAGTGGTTCATTTAAAAATTTTTTAAAGAAATCTTTCTTGGAATTCTGACACAATAATACACATTTAGCATCGTCATCTTCTAGCGGTCTGTTGGCACGAGCAACCATTTGTAGTATGTCAGTAATTGGATAATCTTCATAAGCATGTGTTTTACCATTGTAAGACTGAGTGTCCATTACAACTACCAAGTGAGAACTGATGGATAAACCCCAGCATAGATCACGAGTAACAACAGCAACTTGAATTGCACCACTGTCAAATAATTGTTCAACCAAATGTCGATCGTCAGTGGATAAACCTTCATGTAAATAAGCAACACCTTGTGATAATGTTTCTTTCAATGTCTTATCACTCATGCGATCTAAAAATGGTTTTATATCAGCTTCTTCAGCGTGGAAGAATTTTGATGGTTGACCTTCGGCAGCAGCAAATGTAAGAATGTCAATAGCTGTTAATCTTGCTTGTCTTCGGGTTGGAACAAATATAATTATTGGTTTTTTTTGTGCATGACGTAAAATAGCATTGTATACGGGTTTGGCCATAGCAGCTAATCTTGACGCGTTGTGAGTTATATTTATACCTTGTACATGAAGTTCTAATGGCACTGGTCGCACTGATGGATGGAAGTTAAATGTCGCAGCAGCAGGGGCACCAAGCCATTGAGCAGCATCTTTAGCATCTGCCAGTGACGCTGAGAGAGCAACTATTCGTGTTGGTTTTTCCAACTGTGCTGATATGTAACGTGCTCGTGAACAAGCTACTTCAAGTATAGGGCCATCTTCACCGCCGATCAACTGCAATTCGTCGACAATAAAAAGTTGGATATTTTGGACATTTTTACGTTGCTTCCAACGCCGTGATAATACGTCCCACTTGTCGGCAGTTGTTATTACTATATGAACCTTTGCAAGTAATTTTAAATCTGTCCCGGTTTCACCGGTCAATAAAACCACTTTTTTACCGAGATTACGGCCAAATTTAACAAGCCAATCTGCGTACACTAATTCAGCAAGTGCTTCTTTAGTCACCATGTAAACACAACGTCCATCCGGATTTTGGGAAAATAATCGTAAAATAGCAAATTCAGCTATTGTCGTTTTTCCTGAACCTGTTGGTGCACCGATAAATACATTATCATTTGAATTATAAACAGCATTAAAAACTTGAGTTTGAATTGGATTGAATTGAGGAAATTTGTCTACATATAATGCTTCAAATTTCGGATTTCGCAGGGCTGTTATTGGCAATGGTTGTAAATCAAGTAATTCAGTTGGAGGTAAATTTTTTTCTGGCAATATTAAATGACGGAAACTCACTGGTAATTGAGATTCTGCACCAATCCAACGATCTGAAACAACTCGTAAAAAGTATTGAGGTGGCAAAGGTTCAAAAACTGGTACAAAAAATTTAATTAGATGATCATCAGTTGCGAATTTGGATTTTAAAAGAAAATATTCGTGATGTAAAATAACTTCTGAATCAACATCTTCAACCAAAATCCAAAATGCTTCTGATGCACCGTGAACTTTTTCATCCCATTGAAAATCTGGTGTAATAGTTAATTCAATACGTAATGTTGAACGAGTAATAGGTTGAATGTGTGTCGCCAATTCAAGTTTTGGAAATTGACGTATATATTTGTGAACAGTTTTACCAAGTTTTGGTACTCGAATTAACTCACCAATTTCATTAGGTCCTAAATCATACAATCGTTCCCAAGGAAAACTTTTCTTTTCAATTTTCTTAACAATTTCTTCAGGCATTTTTCTAAATTGTCGCAATGGTGACATTGACTGCCAAATTCGTCGATCAATCATTTTACATAGAGCCAAACATTTATCTGCCAATTGTGCCCATCCACGGAATAAAACAATTTCAAAAATAGCTCTCATTAAACGTGAAGCTGACTGTGTAACAAACACCATGTCTGACATAAGAGCAAATCCTTCAAGTTTTAATTGAGAAATGTAGGCTTGTAATAAAACATTAACTTTAGCGCTTGGTTCTTCAATGCTCTCCTTAATTGGTATTGGAACTCTTTCCATCAATTTTTGTAGCTCTAATTTTTCTTCTTCTCTTACATTAAGATGTTTAAATTCACTCGATAATGAAAATACTCTGAATAATTCTATTTCACAGAGTGTTTTTTTCAACAATTGATTATATGTCGACATTGTTTCGTGAGTACAATAATAATGAGATGCAATTCTACCGAGTTCAGTTGCCTGAAAGTTTCCAGATTTTCGATCATATTTAATTAAACCACTACGATCGAGAGCTACAGCTGCTGAATGAACGAGATCTGCACGATGTAATTCAAGAAGTGGGTCTTCTTTTAGTTTATCATGACTAATACCGTATAAATTTGGACAGCGTAGCATTCTGATGTATAAGTATGTGTATCCAAGCCAAACTACCGCATCACGAACATTTTGAATAGTCCCCAGGACAATTTCAGCATTCAACATGTCGGGCATTTTTGATATTAACTGAGATTCAATCGGTAACTGTTGATTTAAGAGTGATAGATAGTATTGCAGTTCACTGTGGTTGGTGATAAGAATACCTTCACCTTTAGTATCATACGTAGGACGACCAGCACGACCCAACATCTGTAATACGTCAAGAGCTCCTAATTCAACCCAACGACCCTTTTCAGGGTTATATATTTGAGTACCTTTGATAATAACGGTGTGAGCCGGAAGATTAACACCCCAAGCCAACGTAGCAGTTGAGACAAGCACCTGAATATGTCTATCAGCAAACAAATCTTCAACAAGGGTACGATCAACTCGAGTCATACCAGCATGATGAATAGCAAATCCATACGGCAGTAAATCTTTTAATTCTTGATTTTTTACCTCGTTTGATTCACTGCGTAATACTTCCATAGTAGTTGATTTTTCTTTAAGAAAATGTCCTAATGTGTCTTTTTCCAAACACATATCTCTAATAGCTCTTGCCGTTTTGCCAGTTTCTTTACGCGAATGAACAAAAATCAAAATTTGATTTTTTCCCGCATGCTCCATTGTCTTCTCATAAACAATTTCATTCATAACTTGAAAACGTTTTAAAGCTTTTTTCTCTGTAACACCAATGTATTGCTGCTCTAGGGGTACTGGACGATAGCTGTTGTCGAAATAAAATAAACCAGTCTTAGGTTTGATACGTAAAAATTGGGCTACATCTTGATAGTTAGGTAGAGTCGCAGACAAACCGACTAAACGAACATCTTCTTGGGTTGTCTCAATATTTCGAATTGTTCTTGCAACAAGAGACTCTAGTACTGGACCTCGTTCATCATGCAGTAAATGAATCTCATCAATAATAACTAATCTTACAAGTGATGTAAATGTTTTTTCACCACCTTTACGTGTAATAATGTCCCATTTTTCTGGTGTACAAACAATAATTTGTGTCCCAGCTATTTGTTCACGAGTCAATTGATGGTCACCAGTCAATTCAGATACAGTAAGACCGTAACTTGCTAATTTTTTTCCAAAACTCCCAACCATTTCTTGTACAAGTGAACGCATTGGTGCTACATAGATAATTTTAAACTGATCTACATTAATAGTTTCATCTGAATTAACATATTTACCAATTTCCCGCATCATACACAATAATGCGACATTAGTTTTACCTGCACCTGTTGGCGCGCAAAGCAATAAATTTTCATCGCTATCCAATGCGGTCCGATATAAACGACTCTGGATTCTGTTTAATGTTTTTATTCCTTCAAAAGCTGGTTTAACGTACTCAGGTAATTGATCAATAGGAATCAATTTTTCATGATCTTCAAAAGGCTTGGATTTCAAAGCTGGCACATGAACTTCTTCATAACCTTTACGTTGTTTTCGGAAGCTTCCATCTGGTAATTGACAGCGCTTATTAGCCATAAAGTGAGAACCTTGAGCAAACGCTAAATCTTCTAAATCAATAGTATTTCTTGTTCCTTGTATTTGACCACCTGGACCTCCAGTGTCTTCATTTTCCTCTCGTCTTTTTCGTTGTGTTCGGGCTTCCATGGTTTCATCAGCATCATCATCTCCCTTTCCAGTATCCAATTGCCGTAAAATTTTTGCCAAAATGGGATTATCATTCATTTTATTGCGTATTCTTTGTCGCTCAATTTCTGACTGTGATGAAGCTAACATTGTGCAGTAAGCGATCATAAAACGATATTTTTTCAATTGTTTAATGAAGTCGAAGCAGTCATAACCAAGAAGCAGGACGAGAGAATTTTCACACTCACGTTCATCTACAGCATCACGAAGAACAGCTAAAACTTCAACAGCACGTGCTTGTGACACTATAGCATCGTCATAAATTCTACTGAGTCGACGTTGCAGCCAGTAAGCATCAATATCAAGTGGGTGTAGTGGTTTCTCTTTTTTGGTTTCTTCTGTTCCTCCAAGATTTTCTGCATGTATAGCACGGTTGTCATTAGCCTCTTCGCCTTCATCTCCATCATCATCGATTTCTCGAATTTCTCCATGTGCATCTTCAAGATCCTCTTCACTGCTCTCTTCAAACTGTACATTTATACCATAAGTTTCATCAATATTTTCTTCATTGGTTACTGGTTTATCCTCATTGCCGAAATCTGTTATTTTTTTACCTAAATTTACCAACAAAGCAAAACGTTCTTCAGCTAAAATACCACCTAATAGTAATTCCGTTTCACGCTTCTTTTCTTTTTCCTTTAATCGATCGTTCTTTAATACAGCGAGGACTTCATCCGCCGCACCACAGAGAATATCACGTGGCTGGTCACCGATTGCTTCTTGTATGAAACTTAACAATACCTCATAGGTTTGTCGCGTCTCTTGTGTTTTTGGCCGGTAAACAATAGCAGTTATCTCATCGACACTTTCAGATAGTAACGTTGCTCCTTTCATTCTAGTAAAATCATACTGTGCTTCATCTCGTTTTTGACGTCTAAAACAGAAAGAAAAATGAAAGGTTTTTTTTTCTTTTTTTAATTTAAAACTAGATGTTAACTTTTCATTTCTTTTTTCTTTAAGTTATTGAAGAAAAATTGATTCTGTCTTAAATCGCTGAATTAAAAATCATTTGT
The DNA here is from genome assembly GCF_013202065.1 of Cotesia typhae. Classification (NCBI taxonomy): domain Eukaryota; kingdom Metazoa; phylum Arthropoda; class Insecta; order Hymenoptera; family Braconidae; genus Cotesia; species Cotesia typhae. The sequence goes on along the minus strand of NW_027423757.1, from coordinate 6,874,545 downwards.
GTATTTTTTTTTTTTTTTTTTTTTTTGTAAATTATAACTGTTCTAATTAAAAAATTGAAAATTTTACTGCTCAAAAGTCTATTTTTGATTTAAATTAAATTAATTCTAGTGATAAATTTAGAGTAACTATAAAAATCTGAAATATTATTTATATTAATAGAATATATAATTTCATGAAATTTTTTATGATAATTTTATAAATATTAATTATTAAAAAATAATGAAGAATACTCACTTGACTTTACGCTCTTCAACTTTACTGGGTTTAGTTCTTTGTGCTCGATCACCCATCTTAGTCCCATCCAACTTGCCCACAAGGGACATAACTTCACCGGTAGCTTCATCACGGCTTCGCCTTTCAATTAATCGTACGTCAGCTTGTAATACAAGATTCGAGTTCTGAAATTTATAAATAATAAAATTAATAATTAATCGAAGCCAAAATTAAGTATAAAATAAAACGTAGTGAACAAATTCAGTACACAACACAACCCCAATATACACAACTATAATAGATTTGATTATCTAGTATAAAACAAAAATAAATTTCTACTGTTAAAATAAATTAATTAAATTAAGTGTTATTTACTATTAATATTAATGTTAATTATCATACTTACAGCTTTATATTCGTATTGCAATTGACGGGCCGCCGCATCAGCCATGGTGATAAAATAACTGTGTTAATAATTTAAACGTTTTTAAACGTAAACCAAAGATTTTAACCTCACACACTTGAACAACTAACGCTTGTGTAAATATCAGTATATTCCCTTCGCTATGGTTTGTAGATGTCATGATTCATGAAAGGAAGCTTTAACCTAAGTTTATGTGATGACATCTTGCTAGATTTATGATCAACATTTTCTTTAGAATCAGTCCACTCCGTTGGTAATAAAGAACTCGATCAGGTGGTAATAATTTTTTTCTTATAGTGTTTTTTGTGTTTGTGTTAGATAGTATCACAATACTATAATATAATTTAGATTAGTTAAATACTAATTATTGAAAAAATAGTTTCGTAATAAATTTATAGAGAATAAAAAAAATATTGTCATTTGTATATTTTACTAATTAATCACAATGCCAAAACGTAAGTTAAACGACGACGATAACGACGTTTTAAGCCACGAAAGAAATTTATCACGAGCAGTTGGATCATCGACAATTGATCAAAAACCAATTAAAAAGCATACGTTAGATTCAGATGAAGAGGATAATGATGACGATGAAAACAAATACAATGTTATGGATGAAAATGAAATTGAAGGTAGACTATATTTACATTTTTCAACGTGATAATGTATAATATCATAAATTATTATTTCTATCATGCAATTCAGTTTTGTTTACTCTGATTCATTGTAATTTTCTATTCATAATATATAATTTAATTTACTTAACAATATACTTTTGGTTTTCAGGAGTTGAAGATGGACCAATGTCGAAGGAAACAAAAGTTGGTTTTACAGCATTTAACATGAAAGAAGAGTTAGAAGAAGGACATTTTGATAAAGATGGACATTACCTATGGAAAAAAGAAAAACAAATTCGTGATAATTGGCTGGATAATATTGATTGGGTTAAGGTATAAATTACTTTTTAAATTATTTAATTATTTAGCATATAAAGATTTACAATGATCAAAATATTCAGTTAAAGCATATACAATAAAAGTTTCTTTAAATTTCTCTCACTAGATTTAATTTTTTTTTTTTATTATACATATTTAACTATTTATGTTAATAAAATTTTTTTCTTTAGGTTGATTCAACAGAAGACAGTAAAACCGATGTCCCAGAAAAAACTGAGAAAGGTCTAGGTGATAGCGATAGTGATGATGACGATGACAATGTAACGCCCGGATTGTTTGACCCAACTGAACTTTACAGACAAATTTTGGAATATTTAAAACCCAGAGAGACTGTATCAAAAGCATTGTGCAGGCTTGGTAAGATATACTAAATGTTTTTTTGTTATTGAATTTATTTTACATTTATGAGTAGTCGTCGTCCGCTTTATTTAATTTACTAAGTATAATACAGATAGGGAAAAATAAGAAATTAACTCTTCATTTATTCTTTAAAATTTTACATTAATTGGAGTTGAATTTAAAAATTAAAAAGAAAACGATTATTTGTTGACTTTTATTTAGTTGGACATTGCTTAAGGGATTATATCTAGTTGTGAGTCTAAAATAACGTTTTTTTTATTATTTATATAGGTAAAGGGAAGAAACAAATTTCATCAGCTGAAAGATGGAAACGTAAAAAAGCCGGCTTAAGTGAAACTGACGAGAATTCTGAAAAAATTATTAAACTCACTGAGTTGTCCAATGAACTATTGACACGCACCGGAAATATGGACATTTACCAAGAAACTTATGAGGCAATAAAGTATAAAATAAACCAGGCGGAGAAACATTCGCATCCTGCAAAACACGAAGCTGAATCTGATATGTTCGCCGATGACTTTGATTCGAAGGCAACGGAAAGTAATACATCTGGAACTTCAAAATTTGATGAAAATAAAGAGGCTGAAACACTGAAAGGAGATGAAGAAGTGAAATGGGAGCTGAAGTGGTCACAAAATGATGATGATAAAATAAATGGTCCTTATACGTCAGAACAAATGCACACGTGGGCTAATGAAGGCAAATTTAAAAAAGGAGCTTGGGTCAGACGAGTTGGGCAAGCTGGTCAATTTTATAGTGCAGCAAGGCTCGATTTTGAACTCTATTTATAGTTATTTTTTTTTTCATTTATCATAAAAATTTATGAATAATTAAGAAGTGTTTTTTATGATTTGTTTTTAAATCATTACTTTCAATAAAACGCATTTTTCGAATTCTAAAATTGTTCATTAATTGTTATGTCTATAATTTTTTACGTTATTTAAAAAAAAAGATTTGAAACCTATTGTCTTTAATAATTCAAAAAAATTTAGAGAAATCTCCTGCTAGGACTCTTTCAATAATCAGAAGATAAATGTTTGCAGGAAAAACATGTTGATCTGATGAAAATCAAAACAAATTTTGGTATTCGTTACCCGTTTCTGCAACAGACTTGTCCAAATATCGCTGTTCATCAGATAAAATTTTATATATTTAAGCAAATAAATTATTATGATTGTATAAACGTAAAAAAAATTGTCTAGAATCATTGAAATTGCCATTTATTTCATTCAAATTCCTTCAGTATTTGAAAATAAATAAAATTGTTAGATATGAGGACTTAATTAATTTGTGACTACTGAATAGAAAAATAATTCTAATTACAGTTTCTAAAATAGCTTAAGTCTTTAATCATTTAAAGTCTATAAAAAGATAAAATAACGTTAATAACTTGCAATTTTATAATTATATTATATTTGCAAAAACTATCACAAGTAAAGTATCATCTATATTAAAAATAAAATATTATTATTTATATGAAATAAAAGTAAATAGAATAAAAAAAAAAAAATACCAAATTAGAATAATGCAAAAGACTCGATGTTTCACGCTTCAAAAATATGTACATTAAACATAAAAAGAATTTCCAAATTATCAATCTTTCTTTCAATGTTTTGTTGTATATAACAATATTGTATAAAATTATAATTATCAATTATATAATGAAGACCATTATTATCTTAATAATAATTAAATATTATATTAATAAAAGTAAAAATTAAAATAATATCATAATAATTATTATGAAAAAGGAATAACGTGATTTAAAACAAATTTATTTAGATTTATTGTACTTAATTTCATCATCCGGAAATGCTTCTCTCGCGGGTACAAGACTTAACATCATAACGTGCCGTACACATGCTCGGGAATTGCGAAATTGGGTATCAGTGCCATGAAGACGATCTAGTACACCTAAAACTCCATAACACTGATTAAATCTGAAAATTCAGAAGAAATATTTTTGGTATAATGAAGTATTTATAAATAATAGGAAATAAATTAAAAAAAAAATTTATGAAAGTAGAAAATTATTAACGCACTTCAGATGATGAAAATCATGTGCTTCCGGTGATGGGAAAAACGGCAAATGATAGCCAGAATGTGCGTTCAAAGTTGACAAGATAGCCAGAGAAAACCAGAGCCAAGCTGTAGCAACATGAGAGCCAACAAGAAATACTCCAATAAACGGTGGAACTAAATTAGATCCAATATGCTCCAGTGGATGGCAATAAATTGCAGTTACGGCGATAGGTGCTGTCCATTGGTGATGTTGCTTGTGGATATATTTATATAAATAACGACCGTGTAGTAATCTGGTATAGAAATCAAAAAGATTAATAGTCATAAAAATCAAAAAATCAAATAATTAAATTTATTTTTAATTATCATATATTCTTTTCATTTAAATTGATAAAAAATAAAGTATTATAAAAAATAATAGTTATAAACTTGATGATATAAAAAAATAAAATTATAAAACTCTTGAAAATCTTGAAAATGAAAATTTAAAAATAAAATTTTTTTAATGGTTCATTTTTAAAAAATTTTGAAAATGTAAACCTAAATCAAATAAGATTTTTTTTTTTTTTTTTTCCAAATTATTCAGTCACATTTTTTAATTTTATTGAGTGACATGTATTTAAAATTCTACTGAGATTTGAAACTTTTTTATATTACATCTTTTGGAATATTTTTAAATTTAGGTATCTCAAATAAATTAGATTCTATTTAATGCAAAAAGATCCATTTAAGATTCTGATCTAAAATTTACCTGTGTGAATAATAGAAACCAATCTCCTCAAATAGAATGTGAATAGCTATTTCAACCAGTACCCAATGAAAAGTTGGCAATTCACGGACTGGTGGGTACCCTCGCCATTTCATTAAATGGTAACTCAAGTATACAACTGGAAGACCGACGATTATTTGATTAAATAGCACTTGGGCGATAACTTTGAGTAATGCTCGCGTATCAACAGGCTCGTTGGTTCCAGGTTGAACTTTATAACGTCGTAATGCACTAGGACGATTCGATATGTCTAAAATCGTATAAATTCCTCCAAATAGCCAGTAGACAACAAATGTCAACGATAAGGAACCGTAAACCCATAGGGTTTGAGGATCATCGCCAAATTTATCGAGGATTTTATCCCATTGTGCTTGCCAAAAGTCGCCTGATGCACCCCAAAATCTCTGTAAGTGCCTGAAAATTCATTTAAAAATTAAGTAAAGTACAGTACAATATTTGTAATTTAAATAAGATTAAAATCTAATATTTTATACTTTTAACTCTTGTAAATATTTTCTGCAATACTAGAATTGTAAATACTTTGTCAAACGAAAAAAATTCTTCGTTAATTACCATATACACTTACCAAGTTAATGAATTACAAAATGCAGCAAAGCCAATGACAACAGTACCGATAACAAAAAGTACACTCCTTATACTCGATAACAATGTTGATGGTACACTACTTTTTGATTCTATCATTCCATCTGAAATTCAAATTACAACAGTTAATCAAATGATCCTTATCTATATACATATCCCTGATTCAGAAAGATGATTTGAAATGATTACATTTATGTTAATTGTATATCTACATAGTATTCAAATTAGATGCTTTTAAATTATTTCAAATCATTTTAAATCGTTTCAAATTAGATTTCTTAATCAGGGATAAACGAGATACCACTGACTCATCACCAGATCTCCGAAAATATTGGACCGATTCATTTGAAATTTGGCATAGGTACTCCTTTCTCACCGTAGACGAGAGATAAGAAGGGATGTTACGGAAATCCCTTCTTATCAAAATCGGAAATTGATTTTCATATTTTTGCCCCCCACCCCCGACCGTTACCATGGTTACCGTTGCTATGATTATCGTTACCATGGTTACCGTTACCATAGTTACCGTTACCACAGTTGCCGTTACCATGGTTATCGTTGCCATGATTACCGTTACCATGGTTACCGTTGCCATGGTTAGTAGCGTTACCGCGATTATCGTTACCACGGTTACCGTTGCCATGGTTACCGGTGCCATGGTTACCATTGCCATCGTTACCGTCGCTATCTATAAATATAAAACAAAGTCGTGTTAGTTACACCATTTATAACTCCAGAACGGCTGGACCAATTTTTATGAGATTTGATTTTTTGGATTTCTCTTCCGGAATAGGATAATATCTATCTTCATTCATTCATCTATCTTCTATATATAAATATATAAGAGACTTTCTATATATATATATAGTCACTCTTCACGATATCTCTGAAATTATAAAGCCTACACAGAAAAAACAAATTTCTTGGGCCAAGAAAATTTTAAGGAAGACAAAATTTATTTTGGAGCAAGAAATTTAAAGTTTCGATCTAAAAATGCAATTCTATTAAACGCCCAGCGAAGCGGATGGGTAACAGCTAGTAATATATATATAAAAAAAATATTTTCATTTATCATTATTTATTTTTGTACCATGTTAACTTGACAACTGATATCAACAATTCTATAGATCTTATCTTTTATTGGTTACACATTTTTATAAACAATTCAACTCATTTATAATAGAAAGAAAAATTAAAAAAAAAAACGTTTTACCTTTACAAGGTATTTCTGCTTTCATTTTAATGTTTTTTTGTATTGATTTTTTGTTTATAATTCAAAGTTTTATCATCTATTATCTATTATATTGTTATTGTTATTGTATTCTTATGATTGTAATTTATTTTAACTATTTTAACTTCCAACACTTGTATTGCGAACCACATCAATAAAACACGTAATATACAACATTGGCAAATGCGCAGTTGCTAAATTACACTATCACTCAATTGGTCGTAAGATCGTTGCGTCATTTTACAACAGGACTTTTTAAAAAGAAAATATTTAAATAAAGAATGACTAATTTTCCTAATTAGTCTCTTTAAATAATTAATTAAGGGTAGAGTTAATAATATTATTAACTAAAATGTTATTGTTTCAAGAAAAATCAATTTTTTTGATTAAAATTTTTTAAATTTGAGTTTTCCCGCCTGTTATGTCGATAGTAATTTATCAATAAATAATTCATTGCAATTATCTGTTTGAATTATTACTTTTATGATAAGCAAGTTTGTTACAAGTATTTTTTAATAGTAAGACCAAGAGTAAGAAAACTGTTTTTAATTTTCAGAATAATTATTTATTTAGTTTAAACGAAAATATTAAAAACATGTATATCATGAACGAGATTTTTGATAGACAACTGAATGACTTTATTTTTAAATTCAAAAATACATGGTTTGCTTTTTAGGCTTCTGCAGCAGCTTTTTGTTGAGCCATTTGGAACATTTGTTGCAATTTATCAAGACTTTCACGTTGACTTTCTTGTTTAGCATCTAAATCATTGATTAAGGTGTCTACTCGTTTTCTAAAAAAAAAAAAAATTTATAGAGAAAACAATTTAGTATATAAATTCACTTATCATTGTGTCATTTAATATAAAATAATTTCAGTCAATTAAATATTCCAGATAATTATGACAGTGAATGAAATTTAAGTAACTAAATTCTAATTTTACGTCTTTAAAAAGAAATTCAATTTAGAATGAAAATTTAAAGACTTGGAACATTTTATAAACTATTTAATTTGCGTAAATTATATGAAAATGATTTATCAATTATTTTTATCGCCAATCAAATATATAATTGATCTTATCCAAGTATTCTTAGAAATAAAAAATTATTATGTGATTGTACTCAATAGATACTTACAATTCATTAGTAATAAATTCAATACGTTTATTCACGTTTTGTTTAGCTTCATTCAAATCTTGTTTTATCAATACTGGTCCAATTAATTTAAATACTTCATTACTGGATTTCAGCAAATACAATTCATCTTTCACAGTTGTTGTTTCATTTAATTGACCATCAAGTTGTTGACGATTTATCAACGCCTTGTGATAATCTAATGAAAATAAAAACAATAATTAGTGAATTAGTATCAATCGACGTGTTCAATAATATCATTTAATTAGAGTATGGATGTTATATTGAGTCACCTCCAGGGTTCATAAGTTTTTTGGTATCCGTATGATGTCACTTGGTAAATTTTTAATTTTATTTAACAATTGAATTAACTCTAAAAAATTATTTTTAAAAAATTGCATTTTTAATTTTTTTTAATTTCTAAATGTCATTGTTTTTTCTTATTTTTTTGCTATAATTTATTTGTTAAAAAAATTATTTAATATCTGCTAAATTAATTTTCAAATTAATAAATATAATTTCTTCATTATAAATTTCAAAATAATTGTTTTTTTTTTTTGAGAACATTATATTTTTTAAAAAAAATTAAATTGCAAGTGTCAATCAACTAGCCTAGTGTCAATAACTGGGTCTTTTACCTTACACGAACATGTAATTTTTTCATTCGTTAATTTATTTACTTATCGACTTCAAGATATAATTTTCAAATTGCATAGTTTTTTTTTTAATAAGTAACAGAAATGTTATTTCCTATTTACTAAAATTTGCTTAATTAATTATTTATATTTTTAGAAAACTAAAGTAAATTTTTTGGAGAAATATAGGTTACCTCGTTGAATTTGTTTATAAACTTCAACTTCATTTTGTAATTTTTTTTGTAATTCTTCCATTGTCCCAGAGATTTTTTGTACAATTGATATACGTTACTTTTTTTTATAAATTATAAATAATTTTTTTTTATACAAGACAAATTATTGTAGTATTTATTAAAACTAAAAATAAATGGATTTTGATTTAACGATACAGTAAGGCTTCGTAAATACCATGGAGACTAGATAAAAACAAAAGGAGTAAAATGAGAGGGCGTTATTATCTCTTTTGAAATAAAACGGCGGGAAGTTAAGACGATGGTTTCAAATAGAATACAATGAATAAATTAATTTGTCAGATAATAATAATTATTATTATTAATTATTAAAAATAAATCAAACAAATGTTTAATCAAATTTCAATAAATTGATAAATGAAATTCGAAATATTGTCAGTCTGACTAGTTAACTGCAGCCCGACAATTTATTTCGATCCAAAAATCGCGGTACTGTAGAAGTCACAGTAAGCTGAAGTGTGTTCCGTTCGAACGGTGTAATTGACTCTATACTCCATGTCGTGACCTGTGAAATGGCGTCAAAATCGATCTTCACGCCATCTTGGATTTTAATACTTTATTATTTTTATATCGTCATCAATTTTTATTAAAAATACAATTGAAGTTTCTCAACTTGGTAATACTAGTAGATATTCTACTTAGGGTTTTACACTACAATCCTCTATTACTCAGTATCAAACCAGTATGTATACATCCATTTTGCACTTTATTATTCAATATTTTTTACACTTCATCATCGCCGTACTTTTTCATTATAATATTGGTTACTTAATATATATTTAATTGGTTATTTATTTTTTGTAAGGACTTATGCATTAATAAATTACAACTATTCGTATCGAAAGAGGAGGAGAGGAGACACAAATAAACATTCAGGACACTTCTCAAATACTTGGACAGTACCTGTCGTTTTATTATTCGCCTTGGTGGAATCAACGCTTAGAATCAACAATTGCAGGAAATCAGCTAATTAATTTTATTCTATTTTCTGCAACTTTGGATTGGGTTATACATCACGGACTTCCGGAGTAAAAAAGGTGAGATCATTGTTAATACCACTTTTTTAAACACATAATGTAATTTATCCGGTAATCATTGATAAAATTTGATATCCAATAAAATCCATAAAAGTTCACAATAATCCTTAATTAATTTTAACCACTTATGATCGGATTAATAATTATTATTAAAATTTTTCTTTTTTATTATATTTTATCGGAGAAATTTTTAGAATTGATTCCATTGTCACATGATAATTTATCGAGATGAGTAAATATACAATCGTCCACTTGATAAGTATTATGGTTGCACAAATGCTTTGCATTTCTGTCATTTTTTTTTTTTTTTAAATCAAATGTACAAACTAAAATTACTTCGGTTTAATAAAAAACAGAAAAATTATATTTTATATTTTATATATACAATCAGTATTTAAAAATTTATAATCTAAAAAAAACTCTTAACCTTCAAATTTAATTATTTTAATAAAAATCAAAATTTTAATGTTTTTTTTTTTTTAAATAAAATTAAAGACTATGATTATTTAGGATTAATTATTGTTTAAACCTGTCTCTTTATCAGTATGTCCAAACCAAATTCTTTCAGGTGAAAAAAAGTTTACTTGCTCTAGTGCAGTACCCAAAAAGTTTAAAAGTTAAAAAAAAAGTTTTCTTTTGCTTTGTGTTGTGTTTGAAATTGTAATCAAGTTATAAGTAAAGTAAAATAAAGTAAAGTAACAGAAAGAAAATTATATATAAACTCAGTTTCGTTGAAAAAAAGTATGTAATATGATCTAATGTAACACAAAAGTTTGTTTGATGAAAATGTTGGTAAATAAAAACCAAAAAAAAATGTTATAATAATAATAACAATAATAATAATAAAAAATAATGTTGTGTCGAAAAAAATAGTATCAACACGTCGAGTTTTTGAGTAAAGTATCAAATAGTTAAAGTATACGAATAAAAATTAAGTAAAGTAAATAATTGAAAAGTAACGAGAAAAAATCAAAGTCCGGGTTTCTGATGTGTCGTAAAATATTTAAAGTGTTACGAATAGCGCGTGTTGCGTCCTCAAGAACAAGTACTGCACGAGCATTATTCGACACAGGTAAGTTTTATTCGTCGGTTACGACGTATAGACACGTTGGTGCGATCCTTTCGTAGGTATGATCGCATAAAAATGATGATTATTTTTATTGCCATAAAAAATAATAATTACAATATTTTTTTATCACTTCTCTATCATATTGTTATAATAAACTTTATTGTTGTAATATTCTTATTATTTGATACAATAATGTCAAGCCACACTAACTTGTTCGGTCTTAGTATACCGAGGCTTTCTTCAGCCAACGTAAATTTAATAAATTCTACTTTTTTAAAATAATTTAATATATTTTACAGGGTAAAGTAAAGTTCCAGTATGTCAGATTCTGGCTCTGAGAATTCTTCAGATGGTTATGAAGGTCATCGTGGACGAAAAACGCCACCTGGTGGTGATGATTTATCACCTGGTTATGATCAAAAGTCAAGTCCGAAATCACCAATGAGTTCAGCTCCGTCTTCACCTCATGCCAAAAGTCCATGTTCTCCACCGGCATCTCCTCTGTCACCCCGAGAAAGGTCGCCAAAATCTCCAAGTGAACCAGCGTCGCCTCAATCATCTCCTTCTCATCAATCACCTAGATCTCCACAATCACCGCGATCTCCTCGTTCTCCAAAATCTTCTCGCTCAAGACGCAGTTCCGTTAAATCAGGTAGTTTATCTCCAAAATCTTATCATTCCGGTAATTCCATTGATTCACCAAGATCTGACCGTAGTTCACCACCAGCATCACCTGTAAAAAATTCAGATTCTTATAGAGGTACCGTAGGTCCAAGTTCTCCAAAATCACCGAGAAATGATAGAGATACTCCAAAATCATTTACGTCAGATCCGCCTTCACCACGTTCACCGAAGTCTCCTAGGAATACTGGCTCTAGAGATAGTTCACCTAAGTCTTTATTATCAGGACGTAGTTCACCTAAATCACCGGTTTCTGGACAGAGCTCACCGAAATCTTCAAAGTCTGGTCGTGATTCGATGACAAACAATCGTTCACATCGAAAACGATCTCCTCATGATAAATTTAATCACAAAAGTGATTCTGACAATAATTTAGATGGAGAACAAATTTCAGATGGTGATATTGATGATGAGCCGGAGCTTAAATCAAGAGCACAACCAGTGCCAATGACACATGGAGAAGATTTGTCCGATGTTTCAGATCTTGATAGTATGGACGGCGTTGAAGAGCCTGAAGAGAGTCATGATAAAAGTAATGCTCGAGAATCAAATAATTCACGTACGGAAGAGCAGAAAGATGATAAAGATGAAAAAGTATCGGTTAATATTGCTGAAGAGAGTGAGCAGCTTGATTTCGAAGCCGAGGGACAGTGGAAAGATGATCGTGAAGATGCTCAATCTGAAGCACCGTCTAAAGAATTTAAAGATTCTAAAGATAAAGATCTTAAAGATACAGATAAGACAATTGAAGCTGGTGAAATAAATGATGAGAATGGTAAAGACGACACGGAAGATGGTGAAAAAGTTGAATCTGAACTTGAAGAAGGTGAATTAAGCGATGGAGATGACGCGCGTCCAGAAGAAACAGAACCACGACCAGTGTGTCGTTTTTACAATCGCGGACAATGTACATGGGGTGTAAGTTGTCGTTTTCTTCACCCTGGCGTTACTGATAAAGGTAATTACACAATGTTTGACATGGTAAGACCTATGACTTATCCACCACACCCGAGTGGGGCTCACGACTTCCGACCTCATGTTGAACGACCAAATATTCGACCGATGCCAGGTTATCCATCCGCTCATCATCCACCAAAGAGTGGTGAAGAATTTCCACCCGAGTCAGCTTGGGAACGTGGTCTTCGTCATGCTAAAGAAATGATGCGAAAAGCGAACAAACGTAAGGAAACAGATATGGACTTTGAAGAAAAGAAAATGAATCTCAGTCTCGGTCAAGAAGACGTGGATCGCGATGTAGGAGGTTATTATGTAAGACCAATGAGTCCAGCCGAACCACTTGTTGAAAGATGGCCTCCACGAGAAGCTCCTCCCAGGAGAGTTCCACATCCCCGTATGACTCCTGAAGTTTACGATGAGCCAGAAGGTTATTCATATCCACCCTCTGGTCCTCCTGAGTACTATCGGAGAGTTCAATATAAAGTTGATCATCCACGTTCTTCGGGACCAGAGTACCGAGAACGCGTTGAACATCATCCTATACCTCGCGGTGCTCCTCATTCTATGTCTCCGCCGCCGATGCGTGAACGAGAAAGAGAACGTGATAGAGAGCGTGATTATTATGAAAAGTATGAGAAAAAACACAAGAAACCATCTAGGGAAGTTATTGTTGAAAGAATTCCAGTTGCTAAACCTTGGCGAGAGGAAGAGCCACCACCAGCAGAGCGTGGACGCGGTGATGAATGGGCTGATCCATGGATGAGGCGTAAATCACCTAGTGCTGTTCGTCGTAATCCATCTTCTCGTCGACCCAGAAGACAATCATATTCATCTGGATCATCGTATTCAAGCACAAGGTAAGATATTTATCATTTTATATTTTTTATTTTATTTTTTTCTTTTCCATTAAAAATAAATTAATATTTGATGAGAAAAAAAAGTTGAAGAATAATTAACATATTTTATTAAAAAGTTAAAAAAAAAAAAAATTCAAGTATATCTACTGTTTGTAAAAAAAAGCTCGTTGATCAAAAACAGTTTGAAATTTAAAAATCGAATATCACTTTTGGTAACTCCTTTTATGAATTAAAAATATGTTATTTATCTTGAAATAGAAATAAAATACAACTGACTAATGTTTTTAGCTCCAGTCGTAGTTCAAGCCGCAGTAGCTATTCCTCTTATGACTCTTTGTCCAGGTCCCGTTCCCCATCTCCTTCAGTCCGATCTAGAACCCATACCAAAGGAAAATATCCTCCATCTTCACCTCCTGCCGCAAATTCCTTACCAACGTCACAATCACGCGGTGCAATGCTGATGAATCCACCTGCGCCATCACCACGTGGTGGTCCTAAAGGTTCTATTTCACCGACTGGTACTCTTCATCGACGTGCTGGACTAAATCCACCAGCACCCAGTCCTTTAATTGCAACGCGACATCATGAAAAAAGCAGAGATAAAGCTGCACTTGCTGCTGCCGCTGTTGCTAAAGTTATCAAAAGTCGTTCACGATCAAGGTTAATATTCATTACATTATTTTATTATATGATATTATTTTATTAAGTATTAAAAATTTTTGAATGTTTAACAAAGGTCTTCACACAGTAGCTCCGGGTCAGAGAGCAGTGGAAGTAGCAGTGATTCAAGTGAATCAAGTTACTCATCAACATCATCGATTGAAATTAGACGAAGGAAAGCTATTTCACCTCAAATGCGTAAAGAATCATTAAAAGTTAACGAATCCATCAAAATACCTAATTCAAAACCACAACCCGTTAAACTTACTCTTAAACCACAAAATAATATACCACCGCCAAAAAAAATTGATCGTAGTGCCACAATAGCTGGTAAAAAAAGACCACTTGAGTCACCACCTGCATTAGATAATAAAGCAAGTGTTGCGGCAGCAGCCGCCAAAGCTGCGAAAAAAGCTAGTTCACGCCGTGAAGAATTACTCAAACAACTAAAGGCTGTTGAAGATGCGATTGCACGTAAACGATCTAAAGTTTAAAAATAATTTTGTTTTTTTCTTTTTTCCCCGATATTTTATATGTGTAACTCTGGCGATATTGCAGCAATTTTGTAGTTGCATTTCTTCGTTATTAAGATTATATAAGTAACAAAAAAAAAAAAAAAAAATTAATCATTTATATAATTCTACTGATCATTCAATTAAACAATAATAATAGTAAAATACAAAAATAATAATCATAAAAAAGAATAATTTGTACACTTGAAGCAGTTTTTTTTTTTGCTTTTACGTGCTCTGTATTATTAAAATTATTAATCACAAATATTTTATATAAATATACATATAAAAACAATAGATTAGAAAATTAAATAATTGCAAACTGGAATGGATTAATTATCGAAGAAATTATAAAAAATTATTTTTTTTTTACTATTCTAAAACTAAATTTAGTCTATAGCTCATACAACCGTACTTTGTTTTAAAAATTTCTCCCGTAATTAAAATTTTTAAATAATTAGTTAATAAGTTAGTAAACAATTTTAATACTGTCTATGTGAACAAAGTAAAAGTTCATTATTATAATGAAAAAATAGCTTTATAGATGCGGTTTTTTTTTTTTAATAAAATAAATTGAATTAAATTGAAATCGCAGTAGCACGTACTGCAGCACTTAAAAGCGGATTCGGATCAGGTTCTTCCGTCAATATTGTCACTTTAGTCCATTCACGACGTTTATTACTCTGTCTCAGAGCATCAATAACAGCCTGAATGTACAGACCATCCTCAAAAGTAGCAGCTTGAGATACTGGTTCTTTAATCCACCCTCTTTTATCTTCTACCGGTTGAAAAGCTTCACGTAGAGCTTCAATCATTTTTTTAAGTCCTTTAATATACGGTCGTGGTATTGAATCTGATACACTTGGATAACAATTTTGTAAACATTCTATATCTCGATAAAGTATTTCTTCTTGACCATTACGACAACCATAAAGATCACCACCTCGTACAAGTAAATGACCATTTACTCCACATATTAAAACCTCTTGTGTTAATTGACCCTGAAGATGATTGCTCAGCGTTGCTGTTACTAATGTACCACCTGTTAATTCGATCTGAAAAGAACAGAAATCCGGCGAAGTAACACGGCGTATACCGTTAATATTACTTGTAGTTTGTGTGAAAGTCTTAACAACAGCATGAACTCTTGATGCTTTTTGATTTAATAAATGAAATATCAAGTCTATGATATGACTACCAACGAGTGCTAGGATACCACCACCCATTGTATCATCACAAAGCCAGTCATATGCTGTAATAAAACGTACAATAAAATTATTTTTTGATTAATTGAATAAATAACTAAATAAAAAATTTTTAATTATTGTATTTATTTAATGACACTAAAGTTGACAGATATTAAAAAATTTTTTAGAATTTTTTAGCAATTTAATTATTTAAAAAAAAAATATTATTAAAAAAGTTCCACATGTAAAAATGAATAAAAATTACAAGTGAAAATTTTTTTATTGTAATTGATTTGTTAAAAGAAATTTTTTAAATCAACAGCTGACAGTTAAAGTTTCAGTATTATTTTATAACATTAAACTTAGCTGTTACTTGACAATTTTTTAATTTTCTTTAACAAAAAAATTATTTTTAAAAAATTGCATTTTTAATTTATTAAAATTTCTATAAGTCAATTGTTTTTTTCTTATTTCTTTTGCTATAATTTATTTGTCAAAAAAAAATTAAAACAATTGTAAAGTGACAGCTAAATTTAATGTCATGTTATTTTATTTATTTAATAATTTACCATTGCGTAGCAGACTACCCATTTGAACTCTAATGTCAATAACTGTGACAGGACCACCTAGATAGCCATCATCCAGAGCAGTCTTCATTTTCATAAACGCTGGAAGGAACCTAAGACTATGATTTACAATGCTGATTAATGAAGGGTAATACTGAGCAGCACGAACCATTTTTAATGCCTCACTCTGGCTCAATCCAGCAGGTTTATCACACACTACATGTTTACCAATTCCCAGTGCTTTCACTGCTATCTGTGCATGCAAACTTGGTGAACACATTATAAATATAAGATCCACATCTTTACGAAGTAAAACATCATCAATACGACTAGTATGGAATGGAATGTCAAGATCTTTGGCTACTTGTTCAGCTTCAGCAAGTGTCCGACCCCATACAGCTTCTATTTTAAAACCTTTCTCTCGTAAAAATGGTACTATCATACGAACAATACTTCCTGTGCCAAATAAACCAATTCCTGGTAACATTATTAACTTTTATTTTTGATCATTTATCACTCAATTTTTTTTTTTTTTTTTTTTTTTAATTATAAAATAAATGGTTAGATTATGTTAATGAATATATTTTTAATAAATTATAAAAGTTTTAGAATACTTTTTTGATGAGATCATTTTTAACTTATAATAATAAATAATTTTTAACTTTTAATAATAAATAAAACAAGTATTTATGTCAAGTCAAATCTGTTTGTTTGTTTGACAACTGTTTTATCGACTAAGTCTGTGATGATTATGTATAATATTAGTTTGAAACTTCATAGCGGCGTTAAATGTTAAAGGACAAAACACTAAACGGCTTATCGACTGGTGTTCTTGTTGGAAAAAGCTACGTTCTAAGTTCATGCTTAACAATATGTCTTTTCACGATACCTTCAGGCATCTAGCGTGTCATAACGCTGATTTTTTAATATAAATCTTTTTAAAAGTCGGACATCCGATAAAATTTATTTAAAGTAAGATGCATATTTAATTTTTTATTAATTTTCTATATTATGAGGCTGTTAATTTTTGTGTCAAATCTAAAATTTTTGCGATTTTATCTTACAAAAAGTAAATGTGTTTTAACGAACAACCTACAAATTTTTGTTTGAATAGATATTTTAAATAATTATAATTTTTAATTTCCTAGTTTATCTTAGTTTTAAATTATTAGTTTAAATTTTCATTTGTGTGTCTAGCATTTGTTTAAATTTCACAGTTCAATAAAATATAATTGTCAGTGGATTTTTAACAAACTAACCTACGTTAATTGATGTCATGTTGAATTTGTGTCAATAAATATATGTTTTACACGTGTTTACCCTAAAAATTAATGGTCTATTAGTATAAAATTAATTACAAGACTAAAAATTGTGAACATTCGTATATTTGTCTCCTATAAGTAAATAAACCTAATGTTGATGTAGTGCAAGAGACTTTTAAAATTTTTAAGTCCAAATTTTTTTGTAACAATTACTAACTTGTTATTGAAAACAAATTCTTGGATGTCTGTAATTTTCAGTGTTACGTATTGAGATCGATTAATTAATTTATATATTTTACTTTATAGATGTTGATGCCCAAGAAGAATCGCAATGCAATCTATGAACATCTTTTCAAAGAAGGAGTAATGGTTGCAAAAAAGGATTACCATGCACCTAAACACCCGGAATTAGAGACAATTCCGAATCTTGAAGTCATCAAGGCTATGCAGGTAAACAAATTAAATATTATTGTCCAATTAGAAGCAATTTTTTTTATTTTTCATGAAAAATAAACCAGGTTTAGAAAATTACTTTTTTAAATTTCATTTATAATTTTTTAGAAATTTCAAAGATGAAATTGTTTTAATAAATTTTTCTTGCTTTAATTTATTTGTTATAAAAATTCTGAAAATCATCTGATGTCTCTCAATTTTAGTATTATCCTTTAATTATCTATACGTTTAAAAAATCAATTTGAATAAATAATTTTAATTTAATTTTTTTGTTTTAAATTAAAATTTAAAAATCTAGCCGATAATTACTGTAAAGATTTAATATTTATTTTAGATGAAAATTAAGTTAGCCGATATCTAAAAATTTTTAGAATTTTTTTTTATTGAAAAATTATTTAAAAAACAGTAAAAGAAAAAATTTCACATGTAAAAAATTTTAAAAATTAATTATTAAAAAGAAATCAAAAAATTAGAAACGTCGACTAATTTTATTATTATTTATCGTTACCATTAAATGAAAAATTATTATTAAAATTAAATTAGAAAAAATTATTACAAAATAATTAAAAAAAATTTTATTTGTAAAAAAACTTGAAAAACTATACGTGCAATTTCAAATAAATATTATTTAGCTCTAATTTAATAATTAAAAAAAAATTTTAAATGTCGCCTAACTTTAGTGTTATAAAATAATTTATTATGTTTTATATTTAATCAAAATTTTAAATCTAATATTGATAATTTTTTTTCTTTTATTATTACAGTCTTTGAAATCAAGAGGATACGTAAAGGAACAATTCGCATGGAGGCACTTCTATTGGTATCTCACCAATGAAGGTATTGAATTCCTCCGTGGATACCTTCACTTACCTCCAGAAATTGTCCCATCGACATTGAAAAGACAACCTCGTCCTGAGACATCTCGCCCACGTCCCGCTGCTTCAAAGAGCGAGTCCTCAAGACCCGCTGAAGACCGTGCCGGATACAGACGTGGACCAGGTGGTCCTCCAGCTCCTGGTGACAAGAAGGCTGACATTGGTCCTGGTACAGCTGATCTTGAATTCCGTGGTGGATTCGGTCGTGGCAAAGCCCCTCAATAAATAATTTGTAATAAAATTGAAAATAAAATATCTTATTGAAAATTTTGTATTTTTTAATTTATCTTGATCCTTTAATAAGTTAGTAATTATTAGTCATTAGTTTATTTAATAGTTACTATAATTAATTAAACAATTACTTGATAATTATTTCGGAGTTCAAGTTTTTCTTCTAAAGTTGGCTGTTAAATTTTTCTATTCACTCCTAGCAGTTGGTAGTCAGCTGTCAACACCAGAAAATGTTTATTTAAATTTAAAGAATTATTTATTTTATTTATTTGTAAAATGACATTTATTTTTATTTTTATTAATAAGAAAATAATATTTAATATTAAAAAATGAAACGATCAAATTAAAAATATATTCATCAAAAGTATTAAATAGAAATGTACATAAAACAACTCATAAAATTTTCTAACCAAAGAAACGTAAGTTTATTTTTAATGACATTAAATTTAGCTGTCACTTTACAATTTTAAAATTTTCTTTAATAACTAAATTATAGGAAAAAAATAGTTATTAAAAAAATGGACTTGTGGAAATCTTAATAAATTAAAAATGTAATTTTTTAAAAATAATTTTTTTTAAAGAAATTTAAAAAATTGTCAAGTTACAGCTAAGTTTAAGGTCATTCATTTTTATCTTATCTAATGAATCATATATATAATTATGAAAAATAAAAATTATCAGTTATCAAAGTATATTTTAACTAGAAATTAAATTATACTATTTTTCTTTTAATTTTTAGATCGAGGTTACAACAAGTATTAAATCCATTAAAATTTTCGGAGTAACATTATAAATGGTTGGTTCATAGGTGACAAGTATTTATCAACAATAAAATACACAATAAGTATTTATCAAAATGCAGTCGATGGGTGATAAAACTCTAGCTACTTTTTTGAGTGCAGATTTATCAAGTTTTACTAATGTACGACCGAAAAAACAATTTAAAAAATCATTTAGTGACATGACAAATAACTCGACTCATTCAAAAAATGATTCGACCAGAAAAAAAGAAGATGAAACTGATTTAGCGCAATATTTTAAAGACAGCATTATATCATTTTCAAGAAATGGAACAAGTCCAAAAAAATCAAATAGTCCACGAAAGCCTGGTACTCCGAAAAAATTAAACAGTCCAAGAAAGCCTAGAAGTCCGAAGAAAAATAATACGCAAAAACCAGCTCTTGATATAATTATCGAAACCGTGAAACCAAATCGTGTTAAAGAAAATAATAATTCGGAAATTTTACATCCAACAGGTTCAAAATGTTTTACCGAAACTGAAACTCCAGATGGACTGGAAGAAAAAAATCAACCAGATTGTCTTAATGTGAAAGAAGTTTTAAATGAACCAGAGCCTTTAAAAGATCAAGATGATTCGGATACTGATGATATGTTTAACATGAGTTTGGAACTTACAAGATCAGTTCGTAACTCGAGAAGCCAAAAGATATTCCGTAGAGCTAATCAATTAATTTTAAATGATAATGAAAAACCAAAGAATGACGTCCAAGTATCACTCTTACAACGGTTAAGTAATCAATTAACTCAAGATCATATAGATGCAAAAATAAGCCCGTCAAGCAGTCAAGTATCAGTTAAAAGTAATGATAGTAATGATATAAAATCACCGTCAATTATTTCGAGTCAAGATCGATTAAAATTAGTTTACTGGGGTTTACCATCAACTATTTTACGTCAATATGAATCTCGGGGAGTAGTAAGTATGTTTCCTTGGCAACTCGAATGTCTAAGTAGTTCTGATACTATGGAAAGATACAAGAATCTTGTTTATTCAGCACCAACGTCAGCCGGAAAAACTTTAGTATCAGAAATATTGTTGATAAAAAATATTTTTGAACGTCGTAAAAAAGTTATTTTTGTTCTACCTTTTGTTTCAGTGGTACGAGAAAAAATGTACTACTTTCAAGAACTTTTATCAGAAACTAGTATTAAAGTTCAAGGTTTTATGGGAGGTGTTCATCCACATGGAGGTTTTGCTGCAACTGATTTAGCGATTGCAACGATTGAAAAAGCCAATTCTTTGATAAATCAACTTATGGAAGAAAAACAATTAGAAACTCTTGGTGCAGTTGTAATTGATGAGTTACATCTACTTGGTGATCCTCACCGTGGTTATTTATTGGAGTTATTATTGACCAAATTAAAATATATGACCTTAAAAGAAGAACATGTTCACATCCAACTGATAGGAATGTCTGCAACACTTCCAAATCTTAGTTTGTTAGCAAACTGGCTGGACGCTGAGCTTTATAACACCGATTATCGACCAGTGCCACTGAAAGAACTTTGTAAAGTCGGAACTACAATTTATGACAATCAATTGAATATTTTAAGAGAATTAAATCCATATTCAGAACTTTCTAATGATCCAGATAATATTATACAATTATGTTTAGAAACTGTTTTAGATAGCCACAGTATATTGATTTTTTGTCCATCAAAAAATTGGTGTGAAAGTTTAGCAAATCAAATTGCCGCTGCATTTTACAAAGTAGGAAGTCAAAAATCCGAATTAGCTGGTAATTTACGTGGACAATTAAGTAGAGATGCAATTATGGAGATACTTGAACAATTGAAACGTACTCCAGTTGGTTTGGATAAAGTTTTGAAACATACAGTGTCATATGGAGTAGCATTTCATCATGCAGGATTGACAATGGACGAACGTGATGTGATTGAAGGTGCTTTTCGTACAGGAGCTCTGCGAGTTCTGACAGCAACGTCTACATTAAGCAGCGGAGTTAATTTACCAGCAAGGAGAGTAATTATTCGTACTCCGATGTTTCACGGTAAAGTTATTGATACTCTGACTTATAAACAAATGATCGGTAGAGCAGGACGAATGGGTAAAGATACTGCCGGTGAAAGTATTTTAGTTTGTAAACCAATTGAACGAAATACAGTCTCAAATCTTTTAAAATCTGACTTAAAACCTATTGAATCATGCTTAGAAGGCTCTAGATTATTAGTTCGTGCTCTACTTGAAGCAGTGGCCAGTGAAGTTGCCTATACAATTACTGACGTTGAAGCCTACATGAGTTGTACGCTTTTAAAATTTACAAGTGATACGAGTCTAGTGGAAGAAATGACCAAAGATGCTATCGATTTTTTAGTTAGCAATGAATTATTACTGATACAAAAATCTGATGGAATATCTAGATGGGTGGCTACTCCACTAGGAAAAGCTTGCTTAGCAGCTTCAGTACCACCAACAGAAGGATTATTTTTATTTGAAGAACTTCAAAAAGCTCGAAGATGTTTTGTACTGGATACAGAACTCCATGTGATTTATCTAGTGACCCCATTTAATTCATCTAATCAAATTGGCCAAATAGATTGGTATACGTATCTAGAATTATGGAAAAATATTTCAGAGAGTGAGAGACGTGTTGGACAGCTTGTTGGAGTAAGTGAAGCCTATTTATTGTCAGCTGTGAGATGTCAACCTAAACAAACCAAGACATTGAACATTCACAAACGTTTTTTTACAGCTTTGGCACTTCATGATCTTGTCAGAGAAGTGCCTTTACATGTTGTTTGTAGAAAGTACGATTGTGTGCGAGGTGTTATTCAAAGTCTTCAACAGTCATCTTCAACTTTTGCAGGAATGGTTTCGCAGTTTTGTAAAAAGCTCGGGTGGAATTGTATTGAATTGTTGGTCTCACAATTTCAAACACGTTTACAGTTTGGAGTTTGTCGAGAATTATTGGATCTTTTGCGACTACCAATGTTGAATGGATTGAGAGCAAGAAGTCTTTTTAAAGAAGGTATTACTACAGTAGCAGAGCTTGCTAATGCTGATGCAATGGATGTTGAGCGTGCATTGTACAAAGCATTACCATTTGAGAGCGAAAAAGAGCAACATGGCGAGCATGAGACTGAAGCTGCAAGAAGAAGGGAAATGAGAACTGTTTTCGTCACTGGTAAAGATGGACTTACCCCTTGTGAAGCTGCTATTATGCTGGTTAAGGAAGCCAGAGCTTTGGTAGAGGCTGAATTAGGATTAGAACAAGTAGAGTGGGATAAAAAGGATCGCTCGAGAAGAGCAACTGGGACTGATTTATCAAAAACATTATTAGAAGCATCTCAAGTCAGCAAATTATCAGAGCCTGTCACTTTGTCTCGAGCTAATTCTGAACTTAGTAGTGGCAGCAATGTTTCAGAAAATGCTTTGATACCTTGTGCACAACCCCAAATTCAATCACAAGTAATTAATCCAAATAGTGCTCAGGAGGAAGATCAAGAAAATAGTATTGAAGACGATTTTGTGTTACAAATTAATACTCCAGATGTTATTGAAGATATAACCGACGATGAAGAAAACAATATTGATCAACAAATTAGTCAAGAAAAAACCCAAGAACCTGTTCCAGAAGATGTTATAGAATCAGTCACAACTCCCAGTTCCTTGGTAACTTCAACTTCAAATCGACAACGTTCATCATATTCACAGAGTCCTAGTTTATTTGGCGATAGTTTAAACCTAGATACTCAAGAATGTAATCTTTTAGATCAAAATATTGTCGATTTAGATAATGTTGTGTTTGATGATACAAATTTTTCTGTTGATCAAGCCTCCAAAGGACAAAAATCAGAAGCAAGTACGAGCAAAATCAAATTAAATAAGTCTGAAGAGTTACGTAATGCAGAAGGATCTCAAGTAACTTATAATAAATCATTAATATGGAATGAAGATACTTGGAACTCTACGAGAACTTCTCATGATGCTAATAAACGTCTGCAAAATCAATTAGATTTGTCAAAAACCTGTAGAGAATTAACGGTACAAATTTTGAGACAAGAAAAGTTGAGAGACTGCAATGAAAATCGTACTCCAAAGAGGAAAAGGTCTACTGATTTAGATAAATTACATATAGCGGCTAAACGTAAGTACAATTCTCCTACTGTTGAAAAATCACCGATAGCTAGTTTAATTACTTATGAAGCTAACCGAAGACGATCAACGGGTTCAAATAAATCTGAGGATGACATTATTAGTCCTTCGCAAACTAAGGAGTCTTTTGGAATGAATAAAAAAAATCACTCGAAAATAAAAATGATGTCCTTGAGAAATCGTACTCAAAAAAATATTCAGGTAATTGAAAGTTCTAGTATTAATTTGCGATCCAAAAACCAAGCTGATATAAATTTAATACCGACTACATCTAAATCTAATCAAATTCAAGCAGAAGTTCAAGTTCATAATGCGGCTGATTCTGAGGATGATGACATGTTTTTATGCGATGATTCACCTTGCGCTGCTCCAATTGTAAAGAAAAATATTCCAACAGAAACTACTTACTTAGTTGCTGAAAAATCAATTCCATCTTCAGTGCTAAGAAGCAAAAATGAAAAAATTTTTGATAAAAGATCGTTGTTAAAAGAATTATCAATTGTAGATATATCTGATAAGGTAAAATTTAATGAATTTAAAAGTGAAATTGATGACAAAGAAGAAATCGCGCTGGCGCTAGCATGTGAAATATTTTCCTATAATAATTTTGGTATTGGAACTAAAATAATAAATTATGAAGCTTATCAAGATTCTAAAAGAAGAATAGAACATACTGATGGAGTTAGTGATGATAGAAAACTTTGTGGAGTTGCAATTACTTGGGGTGGACATATTTACTATCTACCCTTTGAAAATTTTCGTGAAACTAATCGTGTACCAGTGAAAGAACGTATGTCTTTATTATCAAAAATATTATCAACAAGTAAATTAATTGTAAAATGCTTCAATCTCAAAGAATCTTACAAAATGCTGTACAAATGCTGTGGAGTAACACCTTCGTGTAAATTTATTGATATAATTACCTCAAATTGGTTGTTAAATTCTCATATCACTTATAATAATTTTGAGGAATTAGTTAAAGAACATTTACCTGAAAGTAAAATCCATTTAAATAACATCAAGCGTACTCCAAATAATACTGGACCGGGGCTGAATATCAGAAGCGAAATATCAAGTAAAATAAGATCTGGTACTGAGGCTTTGCTGACCTGGTTTCTTTTAGATGGTTTTCAAGACAAATTGATAACGCAAGACCCTATTTTACTAGATACCTTCAAGGAAATAGAAATGGGAACAATACAACTGCTGGCTCGTATGGAATTAACAGGAATGGGAATGAATTATCAGTCTCTAGAAGGATTATCAAAAGCTATTCTTGAAGAAATGTCACAGCTTCAAAATCAAATCTATCGATCAATTGGAAAAAGTTTTAATTTTTTATCCTCTCGAGCTGTTTCAGAAGCTCTTGGCTTGAATAAAGGCAAAAAAGCTTGTGCTAATAAAGCAGTCCTCGAGCAATGCAATCATCCGGTAGCTAAGATGGTTATTTATTGGCGAAAATTAAATACCATTCATGTAAGAAATATTTGTCCTTTGCTACAACATGCTGAAGGATCCAACAGGATATACGGAAACTGTTACACTACAACAGAGACAGGCCGAATTTCTATGCATGAACCGAATCTTCAAAATGTTCCTCGTGACTTCAATGCACCTGATAACAGTAAAATTTTTAGTATCCGTACTGCTTTTATTCCAGCATTGGGAAATATTTTGCTGTCTGCCGATTACTGTCAATTAGAATTACGAATATTGGCACATTTTTCCCAGGAACCAAAACTCTGTAGTGTCTTGAAGAAGCCCGGAGATGTCTTTAAGAATATTGCAGCACGTTGGTACAATACAATTGAGTCAAGAGTTGATGATACAATGAGACAAAGAGCTAAACAATTGTGCTACGGAATGATTTATGGAATGGGAATCAAAACACTAGCTGAAACGCTTCAAGTAAACGAGACTGAAGCTCGAGAATTCTTGGAGACTTTTATGGGTGCTTATCCTGGAATTAAAAAATGGCTAATTGAAGCTCTTGAAGAAGCTAAGAAACAAGGATATGTTACAACACTAATGAAACGCCGAAGATTATTGCCAGATTTAAACAACGAGTCATCAGCGCTGAGAGCTAAAGCTGAGAGACAAGCTATTAATACGAAAATTCAAGGCTCTGCAGCGGATATTGCCAAAAAAGCGATGATTCTTATTGATGAAAGGTTGAAAAATGAATTTCCTGATATGTTGATGGTTTTTTCTGGAACAAATGCTAAGAGAAAACTCAGACGTAGTAGAGATACTTTACCAAGAGGCGCTTATTTAGTTCTTCAACTGCACGATGAGTTAATTTATGAAGTTAATGCAGGAGATCTTGAAAAAGTAACGATAATTATCAAAGAGTCTATGGAACATGCTTGTTCATTATCTGTACCCTTGCCAGTTAAAGTTAAAGTTGGATCTGCTTGGGGTGAATTGAAAGAATACGAGTTTGAAACTTGATAGTTATTACTCACATATTTTTTTTTAATTTGTAGTTTATTGAACTTGTACATATTAAATCGTGTCTTGTTAATTACTGTCATTGTTTCTTTTTTATTTTAAATATTTTTTTCTGTGATTTAAAATCAATTTTATACATATTGATATTTTCAACAATTAATCAAAACTTAAATCATAACAATATAAATTTATAAATAGTCGATTATACAATTTTTTTTATGTACCTTTGTTGTTTTAATTATTTCTGTAAATAAAATAAATAAAATAACTTGTAAAAATTATTTTTTGTATTTACGTTATTATGATCTTTATTAATTTTCCATACAAGTAATATTATTGGTAATTATTTACAAGTGGAGTCTACCATTTTAATTTTAATTTTTTTGAACGAAATTTTTTTTTTATTTTGATATATATATATATATATATATATATATATATATATATATATATATTTTTTTTTTTTTTTTGAAAAATATGTTGTCGTCATCACTATCTTCATTAATTTCGTAGTTAAATTATTATTTAAAACCTATAATTAAAATTAAAAAAATAAAATAGAATGACAACTGTTTACAAAAAATTCGTTTTATTTTTATAAAATTATTGTACACAATTAATTGTGTACAAAAATTTGAGAAATAAAACTAAATAATAATTAATAAAATCATAATGATTCACATGGCGGCGCCAGAGATTGATGAAGTTTAGTTACAGCAGTCTGAACGATTTGTTGAAAAGTTTCATCTTCAGGACATGAAACATTAAGATTTGCGAGATCTATATGAGCTTTCTTACTGTTAACAGTAACGTACAATTTTTCCCCACGGAAAATTTTAGGCACCGAATCTTCACCAAACATTTCTTGCAGCATTTCGATGAGACACTCTTTGAAATGCATGCGATCCATTTTAGTTGGCGCAGATAGTGTTTTAGGTGGTGCATCCATCATTTCAGCTTGAAGAAGTGCGGTGAGGACAGAGTCAGCATACATGTCATTAACAGGACTAGCAATCCATTCCATGGTTACTATTTTACCTTCAACAATAACTTCTACACATTTGAATACTCGCATTTTCTTATCATCAATAACATCAATATTTCCAGCTATCTGAGTAAGAAGATGCCTAAGAACTGGCAATGAAGCGTTGAAATAAATACTTTGCCGTTGAATAACTTGACTCATACTCATATCCGTGTACTTTGAAAGATCTGATGGTGCCAATAGATGATAATTGAAATTCCTCTTTACTAAAATCCCTGATAAAATTTCCTTTGGTTTTGGAGTATCCATAGCAAGAGTTCCCATAACTTTAGCCGTCTTCTCACCACGGAAATTAAGTTCCACAGCTACTGTATTGCGTGGATTATGTATTTCCATTGAAGTAGTAGGATCATCCTCATATTCACGTTGCAAAGCAGATTTAAGACGACTCATTTCATTTTGTTCACCGTGTACCAATATTACATGAGGTGGTTTTAAATGTCTAATAAATTCAGATGTTTGTTTGTAATCAGTGTGAGCTGAAAATGAAATATAATCCACAGACATTTTTAGTGGCAACTTTTGTCCACTCATTGTTGTTATCTCCTCGGGTTCCGACAGTATTGTTTTGGCTAGTGTACCCTCGACACAGTACCCGGCAATGATAACTCCATTTTTCGCATCTGTACACCAAGACTCAAACAGCTCGCGTGATAAACCGCTTTGCATCATACCCGGCGATGCCATGACTACACAAGGTCCAATATCATCAAAATGATCAATTCCTTTAAGATTGGAAATATGTTTGAATACAAATGGATTATTGATAGCTATTTGTCGACGAATTTTATCATTCATGGCGTTTATATAAGTTTGATAGACTGCCATACATTTTTTGGCAAGTGATGATGCGTAGTAAATAGGTATTTCATGTAACTCTGGATGTTGACTCCAGTATTCGTCTAAAATTAATAACAATTCTTGAGCTCGCCCAAGAGCAAACACAGGAATCAGACATCTACCACCTCGATTAACAATTTCATTAACTAAATTAGTAAATCTGCTTTCACGATCTTCTCGTTTTTCATGTATATGTGTACCGTATGTTGATTCAGTTATCAAAACATCTGGACGAACATTAGGAATCTCAGCAGCCATTAAATGACGGTCTTCTTGTCGACTGAAATCTCCTGTGTAGAGTGTTTTAACACCCGCTATTTCAATCATAAACATTGCAGCACCCAACACATGACCTGCATTGTAAGCCCAAAATTTAATACCAAAAACATCTTTTTCTTCGTGAAAGTTAATCGTTTCTATTTTATCCATACTCGCTTCTAAGTCCGACTCGGTGTACAGCATTTGTTCAGTAGCAATATTGCTTACTTTTATATAATCCGATAATAACCATCGATAAATAGCCTTTGTGGCGTGTGTCATAAAGCAACGTCCTTTGAAACTGGTTTTCTGTAAGAACCAAGGTAGAGCACCACAGTGATCTAAATGAAAGTGTGATATTAACAGTAAGTCTATTTCATCAGCTTCAACTAAATCAACAAACGGTAGAGCGTCCATTCCGGACAGTCCTGGGTGAATCCCACAGTCGAGCATTATTTTTTTCCCTTTAAATTCAAGCATGATACACGATCTTCCTACTTCTTGACCAGCCCCCAATGGTTTTATTGATAGTAAATCACTTTCCTCTGCTGGGATTAGAGTGTCCGCTGCTTTACGTTTTGTTGTCATCTTATAATAATATTTTAAATATTCTTGTTAACCTGAAAATAAAATTTAATTGTTATCAGCTGATTGGAGTAAAGAAAACTACATAAATAAACTTCAAAATTTTTCATTGAAAAAATTTCAATTAAATAATTAAAAAAAAAAAAATTCACCTGTAAAAAACTTGAAAAACTATAAATGTAATTTTTTAGAAATATATTTTTAGTTGTAATTTAATTAATAAAAATTTTCAGACGTTTGCTAACTTCAGTGTCATAATTTTATGCAGGTTCTAATTTATCAGTTAAGACAATGTGAATAAAAGATGTAAAAACATTTTGTTTACTTGCAAAAAAAAAAATTAAATAATAAAAAATATATTTTTAATTTATCTTAGAATTACAAGAATTTTTATAAACATAATTTTTAATGAGAATAATTTTTTTTTACCTGTTTTTTTTTTTTTTTTTATTAAAATTTTTAGGTTAACTTGTTTGAGCTTGTGTATGTAATTTTTATAATATTATCAATTAATTTTAACACAATAAGTTTGAAAACACAATTTAATAAAATATGTACACTCTCACATGTTCTGTTTTGTGGCGTTGTGTTCTGTCTTTCGGAGAATCTCCAACAATCAACATACACTAAATATATGTCCCTACTATTGACGTATCACTGAACTATAATTACAGCTAACTTCAAGACTACCGGCGTTTGTATTTTGTAATTGTAAACAAATATTTTAACCGTTAACTTGTTAGGAAAAAATTTTATTTATAATCAAACGATACAACTATAAATACTTTTATATGAATAAACAGTTAATTAATTAAATTAATAACCATTCAAAAAAATAAAGATTATTTTGTCGTGATAAACATTTTTTTATAAAATAATTTTAAGTAGAATGGCTTATTATAGACCTGGAGGTTTATCGGATTATGATTATTCTGATGAAGAATTCTCTGGTGAGGAAGATTATATTATAAGTAGAAATAACGTACGTAACTAAAATACATTCTTTCCTAAATAAAATTTCAAAACGTGTATTACACTAAAATTTTTTTCAGAATGGTGATTTCAATGGAAGTAATCAAAAAAATGCGGAACTTAATGAAATCCAAGATCAACAATTTAAAATACTTAATGCTTGTATGACGGGTGACATTGCTATTATTGATGAGTACATAAATGGTAAATTAATTTAATGCAATTTTTAATAAATAAAACAAAATCCCGGAAATTTATTTTTTATATTAAAAAAAAAATGAAAAAAATTTTTTTCATTATAGTTTAGTAGTTACAAGAATCCAAAAAATTGGTAGATTAATCTGTAATTTATTGATAAAACAAGATGTATCAATTTTTAATTTTCCAGATGGAAACGATGTTAATGAATTTTTATTCAGTGGATGGAGTATGCTACTATATGTTTCTTCGTCAGTACTTCCAGATGTTATAGAGTATTTATTAAAACTTGGAGCTGATCCAAATCTGCACAAAGGTATTTTGAGTTATTGAGTTATTGAGCTATTATCTATAATATAAAATTTTTTAATATTTTCAGATGGATACACCCCGCTGATGGCAGTATGTGACTCAGCGAAAGGAACTACAGAGCAAACTTTGAAGTGTATTGAAATTTTATTAGATGCAAAAGCTAATCCCGATGCTGTTAGTAAAGATTTGTAAGTTTAAAATTATTGATATATTTATTAAATAATACGAAGTTAATTGTTAAACGTATTGTTGGCAGACAAACACCACTGATGCTCGCTTGCAAATCCAAAGAACCTGAAGTGATTTCATTTCTTCTGAATTATGTTAAAAATATTGAGATGTGTGATAAAGATGGGCGAACGGTAATAATACTCAATGAATTTGTACATGAAAAAATAATTGAGTATATTATTTAAATTAATTTATTTTCAGGCTGTATTTTATGCAGTTTGTGCCAATAAGCCGGAAGTTTTAAAAATACTGATGAAAGCAAAAGCTTCTGTAGCGATAGTGGACAGACGTAATTTAACACTCAGAGACATTGCTATTACCAAAAATTACGATGAGGTAATTTTATATTTTAATTTTGCTTTTATAAAAAATCAATTTTTATTTTTAAATAATTTGTTTTTTTAGATTAAACAGATTTTAGATTTCGAAGATGATGAGATTGATAATTATTGTTCAGTAACAAAGATAGTAGATTGGAAAGATGCAATTACCAATATTACTAATCCAAATCCTGAGTGTATAGATCCAGAAATTGCAAATATTTTATACTCATTAAATTTAGAAAAATACCGGCAGTCTTTCAAAGGAATGAGTGTTAAAAAATTCTTGCAACTAACTGAAAATGATCTTATTGAATTAGGAATGGATATTCAGTATCACAGAAAACAATTTATGAATGGATTATTTAAGTTTCATTCTTCCAAGTGGAAATTTTCGAATACCGTTAGAGTTATTAAAAAATCTTCCGATTTTTCGTAAGTACACTATCTTTTAAAAATTACTAAGTTATCAAATAAATTACTTGGTAATAATTATCAACTATACATAATATATTTCAGATTATTCGATGGAGTAATATCTTTAGGAAATGTTGCTCGACAATTTAATGTCATCGGATCATGTTTTTGTTACATGAGGAATAATTTCTTTAAAGGAACAAATAAAATTATTCTTACAAATAAAGAATCTTGTTTAAAAGAACTCAAGGAGGCTGAAATTAAATTGACCTTGATTAAAAAAGACTTTGAACAAATATTAGAATTTGTTGAAAAGGTAGGAAATTATTTTTTTTTCTTTAACATTATTTACTCGAATAGCTCAATATTAGACCTAGCAATCAATGAATATTGTTTATTTTATATTTAGTTTGAAAAAAAGAATCGCGGAAATCCACCACCAGCTTATATTGGAGCGAATGAATTCAAGAATAAAACATCATGGATGATTTTATTTACTGTTTCTATAGTAACGGGTATATTTATTACTAAGACTTTTTTGTTAAAAAATTAATAGATTAATCATAGTATTCTATGTTCATTATATTTCATTCTATGAGCCAAAAAAAAAAAGTATTATTACTCCTTAATAATTTATTATCCAAAGATTGATAAAAATCTCAGGTATAAAAAAGCTTTAAGAACTTGGATAATCATAGTATTTATTTTTTCAATAGATCTAAGTATGAATTTTGGAATTAAAAAATTTTTATTATTATGTTCAGTAGATTTGTAGTTAATTTTTATATGTATCCAGTCCAATAGTTCTTTAGCTAATTATTAAACTACTTATAAAAATTAAAAATGAAATTTTCCATCAGTGTAATAAAATTAAAATATTTTTATAATAATAATAATAATTTTAAAAAAATATATATAGCTAAAAATGTATTTCAATCACAGTTATATTAAATCTAATACTTAATGACTATTTTGTAAACAGAGTTCATTTTTCTAATAAAATTAATTGTAATTCTTCAATAAAATGGTACATAATATATATTATTTACAAAAAATTTAATTCATCATTTATTGTCACTTAAACTTACAAGCTTCATCATCAAAGGAAATAGTGGATGAAACGACGGAAGATTACGTTGTCTTATCGTTAATTCATAGCGTTGCAAAGTTCCAGAACATAATGTTAACCGGTCTTTTTCACTTGGATTATTGTCCAGCCATTGAGACAACCGACTTATTGACCATCCAGCGCTCTAAAATTTAGATTTAAATATTGAAACATTTAAAAAATCATAACATATTTATGACACAGAAAAAAAAATTATTACTTGATGTGGAGATTGTAATTCGGGTGGAGCACCAGAAAAAAGATGAAGAAGAACAAGCGAAGGTGGCACACTACCTTCCCCTTTCATCTCCAATACTTTCTCAACTATTTTTGCCGGTCCAAGTGCAATCAGAGATTTAAGCGCTCTCAATGTACGGTATTGCTGCTGTTCCAACATTCCTAATTGACCTCCTCTACATAGGGGAGCTACGGCAACCTCCATCTGATTGTTAAAAAAAATGTTTATTCATACTCTAATTTCAAAATCATTGAATTAAATATAAAAGATTCAATTAAGACCTGAGAAAAATCAACGATCAATTTCGCTTTGCCATATTCGCTGAGGGGTCGTATCAAACAAGCATGACGAACGAAAAATTCTATACATCTCGATGCAACAGAATTACAACTGCAATATTGAATTATTAATTATTTTATATTCTTATAAATATTATTTATTGAGGAGGATAGCCACTGTGAAATTAAAAAAAAAAAAATTAACTCACCATTCTATTACAACCGTTTGATTTTTATAAGGCGCAAGGAATGTACTAACAGTTCGCATGATGAATCCTTGTAGTTCTTTTATGTAAAGTGAACATCCAATTTCACGATTCTGAACACTACTTGGACTGAAGAAGAAAAGTTAAATAAATAAAAACGTAAATAGTTATATAAAATCATAATAAATATAAAACATACTCTCGGAATTCCGGATCATCATGCATTGTCAAAATAATACTTTCGATAGCATCAGTAATAGAAGCTATAAGTGGAGAAAGTATATTTTTTGTCAGTTTATTCGTATCCTCAAGAGCATTAGCAATAATAGCAGCACCTTCTTGTGGTAAACTACCCGCTAAATTAGCGACAACACGGTTCATTTGCAGAGCAAGATAATATAATAAATTAGCAAATGTAATATTAGTCAACTGCCCAGATGTAGGTGTGTCGATAACTTGACTAGCTTCACCGCTAGTTACTAAACCTTGCTCACATTTCAAGCAAAATAATCTAATAGATTTTCCCACATTACGTGCAACAACTGTTGAAAGATTCTCATCAACCAATGATACACTTAATTCACTGGTAACAGTTCTTATTAAGCTATCAATTTCGTCTTGACTCGGTGCAACATCACCCGAAAACATAGTATGAACTGGATCCAACAATCGTGAAATAGAACGTGACAAATATGCATTTTCAAATGGCAATAAAATATCTTTACTTATTGTATAAGTACCAATTAATTGTGATTTTTCTTTTAAACGTTTTCTCAAGTCCAAAAATACACGTAAAAATTTTGGATATTCCCCTTCTAATGCTTGTTTTATAAAAGAAGATGCCTGAGAACGTTCGATAAATATTTTGGCCAATAAATTTATTATTTTACTCCAAAATAATTGCGATAAGCCCTCAAATTCTTTAGTAAAATGCTCTAATAATATTCTTTCAAGAAATTCAATTTGTACGCAATGTGTGTACAATGTATCTTGAAGTAAACGATCTAGATTTTCCCAAAGACGTACACGAAGATTTCCAGATGAGCCTGGAGATGGCAATGCTGCTCTACCTGGTCCAGTTCGTTTCCCTAGATCTTGGTTCGTTGGCAATGAAACATCTAAAGCTTCTCGAGCAACTTTTTCTATTTCTGACAATGCTAATTTTTCTGTTTTTTCAATGGCTTTGGACAGAATTCCTAAATTTTCAAATACTTGAAGTGCTGTGCTAACTTTAACATTGTCTGAAGCTTCTAACCCTTGTGACAATGTAATGGTTGCAATTTTTTTAGCTGTTAGTTTGTGAGCCTTTACAGCTTGTTGATCATTGGCTATTAAATTTAATCCAACCAAATCATCATCAAACATCAACTGCTCGAGTTCATTGATACTTTTAGCAGCTTTTATTATTTCAGAGCTTTGTATTGCATTACTTATTTGAGACTCTAATTTCTGTGAATGAAGTAAATGTTGAACTCTGCCAACTTTTCTAAGAAGATTCGATGCCTCATGGAGTTTTTTTAATACTATTGTTTGCGACTCTAATTTGTTGAATGGCTCAACTATTTTAGCTCTCAATCTTTCAACTGATGACAGTAAACTCTGCAACAAATATATTATGTGTTGATAACTTATGAATAAAAAAATTAGATGCATAAAATCATAAATTACTTGAACGTGAGTTTGCATCAATGAAAGAACACCTTCTATTTTTTCAACCCATGTTACTTGAGATAATAAATCTTCATGATTTGTCAGAACTAATTGATGTAATTCTGCATCTAGTATTTCTAAAGCTAATTTTTAAATATATATATTAATATAATTGTCAAATAAAATGTTAGCTGTCACTTTAGTAAACATAAATATAAAAAAATATACCTTTGCCAAATTTATTTAATTGTTGCGCAACAGTTAATAATTTTCTAGCATCACTAACTGAATTTTTTGGATCCAAAAATTGCTTCAGAAAATCTAAAATATTAAAAAATAAAAAAAAAAAAAAAAAAAAAAGTATTCAACAAACAAACGGAGTTATTTATTTATGTCAAGTAGCTTACCATCATTTTCTATGCTTTGAAGATCTACAATTTCACCCATTGTTTTTAATAATTGTTTATCTATCTTAAAATTAATAAAAAATTATGTTCATAAATTCCTTTACGAGTCGTGGCAAATAACCTAACTTTTAAACTACGCATGCGCAGTTGGTATCAATAGCGCGAAGCGTATCATTCGATTTGACACTTGCGAACAATAGTACTCAAGTGATTAAAAAACCGATTATTTCATTAAACATTATTAGAACTAAAAAAAAAGTTAATTATCATTGCTACTATAGGGAATAAAATTTATTCGGTTATTTTTTCTTGATAAATTTTTTTTTAGTTTTAATTTCTAGCATAGGTATTATTAATCAAATACTTCATTTTATAGGACACTGAAGTTGACAGACATTAAAAATTTTTTTATAATTTTATAGCAATTAAATTATTATTAAAAAAAATTAATTAAAAAATTACACATGTAAAATTTAATAAAAATTATAAGTGAAAAATTTCAAAAGTATTTTTTTATTATAATTGATTTGTTAAAAAAATTTTTTTAAATTAACTGCTGACGGCTAACTTCAGTATCATCTGATAATTTTTTACAAATCAATCGTAAAAAAAAAATATTTTTCCAAAATTTGCACTTGTAATTTTTTTTAATTTCTAGATGTGAAATTTTTTTATAACAGATTTGGAATAAAAATCAAAAAAATTGTCAGATGTCTGCGGATTTCAGTATCATTTAGCTCCACGTTTATGTTAACTATTAATTACATAAATAAAGAGGACAAATAAATGTTGAAAAAAAATGAATGAAACGATTTTTAAAAAGTACCTCAATACATAACGTTTATTAAGGTGTACACATGTTGACTTAAATGTATTTTTTTTTTTTTAATTTCCTTAAGATTTTTAAAATTGTAATTATCCTACATTAATTTTTTATTTATTCGCAATAGTATGAATAAATATTTCATACTTTGTATTTTATTATTTTTGCCAAGTGAAACATTCTGTTTTAGTTTCATTGACCCTATTATAAAATAGCATTGATATACATATTTACAGTTTATATGTACAGTTGCTTCAATTCGTTCTATATGAAATAGACATTAATTTTATTATTTTTTACGTTGTCTCTTCATTTATTCATTTATTATGACTAATTATTTTAGTTAGTTTTTTTTTATACCTTTTCACTAAACAAATTGCACGTTCGGACATCGATGTTGGCTTTTTAATTATGAAAATTTACGAGCAATTTATTTATAAAGATTTATTTACGACTTTTTCTTCATAATTATACGATAATTTAAGAATACATCCGACATATTAAATATTACAGACAATCAATTGTATTATTTATTTTTCATACTGCTCTCTCAACAAGTCGACTTTTTTTTCTCTACTCTTATTCTCGCTCGTTTTCTCATAAATAATCACCATCATATTAATTTACAATAGTTATACCAACAATATTTCGAATACTCGCGTGTTTTCTTCAATTAATTTTCCTTAATTATTGTTTTGGTACAGCGTTGAAGAATAATTTGCATCTAACTATTTAAATAATAATATAAATATTAATAATAATATGAATGATTTTTCCTGGACTCTCACTATAATTATCCAACTTTTATCATTCACAATTATTTATTTATTTTACTTTTCAAAATATTTATTAATTATTATTAAATCATTATTTTGAACACTTAATAACTTAATAACTTAAAAAAAAAAAAAAAAAAAAAAAAAACACGTCCAAACATAATAACAATTACAATTATTTATTTTTTTAAATATTATTGAGTTAAATTATCTATATGATCATAGTATGAATTATTTGTTTAGTTTTATTTTTATTTGCAGAGAGCAGTACACAGAACCAACATCGATCAGTCTTAATATTGGAATTTACCAATAAAAATCACTTTATGCATTGCAAAATATATAAATATAGAAGAATAACAACTAAAATTATATCGCGATTGTTATCAAGTATATAATTATTATTTATTTTTGTTTTTTTTTTATTTTATTTTATTTATTATTTTTTTTTTTTTTTTCATTATTTTACTGTATAAATTAGTGATAGAATTATTTATTCTTTCTTTTGTCATCAATAAATTGTGAATGAGCTTACATTTGT
Source organism: Cotesia typhae (assembly GCF_013202065.1). NCBI lineage: Eukaryota > Metazoa > Arthropoda > Insecta > Hymenoptera > Braconidae > Cotesia > Cotesia typhae. The sequence continues at coordinate 6,837,029 of NW_027423757.1, read as the reverse complement.
GATTCACGGCTTAATAAACATGCATTATCAATTCAATTTGGCCGTCATTGTTATTACATACTTCATTTAAATATTAATATGTGTTAAAACTTGCATTATTCTCATTCAATGTCACTTTGTAAAACAGTAAAAAAAACTCGCAATATCTGACATGTTAAGAATCCTCGCATTAGTAATAATAATAATGTATTCAATATATTTATAGTATTTATTTAATTTTTTAATTTTTTTTTTTTACTATATTATCTAATGATTAATTATTATTAATGCTTTTTATTTATTATTACTTGGCAAATTTATTATTTTAGTTTTCGTTTTTAATTTATTACTTTATACTATCCCTGTACTCTCAATTCAATTACTCCAAAAAGGAAAACAATCCAATTTTCACTTTGCTCTAATTTTACATACATTCTTTTTTTTACTCTCACTTTTAACATTCACTTAATTTTTTTATCAATTAATATTACTAGGTATAAATATTATTTAATATCTTAAGTAAATGGTTAGGGTCATGAGTTACTGAATTTGTGAATCACAATATTTAAAGGTCATATACATATTATGAAATTAACGACGTTTGTTTACACAATTAACGTCAAAATAATAAATTACAGATGATCACGATAAATATAAGTTATTGAAAGAAAAAAAAAAAAGTACGAAAAAAATCAACAAATTTGAACTAATTAAAATAACATATCGTAATAACAAATAAAAATAATACGATTTCTAAAAACAAACACAGATAATTCTTTAAGAAAAAACATATATTTATAATAACTATTAAGATAAAATTGGATAAAAAAATCCACAATCACAATCACTCGTACTCAATTAAATATAAACCCACTGGGTGTGCATTGTCTACATTAAATTCAGTACACTCTAGACTGATTAGTATTTATCATTATCACTATCCACGGTTATAGTTGAAATAAAAATAAAAAAAATTAAAAATGTTGGCAATTCAATTTTCGGTATTTACAGGCTCACGAGCATGATGAATTCTTACATGCTTATTGTGATTAGACTTGGTACTGCTTGATTTGCCGCATATGTGACACGTGTATGGTCGTGCACCACTGTGAACACGTAAATGCTCTTTAAGATAGTATGATCGGTGGAAAGTTTTATTGCATACATCGCACGTGTATGCTTTATTTTCTTCATGTTCTTTAACATGTCTTAAACAATTGTATTTTCTTATAAATTGAGCGCCACAATAATTACACGTATATGGCCTGACATTTCTGTGAGAATTCATATGTGCCGTGTAGTCACTGTGACGGTAAAACGCAGCGCTACACTGATTGCACTTAAAGGGTTTGGTGCTACGTGCTGCATGAGTCCATTTATGTAATTGTAAATTCCACTTGGTACTGAATGCTTTTGAACACACCTGACACTCGTAGGGACGTTCGCCATTGTGTACACGCATATGAACTGACAGTGATGAACGTAGATATATGCACTTACATATTGGACACTCAACATTTTCATTTTCCCGTTGAGCATCTGGTACAAAACGACGATTATGAGCACGTCTCATGTGACGTGTTAAACTAGCCATGTGTATAAATCTTTCATTACAATAGGTACACGCTTTAGGTTTCTCATCGTGTGTTTCCTTGTGCCAAGCAAGCTTCTTTTTAGTATGAAATACTTCACCACAGTGACATATATAATCTTTCAATTTACGTTTTATATTTAAATGATGACGATTTTTATGTTGAGTTAAATTTGAGTATCTACGGAATGTTTCATTACAGAGGTTGCATTTAACTGGTGCATTACCTGTATGCCCATTCGTATGTTCATCTAATTTTTGTTTTGTTAAAAATGCTTTATCGCAAATAGTACATGGAAACGGTTTTATACCAAGATGACGTTTCATATGTAATTTGAAATTTTGTTTACGATAGAAATATTTACCACACTGTGAACACTCCAGCGGATGAATTTTCAAATGAGCGTTAAATAAAGCGACTGATGGAAATTCTTCGTTGCATATTTGACACTTTGAAATATCATGAAGACGTCGTGCAACCTCGGTACCATGAACTCTTCTATTGTGCATCTGTAAGCTTCGTTCAGAACTAAAACGTTGAGTACACATAGCACAGGAAATTTCTATGCCTTGTGTCAAAGCTAGATTTTCAGATTTTTCATCCGCTTCAACTTTGCTTATGTCTGTTAATTGTTGTGGTGGTTGCATTTGATGTAGCAACGGCTGTTGCTGTTGATAGGCCTGTTGAACATGTAGACCAGGAACAAATATATCCTCAAAAGGATTCATGGGGCCATCGAGAAGTTTTATGTCTTTTGTTTCAGACTGTTCGTTAATACCACTGTTACTGCAACTGTTACTTGGACCAGCTTCTTTGTGTACTGTTGTGCTGTGAACTCGACGTTCTTTAGGGCAATCAAAAACCTCTGTACACTGTGAGCACTTGAATGTACGTTGTTTTGTCGGTGTTTTTCTGTCTCGATCAAGAAATAAGCTAGAAGTAAAGTGGGTAGCGAGCGAACGACTGTCTAACAGTGGAACCCCGGCTTCATTATCAGATCCTTCTGACTCTTCCCAGCTTTCACGTGCCATCAGATCGTATGATGTCGACATACGGGAAGACTCTTGACCAACATACAGCTATAAATATATATATATAAAAAAAAAAAAAAAAAAAAATTAAATAAATAAACATTAATTGGCATTGTAAATATTATTATTAATATTAAAAATTTATAAACCGGTTGATTTTCTCACCTGCCAAGCCGAATGTTCCGTGCAGCCGTTGCTTTCCTGTTCAGACAGCTCTCCCCTTGGTGGCATTGTCTCGTCTGCCCGCATGTTGACACTCTTTACTTCTTCATCGATACCCGTACCACCTTCACTGCTTGCCATTGATTGTTGACTCGTTGCGCTGATTGCTTTCTGTGATGATTCACTTATAAATGTACTAGGAACGAGAATTTGAAGTCCATCAAATTCAAATACATTCATAGGACCCGAATGTGCATCTTCATTGATATTAAGAAGCTCGGTCGTTGGTATGTGATTTACTGTTTTAGTTATTGTTGATTGGAAACTCTTAGATTCAATACTTGTCGTAGGGTCAGTTGCTTGCGACAAACCACAAGTTAAATTTGATTGATGCGTTGTAATTTTATTACTACATATCGTATAATTTTCATTGGTGATTGATTGTTGAGAGTGAATTGCTGGAAATGAGCTAATATGCTCCGTAATGACCGACTGATGAAAGATGCCATTACTATTATTCTCAGATTTTCTTGGAGTCTCAATGCCAGCACCTTGAGATTCATCACGATTTAATCTTACTGCTGCGTTGTTGTCAACTTGTAAGCAATCAGCTGAATTTTTATGTTGACTTATCACAGAATCGTTGGTCTCTTCATCATGGCTGTCAGCTTCCATTTGATCAAATGACCGCATCGATACAGGGGATGATGGTTTGCTGAGATCTCTGCGTACTCGAAGACCAGAGATACCACTGATAGCGGATAATGGCGTATGAGAACGTACATTATCTAAATCATCATTTTGTTTGGCAAATGGTGTATGGGGACTAGCTATTTCTTCAATCTCCATATCCTCTTCATCAAAATTATCACCTACATGTTTAGATTCTTCTTCTTCTTCCTCTTCCTCCTCTTCTTCATCATCATCGTCATCCTCTTCTTCATCATCATCATCTTCTTCATCTTCATCTTCATCATCGACATCAACTTGCAATGTAGCTGCGTCAAAACCAGCTGGATAAAAATTAAGATTTTCATTAGAACCACATTCAGATCTCGTTGAATAAGAATGTGATATTTTTTTTGATGCTGATACTGGAGACGCAGGCGCTGATAAACTATGTTTATACCGATATGCATAGTCAAAGTCGCACTCGTCAATAATACTTGTGTCAATGCACTTTTCTGTTTCTACGCAAGCTTCGGTGTTATTAATATACTTTATGTCTGCAGGTGTGAGATGATTTCCAGATTCTTCTTCCATTTGTTCTTCATTTTGCTTAGCAGTTTTATTTATTTTGAGGTTAGATTCCTGAATGGGCTCATCATCATTTGTTTTTTCATGTGTCTCGACAAAACCTGACTCAATCATTGTAATAAGAAGATGTTCCAGATGTTCTTCTTCATTTTGCTGACAAGTATCTATAATCATCGGAGTTGAAGCTGAATTAACTTGTAATTCAATAGACTCTGATGACTTTAATTTTTCTGAGCTCAATGATTCCTGAGACTCCAATTTATCTTGATCTTCTGTAAGGTGATTTAATCGCGTATCCGTATTACTATTTTCATTATCAGCTTGACTATTGTACCTAGATGAAAATCTCTGATGTCGATCTTGATTATGATGTTGTTGTTGCTGTTGCTGTTGTTGTTGTTGTTGTTGTTGTTGTTGCTGTTGTTGTTCATTTCTACATTGAACATCAGTATCAATATCAAGCTCAGGTTCCTCCATATCTGGAAGAATACTCTCAGACTTATTTTCTTCAGAAGCTGATGATTCACAGACCACTGAGACAATGTCATTTCTGACAATTTCACTGTTATTTATAACCGGCCTGGGCGAATTACTCTGAGTCTGTTGATCTCGATGATCCAGTTGTCTAACAGAAATATTATTATTATCATTATCATTACAATTATTATCATGTCGTATATCTATTGTATTATCTGTTGACTGTTGAGTCGAAGTTTCACAACTCTCCATATCTGGTAAAATCCTTTCCATATTTGGCTCTGAAATAATCTCTGGTATTATTTGTTTATGTTCATTAGTACTAGTTGAAATAATAACATTTCTATTAGTTTCAGCATTAGCTACAGTAACTACAGGCCTGATACGAGTTGTCGGGAGTGCTGATACCGGTGAAATCATCTGAACAGTCGGTACCTGTTGCTGTTGATACATGCTGTACGGATTGTAAAGCATCTGCATCATCTGATTGGCCTGAGGTGGTGCCATCGCGTACTGTGGAATCATCATAGTACCATTGTTGACAAATTGTTGATAGTTAAAAGAGGCAAATTGCGGTGGCATCATTGCATTGATCGGTGGACACTCAAAGACAGGACCAATAGGAAACGGGGCCTGCGTAGGAATGTGAGCAGCAGCAACAGCTGCTGCTGTTGGTGCTGAAGTTGAGCTTTGGGCATTGACCTGCTGTTGTGGCGGTGACGGCTGAAGGGTTTGCGGTACCTGAGGCACTTGGGTTTGAGGTAACTGAAGAGACGACAAACTTGACGACGAGCCACTAGCTTTTATCAGTGCCTCTATCACTTGTTCCTTTGGATGGGTGTCCAAGTGCCTCTGAAGACTTATACCTTCTCTGAGATATAATGTACACACAGGACATGCGACCGCCCCTCCGATATCTGTCGTGACGCCGAGTTCCATCTTTACTGTTTCTCTTACACTCGCGTTTTCTATTCTATTGAGGCTTTTATCCGTCCTGTAGTTAGGACATGTTTGTCCCACACATTTATATATATTATATACACACTATACAAGGAAAAAAATTAATAGTAAAAAAATTTTTTTCAATGACAAAAAAAAACTGGTACGTATGTGATGGAAAAAAAAGATGTTAAAAAACTAGAGACAGAGAAAGAGAGAGAGAGAGAGAGAGAGGAGAGAAAGAGAGAGAGAGAGGAGAGAAAGAGTGTCGTTTTAGTATTGTTGAGTGTCGTCAAAAAATGAATCTCAACCGTATTAAATGATTGTCCTTCCTCAACCTCTCTCTCTCACACTTTTCTTCCGTATCAATCTTTCTCACTTTTCTCAAGTACTCGATCTTTCTTTTTTCTCCCTTGTTTGCTCTCGCTCACCAGTCGTGTGATATTTTATTTCTTTCTAACTTATCGGTCGTATGTATTGTGTATCTCTGTCTTGTTCTTCTCCTCCTCCTTCAGCTGCTCGTTACACTGGTTTATTTGTTAACGTTAACGTATTCCTGGGGTCCTTGTAACATTTTATTTATCTATTTTTTAAAATATTTTTGTAGTGTATTATAAGTGTAGTTAATTAATAATATTTAACAAGTAATTAAAATATTTTTGTGTTTGGGCCCTATCAGGCCTTTACGCAAGGCCTTAGACAGCTCGAATGATAGAGCCTCAACACGGTAAGCTGTGCCCCAAAAATATCGACGTCCATGGCCGCCTCCTTCTTCAGCTTCTTCTCTTTGCTCTGGCAAATGCTGAATGGCAATGCAACTGAGTGAGACCAGAAAGGCACACACGACACGGGCACACACTGGCTCCGCTCTCGCGGGGGCCACAAATCGATATCCTGTTAAATCGCCAGCCTCCCCTGTTGTGTGCCACTGGTGGGCTTTATTAAATTATACCTGCGTTCACGTCGTGCCAACCCAACCGTTTGGTACACTCGTCGTTGTAGCTCTCTCTCTCCATACCATATTCCTATACCAATTATAAATCAGATATATATTATATGCATATTTATTATTTATTTAGCTTATTAAATTCACAACTCACTGTCTGTATCACACAACTATACAGTACTACCCTTACTCACTTCACTTTAAATAGCTTTTATCAAAACGACATGATTTTTTTTTTATTTATTATTCGAGTCCGCTCGCAGGCCCCGAAAACACAACAGATAACACGACGATCCAGACAATACTCCAGCTGGGAATAAGAGCAATATGAGAAACTGCAGCACCAATTCGATGTGATGGTAGCGCCGTCGGGAAACTTTTACACTACAGAATATTGCACATTAATAAAAAATCATGTCAAATCAAAAAAAAAAAGTTAATATATAACCTGAGATATTTATTCAATAAAATCACTTTTAAAAGTCAACAATTATAAATAAAATATTATCTTTACGCGTTGATTAACATTTTATTGTGATAACGAATTAATATTATTTTTTTATTGCTCTATTTTCTACTCTCACGTTCTATTTACTCGATTGATAAAGACTAGGAATTGGATTTTAATCTCATCTATTGATGAAAACTGTAAATATTTATAGTATTCTAGATTACATTAGCTAATGTTGATGACATTTATTATTAAAAGAAAAAAAAATTATCTTTCGCTGAAGAGCAGTTTTTTCTTAATATAAAAAAATTAATCAAAAACTTCTATTTATTATATTTAAAATAAATAATTAAACTTCAATTTATTACACACTAAACTTTTTATTAAATATTTAAAACTGCAAAATTTATCAAAAACTTTATTTTTTATTTCAAAACACAAGAAATATTATTTTAGACTTCTAAATGAACGCACACATTTTGTAAACTCGAGTAAAATAATCTCATCACGATCTCTAACGACGAGTTTTTTAACTTACTAATTGAATCGCGACTGGCGCCGCCACGCGAGCACGAATGATACCCCTTTTATAGCGTGAAATTTAATATTAGATTTATTAATATGACAGTTAAGTTAGCTGTCACTTGACAATTTTTTAATTTTATTTAACAAAAAGGTTTGTTCCAAATAACTAAATAAAAAAATAAACTATTTTTAAAAAATTGAATTTTTTGTTTTTTCTAATTTCTTATATTTTATTATAATTTATTATATTTAAAATAAATAATTAAACTTCAATTTATTACACACTAAACTTTTCAGGAAATATTTAAAACTGCAAAATTTATCAAAGACTTCATTTTTTTATTTCAAAACACAAGAAATATTATTTTGTAAACATTTTGTAAACTCGAGTAAAATAATCTTATAACGGCCTCTAACGGCGAGTTTTTTAACTTACTGGCTTGATTGTCGTCAGCAGATACATACAGCAAATTTAGCTCTTTATTCTCGGTGAATTTTTTTTTATTTTTCTTTATTATTTTATTTCTCTGAGTGTAAAGGTGAGTGAGAAAAAAGAAACAGGAAAGAGTATTCCAAGTGCGGTCGTATGATCAGGTTGTAGTTACTGGTCATATGTACTATTGCTTTAATTATTAATAATAATGTTTTAATACATCCATATATTTTTAATAATTATTACTGTTATTTGCTAGAATATGCTGTGTAAGGGCAAGGTAACCGTTGTCCTCGGAGCACAATGGGGTGATGAAGGAAAGGGGAAAGTTGTTGACATGCTTGCTGCTGACGCTGATATAGTGTGCCGGTGTCAGGTAATTTTATTTATAACATTACTTATTCTATTATCATTTATATAAATTAATTTAACACTTATTTAAATAATTGATTAATATTTTTATTATTATGAGTTATTACAATAGAACAATTATTCTGGAGTTTATCAAGGTCTCGTTAATTTATCATTTGGCTTCCTCTATTGTGTACCGCGTGACTTGGTAAACTATTAGTTTCAACGTAATATTAAGTCACATGCAATCTGTGTATTTATTTCTTTTTTATTACCCATTAAAATTACTCTATATATGTTGATGACTATTATTTATATTTTTATTATTTAGCTGAAAATAACATTGATAAAGTAATTTTTAGCATTCCACAACAGTAGATGGTATGATTAATTTTTAGAATTTGATCTTGTTGTAGATGTGCTAGAAAATTTAAACGTCTACGACTGTTGAAATAAGACCTTGGCAGTAATCGAGGTTGATATTTTTAGCATTTATCTTTCCACCTTGAAAATTTTATATTTTTTTTTTTCCTCAGCTATCAATTTTTAGCGTTCCATTACTTTTAATTTCCTGATAACTCTAATTTTATCGTAAAATTTTTATGTAATGGACTATAAATTTTATAATTAGTTATTTTTTTCTTATTGCAAACGCACAGACCGTAGATTAATGACATTAATACTATTCAAGTAGTATTTTTTTTTTTTAGCTTATCATCTGCCTTGTTATGACTCGTGACAAATTAATCAATAAATTAACGCATTTTATAATTTGTCATCTCAATTGACAATTTATTTTTTATTTATTATTTTTCTTTTTTCTCTTAAATTTATTGCAAGATAGTGTTGTTATTTTGTATGACGAAATGCAAGACAATTTTAAAGTTGTATTTAATAGCTTATTTCAAAATCTTTTATAATATTAATAGATTTTAAATTTATGTTAACTATTGTGAGGAATTTTTTGGAGTATTTAAGGTTTACTTATTATACTTATCGTGCAAGATTATTTTTTTCACGATTGTACTTTATCATACATTAATGTCTGATAAACTTTTTATGTTCAAGTCTGACTAAAGTCTAAATGTATTTAATTTATATAAACGACAATTATTAATTTTTTCAATCGATAATAATACCAAATATTATTTCAGGGTGGAAATAATGCAGGTCACACAGTAGTTGTGAACGGTGGTCAATTCTTTTTCCATCTACTACCTAGTGGGATTATCAATCCTAGATGCAAATCCATTTTAGGTAAGAATTCGTATTATTTCTAGGTCAATTAACTCATTTTTGTTATCACATAATCTTAAACGTATTTGCATGAAATAAATTACAATTACTCGTTTTCATTACTGAGATGTATGATGCTCAATATCTATTTATTTATTTATTTATTTAATTATTAATATTTTTTTTTTTTCAATTAAAATTATCACACAAATTGAACTTTCCGTTTTTGATAATTTAATAAATTCTGATTAGCCTTATTTTTACTTGTAAAAATTTATCTAAAAATTATATTAATTAATTATTGTATGACCTTTATCGTTCAGAATTTATATTATAAGTTAACGTCCTTGCTTATTACAAGATTTAATAATGTCATGTTTAATGTCAATTAATTAAATGCTTACCATCATAAAATGATGATAAAATAGTTTCTCTTGAATCAATATATTTAATCGATTTGACATTAAAAAAATAAAGTCAGTAAAAGTTAAACCGACTAAGATTTTGTTTATTATACTCATCAGAACAATTATCGAACATCTATTGTTAATAGTTTTTAAATTAAAAGTTTTGAACTGTATGTAGGTAATGGTGTTGTGATCCATATACCTGGCTTGTTTGAAGAATTAGAGCAAAATGAAGCTAAAGGTCTTAAAGACTGGAAAAGTCGACTTATTATTTCTGATCGTGCCCATATTGTCTTCGATTTTCATCAACAAGTTGATGGTATGCAAGAATTGGAAAAAGGATCGCAGTCATTGGGAACGACAAAAAAAGGAATTGGTCCAACTTACTCGAGCAAAGCTACGAGAAATGGTCTACGAATTGGTGATTTGATGGGCGATTTTGAAAAGTTTTCCGAGAAATTTAAAACTCTTGTGACAACGTATCAAAGAATGTTCCCATCGTTGCATGTCGATGTAAAATCAGAATTGGAGCGCTATAAAGGGTATATTCAATCACATAAATTATACTTCGTTTTTTATTTTTTTTTTTTTGTCATAATTTATTGGCTTTTTATCCACGTGATAAATGATAATTTTTTACTTAATTTGAATGGCTATTTCATTGCGACTCTATAATTTAATTCATTCAGTAATTTTATAAATATTTATGTATTTTAATTTCAGATATGCTGAACGAATAAGACCGCTTGTGAAAGAAACAGTCCATTATTTACATTCTGCGCTTAAAAATGGCCAAAACGTTCTGGTAGAAGGAGCTAACGCCGCCATGTTAGATATTGACTTTGGCACATACCCATACGTTACAAGTTCAAATTGTAGTATTGGTGGTGTTTGTACCGGTCTTGGTTTACCACCATCAACCATTGACCAAGTTATTGGTGTCATTAAAGCATACACCACAAGAGTTGGTGATGGTCCTTTCCCAACAGAGTTAACGGACTCTACAGGTGAACTATTGCAATCGCGTGGTCATGAAGTAGGTGTTACGACAAACCGTAAAAGACGTTGCGGTTGGCTCGATTTGGCACTGTTGAAATTCACCAATATGGTCAATGGGTTAGTATATTGATAATTGATGAAAATGGAATTAGCCGACATTTGAAAATTTTTATAATTTATTTTATTGAAAAATAATTTTTAAAAAATTAAAAGAAAAATTTTCACATGTAGAAAATTTGAAAAATTATACGTGCAATTTTTTAAAAATATCTTTTTCGTTCAAATTTTAATTAATAAAAAAAAAAATGGTTTAGTATCGGCTAACTTAATTTTCATTGATAATTGTGCAAAAATAATATGATGATAACTTAAATTCTTAATCTTAATGAATAATTGTTATTACTTCTCAATTACTAAATTTTTTTTTGTTCAGGTACACATGTGTCTGCTTGACAAAACTAGATATACTTGATACATTGCCGGAGCTGAAGGTATGCATTGGTTATCGATACAATGGAAAAGAAATCGATTATTTTCCAAGCACGGCTTCTGAATTAGCCAAAGTTGAGCCTATTTATGAAACACTTGAAGGCTGGAACTCAAAAACTGAAGGAGTACGTTCGATAGATCAATTACCTCTCAATGCACGGAAATATGTTCAATTAATTGAAGACAAGTTGAACGTTAGAGGTAACTATAAAATTTATTTATTTTATAAAAATATAAATAATTATAATCTTTACATTGAATTTATTAATTTTAATAATACTAATAATATCTAAATTTATTTTATTTTCAGTCGGGTGGGTTGGTGTTGGTGCAGGCCGTGAAAGTGTTGTCAAAGTACCTACTCTCTGACAATTTAAAATTAATGAAAAATTTTTTAAACGCACCATTTTTAGTGTTTCATTAATTGTAATAATTATAAAAACAACAATATTGATGATGATAAATGTATTCAAAATAACAATTAGAAAAAAGCCGATGTACGCACAAAATCATTTTAAGATTAGGCTAATTAATTGAGAGCCATTTCAACTAATTGTTATCTATCAATTTTAATTATTGATTAAAAACTTATTGTCTGTAATTGTCTTATGTTGCCTGGGTAGGATATAAAAAAAATTAAAATAATAATTAACTTTCCATATGAAAATGAAACGTATTTAAATATTTTAAATTAAGTTATTGGTTACTTGGGTTTCTCTTCTATCTCGCGCTCGACGATTTTGAAACCAAATTTTAATCTGTAACATCACATAATATAAGTAACAAACATTAAATAAAATATTTATTTTATTTATATCATCATTATTAATAATTAAGTCAACACTTACTCGATTGTGAGGTAAACGTAAAATTGTTGACAATTGTACAACATCTTTACGCGATAGATAAGCACTTTTTTTGTATTTTTCTTCAAGTGTTTGTATTTGAAACGAGGTGAATGGAATCCTCGGATGAATTGCGGGTTTTCTTTTACATATTTTGCCTGCTAATGATTTTCTCGGTAACTTTGGTGGCCGATAACGTGTACACTGAAGCCAAGAAAGATTATTATTCGGCAATAATTTATTATCACGAGGTAATTCACACTTGATATCATCATTACGAGTTTTTATTGATTCACTATCATCATTAATTGTTGATGAAGATGATGGTGCACAATGAGTTTCACCGATAAAAAATCCAAATTGCGTTCTTGACAAGTTATCATTGTCAACTGTATTTGTATTGATAGTTGATTGATTAAGTTCGTGATGATGTTTTGTATTATAACTTTCTGGAATTTTTACACGGTCTTTTGCCAATTCATTAATAATTAAATGTAAATTTGTTGATTGATTGGTCATATTTGAACTTCGAGAAAGTATCCGAGCTATGCTAAAATCGCTGGACTTTCTGTTAGGTCTATGTGATCCAGACATTTTGTTGGCGATAAACTAAAATTTTAAGTTAGTTTACCCCTGATTTATATGGAGTGCCGGATGAAGAGATTCAAAAAAGAAGGGATGAAGTACCAAAAGCCGGGCGCCCATTAGCTCTTGTTGCTAAACAGTATCTATTTCGCGATGAATCTGAATTAAACGCATAGTTGCACATGATGACTATCACATTGCACAGTTTGTGGGGTGATATCGGGCATCATTTTGTTGGTAGCCCCCATACCTGCTCATTGTTGTGTATGCTCTTATACCAGTGTATTATCTCTATTGGGGTATCTACCCTAGGAGCCACCAATAATAACAATGTAATTGATACCACTGGCGGTTTCTTGGGATGTGATCCGCTACTGTTATTGCACACATCTCAATAGACCAGATGTCTCAGTGCAAGAGAGCTTGCATAATTCGAAAGCCACAGGGGTCATCTAATCCGTTAATATGTCTAGTATAAACATACAAGCTGCTTTATTTTGTTCCTTTTTTTTAAGCTTATTATTATTTCATTTATTTTTTTTTAACGTCTCTTGAGTATTATATTATTACATGCATATATTTAATATTTATCAATGGGTAATTAATATAAGACCAATTATTTTATTTATATAAATATAATTTACATTTAATTTACAATTAATCTATTTTTCATAACTTTAAATATTTATTCAATTATTCAGAATTAAATTCAAAATAAAATTTTTATTTGTCATTGAAATTAGCAGACATCTAACAATTTTTGAAATTTTTAGAACTTATAACTAATCAATTATTACCAAAAATAATATTTCTAAAAATTCACACTTGTAATTTTTTATGACACTGAAGTTAACAGACATCACAAATTTTTTTAGAATTTTATAGCAATTAATTTATTATAAAAAAAATTAAATTAAAAAGTTTCACATGTAAAAATTAATAAAAATTACAAGTGAAAATTTTTAGAAGCATTTTTTTTATTGTAATTGATTTATTAAAAAAATTTTTTAAATTAACGACTGCTAACTTCAGTATTATAATTTTTTTTATTTCTACATATGGAATTTTTTTCATTATAATTTAATTGTTATAAAAAAAAAATTGTTAGATGTCTGTCAAATTCAGTATCATTTTTTATTAGTATATTTTAACAGTCAACAAATATTTATAATTTTTAAGTGTTAGAAAAAAAAAAAAGAAAAAAATTGGATTGAAAGATTTTAGGGGATTGTTTTCAAATGTTTTTTTTTTTTTTTTTTTTTTTTTTTTTTTTGGATCTGATCTATATAAGTAGGCCACACAAATTTCAAGAGCAAAAGAGAAACCGGGAGAAACTGTGGGTTATACGACAATGTCAAAGTAACGGTAAATATAGAAGTTTGTGAAAACAGAAAAAAAAATCAAGCTCGACGAGTTTAACTAAACGGTTTACTTCTTTTTTGGTAATATATGTTATTGAAGAATATCAATTATTTACGATTTACAATTGAAAATTATTAAGTTTACTGTAACCTAACCTTAAAATTCGTGATAATTTAAATAGTTTTCTGATATGAATATGAGTATTGACAACAATAATAAAAATAATTATTATGACTCTGTAAAATAATATCAAAATATGAAAATTAAGTTAGCCGACTCTAAACTTTTTCAGAATTTTTTTTATTAATAAAATTATTGCATAAAAAATTCCACATGTAAAAAATTTGAAAAACTATACGTGCAATTTTTTAAAAATATATTTTTATTGCTAATTTAATTAATAAAAAAAATAAAAATTTTTCATACTGTCGGCTAATTTTAGTTTCATTATCAAAATACTAAAATGGATATTCTGGATGATTTCTAATTCCAGCGAAAAAATCAAAATCACATATTCTGGCGGAAGGACCTTGATCTAATGAATTTAGTATTTTCATTTCATTAGAGTCTAATTCAAAGTCAAATAGATCAATATTTTCTTGAATTCTTTTAGGATTAGTACTCTTTGGAATAGCGGCAATGCCTTTTTGTATGGTAAACTTCAATGCTATTTGTGCTGAAGATTTATTATATTTTTTACCAATCTTAATCAACTCACTATTATCCATAATACTGGGAATTTTTTCATTTTTTCCAAGAAGATTAACTAATCCTCTCGTACCTAACGGTGAATAAGCTGTTACAGTAATTCCTTTTTTCTTGCAAAATTCGACCTTAAAAAATTCAAAATAAAACAATTTCAATTATTTCATAAATAATTTTTATAAAAAAAAATAATTAATTTTTAATTACAATTTGATTTTGCTGGAAATAAGCGTGCAACTCAATTTGTAGATTAGCAATTGGTTCTTTAGCTATTGAAATAACTTTTTCAATTTGTTTAATATTGAAATTTGACAGTCCAATAGCTTTAGTTTTACCAGCTGATACTTGCTTCTCCATTTCCTTCCATACTGCAATATGATCTGTACATTTATCAATTTTTATCTTTCCATTCTCATCTTTTGGGTGTAAATCATCACCAATTTCCTCAAATGTAAACGGAGTGTGAATTAAGTACAAATCTAAATAATTCAATTGTAAATCATTCAATGATTTTTTAATCCATTTTTCCACGCCACCAGGCCGGTTCCCTGTCGGTGGAAGCTAAAACATTTTTATTATTAATTAATTAGCAACCTTACTAATAAATAAATTAAATAATAAATTTTGTTAAATTGCACTGTACTTTTTTAACTATTGACGTTTTTAAAGACATAAGCTCTTCTCGATGTTACACTCATCAAGAGCTTTTATTTGAGTAAAATTTTGCTTATTCTCTTAATAAAATAGATTAATTAATTAAAATAAAGTTTTATTAAAAAATATTACCTTGGTAACGATAAATAATTCTTCTCTTTTAACTTTTCCAGATTGAATCCATTTATTCAAAACTTTACCGATGACATGCTCATTTTCGTAAACCGGAGCGGTGTCAATATGCCTATATCCGGCTTCTAAAGCACTCTCCAATGCTTCTGTTAAGACATTTTCTTTGGCCTTGAAATAAAAATATTATTAATAATGATAAAAATTAATTTATTTTTATCATATAAATATATTTAATTTACCTGCCATGTACCAAATCCTAATGCAGGCATTTTTTGTCCATTGGGTAACATAATAGTAACTTTGGAAGCCATAGTGAAGTGTTCACTCTGCCAGACAGATTAAAAGTAAATGTAGAAAAATAAATACTTGACATTATTTACATGGAAAAAATTATCCCCACCAAGATCTTGACATCTTGTTATATGAAAAAAAAAAATATATATATATATATATATATATATACTGGCCTTACTTTCACCAACACATCAAGAGTTAGTACTGAAGTACAAAGCGTATTAAAATAATTGCAGAACAATTTATAGGTAATCACTAGGAACTCAAAGGCATAGATTTTTAGATAAATAATAGAATTAACCGCTACGTTGGGACGTTTAATTTATAATTGCTATTTTTTATTTCTATTCCTTGACGCGATCATTCAATCGTGAAAGGCAATTAGTTTCTTGTAATAGATTATCACAACAATTGTTAATTACATAAATAATTTTTTATTTCAGAAAAAAACACTGAGCAGCAGATGAATAATAAATTAAATAATGTATACATGCATTAATTGTGGCATTGAAGTCGAAGAACTTTATAGAAGATACAGCCCAAGTGTTTTGAAGGTTTTAAAATGCGTTAGTATCACTTTATATAATTTTAATAATTATTTTAAAATGATAATGTTAATTTTTAATGATTCATCAGGGTAACTGTGGTAATTTGGCAGATAAGTACATCGAATACGATCCTGTTATTGTATTAGTAGATCTAGTTTTGCTTGAAAAACCAGCTTATCGACATCTACTTTACAACAGTAATTTTCAATCCTATTGGAAGCTGATGGTTGTTTTACTTTTGGGTGAATCATTTAGAGCATGGTCAATATTCAAAAATTATAAAATTGATCAAGACTTAGATGATCATCAGAATTACCTTGAAAGTAACAAATTTGATAGCGAAAGAAGTTTTTATATTCTTCTTGCTCACACAGCACTATCGTTAGGTGCTTTCATCCTTGCTATGATAATTAGTACAGAGATAAGATGGTTAATTATGGGTGTACGACCACACAAGTATAAAATTTCTGATCTTTTTCACGCATTAATTGTCGGAGGCTGTGCTAAACTTCTAGGACTTCTTGGTGTGATTTGGCAGTACGTTGCTCCAGAACTTTTTTATGTACTTATTCATGGTTACACTATGCTGTGTCTTTTAACTGCATACTCAGGTAAGTTGCAATATAAATAAATAAAAATTTATTACTATGAAAACATATTTGCATATATTAATTTATAATTTTATTAGGTAATTGAAAAATCGGAACAAATAAGTTACAATAAATTTTTAACAATTATCAAGTCCAAAAATATGCGTTAATTATAATCTATTGTTTTAAATATCGCATAGTTTATTTGATTTTATTATTTTGTTTTTTCTTTTAATGAAATTCTTTCATAAATTTTTTACAATATTATGACGAACTATTTAAAAATTATTTATGTCCCACAGTAATCTGCGAGAGTGGAAGGACTGGATCATTAATTGGATTATCTAGTGGATTAATAGCATACAATTATGTATCCAATTTGATTTCTTGGTTTCCATTAATAATTACAAATACTACAGAAACTGGTGATGTTACATAATATTGTTAGTTGTTTAATCGACAGTATTAAACCTAGAAATATATATATATATATATATATATATATATATATATATATATATATATATATATATATATATATATATTTATAAACGTATATGTTTAAACATCTTTAAATGGAAGAACATTCCAGCCCAATACGAGTCGATCAAAACCACATGAAAATAAATTACAAATAGAGCCTGGCTCTTCTGCCCATGCTACTGCGCACACCATTCGCCGATGGCCCTGAAACATTCAAGTAATTTAGAGCGGTTCAATATTGTATAAATATATTTTTATAATTTATTTAAATATTTTTTTGTAAGTAAAAATAAATAATAATTAACAATAAAACCTACTCGTCTACTAGTTCTTGGAAGCCGAGCAAGTCTTTGTCCACTAAGGTCAAATAAACGAATTTGTCGATTATCATGTGGAATAGCAACTACTCCATTACTGGATACTGCTAAACGATTAGCTGCACTGTCACCACGAATTGTTGCTAGAGGACTTCTTATATTACGTAGTTCCCAAACCTTTACACTTCGATCATCTGAACCAGAGACTATTTTATCTTCTCTTGTGAAAACTGCTGATGTTACAGCTCTGTAAATGAAAAAAAATTAATTTTTCTTTGAAAATAAGTATATTTATAAATATCTAAATTAATTAATTGGTTAATAAATTAAGGGGGATAACCACTGTGAAATTAGAAAAAAAAAAATTTTTTTTTTATTAAATCAAAGCTTACACATTCAAAAATATGTACCTAGAGTTTCATATGATAACCACATGCATGCAGATTACAACGTAGTTTGGTTTTTTTGTTTTATTATCCCAGTCAAAAAAATTCCCAAAAATCACCTATTTTTTGGATCCTCACAGTGGCTATTCCTCTAACAAGCCTTTTAAAATATAAAACAAAGATATTAAAAATTTCTTACTCGGTGTGTCCTTGAAAGACTGATACAGAATGAATAGGTTCTCTAAAATCCCAAAGTCGGAATGTGCTATCACGACTTGCAGTAACGCACAATCGTTGCGCATGATGAGTAGACACATACGTTAGTTCTTGATCATGTCCACACAGAGTGTGAATGACTTCACCAGTTTCAGTGTCATAAAGATTAGCAGTTCTGTCCCAGGAAGCTGTAACAAGTTGGTCAGCACCTGGTAGCCAGTCAGCAGCCATAACAACACCAGAATGTCCCAATAGTTCTCGAACTGGCGTTCTCAGTGTTGGTAAATCTTCATTGTCATCACCAAGACAAGAAGCATTTGTTGGCGTGCGATCAGCAGACAAATCCTCAGATGATGATTGTCGTTTAGCAACATCCCAATTTACAGCTGCTTGCCAAATGTGAGCTGTACAATCTCCACTTGCTGTAAGTGCTAGATCTATTGTTGGGTGAAAACGAATTGAATTAACGGAACCACTGTGACCGATATACTGAAGTAAACAACGTCCACTGTCCATAGCAATAACACGTGCCGTATGATCTGCCGATGCTGTTGCTATAATCGGTTGGCCAGGACGTCCGACACTTACTTCCCATACACCATCTTTGTGTCCTGCATACTGGCGATGCATTGTACAAGTCATTGTGGGGTTCTTAAAACTAGATACTATTTTACTGGTTTGGGCTTTCAGTTTATGTGAAGTTTTTATTTTTTGAGCAGAACTAGGAGTGCCTAAGAAGTAAAACAAAAAGTAAAAAAGTATAATAAGTATGATACTGAAGTTGACAGATATTAAAAATTTTTTTAGAATTTTATAGCAATTTAATTATTATAAAAAAGTTTTACATGTGAAAATTAATAAAAATTTTTAGAAGCATTTTGTTTATTGTAATTGACCTGTGTTAAAAAAATTTTTAAAATTGACAGCTGACCGCTAAAAGGATATATTTAAGAATGATGATACTTACTCTTTGGTTTAGATGGATTTTTGGA
Organism: Cotesia typhae; assembly: GCF_013202065.1. NCBI lineage: Eukaryota > Metazoa > Arthropoda > Insecta > Hymenoptera > Braconidae > Cotesia > Cotesia typhae. Next base: position 6,817,646 of record NW_027423757.1, on the reverse strand, counting down.
ATAATCAGAGTAGTCTTGGAAATCGCCTGGTGGTAGACTGCGTTCACCCGATCCGTAGCATTCACGCTCAAGCCTTTCGTTCAAAGCATCAATTTTCTCTTGTACTGCAATAGAAACTTGAAATCAATAATTAATTAACGATGGAATGAGGGTCATTTCTTGGCCATCTCTTACACCCGATGTTCTCCAGGTAGACCATCTCAAATTCTTTGTGGATTTGTTGGAATAGATCAAACAAACGTGAGTGTACAGCAGGAGGTATTGAACTATCCTCAAAGTCTGTTCGAAAGTTCAGGTGATGAAAAGCCATGGGTTGGAGCGGTGTCGAGCCGCTTTGACTTAGTTGAGACTGTAATTCGGTGTCCGTACTGCTTTGTACCCTGGGTATTGATATACGTTTGACTTTGCTACTGGATTTAGTGCCAGTGGATATTGGTGGTTCGCCAGGCATTATGTGTCTTTAGTGTGCACTAACTCTGCTTTTAATATTTTATTTTCGTCATGTAGCTAGTACATATAGCTGCTATGTGCTATGATCATCCATGCATGTGTATGCTAATAGCGAGTGATGGTTTTAGTTATTAAGCAGCCTCTCACCTATAAAAATCAATGCTTTTAAACACTAATAACTTATATTCTGAAATATTAATACCATGCTTTTTTTATTTTTTATAGTTATTGATTATTTTATCAACTAACAGTGTTACAAAATAATAATTTTTATGCACTCTGTTTTTTTATTAAATATTTTTTTCAATAATAGAATATTTGTCAAAACTGATTGTCAAAATGACGTATGTAATTGTACTAATACTATACTAACTTTTATTTTACTTGCAGTTCCTCTCACGTCCTCTACTGTTGTATATTTACTTGTATTACTTGTATACCGTTCTCGAGTTTCAGCACCATCTGAAACTCATTATACCGGGTGTACATTTATTTTAAGTTACAATTTTAGATTTTAACTCATATACGATGTATGACGTTTCTAAAAATATCTTCATTAAAAATTTTTTCTTTATTTATTCAATAAACAAATGAATTTACACAAATTTTTTAAAATTATTACTTAATAATTTTTATAGAAATTATATTCAGCTAGACAATTTTTTAATCGTAAAAATTATTTTAGCTTCCAGTATTATTAAATTTTTTATTATCAATAGATAAATTTTACTGTCATTAACTGTGAAGCTTATATAATTGTAAAAATAATGACATTAAATTTAATTGTCACTTGACAATTTTTTTTAATTTTCTTAAACAAAAAAATTGCACTTAGTTTTTCAATTTTTTTACAGGTGAATTTTTTTTTTTATTGTTTAATTGAAATTTTTTCAATAAAAAATTTCTAAAAATTTTGAAATGTCGGCTAACTTCATTTTATTAAGAAAAATTATTAAAAAAATGGACTTGTAGAAATTTTAATAAATTAAAAATGCAATTTTTTTTAAATAATTTTTTAGAACAAATTTTTTTGTTAAAGAAAATTAAAAAATTGTCAAGTGACAGCTAACTTTAATAACATCAAATAAATTTGCTCCAAAAAAATATTTTTGAAAAATTGCATTTGTAGTTTTTTTAAATTTCTAAATGTCAACTATCTGCTAAATTATTCTCCATTTGAAAAAAAAAATTTATTTCACTTGAGTTTTATTTTTTTCATTTAAAAATACTATCACTTCATCGGATCATTAAAAAAAAATCTATTATCAGTCTTAATAATCAAATAATTTTAATCATCAATATATTTTTTACTTTAAATGTTCATGGTTAAAGATAACCGCACAGAAATAATAAAAAACAACTAATACATAATAGATATAACTAAACTGTCTTCAAGTTATGAATCATCTAGTTTTTATTTTTTTTTATTGTGTATGATCTTCAATTTTATCCGTCTTTCATTAAATTTTAAATAAATACGGATGACATAAAAGTAAATAAAAAATAAAAATAATTTATTTCAATTGGTTAAAAGATATTTTTAAATTAATTTATTGATACGATAGTTTGTATATATACATATAGCGACATCTGATGCCAGTTAATTATTAATCCGTAAAAAAATGCCATTGATTTTTTTCATTCACTGGTATAAACTTTATAATAAATTACAATAAACAATTTTTAAAATATCAACGTTAAATTATGTAGAATTTAATAAATTTTTTAACAATAATAACAACAATAAAGAAAGTATATCAATATTTTAAAAACTCACGTAAATACAGGAAGTTGTTTATCATTTAAAATTTACAAATCAACAAAATACGTCTACACTTGCTAGTAAATATTATTGAAAGTTACTATTTTATTTGTGTTTTATTGCTTACTCGTGCATAAATAATAATTGTGAAGATAAGTATGAATTTGCCTTCGTGGCTATTTGATAAAAAATTTTTTTATTCAACAATTTTAATATGATTAAACTTGAGACAAACGACTCCAATACAATTAAATATTATTATGTCATAATTAAATGATAATTACCATTCAAAACACATAAGTATAGTTAATAATAAATTCTTTTATGAATTAACAATTGGTATATAGTTAAAAATAATAAGCAATAACAATGAGATCTTCAATAACGTTTCGTTATTTTAAATTCTTCGCCGCTCTTGGCACTGGAGGTATTCTTGCCTGTTGTCTTCTAATGTATCTCTTATTAGATTTGACATTTACACCAAAAAAAACAGCCATCAAAGATTCTGTTGAAAACGTAAGTAGTCAATTGCATATTGTTATTTTTAGAGTTACAAATTATAATATTTTTTTCTTTTTTTTTTTTTTTTTTCAATAGAATCAATGGGTTCATCTTGAAAATAGACTGACTAAATTAGAGGAAGATTTGAGTAATCATCATAAAGTAATTGATTCAATAAAGGAAGCATCAAATTCAATGCAAGGTGAACATCATTCAGTGAATAATAAGAAAAATAACGATTTTACAGGATCAAAAAAATTATTAACATGTAATTTCGATGTGGAAAAAGCTCCAGAAGTTGATATCCAAATGTTAAATTTATACCGTCAATTAGAATTCGATAATCCAGATGGTGGTGTTTGGAAACAAGGTTGGGCTATACGTTATGACGAAAAACAGTGGCATCCTAAAAGAAAGCTAAAAGTATTTGTTGTTCCTCACTCTCACAATGATCCAGGATGGTTAGACACGTTTGAAAAATATTATGCTCAAAAAACACAACGTATTTTAAGTAACATGGTGATGAAGTTAGCTGAAGATAAACGGAGAAAATTTATTTGGGCGGAAATATCATTTTTCAAATTATGGTGGGATGAACAGTCTAAAGCAACACGTGAAATGGTGAAGCGTTTAATTGTTGATGGACAATTGGAGATTGTAGCAGGTGGTTGGGTTATGCCTGACGAAGCTGTGTCTCATTGGATGGCTCAGCTAACCCAATTGACAGTAGGTCATCAGTGGTTAAAAACAAATCTAGATTATCAGCCTACCAGTGGATGGGCTATCGATCCTTTTGGACTATCGCCTACTATGCCATATTTATTAAAAAGTGCTGGATTAGAGAATGTTCTTATTCAACGGGTTCATTATGCGGTTAAAAAACGTTTAGCTAGAGATAAACACCTTGAATTTCGGTGGCGTCAATTATGGGATACCACTGGATCAACTGAAATCTTAACACACTTAATGCCATTCTACAGTTACGATGTACCACACACATGTGGTCCAGATCCGAAAATTTGTTGCCAGTTTGATTTTTTCCGATTACCTAATTTCGGATTAAGCTGTCCATGGAGGGTACCACCGCAGACAATTACAAAAAAAAATGTAGCAATGCGTGCTCAATTATTATTAGATCAATATAGAAAAAAGTCACAACTATTTAAATCAAATGTAGTATTAGCACCGCTGGGTGATGATTTTCGTTATGCCCAAAGCTCTGAATGGGATGCGCAATTCGGTAATTATCAAAAATTATTCGATTATATGAATAAAAATGAACAATTAAATGTAGATATTCAATTTGGAACACTAACTGATTATTTTAATGCTTTAAGAGATGAACAAAATATTAATGAATTACCTAGTTTATCTGGTGATTTCTTTACGTATGCTGATGAAAATCAAGATTACTGGAGCGGATATTACACCTCACGTCCTTTCTACAAGAGACTTGATCGTGTTCTTTTAGGTGCGCTGCGGGGAGCTGAAATATTATCAGCAATAGCGTGGGCACGTGGTCATGAACATTTAGCAGAGAGTACCAATGAAAAACGTATGGTTGAAGCAAGACAATGGCATTCACTGTTCCAGCATCATGACGGTGTCACTGGTACTGCAAGAGATGACGTTGTCATTGATTATGCACAAAAAATGATAAACTCTCTGAACAATACAGCTCATATTATTCAACAGTCTGCAGCTCACTTGTTAAGAAGTGCCCAAGGGCCAGCTTTACAACCAGAATCTCTCTATTTCTCTCTAGACGAAGTTAGATCTCATCATACAAGTATTGGCGAACGATACGTACTTGCACTTAGTAGTGATCAACCTTCAAAGAAAGTTATTATTTATAATTCATTACCTCGCCAACGAACGAAAGTTCAAACAATAATAATATCAACACCCTACGTAAGAGTTACCGATCGTATGGGCCAACCAGTACAGTGTCAAATATCACCTGTTTGGGTTGGTCCAGTAGCAATGTCAGGTGCACGCTATGAATTATCATTTGTTGTTACTGTACCTGGTTTCGGGCTCAATACGTACTTAATTCATTCTGTTTATAATAATAATTTACCAGAAAGTGTTTATTTAGCAAATATAACATTATTCAATACCGCAATACCGCCATCAAATGTACCAGGATTTGCGGACGTCAAAGTACTCCCGTCAACACAAGAATTTTCAATAACTCAACGTCCAGAAATTTCAGCAGCTTTCTCAAAATCTGGATTACTTAAAGCCATTAAAATTGGAGAAACTACTGTTCCAATACACTTGGAATTTGTTAAATATGGAACTCAAGGTATAGGACATCATCGAAGTGGAGCTTACCTATTTATTCCAGATAAACCAGAACCTGATCCAATTTATATGAATAATGATCGTACCATTCACTTGGTCACAGGGCCTATTTTATCGCGAGTTTTTATACAATTACCCCATGTTAAACATACTTATACGTTATTTAACTCACCTGGTAGTGACGGATTAGGTCTTCATATTTCTAATGAAGTTGATATTACTGAGACACAAAATTTTGAATTGGCAATGCGCTTAAGCACAAACATTGCATCTGGTGATCAGTTTTTCACTGATTTAAACGGCCTGAATGTATGTATGAAATTATTAAATTAAAAAAATTTTCTGAATATTTACATTTAATTGTTTTTTTTTTTTTTTTTTTTTTTTTTTTTTCCCAGATGATTAAGCGTCAAAGATTTCCAAAATTACCCACTCAAGCGAATTATTATCCCCTTCCAGCAGCTGGTTATATTGAAGACAAAAAGTACGATTAACAGTTGTAACTGGACAACCTTTAGGAGCTTCATCAATGGCTTCTGGACAATTTGAAGTAAGTGTTTTGGCTTAGTATTTAATTATACTCATTTTTTCAGGTCTTAGCTTTACAAAGTTTCCAAATATTTAATTACATTTTAATTAAATAAATAAACATTTCTATAAACGGGGGCATTAGAACAATTAATAAAAGATTAATTATTATTTTTATTGCAGGTAATGCAAGACCGCAGATTAATGCAAGATGATCGACGTGGTCTCGAGCAAGGAGTTATTGATAATTTATTGACGAATCATCAGTTTATGCTAGTCTTAGAAAAAAAGAAACAATCCTGCAGTAGTTCACCGGTGCCTAATCATCCTGCAGGAACACTTTCTATTGGTGGATTATTAGCGTCAGAAGAACTTTTACATCCTCTTGTTGCTATGCATCCACATCCGTCGTCAGACATAGATTATAATGGTCATTTTTCACCGCTTCGTTTTGATCTTCCTGTAGATCTATCAATTGTTAATCTTCGTGTTTTTCCAGTACCTGAGGGAGCAGGTAAAGGTGTTGGTATGGTATTGCATCGTGAACCTATTGATATTTGTTGGAGCGAGGAATTAATCTCCAGTCGTTTTAATATATCAAATAATGGAGAAATAAACCTAACTAAATTTTTCAATTTTATTGAAGATTGGACCATTAGTGAAGCACCTTTAACTTTTAGTAATGTAGGACCTTCACTTAAATCACCAACTATTAATTTATGTCCTCATCAACTTTCAGCTATTTTATTCCACAAAACACAGTCTTAAATTGTATAAAGAGAATATTTATATTATTTTATTATAATCATTAAATAGAAATATTAATTCCATTGATAAAAAGAAAATTAACTATTGCAAAAATAATAATGTAAAAATTACTAATAATCTTTTTATTTTAAATGGAATTTTTGTATGCTTACAAAAGTAGTAACAGATGATGATAATTGGTGATATTTTATTTACTTAGAATTAAGTAATCTAGATTTTCCCAATCGGATGGGCTTGTTGTGTCCACTTTATAACTGAAACAGTATTGATTATAATTAAAAATAGTTAATAATATTTACATATAATTTCTTATTTACAATTGTAGAGTAATTAATTAATTGAGTTATTTTCCAAGAAAATATTTTATAAAATATTAACAAATATGCTTTTCTAAATAAAAATCTTTAGAAATTTGCAAATATTTTATATTATTTATTTACATTTTTTATACGTACCCTAATGATTGAAAGAATGTTTTGGCATCGGGATTGTGTTTCAAAACTGTAAGAACAACTTTTTTCATGGCACTTTGAGCTGATAACGCTTCTAAAGTATTCATCATAAAACGCCCAAGACCTTGCCGCCTGACTTTTGATTCTAATTGCAGTTCATAACTATAAAGAAAACATACATTAACACGTAGTATAAATATATTACGACAAAGAAACCAATAGTTTACCAATACAAAACTTCAACTTTGTCATCTAGATCATAACGAAAGTGTGAAAATCCAACTGGCTCTTCATTTAAAAATGCAATCAAGTACCAAGCCGTGGGCTCAGTCAATTCTTTTTGTTTAGAACTTTGATTCCATCCCCAATGAGATTGTTCATATAAAGTCTTCATATTTCGCTCCATTAAATCAAAAATCCATGATAATAATTCTGGCGATAAATCATTAACTTTCTGACATGTTAAATTAAACGTGACATTATTAGTTGCTGTAAAAGATTTAAATGAATCCAATGATGAGAGAGGATCAACGAGAGAGTTCGCTTTGTCAACAAGTGCTTTGGCTTCGGCTTCTTTTTTTGCCAAACGTTGTTTTCGAGTTATATGTCCCTTTTTAGCCTGAACCAAATGAAAAAAATCACATAAATTAAAATTCAATTATATAATGTGATAATTTGTAACTTACCTTCATTTTTTATTTAATAAAATTAAATTACTACGAGTTATTAAATTAATATTTTTTTTAATAAATTAAAAAAATTTTTTTTCTTAAATTATCAATTTAATAAAATTGTTATTGTTATTGTTTATATTAAAATATTTACAGTTATTTGATAAATGTACAATGATTGTAAGCATGCAATCCAATGTAAACAAATTCAAAAATAAACAAAAATATTTAAGGTTATGAAACTATGGTTTTAGCGCCAAAAACACCGAGAATGATTTCTTTATCGCATCAAGGTAAAAATGAATAGTTGAAGGCGCTGAGATAAGTATTTAAATCGGGTAACAAATAAAAACTGAAATTCGTAAAAATAAATTGAATTTTGTAAATTTTAAATAGAATTTCTATCAAGTAAAATATTTATAAAATTATTTAATAAAAAGTTATGTCATACGTCGATGGATAGGAGGACGGAGCACAGGGTTATTTTACCAGTTTTTTGCGCATGCGCGCCGGTAATTTACCAAAAGTGGAAAATATGACCGCTCCCGTGCTTTTAGGTATTATTTGCGCGTGCGCATAGGTATTTTTTTAAGCCACGAAAAATATCCCTAGATTTAAAAATTTTTTTTACCATCTGTTATTTTTATTATTAATGATAATTAACGATTAAGTTATTTATTGTTTAGTAAGAAATTAATCAATTCATAAGTAAATCAATTAACAAATTCATACATTAGATATAATTAACTAAGTAATTAATCAATTCATTAATTTTCGATATTTATTAAAAAATAAATGAAGAAAATGAAGGAAATAATTATCAATCTCTAAAATTGATTCAAAGTATTGTTAATTAATATGACACTAAAATTGACAGACATCTGTTGATTTTTTGTATTATTACAATAACTAAATTATTACAAAAAAGTTCCACATTTATGAGTTAAAAAAAAATTACAAATTTTTTTATCAGTGATTTGTTATAAAAACAAAACATTGTGTCAGATGTTTGCTAATTTCAGTTTCATTAATTTTCATTGATTTTTAAAAAATTTCACACTAGTTGTGCCTCTTAAAAGAGGAAATAACAATAAATAATACCAATAAATATATTAAAAGTCTCATATTTTTTTTTATTAAAGAACTTATTTTCATTGAATATTTTATAAATAATTAATAATTACATCAAGTTCCACCTTGAACATATTTATTATTTAATACTGTCTAAAAGTTTACTGTTTTAAAGTGCCTATAATTTATTATTTTTATACGTTTAAATTTTTAAATTTGTTTTTTATATATATATATACTTCACAATACATTTATATAAATGAGAACTGTATAATTTTATCAACTGTTTTTAATAAAAACTAAACAATATGATATTTTTTTTTACAAATCTGTTATTAAGTATTAAAATCAACTAAGATAATAATGAATTGAATCTGTTAAAAATAACAGTTATACATATATAAATTTATATAGTTCTCAGATATTATTTCTACTAATGATTTTTTAATAACTGATCGTATACTTAAGAGTATACTCATTATATTCATTTATTTATTTTCATATTCATGGATTTTCAATTAATAAAGCAGATTTCGTATTTATTAATTTAAAAAAAAATTATTCACCATAGTTCATTCATTCTTTGTTTTTTTTTTTTTTTTTTTTTTTATGTTTCTTTTTCATTTTAAAACATTAAACGTTAAGCTAAAAAACTTTGCTATTAGAATCTTTATTTGTTATTATTTTTTTTTTTTTTACTTATGATTTTACTATAAGGCAATTTATAAATGGCGATTTGAATGAGTATTTAAATTAATTATATAATCTACAATAAATTTAATTAAATTAATAATTTATATTAACGTTAGAAACATAAAAACGTTTGTTTCATTTTAAAATAAATATTATTCACAAAGTAGAAACAATTTTATTTATTATTTCGATATTGAAGAAAACAACGCAATAATAAAATTTTTTATTATAATTATAATAAATTATAAAACATTAATATATTTATCTACGGGTAACAAACGGATAATTGGAATGACGTATGAAAGATAATATTATTTGTCTCTTAAACGACATTAATTTAAACCAAAAATTTTTATTACAATTATTTATTTATTAATTGCATTTAATTAAAAATGTAATCAATATCTAAAACCCACGAGCATTCAACAATAATAAAAAATAGTACAAAAAGCATGTAAAAATTTAAATTATTAATTAAGATATTTATTTATTTATCTTTTTTTTCTTTATTTCGTTTGAGCTAGAAAATTTTAAGTTTCATATTTTGAAAAATGCTTGTTTTATTTATTCAATATTATTATTTATTATCATTTGGACACAATAATAATAATAATAATTAATTAATTAATATTATTATTATTTTGAGTATGTGGATTTATATATTTTTTTTTAAATGGACTTTTAGTTTTATTTTATTTCGTTTGTTGATTATATATAATAATATAATCGTCGATGTTGTGTTGGTGGTATAAATAATAATTCAGTCAATCGTGAAAACTCTTCATAGACGTCATCATCTTCTTGTTTTCTTGTTAGCGATGAAGAAGATGAATCATTCTTGGCTATTTCCTGTAGCTATACAATAGTTCCTCCGTTTTTACCAGGGCTCACAATGTGTGAAGCATTTATTATTTGTCCTGGCTGTTGAAAAAATATAATTACTTATAATGAATTAATTTTATTAAAATTTTATTACAGATAAGAATTTTTATCAAGACACAGAAGTTAACAAAAAAAAATTTTTTTTAGAATTTAACAAATTATTTAATTAAATTATTAAGAAAAAAATTTCACTTATGAAAATTTAAAAAAATTATTAGTAGAAATTTTTAAAAAAATTTTTTCATAATAATTTCATTGTTATAAAATTCTAAAAAAATTTAAATATCAAATAACTTCAATATAATTTTTTTATTTAATATATTGTAAATATGTTGTCGATAGGAAAGTTTAAAGAGTAAAAATAATCTATAAAATCTAACGTCAACATTCTAAATTATTAATTATTAAAAATTACTATCTAAGCATAATATTTGTGTGTTAAGCATAAATATGGTTTAGATTATAAAAAAATAAAATAAAATAAAAAGTATACGTACCATGCGATAAAGTGGAGCAGCAATTCACGTTATCTTGCAAGCAACTCATTCATTTATTTAACATATTCATTTTCCATAGCGAAATATTATAAATTTATCTAATAAATGAGTGAGGAAGTTATTTAAGCGCAAGCATTTTTTTTTAATTACAATAAAATATTATCTGTCATATATATTACTAATAAAATTTAAATTACAAGCATAGTATTTAAAATAAAATATATTATAACAACAATAATAGATACAATAAAAAAAATTTTATTCAATTTGGCATCGAAAATTTATGACTTTATTATTTTGTAAGTAATATGAACATTTAAACTTAAATTAATAATTATAATAGTAAAGAAAACAAAAAACTAGGATTTTTATTTTTTTAATTATAAATAATAACACGCATACGGCAAAAAATTAAATTCAAGCAGGAAGCAAGCAACAATATTATTCCATTCATATTTTGTTTGTATTTATTTTACTACAATGCAATTTAAATTTATAAACAAATAAAAATTAATGTCACATTGCTATTTATTACTTTATTTATTGTATGTATAATAATTGTTTTTTTTTTTTTTTTTTTTTTTGGGCAATGGTCTCGTTGCATAATTTATATTTTTTCTACACTTTATTTATTCTATTCAATCTGATTAAACTGCAGTCAACCAGGATAACTTTAATTTTTCCCGGTAATTTAAAAAGACCTTTAAATGTTACGTACATAATGAAAGAAATTTATAAATCATGTAATGCTTAAATGTTATTTTATAAAATAATATTAATTATCCAGATTGACTGTAATTAAATTCTAAATACAATATATATAAAGGTTAATTATCGGAGGGTGGAAAAAAGGGACCTGCCCTTTAATATATATTATTAATTAATAAAAAAAAAATAAAATAATAATAATAATAATAATAATAATAATAATAATAATAATACATAATAGTGAAAGATCATAGTAGAAAGACAAAAGTAGATGCACAATTAATTAATAATTATAAATATACAATTTGTTTCTTCTAATAACTTGTGTAGCTATTGCTTTTTTTATTTTATTATTAAAATTTTAAATAATATTCATTTTCCACGTAGGTAAAAATTTCTCAATGTAACATTTGCAGTACAAATAATAACAAATGTTTAAACCCATAGAAGATCTTTAACGCTTTTTCCACCCTCCTCATAATGGCACACAAACCACACACTCAAATGTGAAAAATATTATCATAAGAGTAATAACTATAATTTAAAATTTTAATTGATTCACATGAGAAAAAAAATTTCAATTTACATTTATCAACATCTAATCATCTATTGTAATACTTTGATGCAGATAAAAGCTCAATTTAAATCTCAATTTTTGATTGTATATAATAAAAAATTATATTAAATCTTACGCACACATACACACGCACACACACATTGTTTCAACCAATAATTAATTTTTACTAACAAAATTAACAAAACAAAAATATTTTTTTATTAAAAGTAATAATCATTCGAAGCGCTACCGATCTTCTATGATTGTATTTAAATATAAATATGTTGGGAATATTTAAATATACTAATTTATTTATGGATAATTGTATATTTTTTTTATGTTCAAAACATAAAACGCACTTGGTATTAAAATTTAATACATAAAATAATTGAATAAAAATATCATAATATTAATGATAATAATAATGGTGATAATAATTAATAATCATAATAACAATTAAGAGTAAAGAATCAAATTGGTGAAGCTTTTACATTATTAATAATAATAATTGTAATAATAATAATAAAAGAAGGAAAAAAATAAATGTTATTGTTACATCAGAGATCATTAAGTCGCATGGAATTAATATTTGTGAGTAAATTACTATGATGGTGTGGTCTATGCAAGGTGCTGCTTACCATGTGCTGTTGACCAGGTCTTGCCCACGTGTAAACATATCCATCCTGACACGCAGTGACGAAACAATCTTCCCTAAATACTAATTCAGTCAATCGTTCGTGTGCTAATTTTTTACACACAAGTGGCTCCAATACTGGACACTCGTCAAATCGAGGACACCATGCAGTTCCAATCAATCGCATTGGATCGTCCATCACAAAACTTGCTTTTTTATTACTACCGCTTATACTGTTACCACCAACACTATTTAAATTACTTGTATTTGTATTATTACTACTAGCTTTATTGTTATCGCCACTGTTAACCACTGTATTACTATTATTACTTGTGCTACTGGATCTCATCGTCAGACTAAAATTTCTCTTATGATTATCACCCTTATTACGTTCCCCAAAACCAAGACCAGCAAATCTTTGAGTTAATGAATTAACCGTTGATACAGCTGTATTTGTGCTGCTATTATTCGTACTACTGTCTGAGTTATTATGACTACCCGTGCTATCTTTGTTAAAACTTACATTATTAATATTATTAAATTTAGTATTGTTCGTAACGTGATTAGAGGTTGCACCATTACTACTGCTCAAAGTACCAGATGATGAGAGTGTACCGGAGCCCGCAGCCGATACTCTTTGCTTGGCACACATCGGCTGCCTCAATACGTCCTCAGTAATATCCCACAAACATAATTGAGTGTCCTCAGAAACACTACCAAGCCGATAGCACGTACCACCAGGCACACGTAATTCAGAACTACATGAATTTCGGTTTGAGTGAACTCCCTGTGACGTTGTTGACAGTCTGTTGGATTTATCGTTGAAATGATTGTGGTTATTGTGTTGATGTTGTTGCTGCATCGCTTCGTCATCTGATCCACTAAAATCACCGTCAGCTTCGCCGTAACACGTGGTAAATGGATCAAATGCGACAACACTGACCCAACTGTGGTGACCCTGGCCACGTGCTACCACACGTTTCTCATGAAAGCTCCATATTGTTACTAAATCATCTTCACCTCCAACAACGACGTAACGTCCGTCTGGTGACCAGCATACACACAAGAAACCTCCAAAATAACTCCGCGCTGAACCGACCAGCTCCATTGTGTCGTAGTGAAATACACGGAGAAAACCATCTTGTGATACAACTGCTAAATTTGTACCACATGGACTGAAGGCAAATTCATTTATACAGCATCCCTCAGCGCCAATTACCCATCTGTACAGTGGGTTCCTCGTTGATTTTGTTTTACATGTATGAATAGCGTACCCATCGCCGGATTTAAATGGCTGATAATGCGGTGAGGTTGTACCGCAAGGAAGTTCCCAATTGTAGAGATAAAGTTGACCAGAACTGTGGGATACCAGAAATAAATTGCTCGATCCCGGTACCCACTTTATACACGTTACTTTTGTTTTGTCGATAAGCCTCTGCAAATAATTAAATATTCATTTTTTATTTACTTGGTTATAGTCAAATTTTATACTGTATTAATTATTTACACTTGATATTTATATATTATTAACAACTAAAAGTTTACCTCTTCATTGTACAATTTATTTAATTCTTTTTTTATCGGATCAATAAGTTGAATTTGTCCGGTTGAAAACCCCACTAGCAATGGTGCTGTATCAGCTGTTGCTGTTGTTTGATTGAAATTATGACACGTTGGGTTTGTTCCTTTGTATAATTTCTTATCAACTGGCTTATTAAGATCCACCGCCTAGGTCAAACATTTAATTATCAATAAATTTAATAATTATTAAAGAATGCATGACAAGAAAAATAGTTAGAATTTTTTTTTTTTTAATTAATTCAATTTAATAAGAATTATTATTTTTTATTTATCGAAAAAAATAATTTAAATCAATCAAAAAAAACAATCATCGAGTGATCCTAAAATAAATTTCATTCACTCATCAATGAATATCATTTAATTCCAAATTATGACAATAAAACTATCAAAATATCAATGGAAAAATTAAAAAAAAAGTAAATGCAAATAAATTTCAAAATTTTTGATGAATATTTTACAGTAGCAAGTAATTAGTTGATGAAGAAAAAATATCAGATGTCTAGTATTTACATAATTGCAAATAATTAAACAAAAAAAGAATGTTTAAAGTAATAAAAAAATATATATATTTATGTCCAAGTAGGTGTGGTATGATCAAGAAAAGATGGAGTCAGATACAACAATTCATAGGTTATGTTACTTATTGAATCACAAAAAGGTTAATAAAAAATTAAAATAAATAAATAGTAAAAATACAAACCTTTTTAACACCCCGGTAAACATAAACAAATAATTCCTTGCCAAAATTAAAGCACATTCGATCACCAAGTCCTTGTGTCCCCGTGGGGTCGGCTGGATCCGGCAAAGTAACAAATGATACCCTGACTGATGCACTACCTCTCGTGTCCGTGTTGCCTACACGATTAGGACGTGAATATTCGGACAATGTCATCAGTTTATATGTACCTTCCCTCGTGACAAATTGTGTTTTTAAATCCTCTTTCCCCCCGCCGTCCAACTGTACAGCCATCTTACTACCAGACTTCCAATGGAAGAGGTCATGAGAAAACGTATAATATTGTTATTTCAAATTTATATATACGATTTAGTCACCAACTATTAACTGTTATCAATATCAAAGTTATTATTAATTATTAAAATTAAAAACTTTAACAATTCACTCGATTAAACTCTTGAATGTTCCAGTCACCTATCAATCAATCAATATGTTATTATTAATTAATAAACTCGATTAATTTAAATTAAAACAATTGTCCATTGATACATACTTGATAAATTAACATAAACTTATTTGTTTTAATAAATAAAACTATAGTTAATGATTGTTCAATATACCAAAGTCCTTATTCTATCTGAAATCTGAACTGGAGCTCAAGAAACTCTAATAAATAGCTGTTGTTACTTTTTAGCTCCTAGTCTTCATTTGTTACTCTATTTATTATTATTATCATCTTATAAATCACAAATCCCAATACTATTTTACTTCACGAATAATGTTTGCTGTCATGATTACCGCCTCTGGGTTTTAACTAAAAAACTTTTATGATGATCATGATCATCATGATGATACGACTCTATACTATAGTCTTGATGGTGTCTCGACAACTGGACAACTCGTTCACTAACTAATTCTACGTCATGTATATCCCATACATGTGTATGTATATCTATATACCAAATTGTAACTTGTATATGTAACTATACATATAAATGTAACGTATGAACAACCTCCTGCAGTCTCCTTCTCTCTATATACGTTTGCGTTCAACTACGTTCAACTTAGACAACTAGACTTAGACCATTAGACTTTGAATAGTATAGGTAGAGTATCTACTGTGTAGTAGATATTGTTGTGTGTATGTATATAGTTATATAGTGCTGCTGCCTATCTACACTGCCTAGATGTTGCTGCTCCTGTAGTTTAACTTGTATATATTGTTGGTGCGCGCGCACATCTCCGTCTCTGGTTCAGCTCTAGCGATACTCTTTTGCCTAGTCTACAAAAAAAAAAAAAGCTAATAAGTTACATATAAAATAATATTCACTTATATGTATTTGTATAGCAATTGCAAATGTAGATGTTGAAATTGATAATGATAATGATAATGATGATGATGAGTATGTAACATAAGTACTTTACAAATTATATTTACAGACATTTTAAAATTTTGTTTTTAAATAAAAAAAAAAAATTAATTACCTTTAAAAATTTCATGGAAATTTTTATATTGCTTTTATTGACACAATTCTGAGATGTCTCCTAATTTCAGTTTCATCAAATGTCTAGTAAATGATAAAGAGATCATGACACTTTTTATAGTGTATGCACACTTGATGTAAACAACCGGCAATAGGATGATAAGGTGGGGGTTGATTAATTAATCTTGTTTGTTACTTCCTATTTCCTGTAATAGACCCCTTCTGATGTTTGATTATGCTTGAGTATCGAAGCATTTATTAAGAATTTGTTTTATATTTATAAATAAATATTCTTTAGTAGATTAATTTCTTGTATTTAATGGTTAGTTTATTTTATGATTTTAGTGATTACGCGAAAAGATAAAAACTATTGGCATTTATTATTTGTGTTTTATCATCAAGGATTTGTTGAAATTTCATAAAGCTTATTACTTATTTTTATAGTATAAATATTTGGTTTTTTTAATTATTAGAATTGTTTAATTTGTAATCATAAAGAAATAATGGATGAAAAAATTCTAAGAATTTTAGATTTAAATTTTTCGCGCGAGAAAATGGAGAACTTTCACGTGGTATAGTGTTAAATAATTAAACATAACCTTATAGACTGTAATAAACAGAGTTTTATTGTCACGTGTGAATTAACTGTTGCTATTGATCTTTAAATATTTTTAATTATTTGTATTTAGTGGTTAGTTGTGAATTGAATAATTATTGGTTTAATTACTTACATGATTTAAATTCGTCCGAATTTATTTTTTTGACTCCAATAAACAAGTAAGTAAAAATTTACATGGCAATAAAGTTAGCAGACACTTTTGAACATTTTTTAACAAATAGATTTTTTCCAAAAAATAATTTTTTTTAATTTTTACACGTCAATTTTTTTTCTTCTTTTTTTTTGTAACACTGAAGCCGTCAGCTGTTGATTTTAAAAATTTTTTTAACAAATCAATTACAATAAAAAAATGCTTTCAAAAAATTTCACGTAATTTTTATTAATTTTCACATATGAAACTTTTTAATAATATTTTTTTTAAAATAATTAAACTGCTGAAAAATTTTAAACAAATTTTTAATATTTGTTAACTTCAGTGTCATTTTTTTTGCCATAATTTATTTGTTAAAAAATTATTAAATATCTGCTAAATTAATTTTCATTAAATTTACCTTTAATATTGTGTTTAGAAAAAATAAAAAAACATAATTACTGTTTTTAGGTATATGTTGATTTTAAAAAATGGGATTTGGTAAAAGACCAGTACGAGGTGGAAAAAGAAAATTGGACAGACGTAATTCCAAATCAGCTCCAAAACCAAAATTTAAAAAAGGTAAATTTAATTTTCATGAGTCCTCGTATGTGAAAGAACGTGATGCAAAAAATGCGGAGATTGAAAATAGAAGAAAAAAATTGGAGGAACAAGAAAAGGAAGAATTAAGACAAGAAGAAGAGTCCGATGAGGAAGATCATGATCCTTTGGAAATGTTGCTGTCAACATTTTCAAAAAATCAAGATTTTAAAAAAACTAAGGTAGTGTCGGATTCAGAATCTGAGTCCGAATCAGAAGCTGAAACTGGACATAATTTAGAAATTAAAGATAAAAATGAAACTGTTGTTAGTGATAGTATAAATGAATCAGAAAATGAAAATGAAGAATCAAATGATGCTAATGAAAAGTCCGTTGATGATAATGATAAAAAAGAAGATGTTGACAATGGTGATAATAATGACGAGGACGATGATGATGAAGATTTTAAATTATCATTAGTTGAAGCTGATGAAGATGAAGATATTGAAACAGCGCGAGAAGACTCTGGTATTTTGAATGACCCATTTGCACTCCACATAATAAATGATTTATCAGATGATGCATATACCAATGTATCAAGCTTAACACCAATTATCGATTCCCATCAATTAACTTGGCCGGAGCTCAATAAACTCATTGTCCAAATTCCAAGATGTGATTCAACGAATGATGCAGCTTTAAAAAAAATTTTTTTGAAAGAAGACAAGCAGTACGCTAAAGCCGGTACAATCCCTTCGGTAATTAGTGATCTTGATTGGAATAAATTGTATATTAAAAATCAAATTCAGAATAATATTTCAAAAGCCAATTACAATAATATAAAAGACAGTTTAAATGAGGATCCAAGTGAGCTAACGCCATTTCAAAAAGAATTATTTTCAATAATTAATAATTACCAAGACTTGCTGTACTGCGAGCGTAAATTTGAAAATGAAAATGAAATAATGTTTATTTATTGTTTGCATGCGGTAAATCATTTGTTAAAAACACGGACTAAAATTTTACATCACAATGCTAAACTATCAAAAGTGGATAATAAATCATTAGCACAAATACCAGAAGCTTATCGTGACCAAGGATTAGTCAGACCGAAAGTACTTATTATTGTACCATTTCGTCATACTTGTCTGAAAGTTGTTGAATTATTAATATCAATATTAATTGGCGACGATAAAGGAGGCTCTGTAATGAATAAAACGAGATTTATGGAAGAATTTGGTGGTGGTGATACTTTGAGAATGCCGAAAAAAAATCCTAAGCCAGAAGATTATGAAAAAACATTTTCTGGTAATATTGATGATGCATTTAAAATAGGTATTGCATTAACTAAAAAGACATTGAAATTATACACTGATTTTTATTCATCTGACATTATAATAACATCTCTCGTTGGATTAAGAATCTTAATTGGTGCCGAAGGTGAAGAGCATCGTAACTATGACTTCTTAGCTTCCATTGAATTATTAATAATAGATCAGTGTGATTTATTATTAATGCAAAATTGGGATCATTTGATTCATATATTTAATCATTTACATTTACAACCAAAAGAGTTGGATCATGGTACTGATTTTTCACGTGTCAGAAGTTGGGCTGTAAACGGCTGGGCTAAGTATTATCGACAATCATTGATATTTTCAAGCGTACATGTACCGGAGATTCACTCGATATTTAATAAATATTGTTTCAATTATGCTGGTAAGGTGAAAATAATTAATCCAGTAATGTATAGTTCTATTTGTAAAATAGTTGTACACTTACAACAGATGTTTCATAAATTCGAAGCGGCTAATTATCAGCAAGCAATTGATGCAAGATTTAATTTTTTTACAACTACAATATTACCGCAATACAAGGATAGTATTATGAACCATACATTGATATATGTACCGTCTTACTTTGACTACGTTAAATTACGTAATTACTTTAAAAAAGAAGAATTAAAATTTGTACAAATATGTGAATATACTAAGGATCCAAAAATAGCCCGTGCTCGTGATATGTTTTTTCACAGTGATGCACATTATTTAATTTACTCAGAACGATTTCATTTTTTCCGACGTATTACTGTTAAAGGTATACGCCATATAATATTTTATGCTCCGCCATCAATCCCACATTTTTACAGTGAGATGTGTAATTTTATGCACGAATCCAATCAAAATCCAAAAGCAGGATCAAGCAGTAATATGACTGTCACGACTTTGTATTCAAAATATGACAATATGCAATTATCAGCAATATTAGGCACTGAACGGACAACTAAAATGATTCGTTCTGATAAAAAAGTACACATGGTTGTAACTGGTGAATAATTATCATAGTCATAAATTGATATTTATAAATAATTCATTAATTTTAATTAAACAATATAATTTTCAATAAAATTATCAATTGAATCGTATTTATTTAATACAACTTTCAATATTTCTAGTTTTAATTATTATTATTTATTATAATTATATATATATATATATATATATATATATATATATATATATATATATATATATATATATTTATTTTATTTCGTAATATCACACAAATAATAAATTTAAATAAAATTATAAATAATATTGGTATAATTATAAAATATATTTTATTTATCGTTCTGGTAAAACGCTTTGGTCAATATTGGCATCGTACGATTTAGATGTCTCTTCTTGAACGATTGATATCAATGAATCAGTAGTCGACGTTAATTTGACAGTTGTTTCGACTCTTATTGGATCTTGAAGATTTTCTTTACCATTACTCGTTGTGTACATTGATTTTAATTTATTCATAAATTCTGTTCCATTTGAACTTGTTTTGTCCTCGTTGAGTTCTATAACAAATTTTTATTTCAATTAATTTTATTTAATTAAATCAAAAACATGAGAAATTTCAAAATTTTTACAATTATACTTTTAATATATCTAAAATAGGACTCCAAAAATTTATTTCTCACAAAAAAAAAAAATTAAATTGAGCACAAAGATTAAAAAATCAATGTGTAAATTTTTTAATACAAATAATTAAAATTTTCTTCTGATGTTTGCTGTTTTCCCGATTCGACATTTTTAAAGATATAAGCTCATCCCGATGTTACACTCATCAAGAGCTTTCATTTGAGTAACCACATGCATTTTTATATATTTTTCATATATCGATATATATATAATATATAAATATATGAAAAATTGATGTGGGTACTCAAATGAAAGGTCTTGATGAGTGTAACATCGAGATATGCTTATATCTTAAAAAATGTCAATAGTTCACAAGATACAAGGTCATTTGTTAATTATGTATCTAGAGATAGAGAATTTTCGAATGGAGCCTAAATACTTATAATTATAAATTGACTATTAGTAAGAATGATTTGAAACCATAAAAAGGCACAATTTATCCATAAAAACCCATTTTATTATATTTAAATACACTGGCCACAAAATTTTGCTTATTTTTTTAATAATATAGATAATTTTAATCTAAATGTAATAAAATATCATTGTAGCATGTGTAATATAAAGTAAACAAGCTTTTACCATGCACTCTCAACGCAAGCTCATCTAATGTACCAGGTGACGCTGAATTCAGGCACTCAGCAAGTTTCGTTGAATTACTTAATTTAGCTCGTCTTATAAGCAGCCGATAATCAGTTGGGTTCCAAATAAAAACATAAAACAATGACAAAATAATAGCCGCTGAGCTAACTAGTATAATATACGCAATAACAGTCATAACACGAAATACTTTTTTACGGTGTTTCGGTTCATATAATTTGTCTTTACTTTCTTCACCAGCAAGTTTTACTTCGTTTGAAGCTTTTCCATGAGGGTCATTACGCGTTGCAAGTGTACGTGTAATACTTGCCATTACAGTTTGTGCACTACTCATTTTTCTTGGTATTTGCATATTCAACTCCCGACTACCGCTACTGGGCTTATAAATTCTCATTTGACGTTTCATTCATTAATATTTTTATAATGATAAATTTATTATTTTTTTTTAATTACAACAATAGTTACTATCAAGTAAAGCAGTATTACTGTCAGCACATTTTTATATTTTGTAATTTATTTTACTAATTTAAATTAACTTTTTATCAACGTTTAATCATCCGTTGTTATTTTTTTATTATTGTAATTATTTTTGTGTTAATAAATAATTATTTAGAAATAATTTTTTTAAATAAATAAAAGTGTTGCTTTTACACTGATTTAATGTTAGTAAAATTTGTATTAGGACTACACCCACTGTTGTATTAACAATTTTAGTTATTTTAAGACATGCGTATTTAAGCTCTTTTATATACATACGTATTAAGCTCATAACACATAGATTCGATAAGGATTCTGCGCACATCTATTTATTTTTCTTTTTAATAATAATTTTTTTTTTTTTTTTTTTAAATAATCCTGTGATTCGTTTAAACGATCATCAAGGTCACATCACTAAAATTTTATAGATTCACTAATCGAATTCGATTATTCTTTATGTATAACTTTATTTATATATCTATATATTTTTACTACAGAATACTTGAGTTTTTTCTTATCGTCGTTTAAAATTCCGGAATTTTATTATACTTGCAAATAAATTTGTTTATTAAAAATTTTATTAAAAGATAGATAAATAATAAAATTATATGGAGCGATTGCGTATTTTAAATAAATTGTTGTTACGAATCATTAAAGTGGGATGGAATATTTGAATTTGTAATACGCCCTTCAGAATTTATTATTTGATTATGATTATATATGAATACAATTGAATATTGGATTAAATTTATTCGGAAATAAGTTAGATTTTTTTTTATTTATGTAAGAGTTTCTTGGTAAAAAAAAAAAATGATTGAACTTTAATAACTTATAGATTCAATGCAATTGACATTAATTTAATTTAATGGTGGTCTTTTAATAACTGAAGTTATTTCTCCGGTTTTCTTTGTTCAATATTATTAATTGCAAGTACCACAGACACACCTTTGTTTCAAAAACGTCACGAATGAGCAAACATATTTTTTTATATTCACCTTAGCAAAATTGTCGTTTTCTTTTTTCTAATTGAGTGACTTATTTGTTTTCTTCAGAAGAATATTTTTTACTATTCATCAATTCAATCTTATTACGATTTTTATAAATTTAAATATTTTATCTCCCAAGAATTTCTATAATTAGAATAAAAATTTGGAATAATCTAATACTGAACTGTAAGTTTAAGCGAATATGTAAACTATTTATTTAATATTGAAATGGAATTACCGTGACTTTATTTTCAGCAAAACTAATTACTAATGTATGTATATATATATATATATATATATATATATATATATATATATATATATATATATATATATATATATATATATATATATATATGAAGAATTTGTGTCGATTACATAAGGTGAAACCCTATGTATTGACCCTGTTATTTTACTCGATAACACCGTCATAAGTTTCGATACGCTATTATTTTTGTTGTAACTTACTTTTTACATAAGATAAGAAAAACTAATAATTACACAATTAATGCTATGATTATCTCCTGTAGCGTTTCATTTACTTTCATCAATTAATTATCATTTGGGAAGTAACATGAAATTTTTATCAGTAAATTAATTAAGACTTGATCTTACAATTAAGATATATTAATTCAAAAAGCCTTTCGTTAATAAATTGTTCAGTTTTTAATAGTAAAAATAAATATTTTTCAAGTAGTTTTAATATTAAAAATAAAATAATTTTTTGAAAGAAGAAATACTTTTAACTAAAACTATTTAATTTCCATGTCAAAAATTTTATAATAAACAAATTAAATACCATGGAAAAATAAAATAACTTTTTGAAAGAAGAAATACTCTTAACTAAAACAATTTAATTTCCATGTAAAAATATTTTATCAGATATTTTAAAAATTTTAGAATAAACAAATTAAATGCCATAAAAAAATGCATGCAAATAATTGAAAAAAAGGTATATTAAAAAGTAATATTTAAAATTTTTTTTTACCTTGGAAGTACAAATTTTCAGTCGTTTGATAATTTGTTTGATCCGTAGTACTTTCAGTATTTAGCTGATTACTTTCCGGTGGTTGTCGATTTTTGTCAAAAATTTTATTCAAAAACTCAATTTTAGTTGTAGATGTAGATGTAAAATTATTTTCGTCTTCTTCATAATATTTACTCATTTCTGCTGACGGTGTAAGCAAAACAGTTGTTTCATTAGTATTTTCCATTTTCGTAAATACCGTTGATTTATCAGTAGTTTTTTTATCATCATTTGAAGGATCAAGATGTTTATTAATGATACCATAAATACTCGTCTGTAAATCAGAAGTCGTAACCTTGTCACTCTCATGGTATATTTTTTCAATTATTGGATTTCTCAATTTAATAGTATTTATAGATTTTACGTATTTTTGATTATTATTTTTAACACTATTTTTATAATTATTATTATTGCTATTGGTGTCAATTTTATCAATGCTGTGAAATCGAATCAAACCTCGACGAAAATCATTTATCGAACCAAATACTTCTCCGACATTTTTTTTATAATTACTGTTACTATTTTTGTTGTGATTGTAATTATTATTGTTATTAATGTTATTGTTATTATTATTGATGATTTCATCAAGTGAAAACTCATGAGGTTGATTTTCGGATAAGTAATCAGCTTGAAGTTTTTCCATTTTTTGTGCGCGATGTACTAATCGCGGATTTGGCGGTTGCCAAAGAAATACGTAGTATGCACTCAATACAATAGCTACAAAACTTACTGAAAATAAATATGCTATTACTGTTACAACTCTTATTATTTTTTTAGTACCGGCTCGATTTTCATAGATATTTTGATCTTTCGCTCCCGGATTATTCGGATTTCCTCCAGCTCCACCAGTTGCTTCAGACAGAGTTCCCATTATATTTTTTTTTTTTATTATTATTAAAAAGTATAAAACTAGATTGTAATTCGTTGATATTTTTTTGTTTTTTATATTTTATAATTCAAATATAAGTATTAGATAAATATAGATCAAATGTAAGTATTAGAAATGTATCAAAAAATATAATTTTAACTGTACAAAAAATTGAAAATTAATTGTGGACGTATCCAGTAACGTTACATACACTAGACTGCAAGTTTAAGTCAAGTAAATTGAATAAACGCTCATTGCTTCTACACGTGCTTTAATAACGCGCAAGCGTCCACTTTCTTATAAAAATCATATTATAAAAGCTTATTACCATAATTTAACTATTGGATTTACAAACTTGTACATTTGATAAATTGTAATTGAATTTCTTAGGAATTTATTTATTTATTTCTTCTTTATTAAATATTCAATTTATTTTATTATTTTTATTAAAAAACTATTTCCATTGAGGAAAAATATTTTTTATGACTAAACGTTTAAAATAAAATTTATAATTTTCATATTTTATTGAATAATTGCTACTTAAAAAGTGTTTTACCATTGTCATTAAATGAAAGAGTTTTTATATAAAATACTATGAAAAATAAGTATTTAAATAGTCTCAGATGTATTGTTTAGATTACATTTGAATAACAAACGTTATTTTTAAGTATTCTCCAGTTTTATGAGTTCTTTGTTTGGACAAGCAATGGCATTGAAAAAATCTACTGTTTCAAATTTTTAAATTTAACTGTATACCGAATTAATCATTTTTTATTGCTGATAATAAATTAAAAATTTCCTCTTTTTTTTTCTGTGTTAAAAACAAATATTCAAATAATTACTAAAGAAATTTTGGTCTAAAAAAATTTTTAAACTTAAATTGTATTTTTCGTAGTTTTAATTGAAAAAAAAAATCTTTCGGGTATATTCTTCGTTTATGTATATTCATCAGATCAAGAAAATTTACTTCTTTTCTATAAATTCCAGGATTAAGATATCAGTTATTCTTGATAATAAATATCGAGGAGTACTTTCATTTAAAATCTGAAAAAAATAATACTGAAAATTAGTATTTATAGAAAAAGTTAAAATACTTTATACTTATTGCCAGAAAAAAAATTATTTGATAATAATAACACTGAAGTTGACAGATATTAAAAATTTTTTTGGAATTTTATAGCAATTAAATATGACATTAAAGTTAGCTGTCACTTGACAATTTTTTAAATTTCTTTAACAAAAAAATTTGTTGTAAAAAATTATTTTTAAAAAATTGAAATTTTAATTTATTAAAATTTTTACAAGTCCATTTTTTTAATAATTTTTTTTTACTATTATTGAATTGTTAAAAAAAATTCAAACAATTGTGAAGTGACAGTTAAATTAAATGTAATCAATTAAATTATTAAAAAAAAAAATTTAATTAAAAAGTTTCACATGTGAAAATTAATAATAATTACAAGTGAAAATTTTTAGAAGCATTTTTTTATTGTAATTAATTTAAAAAAAAAATTTTTTAAATTGTCAAAATAAATTCAATTTACGAAAAATGAATTCAATGATCTGAATATGATGATGTTAACAATAGTATAGTAAATCATTATCATAAATATTAAATTGCATATAAAAATATACTTATAAAATGAATCATACGCGATGTTGCAATGCAGAAGCATTGATGCCAATATGTGTTTAAACGGCTTCTAAAAATGACAAAGTTTTTATATATAAAACAAGTAAATACATAATTTATTATATCTATTTATATAGTTTTTTTAAGTACAAAGTTCTTTGTAAATAAAAACTATTGTTTCTTTGTTTAATTCATTCCATTGACTCGGAGTTGTGGATATGGTCAGTCTTGGAAATACTTCTGCAAGTGTAAGCGGTGATACATTTTAAAATTTTTATTTTATAATCATTATTATTATATTTCTTATGCTTTTTACCAAGTAGACACATACATATATATTTAATCATAGATCCTTACTCATATTTATAACACACATTGTGCATGAATGTACAGTAATGTAAACATAACCTTAAGGAGCGCTCAAGTTTTCTTGTAAATTTTTATTAAAATTAAAAGTTAAATAATTTTTTTTTCTTATTTTAAAAACATTACATTAATAAAAAAATATTTGTTTACTCAAATAATTATAAACTATCAAAATAATCATTTAAATAGTCAAGTGAAAGTGAATTACATAAAGTGACGTTTTCATGTTCCGAAAATCTGTGATCATTTAAACAAAAACAAAACAATTTAAAAAATTTAATTAAATAATTTAAGGGTGCTGTTTTTTTTGATGCTGCAATAAATATGGATGATGAAGAATTTCAACCAGTATTGTCATCGACAGAGCAACTAAGTTTTGGAAAATTAGACACTGCTATATTTGCATCAATACCACTAATTCTCGGGGTAAATATATATTTTTTACACAATTTATTATATGGAAATTTAACAACACTGAAATCAGCAAACAATTGACAATTTTTTGGCTTCAATTTAACAAATCAATTAGTTTTAGAAAATTATTTTAAAAAATTGCACTTATAGTTTTTTTTTGCAATTTCCACATATAGTATTTTTTTTTTTTCATCATTTATTCTTTCAAAAATCTTAAAAATTACCAAATGTCTGTCAATTTCAGTGTCATAAAATGATGAAAATTAAGTATGACATTAAAGTTAGCTGTCACTTGACAATTTTTTAATTTTTTTTAACAAATAAATTTCTTCCAAAAAATTACATTTGGAGTTTTTAAAAAAATTTTTTTTTTGTCATAATTTATTAGAAAAAGACTTATTTATTTATCAATAATTAATAATTATTTGACAGGTTATCATTGAAATAATAGGAATAATATTCATCTCACTATGGCCAGAAGAACAGAGTAAATGTAATTCATACTTTATATTTTTGTATTTACATTGTGGATACTGGTTTGTAATAATGTTGACCGATTACATTATTAAATTACGACATCACAATCTACGAATATGCGGATATCTTGATTTTTATCAGTCAACCTATCAGCATATCAGAACACCATTATTCGTATCATCTCTATGGAATACCATGTATTTATTTCTCGCTGCAATACTACATCACACACATAAATTAAATTATGAGGATTATTGCCATTCATCGGAATGGTTCACGCCTGTTAACTACATTCTATTATTAACAACATTGGAGCTAATGATTATTGTTCCTGTTTATATAAATTACATAAGTATGATCATTAATTTATTCGTTGTAACAAGTATTGTTTTTTTACTATTTTGTTTACTCATTTTATTGTTGGTTTGGTGTTTTGATATAGAACGTGTACATCGTTTCAATCGCATGCAACCTCCTCCTGATGTTACAAGAGAAGAATGGCTGTCATCGTTTACCCAGGATTCATTTGCTGGTAATACAGAGGTTGGTTATCGTGAACGTGATTCTAATTTATCAGAATTATTGGAAAAACAAGCGGATTTAATTAGGTATCTACGTGATCATAATGTCAAATTGAGTCATAGAATGATGTTACTTGCATCACAGCGTCATCAAAATACTTAAGTAATTTTAATAATTATTAATGTTTACTCAAAAACATTGTTGATTTGTATTATATTATACTATAAATTATTGACCAAAACAAAATATTACGTACTTTGTTTTGTTGAAACATTAATTATGTTTTTCTTTAGAAAGGAAACCAGAGAAAATCTAATTAAATAAAAAAATTAATTTTACATATTTTGAGGGCCTATAAAAAATTTCTTGTTCTAAATTTTGAATCTTGTTATTGAACATTTCGAAAAATGTGATGAAAAATTTAATCACTGTTGATGAATTCAAATCGAGCGTTTTCCAAAATTAAGTTCATATATATATTACTTGAATAAAAGTTAAAAAAATCCAACTCTTAAGGCCACAGAATTTTTTTTACCGAATCAATTTCCAATGTGCTTATAAAAAACAAATGTACTGGTAATTTACAAAAAATCTTCGTATTTTAAATCAGTATAAAAAAATTAGTCAATTAGGATCAAATCATTTTATAAATATTTTTACTTTACCGATTGCCATTATTTATTCATTTATTCATTTAAAAATAAAACTATGAGATTTATTTTGAATCTTCCATTGCCAATTAAATTATTATATATATTTTTTTCTATTGGCAATTAATTATTTATATTTTGTATTCATTTAAATGCGATACAATTGTAATTGCCAAAAAATTGATCAAGCGATAGTTTAATTAAACTGAAACCAATATAGAAATACTAGTTTGTTATTGTGCTTGTACGAAACAAAATTAAAAATGCGTCTTAAAAATGTTTACTGAATACTAAGCTAAAAAAATTGAGACTATTAATAATAAATATTAATTTGTAAATACGTAATCAAATTTATATCTATGTACTATAGGTATTTCATTGCATCCTAAAATAAATTATCTAAAAAAATAAATAAAATTATAAAAAGTATTCTAAATAATATAATAAAATCTATCTTTAACTCAATAAAATAAATATATATTCTCCTTCTAATTGTACATTATTTAACGATATTTAATGTATTGTATATTTTGTTTTATATATCTTACATTAATTTTTTTTTTTTTTTTTTTTTTTTTCATTACAGTCTAATCGGTACAAAGCAAAATAATAACACTGATAATTACAAGTACAAATCAAAATTTGTAAACAAAAATGTTTAATATGTTTTGTTAAAAGCTATCAATATTTTTTGTTTTTAACTTTATACAAATGCTTCATTACAAAATTGATAAATTGTATATCGCTAAAAATAATTACTCAAATAATTATATTACCTAAGATTTATACATATATTTAACACTAATATTATTTTTATTAATATTAATATTATTTATTAATTAGCACGATACAATCTAAGTATAACGAAAAGACTAAAAATAATTTTTAAATATATTTATGTCTCGCTCTCCAGTCTTCCTTGATTTGTGTATTATTTTATTTTAATTATTATTTTTCACTTAAAGAATTATTGCCAAGATTATACCTGCTTCATGCAATTATTAAATTGCAGCTTTTAATTTATTTAATACTTAAAAAATGTACAGCACCAAATAATCTAAGTATTATTTTAAAATATAATATCTTATAGATATATCGCAAATAAAAATAATAAAATTAAATATTAGTTATAAAAACAAAATTGTTTATTTAAAAAGCGGATTCACATTTATCTAAATATAGCTTTACATACATATGTATATGTATATTATATTCTACACAGTTTTATTTTTATTATTTATTAATAATAATTATTATTATTGTTACTGTCGATATATAAATTGATAATGTTTTTTTTAAATTAACAACGTGATTAACTCACTCAGTACATATGACTCGTGATAATACTATCAGCTGTCAAATTTTACTCTGGATTAATAATAATAATAATAATAATAATAATAATAATAATTATTATTATTATTATTATTATTTATAATTACAATGAAAATCTATTGTGTTTAACTAGTGAAATTTAATTTAAATGTCTGGGCTTATTTCTCGATTTAAATCTTTATCACCCTAAGTATACTTTTATTTTGTACAAAAAATCATTAGGCCACCGATGTTATGCAAAACTTAATATTTCTTAATATTTTATTTTTATTGAAATCAAATTATTACTTTATTTTTTATTTCTAAACATATGCATATCGTCAACACATTCTTCATTATTGTCGTATGTCAGGTGACACAAGAGATAATACAAGAGCAAATCGAGAAACAAGAGTAGACATTATTGATACAATGGAGAAAAAAAAAAAAAAAAAATTAAATCTCAATTTTCTTTATAAAACATTGAGTCAACATAATAAATTCTTAAACACTCTTTGTGCTTGGAATAAGTACTGTTTAAACTTTAAATAAATAAATTATCACGAAATCTAATACCTGGAGGACATCATCAGCAAATAAAATAAAAATAATAAAAAATGGTAATCTTACAAACGATTAATGATAAATAAATATTTAATAATTGGTATAGCTGATGTGGTCCCATTAAATGTTTAAATAAAAAAGTTTTTGAAATCATGCGTGTGCTGGATTAACAACATTATTAGTCGATGATGAGAGTTGCTCTTCTGCTTCCATCATCTTTAATTTTCGTACAACTTGTGCGTGTTCTTCAAGTAGTCTGGCAAATTCGTCTCGACGTGTTTCAGCCTCGACCTGAATTTGTTTAATCCTCTCTCGTGGACCACCAGGACTATCCAGTGGTGTTTGTGATGTCGAATTGCGGGAGCTATTGCTTTCTGTTGATAGACCTTCCGTGTCGGGGGTTTCACTTAATATTGACGATGAGTCGACATCATCCACGATCAAACTGCAATAAAAATATATATTACTTATAATGTATTTAAGTATAAATAACTTTATATGAGTTTCATTTTATTTAATTAATTAATTAATTAATTTCAGTTAATAATTTTTGCTCATTGACATAAAGGTCAAACAGCATTACACTAATCAACTGGTAGACTATCATCTGCAATCACTTATGCAATTTATAATCTCAGGCTATTGTTTTTCATGTTATGTAAATCAAATGCTTTGTAAGTTTTAAACAATAAATATTTTCTTTAATTAATCAATCGATTGAGATTTTAAATATTTTTTGCTTTAAATTAAAATAATATATTTTTAAATAAAAAATACAAGAAATTTATTTCTTCAGTAGTAAAAAGTAATTTTAAAAAAATATAATTTTAAGTATTAAAAAATTATTATTTATTAAAAAGTAATAAATTAAATAATTTTATTGATGTTTAATAATTATTATACTTCTTTAATTAGATTTGTTTAATTAGATTGATAAATATAACAATTTATTGTGTAGAAAAATATTATTTGCTACTGATAAAAATAACTTTCTTCGAATGCTATCATTTTTATTGTATATCAATATTTATTTCGATACTTCATTGAAGATTATTGTACCAAAATAAATTTTTATGTGATCAGAGTATTTTTATTATATTCCAACAAAAAATTTATTGGCTTGAAAAAGACAAAAAAATTAATAACATTATTAACACCGCAGTTTAAAATAATTTTTATGTTAGTGAAAATTAATAATAATAATTAATATTTTATAAACTAAAAATAATTTTTCTACGGGAAAAAAAAAAAAAAAAAAAAAACTGCTCTAATAAAATCTTAAAGTTTTTTCTGCATAAATAAAATATTGATAAAATGACAAAATCTTATTATCTGACTCAGATAGTTTGTTCAATAGATTTTCCTTTTATAGCTTTATCTTATTGACGTTGTATTATCATCAGTAGCTTTTCTTGGTTATTTTAATAGCCAGACAATTGTTACTTGCGTCAATACGACGTCACTCTGTATTACACATCCTAGGTATGTGTATCAATAAATAATTTTATAAAACAATTTTTAAATCTAAAAAATAATTTATTTAAAAATTTTTTTGTGATTTTTATTGATCAATAATTTTCCGATAAATACATTTTTTTATCATTTTTATCAAAGCTCTTTCAATTAATATTGAATTAAGTTAAGATAAGCGAAATAGGGTTGATGTAAAAGGATTTGAGAGTTTAGTTAAAGATTGTTTTGTTCATTTAAGATTGTATTATTGATAAATGAAATTCTTTAATTGACAGATTTTATTATCTATTGAACGAAAGGTCATAATCTATATATCGATTAACACAGACGCCCCAAAGCTTACTGGAGCCCTGTGCTTCGAAGGACGTATCGGAAATGGACTACGAAATAATTCTAAAAATAAAATAGATTTTTCGAGCATCATCATCACATCTCTTGCGCACTTCTTATGCATCTTCATCTTCCAGTTAATTTTTATTTTTTTTTTATTTTTCTAAATATATTAAATACGATATGTCAGAATCGGGCTAATTGACACAAATTTTTCGCAATCTTCACGGTTGTGTAAACATTACCACTAAAATATATACCGGGTTGCCAAAGCTCTTTGCGCTTTAAAAAATCATTTTTTCTCTTAAATAAATAAGTTTATTCCTAGACTAGGTCGCTATTATTTTTTCTGTTTGTTTTTATTCGCCATTGAATAAACTTGTACAATTAGAATTGAGTTCAATTATGAATGAACAGATTGAATGATCAGTTATTGCTCAATTATTTAATCAAACTCTTATGCAATAATACCGATTTTTAATAAAAATTTATTTTTTACCTAAACACATCATGAATTTCTTGTCCAGTGGCCATGGTCACTGCAATATCCGGCAATGATTCTGAAGCAGAGAAAAAAATAATTAATTAATTTTTTATTTAGTAAAATACAATTTTATGATTTATAAAAGCGAAAATTTAAAATTATTTTATAAATTTGCACCAGCATTTTTTTTTTTCGTTTTTTACACCTGCATAATTTATTTTTTTAAAAGATAAAAAAATTTTCAATTTCTACTAATTTAATACCACAATTTCTTTACTAATTATAAAGCATTTAACTCATTAAAATTTTTTATGATCAAATAATAGACAACTGATATTTTTTTATTTAAATTTATTATCTCATTAAAGTTTTTTTTAATAATTAAATTAAAACAAAAAAACTATTTTTAAAAAATTGCACTTGCAGTTTCTGAAGTTTTTTACAAATGCAAATTTTTTTTTTTATTTTTTTGTAATATTTTCAATAAAAAAAAATTCTAAAAATTTTTAGAAGTCGGGTAACTTTATTTTCATAAATTTATTGCAATAAAAATCATTTAAAACCCTTTAAAAATTTTTATTTAGGTAAGAATAAAAAAAATTTGTACTATCTGTTATTTTCTAGCCCAATATTTTTTAAATATAAAACAAAAATTGATCAAATAAAAACATCAATTACAATTACTACCGACAAAATTGTAAATAAGTAATAACATATAAAAAAAAATATATATATGTGGTAAGCTTCCTCAATATGCAAATTGCTGCTTCGGAAATCGATCGGCCACCCGGCTGTGCACATTGAGATATTAGTGGACAATTTAACAATGATATAATTCAAATAGCATGTGTCCATACCTGTGCACGAGTGCTCGATCGGCCTCTGTCGCACCTCGCTCTGCATTGTCTGGATATTTAAATAAACTTTAACGTTAAGTAGAATCAATGTCCCTCTTAATGTATCTTTTACCCCGTTGTTCCGCGGGGATTATCGTTATTAACGTTATCTCTATTACAATCTCCGTTTAGCAATAATTATAAACTTTTAGCGGCTTAATGCGAAGTTTAAGTTATCGTCCACCTGTTAAAAGAAGAAAAAAAATAAAATTATACCTATTACCATTAGTCGTCTCTATAAATTCATGACTTACGTCAATCTCAGACGTTTTATCTAATGTTAAGCTAAAATAACTAAACTAGGGTAGTCGGGGATTACGAACATAAAAAACATATTCTATTTTATTTTTAAGGCTACTAATTCTATTTAATATATTATTTTGCATTTCAATAAATTTTATGAAGCTTTACTAATTCTATTTCACCAACTCAACGTATCAACCAATAATTTAATTTAATTTAAATAATTAATAATTGATTGAAAAAGTATAAAAATAATAAAATCTACTAATTATTTACTATTGTTATTTTAAAGCTGATATTTCGAGGTGTAAATGACACGTATCGATCGCACGAACTCTCGGTGCCGGTATAGAACTGTCTAAATATTACATACAGTTATATTCTAAAATAGTCTTGTCTATAAATTAATAATTACATGTCCAACAATCAAAAACTCGACAATTATTTATAACTAACTAACTAATATTATAAAAAATTCTTTTTAACATAACTTTTTACAAAGAAGTTATTTAAAAATGATTAGTTTAGAGTTTAAAATTAAAATAAAACTTTATAAATTATAATTATAATCATAATATACATTTATCTAAAATTGTCCACTGACTACTGTGCAGTATATACTTAATATCCACTTGCAAGGCTCGTGAGCATGACATTTAATAGCATAAAACCTCTCAAATTACTCCAAGCGAAATAGTTACTTTAAGTAATATAAAGCAAAGCTAAGTCTACAAATACTAACAAGAATTTCACTGATGTAACATAAAACATAATTAAGCTCATTTAAATTAATCGTAATTATTTATAATTTTTATCGCACTAAATAATTTAATCTACTAAAATAAATAATGCATTCAGTTTAATTAAACTTTTAAAAAAAATTAAATTACCTTTCACCATTTGATATTTTTTTATTTTAATTAAAAATAAAACAATCACTTGTTTGTTAATTATTTAGTAATAATAATAATTATTTAAATTATGTTGTTAAAACTTTAACAAAAAATCTTTAAATTAAATAACTGTGTCAGTGGAGAGCAACCTCACCGAGTAGAGTTTTCGCGCAGACTGATCGGCGTTGAGGTTGAAACGTGTATGTCCGTTTTACTGGCTCACTACATACAATAAATGCTTCGTCAAGCTCAAGTACAACTCATCGATACGTAGTATTATATAGAACAAAGTGGAAATTTATTTAATCAATTCAAATAATTAATTGACTTTTATCGGAAGTCACTTTAATCTACACTCGTATTTTAATAAATATATTAGTTGATTAAAATATCGTAGTCCTTTTTTTTTTTTATTTATTTTAATTTAAATATAATTTATTTTGATTTTTTTTTATAAATTTTATAAATGACTTTATACAATTAATTTAAATATATATTTACACGCGGTTTATTAATTACTGCACGTGCGCTAAATGTACTGTTGTTAATATTAATCTAAAATATATTTAAATTATTATTGCAATTTGCAAATCTCGCAGAATGGTCTAGTCGATTAAAAAATTCTTTTATTTAGTTTAAATACTTCCTAGGAAATGATTATAAGGATAAATAAAATTTATTTTCATCTAACGTCATGATTTACAGACTGTTTGATTATTTAAGCTGTCGGAAAAATAGATAAGACGGAAAAGTTTAATTTCCTTTTATTTAAATAGGAAAAATATATTATTATCATTATTATTTTATAATAACATACTTTTCTGATAAAGTTTTAGAAAAAAATGATATTTTATTTATAGAATTTATTCGGTTATTTAAAAATGTTTTGTATGATAAATTTTATTATTATAATAGTTTTTTTTTAGATTAAAAAATGTATCTAGGGCTTATATTTATAAGTTGTTTACGAAAATTGTTGATTGAAATATTTAAGATCTTAAATATTAACCGGTACTTAATGTGGGTGAAAACACATCTCATGAGATTTTCGAGTATGTTTCACGTGAAATGCTAATTCAGTCTTACAATGATGCGTGATCGTGGATGCCTCTGAAATAGATCAACACATGCAGCGTTCTTTCTAATCTAGATAATGTTTTTTCATTTTTTATTATCTCTCTCGTAATATAAACTGAGATCAACTAAAATCTACGGAAATAAGTGTCGAAAACTTTTAACTATTTAATAGTTTTTTTCAATAAACATAAAAACCAAATTATCCTCACTACTCAAAGTATAAACTAAATTATTTTTTTCTGTGACTCAATTTTTATTTTTAATTCCTAACAACAACAACAACAATAATAATAATAATAATAATAATAATAATAATAATAATAATAATAATAATAATAATAATAGAAAAAACAATAAAAAAAACATGATAATAAAACTCATAGATCTTTTGTTCAGAAGACTAATATCAGTTTATTTGCAGAAGTTTATTCGATTTAGAGTTTATTTAATTTCATACTTTATGAACAAAAACTAATATAAATAAAATAAATAGAGTAATAAGTATTTATTGATTTATTTTTTCCCTTTGTTGTTGTATAAATGTCCATGCACATATATATAATACGGGTATTTTCTTTATAAAGCTAAATTCAAACATCCAAAGGGAACCCGAAGGCCAAACACATAAACGGATGACAAGAGTAGTTAATATTTTCATTTGCGTTTATATTGTAAATAAAAATGTCACATTTACGTAAAAGGATTACTACTTCATGCGTCATTGGGCAATGTCAAAATAACGAAATTTATATTTTTATATCATACACTTTATAACTATGTACAGTGTTTTATGTGCGTATATAGTAGTAATATAAGCTTTAGTTTAAATTGAGATATCTACTTCTCAAGATAACGAAAAAATACTATCTTTATTCTTTTTCAATCTCTTACTCTTAATAAATGATAATGGGATTTATCAATGTCGTATAAAGTCATATCATGTTTTTATTCAACTCAGTCTTTGTCAATATAGATTAAAATTTTTTTATTATTATCAATCTAATTAATTTCCGATCATTTTTCTTCTTCAAACAATTAATTTCACAAAAATATTGACATCTCATTTATAAAAGGATTAGTATTCTAAAAAAATTTCACGTCTGTATTTTTCATTTAAAAGATTCTTATATACATTATACAAAATTTACTACTATAAAAAGATAATTTTAATTTATAAATTTATTGACATCAATGAAGAGTTTTTTATGATAGTTTATTGCAAAAACAAATTAATTCCTTTCAGTATAAAAGTGACTTACTATTTTTTAGTAGGAGCCTAAAGTATTCGGTCTTCTTCGTAATAAATTACTGCGTTGACATCAATGATGAAAGGTAGCTCATATAATTTTTCATTTCCAATTTTATTTTAATTTTTGACGATACATTTTAACAATTATTAATATTTTAAAGTAAAAATAATTTAAATAGAAGTTCAATTAATTTTTTTATAATAAGTAAAATTGTTAGAAATAATTATAAATTTTTTTAACTACGGTTAAATTTTATTTTGCTACAGAATTTTGAGACATTACACTTTATTTACAAAAATAATAATAATGTATGGCGTAAATTTTATAAAATAGAATTCCAATATTAAATTCAACGAGTTAAATTAAAACAAACTTAATGAATGAAATGAAATTAAATTAAAATAAATTCAGTTAATATTGAATATTTCTTTGTTTGTATCTTACACAACAATATAACAGAAAGGATTGATATTTATTAAAAGTTCTTCATAAAAACTTTGATGAAAAAAGTTATTTAGTCAAAGAAAAAAAAAAAACTTATAGAAGAAAGACATGAAGAAACAAAAAATGAATGTTATACAAAACACTTAGCCACTAGAAATGAAGAAAAAGAAATTAGAAACCAATTAAAGAAAGTGCATCATCTCATATCTCAAATCTCATATCTGTATACAATGTATATAGAATAGGACATATATTTTTGTCTACGGATATTATTGATTGCACATAGCTTGACGTTTTTTTATCTTATTTCTTTTTATTCCTTGCATATAAACCTGGAGATTTTATCGGAGCTCGTTTTTTACCCCCTTAGATTTTATCTCGCATGTTTGTACAGACTGTGTGATTAGAGTTTTAGCTTTGATTATACGCTATTTAAGTGTTTCACTGGAATCTACGGTGGTTTTAGTAAAAAAACCTTCTAGTGATGCAATATTTAGTTAATGAAATATTTATAGAAAATAAAAAATTGGTGCGGTAAAAAAATGTTTGAAAATGAAAACGATCATATCGATAGTTACGAAATATGTTTTTGACGTTTCTGTTACTGTTACAAACGGTTGAATTTCTTCGTCAATCGACCCTCTTGATTTTTCGAAATTAAATAATTTATCAAAAAATATTAGTCAATAAATTTAATCTAAGAGTCAACGACAGACGACTTTTAATTCAATTTTATTCATAGGGGAGGAATGATGTCATTTTTACGAAAAATTTTTAATGCATCTTCTTACTCTATCAAAATTTTATTTTAAAAATTAATTCAGGCGTAATAGACTATAATCATCGTTTCAAATTTTTTCCCCAAAAATGTTATAAATAATTAAAAAAAAAAGTTTTGTTTTGAGAAAAAATATCAATAATCTTAAGGTTATTTTTTTTTATATTTTAGTATGTATCTAACATTTTTTATAGTCACTACAGCGAGTAAGTTTTTCTAGCAAGAAATAAATAAAAGGCTGGATTTATTTCAGAATCAGTCAATTGTCATATAGTCATTATTAATTAATTCTTTGGCTTAGCCGTACTTTCGACCCCAAAAAAACGTCTTATTGCCTTTGATTTTTATTTCCGGTTTTCCGGCAGAGATTGATAAAAAAAAAAAAAAAAAATAGAAACTATGCCGACAGCCG
Source organism: Cotesia typhae (assembly GCF_013202065.1). Taxonomy (NCBI): domain Eukaryota; kingdom Metazoa; phylum Arthropoda; class Insecta; order Hymenoptera; family Braconidae; genus Cotesia; species Cotesia typhae. The sequence continues at coordinate 6,778,989 of NW_027423757.1, read as the reverse complement.
GCATAATCTGCGCACAAGGCCATGTAGTGACGTCGTATTTCTAGATTTGCAGTGGCTAATTTTTTTTCAGTAACGTTTCTCACTCCTTAAACCCTCATAATACGTGATTGTTTTTATTCTTCATCTACGGAGTTAAGCTTGTGATTCAAAGATAAACCTTATAAAAAATTACTGTTAAATATTTTGACACTCGAATTAATATAAGCGAAAATCAGTTTTACTACATTACCACTGACTAATATTTTTAGAAAATTTCATTTAATAAAATCAATTGGATTAGATGTAAAAATAAAAATATTTTGAAAAAGTCAATAATCAATTTTTTCTAGGCATTTAATATATGATTAACTAAAAAATAAATGTTTGATAAAATTTTTAATTTATATATCTCGATTGAATTTTGTCTCTAATAAATTTTTAAATGCAATGATATTTTTTTTTTTTACAAATCTGATATAATTAATTTTTTACTAAGTAATAAACATTTGAATGAAAAATTGAAAAAATTTTTTAAAAGACTAATTTTGTAAATAATTTCTTTTTCTATATGCTATATTTATTTATAAAGTAAACTTCTTTTGATTTAGCTCTGTAATTAAAATAAAAGATTAAGTTGAACCAAAAATTTTCTTTCAACAATTATTAATATACGTGCGCACAATTTATTTAAACAAGAGTGTTAAATATCAATGTAAACCTGTAATACCGCTATAAATTACCTAGACAGTAATTAATTAATCAAATATAACAGCGAATAATGATGAACTATTATAATTAATCAATCGTACTTGATCTGCATAAATTCAAAATTCAAATTCAACGATTCTATTTCAATGGATAATATATCCTAGTATCACATCATGTTATAATAACTAATCATCTCTAATAGACTGTAGTTAAAAAAATTTTTTTCAGTACCAAATAATAAAATACAAGCGTTAATATTAAATTTCGATAATGGGAAAATACCATGAATAATTTGAAAGTAAAATTAAAGCCGTAAATTAAAAGCGAGCGAGTAATAACACGTTTATCAAAGGTGTAATAATAGCCGTATTACTGGAGATTTGCTTTAAAAAATGAATATATGTATATACATTTAGTATATCTGTTAAACAATATACCTATATGCATATAAACGATATCACAGTTGTACTACATTCAGCGCACATGCAATGTCTAATAGCTTTCGGTATATATAAGTAGCAAGAAAGCTCGCTCCGGTATATTTGCGGTAGTAACCAGTGACGTCATTGCCTAACGGCGCCACTCTATCTATTGACGTCAGCGGAACCCACGTGGGCTCACAAAAACGTACCAAGGCCTAGAATGAATTATTTTTTTTTCTTTCATTTCTTTTATTACATATATATGTATACATAAAGTATATAGATATACTATGTATTATATAATACATATAAATATTTTTTTTTCTTACTGAAAGGTATCAGCCTTCCTCAACTTATACTTACAACCCCCAACCCTCAATACCCCTTTTTTCGTCCCACTGACATACCCTCTCTTTTTTTAACTCTTCTATATTCCAGCCTATAGATTACTGCGATTTAAAGTTTTGTATATCATTACATGCACGCTAGGAATCAAACCGATATTTCTCACGCGATTATTACTATTCTAAACGTCATTACTTACGTTAACTTCACGTCATCTATTAATTTTTTATAAATTAAATATTATTATTAAAATTATTGGTCGTGGTTCTGATACTTGATTATGATAAAAAAAATTAAATTAATTACTTTTATTAATCGATTTATTAATTGGATTATTAAATTGTGATTTATATTTGGGATATTAATTATTGAGAAATAACAATTAATATTTTTTTTACTTACTTAAGAATAGAATTATTTAAAGATTTTGAAGTAAAAAACTATTTTTATTGTCAATCGATACGGCTGAATTATTTTGTCCTATTCCGATAGTATAAGCACCAGGAACGATTTCGAATGAATTGATAATTTGTTTAGTAGATAAATTATTCATAAACCTTACATCACCTGTAATTTAAATTATTAATTTATTAAGATAGTTAAGTTGAAAGAAAAAGTCAATTTTTAAAAAAAAAAGACCGTTTATAGATTATATAAACATTATAATTTATCATCGTATGAAGTAATTCAGATCCCAGTGAATGTAATTAAATAAGTAGGTGATTCAGGTTATTACAGATTAATTTCTTTTTATATTAATTTTATTTTCAATTCAGCAACGTTTAAAAGATTTTTAAAATTAAAAAAAAAATTTTTTTTGAAGTTTAAAATTTTTAAAAAATTTTCTTAGAATTTCATTTAGAAGGATTTTTGGAAAAACTTTTTTTTTTTTAACTTTTTTTTTTTTAACTTTTTCTTTTGGAAATTTCTAAGTTAGAATTTTGAAAGGTTTTCTAAATTTCCTGTTATTTAATAATTTTTTAAAAAATCACCTCAAATTAAATATAGTTAATAAAATATTGTGTTTCAACGCCTAAAAAAAGCTTATCAGCTATCAAAGTTCCTAAGTAAAAAGTTCAAAAAATTTTAAAACAGTAAAAAATTAATAAAATGACTTTAGATTTAGATTATTGATAAATAACTTTCATAAATTTTTTAGCTTCAAATAAATTTAGGAAATAGTCAGTAAGTACAATCGAGTACTATCACAATTGTCGTGAAAGAAAAATATATCTTCAGAAAAAATTAAAAGAAAATAAAAAAGTATATTATTGTTTACTTATTGATTTGCACTTACAAAAAAAAAAGCAAAATTAAGTCTTGGAAATGACATTTAATTATTGGAATTTTATTTTTATTTTTTCAAGTGGAAATGAAAAAGTATGTCTGATTAATTATAGATGTATCCACTTGATTCTCAGACGCGCTATTTTTATTCAATCGACTTTTTATTCGATTAGTTTCTATTCTATTTTATAAATATTAATAGTTTTTCTGTTTTATTTATCAGCTATATTTAAGTGCTATTTGTATTGTCTAGCAGTTGTTTTAGTGTGACTATTATCGTAGAAATATGCAATTAAATAGCAGTACATTGCTGGGGTGATGAATGTAATTCAAGGGATGTATATACAGTTCCGCATACATTGTGGGCAATATTAGATGGTATGAGTTTGCTTGCGCAAACAATTTATATTGTTCAAAATAATTGCACACAAAATTTACGTTAATTTTATTTATTGTTCTATGCAAATGCTAAATATTTTTTTTGTTACTATTTTATTAGTGTTAATATTCCCCAATGATATGTTATTCATATCTTTATAATAACTATCGTATTATTTTTTACGCTGCTCTTAAAACCTTAATGCAATTTTTTCTACCAGAAATAATCATAAAAAAAATGATAGCTTACACTTGGAATAATTGTACACGACAAATAGACCGTTATCTAAAAAGTCACACCAAGTTCAAATGTCATTGTTGAAACTGACGACTTAACGACTGAACTTTTTCACTGTAATAGCAATAGTTGTAACATTTTATTATCCGTTTTAAATGCCGTGGAGGAGATAAAAATATTTTACATACACGCTTGATGGATTAGATAATGATGGTCGCTATACATAATTTAATTGCTGTTGTAAAATATGTAAATGATATAATAATTGTAGTTAACTTTTTAAGACACACGGAAAAAAGTAGCGGATAAAATATTCTTCACGTTAAATAAAAAGTTTTTTTCTAAATCGATAGTTCCCTCTTAAAAAAAATAAAAATCGTAAAATTTATCAAAGTCATAATTTAAACTTTAACGTTTAAAAACTTTTAAACATTTATATTTATTACACTCGTAAAATTGTTTGTAAAAATATATCCTGAATATTTTTATACTCTTCTTTAAAAGCGGATTATGTTAAATATACATAATTTTTTTCCAAATTATATATTTGAATATAATTAAATTGAGCTGTAATTAACAAACCGAATTTTGACTATTTTTATTTACGTATAGTAACGATAAATAAAAGAAAATTCATTTAAAATTATCAATCTATTCCAAGAACGGAGAAGATATTTATAAAAATGTCCAACTTACTTTGTAAATTAATTTCGAAACTTTTAGACATTTTGTCAATACGTAAACAGAAAAATGTAAATTTAAATCTACACATAATTTCTCATCATATTGGTCAATACTTTTTTAAATTACGACTTTTTTGTCTCTATTCATTCGATTAATATTCAATATTTTGCATAAAAGTTTTTTACTGAAGATTTAGATTAAATTGTGCGTACGAAAACGTCAATCTTACCGAAGAACTTATACACAAAAATTGGGACAAGTGAATAAATTTGTTTTTAAAATATTTATTAAATTCATTCATTCATTACATTGTCATTATTTATCTTATATTATGCGTTAAATATTCTTAATTAAGTAACAATATTTAATAAAGCCTATTAATATTAAATAGAATTTGTATTGATTATCATAATACTTGAAAAAAATTACGTCAATAATTAACACTCATATAAGCTATATTATTATTATTATTTGTATGAATAAATAATAAAAAATTTTTTGAAAAATATTATTATCATCGATGGTAAATTAGTAATAATATAGATCTTGAATAAGTAAATAGATGATGGTAATTGGAGGACGGTATTATAAAATAAAATAAGATCACAATATGAGTGTTCATGTACGCATCATATTCTTAATCAAAATGTGCTAAAAATGTAGCATGAAAAGAATACAATAATTATACAAAAATTATCAATATTTTATTACAAATTAAGCCGCCTCATCATCATCATCATCATCATCATCATCATCGTCTTCTGTGTTTGTTTCTTCCTCAACCCGTACATCGTTCTCCACTGGTGTGTCTAATTCGTTTACACTGTTGAAGCCTTCATGTTCTCCATCGTAGGGCTGTTCGCTCAAATCATCGTGATCTGTCGATATACAAGCAGCTTCTTCTTCGATCTAAATGAACAAATTTTGGATATTTTAGTTCTCAATGATAGATATAATATATCATAATTTATTTTAACTTATTGCGAATTATTTCGAGCAACTGTTTAACATTAATTCAAAAATTTCGTCACATAAAATATGTATTATTGCCACATATCATTTTATATATAAAAAATGATGACATTTGTTGTGCAATTAGTATTGAGTAAAATCATCATTTCTTGATACGATACTTAAAAATAAATCTTAAAGACTGGATTATTTAATTATAAACATCTTGACAGTCTGAATAATTATTTATGGCTTAGGTAGGCGAAATTATTTTTTCAAGAAATATATTTTTTATCAGTTCTATACTTTCTATGATTTTTATGAATAAAAAAAAATTTTTTTTTTACAATTAAGTATTTAAGTACTTCTAATTTTAATTAATTAACTTCAATTAAGCTCAATATATTGTAAGACTTTCTATAATAATTTTCCGGAGTTGTCGCTGTGATATCATCTTATTTTCATAACAAATTCGAGAACCAAATTTCAACAATCTGCTCTCGGAATTTTTTTTGGCAATTTTAAGACGATTTTTTTTTTACACGGGAGATATCTGAAAATTTTTATTTCTATTAAATTTTTAAAAAATTTGCACATCAAATTTTTTTAAATTTCTAGCTGTAGAATAATTAAATGCAAATTTTTTTCATAATAATTTGATTATTCTAAAAATCGAAAAAGTTGACAGATATCACAAATAATAATAAAAGTGCTTACGTGAGTATCATCATCAGCATCTGGACTATCCGGTCTTTCCTCATGATCATGTGAGTTAACATCGTCATGACAATGACACTCGTCTACAATCGATTCAGGAGCTACAGCATCATCTGCTGCCCCAAGATCAACTTCTGACACCAATTTTTCTTCACGCTCTTGTCTCTTACGAGCTTCTTCAGCAGCTTTCTCGATAGCATAACGCTCTTCTTCCTCGAGTGCTAGAATAGCCTCTTCTTCAGCAGCCCGTCTAATAATCATAAAAATAATAATATAAATAAATATTATTTTTAAAGAAAAGGGTAAGGATTTATAAAATGAAAAACCTTTGTTCTTCAGCAATTTTCGCATCTCGAATACGTTCACCTTCAAGTCTTGCTTCCTCAGCCTGTCTTTCGGCCTCCAGACGTTCCTGTTCCTCGATTTCTCTGAGCCTTGCCTGACGTTTCTCTTCCTCCAATCGCGCCCGCTCCTCAATTTCCGCTTTCCATCTTTCTTCGGCCAACCTAAATAGCATCAAAGCACATACAGGTTTACGAAAAACGGAGGCAGTCGAAGAGACCAGGTATTGGTTACCTGGCCTCCTCGGCTTGCCTCCTTTTCTCCTCCTCAGCTTGCCTTTTAAGTTCCTCCACTTGCCTTCTTAATTCCTCATCATCGAGTTTACGTTGCAGCACTAAAAAAAAAATATACAAAAAATAATATCATGCTGATAACGTGGTTCTTTCCGCTGTCATCCATCAGATTCACTCAGAGGTCTCTCGTTATTTAATATTTATTTTTCAGTATTTATTTACTTTTTGGTACCGTCATTTTTAAGTGAAATAAATGAAAGAAATGATAATTTTATAACACTAAAGATATATCACAAAATACTTTTAACGTGCAACATTCAGTATGTACGTAGATAATAATCGTGACATGACTATTGAGATGACTACTAATACAAGGACAGATAAATAGTGATATGATAAAATATAAGAATTAAGAATATAATATATATAAAAGAAGAGAAGAGTACATTGTAATAATTAGCGTCGGTTTACTGTCTGAGGGTACACTTTTCAAGAAGTCGTAGGAGCCCAAGTTTACGAGACATACCCTCATCGTCTCCTTGATTGTCATCTTGTTCGTCTTTTTCTTTGGGCAAGAAATCTGATTGCTCTGGAACTTCTTCAGTCTGTTCTACTGGAACACCTTCATCGTTTTCTAACGGAGGCATTTGTTCTGTACTTTCTTCAACAATTACAATATCTTTATCTACCAATTTTACTTCATTTTCTGCCGGTTCAGGTTCTGGTTGAATCACTTGTTCCGGTTCAATTTCAGCCTCAACCAATTGTTCTTGTATTTCTTTTATTACTTCTGGTTCTGGTTCAGATTCTACTTGAGGTTCTGGTTCCGCAACAGCAGGTTCCGGTTCTGCAACAGCAAGTTCTGGTTCTGCCTCAGCTACTACAGGTTCAGGTTCTGGTTCAGCTATTACAGGCTCTACTTTAACTGGTTCAGGTTCTGATTCTGGTTCAGTGTTTACTACAGGTTTTGTTTTAGCTATTTTCCGCTTTGATTTAGTTTTAACTTCGACAATTAGTTCCGGTTCTGGCACTACCTCTGGTTCTGGTTCTGGTTCAACAGCCACAATTGGTTCAGGTTCTGGCTCTGGTTCTGGTTCTGGTTCAGGCTCACGAACAAACTTTGAAACTGGTTTAGGTTCAGGAGCCCATTTAGGTTCCGATTGATATACACTCGCTAAATCTGGCTTAGAAATAGGTTCTGGATCTGGTGATGCTGAGGATAAAGATGACAATGATTGTTTAATGAATGACATAATGACATGATTGTAGTCAGGATTATTGCCTTAAATTCAAAATAACAATTAATGATTAATGGTATTAAATTTTTTATATTAAGGTAAAAATATTGGTCGTATAATAAATTTTTTCGAATTAAAGTTTTTTAACATTTAATTTTCTAAAAAAAATAAAACGACTTAAAAAATTAATAAAAACTTGACCGAAAAATTTTTGACAGTCATTTTCCATCTAAATAGCAGAGCAAGCCAAATTTGTTTATTACCGTCAGAATTTTTAGATAAATTTTGTTTTAAATATTTAAAATATTTAGGTTGCATATAAAATAGATTGGTTTGTTTTTTTTTGAGAGAAATTTTTGTAGACTAAAGTTAAAAATGACCGTCATTTCACATCACCAGTTACAACCAATAAGAAAGTCGGACACAGTAAAAAATTTTTCGTCAATGCGTCAAAAAATTTTTTACTGTGTAATTTAAAAATTAAGATGTTTATAATTAGCAAAAATTTGAATCATTCATTAGGAATATTAATTTCAAGGAGATTTAACATTTAAACTATTCATTTTGAAATTTTGGCAAAAATCTTGACCTTAGACATGACAGTAAATTACTATTCATGAAATATGCCTGTTATTTACCTTTTCTGGGCGAATAAATTCGATCTTCAGCCAATGCACGTGCTAAAATTATTTTGTTATTGTTTTAGTTAATAAAAGTATGACTTTGGATCATGATATAAAATTATTTACATTTATCGTACAACACAACACCGATACTAACCCTTTCTCAGCTCTCTTTCAGTGAGCGGAGCGTCGGGATCTGAGAAATACATATAATAGACATTTAATACAAAGTTAGTTACTTAGTTACCAGACAAATTTGTACCATTGCCACATCGTGCATAAGCAAAGTACCGCTAAGCTTCACTAATTGTCATAGTCATTAGTCATTACTCAGCTTTGTTAATAATGAAGATAGAAAGTTTCTGTTAGTTCTAGTAGAATTTATTTATTAGCAGTGTTCGTGTTGTTTTCATTTAAATAATTTATGTGATATAAATAAATAATGTTTGCCTGATGTTAAAAATTTAAAAGCACATTCCAGCGCTTATCTACAAACCAAAGCTTACCTCATAAATAAAAACTATCACTCTCAGCTGGGGGTCAACTACTTCACTTACCAATACGCAAACTATTCGTTAAGCAGTATGTTTAAAAAATTTAATTCTTCAAAATTTTTCTACTTTTATTTTAGAGTTTTAATTCTCCTCTCTAATTTTCAACAATTTTAATACAATTTTACTTTTAGCTATTATATTTATTTACTTCGTTATTATTATTAATATATTTATTTTACTTCAACTTAACTGACATCAAGTAGAAGAAAAAATTATAAACTTTTTTTTCAAACTATAATAAATTAAATATATTTTTTTATTACTTTACATTCATAAAGACTCTTTAAAAGTAATATAAACTAATTAAATTATCAAGTTTTAATCAGTTTTTAAACGAAAAAAACGACTATCAAACAGTAAGAATGACATACTAATTAAATAAAATTTTTAGCAATAATAAGAAGACTTAAAAATCGATTTTACGCAGATTCATTTTTTACTTAAATTAACGGCAGCTAAATTTGTTCCATGATTTGTTTTTCTTCTTAGTACTTTTTTCAAGAAGAAAAGTTTTGAGAAACCCATTTACCCTCGACTTATCTCCCCTGTTTCTTAAATATTTAACGACGTAAAATTCTTACCGTCAATTACCCTTAAAAATTCAAAGAAATCTCTATGTGAATATAAATTTATAAAAAACTATTTAATTTATTCAGCTTTATTTAAATAATTATTATTCTGCTTTAAATTTGATTTAATTAAATAAATAACACTTTAGTCATTGTATAATTGCAGTTACGTTAAAGTTCAAATATATAATCATTATCATTAATGGAAGACATATTTTATTTTTTGATAAATTAAGAAAAAAAAAGGTATGTAGGTTTGTAATATCACAAAATATGATAATAAATTATTCCTCATCGAGTTCGGGTATTGCGTCTTGATCTTCTTCAGCCTGTTGTTTTTTCTTTTTTGTGGGGTCCTCATTAAGCTCTGGTACGCGGGTTCTCCATCCTTGGCCTGAAATATTCAACAAATCCCCAGGTTTCTCTGCACTTAATCAACAATCAGCATTCTTTGTTGTTTTTTTATTTTTATTTTTATGTTTAGACTTTACTTGCTTTACTTGGATTTGTCTGCTATGGATCTTTGAAACCTGAGTCATGATGTGACTTGTTTGCATGTTTTACTATTAGATATTACTGAGAAAATAAATAATTATAAAAAAAATTCTCAGTAATAATGGTACCATCTTATAATTATAGTAATAATAATAATAATAGTATTATAATTTTGAGAATAATAAAAAATAAATTAACACCAATTGTTTAGATACTTTTTGTACACTTAAATTCGCTTATTGTTTATTTTCAATTTATCGATTGATACATGTTCAGATTTTTGTTGTGCTTGTGTTTTGCATAGACAATTAACACACAAACAGTGAAAAAAAAAAAAAAATAAAAACAAAAGTAAACAGTGACGACGATAGACAAGAAAAAAAATAGAAAAATAAAGACCACACGAGTGCACAAAACACAATAGAAAAAAAAAATTATAAACAAACAAAAAAAAAACAGTTATCAGGGGAAGGAGTTTTAAAAAAATATTAAAAAAAAAATCACATTCGTCACACACAACAGCGTCATATGGCCGCTTTTTACACTATTTTTTTTTTTCTATTTATAAAAAAAATACTAAATAAAATAATATTGAATAAGTGATCGAGATGTGTCAAGTTATATTTTTAATAAATTGAAATCGATGGCATATTATTAAAAAAATTTATGGGTTACAGTTTTTTTGGTGGAAAATTTATAATTTAATTTTTAGAAATGTTGAAATTCAAATTTTGTCTAAACTTCAAAATGTTCAATAAAATTGACAAGAATTTTTTTCTAAAGAGAATTAAATTTTATATGATGAAAAAATGTCATAACTTTTAAATTTCAGACGAATAGTGAATTTAATATTATTTGAAAAAAAAGTATTTTATCAAATTCAAATCCAAAAGTGAGAAATCAATATTTGGCGTTTAAAAATAAGCCATTCACGCTTTTTTACGTCTAAGAAAGTTTAAAAGAATAAATACTTGAATATCGACAAAAAAATTGTAAGAATAACACGGTCGTTTCCATCGATGCAATTTATAAAAACAATATGATACTTAATTTTCGTTGTATGGTTTACTTTGATACATGTATTAAAAATAGTATTGACGTGACGTCTGTTTAAATCGCGTGTCAGTTTACTGGACTTATTGTCAGTGACGTAGTCGTTTTGAAAAGTACTCACAAGCACTGGCCGCAGCCTGACGATTCTTTGCGTAGAAACTGAGGAGATTTACGTCACTTTGAACGTCAGCTGGACGCAAATCGGTTACTTTGTAGTAAGGCCTCCTACGTGAGTGGGGTTTACCTCCGGTGTATGAAACAGATGCTAAATGCCCACTGCCGAATTGCCGGTGTTCCGGTGACTCATACCAATTAGCTGGCTCATCATCTTTTTTAGCGTTTTTACGTGCTGTCAATACTCGTCTTACATAATCATCGCTGCGCATACGTTCTGGTGTAATTGACTCTACGAAATCACTGCACAAAATTTTTAATAAGCGTTTATTCGATTTTCGATGGACATTAATGTATTTTTAACTTTCTTCAGAAAAAAGTAGTAAGTTCTGGAAATAATCAGCCATAAAACATTTTTGTTTTATATTCATAGGTAATTAATTCAAATTATAAATTACAAGGAGTAAATAATAAGATTTACCGCATAAAAGAAATGGAAAACATAATTGAGGATAATAAAGTTACCTAGATACTGGTCGTGGTACAAAAACATGAATGCGACGAAGTAATGAATCAGCTCTAGCACGAATTTCTCGAGTCTCGTCGTCAAACATCTATAGAAATATCAATAGTTCATAAAACAACAAGTATTTTGTCAACAAACGAAAAAAAAAAAAAAACAATAACAATAATAAAATGTTTAAAGACAACTTAAGGGGTAAGATGGGTTTCCTCCGGGAAAAAAATGGCCTATTTTCAACAATTTTTTTTTTTTTTTATAGAAAATATGAAATATTTTATTCAAACTTTTTACTGCCTTAAAGATACATGTTTAATAAGGGATTATTGGAATTAAAAAAAAAAAAAATATTAATAACTCTGATAACCGGCGAGCCCTCGGAAAAAAGATGTGTTCGCGTGATCAGCAGAACTTTTAACAGGATTATTTAAAATAAAAAAAAAAAAAAAATGTGCTTTAGTTAAGAGTTCAAACTAAGTCTTGAACGAAAAACAAAAAAATAAAAAGTGAATTTTTGGCAGAGGTTTTTACAAAAAAAATTAAAAATTTGGTTACACGGAAAAAAGAAAACTTGAAAAATTACAGTATAAAATGTAAAATCAGTCTCGTCGTAATCAAACCTAGAAAAATTACAGTTTGAAATAATATTTTTCTAAATTCAATTTTTTAATTTAATATTCAGAGCTTTCAATGTAAATATTACGCGGCATTTTTTTAAAAATAGTTGTAATTAAAAAAAAAAAAAAGAAATCTTTCGTTCAAGACCTTCGTAAATTATATCTCGAAGACCTATCTAAAATTCCATCAAGATCAGTTGAATAGTTCTCGAGAAATCTTGGATACTGTCTTTGAAAACGTAGTTTTGAAAAAAACGCGTTTAAAATTTTAAGTGAGAATACAATAGCGTCTTGAGCGCGCAACTTTTTAAAACTGTATCTCCGAAATTATTATTCGGATCGATTTGAAATTTTAGGATAATATTTTAGAGATGTTGTAAAATTTAATAACACAAAAAAAATTTAATTTTTTGAAACCGTGAAACCCATATAACCTCTTAAGCAAAATCTTGTTTGCATATTTGTAAATATTACTCATCAACATGAAGTCCTTAATTTAAATATAGAGTTATTATTTATATCAAATTAATTTACTTTTTAATAATAACATTGACTCGGATTTAAATTAAGCTGACTGAAATTTATTCTCCCACGATATGAATCACCTGACGCATTTCCGCTCGCTTAATTATAATTATTTATTTATTTTATTTTATTGAATTGAAATTTAATGTAAACAAAAAAAATAAAATTTCACCGTTAATTTGAGTTAATAGAATGTAACTATTGATAAACTTACAATGTTGTCCTTGGAGTTGAGGTACTTGGACACATAAGAGGTACTAGAAGGTCGTGTTTGATTACGTATCCTCTGCAATTCCGCAGCAATAATACTGGGTCTTACTCGCGAATAAATTCGTATTGGCACGGGTACAGTGTATGCATGAAAAATAACTGGATAAGGTGTATGGATAACATTGACGAGCTTCTTGTGTGCAATGTAAGGCAGATGGTGAGGTAATTTATTCACCTGTATTTCATAACGTTTCCAATATTCATTTAACCTATTTTTTTTTTATTTTTATTTATATAGTTTCCAATGTGAATTATTGCATGATCATGCTGTTTGCTATTTTATTGCGAAGCAACGTGTTTGCGTGGTTTATTAAATGCCGCCTTTTAAGTGTCAAATACCTCAATATTAGTCTTATTATTCAAATTTATATGAAAATTAGTTACTAATACTATTTATTGATTATTGGGACTACTGTCTTTTAAAAAGTTAAAAATAATTTTATTGCATTCATATTTAGGCTTCTTCTAATTTAATTTTTAATGACATAAACTTTGACATACGTTGTATATAAAAATATACAAAAATTGAAAAATAATTCTTTTAACAAAAAAATTTTTAAAAATTTTAATATTTATTGAATAGTTAAATTTATGAACAATAAAAAATTAAATTAAGAAAATTTTGAGATAAAATAATCACAATTTATTTTAGTGATATTTGTACAGAGAAATAATTATTCCGATAAAAAAAAAAATTTATGATCAGTTAACGTGAATTAATAAAATAAAGTTTTATATTTAATTTTTTTCTCTTCGTGTAAAATTATACATTTAAACAATAAATATCTCTGGAAACATTTGTGTATTTAAAAAAAATTTTTTTTTAAAGTATTGTAAGTTATTTCCACTTCATTTGCCAAGATTTAAATATTACACACTTCATTCTACTTGTAGGCAACACTTGAGTCTTATTAATGATCGTATACTTATTTATTTTTGAATATGAAGCAAGTGAATTTATTTTTACAGTTATTTTTACTTAAATAAATTTTTCTACTGATCAATAAAAATTAATGTACATCTTTAATTAATCAAAACTAAGCGTGAGCATTCAAGCATCGATTGCTGAAATTAATTTAAAAAATTACTACTTCTAATTGAGCTTACAGCAAAATTCTATTTAACTAAAAAATTCACAAAATAAGACAGTAGTCACCTAAAAATGTATCTTAAATGAATAATGGTATGATTGTTGTTAATTATTCGAATTATTTTTAATTTATGATAATGAGTATTACGAGCGAAAAAGCGTCATCAATTACAATCCTAATTATTTTTAACCCTTTCAATTTTTTTTATCTAACATTAACTTAAATATAATACAAATCTAAAAATTTATAAATCAAAAAATTCTAAAATTATATAAAATAAAAATGTATATCCTTGTAAATATGAAAGAGTTAACGTCAATAACTGACCTGCTGCTGTTGAAGAGGCGGTAGTGGTCTGATTATTGCACCAGGGTTCTATTCAATATAAGCCATGATATTTGTCGAAGTATATATAAATGGTTTAGTCCATATTGTATCATATAGGTGTTTAAGTAATCCATAAGCAGAAAGGGCGAGATAAGCAGCAGTTGCAGAAGCACCAGCAAAAATTAAAATTAAAAAAAAAGCATTATAATCATAAACAAATCCAAATCCTATTATTTTATTTTTAACTTTCATAAAATTACATCCTCCAATAAAAATTTATTATAATTTTTTTTATCCATTATTTGACATCTAATCCTTTAAAAAGTCCGAAATTTTGAAATTAAAATATGTTTATTGTCAATGGCCAATTTCGTTGTGTGTCCATAAATATTAATGAAATCATTAAATTTGTAATTAATATTTTAGTGAAAAACAAAATAATTATTAAAAAAAAAAAAAAAAAAAAAAAAAAAAAAAAAAGCATGCAAAATATTGCCAGCAGGATTTTATGAATGATAATAATAGTACATATTTATTTTTAATGTAACATATAATGTTTATTTATTAATTGAAAATATAATTTTTATCATGGTATATATATTTATAATGTAAGAATATAATAAATTATTATTTAAATGTTAAGACACATTTTATAACAAGTGTATTTATGAGTAATATAATTTTGATGTATGCGAAAGCATTAAATACAATCTATAAATAATCGACAGAGTAACATAGTGAATTTATCTAATATATATTGTTATTATTAATATTTATTATCATGATTAATTCACAATGTATGTAAAATAATATGTATGTTTTTAAGCATGCTTTTAAACACGGTACGAGAAATGACGGTACGTTGTACCACCAGGCAAACGTCCAGATGTTGATGATTGGTATGATGAATGATAACCTCCAGGTCCAGAACCAGATGATGATCTGGTGTTTCTCTCAGTAGAGTATGATCCATATGGGCCGCTTTCGCGTTTAATGGTTGTCTCTTGGGTTGAACGCTGAGGACGACCGTACGGATCTGACGAGCTCGATGAATTGGTGTAACTGTAGCTGTACTGTTCTTCCGCTGATCTCACCCCAGTTGAAGGGTAGTCACGGACCACATAATGCCGCGGAGTCTGTACGGAGTTATATAATCACTATTCAAGGCCCTTGACCAATTTTTTTTTCTTTTTTCAAATATTATTTTTACTCTTTTTAGATTTTTTTTTTATTAGTTGGGTTATTTTGGTTTTTGAGTTGCTGGTCATTACATGGAGAGAAATGTTATTAATTAACTGATTGCAAGTAAAATTAATTTAATATTTAAAAGAATTAAAAATAATTTTAGGTAATACAGTAGCTGTTATCAGTTTTTCTAAATTTCAATGAAAAAAAAATAATTGATTTTTTTTTGTTATGCAGAAAAAAAAAATTTTCTGCACAGTAAAAAATTTTGCGTCAAAAAATTTTGTGTTAAACATTTAACACTTTGATGTGTTGACGCAAAATTTTTTACTGTTTGTGCCAAGAAAATATTGAGAAATACCAAAAGTATTTTGGTACAATAAAAAATTTTCTTAGCTCAAGAAAATTTGACTTTGCTCAAAAAATTGTGAGTCTTTCTTAATATTTTCTTGTCTTAAAAAAATTAAAGCTCTCGTCAAAAATTTTTCCTTTTTAAGTACAGCAAAAAATCGACGATACATTTCTCTTCTTGTTACATAACTTAATAGGAGAACGGTCTTACAAAAATATAAATTTTTATATGGTCTCAATAATTAAATAACAGCCTTTGTTGTATAGAATTGTTATTTAACGAAACATAAAAGCAATAAAAAGCGTAAATTTAAGGCGTAAAAATGCAATGTGGATAAATAATAAATATGAGTTTTAGTTTAATACTGTAGACACACAACGTGCGGGCCGACTATGATGTGCATATAAATATAACAATATTTTAATTTTTTTTTTTTTTATTGTTATTTCGAAATTATATTATAAATTATATACTTAGAATTTCGTAAATAATTTTACAAGTATCACCTTGCCAAGAGACACGCAAGATTTACTTTCACACGCAAAGTGATAAATCTTAAACGTTACTTAGTGTCTCACTGGAATAGAATTCGGTTATTTAAATAATATATATAATAATATTTTCTGTAAATGTTTTATGTAATAATTTTTGAATTCTGTTTTTTGTTGTTGTAGTGGTTTATTTACTCCTCACAAAATACATTACCTCTACACAGTTTTTATTTATTTTAATATTTATGTACGCGATATGAGATATTACAAGCATACAAAAAATAGTTAGTTAATTTTTCTTATTTTCTCAAATCTAAAATATTAAAATTTTTCATGTCTCAGTATTGTTTTTTATCTCTCCTCTTACACTACTAATATAATAAATTCTTCCGTAGTTTATTTAA
The DNA here is from genome assembly GCF_013202065.1 of Cotesia typhae. Classification (NCBI taxonomy): domain Eukaryota; kingdom Metazoa; phylum Arthropoda; class Insecta; order Hymenoptera; family Braconidae; genus Cotesia; species Cotesia typhae. The sequence goes on along the minus strand of NW_027423757.1, from coordinate 6,762,277 downwards.
TTACTCTCAACCATTAAAAAAAAAAAAAAAAAAAAAAAAACATTCTATTAAAATAAATCCTGAGTATCGACACCAAAAAGCGAGAAAAATTTCAAACACTCGGTAATCGTTTTCGTGAATTTCGTTTTCATTAAAATAAATGAATTTAAAATCGATACCACGACGGTCTTTGCAAGTTAATAAGAATTCGTGTATGGCCACTGGCCGGAGCAATGGCGTGTCTTTTGGCGCCAGGGTGTCTTGTAAGAATCCCTTTTTCAAAAACGCATCCTTTGGCGGCTAATTCCGCAGCAGCGTCTAATCCGACTTTCGTAACAGTACCGCCCTTGATCAATTGTCTTGCATGATCATCTTGGGAGGGATTTTTTCCACGTATTGACCCTTCTTTGTCCTTAATTGTCGCATACTGATAAAACTCTTTTTCCGGGTCTTGTTTTTTCCGTCCCCAGACTGTAAATGGCTCGGGAACGAGCGAAGGCCGTGGTACAAATGGAACCTTTTCCCATGGAAATAGTTCTCGTTTCTAGAAATATCCAAAGCCTTGCCGATTAGGCTTCTCTTCCATTTTTTCTACTACTTTTATGTCTATTTTATTTTTTTTACGATCATACGGCGTTCTCTTTCCGCTAATCTTCAATCGATAATAATTTCATTGTATTTCACTTCCACACCCACCCTTTTAGCTAATAAAAAATAACAATTGTAGCTATTATAATTATTATTCTTGTTCAATTTACGCAAATTTAATTATTTAAGAGGAGAGATCATTTATTTTATTCAATTTTTTTTTTTTTTTGATAAATTTATCAATTTTGACTATTTGACTTTTTTAATCATTACATTACAGCGAATGTTGAATTTTAAATGGTATTTAGTATTCATGAATTTATAGGTAATAATTAAAATCAAATAAATGTCAAATAACTGTCAAAATTTTGCCATTTCGTTGCCAACATCGTTTGTAGTGCACATCGCCCTTGTAAACAAGTTTCAAATCAATTTTATTTTACGACATTGGCCAACTTCCTTTGAATGACGATATAGAAAACAATTTTTTTTTTATTTTGTTTAATTCATTGATCTACAGAGAAATAATAATAATAACATATTTTTCTCTTCATTTTTTACAGCTTTTTATTTATTTATTTATTATGATAACAAGGACTATTAGCAAAAAATTATTAACAAGAAATATTAGCAAAAAAAAATTTAGAAAATTCAAACAAATATTTTTTTTTGAAATTAAAGATTAAAAAAAAAAATTTGTTGCAATATTTATGAAAAAAAAAAATTAAATGATTTAAATTATGCATAATTAATATATTTAGCGCCATTAATTACAATTTCAAAATTATTTTTTCAAATTTTTTCGGATTGTTTTCCTCCCACGTTCTTTACAGTCGTAAAAATATAAATGTATATTTTATTTATATAAGCCATATTTAAGTATATGGTACATATGATGTAGCCTGCGACGTATGAATTTCTACGACGAAGTGAGGCTCCGTCGAATAAGAGAAGCCAAGTGGGGGATTCACGGACGGTTGGTACGTCGCGAGACTAAATTAGGGCAGCGTAACGCAACACCGCGGTTTAAGTGTCTGACGTTTCTCTTAAGCTATTTGCAAAAGATACTGAAAGCTTTTCTCTCTTTACACACTACTGTTATTATTATTATCATTATAATAATCATCATCATAACAATTACAATAATAACAATCCAACTATTTTCACGGTTACATAATTTGCGAATTTATAATTTTGCGTTAGCAGAGCGCTAAAAAATTCTCTCACCCACTCATTTCAAAATCTTTTTTTTGGACGCGTAATTTTACTGATACATTTTAATAGCAGTTTGAATAATTTTTTCGGTTATTTTCAAAAAAATTCATTGGGTCATCTAAGTTTAACATTTTGTGAGTCCCGGAAAATAGCTCTGTCTCAAAATAGTCGTAACTGATGACCCTACTGCCCTCTTATAGTTATTTATATAGTTTCTTGATTTTTCTGTGACGCACATCCGTTAATAATTTAAAAAAAACTCAAAAAAAAAAAAAAAAAATTTCAATTTACTTATACATAAAAATATAACGACAATTAAATAATAGTAATTTAATTTAAAAATAAATAATGGATGATTGATTGGATCAGAGTTTATGCCAAGTGACAATGTTTAGTTATCCGGTATTGGCACGTGTGTGTTATACTTGTCATACGATAACAACTCCAGAGTGCCAAACACCAAGGATATTTTTTGAGTAATTACACAATGTGTATTTATTTATAATTGTATTTTATTTTTTACGTCAAATTCGTCAATAAAAACTAATAAAACACTTGATGTATGATAAAATTTATGTAATTAGTATATCATTATCACAATAAATTAAAAAAAAAAATTAATGTCTTCGAACATTTAAATTTATTTACAAATGGACTGTGGTTTTGTTCCTTTAAATTCTGACCCATTGTGAGACACTAAGCACATTTTAACATGAAATATATTTCTGTATATATTTATATTATTCTGTAATGGTCAGAGTAAAGTGTGGAAGATGAAACATTATTTTATCGATAGTTAATTGTTAAATAAATTAGTCGTATCTCGCATAGATAAAACATTGCTTTGATAATTTAATGACTGGTAATAGAGTCAACGTTTCGGATTTTTTTAACAATAATTTACAATAATAAGAACGCCTTACGATCTTTAGTAAGAAATATTGTAAATAAATAAATAAATAAAATATAAAAGCCCGTGCAAAGCGTTGTACATGCATTTTTACTGTCAATATAAATTTTTAATATCGACAATAAATTTTTAAAATCTAATAAACTAATACTCGAAACTTTGACTCCTTTTTTCTGGTAAAAACTAAAATTTTTATTTTTTATTTAAAAAATAAACTGTTGATTGGAGTTATAAATTTATGATTACTGTTTTTTTGTGTTGGGATTTGCTTGAACGGCATGACAGGAATATATATAAATTATATACACAGAAAAAAAAATTTGCTTGAATCAAGTAAATATTTTTAAAGAACTTTATCTTCTTGATTGGAATAGAAAAATTCTTAAACTAAAAAATTTTTCTTGGCTTAAGTAAATTTTACTTGACTTAAGAATTTTTCCTCTTGATTCAAGACAGTGAAACTGTTCAAAATTATTTTCTTGGTTCAAAAATTTTAATTTTGATTCAAGTTAAATTTTTTTTCAGTGTATTTTTTATGGTTAATAGCGTTTGCAATGACATGTAATGTGTTATTTAAAATTATAATATAAATGCATTCGATGGTTGACAATGATGATTAATTAATAACAGTAATAATTTAATAAAGAAATAAAAATAAAAAATTACTGACCGTCACGGTGTAGTGCGATGAAATCGGGCGTGTGTAGGGTCGTCGGGTTGTGTAGAAATCGCTTTCATAAACCATTTTTTCGGTAGTCGTTTATTAAAGTTGAACAAAAAAAAAGAACAAACTTTTAAAAAAATGAATAAACAATTGGAAGAAACAAACTTTTTAAAATAAGTTTAAGAATAAAATCCGCAGATTGGCGATGCGGTCACGTTGATAGTTCGGACAGTTCTGTTTTAAGAACGCGGGAAGACTTGAGGATGTTTTAGAAGTTAAAACCCCTTCTTTTCCGTTAGTACTATAAAAGCCAATTATATGACTGATCTCTCCCTCCCCTTAATTCTAATACATTTAAAATTTCATTGCGTCATATTAAACAACATACGTCTGATGAACGCATCTAAAGAAATAGAAATTGTGTTAAGGTTGTCCACATGACACTTGTTACTTTATTTTTTGGGGGTTTTTTTTAAACAACTGATCATCAGCGGCCGTTTGATTTTTATTTTTTAACACCCGGGGACACCCATTCAATGAAACGTGACGTCGCAGGACCGAGAATATTTTTTATTGAAGGTCTTACTTATTTATAGCTCAACTGCTCTCATCTGTGATATGATTAGTCTATATGATTATTTTTATTTTAATTATTAATATAGAATTTTTAGATGTTATAAATTTTTAAATCCATCAAATTTCATTTTTAATAGAAAACATTAACGCTTTTTATTTTGAGAATTCAATTCACAGTTTGAGAAAAAACATTTGTTTCATTTTTTCATTAGACAAAAATAAATGATCCCGTTAATATTTATTATTATAATAAATTTTATAATAAAAATTATTGTTAGTTATAAATAAATTTATTTATTTACATGAACTCGTTTCATATATACAGTTTTCAAAATATTAAATAAATTATATCCAAACTATGGTAAATATACAAAAGTGAATCATTTATTTTTTTATAAATTTAAACTTCTTAGTATGATACTGAAAATGTTTCATGGCTGACTTACAAGGTTGCCATTTTTAATCTAAAAATTAAAAACATTTTTTTATACAAAACAAGATATTTATAAAGTTAATCTGACTTGTAAAAAATAATTTCCTGTAAAAACATGAAAAGTTTTGCATAAGATATTTGAAATTTTTCCTCTGCTGTACAGTTAATGGAGATAGTACTAAGATATTGTATAATATCTTTCAAAGGTTTAAATATACAAATGCTTGCGCAAAACTGTTAGTTGAAATTCCACTACAATTATTATAACTTATTTTTCTTTGATACATAATTTGGTAAGTATTTATCTGTATGAAACGTAGAAATTGCGCATTTTAGATCTCTAAAAATTATAAGTTACAGCAAATATTGAATTGTGACAACAATTTTTTATTAAAATTCAGTATCAACCGGATTAAGAAATCTAATTTAAAATTAATTAATCCATGCGAAATGTAAATCTCTATAATAGTCATCTCAAATCATTTCGAATTGTTTTTAATAATTTCAAATTAAATTTCTCAGTCAGGACGAGTCAACTAATTAAATTTAAAGAAACATTAAAACTATTTATGATTTTAATTAAATAACAATAATAAAATTTCACTAGTGAAAATTAAAAAAAATATAGATACAATTTTTTAAGAAACTGAAAATAGCAGGCATTTGCAATTTTTTAGATTCTTACAAAAAATAAATTACTACTATTATTCCTTAGAAAACATTGAAAAAAAAAAATTATATCGATAACTTGTTAAAATAAGTACAAGTGGAATTTTTAAGAAAATTTTTTTTTTTATAATAATTCATTTGTAAAAGAAAATCCTAGAAATCATCAGATGTGAGCTAATTTCAGTATCATAATTTAAAAAAAATTTTTTCTCAATATTTAATTTACAATAAAAATAAAATTAAAAAATTGTCTGATATCTGATAGTTTCAACATATAATACCTTCCATTGTTGTTATTCAACTCACAAATTTATTCAAGGCGTAGTTAGAGAATTAAAATTTCTTAAAATAAATTTAGTATATTCCAACTGTAAATCAAAATAATTATTTTTTAGTAAAAATATCTGAATACTACGGATATAGTTTATAAATAGTTCATAGTTCTCCATACCAATCACCATGTATCTCTACATAATAATTGTTTTTATTATTATTTACGTTCAAAAGAAATCCACAACAAACTAGCGTCATCAATCGGCTTCTTTAGAAACTTATTTTTAAATTATTTCTCAACTGTTACGGATGTAAACAAACACTTGAGTGTACAAAACAAAACTTATAATAATATTATTCTGTACTATAAATAATTTAGTGGTGATTTTTATTGAGAAGAATAATAGGATAACGATTAAAAAAATGTCTCAACACGGAGCGGCTTTGCAAACTTATAATCAAGAACTTGTCAAATGTAAGAACTTGATAACCTTGTTATTTATTTTTTTCTTATTGTTGTGAGCATATTCTATTTGATTAATATTTCGATTGTGTATTAATTTATTAAAATTTTAATTAGGTTTAGAAGATGTTAAATCCAAAAAGGCAATGATACAAGCAGAAATAGATGTCGAGGAAGAAGAGCAGCATAACCTAGAACGGGAGATTAAAAAATTGCACTACAAATTAGTGCAAGTAACCGACAGTCTAAATAAAAAAATTTTAATAAGAAATGAATATAATCGAATAATTACAGATACGGAAGCACATTATATGAAAGTAATTATTTTTAATTACATTGACGATTAAATTTATTTTTAATTTCAAAGTTATTTAAGGGATACAACTAGTGTGAAATTTTCAAAAAATCAATTTTTTTTTTCATATTTCGATAGGTTATACTTTTAAAAATAACATACTAAAATTTTTTAATTGATATCTCAAATAGTTTTTGAGTTACAGTCATTTAAAGAGTAGCCGTTCGGCAATTGGAATAGGATCATTTTTCGAATTTGTTAGAGTGATTACTCGAAAACAAATTATCCGATCACTACCAATTTTTTTTCTGCATGTTCTGTATATAATTTTTCATACAATGACTCTTCAGTTTTTTGATCTGATCAAAAGTCGAATTTTAGCAGGCCAAAAATCAGTAAAATTCAACTTTTTTTTTTTAAAAAACCCCGCCATTTTGTCAATTTTTGATATTTTTTTTTCGACCGAGGCTCATTGTATGGGTAATATCTTCTAGTTTCACAAGAATTTTTTTTTTTTATGTTTCATCCATGGAGAAGGCCCGAATCACTGCAGCAGGAGAGGACCTTTTTTTTAGCTCCGTCGGAGATCGTGTGTAACTTGGAAAACATTAAATTTTTTTCTTAAAATATGTATTAATATACCCTTAAAATTTTAAAACAATTGACAAAGGAATTATTTTAATTTAATTCTCAAAAATCGCCTTTTTTTAAGCTGTCACACTAGTTGTGCTCCTTAAGATGTGAATAATTAGAAATGTAAAAAAATTTTATTTAAAAGCGGATTAACAATTTTTCATTAACATTTTTAACAAATAAATTTAAACAGAAAAAAAAATTTCATCTTCATTAAAAGCTCTAAAAAATTATGAATGCAATTTTTTTAAAATAATTTTGTAGACGCAGTTCATTTTTGATGAAAAATCAATAAACTGTCAAATATCTGCTATTTTAATATCAAATTTTTTGCAGTTTTTAAATAAAAATTCTGATTCAATGTACGTAGGTTATTTTTTATCCGGATAAACTCAGGCATCAATCGATGAAATTTTTTTTTTCATTTCTAGCTACTCTAAGGATGTTAATAAATTAAACAAAGTAATTTTTTTTTAAATAATTTATTTAAATATTAATAATATTAAATATTTATATTTTTTTTTATTAGATTGTCGATAGCTCGCAAATGCTTTTAGCTGTTGTACAACGAGAAACATCGTCATTAGATCAATCATTGGGAAAGTCTAAGCCAGAGAAGTCACAATCACAACCTACATGGCTATCCGTACACCATTCATAATTTTATAATGATACATTAATAATTTATCGATCATTCAAATTATTACTCATTAAACATTAATTTTATTTTTTTAAACTAAGTACAAAAAACTGTAGATAACTTTTTTATATCATAAAAAATTCGCTATGTAGGGTTGTAAAAAATATATTTAAACTCATTTTTTCATCAACATATCATTAGATTAGCTCGTAATTTTTTACTGACTGACTATTTAGAAAATTAAGTCTGATGTTTCGATCTATTACACTGAAGTATTGCTATTTCTATTTTATTATTGAAAATACATCGATGATGTATTTTGATTTTTCTGATTACAATGCAATATTGAGTTGCATATAATAAATACTAATTACAAAACTATTTTAATATCGCTTGGCCATTATATCTATATTTATTTATTTTATTGGAGTTATTTGTATAAAAATGACATTCATCACAGGATGTTTTAAGATCGCTTTTTTTCGACAATTGTTTATACTAAAAAAATTTATACCTAACATATTTTATAATATAAATAAATTTTATTTTTTAACACATTTATCGATGCTATTAATGAGAATTTATTTTCAGTCTCAATTAATTTTTTAATAGCATATATACTTTAGTGATAAGTATTGAAAGATATCTGGTATATCTTAATGAAGTAAAAAGAATTAATAATTAATTTTTATTAAAAAATTTAATTTAATTTCGATTATAAAAATAAAAAAGCTAGAAGTAATGCAGACACTCAAACTCTTTCTTAAATTTAAGCAAAAAAATTAAACGAAAAAAATATATCACATTAGTAAAATCGTCAAGAGCGTATATAAACGTAAAAAAAAAATATTTTTCTAAATGAAAGTGTAGTTTATAAAAATCAGATAAGAAAGAGCTAAATTTTAAGAAGCTTATGATAAATGATAATCGATTTAGTGAGTTAAAAAATTAAGCATTTCCTAATGATTTTTGTTCATTCCATACTTGCATTAATTGACCAGGATCACCGTAACCATGTGACGTAATAACGTATTTATAATTATATTTAGTATATTCTTTTTTATAGAAATGAAATTCATCACAATGAAAAGGTTCAATGCCAGCCTTTTTAGCAATTAAACCTAAATAAATATCATCAAATCTAAAATGCTTAGTGTAATAACTCGTGTAATACATATCAATGAGTGCCTCTTTAGATAATATATAAGCACCCGCAGTAACATATGGCGGCCACATATCATATTTGTACTCGTCTAATGAGACATACCATTTAGATGATTTGTAACGGTGTGGTGATGATACAAATACGTAACCAGCAAATAGTATTACGTCACTTGGTAATTCGAAATCAAATACTTGTCTACGATTTCTAATTAAATTTCTATCACTATTATTATTATTGTTATTATCACTACTACTTATATTAATTAGAGTATCATTTACTGTATATTGATGCCTTTGATAATTGGTATTAGTTTCGTTTGTAGTATCATTGAAATTATTATTATTATTATTTGGCAAACGATAGTTATAATTTGGCACATAGGATTCACTAATTTCACGTTTGCGTGGTCCACCCAATCTATTAGGATCTTGTAAATAATCTGGATAAGAAGTTGGGTTCCTTATAAATCTTAATACATTTTTAACAGATACATAAATATCATCATCAACAAACATATAAAATTTTGAGTTTGAACAATAATTAACTGCCCATTTTAAACCCATCATTGTCTTTATTGTATTGTTATAGTATGTGTCAATATAATTGGCTTGAACAATGTCTTTGTATTTTTTTATTTCTTCGTCTAACTTTAATTGTGACAGCTTATCAATATTTGAATTAATACCCAATAAAAATACCGTCCGTGTTGGTACGTCGAAGAAACGTTTTTTGTGACCCCATGAATTTCTTATTGCAATACGACGTTCAAAATGATCGATTGCCGATTTGACTATAAATATAATTCTTAACGTATGATAATCATTGTCAACACAATGTTCTTTAATGTCACTAATATAAGTGTAATTGTAGTAATTTATTGGAGTGATTTCTGGATTCTTGTTGTGCTTTAAAGCTTCTACTGATGATGATACATCACCATCATATGGATATGAAAAGTTATCTTCGAATGATACTTCAAAAATATGAGTAAATAATCCGAAAAATTGTGATATCATAAGTGTTATAAATAATATGCTTACATGTTTAAATTTTATTTTAAATATTGTTCGTTTAAATACTGGAAATAATCGTTCCATAAGACAGAACATTTTGCTTTTTTGTTTTATTATTTTGTCGCAGTTTTTATCACATTTTTGTAGTTCTATTAATTATTCCACCATCTGAAAGTAAGAAAAATATTTTATTAATTCAATTTTTAACCATTTTTCATAATATTTAGATGAAACTTAAATTACCAGACATTTATGAGGCTGAAGTTAGCAGACACTTGACAATCTTTTGATTTTGTTTAAAAAATAAACTAGGCATAGAAAATTATTTATAATTTTTCAAAGCTTCTAAAAATTAAATTTTTCAATAAAATTTTCTGGCTATAATTTGTTGGTTACAAAAATTCTAAAAATGATCAGATGTCTCTAAATTTCAGTATCATAGACATTTATCAATTTTTTTGATTTTTATAACAATTTAATTATCATAAAAAAATTTCGATTCTAGAAAATTGAAAAAATTAAAAGTGTAATCTAAAAATATTTTTTTTTTTATTATTTATTTGCTACCTTAAAATTAAATAAACTTTTATTTTAAAAATCGCAGAATTTTGTCAATTAAAAACTTTTTAAGATATTAAAAATTTTTTTGGTATTTTATTGCAATTAAATTATTAAAAAAAAAAATTAATTAAAAAGTTTCACATGTGAAAATTAATAAAAATTACAAGTGAAAATTTTTACAAGTATTTTTTTGTTGTAATTAATTTGTTAAACAAATTTTTAAAATTGACAGCTTACCGCTAACTTCAGTATTATTAAAAAATATAATATTCTGTTAATTGTAGATGTTTCTAATAAAATATTTATTATTATATAATTATTAACGTAAAAATTATAATCAAGTCCATTAAATCAATCAAATATATTGATTCAATGGTTATACCTAAAAAAAAAATTAATAATTATAATTAAAATATTAATATGTAATGTGATTTTTCTGCTAAATGTAATTTTTCTGTTAAAGTAATTATGAAAAAATAAATATTTATATTTTCAATATACTAAATTTAAAAAAACTAAAAATAAAAAAATAAATTTATTTACCATGAAAAATTTGTGACGTCAAATTGAGTAAACACGTGTAATTTTTGACATAACCATAATTAACATCTAACAAAATTTATTTTAAATTAAAAGTGAGATTATTTATAAATCTTTGATGTAACTTAACCTGACGAAAATAAAAAAAGTAAACTTTACCGTCTAGAAACCCTAGAAACTTAAAAACCGAGCAAAAAAATTTTCAATCTCGAAACATCACCATAAAGTAGTGTCATCTTTTAGTGGGTCACAAACTAATAACACAGTCAAAGAAATGACTTTTAAAATGATCTAATTATTTGTAAAATACAAATGATCAATTAAAAATATAAAAAAGTATCTAAAAAAAAAATAATATAAAAAATTCGAGGTAATTAAATAGCGCATTATTTGATTGACGAAAAGTTCAACGACCTTGGGGTAATTGTGACATACAAGTCACCGGCCATGTTTATAACAAACTGTATTTGAGCCAGTGACGATAGTTTATATATACTAATACAAAGTGTATTTATTAAATTAGTGGTAAATATATATTGAAAAATAACAAATAACTAATTGATTGTGGTCGTTGTAACAATAGATTTTAAAATGGAAACAAGTGATAGAGGTAAGTAATACAGGAATAATATGTTATTTAAAATGTAACAATATGTAGCTCTGACACAAATCATGACTGAGGGCAATGGCAGTGTCAGGGTCGAAACATAACTAGTTCACTGACCGCATTAGTAACTATTATTTTTGTTTTTTTTTTATTTTACTCATTTTTATTACCTATTAATGACTAATAAATCCATTTTCTTAATTACTTTTCATTTTGTTGATTTAATTTATTATTTAATGGATTTGTTGTCATGATCGTTATCATGCATTCTACTCTTTCTTTGACTAGATGTCATTATTTCATTTATTCTATCATAAAAATCCTGCTTTTGTTTATTTACTTTCTTTTTGTTGTTGTTTATATTTATTTACAATTACCGATTGTTTTTATTAAAAATGTCATTAAGTATTACTTGTTGAAATTTTTACTTTTTATTTAATCAATCAACCGTTTGATTTAACTATAGGTTATTTAATAGTTTACAAGTTATCAGAGGTTAGAAAATTTATAAAAATATGTTTTAGTTTTTCATCAGAAAATTGTTTAAGAAATATCAGTAAGTACGTAGAGACACCTGGTGACGGCTTTCTTTAGCTGTCAAAGAAATAGCATGGTAAAAAGTTTTTTTCATAAGTGCGAAAATATTAATTTTATTTTCTAAGATTTAATTTTTACTAAAAATTTAGAACTCTTTATGTGCAGCAGGCATTTAGAAATTTTTTTATTTTAAATAAAATTATTCAGGCAAAAAAAAAGTTTAAAAAAATATTTAACACTTTAGAAATTTTTTTTAACTAATAATAATTTATTGCAATACTAAAGTTAGCCGACTTTTTAAATTATTTGATTTTATTTCATTTATTAAATTATAACAAAAAAATATTTTAGAAAAATTGCATGTGAAATTTTTTCTTTCAGTTTTTTTTTTAAATAATTTTTCAATAAAATAAACTATTAAAATTTTTAAATGTAGACTAAAATTTAATTATAAAAAATTTAATTTATGAATAGAAAATTCTTGAATATAAATATTTTTAAGAAAAAATACTTGAAATTAAAGTCTAAAAGTTATAAGAAATGCAGCAATACTAAAAAAAAATCAAGTATAAAAATTTTGCAGTTACAACTATTTTATCATATTTAATTATAATATAGAAACTTGATGTATGACTTATAATACAAAAATGTTTGTTTTAAAAATTTTTATTTTTACTGCAAATTTTTTAGTTATTCAAAAATGTATTTATATAAATAAGTCATAAGTCATAATTGAAAAAATATTTTTAAAATGAAAAATAATTTAGTTTATAAAAGAAAATCAAGATGAATTAGAAATTAGAATTTATTTGACTGAAGTTACATCTTAGATGTCAAATGTCAAATAAAATCTTATGAGCCACATGTCGTTAGAATGTTTTTTTAAATAAATTTTGTTGATTTAACGTTCAAAAACAATCAAAGATGCTTGAAGTATGGCTCATAAAATTTGATAAGTTGTCAGTGCCTCGTTAATTACATTTTGAATATAACAGATATTTTGGTTTATTGCGACACGCTAGTCTTTACTTGAAAAACTATGAGGATATTTATAAAGAGGAAATGATCTATTATTAGGACGATCTTGACAACTTGATTATATTTCATTTAATAAAGTCCATTTATAAATAATAATCCAAATATGTTGAATTATTTAACGAATTAATTATTTAAAGAGTTAACGAGTTTAGCTAAACCATATATTATTATAGCATAGACATATTGTAAAAAAATCTAAAATGAGATATAATAACGTTTAATTTATTTCTTACCATCAATTAAAGAAAAAACTTTTTGCATTGAAATGAATTATAAATTATAAATAATTTTTTCATTTTACTTACAATCAGACGACCTCAGTAACTTTGGCCTGTCAAGGTAACATTGCTAGTCTCTAAAAATAAATTTTAGACATTACTTAAATACTTTTATTTGTACACGTAATTAGTTAAACAAAATCCAAGTACGCGATTCGATTAATTTCTTCTCAATAAATAAAAAAAAAATTTGATAATAAGAGAATCATTATTGTGAAAAATTTTATCAGAATATTAATTAAATTTTATTGCTTATCCCACGAAATAATTTATTTTATGCATAATTAATACATACAATAAATGATCTAGTTTTAAAAGTAAAAATATTATTTAGGTCACTTTTAAATTATTCATACCCTTTAGAAATTTTTAATTATATTTTCATTTCAAATTAAATTATATAATCATTTTTTACAAGATTTAAAATTTTAATAAAAACAAAAGTTCACATCAACTACATGATTTTTTAATTTGGCAATTTTTTTTTTTTTTATTATTTAATTTTTTAAACATCAGTACTCTTTGTAAGCACTCATGTTTTATCAGTGGAAATATACGAATTACTCAAGTAAACTAATTGTTATGAGAGTAAACTAAAAAAAAGTCGTTACAACATTAAAAGTAATCGTTCTCGTATGCAGATTTAATAAGTATCTTTATAAAAAGTTTAAATTATTACCCAGGAAAGTTTATTTAAAATTTTTTGCTGGTCACTTTATACATGTACAACTTTTGTTATATAACACCAAGGTCAAATCTTTCTTCAGTATTTAAAATTTTTACTCTGCTATATTTACCATCAATCCCCTTATATTTTATTCTTCATATTACAAATAAAAATGTCTTGATATTAAATAACATTTTCAACTCAATTAACAATACTAAATGATAATTAACTTCATGCATTTGTATACTTATCTTTTTTCTTCAAAGAGTTTAATTTATTCATATCGCAATTCTCACTAAAATCTTTGAATTATTCAAACTATTTTCAGTCGATAAATAAACATTTTTAGTGTTGAACTTTGATAACCAACTCTGTCAACATTGACAATAATTTAACCGAAGTTCGAGAATTATATTATTATTTTATCGGATAAGATATTCTCGTACGTCTGTAAGCGATTCTCGTTGAATAGCAAATCAAGTAATATTTCAGTATAGCTAATAATACTCCATTTATATTATTTAGCTTAAGTTTGTCAGACAATTTTTAGTTTAAATTTAAAAAAAAAAGCTCACCTCAGCATAATGGAATCGATATAATCCAAAAATACCATTACCATGAATATTGTAATCATTAACCTAGATTGAATCTCGTGTTAAGGATTAACATTTACGTTGATTTGTATTTTTTTTTTATTTCCATAATTCAATGCAAACTCGGCTCTGATTCACCAAGTTAGATAAATACAAATAAAAGATTTTATAAACTTTTATTCTTTCTGTTTAATTTTTAAGTTTACTCTTTTAAATATAAAAGATTTTTAAACCCCTTTGAAAATTACTGAACATTTTAAATTAACGAAAGATGATTCAGCTCAAAATTTTTTTCTTATTCCTGCTTATTGGAAGTGTTATATCAAAATTTATTTATTTTTTTGTTTAATCAGTAAGTATCTAATATTTTTAATGATTAAAAAAAATTTTCAGTGTGATTTTTTACACACTTAAACTTACATCATTTTCAGTACTTTGGGATACCCATTTAACTAAATTTTTTTAATCATTTTAGTACTTTCTGATAAATTTTTCAAATTATTGAGTAACAAGTTGAAATATTTAACAGCTGTATAACTTAAGTTTTCATAAGAGATAGCTTTATCAATTCTAAATCGAGAAATTAATCAATTTTTGCACTAAAAAAAGGAAAAAAGCGATACAAAAAATTTTGTGTTAAATATTTAACACTTTTTTATGTTAATTTAACACAATTAATGTTAAGTTCACACATAAAAGTGTTAAATATAACGTGCAATACTTACATAATTAATTGAAAGCTTTTACAAGCAAAACAACATTTAAATGCACAAATACCTTTCAACTGAAAGGTTATACATAACTAGAGTTATTTCCTCTTTAAAGTACCTTTTAATGTATAAATAAAAATACTGCAACTTA
The DNA here is from genome assembly GCF_013202065.1 of Cotesia typhae. Lineage (NCBI taxonomy): Eukaryota > Metazoa > Arthropoda > Insecta > Hymenoptera > Braconidae > Cotesia > Cotesia typhae. The sequence goes on along the minus strand of NW_027423757.1, from coordinate 6,747,079 downwards.
GTACACTTACACGTGTTCTTAATGCAACTATCATAGATTAATGCACATGTAGTCAGTACAGCTTTAACATTACCATCCTTATTCTGTATTCTGTCGTATGTTAATTAATAATATTCAGCAATTATTTATTATTTACTATTACGGCGCTTGACTAAAGTTTTTACTAAAACAAGATTACTAATCAATTTCAGTCAATAACGCGTGTCACTTATTAAACAACATGGTAATAAGTACGGTAAAAAAACTAGTATAAACCACTGTGCACTATTACTATTGTATATTAAATATTAGTCAATGACCTATTTATCGTACTACTGTTCACTATTCAGACAAAGGCTACTCGATTCATTAATTAATTATATTTAATAATTCTAATCAAATCATAATCGTAATTATGTAATCAGGCGTAATATTTTTATCTCCATTAGACTATTGCTGTCATTTAAAATTAATTATGGTAATATTTTTTAAAAGATATTGTAAAATAATAGCGAGATTTATTTTCTATGACATTTCCTTGAAACAATGGGGTAGAGAAAAATATATAGAGGAATATAGGTCAATGTTAAAGTGCCTGCCGTGATCGATATACATGACCTCATGTCAACCTACTAACCCATTTCTCTAGTTACCCAAAAACCCATTTGCAATTTCTGCTATGGTATCTAAAATAGGTCACACAGAAGCTACAAAGATTATAGTAATAATAATAGTAAAAACAATACAATAAAAGTTGCTCTTTTACTACACATTATTTATAACCGAGCGGTTTTTTTTTTTCGTAAAAAACACTTTTAAATGTTCAACGATAAACAATGTTGAAGTGATTATTTTCCAAGTGAAAGTATGAACTGACGTCACAGTAATTTAATTACAATAAAATAATTTAATCGATATCAATTTAACACTCAATACTTATTAGTTAATTTTAATGAAAAATCGTTATATGTCGTGATCAGTGGCTCATTATTTTTTATTCAGCGTATTCAACTGATTAACGATATGACGATAATGACAACGCGTATGGTGTGATATGAGTAGACGATTGTCACACAAGCAGCGATATTCGTCCTTGGATGGTTGATGCTGCTGCAGGGACGCGCCCACACCTATCCGATTAATCTTCCTCATGAGCAAGCATTATTCATAACCGCATAAGTTATTTACTGTGTGTGCAATTCTTTCAGCTCAAATACATATAATAATCTCGTATGTACTTACACACTTTATTATGATCAAGTGGACACATTTAATAAGTGATTTGTGATAATACAGCCGTAAATAAAAGACTATTAACTATTATAAATATTAAACTGGTTAAAAAAAGTTACCATTTTTTATTTTTCAAAATTTCTTCTGAGATACTTTTACGGGGGCGAGGAATGATACCTTTTAAAAATGGATGACTTCTCGATTTTTTTAAAATCATTAATTTTCATAATGGAAAATTAAAAATAACAATCTTACTAAAATTGTTAAAAATACTCATTGAAAAATTAATATGAAAAGATAAAGTATATTTTTAATTTTTTCGTTGTTTTTAAAGATTGATACGAATGCTGACTTTAACCTTACGCCAGACAGTTTGATAAAACTTTTTTTTATTTACAATAACAGGAAAATAAGGCCCATTAAATTATAATAATGCTTACCTGTATTCAAGCATGCTCCCAAAGTTTATTATTATTTTTTACTAAAGTAATAATTTAGATATTGTATATTGTACAAGTGTATAGAGATAAAAACATCGAACATCGGTCAAACGGTTTTTAAAGCATCAACAGACCAACTGTCCTGGTTATTAGGAAGCGGTTGAATGTTAAAAATTTAAGTCCTTTGGAAGTGAGTCGAAAAAAAAAGAAACGGTTGATTGGCTCGACTCTTTAGAAAATAAAAGTTTTGCCTCTAAACGTATTGTATAATAATACGCAACATGGTTAAAACTTGACCATTTTTGCCAGCTGCACGCAAACATTTTTTTTTTACATCTATATTACTTTTGCCTTTTTTACTTCATTATTGCATATTCTTTCGAGCATAAAAACGGTATTTTTGTCTAAATTTGACCAGCCGATTATTTATAATTATTTTATTTAAAATAAATCTAATGAAGACGTTTATTAACACGTTTATATATTTTGATATGACATCCTCTGTTACTAGTTCGACTTTTAAATTTACATTTTATTTTATTCAATGCAATATATTTCCCGACAAATTTATTGTATGCTTATACACATGTCTATGCATCGTGGGTACGCACTCAAGTGTATTACTATTTCTCATGGTCACGATACTATAATTACATCAATTTATTGTAAGATTATTATCAAAACCTTTAAGTCAACTATTTCTTATCGTGTATTAAATTAATAATCCTTATAGGTAGTAGGATATAGAAAGGTATATTCATTTTAATGAAAACATAAAAATTTATGGGTACAAAACGTTTAATCATTATCAACAAATAACAATCTACATTTATTTAAGTTTTTGAAAACTAAACTAAACTTTGTTTATTTAATTTGATTTTTTGCTTAAAAAAATTAAATCATGCTCATTTAGTTCTGTGATAAATTAACATTGAAAAAAATATTTTGATAATTTATTGGATGTCTGCAAATTTCAGAATTATTTAAAATATTTTAATGAAAGCTTTCTTTAATATCACACAAAATTAAGTCACAATAAAAATTTGTAAATCAACCAATTTGGCATGAAATATTTCACATAAATATATATTCTTAATATTTCTTGAGAAAAAAAAAATTGGCAAGTATAAGGTAATTTTCGACAGCCCTATATTTTAATATATGTGAAATAAAATAAAAGATAACACTTGAGATAGCATTAAGACATTGTATTGTTGAAACCTAGACCCAATGCAAGTTCTTAAGCAAGATATGTATTTTATTTCGTAGGAATAAAACATCAGGAACCATAAAAATCTCGACTCTCGACAATTTAAACGTTCTGCTGCCCTTGTTACTTTTTTTTATTTATTTAATTTACTTTCTCACTGTGTTCATTTAACTTTTTTTTTTTTCAACGTTTTTATTTGTTTATTTTTATCGTCATTCACTGTGTGGGGATCTGAACGAGAGAGAAACCAGTTACTGAGTCAAGATCAAAGAATTTAAAACGGAATATTGTCGAGTCCAGTTAACCTTTTCTCATTTCACTCACGTATCTATTTTAAAAATAAATATAATAACTCAAAAAGTAATAACTTTACATCAATATCGATGTTTATAATATGTCGATTTAGCTTCATTTGCATTTTAAAACTTTTAGGATGAATAATATATTTCATATTCATTTTAATTTCAAATACAAGAAGATTAAGGATTTAAGAAATTATTTATAGAATCAGTTAGTGCCTTATTTTTTGACATTTTTGTACAAAAACAGCCTAATTTTAATTACTATCAATTTTAAAGACCTTGGAAATAATTGCGCCGCTACTAATTTCGATTCATTCCTTGTCTCGGTTTATTATCATTGTATTTAATTTAATGGTTTTTTTATCATAAGAAACAAGTCTACCGCTCAAAGTAATATTTAATAGCCCAATTATAATACTATAAACAAATAATTAGTATCATCGATACGAACTTAATCAATTACTTGTGAAATAGAAATCTTATTGGATATTAAGCCATTAGTAATTTATTTTAAGCTTAAACTTGTTTCTTCAATTAAATTAATGTTACCTCAGCCAATAGTATTTTTTTTTTGTCATTATTAATAAAAATCGAAGGAATTAGATTTTTAAAAATTTTTTACTTAAAAATTTTTTTAAGAACAAGTTAATAATTGAAAATGAATCAAAAATTTTTTTTCAAAATAAATTCAATAAAAATCCCCGAAAAATTCATTTAGCATCACATTAAATATAAAATTAACATTTCCATGTTAATTACACGTTTTTACAATAAATTTTTTTTATTTTAATATATTTTCAAGTAATTAAAAAATAAAAAATTTTTCATTTCTCAAATCAATAATTACGTAATATAATTACAATGTTAATTGCAAAAATGCTTTCAAGCACATTTAAATTAATTTTTGACATTATTTCTTATCAGTAGTAAATGACAAGCGCATAAAATTAGTTAATATTAAAATTGTAAATAAATAAATTACTTTATCGCTTATCATTGATAAGCAGCTAAATTTTTGAAGGATAAAAAATTAATCTTTTAACAAAATTAAATTTTTTAAATTAATTTAACATATACACAAAATTATAATCGATTTACTTTTACAATTATTTATCTGATAAAATTCAAGAGCAGATGTATTATTTATACTTAGATTTTTTTTATTGAAATAAAAATAAATTAATTGTATCAGTATTCAGTTTCCGTGTCATCTCAGTGGTGACCTTGATCGCGAAGGCCATCATCAGTAGAGCGAGTTCTCTCGTTTCGCTGCACCACCAGCAGCACCCGTACCCGTACCTCACTAGTATTATATATAAGATACTTACACATGTGATACATTGAAGTATATATATATAATAGTATTGCAGAGATAAGAGTGTGAAGTGTAGATGAGAATTGCATGCACTAGAACTTGACTCGTTTATGCGCGCGCGCGTCTGCAAAATAAGCTCGCCCCACCCGAGCTTGCATCCTTCCCTCTTTCTCCGTTTTTTTATCGCGATATTCATCCCCTCTTCTTTTTTAAAAACATTAACGTGCAGATAAAATGCTTTCTTTATCTCACCATCTCATTCCTCCATTCTTGCACTTTTTTTAAATAAAATTTTTTATTTTGTTAATATTTTCTCTTTCTATCTCCATCGCCTATACTTTTTTACGAGTAGAGACTTACGTACATATGCGGTGTTCCACCGTGAGCTCAGTTGCCTTTAACACGTCGCGTATTACGTGTACTCACTCGGTGTTTTATTTGTTGGTAAGCAATTTACATCGCGCTACTTTGTTAGTGTTTACATTATACTCTTTATTATTTTTATCTCGTTAATACTTGGATCACTCAAAAATCTTCTTCTTCTTCTTCAAAAAAAATCAATTATTCGAAAAATTTTTTAATTAATAAAAATCAAGTTAAATTAAAAATTTAAAAAAAAAAAAAGAAAAATTAATGACTGAAAAAAATTTTTTTCTTAATTTTTAAATAAATTTTTTACATATAAAATTATTTTGAAAGTGAATGTTAACTCTGGATGTTTTATTCACTGCCAAATTCAGACGATGCGTCTCGACTTTTGCGCAGTTGTCTCGCGCGCTCAGTAGCATCGAGGTCGTACAAACTGTCTCCGGACTTTTGCAGAACATTACGATACGACATTGAGTTAGGATATATGCTTTACATTTATTATAAATTTTTTTTTGTTTAAAATTATATATATATATATATATATATATATATATATATATATATATATCTATATATATATATATATATATATATTCAAATATCGGAATATATAGATATATAAATTAATATATTTTATCTTGCGTGTTGTCAGACGTTTCGTGTTATCAACGAATTCATCGTACTTGACGAGATTAGCTTCAATCGGAATACTTGACCTTGAACTTACAGCTGCTAAATTAGTATCAATGTCAACTCCTTTTAATATTTCATGACATTTATTTTTTATTATTCTTTATTATTCATCTTCTATATCTAGAATTGGTCGTTGTGTTGTCTAATCCAAACGCAGATAACGTATCACCATCAGTGCAGTATTTATGTCGGATTAATCATTTAAGAAAATATTTATTTTTATTTTTCTTGTATCAATTTTTTCGTGTTTGTTGTAAATTGTAATTGTTGTACGAGATAAAAATAATAAATTGATAAAAAGCAAAAAAAAAAAACAATTCTTTATTAAACAGGATTTATATTTTTAATTGCAGAAATAATTTAAGTAAATAATTACCGAGTACCAAAGATTCGTGTTAAGTGATTGAGTGAACGAAACCAAAATTTCAACCAAAAAATCAACATAAATTTAAATTTAAATAAAATATATAAAAGAGTATTATAAAGAATAGTAAGAGAATATAAAATGAGTGATATTTTAAATTGAACACACATAAGTATATGTGATTTCTGTTAAACTCATGATTTAATACGCACGGAAGTTGTGGGATGTTTTGTGCATTGTAAAAGAGAGTGAATCGTTTAAAATATCAACATCAACAATAAATATATAAATATATATACACAATAGAACCGGTTAGCGTACAGGCGTCAAGATGATGAAGAAAGAAAAACCTATGATGTCGGTGACGGCTATAATCCAGGGTACTCAGGCTCAACATTGGGCTCGTGGTAACACCTGTACGTAATGTACTTGTTTTTCATTTATTACTCCAAAAAGTACATTTTTTTTTAACTTTTTCATTCATTTTATACTCCAGTATGCGGGTGTTGAAAATTGATACATAATATATATTTTTTACTCACAAAAGTTCGATATTTTTAACACTGAAACAGAAAATTCTGAAAGTTAATCGCAGTGATACAAATTAGCAGACAGTTTTATTGAAAAAATTTTTAATTAAAAAAAATTTGAAAATTTTGCACTTATACGTTTTTCTTGAATTATCTTATTTGTAATTTTTTATACTAATTTATTTGTCAGAAAAATTGGCATGTCTGCTTTTTTGAGTATCATTTAATCTTAATGCAGTTTAAATTTAAATTTAAAAAGCAAGTAAGCTCACGGTTGACAGTAAATTTTTAAAAAAGGTTAATTACATAAAAAAACGTCTTCAAGTAAAATGACTAAGTGTATTTTTACAGAACAAAGTGCTTGATTTTTTTAATAGTAAAAGTAAAATTTTTTATTACAGACATTTGATTTTTCGAATTTTCATTTTAGAAAAAAACTTTAAACTCAAATTTTTAATTTTGAATTAAAAATAATTGGTAGTTTTAATCTTAAGTTTATTTTTAATAATAACTTTAATTAATGACTGTACCAATTATAATTAAGATGTTGCGATTTAACTTCTAATTAAAATTAACGTTTTCTTAGAAAAGTTTATTTTTATAATTAACTGTCTCGATTTTAAGTTCAGTAATAAATAATTTTAAAATTGTTCTTTAATTGGTAACCAAACATTTTTTGTAATAAAAAATTCTATTGGGTTAAACCACTTATTTTATTTTAGAGTGATTAGTTGAGTATTTTGATAAATGTTTGACGTTAATTGAACATAAAAAATAAAAATCTCAGTTTAGTTATATTTGATGTATTCTATGACAAAGACAAAGTCTCTAAAAACTAATTTAATTATTTAAACAAAGAATAATTGTTTGAAAAAATGTTAAGTTCATTGGCTTCAGCGATGTTAAATTTTAGCATTTAATTAACACCTCAATTAGGACAATAACATTTCACACTTATTCTTAATTTAAATCCATGTATCAATAAATATACGTGCAAACTGATTTAATTGAATTATCACTAATATTGTGATAATCATAATAAATTGTAACATGCTTTTTTTTTTTTTTTTTTTTTTCTTTAACTAATTTAATTTAAAGTCAACGTCACGTTGATATATAAAAATTAATATTGATAAAACAAGGATGAAGGTCGGCTATTGAATTGCTATAAATTTACGAGTATAAGCAGTTAAAGTTATCAATCGGTGGATTGACCGTTTCAATTAACTTCAAAGCACCTCACTATTGTAATGTAGTAGTGCAGTATACATGTGAGAAGTAGTGTAATGTATGATACATAAAGTATAAGTAATATAACATAACCACAGAGACATGCCTGTCTTCTAAACAATCACATACACCAACACTCAATACTCACCTATGTAAAGCGAAGGTCATGCTTCATCGTTATCTCTTAAGATATACTCCTTTATTATATTATATTCACAAGTCGGATTGTAATTTATATAAACCTTAACTACTTCATTTTCTTATCTCCATTCACTTTTGATTAAATGATTGCAAAATTCTTTATTCATTATTCAAATAACAATTATTTATTTATTATTTTAAAATTTTAATTTTATTTATTATTTTAAAATATCAAGTATATTACAAAATTGCATGCTTATAACAATGAGGAGCTATCATATTACTTGTTAATACATATGTATGTAATAATAATGTCCTTGGCCGCGAGGATAAGTTTTATCCATTTTATTTTGTTACTCAACACAACTAACTATAAATTGCTAGACTAAAAATCAAGTAAAGTCACTTTGAAAAATAATTATACGTACATACACTTAGTCTGTTAGATAATGCCGGCAAAATTATTTTGTCTAGCTATGTTATCGTTTATTAACCCAAGTATCTTCGTGCGATTATTGCTTACCATCTATTACTCATATCATTATGCGGAATTACAATTATAAATTTTTATTTATTACCAAAAATTTTAATTTAAATTGCCTTATGAGAAAGTTTATTTGATTCACGGAATAAAAATTTCAAACCAAGAATACTATTTTGAAGAAAATAATTTTTTTGAGTTAAGAAAAAAAATTTTGACCCAAGAAATTATTATTGGTTTAAGATTGTTTGTCTTGATTCAAGTTAATTAATTTTTTTACCAGTATAATAAAATTTGCTAAAACTAAACAAAAAAAAAAATGAATATTTTCTTCATTAGTTGATAACAAAAGTTATATTTTAAATATTTTGCGGTGTTTTTCACACTGAAATTGATAAAACCCGCATATGCTCCAATTAGAACTCATACTTGTAAAGATAAATAAAAAATTAAAAGGTTTTAATTATTTAATTATTACTTTAATGACACTGAAATGGACTATAATTTTGAAAAAGTTTGTTCCAATCATAAAAATAAATCCAATAAAAAAAAAATTATTTAGTCATTGTAACTATATTATTTAGTCAAAAGATTGTAAAGAATTACAATTAGTTGAAAAAATAACTTAAAAAATGAAAATAAACACAATTGTTGAATAAATTAAATAAATTAAAAAATATTCTACTCGATTGAAAAAAATTTTTATTTGAACAACAATCTTTTTGATAAGCAACCCATGAATACAAAAGCTATCAGTACATAAAATTCTTTTATTACGCTAGATAAATTTAGTAGTATTGTCGTGCTTCTGATTTATTTACTCATTGTTACCTATGAAAAATATTATAAATAAAACGGAAATGCAACAAATAGATACTGAAGATACAATAGATTGATGACTAATGACCTTCTGCATCCGCTTTTAGATAATATAAATCATACATAAAATAATTACATAACTATTAACTATTTTTTATTATTTAATAAAGCAATTGTTACAACCTGTAACGAAGTGTGAATTAAAACTTAAACAATAATCTCAATTGAATAATGATAGCTTTTTAAAATAAAAAAAGTAAGAGTAAAAAGATCGGTTTAATGAAAATAATAGTTGTGAAAGGTCAACGACGTGAATCAATGGATTAATATAAATAAGAAAACCCTTGTGTTTCGACCTTGTGACCTTATACGAGTTGATACGGGTGACCTAATGTAACTACTGAGTCCTACACGTGGCATGTTGTATATACATATCAAAGTGCATATATAGAGCATGAGTTGCATGCGCTTCGAAGCCTATGAGTCTACACGGGCGTGCCCTCTAGTCAGGGTCATATTGATTCTCTTAGCTGTCGACTCTGTAGATCATTTTTTTGTGAATAATCTATTTTATTTATTTATTAAAATATTTATTAAATAAATAAACTTTTTTTGTTTTTCAATAGCTAGAGTTTTTATTCAGGAGTTTATTATAATTTAAATTATGATTTATTTATTTTAAATATTTGATAATTTGATCACTGACTGCCTACACGGAAAGAACAAGATGACAGTGGATATCCAGATTATACTGGGTGATATCGGGATTATACTCATTGTAATCTGGATTATACTAGCTACTATCTAAAATTTTTTTCACTCAGTATAATCTGGGATGATATTCAGTGTCATTTTGTTCTTTCTGTGCAGTTGTGATTGCATCTATACATTTTAATTGGGCAATAATTTTTTTTTAATTCATTTTTTTTATAGACCATTTAATGAATCAGAAATCTAAAGTTGAACTTGAAAAATAAATACTAAAAAAATTTTTTTAGGACAGTTTTTAAAAATAATTATTTTTTCCAATACGTAAATTCTTATAAACACAATATTATAGAACATTAGGTATTTTCAGTGTCAATATATTTATTCAAGTGTCGATAAAAATGAATATTTAGAGCTTAAAAGTAACCTTTTATATTAATATAATAAGATTAAAATTATTAATAAGGCTACAAAAGATTTTTATTTTTATGTTTTCTTAAAACTCCATGTAATCATATTAAACTTGAATGTTAAGATAATATATATATATATATATATATATATACATTTTATCTCAAGTCTTATGTATGCTTGCTTAATTTTCATTTTTATTTGATAAGATTAAATAAACTGACTCAAGTTAATTTGATATTATTTTTAATAATTTAATGAGTAACCAAGACAAAGTTTTAACTTGAGTTTTAATTACTGATAATATTAAAGTACCATATAATTATTTAATAAATTAATTCGTATTATCTTATCAGTGCAAGGGACCTTAAATTTTTCCTTACATCTACTGTCCTTAAATATCCCGGTATGGAAGTAAAACAGGTTTTTAGTTTCGGAAGAGCATTTAAATCGTCAGACGGTGACGTCATTTCTGTGCGAAAAACAAATTAAATTACACGTACTTAAAGATCCTTTTATTTATTAGTTTATCGAACAAAAAATATTATTTCTATTCTTTAAAAACAAAAAAGTAATAATGCAACAATTAATCTATTATGTTTGAGTATTATAAAATAAAACAAAAACAAAACGATAAATAATTGTTCGGTTCGTATAAATAAATATTATTTCTGCAGGTGTATAATATGAATATGAATAAATAATATTTATTTTTGCACCATAATTGTTTTTACACAATTTACCTCGTTGCTTTATCGTTAAGCATAATGGAATACTTTTTTTTTTTATCACTAATGAACTATTTTAACTTTAATTGCTATGAGTAGATGGTAAATATCGAATACATATACACACATATACTGAATTCTTTTGTTAAAAATTTGAATAACTCGAGTAATTATATAGACTATTTAAATTTCATAATATTTGTATTATTTAAAATAACTTTAATATTAATTGAAAATAATGATTTATGTTGGATACTAAAAGCATTCATACTCAGACGTGTACTCAACTAAATCATGTAAACAAAAGCGTATAAATATAACGAATGAAGGCGATGAATAATCAGCAGGCATGCATATGTTCTCGAGCATTGCACTGATGTGTGTTTGCGCGTGGTCAAGGTGCCCACCCGCGTCATCGGATGCCGTCAGTTACTTTTATCTTCACTCCTTTATATATATTATATGTTACATACATATTATATTTAAAATAGTACAAGTCATGTAATGTGTGGGTATTGATACAATTAATTAATTTTTGTTTTTATCGTATTGACGATATAATGACAGATTTTTTAACTTTATGCATTTGGATAATCTTACAATGCTACACAGAAAAAAGAAAACTTTAAAAATTACATTATAAAGTAACGTTCTTGTAATTCAAACTTTGAATGTTAATTTTCAAAGCTTTCAATGTAAATATTACATTTACAATGTAATTTTTATAAAATCTGTAATGCATACAATCTGAAACTGTAATTTTTCTATTTTTCTTTTTTCCGTGTAGTAAAAGTAAATTACGAAATCAATGAGAGGATACATTATTCATAAATTATTCTTAAGTATGTCTGCAGTGCACCTACAAAATTACAAAGTTTATGTTCATCTTTTATTGTTAGTAAATATCAAATAACTTTATTAAATATTAAATATTGTTTAGACAATAATTTGTATGATTAAGTATAAAACACAAGTAGAAGTTAGGTGGCATGAGTCTAACGCGTACTACTGAACATTAAAAATGCTATAAAAATATTTCACTTTCATCTTCAATGAATTCAGGTCACGTCAATCATAACTTCTTTTTACACGCCTTAAGGAGATCCTTGTAATGCTAGAACAAGTAAAGAATTAAAAAGATTAAACGTTGCAAAAAAAATTTTACAGTTTTTGAATTATATTCGTTGAAATTTAAGTCTGAAGGCTAGGTTATAAGTGTTGAATAATTTTGTGAGAATCGCTCTGATTTTCATAAAATTATTCAACAGTTTATCAATTTTTTTATAATTTATGTGTTGTTTTAATTTCACGTAAAATAAATACAATACACGTCTCAGTTCTAAGATTTAGAAACATTTTAATGAATGCTTTCAATAATTTTTTATTAATATAAAAATTAAAATTAAAACTCCTGTTAGAGGTTTTACTCTAATAATAATAATAATTTTAAAACACGTTTAATAATTTTGTAAGGTAAAAAACAAGCTGTTATTCAATATAGTGTAGGATGTTATTGACAATAACTGTTCTTGCATCGTCATGCCGAAAATTTGATGATAATTCTCCGAACAGTTGTTATCCAATAAAAAACAAATAACAGGTTAAAAACAAAAAGCAATCGATAGAAATAAAAAAATGTATAATTGTTGTCAGTACATCGATAATTAATAATTTAATAACGCTTAATAATAGTCTCTTATCGTAGAGTCAAACTTAAAAACAACTGTAACAGATGTCGGTTTAAAAAACTAGCGACCTAAAAAATAAAAATTTAACCACAGTTGGATAAATATCAACAATAATTGTTTTATTTAATTATTTACTTAAATAAAATAAAAATGTTAATATTTTACATTTTACTTTCATAATAATTTTATTGAACGTTGTCATCGCTATAAAAACAATAATAGCTTAGTACTTGTTAAATATGATGCCCTCCATCAATCACAATCTTGTCAACATAACGTAATGTCTGCTGCGCATTTGTTGGCTAGGGCATTAAAGTAACCAGCGTATAAACCAATGTAACATCAGTGACGTCGGAAAATTTAATTATCTATGCACTAAATGCATTTTTATGATACGTCTATTGCTTGTGTAAATTTATTTAATCGCCGATTAAAATCTCATTTGTCTTACTAAAAAAATCTCAAATTAAAATATATATATATGCGGCGACTGCACTTAACTAAAAAAATTTTTTTTTTTATTTTCATCTTATCCACTCAGATTTAATATAAATTACAAGCCATTACTATTAATTAGTCATTAACTATTTATATAAAAAGTATATGTTATTTTATTTATTTTGTCATTTTATGATTTATATATCATATTTATTTCCACACAGGGCTCAGTCTCGACAACAGCAATATGTCAATGTCTTCAGTTGGTCCTCAGAGTCCTCTTGACATGAAACCCGATACTGCGAGCCTCATGAATTCTGGAAATTTTAGTCCTTCTGGTCCTAACAGCCCAGGGTGAGTTTTATGATATCATAATAATATAAAAAATGATACAATACTGAAATCAGTAGACATCCAAACTGCTAAAACTCTACCTAGAGAGTGATATCTTTTTTTTTTCTTATGCATCATGCAAAACTTATGAATATTCTGACAGAATTCGCTTTGTAGGATTCGAAATATTTTATATCATCATTATTTTTAAAAAACAATTTATTTTCTTTTGGTTGTTACAAGCTATGATCGATTGTTCATTTTTTCTTTTTTAGAAAGATACATCAGACAAATCTGTTTTTTCTATTTGCAAATATATAAATGAAAACATTAGTATGAGTAAGAATAAAGTTTTGAAAAAGAGTTTAATAATATTGATTTAAGAATAAAAAAAAGTCAACTATAGTTTTTTTGAAATTAAGAAACAGGTTTTTAAAGTAGAAAATAATTTTTACTTTCTAAATCTTTAAAATAATTTTCTTGGTTCAAGAATTTATCTTTTGAATTAAATTAATTTTTTTTGGTATATATAGATCAAACTAATAAATGCGTCTTAGTAAAAAAATATTCCAATTTTTTTCTTTGCAAGTATACAGTTTTGGGAAGACGTATCATTGATTAGAATAATTCTAATCATACTTAATTCCTCTCAACGCTGTCTGATTGTTGAGCCAACAATTTAATGAGAAAGAGGGTTGTTTAATGAAGTTTATGTGGATTATGTTGGTTGGTAGATACTTTTAATCCTTCTTTCTCTTTATTACTTTTTTTATTAATGAACTTTTTAGATTTACCGAAAACGGATCATTTCAAATGAAAAGAAAAAATTTATTATAAAACATTAAAATATTAAAATTAAATAAAAAAATAATTTTTAAAATATCATTGAGTAAATATTTATTTTTTTACTTGAAGAATAAATTTTCGGATGTCTGCTATTTCTAGTATCATAACTATCTATTAATAAATTTTTGGTTATAAAAAAACCTGCACTTTATTAATGGTGATGATGTTAGTATCCAGTGACCCCCGATGTCATTTTAAGCGGTTGCGGTAGCTGTGGTCAATTAGTCTGCTCATAAAAAGATAATAAAATCGATTTATTCTTATTAATTATTTTTAAGCCGCTGAAAAATATATCTGGAGTTAATTAGAAATCTGTATACTTTTTTTTTTTGCAATAATTTAATTAAATTAAAATGAATTAAAAAAATTTAATCAAGCATCAAGCATGGATAAATTATAAAAGCTTCCGAAGATATTATTACTTTTCTATTTAAAGCGGATAATGCCCCAGCGAAGCTTGTGCTATAATATAAAAATAGAATCCACCTGAAATATTAAATTCTCTTTGAATTATTGTAAAAAATTAATTTTTTTATCAATCAAATAGTTATTTTTTACTTTCATGATAATTACACTAGTGAAAAACTATTCTCAGTTAATCCTGATTTGATGAATTGTTATGAATTACGTTAAGAAATAAAAAAATGATTGTTGTTAAAAAAAAAAAAAAAAAAAATTATGACTAGTGTAATTATTAAATAAATATTGAACCAATTGAATTGAAAATCACTCTAGATCGTTTGTTGGCTGTCACAGCAGTTTATTGAGTACTTCGCCGGGTGGGCAATCTAAAGGAGCTGGATCACCTTATCCACCGAATCATCCCTTATCCGGCAGTAAACATTTGTGTTCAATTTGCGGCGATCGTGCTAGTGGCAAACACTATGGAGTTTACAGGTAACAATATACTTTACTTATTTATTCATTCTTACTCACCATAAATATTTATTTATTTATTTAAATATTTATTTTCTGCTATACTGCTAATATCTAAATAATACTGAAGTTAGCGGTCAGCTATCAATTTAAAAAATTTTAATAAAAAATCAATTACAAAAAAAAATGCTTCTAAACATTTTCACTTGTAATTTTTATTAATTTTCACATGTGAAACTTTTTAATTAATTTTTTTTTTAATAATTGCATTATTATAAAATTAAAAAATTTTAAGTCACACTTTTGAATCTACAAAGCCGAAAGATATCTAAAGATATATCAGAAATTTTGAAAATGTTATCAAAACACATCCAAAAAAAAAAGTTGCTAATTTAATTCTTTAATTTTAAGTTTAATTGAAAAATTTTTTTTAATTTCGCAAAATAGTGTTTTATGAATGAAAAAAAAGGCTGTATAAATATTAAAATTTTCTTAGTTAATTATTTTTAAAACAATCAATGAGGCTGACTTTAAATTTTCATAAAATATTTATAATTTTCTAAATGAATTTCTCTTATTAATACAAAATTATAACAACAATATTTTATTTATAAATTATAATTTTTTAAATTAAATAGTTTAGGAATGGCAGAAATTCTTCAAATCCTAAAAAAATGGCACTTTTACTGTTTCTTTGCAAAATAACTAATGAATGCGATAACTTGTAAAATTTTTTTAAATTGAACTTAAAAGCTTATTAAATAAACTTTAATTTGAATATCTCATTATCAGTCTAGACCAAACATTACTTACTTTCTTTGTCTATTTAATAGAATTTTACTCTTGCATTCGTTTTGGAAGTTATTATTTTAATAGTTGTTGGATTCACTGTGAAATCTCCTTCCATTTTGGCTACCGAATGATTTTTTTTGTGTATCCTCAAAAAATCAATAATTAAATTCAAGACAAGAACAATAGCAACCGTGACAATAACAATAATAATGATAAAAATAATATTAAAAAGGTAGATAAATTTACTCTTTAATTTTCCCCTATTCCAGACACTCGTTTTTATCGGAGGTTTTTTTCGGTAAATTTTTTCCCTCTTATCTTTATCATACTCTTACCTCGTACCTCTTATACCTCTACCCGCTTAACTTGGACTTGAATTTGTTGGCGTAGTCGGGCAAACAGTTCAAGGTCGGCTTCAACTCGCTCAATAATTCCACCTAACCAGCTCCTTTTCTGCACAAACTTATGAATAATAGGCGTCAAATATAAATATATTTTTTCTTTTATTTTTCGTTTATTTATTTCATGATTCATTATCCATGAATTGTCAATATTTTTATTTAAATTATTTTTTTTTACAAATGCTACATCCATTGTAAATTTTTAGAAATATCTTTATACATGACTTGTCTTTTTTATTTTATTTTTCATCTCGAGTCATTATTGATAATTACTTATTCCTTTATTTCAAAACTACTTTTATTTTATATACATAAATATTTATATTTTTTTTTTATAAACTATTATTATCATTTAATAAAAAAAAAAAATTATATCCCTGGGAAAACAATTTTTTTATTCGACATTTTATAATGTGACAAGTAGATTACTTGTCTAACCACACCTTGAATAACATCATCATGATATAATAGATAGCAGGATTAAATAAATGTAATAAAAAGTATTAAATCGATTGCTTTGTTCGTACTAATAATTAATTAAGTCAAAAATTATTAATAAATTTACAAAAACTAATTGGTTTTTCCAATTTCTAGTTGTGGAAAAAAAAAATTGATGAAAAATTTCTTTATAAAATTAATAAATCCTAAAAATTGTGATGTAATAAATTTTATACCCATTGAAAGAAAAAATTTCATTGAAAAAAAATGAGAAATGTTCTAATAAGAAATTAATTTATTAAAAGTTTTAAACAATTTAATTTTTTTAGCTGAAAAAATGAAAATATTTCTTATACATGGAAAAAAGAAAAAGGGAAAAATTACATTATAAAAATTTTACGATTCATCGCATAAGATACTTTTTAGGTATCTATGTTCTAGCAATCACTGTCGTTTGATGATTGCGTATTGCAATAAATTACACAAACAATAGGATTTTATAAAGCCCATAAAGTTAACGAAATGTGTAGTTGGAGTTAGAACTAAAAGTTTGTAAGCGACAGAAAAAATCATTTACAGTTCTGTCACGTTTTGTCCGGGTTCCATTTTGCTTCAGTTTTTCCTGTTTTTTTTTTTTTTTCTTTCATCAGAAAGAATTTACATTACATAAGTACTATAATAATTTTTTTCTAAATTTAAAAGGTTTTTGTCATGAAAATTTATTTACTTTTGACATAACTTAACGTCACTGTCTTAATTGAACTATTGTTGCAAACAATAAATAAAGTACTTGTGCGTTATTAAATCACTTGATCTCTGAGTTGATGATAATAAACATATATTATATATATATATATATATATATATATATATATATATATATATATATATCATATCATTTATTACAAATATTTGCTACAACTAAATTAAAATTATACGGGATATTTTTTCGAATTATATCCAGAGTAATCTTACGTGCTATAACCAGAAAAATTACTTGGTCAAATCGGAGATTATATTGAATATAATATGGAAGAATATGCAGTGTAATTTTTTTCTTTCCGTGTACACTTGGCTCGAGACACTATGCGTATCTTTGGGTTCGTAAAACTATAAATTAATGAATCAATAGGTGAAAATAAATGAATATTATTGATCTGACTGGCGACAAAATAAATTAGTATTAAAATTGGATAATTATATTATCTAAAAAAATAAAAAATAATTGAAAATTAGTGTCGCTTTTGTAGTCAACCTTGGACTTGATAGAGTCATCCAGAATGAATCTACCCACCCGTGCTTCCTACAACTGCAAAGAGCATTCAGTTAAGGCTCGCTCCAATGCCTACGTCTAATTGAGCAATACACTCACTAAGAATCCAGATGACGATTCATTATTTTTATTTTAATGTTATGTCAAAAGTAAAAAAAACTTAATTATAATAACATTTAATTATTGGACATACATAATGATAATAATTAATTACTAAATTATTTCCTTCGTTTTTATTTGCTCATGAAAAATGATTTTTTTAGCAAACAAACAGAAGTAGCAGTAATTTAGTTAATTTTACGAAGTAGTTTTACTTAATTTTTGATCTTTAAATAATTTGTTTTAAAATTTTTATGTTACAGTTGTGAAGGCTGCAAAGGATTTTTCAAACGTACTGTCCGTAAAGATTTATCCTACGCTTGTAGAGAAGAAAAATCATGTATTATTGATAAACGACAACGTAATCGCTGTCAATATTGCCGTTATCAAAAATGCCTGGCCATGGGAATGAAACGTGAGGCTGTCCAAGAAGAGCGTCAACGTACCAAGGAACGTGATCAGAGTGAAGTTGAGAGTACCAGCAGTTTACACACAGATATGCCCGTTGAACGAATTCTTGAAGCTGAAAAACGAGTTGAATGCAAATTAGAACATCAAGGAAATTATGAAGTAAGTAATTAGTACTGAGTTTTAATTATGTCTCAGAGTTATTTCATTTTAAGTATTTTTATAAATTGAATTATTTTTAATAATTAAATTTTTGTTTATTATTTACAAGTTTTTTTCGGATTCTGCTTGTTTTTATGGCCCATTTATGATAAAAAAATGTCGTGAAAAAAAAAACAAAGATTTCGATAACTTTTTTACCTTTAAAAATTGGCTTTCATGTTTTTGAGTAAAATTTCTAGTTTTTTTTTTTTTTTTTTTTTTTTTGTACATAAAAAAACAAATAATTAAAAAAAAATTTTTTTTAACATGGCTCAGCATGGGTTGTCCCCTCTT
The DNA here is from genome assembly GCF_013202065.1 of Cotesia typhae. Classification (NCBI taxonomy): domain Eukaryota; kingdom Metazoa; phylum Arthropoda; class Insecta; order Hymenoptera; family Braconidae; genus Cotesia; species Cotesia typhae. The sequence goes on along the minus strand of NW_027423757.1, from coordinate 6,728,039 downwards.
GTAAATAATTACCATATTTTTTTAAATCTTTTATGATAATGATTATAACTAGCAATTTTTCAAACAAAATTTTGCTTTGTTAAATTGCACTGTACTTTCTTAAATATTGACTTTTTTAAAGATATAAGCTCATCCCGGTGTTACACTCATCAAGAGCTTTCATTTGAGTACCCACATGCATTTTGATATATTTTTTGTATATAGATATATATAATATATATATGAAAAATTGATGTAGGTACTCAAATGAAAGTTCTTGATGAGTGTAACATCGGGATGAGCTTATATCTTTAAAAATGTCAATATTTCACGAGATAAAAGGTAATTTCTTAATTATGTATCTAGAGATAGAACATTTTCGAATGCAGCCAAATACTTAACTCAATAAATTGACTATAGGTGAGAATGAAAGAAAACCTTGAAAAGGCACAAATTCAAGTCAAGACCTTTGCCTGGATACAAAATTTTTGTTATTCTCTTAATAACATAGATAATAATAAAATAATTATTTTCAGAATCCCATGTCAGGATTTACTAATGCAGCAAACAAACAACTGTTTCAACTAGTTGAATGGGCAAAACACATACCACACTTTACATCATTACCTATCGAAGATCAAGTATTATTATTACGTGCTGGTTGGAATGAATTATTAATAGCTTCATTTTCACACCGTTCAATGGATGTCCATGAAGGTATTGTACTGGGTAAAGACACAATAATTAACAGAAATTCAGCTCAACAAGTTGGACTGAGTGCGATATTTGATCGCGTATTGTCAGAGCTTGTTTCTAAAATGCGTGAAATGAAAATAGATAAAACAGAATTAGGATGTTTACGTGCAATAATACTATTTAATTCTGAAATACGTGGATTAAAATCAGCTTCTGAAGTCGAAATCTTACGAGAAAAAGTGTACGCAGCTCTTGAAGAGTATGTACGCATTAACCGGCCAAATGAACCAGGCCGATTTGCTAAATTATTACTACGTTTACCGTCATTACGTTCAATAAGTCTAAAGTGTCTTGAATACTTATTCTTTCACCGTCTTATTCATAATATACCAATTGATTCATTTCTTCTCGAAATTTTGGAATCATCTTCGGATTCTTAGGATACGGAGGTGTGCCGAGTACTTGGGCACACCGATATGTGAAGCTATTTTAATATCATTATTTTATATTTTATTAAATTCATTATTAATTATCTCTTCGTTTTTAATTATCAATTCACTTTTATTTTTGTTTAATCATAAATTAACAATTAATATTAATTTTGTGCAATTTAAAAATTCATATTTTTCATTAAGATTCATTTTTGATGTTACAAATTATTTTTCTATTTCTTATCCCTTATTAATTTTTATATGTAAATAGCATCGTATACTTAAATAATAATAATAAATATTTAATTATTGAATAAAAAGAAATATTATGATTAGTATATATCGGCAATACCAATATTAATATAAATTCACATTCCATCCTTACCTTGATTCTAACAAATTTGCGTTTACATGTGCATGAAATACTTTAATAAGAATAAATAATGTGTAATTTTACAGTTACATTTTATTATTCCATACTCTAATTAATTGTATTTTCTTCAATTACACGGAAAAAATAAGATGACACTGGATATCATCCCAGATTATACTCAGTGATATCTGTAGTGAAAAAAATTTTCAGATAGTACCTAGTATAATCCAAATTACAATGAGTATAATCCAGATTACAGTGAGCATAATCCAGATTATAGTGAGTATAGTCCAGATTACACTGAGTATAATCCAGATATCACACACTATAATCTGGATTATACTGGCTACTATCTGAAATTTTTTTTCACTACAGATATCACTGAGTATAATCTGAAATGATATCTAGTGTCATCTTTTTCTTTCCGTGTACAGTTGAAGAATCGTAATGTAATTTTCAAAGATTTTTCTTTTAAATTAACAAAATGTTTGTAATAAAATTTTATGATTATAAAATTATTTCATCAGTGAACTTTAAAAATTTAACTACAAATTTAAATGTTAATTAATAAATAAAATGTCATTGCAAATTAACCAGTTTATTAATGCAAAAAAAATAAATATATATATATATATATATATATATATATATATATATATATATATATATATATATATATATATATGAATAAGTAAATAAATAATATACTATTGTTATGTATACTAATTAAGATTTGTTGTAAAAAATTAAATCGTGTAATTAAAATTCATCTAAAACATATTATTTAAGAAAATAATACTTCTGTATAATTTCTTCATCTTAATATTATGGAATTATTGTAAGAAAGGGTATTGATTATTTCTACAACAGTATAACGATAAATAGTGTTAGAAAAAAAAGCAATTAATTTTTATTGATTAATCAAGTGTGAAATTAAAGCTCTCGTTTTATTAATAATTTTTTTTTTTATAATAAATTATGGCTTTGACTGAATGAATTATCTAGATGTAATAAAGTTTTTACTCAATTGCAAATTGTGGTAATGGGTATTAATTAGAAAATTAAATAAAATTTTTTTTATGTTTATATTTATTGTTTTTAATAATTTTGTATTTTAATTTAGTTTAATATTAAAGTAGACGAGAGTTTCTAGTTTTGATTAGCTTCAGTCATTAATCATTGGTTATAATTAATTGTACTAATTTATTGATATATGAATTAATAATTAATAAAGTAACACGAAAAAAAAAAAAAAATTCAATAATTGACGAATATATTTATATTTTTGAGCGAGTGCTAGTTTGATTGTTAGTTGTTGGTTATTGTTATAAAATTCGTATAGGATAAATGTTACAAAGCTTGCCGTTGAAATAAAAAAAAAAAAAAAAAAACATAAGTATTGAAATTTAATAAAAAAAATTTATCACTACTTGAATTATTTAATTGCAATATAATAATTAATTATATAATTTTAACATTAAATAAAATTACCATGTTCAATGTTTAAAAATAAAATTTGTTTTTTAATTTGAATATAACTATAGTTATTTTCTTGTAATTAAACAAAGAATGGGCGCGAATGTTATCAATAAAATTTTATATTATACGAAAATGTTAAAGTAATCTTAAATATAAAAATATAAAGACAAAATAAGTATATGTATACATTTAAAGAAATATATGTATATTGTAAAATTATAGTTGGAAACATATTGTAGAAAATAAAATCTCAAGCACATAAATAACACGATATCCACTTTTATAATTTAGATGAAAAATATGAAAATATATCGTGTAAGCAAACTATTCGTAACGTGATTGGTCAAATATATCAAAGTATAAAAATATATGCAAACCCTAAATTTATGCGCACGCTTGCGCGCGCAAATTTGAATTCTAGTACTTATTATAATTGGAGTGCATTTTATTGAATTAAAGTATTTTAATTTTTTTTATCTTTTAAAATAAATTAAATGCTCAAAAATATATGAAAGCGTTTGAAAATAATTAAAAACAATTTATTTTAAAATTCAAAATTAAACGGACTATGTTAAACAAATGTTAGTACAAAAATATTTTAAAGTTGTAATATTATTGCAAGAGTATATTTTCAATCATAAATTAATAAAAAATATTGTATTTAATAAAATAAACTAAATTAAATTATAAAATTTTATGTTTAATTATTTTCCTAGATCATAATTTTAATAATTATTTTTAAAAATTCTATTTAATCTTAATCTGTCATGGATCTCTTATTAAGAAAGTCGTTTTGCTCCAGTTGAGTCAAAATAACTGTAGCAGTTAATATTCAATAAATTAAATTAATAAACCCATAAAAATTCTTAAAATTAAAAAATAAATATTATACACAGAAAGAATAAGATAACACTGGATATCATCCCAGATTATACTCAGTGATATCTGTAGTGAAAAAAAATTTCAGATAGCAGCTAGTATAATCCAGATTATACTCACTGTAATCTGGATTATACTTACTGTAATCTGGATTATACTCATTGTAATCTGGATTATACTAGCTACTATCTAAAAATTCTCTTTGATTTTATAATTTTAATTTCTCCATAAATTAGATAAAAATTAATTTTATGCATCATCTAATATTTTTTATTTAACATTGATGGTGAAAGGACCTCTTTAATATTAGTAATAAAATTTATAGAATTAAGCGAAAAAACCAAGCGTCAAAATTGTAATTGAAAATAAAATTTTTTCATGTAATAAAGTTTAATTAATTATTCTAGCAAGTGAATAATTGATAAAACCGACGAAGTATGGTTAAATGAAAACAGCAGATTTACAAAAACATTAATTTATTGATTTTATTAATTTAAAAAAAAAAAAAAAAAAAAAAAAAAAAAAAAAAAAGTTTCCAGTCAATTGTGTAAATAAGAGTAGCCAATTCGATTAAGTATATCAATTTACTAAAAAATATAAAAATTGAGGAAGTATTATTAGGAGTTAACTGCGATATTTCTTTTCCATCTTCCATTTTTTATAATTACATACTTTTTTATAATTACTTATATATAATAAACAATTACTTTCAATGATTAGTTTCACCAAAAATAAAAATTTGATTCCAAATAATGAGGGCTTGACAATTAAACATAAAATAATTATAAATAAATTGAATAGGGGATAAGCAATTCAGTCATTTAAATTTACTCTTTATGACGGCAGCATATTTGCAGTTATTGTTCCAATTTATCTGAAACACAAAATTATTCAATCATTATTAAGTGTCTATAATGAAAACAGAATAATAAAATTATGTATAGTTATTCTTGATGTCACAAAGTAATTATTGCAACAGGAAAAATGACTAATTTTAATCTCACATGAGTGTGCAGCGAATAAAATTATTAATAATTAAATCCACGAATGATCATGTGACCAGTACAAAAATAATTAATCAAAAAGAAAGTAAAACTTACAAATTTTATATTAATATTCGATTAGCTAACATTGATTTAGAATTTCTCTTCTTCAAGACCTTGCTTGATAAACATGAGTACTGGAGTTGATACTCCGTCTATATCACGGTATTCCATGATGCCAATAGCACCATCGCAGTCCATGGATTCACCGGTGAAGAATTGAAATTCCTTAAACCGCCCAAGAAGTTCCTTCATGACTTTGTTAATATTTGTTTTGAAGAGTTCTACTTCATCGGGTTTAGTTTCTTGGAGTTTCTCGACAATTCTAAAAAAAAAAAAAATTAAAACAATTTATTAAATCTACAATTCATTGAATAAAAAAATAATTCCACAAATTAAAAATATAATATTGAAATTGAAAGACACGTGATAATTTTTAGATTTTTTTTTTAAATAAATAGTACTTGAAATGAAAATAATTAAGTTAGCCATAATCTAAAAATTAAAAAATTTTTTTGTTCATTAAAAAAATTAATACAAATCAATAAAAAAAAATTTCATTTGTAAAAAACTTGAAAAATTCAAAGTGAAATCACAATTTTCGAAAAAATTGTATAATCCAAGATTCTACCGGATATTTTTTAGGATTATATCTAGTGTAATCTTACGCGGTTTAACCAGAAAAATTACTTGGTCAAATCGGAGATTACACTGAGTAAAATACGAAAATTAAGTTAGCCGACATTTAAAAATTTTTAGAATTTTTTTTTTATCGAAAAAAATGATTAAAAAAAAAAAAATTTTTTTTTCACTTGTAAAAAACTTCAAAAACTGTAAGTGCAATTTTTAAAAAATACTTGTTTGTTATTTAATTATTAAAAAAATATCAAAAAGTCAAAAAACATCGTCTATTTTAATTATCATGGATTTAAAAGCTCTAAAAAATTACAAATGCAATTTTTTAAGAATAATTTTCTAAACCTAGTTTATTAAAAAAAAAAAAAAAAATAAATAAAAAAATTGGTAAGTGTTTGGTAATTTGAGTCTGATATTAAAATACGTACTTCTTCATGTAATCCTTAAGGTAAAGAGTATATGATTTTTTGTCTCCGAAAGCATAAGATTCAACTAATCTGTGGTTCAACACAATATCGACACCAGATTCACATGCTTCGTCGGTACCTTCAGAGGCTTCTTCAGCTGAGGGGTTGGCACCGTCAATATGGATTTCGCCTTGCTTCCTCGTAATAAGTCTGCCGTACACTTCATAAAGGACACCATCAATCAGCTTAATTTTGAATGAGTCTGAGAACAGTTCATCTCCTAAAAACCAAAAATTCAACAATTAGTAACCAAGATAGTAATCACAATTAAATAAATCATGAAATTCCATACGGTGAGGTTAGGATGATTTTTATCTGTAATAAAATGCAAATTTAAATCTATGTAAAATCTAATTTAATTAAAATAAACTGAACAAAGATAAGAGATAAATTAAATAAATATAAAATTACTATTATTTGCTATTTAAATAAGATATATCAATTTATATGATAGCCTCTTAGGTAACTTTTTTGAAATTAATCGCACGCATGGTGTAAGTTAATAAAAAAAATAATAATTAATATTAATAGATAACTATTAAATAAATAAACTTACCGCTAATAATATCTTTGTAAATTTTCATTATGGAAGATGGAGAAAGATTATGTTTCAGCTAAAATTAGTAAGACACAATCACTAATTAGGACAGACCGGAAAGGAACGCTCGAGTGAATGATCGAAAATGGCCACTGAATCCAACTATCGAGGCTACCCTTAGTTTGTTATAAGCGAAACTTACCGAAAACTAATATATCCGAAAAGACACAAACCGTGCTGTCATCTATCGAAAAATTCTTTTTTCGACTGGAAACGATACGAAGAAGCAAAATTCGATTGGACACATTCCGAAAAAAATATTGACAATTATAATAAATTTTGTTTATCAGAAAATTATTAAACCGAAAAGACAAAATCCGAATCGTCATTGATAGAAAAATCTTTTTCCGTTTCGCAATAACTGGAAAACTTAACTCTCGATTGGACACTTTCCGAAAATTTTTTCAGATGATAAAAAAAAAAAACTTCAGTATCGATGAACACCTTTGTACAGTCGGCAATGTGAATTTTAAGTGATAATGGGCAAAATATTTTCAGTGATTTTTTGTCTGTTGAAAAATATGAATTGATAAATTAAAAAAAAGTAATTAAAATATCGTAGAGTAAATTGGATTTAGAAAATTCAATGCTTCAAATTAAAAAGATTTTATATTACGTATAACCTTTTTTTTTTGTTATTGAAATTAGCAGCCACGACTGATTCCTCATTTTATTGAGCAGAATTTTTATTGCAAAACAAAAATCAACAGCAGTCTCAACAAAAACCAAAATTTGAAATTATAATACCTCAAATGATTATAATAAAATTATATTCTCCCTGAAACTAATTTATTATTAATTATTATATTTCATTCCTTAAGTAGTTGCATATCTCAAAAATTCTTATCTTCACTTAAATTATTATTATGATTATTATTCTTTACTAACTTATAAATTTTTACAAAAATATATTAAAAAATATTAATTGTCAAAGTGAAAAAAAAATTTTTTTCTAACAAAGTTTTCTTATTTTCGGACTTTTGGAAGACCTGGCGCAAAACTTCAAAAAAATTGTACCAATTTTTGAGACTTCCCGGATCAGAGTTGTAAACAGTGGCCCCACTTTGGGCTGTTACAAATCTAAGCTTCTTTTCTCAAGTATGTCGAACTTACACCGGGTCATGCATAACTTTTGAAAAAAATTGATTGAAACAAATTTTTTTTTGGTAAAACTGCTTCATAAAAACTAAAATTTTTGTTTTGTAAAAAAATGATTGTCGGTAAAGTCAGTTTGCGGACAATAGATTTACGTGATGACGTCATAAAAAACATTAATAAAAAATTGCAAACTTTTATAAAATGAATTGAATTATTATTATTTTGTATTTAAAAATTATAAAATCTTGAATATTAAAAAGTTATTTTAACAAAAAAGGACTTATTGATACACTGTTAATCAACAATTGATACAATAATTTGATAATTGATATAATTATTATTATTTATAATCAATATTATTTTATTAATTTATTATTTGTTATTATTATTATTATTTTATTAATAATTATTAAACATATTTTCAGAACGTATTGCAACACTCCAGGAGTTGGCAAAAATCGAGAAGACTTCATTAGAGCAGAACTTGGAAATAAAAAGTCCCGAGAGTAACAAAATCAATCAAAAAAATGAAATGATAGAATATTTGTGGAATTTATTTGACAATGGAACATTAGATATTAATAACTTTTTACAGTGTGCTAGTCAAATAACTAAAACATTTAATAATGAGCATGCATGAACCAGTACAGATGATGTAAACAATTTTCTGATGCCTGCTATTTGAATTTATTCACATGTATTACTTACATTAAGTCTATTCTTAAAAAAAGAAAAAAAAATTAATAAATTCTTTAATTTACTTAAATACAATTTTTCTTTAATTAATTCCTAAATTATAGATTCTTATTTATAAATTATCTTTTGATATTATGTGCAACTTGCAATTATTTTAAATAACTGAATTTTTCTAAATAATATATAAATATTGTTAGGTATGTGATGTGGTCATAAAATTAAAAAAAATGAGTGCATTATACATTTTTTAAATTACAAAAATATATTTTATTCAACCAGGAATTTCTACGGTACCCACTGGTTATTTTGCTGAGCAGGAAAAATGAGTTTCTTTATTATCTACAGTTCTTGAATGCAACAATTTTTCGGAAAGTGTCCAATCGAGAGTTAAGTTTTCTAGTTATTGCGAAACGGAAAAAAGATTTTTCTATCAATGACGATTCGGATTTTGTCTTTTCGGTTTAATAATTTTCTGATAAACAAAATTTATTATAATTGTCAATATTTTTTTCGGAATGTGTCCAATCGAATTTTGCTTCTTCGTATCGTTTCCAGTCGAAAAAAGAATTTTTCGATAGATGGCAGCACGGTTTGTGTCTTTTCGGGTATATTAGTTTTCGGTAAGTTTCGCTTATAACAAACTAAGGGTAGCCACTATCGAGAGTTTTATTCTCTACCGCTCAATGAATATTCGTCACTAGCCCAAGAGGGAGAGGGTTCAAAGGGGAAGGAAAAAGCCAGCGACGTCTAGTGGTTCAGGTAAGTAACTACTTGGTTACGAATTCTTAAATTTTATTTTTCAAGGTGGGGCAAAAAATTTCAATAAAGAAATACTTTTCTATTGCATTCCTATTGTAAGTATTTCTGAAAGAAGAAAAATATATACCTGACGTCCTAAAATTGTCGGAGGGTTTTCTTTTATGCTTAACAGCTTATTACCTGATTTCTAATACTGGGATAATATTCCTTTAAGTGATTCTGTAGTTATTAGATGCTGTAATTACTGTTGGACAAAGGTATAACTAAATTTAAGGCTCAAGTTAAATTGCTTTTTATCTGTGCAGGTTATTTTAACCTTTGTTAATTATTCTTTTACTTTTTAAAATTACTACTGATTAGCACATTATTTTCGGAGAGAGCAATATATTTTAAGGTCTTCAATACTTTAAGTAAGATAAATTTCTAATTAAAATTTTATGCTTGATGTTAGGGTGAATTAAATCGCAAAAATACAATTGTTCGTTTCAAAAATTTATCGTTAACTCTAAAATGGAATTTTAAAATATTTAAATTGTGTTTAAAAAATTTTTAATGTTTTAAAAAATTTACAACTTTAATTGGTACACAGTACAACATTTTGTGTTAAAAATTTTTATGCTAAATATTTAACATTTTTTTGTGTTAATTTAACACAATAAATGTTAAATTTACTCATAAAAGTGTTAAATATTTATAATTTGTAATTTTTGAATATTGATTTTGAAACTCTGAAAAATAAACATAAAGAATTTCTATTTAATGAAAATTAAAAAAAATTATTATTAATTTACTGAAAACAATATCATTTAATAATTTCTAAATTTTTATTTTAATAGTTTTGTAAAAACTATCAACTGGTTTAAAAAATGGCAGTCGCAGAAAATTTTCTTAAAAAATGTATGATTTTAGTTTAGAATATACCAGCATTGTAATTATTTTTACAAACAAGTTAATTAAATAGTTAATAATTAAATCCCAAAAAATTTTTGTGTTAAAAATTTTTATGCTAAATATTTAACACTTTTTTGTGTTAATTTAACACAATAAATTTTAAATTTATACATAAAAGTGTTAAATATTTAAAACAAAATTTTTTGACGCCGTGACGCAAAATTTTTTACTTTTACTTCTTTTTTTCTGAATAACTTTTGAATGCTGTGACTTATTCAATTTCTGTAAAAATCATGTAACATCTAATGCAATAAGTTTTAATTTTCATCCATACAAAAGATTTTCAAATGAAAATTTCCCATAGTTTTAATGAAACTTTACTAATATATTCATTTTGACGAATACATTAGTATTTTATTAAATATTCTTCAATAAAAGTCCAAAACGATATCCAAGATTATAAAGTTCATTCCGGAAAAAGATTATAATCGTTTAAGAGCTTAGAAAATATTGTAAATAAATGATTTAGAGAAAATTAAAACTTACAAAAAATGGAAGCATGTTGTTAAAAAAAAATTTTTATAAGCATATTTTATTTTGTAATTTTTTGTATACTGAAATGAATTTTAACTCCATTTCGGCTGTCGAATGGCATTTTTATTTTTTTTTTTTTTTCAATAATGATTTTCCATTTAAAAAAAAATTAAAATACCACGTGTTTACAAAAATCTAGAGAAAAATAAACAAAAAGATCTTCAGAAGTGCTCTGATTGGTAAAATTTAACAATTGTACTAATTTTACTATACACAAATCTAGGGAGATCTTGTTTGGGCCAATGATATTCAACTTATTCTTAAGCTCTCCAATAGCATTGAAGCATTTTAAAATAGTTGAGAAAAAAAAACTTTGCTTACAACGCAGTTTCCGGAATGCAGGCCGCCATTTCTACATGCTCGCGTCGTTGTGTTTCTCGACAGTATTGGGAGCAGTGTGGCCAGAACGTGTTCTTTTCTTACTCTCACTTTGTAGGACACTCTCATCTGACTACATTGAAAGCGGTACAAAGTGGGGGTAAAAAAATCGCACGATCTGACCACACTGATTGGGAGGCATTGAATCGAATCTTCACCTGTGACCATTTACTCTGATAGTGCGTCGTGTAACACGTTGTTGTATTTATTGCTTAAATATATATTAAATACGCGATTCAAATTCTTTTTGCATTTTAATTTCCTTTAAAAGAATTTATTTATTAAATAAATAATCAAAATGGAAGTTGTTGAAAAAAACAGTGAGAAAACCGCCGAAGAAACCAAAATGCCGGTAGAAGAACACGTTGATGGCAATAATACTAGCGATGATAAAAATGCAACTGATAACAAAGGCGAAGAAAAGAAAGCTGAAGAGATTAAGTCTGTTGATGCATCACCAGAATTATTGGAAAAAATTAAAAATCAAATTGAGGTAATTTTATGATTATCATAAAACGTTTTATTTTCGACATAACCTATATTCTTTCAGATTATGTATTACACATGATACTGAAATTAACACACTTCTGACAATTTTTAATATTTTTATGAAAAACTAATTATGATAGAAAAATATTTATAATACTAAAGTTAGCCGATGTTTCTAATTTTTTTTTTTTTTTTTCATTTATTGAATTGGAACAAAAAAAATGAAAATAAAGTTAGCCGACATCTAAAAATTTTAAGAATTTTTTAACAAATAAATTATGCTAAAAATTGAAAAACTATAAGTGCAATTTTTCAAAAATAATTTTTTGAACAAATTTATTTGTTCAAAAAAAACTCAAAAATAATCAAGTGACTGCTACCTTTAATGGCATCTAACTTTATTATTATATAAAAAAATATTTTGAAAAAATTTCTCTTTTAGATTTTCAATTTTTTTACAAATGAAATTTTTTTCTAATGTTTTTGTAATAATTTTTTCAATAAAAAAAAGTATCAAAATTTTTAGATATAAGCTAACTTAATTTTTATAAAATATTTAAAAAAATTTGCACTTGTAATTTTATTTTTCATAATAATTTAATTGTTATAAAAATTCAAAAAATTTCAATATTTTTGTTGATTTTAATACCACATGGAATTATAATTTTAGAAATATGACTTTAATTGACTGACCTTAGAATATTTATTTGTTATTCAGTTTTACTTCGGCGATGTCAATCTCCAACGTGACAAATTTTTAATCGAACAAATAAAACTCGATGAAGGATGGATTCCAATGACTATTATGTTGCAATTCAAATTGTTAGCAGCAATGAGTAATGACGTTGAGACCATATTGAAAGCCGTTGAGCAGAGCGACTTGATGGAGATATCTGATAATAGAAAAAAAATTCGTCGTCGTGTAGATAAGCCATTGCCGCTTTACAATGAAGAATATCGACGATCCCAAACGGCTAGAAGTGTTTACTTGAAATCATTCCCACAAGAGACTAAACTCGAAGAATTGAAGGAGTTCTTCAAAGATTTTGGAGTTGTTGAAAACATTGTTGTAAGTTTAATTTCTTATTAATCAGCTATTTAGCAAATTAAAAAATAGTCTATGATTTTTTTTTAATAATCCAAACAAATATTTTATTTACAGTTGAGAAAATACAAAGATGAAAATCAAAAATTGCAGTTCAAAGGTTCAATATTTGTGCTGTTTAAGAATCTCGATGATGCTAAAGCTCTGGTAGCCAAGGAATCACTTAAATATAAAGATACTGAGCTTATCAAAATGATGAGTGAAGATTACTCAGCTATGAAAACCAAAGAACGTCAAGAAAGGAAGGGAAAGAAAAATGAAGCTGTAAGCATTTAGTATTTTTCTTATGTATAGTATTGTTAAGAGAGGTAGCCACTGTAAAATTTAAAAAAAAAAAAAAAAAAAAAAAAATTTTTTTATAAATAATTTATTTTTATAATTAGGAAGAAGATGAAGATGACGAGTCTGAGAAAACTGATTTACCTAAAGGCGCTGTTTTACATTTCACAGTCGAAAAACCAGAAGGTGTTGTATGGGAAGCAATTAAACAATCGTTTTTAGAACTAGAAGCTAAAATATCGTTTGTCGATTACAAAAATGGCCAAAAGACCGGCTGGATTCGATTCCAAGGCGCAAATTCAGCGACACCACTTCTTGAAAAAATGACTGACAAAAAGGTAAAATAATTTGGTTGATTTTTGAATATTTTTCAGACGATATTTGATTTCGAAATAATTTTCGGTTTGATTTTTAAAATTTTAGTCGATCAATTTTGGAATTGAAAATTTATTAACATAAACTAATCTTTATTTTATTTTACAGATTAAAATAAACGATTCCGAAATTACATTCCAACTTTTGGAAGGTGAAGAAGAAGATGAGTACTTGAAAAAAGTTAGAAAAGAACTGTTTATTAAGGCTAAGCCTTTTAACAAATCAAAGAAAAACCGCAACAACAAGAAAGGTAAAATATGTTTAATTATTCATGTATAAAAAAAAATTTATTAATAAAATAAAAAATTAATTCACGTGATGCCTAGCCATGCTAATACTGAGAGATCTTATTAATATTATTAATAAGGATCTCGCTGAGTTGAAATCACTTCAATAATAAACTGATTATCTACTAAAAAATTAAATTTATAAAATAAATTATGAAACAGTGATTAATTTTTTGTCTTTCTTTATTTTATTTAGGATTCAGAAAAAGTAAAAAGAGAGGCGGCAGTCCAGTACAAGATGAAGTTGCTTCGAAGAAACATGCTAAATAATTTCTTAACAAAAAAAACTATTTACAGAGTGACTATATACATTATCTTCTCATTACCTCCTACTATCTGATTGTTATGATTATGCTTAAAATAAAAACATAAAAATCGGAATTGTAATGACTGCATTTATAAATAATGCAAAAATCTATTTAAGTTAATTAAAGTATTGTGAGATATATTTTCGGTGACTTGTCACTTGCTCTTTGATGTTTAAAATACATAAAAAATTTATAAATTGATAACTTTTTTCTTTTTTATTGTAGTACCAGAAAATTTACAATCATCCATAGTAATTTATCTAGGAATTTCTATTTTTTTTTATCGCATCGTAAATCAAAAAATAATATCGAAAAAAAAAAAAAAATTACAAGTTAGTTGATTTTTTTGGTATAATCTAAGAATTTTCAACGTTTTTATACAGTAAATTAAGCGTCTTAGTTATAAAATAGGATATATTTTAATTTAATTACTCCGCCATCCTTTTTTTTTTTTTTTAAATCATCATAGTACTAATATTTCAATTTTACTTATCAGATTTACTCTTTGCTTAAGAGATGTCATTTTCTATTACAAGTGTCACATAAAGATACAATTGTTTAGTATATGTATTTTTATCTCATTTTTTATTTTATTGAGACCGTAATTAGTTTATTTCACTTTTATCTAAAGATTTTTATAAGAAATACGTATTCAGTTATTACATTATATTATTTTCACTCATTCGCATTTACTAATTTAATTTTTTACATGTAAAAAGTTCGTGCAGTTATTTTTAATATATATATTTTATTTTTTTAATTTGTTGTGGAAATTCATTTATCCACTTAAGTTTAATATTCAGTTACTCGACAGTTCTGTTAATTTAATTGGGGGTAATTTTTAACACCTCATATAAATTTATGAGACATCCAAAATTATTCCGTCTACTTAATAAATTTGTTTCCGCCCAAGTTAGAAAATTTCATACTTTATAATCTATTTTATTGTATTATGTAATAATTTTATAAATTATGCTGTGAAATTTGCTAGATTAATAAAAGTTTATAGAACAATTAAACAAATTTTCCTCTGTTAGAAATTTTGTGATTAGAAAATATGTAAAACATACTTTAATTATTTTACAGCAATACAATGAAATTATCACACAATATACTACGATATAAAATTTTTTATCTTGGGTAATTTATTTATATTTAATAGATATTTATTTATATGTATCTAATTTATTATCTACAATGAAAATCATTTGAAATAGTCTTATTAGTAAATTATTTTTGTGCAAATTATTTTTGTCACTGATAAAAGATTTATCAACGATACTTTCTTATTAAGTTAATTAATAATAATAATATTTATTACAATAAATATTTGAATGGGAATGATGGTAGCTATGAAAAATTTATAATTATACAAGTATTAAAATTCAATGAATTTTTTTTTTTAAAGGCAGTGAAAATCCGTCGAGTTAATATATTTATTCAATTAAAATAATCCGTTTTAAGTGTCAATTATCAATAGATATTCAAATAGATCTAAATCACTACGGAAACAGAAGTACAATAAATAAAATAATAAATATATTAAATTTTTTACAAACATACAATCACTTACTAATTTATAACTGTATAAAAAAATTTCTTTTATTGTATTCACATGTTTCCATTTAAATGAAGTACCTCCGGGTTATTTAACATTAATATATGTATATATTTACTGCATTGTAAATAATTACCCAGTAGTTAATTAAATACTAAAAATTTCAAGAAGAAATCAAATAAAAAACAGAATTTCAGGTATTTAATTAAATATTTACATTCCTGCAATTAAATCCACAGTAAAAAAAAAAAGAATTTTTTATTTCTTTCATTTTAAAAATAATAACCCGATCGGTGTTTCATTTAATTAAAAACCCAAGCACGTATTAAAATAATTTAAATATTAAAAAATAACTAAGTTAATAAAATCTGCAGTACCATCTCAAACAGTTGGAAAAATAAAACAGTAGTTTTTAATTTAGAATCTGATAGCGGATAAAAAATAAAAATAATAAAAAAAAAAACAAATTAAAAGGGTGTATCTTGAATGGTATTATTATCTTCATTAAAAGTAACGTGCTTGGATTTAATCGTGCCCGGTTGGGGCAACCCCTAATGCTATACAGTTATCTCTTGAATTTGCACACGTTTTTTAATAGTACCGCCCCCACGAACACCGCCTACACCAACACCCGTACTGGTGCTTAATGAACTTGTTGTTCTAACCGGTGGTTTAGGAGGCATTATTAAGTCTTTATTACTATGTGTAGTTGAATTGATGAAGGTATTTTTGATAACCTGTTCATTATTGATATCACTGTCATTATTATCATCATTGTCATTGTCATTATCATCATTGTCATTGTTTATCCGTTGATTAGCCGAACTCAACAACAATGATATGTTATTATCAATTTCATTTTGTTGCTGCTGATGCTGCTGCTGGAGTAATTTTTGTTGCTGACTTTGTACAGAATTGTTAGTGCTTCTAGCAAGGGTCGTGTAAGACGGAGGCGGCTCTTGAACAGACGTTGGGTTGTTGTTGTCAATAGACTTTATTGACGGACGCGTTGTCATGGGTAACGATTCTTGGCCGTTAGCCATGCATCCTAACGTCGAAGCACGTTTTTTATCTCGGTCCCGCTGATAGTAAATACCAGCGAATATCAACATATTTAGAACTAATAGGATGCATCCAACACCAACAGTTATTGCTAGTGCGGTCGTTGTGCTGTAATAATGACGCGATGCTAATCTTTGAAGTAATTCCGCGTCCTCGTTATTGTTATTCAATATTGCAGACATATCTTCTGTTATCTGATCCTCAGTCTGGGTTGTACACGATGTTGATAGTGTACTGGTTCTAGTCGGATCAAATAACGGCACTGGTGTATGCCATTCGTCGCGTACTGTTCCTATAATTATAAAATATATTTTTTATTTATATTAATTCCTGTCATTTCTAAACTAATCGAAAGATTCGTTTAGAATCTTAGGAGTCGATATATAGCAAAATTCTTTAAAAGTTCCATCATGAGGATCAATGCAATAGTTGAATTTCTATGAAATCTACTAAAAAAAAAAAGGCAAAAATTTCTAGGAATTTTTCATTTTAAAATTTTTTTCCAAAAAGTAGTTTTAGAAAAAAAAATTTTAATTGTTAAGACTCAGAGCTAAATCGTAAAGACTCCGAGTTTAAAGTGATCTGATATGGAATATTTTTTATATAGTTAATTGCTAAATATTGAATTTATTTTGACAATAAAATTAATTTATAAAATTTTGATAAAAGTTTTTATTTATCAATAAATTTATTAGTAAAAAAATATAACTTAGTAAAAAAAAATCAATAAAAACTCAATTAAAAACTGATCAATAATTTAGGATTTAAAAATTTTTTAAATAATTATTTACAAATCTAAAATTAAAACAAGTGTTTTCTGTACAAATATGTACAGAAAAAAGTAACATAAAATGATACAGCAATTAATTACGCGCGAAATGTAAATTATATTAGCCAGTATCACTTGAATAATATTGATAAAAAATGAACGTTTCATATTAAATAAATATTAAACAGCATGTCTTTGAACATTTTACAGCCAATTTACCCCATAATAAGTAATTTAATTAAATTAAAATTATATTTTGAATGAAATTAAATAAAAATATGATTTAATATTATAGCGTTTATTATAAGTTAAATTGTGACAATTAAATTAAATTTAATATTATGTAACGGTAACCTTTTATTAATTTACATAGTGATTCTATATAGCTAATATAATTATTCAACTAACTTTAATTTTGTATGTATGAAATAATCTCCTTTTTCTCTGGAAATTTTGCTTTTTGATTAAAAATTTACCGCTGATTTTAATTAAAAAAGATGTAAGTACAAACTAGAACATATTACACAAAATAATTTGGGTTTACAAATTACATTTTAAGCACATTTATAAATTACTAAAATTTTGAAATTTCTTTTTTAAAACTAAGGTAAAAGACCCAGTTTTCTTCCTGTTATTAAAGATACACGCATAAAATATAATTCTTAATTTATTCTAATCATTTATAATTAATAATCTAATATAAATTTATCAGAAATGTAAACGAGGTCAATAATTAACATAGCATATTGATCAGTCGACGTTTTAGTTTAATATCAAATCTCCATCAGGCATCTAAAATTAGAATATAGATATTATATAAGAGAATGTACAAAATTTGATATATGCAGTCCAATAAGTATTCTGTACATACTGCACATTACACGCTGAGAAATTTATGGTAATGATTATCATCAAATAATATTTCAAAATATATGTAAAATCTATAAAAAATTCATATGGGTACTCAAATGAAAGGTCTCAATAAGTCTAATATTGTGATGAGCTTATATCTTGAAAAATATCATTAGGTGACAAGATACAATGCTATTTCTTAATTATTGACATTTTTGAAAATATAAGCTCATTCCGATGTTACACTTATCGAGACTTGTCATTCGAGTACTAACGTGAATTTTTCATTATATGAAAATTCAATCGTCAGAATTTAGTTATCAATTATAGTTACATGATGGTGACCATTACAATGGTAATAAACACTTCGGAGATCAACAAATTTGGTTAATTTATATTAAAAATCGTTTCATTAATGTAATTTGTATAAAATATTGACAGCCTCAATCATAAATCTACATTTATAAAATTAATATACTAGAAAAAAGTTAAAAATTTTGAAAAATACCTGAATAAAAATGATCACCGTGCTCACGAAAATGGTGATGTCTCATTGACACATCTTCATCTCCAGGTTGATGTAACTGCGGTATTAAATTTAACCACATAGCCATTTTATGTCCTCTATAATGGCTTTTAATTTTTGGCTTCAGTGCTAAAATAAAAGATGAAAAATATAGATTATTTATTATATTATAAATTATTGTACAAATTTATCAAGTAAAGAATTAAGTACCGAGTCTCAGACTTGCTTAAAAATTTTTTAATTATTCTCAATTTGCATTAATGAAGACACAGAAGTTGCTTCTATTATTAAAACAAACTTTTTAAAAGTTGCGGTACACGTTTTTAAAAACGAGAGAATAAGGTAAACAAAAAAATAAAAAAATCAAGCTGGGTGAAATGATTCGATCAAAGAGTAAAGACTGTAAGCATATTATTCTTTTACAAAGCAGATTATTTATTTTTTCACAAAAAATAAAACTCGTTCTATTCATTTAACAAACAATTATTTTTATACAATATACCATGATTAAATTACTATACAGAAGTAAATAAAAAAATTTTTTTAGACCTGAAACTCGAAACGTCCATTAAATTAATTATAGATTTTTTACCTATCGTTAAATATGATTGTGACTCGGTTTCATATTGTTCCCAATTAAGTCCCCGGAAGCGAGCTTTTTCTCTTTCTGTTCCGTAATCAACAGACTCAATATTGTGAGGTAAATTGGGGTTTCCCGTTTTTGCAAAATTAGTAAGAAACGTGAGTATGGCTTCGGCGACGCCTTGATCCTGACGACTGTAATTGTGAGGAAAAAAAGCGCCACCGGATATCAATGGTAATCCAAATATATATGGTATATCCTCGCCACGTACGCTACCCAGTCGCTGAAACAAAAAAATAAAAAACTTTTAATTATTTTATAATTTTTTTTTTCTTTAAATTTCAAGGATTACTTTTAAATAGTTTGCTATTTATTTTTTTTTTATTTTTTTCACTTATATAATAATTTCGGTGTATAAGTGTACCATTGTTTATTGTTGACGTCAAGAAGAAAATAATTTATTTTGATATTGACAAATGTCGTAGAGATTAATTTCAACTTTGTCTGACATCTTATAATTGAAAAAATTTATCCACAATTTCAAAATAATTATAAAAGTAATAAGTCTTAGATCAACCTTTTTGAAAAAAAAAAATTTACAAGATATTAGTTATAAATTATTATATTTTATTTCAGTGGCTTATTGGCACGTCGAAAACGGATTGGACTGTCAAATTGTAGAGCAAATAAATTTCGATAAAAATCTAAATTTATAGAAGTTCTCCGTATCTGTTTGGCAACCCAACTGGTAGACTAATTTTCTGAGCTAAATTTTTGTAATAAAAACATGTATTGAATAAGAAACTTGGTTACCCGAGAAATTAAAAAAACATTTTGAGCCTAAAGAACGTACTACGAAGGTCTGTAGGCCGTTTTAATCTTTTCATTTTGGAGAACAGAATTTTTTACGATACAAAAAATTTTTTAAGTCAAAAACTGGGCTTAAAAGTTATACAAAAGAAAAATAATTAATTTGTATAACAATTAATTAATGATTAATAATTAAATTACAATTAAATCATAGAAAAATAGATTTTTTACAATCATAATTTTAAATATGACTTATTTAATTAAGTATTCAATTTTAAAAATTTAATTAAAATAACATATAGTTAAATTTTAAATTTAATCAAAGAATATTTGATTTTTCTTATTTTCTAAGATGTTAGAGGAAAGTAAACATCGTAATTATTTTTCTAGTCTTTTAAGACTTTGTATACTTTTTATCTTTTACCTTAACAGTATCCTCGTCAAACTAATCAAATTTAAAACTTGACGTTGCATTAATTAGTCTGCATCATTTCAGTTTCTTACCATTTCATTTCCTTTTATACATCACAAGCTTAATG